>NC_046326.1:41058185-42372685 GCF_009819535.1 Lacerta agilis
ATACAGAATATGAACCATGGGCGTAGCCAGGATTTATGTTGGGAGGGGCAGGATTTGGGGAGGGGGGCGCAACCAAGCTATATGTGATGTGACTGGTCACTTAAGTATTTTTATTTATTTACTTGATCGGGGGGGGGGAGCTACCCCCTGCCCTCCCTTGGCTACGCCCGTGGTATGAACCAAGCAGCTGCCAACCTCGCCCTTATCCCAGTCTACCTGCAAGATTGCCTTACTCCATATATTCCCTCATGACGGATTCAATCTGTAGAACTGGAACTGTTATAGGTTCCACATAATATCCGTTCCTCATTAGTAAGAATTTGATATTTTAGTGTAGCAGCACCAACACTTTTGAACTCCCTGCCTAATGATGTCTTGCAGGCACCTTCATCATACTTCCCCACTTCCCGTCACCCGGGGGGGGGGGGAGGGCTGCTAAAAAAAATCTTGCTGTTTTTCTTCTTTTTGTAAAGCGCTTTGAGGTTTTACCTGCAATCAAGCAGTTGATAAATTTTATGAAATAAATAAAAAAATAAATAAGGATTTAAAAAATACCCCATGTTACTGTCACTCTTTTTTGTTGATCGGGACATTGTTCTCAATCCTGTAGCCACACCTTGTTGATTTCTATGACAAGCATTAATAATAATAATAATAATAATTTATTATCTATACCCCACCCATCTGGCTGGGTTTCCCCAGCCACTCTGGGCGGCTTCCAACAGAATATTAAAATGCAATAGTCTGTTAAACATTAAAAGCTTCCCTAAACAGGGCTGCCTTCAGATGTCTTCTAAAAGTCTGGTAGTTGTTTATTCCTTTGACATCAGGTGGGAGGGCATTCCACAGGGCAGGCGCCACTACTAAGAAGGCCCTCTGCCTGGTTCCCTGTAACTTGGCTTATGTGATAATTTGGAAATCAGTAAGGGGGGGGGGAAAGAGGAAGTCACTTTAAGAAGCAATGATGGGAATCTAATTAACTGACCTAGGAAGAGGGTCAGCTCTATGCCATGATTTGGAAAATATGTGGTTAAATGTGAAATGATTTTTTGTTACCTCTGTGAGAGGGGGGTTTTGTATTTGTTGCTCCCCTCGGTGGGAGAGGGGGGGAGTTTGGAGTGTTTAACCATGTATTGTTTTTTTGGCTTTTTAATTGGAAAATCTTTAATTGGAAAATCTAATAAATTTTTAATAAAAAATAATAATAATAAATTTTGAGCTATTTTGTAATGGGTGCAATTAGAATTGGAAAACGTACAAAATGCAGTGATATAAAGGTTAATTTTGAAAGCCATGAGGCAGGAGGGAAGGAAGTTGATAGGCTCTAAAGAGCCAAAGCGGTAAAGTGGATAATGAAGATGGGAATGTATAATATTAAATGGAAAATAAATAAAAATTGATAGATAGATATAGATAGATAGATAGATAGATAGATAGATAGATAGATAGATAGATAGATAGATAGTTTTTGGAGTGTGAGGGACTCCAGTCTGTTATTATTTTTGTGACTGGACAACATTCAACTTGGTAAGTCTACATTGCATGAAGAAGCACATCAACTGGTTTTGGAAAGCCAAAGAACTTTAATTTTACCTCCTGTTAACGTCAGGTCATGCTAAATAATATGAATAACAATAATTTATAATATAGCAGCAAGTAGTTCGCAATCATTTGTAATGATTTTGCACACACTTTACTAAATCATATTAATTTAACCGAAATATATTCTGAATTCCCCCAAGTCGTGCTACAACTTTTTATCAGCTCGCAGTTTTGGAAGTTGAAAGTTGAAAAATTCAACACGTCCTTTGTGAGGGAGGGAATCCTTTACCTCTTTGGAAATGCAGGGAGCGTACCCATGAGAGGAAAAAAAAAACCCGTAACTGACAGAAAGCAGCATTCCTCACCCCCCCCCCCCGAACTATGAGCCGGTGAATGTGAAGCCCCTGCCTTAAGAGCCCTGGGCACTGTCAAAGGCAGAGCCATGAGAGCCTGACCAGACCCCTCCTGGGCGGCCATCTTGGCCAGAGATGGTGGAAGCAACAGACAAAAGTATAACAGCTGTGGAATATGCTTCAGAGCAGGGATTGGGCTGAGCAATGCTGAGGAACCCCGCTCATGACACTTGGGAAAGGCAGTGTGGATTGTGTCCAGGGACTTCCAAAAGCGAGCCCTCAGGATCCTGTCCCTTGCCCATAGGGTTAGATATGGGAGTAGTCCTTTAGCTGAGGAGTTTTCCCGCCATTTTCCTTCCTCGCCCTCATGGCGGTGCCAGAACCTCAGGCTCAGGCTCCCTTTAGAGAGCTGCCTTTTCTTTCACTGCCAGGCGTGGAGGCCAGGGGAACGTTTCCAAGGTTAAACCCTCTCGAGAGTATAAACACCCATTCCCTTGGGAATTGTTTTTCTTCAGGATTCAGAAGGCTATCTCTCCCTCGCTTCCCCCCATGAGGGGTAGCTTACTTAGTTATATACACTTGACCGTAAGGGGGAAAAACCTCAAAGCAGTTTACAAAAGGAAGGGAGACCCTTTGAGGTTGTTGTTTTTTTAAAAAACAACAACAACCAAGCGGTGTATAGTTTTTATGAAATAAAATTTATCAATATGTGGAGGCATCTGCATGGGCAGCTGGTCTTTCTAAATAGCTTCAGAATGAAATAAATAAATTCATTCAATTACCTCATGAGGCGTTTTAGGGCTCCCCTAGAGGTTGATTTAGAATTATACCCTGCTGCATGAAACTACAAAATGGGCGTTTCCTCATTCTAGTTTCATGAGGCTTCTCCCTTAGCTATTGAAAACGTATAGTGGCCTTTCTTTCCCCCTGGGTTTCAATTCATTGACTTAAGGAACCCCTGAAATACGCTCCGTAGAGTTTAGTTTTCTGCACAATACATGTAAGTTGGATGTGGCTTGAACATGAGGGCAGATACAACCTCAGGTGCTAGTCTGGTTTGTGTTTTTTTCTGCCTACAGCTTGACAGTTCAGTCCTAAGTAAAGTGTATGATTTAAATGTAAAACAAATTTTCTTCATTCCTTTATTTGCCAGACAGTCCCTTTGGATTTTTTAAAAAAGAAGTCTTTAATAGGATCAAGGACATGAAGGTGCTTCTTTCTGTATTGCCCAGTTTCACATACGTCAACCAACATCAGAACATTCAGAGAAGTGCAAATTTCATAGGACAGCTGTCTTTCAATCCGTGATTGTTTCAGGAAGTGTGAATTAGGTTGTTACACACTGAAGTGAAAACAAAAATGGGGGTCAGAGAAGGTGTGGAGTCGATTTTCATTTGCAGGGTGTCAACTGAAAATCAGCCAATTTGCTCCCACAATAGGCAGAAACCTGGATGGATTTAAATAAAGATTAGGCAAATTCATGGAGGATATCGATGGCTATGTTTTCCCTAAACTGTCAGAAGCAGGATGCGTCTGAATAAATGTTGCTGGGAATCTCAGGTGGGCAGAGTGCTCTTGCCCTCATGTCCTGCTTTAGGGTTGGCCACTGTGAGAAGAAGATGCTGGACTAGATGGGCCCTTTTTGGCCTGATCCTGCAGCCAGGCTCTTCCTCGGTTCTTAGGCTGAGACTGAATAATCCTTCCTCTAAGGCAAGACTGTCAACACAAATCTGTAAATGACATGGAACTTGGGTCTGAGTCACTGCCTTAACGGTGGCCAGGCTGCTCCAGCTAAGCTCTTGCACTTCACAGCTTAAGGAACGTCGCTGGAGGTGGCTGTAAATGATCGCGTCTTCCTTGTGGCTTTCTCTCACTCACTGACTTCTGTCACGCAAGGGTATCTGTTCCTCCTCTGCTTCTGATGCCGCCATGTTTGTCATCCCGTGTGATACCCAGCTCCATAGACGCTTCCCTGGAACAGGAAACAGAAGAGGGGGGAGGCACCTGTCAAGACTGTTGAACAGGGACAGGCAAGTCCTCAAGCAGATAAGCTGTTGTGCCCAGGCAAATGGGTTAGGAGGGGCCACAGCTGGGCGGCAGAGTGCGGGGATTCTTTGCTGGAGTTTCCCGCGCGTACGTTTAAGCCACCTACGCACGGGATTCCAGTTGCCGGGGATGTGCGGCCAGCGTTCCACGTGCGTCCTTGCATGGGCGCCGGCCGGCCTGCGAACGGAGCGGCCGATAATTCCGGAGCATAAACTCCCACCGGACCGCTGTTCGCCAGGCTAAATCTGAAGGTGCGTGAGTAGTCCGGGTGAAAATGCCTCGTGAAACTATCTACAAATACTTGCGACCTCCTGAGTTACCCTGAAGTTACATACCCAAGCATTAAAGGCTAAAGTTACGACCAAGCACAATGGCTAAATAAACCCCGAAAATTTTTAAATAAAGATGAAATAAAGACAGACACGTTGTTTCTTTGAATGGCTTTGGCAGACCCGCATAGGCTTTTACACTTCACTAAACCTATCACTATTCTAAGCTTTTCCTAAGCTATCAGACCCTGCACCGCCAAATCTTCCGCAATGCTAAGGCTAACTAAATCTATACGCGCCAAATCTTCCGCGATCTAAGCCTATGCTAAACTAAAACTATCTAAACCTTTACCGATAGATCTTCCGCAAACTAAAACCTAGATAAATCCTACACGCGCTTCCAACCCATCCAACCCATCCAGCCCAAAGACCCCAATAACTAAACTTAACCCCAACTAAACCCAAAAGCAAAAGAACGCAACTAAGAACTAAATAATACTGAGATAGACTAACTGAGATGCCTAAGCGGGGAGCCACAGCCTTTTATTGATAACCAAGTGTGACATCGTAACCAATATATTAACCAATAGGAACGCTGTTGCTGCCCCCAAAAAAGGCGGGAAGCAGAATAAACGATCATTGATAACTTCAAAAACCTCTGGAACTAACTTTTAGGCGGAGTGATCTCAGTGGCAAAATGTCCACTGAGTCTTACTTTTACTTTAGAACGGAAGAATACATAAAATAGTGCATAAATAACATAAACCTAAAACAAATAACCATGGGTTCAAAGGAACCCACGAAGTGTATTCCCACAGCAGAGCACCTGCTTCGTATGTAGAATTCAATCCCTGGCATCATCTCCTGAAATCTTCCTGCCTGTCACTGCATGCCCACTGATGCTTGTAGTGTAAAACTCTATGCATACTTTTGTCTGGAATGATGGTGCCTCAAAGAGTTTGCAGTAAAAGAGAGCACATGCAACTTCCCCCGAATTGCATTTTCCTCATCATTATTTTATGGTGCTCTTTCTCTTATTATAATAATGAAACACTTAAAAAAAACACCAAAATGCCTGGCATCCCTTTGCTTGTTGCCAGGAGAGGTGCTGCTACTCAGTTAGTAGATGATGCTAAGCTAGATGAAACAGTGGTCTGGTTTACTATAAGGCAATTTCGTATGCTTCTATGTCAACTCTTTGTTCAGAACCATGAGGACTAGAACCTTGTTTCATTTTTAGTGGAAATACTGCAGATGTCATCCCTGACATCTCCTGATAGAATGATCAGGGAACAGGTGGCGGTTAAGACCTTTCTCTCTGTTATACCCTGGAGGGCCACTGCCGCTCAGAATACAGATGGGTTACATGGACAGATATATCAAGTCAGACTAAAGTCAGGTTCCTATGATCAGGGAATATGGGACTGAATATAGCTGCCTTGTATACTTGACTCCTATTCTGCAGCATTTGGTGCTGCAAGCAAGGAATTTTTAAATCTCTTTTTCTGGGTCTACTAAAAATATTTCTCAAGGACAGAAACTCTAGTAACTGTAGAGAAAGCAGGTATGACTTCCAAAATATTATCTTTATTTTTTAAAATTTACTTTTTTGCCAGATGAATTCACTCAGCTGCAGAGATGGGCAGATATGAGACTTTCCCCTGGGACCAGTTTCCTGATTTCACATAGCAACAACACCACCAGCTGGCATGGCACTGTGGTGCTGTCCAATGACCTCTAGTGCCACAGAGGTTTCCCTGATGGTTCATTAACGGCTCTGAAGGCAGGAAGGTAAGCAAACCTTTTGAGTAATAGAAGGATGGGGAATTTGTGGCCATCCACATTTTGTTGGACCGCAATTTCCACCACCCCGACCACTGGACGTACTAGCTGTGACTGATGGGAGTTGGAGTTTAATAACATAAGGACAATCATAGGCTACCCATGTCTGGAGTTGGGTTTTGCTCTTTATTTACCTTTTGACACCATCTCACTGTGGTCTGAATCTGTAGGATCCTCCTTGAGGGTTCCCAGTTCTTTCTTCCAGTTATCCCAATCTACCTCTTCCACACTACAAAACACAAACAAACACAAATGAACAATGAACCGCCTGAATCCCATCACTAAGTTGGGAGCAAATATACAGTCAACATATTGCTTAGCTGTGTAGCTGTTTGGGGGGCATAATTGTTTGTTTTGATGGTGATTAACTTTTTACCCCGCCATTCCTCCCAAAAGTGCTCAGGGTGGCAAACAAGTGAGGAAACAAGAAAAACAACTTTAAAAATATTCCAATACAGATTAATTACATTTTCAGTGGCTCTGCAATACTGACCCATAAATGCTTCTGATATAGGTAGGTAGCCGTGTTGGTCTGCCATAGTCAAAAAAAAATTAAAAGTTTAAAAAAAAAAATTCCAGTAGCACCTTAGAGACCTACTAAGTTTGTTCTTGGTATCTGAAGAAGTGTGCATGCACATGAAAGCTCATAGCAAGAACAAACTTAGTTGGTCTCTAAGGTGCTACTGGAAGAGATTTTTTTATTTTTTATTTTGTTTTGCTTCTGATATGTTTACCCTATTGTTAATTGCTAATAACACTATTGTCATTCAGAAATCGTTGAAGAACTGTTTTTTTTAATGAATTTAAGATCTTGGTTGTTGGCACAGCTTGGATATGAACTTGGTTCTGTCTTTTTCTTTTTCTTTTGATATTTTGCAATGTTCTGTTACATTGAAGATTATATTGGGTGTACTGTTTTTGATTGTTACCATATTGTGCATTTTGGGGATTTCATATTGCAAACCACCCTGTGATCCTCAAATGAAGGAAAGCATGTTGTTGTTGTTGTTCAGTCGTTCAGTCGTGTCCGACTCTTCGTGACCCCATGGACCAGAGCACGCCAGGCACGCCTATCCTTCACTGCCTCCCGCAGTTTGGCCAAACTCATGTTAGTAGCTTCGAGAACACTGTCCAACCATCTCATCCTCTGTCGTCCCCTTCTCCTTGTGCCCTCCATCTTTCCCAACATCAGGGTCTTTTCCAGGGAGTCTTCTCTTCTCATGAGGTGGCCAAAGTACTGGAGCCTCAACTTCAGGATCTGTCCTTCCAGTGAGCACTCAGGGCCGATTTCCTTGAGAATGGATAGGTTTGATCTTCTTGCAGTCCATGGGACTCTCAAGAGTCTCCTCCAGCACCATAATTCAAAAGCATCAATTCTTCGGCGATCAGCCTTCTTGATGGTCCAGCTCTCACTTCCGTACATTACTACTGGGAAAACCATAGCTTTAACTATACGGACCTTTGTCGGCAAGGTGATGTCTCTGCTTTTTAAGAGGCTGTCTAGGTTTGTCATTGCTTTTCTCCCAAGAAGCAGGCGTCTTCTAATTTCGTGACTGCTGTCACCATCTGCAGTGATCATGGAACCCAAGAAAGTGAAATCTCTCACTGCCTCCATTTCTTCCCCTTCTATTTGCCAGGAGGTGATGGGACCAGTGGCCATGATCTTAGTTTTTTTGATGTTGAGCTTCATAAATAATAATAGAAATAATAATAATGATTAGGCTAACATTGTGTATTAATGGTTTTTCTCCTGTTGGCTTATAGGGTTGCCATATTTCAAGAAGTAAAAACCAGGACAGCCCGAAAGTTGTTCAGCTTTTTATAATGAAAATGCAAAAAAACCACCACAATTTTTTGGTTTACAGGACATCACTTCCACCTTTGAAATCCTAGCAGTGTCTGGGAAACTCCGGATGTATGGCAGCCCTAAGCTATTAACCACTTTGAGCTTTCCTTGGGGTTATGGTCACATCCACACCAGATGTTTAAATCAGTATCATTCCACTTTTAATAGTCATGGCTTTCCCCAAGCAATCTTGAGAGATGTAGCTTGCTAAGGGTGCTGAGAGCTGTTAGGAGGCCCCTCACAAATCTACAACTCTACATCAGCAGTGGTGAACCTGAGGCCAAATGCAGTCATCCAGGCTTCTCTATGTGGCCCTGGGCATCCTCCCCAGGCCACACCACCAGTCCTCTTTCACACCCGGGAAATGTGTCCTTGAGCTCTGGTAATGCCTCATTGTTTGCCTGCATTGAGCATGGGTAGGCAAACTAAGGGCCAGGGGCCAGATCTGGCCCAATCGCCTTCTCGATCCTGCCTATGGACGGTCTGGGAATCAGCGTGTTTTTACATGAGTAGAATGTGCCCTTTTATTTAAAATGCATCTCTGGGATATTTGTGGGGCCTGCCTGGTGTTTTTACATGAGTAGAATGTGTGCTTTTATTTAAAATGCATCTCTGGGTTATTTGTGGGGCATAGGAATTCGTTCATTATTTTTTCCCAAAATATAGTCCGGCCCCCCACAAGGTCTGAGGGACAGTGGACCGGCCCCCTGCTGAAAAAGTTTGCTGACCCCTGGCATTGAGGATATGGAGACCTGTATGAAGGAACTAGGCCACTATATACAAAGGTAACATTCACTCTCCTTGCTCCACCCACCTTTGCCTCTGGCCCCACCCACATATGGCCCCAGAAGGTTGTCCGGATGGGAATCTGGCCCCCCAGGCTGAAAAAGGTTCTCCACTCTTGACATACATAGACAGAGCTGTATCAATATGTAACAAACTACAATAGAGGATCCACCTCAAGTCACCATTGTGCTGCATTGCACATCTGACCGTAAGGTGCCCTATGGGTTTGCAACAGTGTGGGGCAGGGCAAAACTCACCGGAAAAAATATCTCTTATCTTTCTCATCTTCGGAGCCGATAGACAGCTGGCAACCAGATCTCTTGGGCTTCTGCCAATACCAAAGCCAGTTTTTCTCCAACTCCATAATAGCAATCGCTCTCTGTGAAAGCAATATAGGAAGAATGTACATCTCACAATTACCTTCCCACCATCTTAGATCTATAGGGGAGATATGTCTCTTTGCTCCATACACTTATTTGACATTGGTCCATCTAGTAGTGGCTCTTTGGGGTTTCAGGAAGCAGAGATTTCCAGCCCCACCTAGAAATAGCTGGAATTGAACCAGAGACTTTCTGCATGCAGAGCAGGTGCCCTGAACTGCTGTTCTGCTTGTAGACTTCATTGGCCACTTTGGAACTGGGTGCTGAACTACATGGGCTTTTAATCTGATCTTGTTCCTTATGTGTGAATCCTTCGTCAGGGCTGAGCTAACAGACAGCTATCAGAGTGGGATCAAGGGTTGGAGATTGAGGAGCCAGGAATTTGTGCATTTATTTGTTTTCAGCCATTGTTTGCTGCACCCAACAACTTTATTTTCCCAAAGCAATGAGCAATGCCCAGTGGTTTTGGACTTGCCTGCAGCTTCCAAACGCCTTGACTGTATCCAGAGAGTTTGGTGACCGTCTCGCTCATCAGAGCGATCAGCATGTTCAGAAGGAGGATGTAAGTCATGATGACATAGAAGAGCAGGAGGAGCATCACAAAGTAATTGAACTTTAGGTTCTCGTGAAACTCCAACTCCCCCATCCCAATGGTGAACTTGAACAGCTCCAGGGAAGTCTGCAGCAGCCCGGCATACTTGACTTGGTCTTTGCCATCACTGCTGACGAGGGAAGACCCATTCTGGGCTGGCTGGGGAGCCTCCCCGGTAAGTATGACAAGGGCTGAAATGATACATCAGAATATTCAAACCAAGAGGCCCTTAGAGACCTTGAAAACATCTCTATTTGTACCAGAACCCAGTCCCAAAATAGAGATAGAATTCTGGCTGCTGCCACCCATTCCAGCGCTTCCTGCTGGGATAAGTAGAGACTCACCTGTTGAAAAGCCAAAGAGGAAAATCAAATAGACCATGAGGAAATGGAAGAGGTCGCGCAGAATAGCCTGGAACACAGAGCAGGATATAAGTGAATCAAGGGACCACAGCATGGTGTACTGGATAGGAGTATAGAAATTAAGAATGGGAAGAGACCCAGGTTCAGATCTTTGCCCAGGCATGAAATTCAAGTGGATGAACTTGGGCTTAAGAGCAGGGCCAGCCTCACAACTGAGGTAGCATGATGCTTCCTAGGCCAGGAGGAGGAGGAGGAGGAGAAGGAATGGATTGAAACCAGGGTTTGCTTTGCAAATATGCTAGCAGTTTTTATTAGATTGGTGTTCCACCAACCTTGTGTATCATGACAATGTAGATCCCGGTCTGCTGAAAGCCTCGCATGTAATACAGCAGGTTTATCCAGCCGAGCAGGAGGGAGGAAACCATCCAAGGCACATAATCTTCCAGCCCTGCAAGGTACATCACTGCCGAAACCAGCAGGGTCACTGACTGCAGCAGCCTGTGAGAAAATGAGGGGGGTGCTGAGATGATCCCCGCTTAGAGGTTTCCTTTACAAATAAGGCATGCAAAATCTGTTTGATATACCTTGCAGAATTCCACAAGGAAGCCAGAGGAGGGACCTTTAAGGCATAGAAGAGTCTCCTTGGCCTGACTAACACACAAAAGCTATGCCACATGCCCCAGCTAAGCATGAATGAGTGAGAAAAGGAAAAATTGCAGCCTCTTCACTCCTCCCTTGGTCCAGAGCTAAGCCATGGCTTGGAGAATGCATTACAGCCACAGCTGGGCTTGTGATTTGCACCCCCCACTGGACAGACCATGAGAGATGAAGCAAGAACAAACCATATTTAATGCTTGACTGTAAAAAAAATAAAAAACTCAAAGTGGTTTACGAAATGCAGGAAGCCATGAAATTATGAGTAAAAATGGTTTAAAATATTAATTAATAAATAATAAAATTCTCCTAGAATGCACACTTCTGTAGAGAAGTGCAGATTTGGAAGGACGGCTGTACTGCATGCAGGACTCAATTCATATTCTTTCAGAAAGTGCAAATTGTTAAATACTGAAAATATTGAAATGTTTTGAAATATTAACTGAATCACAGCAGGCTATGGTGGGAGAAATGGGGGGAGATTTTGTTGTGGGTTTTTTTGTGAGCTTATACAAAACAAGGCAGGTATGAAAAGCAGAGCTACCCCCTATAAAATGATGGATCCATCAAGGATTCTGTATAGATTAGCCGAAGCTTCACTTGATTCTGGGCTTCCTTTCTCCTCCGCAAATGAAACAGGGAGAACTTTTGAATTGTAAACCACCTCCACCCATAATGGCCTCTTGCCCACTTGCCCCTCCTCCCCCCAACGTACAGGAAAATCTCGATGTAGCCATCCTGAAGCAGACTTTTTAGTGACAGGCGCCTTCTCCACAGGTAAATAGTCTAAAAAGCAAATGGACAGGAACACTCTTGTCAATACAGCAGCAATAGTGCAGTGGCAAATTCAGAAGTGCAAGATCCCTTCATGATAGTAGTCACAACAAAGTCTACACAACCTTCTAAAATTATACAATATTAATTAGTGATGCATTGCAATGATCAGTGCAGATACCCATGTGCCACCTTTCAGCCAGGTGTACTATATCAGAAGGTCGGCGGTTCGAATCCCCACGACGGGGTGAGCTCCCATTGCTCGGTCCCTGCTCCTGCCCACCTAGCAGTTCGAAAGCACGTCAAAGTGCAAGTAGATAAATAGGTGTCGCTCCAGTGGAAAGGTAAAGGGCGTTTCCATGCGCTGCTCTGGTTCGCCAGGAGCGGCTTAGTTATGCTGGCCACATGACCCAGAAGCTGTACACCAGCTCCCTCGGCCAATAAAGCGAGATGAGCGCCGCAACCCCAGAGTCGTCCGCGACGGGACCTAACTGTCAGGGGTACCTTTACCTTTTACTGTGTATATACACCCTTTCATACTGATGGAGCAACCCTAGGACTCTGGAGACAGGAGTCCTTCTGAGACCCTGCTGCAGAAATAGTAAGGTGTATTTCTTCCCCATGACCCTAGACCACTACACTTCTGTACAGCAGGTTGAACCAACTGGTGGTGGTACAAAAAGAAATCACTGAGCAGTAAATGGGTAAGCAGCTGAGTGGGTCTTTATTTACAAGCTTACTCGCCAGCCCCTCTAACGTGGAAACGGACAACTTTTTTTAAAAAAAGTGTTTTAAGGGTGATTTGACCAGAAGGATCACTGCCCTTGGTATGTGCTTTCACTCATCCCAGTTTCACTTCTGGGCAATAAAATCCTGCAAAACCTAGTGACTAAGGAAATGTGTATCTCCTAAGGAAGCAGAATGTTGGAAAGATTCCGGAAAGAGAAAAGGAAGGATTTGTTCACACAGCTCAGAGTTCAACTTGGAGTTCACTGCCACAAGAGGTAGTGATGGCCACCAGTTTGGGAGGATTAGATAATTTAATAAGGGAGAGAGTTATCCGTGACTACTAGTCACAATGGCTGTGTTCTCCTTCCTCTGTTGGAGGCAGTATGCTTCTGAAATCCAGTTATTGGGAATCTCAAGTTGGCTCTTGCACTCAGGACCCAACTGCAGGCTTCCTACTGGGGAATCTGGTTGATTAAAAAGGCTGCTCCTCCACAATGTATTAAACAATCCAAATGGTTCACTTCTTTCTATCCCCACCCCAGATTTTTAACGGATTCGACTGCAGCCTTGTATTTCAGCACTGGGCAGGCAGCCATAGGAGACAAGGAATTACATGTCCGGTATGCGAGTGAGCTGTTGCGTTATGAAGACATGGTTTATAAACCAACAACAAACCAAAGCTATACACTGTGTTTGCTTGGCAGAAAAATCTGCCTGTTGTGGTAGGCTCATATGTCCAAATTAGCCATAGTTAGGCTCAACAAACCATGGTTATGTGCAAACCAGGGTAGTGTATACATTTTGTTAATTCTTTTAAAATGAAATATTTGATGCTCTTAATTTCTGCAGCCAGTCCTATTTTCTGCCGGCTTTCTGTAGCCAACCTAAGAAGCAAAAAAAGCATCAAACACATCCCAAACAGCAGCAGGAAGAGCCATAAGAGTATGTTGTACCTGAGCAATGAGGAGATACACGCCTCCAGTTAAGACAATGAACTGGCCAATGAGCCACAATACGTCTCCAGCAGCATTTGACACTGGAAAAGGAGGCTGGGATGATACAATAAAAGAAAAGAAAAGAAAAGGAGAGGAACGTAAGTAATTGAGGAAGATGAAAGCAGTGACAATCAGCTGGTTGTCAGGGCTTGCAAAGTGCTGCACAGGAGTCTATGCACAGGACTCCACTGGCACTGACCAGCTGATTGGCGGTGCCTACAAGTTCCTTTTTGACCAGATATGACTTGGACAGATCCGGCAGTTTCAGCTTCTCTCGGTTTCTCATTTATTCCAATCTTTATTCTGGTTCTCCACATTTCTGCATCTATTTATTTTTAATCTCATTGAAATGAATTTCATTTGTTTTAAAGACATCATGAAGACATCCATGTGAATCTCTGCTGGCAATTTTTGCCTAAAATGCAGATTTTGGCAAACCAACCACCCCCAACATAACAAACTTTTGTATGTCATCTTCCACTGATATATCCATAATAATGCATAGTTGTTCATCTTTGGTACATGTTGCTTGGCTGCAGAACTGCAGTGAAAGATTCGGGGAAGTGTGATTTTCAAAGGATGATTGCCTTTCGGGTCATAAAGTGGAAATTAAGTAGGTTTACCTTTCAGCGCAAACTGAATTGAATCTCTCTCCCACCCTTACCCTACATCATGTATGGGCAGGTGGGTGCAGCTTGGCCCAAAAGGGCCCCATAGAACAAACAGGGAGCTTCCACACCTCTGCCCTAGAGAGCCACCCTCCTCCTCTCTCTGCTTCCCTCTCTGTATCCCCCAAGCACCAAAACTGCTGTTACCTTCCCCTCCAGAGGCCGATGATAAGCAACAGCTGAGAACACTGACATGAACACCACATAAGAGAAAAAACTGATGTAAAATCTCATGGCAGCAAAGGAGTCCCATTTGCTTTGAAGAAGCTTGTTTATAGGTTCCAGAACTACCATCTTGTACCGCTTCTGTATGTAGGAGAAAGAAAGAAAATAATTCATTGATTCAGGCCCCACCATCCCTTGTTATTAGCCAAGCTGAGGCTGCTGGTGGTTGGAGCCCAAAAACATATGGAGGGCCAGAGCGTACCCTAGCCCTGCTCCATGTTGCATGAAACCACAGCTTATTCAGCCTGCAAACAGGTTGGCTAAATAAACTGTGGTTTTGCACAACGAAGAGGCCTATACTGGTGTGTGTTTCTTTACTTTAAGGTATTAAACTGCTTACCGGTAATCATCTAAAATATTCTAAGCCATGTACAACAGTGCAAATCAGCATAAGTATGCCAAAACAATGCCATCAAAACATATATAAATAAACCTACTTGTACAGTGTTCATTCTTACAGACAGGAAAAACATGCAAATCTTTACAAGAAGTCAGTAGTACATAATTGATTGTGCTTTAGCTACGGCACTGAGAAGGGCAACAGCAGAAAATGTTGGGGCTTGTGTCCATATGTGGGTCACCGTCCTGTGATATTCTGTACATCATGGTGCTATGGATAACATTTTCCAGGCTAATCCCATATTTTATCTTACAGCTTTTTATGGGGAGAGGACATCGATCAGGGTAACCTATTTTGTGTTCCCAAAATAAGTACTGTATCCACAAAGGCACCAAATCAAGACTCTCTAAGACAAGAGTAGCCCTGCTGAATTAGGTTAATGGCCCATCTAGTGTCACACAGTGGCCAACCAGTGCCTTTGGGAAGACCACAATTAATTTATTCTCGTGGAGACATCTTCAAAGAATAAAACAAGTATCTAATCGGCCTGTGCAAACTTTTTTTAAGGGGGTGTTGCTCAGTACTGGAAATAAAACAAAGATGGCACCAAGAAAATCTCCCTGAAGAGAGAAGTCTAGATGCAGAGAGAACTGAAGGATCTCCCTTAGGGATTATTTTGAAGCAGACAAGTCACCTTTGTTGATCATCTCACCGGAGTATCGCTGCTGTAGGCAAGAATGTCCAACACAGAGTTCTCCTCATAGCTGTCAATGGAGGTCAGGTCGTAGAGAGAGATGTGGACAGGCCCATAGGTCCATTCAGTAAACTTCCGCGAAAGGTGACAGTACTCCGGGTCTTTGATTTCACGGTGAATAATGTACTTGAAGATCTAGGAAGGACAGAAAAGGGGGAGGAATCTTCTTTGAGTTTTGCCTTCCAACATTTATACGTAGTTAGACAGCATTTGAGGCCCTTCTTTGTGTGCTCCCTCGATGAGAGATCTGGAGGGTGGCAACATGAAAATGGGCCTTTTCTTTGGTGGCTCCCCACTTGTGGAATGCTCTCCTTAAGTAGGCCTGCCTGGCACCTTCATTACACACCTTTAACCACTGGGTGAAAACATTTCTCTTCAACCAGGCCTTTGGCTGATTAAACAATCTATGGCCTTTTAAATGTGCCTGAGGGGGGTATTGTTTTTTCCGTTGTTATATTATGTATTTTGTGTTTTTATACTGTAAACCACCCCATTATCTTCGCATGAATGGTGGTGTAAAAACAACAACAACAACAACATCAACAACAACAACAACAACACAGACCAACAACTCCTCAGTGTTCTACTAGCACGTCTTCTCCAGAGTGACCAGAGCCCATCCTGAGTGGCTGACTTACCTCCTTCCACTCTGATTGGCACCAATCAGCACAGAGTTTGGGAATACTTCTTCTCAGTGGCTAAAAAGTTCGCATTTCATGCTTACTGGGCAGCTCTGGGATACTGAAGAAGAAGACACCGGTACCCTGCTATAATGGGTATTTGACCCCCTGTGACCCCCAGACCAAAACATCTCTGCCAGTGAGGGGTGTGGCTTAGAAAGAGTCCCAAGAGCTGGGCCTGAGTCTCGCCATCCCTGGGACATGATATTCAAGCTTGTGCACTGTAATGGGGGAGTTGTGAAATCATGTATCCCCTGGTACAAATCTTCTTAAGTTGTCTTCTGCAAGTTGCCCTCTCAGTCTCAGCCTCCTACCTGGAGGTTGACAACACTGACCTATCTTGTGTGGCCTGAATCTTTGCTAGCATGACATGAAGATGCTGCCTTCCAGATATTGTTGGACTTCCGTCTCCAAGTAGCCAGTGTAGCCAACAGCCAGGAGAATGATGGGAGCTGGAGTCCAACAACATCTTGGAAGGTCACAGGTTCCTCAGCTCAGAAATGCAGCTGGTGCTAAGCTCCCAACTGACTTACCTCTATCTTTCCAGTCTTGACAGCCAGGGTCAAAGGGTTGAAGCCTTCCCTGTTGGTTAATTCCTCCAGTTTCTGGCGTAGGTTGATCGTGGCACTGTGCATCAGGATGTTGTTGTACATCTCGATCACCAGCTCCCTGTTCTTCTCATCCGTATCATCGGCCGCCATCACCAAGGCATGGAGGACTGTGTTGCCGAGGGAATCCTGCTCTGCCAGGTTGGCCTTCTGATGAGGGTTATCCAGGAGATAGCTGATCACTTCTGGTTGGTTGGTGCAAGCAGCTAAGGAGAGGGGAAGCTCACCTGGAGGAGGAAGGAGATAAACGGAAGCAAAGCTGGGAGAGGAATGGCTGCTTTTGGCACAAGTTACAGAAACTCAGCACCCACTTCAAGAATCTGTGGCAGCAGACTTTAGGCACACAGTATCAACCTACCAAAGTAGAAGCATGCCCCTTTCTCCTGCTGGTGGAAGAACTTTCCACAGGCCTTGGCATGGATGTCAGCGCCATTCTCCACCAGGAGCTTGATCAGATCTAGATTTCTCATCTCAATGGCAATGTGGAGTGCTGTGTGGCCTAGCAGAACAAAAATGGCATGAAAGAAAATCATTAAAGAAGTCAAACGTAGAAAACAAGCATGTTCTCCTGCGGCCGAGTGGAGGAGTTCTTTTTTTAATGCTGTCTCCCCACCCCTAGGTCCTTACCTTTATAGAAGCTATCCTTACAAGCTACATTGATAAGAGGCCTTGGGTTCTTGGTCTCCTTGTCTATCTTCAACAGCAAAGGGATGGTGGGGTTTGCCCCATCTTTTAAATTCAGCAAGGCCTTCATCAAGCAGGTCTTGCCTGTTTCTCCATCTGGAAGAGAAGGGATTTCCATCCTTTGTTTGGAGAACTGCATTTCTTTTTTTCTAACAAGGACAGTTTAAAGTGCCATTCAAGTCTATCAAATACTTTAAGAATATCCAATGAAAGAGGTGCAGCAGGTGTGTCTTATAATGTCTTCTGAGAAGAGCTCGATCCTGTTCCAAAGTTTTCTAGAGGGCGAGAGGATCCCTGAATCTTGGAAATTATCTCAAGTTTCCGTCATATTGAAACACAGCTGAACTGTATTCCTATAGGTCAAAAGCACTAGTTGAGCAAGATGAAAATATTTAATACAGTGGTACCTCGGGTTAAGAACTTAATTCGTTCTGGAGGTCTGTTCTTAATCTGAAACTGTTCTTAACCTTTAGCTAATGGGGCCTCCCGCTGCTGCTGCGCCGCCGGAACACGATTTCTGTTCTCATCCTGAAGCAAAGTTCTTTACCTGAGGTACTATTTCTGGGTTAGCGGAGCCGGTAACCTGAAGCGTCTGTAACCTGAAGTGTCTGTAACCAGAGGTACCACTGTATGTGATCTAGGAACACAGATAAATAATTTCCTCACAAAATAGGTGCATAAAGATCAAGCAAACTTTATCCTGGGGTGCCACATAAGCTACTCCATCCATTTCAAATATTCAGGGAAGAGCCTATTTCAAAGGACAGAGATGCTTCAAATTTGCATACGTATTGTGAATTGTGAATTAAGTAAACTTGCATTTGTGAATCAAATGGAACTTCTCTGTCATTTCTCCACTTGCCCATTATGCGCTCCCTGATCCTTTTCACCAGAAATACCAGGGATTGAGCCAGGGACCTTCTGCAATCAAAGCAGGTAACTGTACCTGTAACTGTGCTATGTGCCCTTAAGATTTCCTCTGCTACAGAATTTCCCAACCTGAAAACCCAAGCAGGTTTGAATCCTGTGTAAGGTCCAACATTTGGTTGACAATAAATGGATGGGTCAACATAGCAAATAAATATGGATTTGTGGGTTGCCATACCAAAAATGGTGTGAACCACCAATCTATAGTTTGGGAAATTGTCTTTTCTCTATGCGCTTGGACCCCCCCCCCCCTTAAAATACTGTAGCCAACTTTTGTATGTTGTTCCCTGAGACCAAAGAGCAGGTTTTTGTGTATGTTCAGATACTGTTGAACACCATTTTGAATCAGGTGTGTCAGAATATACATTTCAAAACTGCACTGATTTTAACTTTTTTTTTTTTACAATTCCGAAGCAACGCCAGGTGTGAATCTGTTAGTTAATTAAAAACAACCCAACTTCCCTGAGAAAATAATGTGATTTAGTAAACCACATTTCCCCGCTCCAAACATCACTATCTGTCCTCTGCACTCTGATGGTCCTCATCAATCTTGCGAATAGTTCTGTGAAGCTTGCCTATTCTTACATCAGGGAGAAGTGTTTTTTTAACAAAACCCTAGCTCTCAGGCTCATGCCTACCTGTGTACTCAGAGTTGGTAAGAAATTTGCCGGTTTTTTGCAAATAGTCCCCCAGTCCTTCCAGCTCCTCAGGGTTCCCCCTTACAATAGCACCAAAGAGGCGGCTCTTGTTAAAAGTATTTTCTTTACTGTGTGGGGAAAAAGCAGAATGAACAAAGACCACATCTGCAGTATACATTTAAAACAGTATTGTACTACTTTAAACAGTCATGGCTCTCCCCAAAGAATCCTGGATAGTGCCATTTGTTAAGGATGTATTATTAGCATACCCTAGTTCCCTTTGCAGAGCTACATTTTCCAGTTTTTCTTAGAAGAGGAGCTAATTGCTAAAGCTCTCGGGGGGGAGGGGTTGTAGCTTTATTAAGCGTCTCCTAATTCTCAGAACCTTTAGCAAATGATAGCTCCCAGGATTCTTTGAGGGAATCCATAGCTGTTAAGGTGGTGTTATAATCAGGCGTGGAAGATGCCTCCTTGCTACCCGGGGCAGCGAACGGAGGTGCGTGAGCTGCCATCGGGCTGCCACTGCTGCCATCGGGCTGCCACTGCGAGCCCCACGAGCCGCCTTTTTGCTCTGCGGCTCGCAAGGTTGCCGCGGAAGCGCCGGCGGCGGAGTGCGCACGCACGACATTTTGCGCAGGCGCACTCCGTCTGGGTCGGTGCTGCTGCTTCCGCAGCAACCTTGCGAGCCACAGAGTGAAAAGCAGCAGGGGCGGGGCAGCCCCATGAGCCGCAGCCCCATAGCGGAGCCGGCGGGCGGGCCCAGGGGTTGAGCTCCGTAGCTTGCTCGGGGCCCACCGGCAGGGCGGGACCAGCCGGAGTGTCACCCCCCTCCTCTGGAACACGGGGCGGCCTGCCCCCATCACCCCCCCTCGCGACGCCACTGGTTATAATGCTTCATAGTGCAGAGGTAACCTACACCCCTCTCTAGGCAGAATATAGTCCAGGAAGGACCATACCCCAGTGGTAAAGCTCCTGCTCTGGATGCAGAAGGTCCCAAGTTCAATCCATGGAAACTTCTCCAAGCAGAGCTGGGAGTGACCCTGAAATTCCAAAGAGCTTCTGCCAGTCAGTGTAGACCAGTGGTGGTGAGGCAAATGGTGGTGACAAGAGATGAACTTCTAGGCCTTATAGACAAGCTGACAAATCACTTGTTCCAGAAGGCGTTCACCAAAGAGCTCTTGAAGCGTTCAAATATGAATGAGATAGCTGATCTTCTAACAAAAAATCTGTAATATCAGCCTCCGTATCTGAGCACTGGAAAGTGACCAATGTAACACCATTTTTTTTAGAAATGGACCTGGGAAATAACACAGGAAAAATGGTGGAAAGCATGATTAAAGATAGAATGACTAAGCATATAGATGATCAAGTATTTCTGAAGAAGACATAAGCATGGCTTCCACAAAGGTAAGTCCTATCTAATTAACCTTTCAGGGCTCTTGGTGAGTGTCAACAAAGCTATGGCTTGGAGGTCAGCAGCCAACAGTACCAATAGTCAGCCATGATGGGAGTTACTGTCCACCAACTTCCAGAGGCCCACAGAGGTTCCCCACCCCTGAAGTAGATGGCCTGACTCCTGAAGGAAACACCTTACCTCAAATTGGGAGGAATCTTAATCCTAATCTTTGGAGATGGTGGACGTTCCGTCTCATAGGAGGTTTCCATGGGCCGCGGCTCTCCCTTTCCCCCAACTGCCTGCTTCTCCCTTGTCTCCACGTTGTCCAAGGTGCCATCATCTGTCTCCAGTATTGGTAAGTTATGCATCACGCTATTGAAAGTGCTGGCAAGAGAATAGAGCACCACAAGAAGGTTTATTTGATTTACAGCAAATAGATTGAATGGATTCTAGCCTCCAGGATTACAAAGAAAAGTGCATTACGAAAAGGTCTGGCACATTCAGAGGTCCAGGAGCATGGAACTGTGCATAACAGAAGATGCATACGGAACCTTAAATACCTTAAAAACCATATCCATCTGCACAAACTAGCCTGGGCATTAAGATCCCCACTGTAAGCTATGAGCCTGAAACTCCCTGGTTAAAATTTGCCATTCACATGCGCTATGAAAGCCCCCATCTCCAGTAACTTGTGTGTGCTGCAATGAAATGTCGTCGTGTGTCCTTACCTCCTCACAGGAACTCATTTTCAGGGTTCATGCCAGCCATTATCTCAAAGCAGGATATTCCATTGCCCACCATCAACAACCTGAGTTTTCTCTTTTTTCTTTTCCAACTGATATTGAACATCCGTGGCTACTGAGAATGCTCAGTCCTTGGCTGTTGGGGTGAGAGTCTTCCCCTTAAGTGTGTGGGGTTTTTTAATGGACTTCTACAACTCTTGGTTGAATGGAAATTAGATGTTGGGAAGTGTGATTTAGGCAGATTCACCTTTATTGGAGCTGAGGCTCCAATACTTTGGCCACCTCATGAGAAGAGAAGACCCTGATGTTGGGAAAGATGGAAGGCACAAGGAGAAGGGGACAACAGAGGACGAGATGGTGGGACAGTGTTCTCGAAGCTACCAACATGAGTCTGACCAAACTGCGGGAGGCAGTGGAAGACAGGAGTGCCTGGCGTGCTCTGGTCCATGGGGTCATGAAGTTGGACACGACTAAACAACTAAACAACTAAACAACAACAACACCTTTAAGGGTCTTTCATTGCAGCACACACTATACATTGAACTCATAATGATGCATATAAAGTGCATTGCCTGTACATTACTACACATTTAAAGCACTATGATACCAGTCACTGTGGTTTCCCCCAAAGAGTCCTGGGAAGTACAGTGTTATGTACTGAGTTGAATAGGATCCAAAATGCAGCAGTCTGATTGGTCCTAGAACAATAGGATTGAGATTGCAGCAGTCTGACTGGTTCCAGAACAATAGGATTGAGATTGCAGCAGTCTGATTGGTCCCAGAACAATAGGATTGAGATTGCAGCAGTCTGACTGGTTCCAGAACAATAGGATTGAGATTGCAGCAGTCTGATTGGTCCGCAGGAGCCACCCAATCCAGCTCCTGGTGGAAGTGAATCCGCACTCTGATTGGCATACAGGAGTATCCTGGAATTAGCCAATCACGTGGGGCCCATTGTGTAAATAGTGTATATAAAGCAAATCTTTCGGGGAACTGCATTCCTCATTACTATGAGCTGAATAAAGAGCATGAAATTCACACTTGACTCCAAGTATATTTCATACAGTTTGTTAAGGATGCAAGAATCATTAGGAGACGCCTATTCCTCTCACAGTGCTACGATTCCCAGAGTGGTCTAACAATCAATCCATCTTCCCAGGGAACTTTGGGAATTGAAGCTCTTTGAGGAGAATAGGGGTCTCGCAACAACTCCCAGTCACTCCTAATAAACTACACTCCCCAGAATTCTTTGCGAGAAGCCATGACTGCTTAAAGTGCTCTGGTGCTGCTTTAAATGTGTAATGTAGAGGGAGCCTAAAAGCAAAATGACTCTCGGTTTCTCCCCCATTCCAAAGGAGACGGGTTGTTATTTTTTCGTTTGGCGGCCCTGTGAACTGCGTAATAACGTTTTAATTCTGAACTGCTTCGTGTTTTTGCTGAGCAATGCTTTGAGAGCCATCTGCAATGGCAAGCTTCCGACACACTCAGACAGAAACTAGGAAGAGGATGCAGCTGAGGGCGGCGCCCGCCTCCCAAGACGCAGGACCTAACGGAGTTACAAGACAACGGCAGCATTCATTATCGAGAGTGCCTCGTGTCACATGCCTGCTGAAAAGGGTGTGGGGCTTCAGATATAATTGCAGCAAGCAGGAAAAAGAGGGAGGGCTAGGAGGCTTTTCATGTGAGCCGCACAATCTGATGTTGTGATGACCACCGGACTTTAAAAGAGGGTTAAACAAATTCATCGAGGGTAGGACTATCAGTGCCTACTAGTAGCCACAATGGCAATATCCTGCCTCCACTGTTGGAGACCTCTCTGAATAGCAGTTCCTGGGAGCTACAAGGAGGGAGAGTTGCTGTTGCCCTCAAGTCCTGCTTATGGGATTCCCACTGGGGGCAGCTGGTTGGTCCCCTGAGGGGAACAGGATGTTGGGCTAGATGAGCCACTGGCCTGATGCAACAACTGGACCCATCTGATGTTCTTAACCCCTTTCAACCTCTCCAGGGCTCAACTGTGGAACCTGAGAGGCCCAAAAGAGCCTTTTTACAACTATGTGCCTCATCATCATCACTGAACCGTACCTGGAGCTTTAGGAAGAAAAGAGGTAGTGCATGATAGCCATAAGTCTGACACATTCAGCATAAACATGCACACACAGAGAGACTGTTGCTTCGCCTCTAGGCCAATTTCCCATCTGAAACTCAATGTTTTCAGTAATCTCTTTTCTAAGGAAAAGGGGGGGGGGAAATCAGCCAGAAATATATGCTAGGTCACACACCCCCTCCTGATTTCAAAGATCACTCCCTAATCTCAGACATATGGGGGTGGGCATACGGCTTGGATTACTCCATGGCATGGGAAGGGCATTCTGCACAGGCTCTGAAACACTCTCATTATTTGCCTGACAATAGCCAGACTTATATTTGGAATTTTAAAATGGTCTCATAGCACGATGAGGGGTGGGTGGTGGGTGGAGGGAGAACATTTTTCAGTCGCCACTGTCCACCTTCCGGAGACCACATCGCAGTGGTGGTTGTGGCCTGGCGTAAAAGTAAGCAGAGCAACACATGCAAATCTTCTCTTTGCAAAGAAAGCTGCATGTTTCCCACAATAGAAAAGTCAGAGGCTTTTACATGCATATACCTCTATCCAGGCAACCAAGAGGCATTACGGTAGTTCAAGGAGGGCGGGGCCTGGAGAGTCTCCTGGGGGCTACATTGAAAGACACGGTGGGGCCACATTCACATCCCTGAGGTTCCCCATCCCTGCCATAGACTGGGGACCTTCCCTGGATTAAATTAAGCTCTGCATGTTTAGTTATAGGCGAGGCTTGTTGGGGAGGGGAAGGGAGAGAGGAAATAATGGTTTGTGATGTACTTACTCCACAGAGGGGTTTCTCCCGGTCTCAGTGCACAGGTCTCCTTTTTGGATTCACAACCCCTCCGTTGTTGGGCTGCAGATGCTGGTTCTTCTGTTAAAAAAGAATTAAAAGGAAAGAAGAAAAGCAACCTTGGCTTTCATCACTTGCACACCAGCAAAAGATCCATTTTCCCCCCGGCACAGCATTTGTTCCACCCAACCCGATGCAGAACCTGCCACGTTCTGAAACCCCGTAGCTACTTGCAGACGGTTATGTCGGAGGCAATCTAGCGGAAGTGGTTATTATTGACTGCCTGCTCCCATAAAGAGAATGACAACTGCATTTAGAAGAGTGATGGGTGTGGGAATCATTCCACGTTTCAGAGATGCCGGAATATTGCTAATATCTGTCTGCTTGCCTCCTGCCAAGGCGGAGAAACAGAGTCACGCAAGGCCCCCGTTGAGAATAAGATTTCCTCCTTTTTTGTTAATTCCCCTTTTTCTATGCTTGTGGTTTCAGCACTCGTGCACATCACAAGTTATCTGGAAATGCCACCCTTAGGCGGAAAGCCACCAGACACAGCTACACTCACTGCCAGACCTACTTATTGAGAAAGTAAGTGTGCTTTCCCTCATGTTGATAAATTGAGGTGAAAAAAACACCCTCTCTCCCCTAAGTCAACAGGCCTGGTCCTACTATTGGGCAGAGTGAGGCAGATGGGGAGGGAGGAATGACTGACACATGTTGCATTGAGAAGAGGCGGGTTCACACAAACAATCTTTTAAAAGGGGCAGGGTTAATTATAAATAACTATAAATTTACTGTTTTTCATTTCACATATGAATTTCCTCCTCAAAGCTCAAAGTGATTCAATGATTTTTTTTTGGGGGGGGAACCCACTGATAATGCTTTAGTGGAAATTTCCAATCCAATACAGGTTCAGACTGGTCTAAAAAATAAATAAATCTTCACTATGAAAACTTGTTCAAACAGAAAAAAGTCTTGTGTTCTCTGCATGCCACACAGAAAATTTTACAATTTAAAGTGATTTTAGAAACACTTTAAAGAAACATCTCTGGGCAGGTAAGAGAGGCTGGTGAAGGTCACCTGATCTCCAACAGCTAAATTTAGCATCAAACAATAACTGTTTCCGGTTTGAAAAAGGGAGTGTTGTAGCAACAGAGCTCTAAGCGCCGCTTTGACTCCTTGTGAGAAAAGCAGTTGGAATTCATGGCTGGTTCCTCAGGTGCTCTGATTTGGCTGCAGAAGGTGCGACTCAGCATTGAGAAGTCACAGGTAGGACAGGTGGACTGGACTGCCTGCATCTGGGATCTGAGAGGGTCCAGCAACCCCACAGACTGAAATGCAGGTTTCCTGACTTTGCAACAGGGTTGTTTTCAGTGGCTGCCAACTATCATCATCATCACCAATAATAAATAATGATAATAGATGTGGTTTTGTCCAAAATTTAGCTGCCAAAGCTGTTCTATAAAGGTAATTTCCCCTCTTGCTTGTCAAGAAGGTGTTAAATACACTGGAGCAGGGCCAAGGGAAGAAGCTGGCAACCCAGGTTGCTCCTGCACCTGCTTGCTCCCCAAACACCCAGACAGGCCCTTTTCTAGTGCAAATCAGGCAGAAATTCAACTGGCAAAGCTATATCTATACATATAGATGATATAGATATAGATACATCTGCAAATGCTGCTTGACTCTTTCCCCCTTTATCAGGAATGGGAAGATTTCATTCTGACGCTGTCCGACGCTGTCCAGCAGCAGATGGTTGAGAGCCACATCAATGCCTTGCAGGACCTCTCAGAGGCAGCGAAAGGTTTCGTCCTGGAGAAAGCAGTCGGCGCCATCCAAGGAGGTGAGAGTTTAGGAACCAGGCCTGATAAACAGTTCACTTCTACTGGATTTGCTTTGGGGAGGGAGGGGCTTAAGAAATGTCACACATTCAAGTGAAACCAGAGTTCTCTGGTATCTGCTCAGCTTCTCCCAGGAGCATGCTATTCAGACTAAGCAGCCAATCCTAAGGGAGAATCAGTGTAGGTCACCTGGTCCTCTTGGGCTAGAGGTCTGGCTATAGCTTCCCTTCCCTGCCACAATCAGTAGGGGACGCTATGGAGCAGCAAAGCTCTCAAGAGAGACCTGGGTTCAAATACAGTCTCAGTCACAAAGCACACTGGGTAAACTTGAGGTGTCAATTTCAATTCCTCTCAGTTTCTGTTCTCTTTGCCAAATTTCCTCACATTTTTTTTAAAAGAGCCCACCAAATCTCTTTTTAGCACACATCTCTCCTAATAAACACATTTTTGTATGAACTTTTGCCTAATATACATTTTTTGCAAGCAATACCCCCCAGTATAATGCATCTTGATATGCCATTTCCACTAATATATGCATTTTTTATGCATGCCCTGCTAATAATATGCATTCTGTGCACATTTGTTTGGTTGGAGGCCAACACTGCATAAATTTGGAGAAGTGTGAATTTTCAAGAATGGCTGCTTTCGGTTCCTATACTATTTCAAGAAGGTGCAAATCAGGTATGTTAGAACCAAAATGTCAACCAAACCAAATTTCTTCCCTGTCCCTAGAAATGGATTTGCCCCTCCACTGTGGCCCTCCTTGAAAAGGGGAGTTAAGAAAATGTTGTGAAATAATCCACTCGTTCTCTGATATTCTTTCAGGTGATGCTTATAAGGCCCTGATGTCGCAGGTTAGCGGCTGCTTAGAGGAACAGATTTATTGCCAGATCGCCCGGGAGATTCAGGATGGAAACAGGCGGGTAAAAAATAAGCCAGCCCTGCTGCTCAATCACCTCAAGGATGGGGTGGTACGTAGCTTTGCTGCTTTGTATTCTCAGTTGGGGCAGTGTGGGGCTGACATCCACTAGGGCTGGTAGGGTGGAAGGTGTGGAACCCAACAGTAGGTGGCGCCAGAGCCAATGACAGGAGAGCAAACTAATTCCCTGTTTTGTCCCCCTCCTCCTCCCCCTCCTCCCTGCTGACTTCTGCAAGGCTTAACAGTGAGACTAAGGAGGAAGAGGAAAGGGACAGGCAGGGCCAGCCTTTGGACTGGATGGAAGCAAGATGACAGGGCAAGTGAGGGCAGACTGAGGTTGGCAAGGAAGTGCCCCTAAAGGACCCATCAGTCAGATCGTTGGTCCATCTAGCTCAGTATTACCTACACTGACTGGCAGCGGCTCTCCAGTGCTTCAGACGAGTCTTTCCCAGCCCTACCTGGCCAGGGATTGAACCTGGAGCCTTCTGTGTGCAAAACATTTGGTGTAAGCAACTATGCTACAGTATCCGGTGGTTCAGCTGTTGTAGAAAAAGGAGCCTTAATTCAGCCACGTTCAATGAGCCAACTCCTTCCTTTCAGATGACCTTGCTGGAGGAACGGCCAGAGCTGCGAGGGAGGCTTTGTTCTCTTTTTAACCAGCCCTTACCTGCCGATTTGCGTCATCTCACCTGGAAGCTTTACCTCTCTAACATGAAGGGTATGACACACGTATCAGTTCTCTAAAGGAGGCAGGCAAACCGTGAAGGCAAGACCTCCAGGTGGCTTGTTTGTTTTACTCAGTTTTCGCTTCTGTGAAATGGGTTGCTTTCTTTTGTTTTTGGAGGGGCAAACAGTGGTTTGTTATTTGGAACTGAAACCCACCCTCTGCCTGGTAAACCAGTATTTGGACAACTTACTTGGCCTTTGTGGTTAGCAAAGGTCTGGCAATAACGTTGCTTCTGTTTGCATATCTGATAAATCGGAACCATTCCTGGTCAAAATGATGGCTTTTACTTTGGCCTCTGACACCCCTCCTGTCTTGTGTTAGATGCTCAGAAAGAGCCAGGTCCCAAACTTTCCCCTTGCCATCCCATCAGAGATGGACCTTTGGGGCCTTTCCAATGGGAGGTGATCTCTAAGTGGGAAGCAGGAAGCAGCGTGTCAGTGTGTTCCTTACGTATTGACATCGAGTGACAGATGGGCCAGAGCAGGATTTGGGTTCAATGACCAACTGGTAATATTAGAAACGACATCAAAAATTGCCTTGCCAAATCCCAGTAAGCTTATCACACCCCCACCATAAATATATGAGGGCATACAACACCATATTGTCGCGATTGCATCTCTTTATTTGGTGGTCAGTTTTGCCAAAATGAAAATGAAATGAAATGCACCAACCGATGCCTTTCTTCTGTCCCTTTTCTCATTCCCAGCAAGGTTAGGGTATCTCTCCCATTTGGCAGCAAACAGAGCCACTTCCCGGAAGGACAGAGAGATCTCTCTGAGGTGCCGAGCCATGCTGGATTCCGAGCCGACGTTCCAGTCCTTAAAAAACCACAAAGGTAAGAAGAAACCACGACAGGAGGAGCCACATCAGGGCAAGGCCCATCCACGAGGCAGAGTGAGGCAGCCGCTTCGGGCGGCTGAACCCCAAGAGGCGGTGCCCCATGGACACTCTTGCCCACCCTGCTGCCACTGGCAAAGAAGCAGCGGTGGCTTCCAACAAGATTTTGCTAGATTACGCCAATACCTTGCAAGGTCTCACCAGAACTTGCCATCGCTTTGTGGGTACCACCACACAGGCCAGGTATGGTGGGCTTCAGCAGCGGGGGTGGTGAAATAGGATGGGCCTCCCCCCCCCCCGAGTCACACAAAAGTAGTAAGGAAGACTGGAGGTGGGGGGGGGGAGGCGGATTCAATTCAGTTTGCATTTAAATGTGAATTTACCAGATCTGCACTTTCTGAAACAATGCATGAACCAAAACAGCCTCTGAAGCTGGAACTTCTCTGAATTTTACAATGCAGATGAGTAATGTGTAGAGGTATAAAGATGCATATAGTGGGGTGAAGTATGCATATAAATGCATATAAATTGGCAAAAATACCACACAAAGCCACATTATATTAAGGGAACTTAGTATGGAAGAAAAAAAAGGTATGTGTTAGGAAATTTTTAAGAGAAATTCACCCTACAACACTGGGGAATTTTAATGAGGGTTTTAACTAACTAACTAACTAACTAACTAACTAACTAACTAACTAACTAACTAGCTGATGTGGCAATGTGGAGAACTGAACCTAAGATTGGAAGAATGAGGAACTGACATTGACATATTTAGCCCAGAAGAATATAAATGAGTCCTTCTGGATCAGACCAATGCCCCATGTAGCCCAGCATCCTGTTCTCACAGTGGCCATGCAGATGCCTGTTTTTGAGAAAAACAAGTGTTCCTTCCCACATGCCTAAGTTGGGATGAAGCTAGTAAAGACCACAAACAAGACCATGATGTGGCATCAGCCCAAAGCCCTCGAGACAGCAGAAGCAACATCTCAGGAGGGCTTCATGTATCCATTATACACAGATATATATTGGGGATCCGTTGCAAGCTTCTAATCCTCATGGATGTGGAAGACTGTCCAAGTCCAACTTCACATGAGCATGAGTGTGTCTGTCTGTGTGTGTTGTTGTCACAACCAGAAAAAAAAGAATGTGGCGATGAAGAGAATCAAGGTGGTGGGCTTTCTTTTCAGGTTGCATTTCAGGGTCAGTGCTGAGAAGTGGTTCAATAAGAACAGCCAGCTGAATCTGACCCATGGTCTACCTAGTCCAGCATCCTGTTCTCACATTGGCCAACCAGGTGCCCCAAAGAGAAACCCTCAGGCAGGACCCGAGCACAAGAGCCATCTCTTTCCTCCCCTGTGGTTTCCAGAAGTTTTCAGAAGTATCACTGCCTCTGATTGTGGAGGCCGAGCATAGCCATCGTGGCTAATAGTCTCTGCCTCCGTGAATTTGTCTAGCCTTCTTAAAACTATCTAGGTTGATGGTCATGTGGTGGGAATGAGTTCCATATGTTAACTATGCACTACTTTTTTTCAAAAACGTCTCCTTAGTTGCCACACAGTGCCTGAGGAATGTGCTTTCTTATTACCACAAGCTTCAGGGCACCTCCACACCTCTGCGAGACCAAGATTATTTCCTGCCTGTGCCTCTCTTGCAAGTTATTCTGGATTTGGGTTCTTCCACCAGCTCTATGGAGTCTGTTTCTGCCCTCCTAGTTGAAGAATTTATCTCTCTCAAGAAGCTGCATCCTCAACTTATTAGACTCTCCGTCTCCGTCCAGGTATCTCCACCTCTCCACTATAGGGTTACAGGACACCCCAATTCCTGCTGAGCCGTACATAGGATTCCTACGGTCTTGGCCATCAACCAGGCTCTCCCCCTCCCCGCAAACATCTGGAGGGCAGCAGATTAGGAAACCTGTTCTATTAAATTAAATTTCATTTAGAACAGCTAATCCAGAATCCAAATGGCACCACTAGACTCAGAACTTTAAAATAAGAACTCTTTTGATTTACTATTTGTGGCAAATTCCTGTCTAGGATCCTTCCCGGGTCAGCATAGTGGAAGAAGTTGCCTGCCTGCTGGAGCAGAGAGACAGAGATCTGGCAAGGTTCCTGGAGAGCATTTATGCACAACCAGGTAACTGCTTTGCTGTGCCACCTCAGTAATCCTGTCATTATAGGAGCATTTCTCTTCCTAAACTTGGCAATCCATTTCATCCTCTGTGGCTACTGAGCATGTTGACTGGCAAGTCTTGGAGCCCTCGCCATCATAGTGTCCTCCTCTATTTTTGCTTTTCATCTGCAAACTCTGGGGTTTCCCTGAGCTGGCTGACTCCTCCATCTTGAGTGTGGATAGTGGTTTCTTGGGTGCCTAAGTAATGTCACTCACCTTTGAACACTGAAAATAAAAGGACCACCAATTCTGTATAAGCAAGCTTAACGTCTCTTGGCCAATTTACCCTAAACATAGATTTGGGATTAGAGGGAAAAGTCTTATTTTCATGATGATCCTGCTGATATGAATGCCTTCAGATCCAACTTCTGGGAAGAGAGATTGATGGCTAAACCACTCTGGGAATTGAGCAACTCTCAACACCCTTGTCAAACTACAGTTCCCAGCGTCATTTGGGGGAAGCCATGGCAATTGAAAGTGGCATCACCAAACCTGGATTTGATATTGAGGATTGATCCGTAAGCTGCTTTGAGAGCCTCTTGGGACTACAAAGCGGGATGTTAAGTGCTGTAAATAGATAATAATCATCGTATACTTGTATTATCCCACATCTTTGCTGTTTTCCAGAGGAAGACTCCAGAGACGCCTTACTCAAGGGGCTGAGCCGCATGATCCAGCCAGCTATCAACACTCTGCTTGCTGGTGAGATGCACTTCTAGGCGTACCCCCCCCCCCCAAAAAAAATGATCCCCCCAAAAAATTGAACCTAGAGCTGAGACTGGGAATTGGGAGGTTCAGGACAGCCAAAAGGGTGTACCACTTCACACATCCCATAGTTAAACTAATGACTTCATGCCCTGCAAAGCATAGCGATGGTCACCAGCTTGGATGTCTTCAAAAGAGGGCTAGGCAACTCATGGAATAGGATAAGGCTGTCCATAGCTACTAGTCACAAAGCTATGTGCTTCCTCCTCAATCAAAGGCGGTCATGCTTCTGAATACCAGCTTCTGGAAGCCCCAGGAGGGAGAGTTGCTCTTGTGCTTGGGTCTTGCTTGAAGGCTTCCTATTGGGGCATCTACTTGGCCACTGTGAGAACAGGATGGGCCGTTGGCTCAGTAATGTCTGCACTGAATGGCAGCAGCTCTCCAGGGGTGCAGACAGAGGACATTCTCAGTCCTACCTTGAGATGCCAGGGATTGAATTTGGGACCTTCTGCATACAGGGTAGACACTCCACCACGAGCCACAGACCTTCCTGAAGTGTTCGTTGTGCCTCAGGGAAGCTAGTGAGATGCTCTTCCTCTTTTGCCTTGTTTGCAGGCTACTTAAACATGGATACTCTGTTGTACATCTGGGACCAGATTATCCTGGGACTGGAGAGGCCGTCATACAACTGTCTCCCTGCGTTCACCACAATTTTTGTCCTCCTGCTCCGTGGCCAGCTACTCAAGTGTCAATCCGTATGTACAACCTGATGAAATCTAACGCCACAACTGTTTTACAAAGCATTGTTAGAGTTGTCCAGCGGAACCCCTGATTGGGACTTTGTGCAGAAATGAATTCTCTCCTCCACAAGAATTGAGTTTCAAAGCTTTGCTGCAGAACAGATGTAATAAGATAAATGTCACAAAATAACCAAGCAATGGGGTTCAGTCCTTCATGCTGTTCAGTAAACTGTCCTCACTCTGGTCCCAGAGGGAGATCCTAAGCTTGTTCATCACTGCAGAACTTCTCTGCAATCGCTGCTACTAGCCATCACCAACAAGCACACACTGGCTTCTCATGTTTCCAATTCCTGCTGTGGTAGCTCTGCAGCTCTTGTTTCCTGGTGATGAGATATAAGGTAGTTTAGCTCATTGAAATGGAAAGATGCCAGCCTTCTCTGACGCTTTTGCCAGAGTGAAACTTCTTGCCCACAGTAAACTTCCCTTTGCAGCATTTTAAATACAATGCATTTAAATACCATGTTTTATGTACATTAAACGTGTAACTTCAACAAGTATTGCATTAAATGCTGGAATAATATAGAATTGGTATGTACAAGAATCAGGGGCGGATGGAGCTACATCCCAAGATTATGGAACGTTGTTCTAGTGGAGATCTGTCCATCTGTATGTGGGGGGGAAAGCTGTAGCTCAGGGGAAGAGAAATTGCCTTCATGCAGAAGACCCCAGTTCAATCCCTGATATCTCCAGGTATAGCTGGGAACAACTCTTGTTTGAAACCCCAAATGCCTTCCTGGGGAGAACATTTTGCAAGCAGGGAGCCACCACTGAAAAGGTCCTGTTCTCGTGTCCCCACCCTCTGGAAATTCTAACATTCCTATGACTTTCTTACTTCGCCATATTTGCATGTACAATCATGTCTTGGTTTTCGAACAGCCTAGTTCTCAGACGTTTTGGCTCCCGAACGATCCAAACCCGGAAGTGACTGTTCCAGTTTTCAAACATTCTTTTGGAAGCTGAATGTCCGATGGGGCTTCCGCGGCTTCCGATTGGCTGCAGGAGATTCCTGCAGCCAATCAGAAGCCACGCTTTGGTTTTCGAACACTTTGGAAGTCGAATGGACTTCTGGAATGGATTCCGTTCGGCTTCCAAGGTATGATTGTATTATCTGTTGTTTAGAATGTTTCTTCTAAACTCTACCATGGATTGAAATTTTTGCTTTTGTGTGGCTTTGTTTTTAAATTTGTTTTAACGGCTGCTGCTTTGGGGAGGGGGCAAAAGCTCTGCTGTTTCTAAGAGGATGTTTGTTGGCCCTACCTTTGAGGACCCCCTTGGGTGCCCCACCAGCCACCATTGAGCAATTTTACCCACCCACCATCCATGCCTTTTACTGCAGCCAGTGGAATTGGAAGCAACACTGAAAACCTGGGGGCCGTCTCTGCTTGTGCAAGAGTTCCAAGACATGATGGGGAAACACTTCTTTGAAGATTTGTACAGCCAGTTGCTTGGAGGAAACAAGGAACCCACCCCGATCCATGACCCTACTCAAGGTAAGGCCTTGATGGGTGTCCTCTGCTGCTCAGGCTCACTCCTTGTTCTCAGCCTCAAAACATTTGCCTGTTAATCAATCAGTCAATTTATATTTTTATTTGTTCAGTTTGCATACCGCCCTCGATCTGAGGATCACAGGGCAGTTTGCAACATGAAAATACCAAATGAGAACACAAAATACATAACAAACCAACCAACCAACAAACCAATAACAGTCAATAGAAGAAAAATAAATATCAATCAGTAAGTTTATTGTGCTAGCCAAAGGCCATGACAATTATGTTACAAATACCAAAATACAAACACAGTAGTAATACAGCAAATGTTTATGATATAGGAGAGAAAAATCAGATGTACCATCAGCTAACTTGAGATTCAAAGTCTGAGTCCCCAAAACAATTTATAGCAAAATGATCTAACTTTCTGTTCCAATTTTATTTATTTTTTTGCAGCCAGGATGAACAAATAATTTTTCCACCTTTGTCCCCCAGCAGGTGTGAGGCAACAAATTGCAAAGCAAGCTTTTAAAAATACAGAACAATAACTTAAAAAAAAAGCCAAATAAGAGCCATAATAAAAATCATGCAAAACAGCCAGAAGAGAGCAGACCTAAAGGCACCCCTGGTTATTGTCCAGCACGATCCCCCACGCCTATCACAGTATTTTACATACTGCCTATTACATTCTGTCTTAAGGCAGAGCCAAAGTTAAAAATATAAAAGCGCAGTAAAAATTGTAATTGTTTCATCATAGCAGTAAGCCACAGAAGCAGTATACAAGGTAAGAAGGAAGAATTAAAAGGACACATGCTTTCTCTCTCTCTCTCTCTCTCTCTGTGTGTGTGTGTAAAATCATCTCAGCAACTGTTGTTTGCAAAACTGCTTGGAGGTATCATTATGAAGCAGTATATAGGTTTTGTAAATAAATAAATAAATAAATAAATAAATAAATAAATAAATAAATAAATAAATAATAACTCTAAAACCAGGAAAGCTATCTATTCAAATTCTACCCCCCCCCCAACTCCAATCAAGCCATTTCTGCAGACATGCAATTAATATTTCACAAAATATGACTGGGTCACTCACACTTCAGGGAAAGCCTTTTTAAACTAAAATGCCTTTGGCAGGGGCCAAAACATCACGACTCTCTAATATGGGCTAGGTGCTGATTCCAGAGGGCTGGCGCTGCAACACTAAAAGTTTGGTTTCTAGGACCTGCTAAGCTTGGGCACCTGTGGGGGGCATGCATTATTCTCAGCAATGCCCAATCTCTTGAGGTGTGCAGGTGCCGGAATGTGGTAAAGGGGGCGAGATGCATAAAATACATCTGATAATCATCTCAAGGACGCCTGACATTAAACTCTAGTGGCAGGGCGGTGGAGGATAGGAGAGAGAACTTCCAGAGCGCACAAGTACATTTTCAACATGTGCTTGAATTCATCAGCTTTTGTGCCTGTCATTCCACGTGTCATTCATTTGTGTGGGGCAGGATAGCCAGTTAACATTCATTATTTCTCTTTCCCTCCCACTTTGAGCTTTTCCTTCGTGGCACTACAGAGATTTCCAAGTGTTACCACCTCCAAGGACAAGGCCAGAAGAGAGGAGGCAAGCAAGGTGCGTAAGGGGCGTCCTCCTGCTCCATGGCCCCATGAAAGGCACAAAGGAAGGGGGTGTGGCTCAGTACCCTCAGCATTTCCAGGTGGGGTTGGGACTGTCCCCTGCCAGAACCCCTGGAGAGCTGCTTCTAGTCAGTGTAGACAGTACTGAGCTAAATTGACCGAGGGTCTGGCTCTGTTCCTATTTAAATTGGCCCACAATTCATGAGGACTGGGATCTTGTCGTTTTGCCTCACTTTGCCTAACTGTAGAGCTGACCAGCCCTGGCAAGGACCCAGAATGTACCTAGTGCTTTTTAATCCTTTTTTGCCCATATGAATGCACACTCCTGTCATTCTGGTCCTCTCCCACTCCTTCGGAGCATCGGTGGCATTTTTGAGGCTCACCTGAGGGCACGGAAAGACGGGGAGGGAGAATACGTACAGCAAACAGGGTATGTCCTGGTTTTCAGAGAGGAGCGCCAGTTGCTGGAAGAGCAACGCCTTGAGAGGGCGCAACAGGAACAGAGACTTCAAAGGTTCAGAGCGGAAGAGCAGAAGAGGTAAGACACTTCCTGTCAGCAGCACTTGCAGCTACCCACACTCTCAGCTAATAAGAGTCCCCAGCATGGCATCAGTCGGCACCCCAAATCCTCTTGCCCCATTCTTATTTTAAAATTGAGGGGTTGCTTTTTTAATTATTGGGGGGATGCATTCCTTGGTTGAGATGTTGCCTGTTGTTGCTTTGTGGGATGGACTGCATTTCAATCCATGTTTTATTTGTTTGAAAATGCATATAAGTGCTTGGGGGGGGGGGTTGGCAGGGAGCTCAGAGCACCCCAGTATTTCACTTCCGTGAAATGGGTATCTTGTGGGTGTTTCTTAGATTTCCAAATGTGTTAGAAAAATTGGGCCGAGAGGTGAGGTGGTACTCTGCTAAGACTGCTCCCGACTGTTTAAACCATTCCGCTGAGTACCCTACAGAGTAAGCGTCGGAAGAAATTGGGCACCCATATCTGATTTAATTTCCTGGGAGTTTCTCAGAAACATTTTTTTAAATGGACTTGCAGGCAACAAGAGATGAGATTCCTGCAGCTTTTAGAGGAGAATAAGAGAAAATTTGAAATGCAGAAGGTCCATTTGGAAGATCAGCTGTCCCAGGTATTTTCTTCCAGCCACGGAATAAAGATTAAGAGAAACACAATCGATTTACGTAGATGGTTGGGGTGTCCTGGAGAAACGGGGTGTGCTTAACCATGAACACCCTCGGTGGGTCACTCTGTTCATTACTCTCTGTTGTCCTCTCAGTTCCCCATCTATAAATTGGGCCTATTAAGGGGACAGCCTCACATAATGAAACACAAATCTGCATTAAAAAAAACATAATTGCATTGTGCAGATCAAGCTGAGCTGTACCGTTTGAGATTTCATAGCTGCACTCATTAGCATAGCTGGGGGGCAGGGGGGTGGCATTGGGTGGCCACTTACCGCGGGGTGTGTGGGTGTGTGCTGCAGCGCACCCAAGCCACGCGTCTCTCCTGCAGGCACCAGGGCTTGTGTCTGCTTGCCGCCTCCCCTTCAGCTGGAGGGTGGCTGAGGGGGAGGCGGGTGGGCTGAGCAGACTCCATGCAGGCTCTGGCTAGGAACACTTGGCCTAGAGCCAGAATACGACTATACCACTTTAGCCTGCATTTGTGCACTCAGGAGGCAGGAAGGTGAAGTAGAGTCAGTGTAGACGGTACCAATTCAGCCTCCATTCGAGCACTCACGTGGTATGAAATCTCTCTCTCCCCCCCCCCTCCACTGTTTTAACAACTACAATTTGGCACCTTTCAGGAGAGACAGGTCCGCTATGAAATGCAAATGAAGGCAGAGGAGCAGATAAGCAAGCTGCAGGCTGAAATGCACAGGCTCGCTGTGGACAGGAAGATGGTAATATTTTATTTTATTTTAAATGAAGTTTTGTTTTAATGAGCTCACCCACTGCTAAATACTAATAACCAGGGAACTTGTAGACAGAAGCAAGGCAGTCCACTGTGATGGTGATGGTGTGCCCAATAGCCTGGAGCTGGGTGTTTCTATACTGGAAAACATGCATCTGTTTTGACAATCTTGCTCACTGTCCCTGCCATGGGCAAGCCTATTTATATTCCGGCATCCTAGACTTTAGCATTTTGGACTTCTGCATTTTAACTCCTGTGCCTTGTGTCTTAAAACAAACTTGGGTGCCCCAAGGAGATCCTGTCACTTACACAGATTTTAATACTGTCCTTCCGTATTTTTCTTGCAGCCTTCACCTGACACCTATTCTGCTGGAAGGTAAGGTTCTGTTCAAGCATGCAAAGGTACATCCCACAACTTAGAAACATGAAGTCAGAATGTGCCCACAGTGATCCCAAAGGGAGGGGGCACCATAATTCTGTTGACTTTTGCAACAGGTCTGCTTCCCTTGCACCTGAGAATTGGTGCCTCCCCTTCACAAATGGACACAGGAGAACAAAGGGATTTGTAAAAGGGCTTTCCTTGGAAGACTTACCATACTGAGCACCTGATTTCCTGCTTTGCAGTCTCCTCGCCCCTGCACCTTCCCTGCAGTCCCCCCAGACGCCATCTCAGACTTCCCTGCCTCATTTTTGCTTGCCAGACACAGGTTAGTGAAAAGCATTTGAGGGTATTTATCAGGTATTATTGAAATTTGCTATTTGATTCCAACACTCACCCTAATTGCCTGTGGTGAACAGGAATCACTTCCAGCCAAACAGGCAAGGAAGTTTATTAAACTGACAGATAATTGGGTGTGTGCTTTAGATCAGGGGTCCCCAAACTAAGGCCCCGGGGGCCAGATGCGGCCCAATCACCTTCTAAATCCGGCCCGCGGACAGTCCGGGAATCAGCGTGTTTTTACATGAGTAGAAGGTGTGCTTTTATTTAAAATGCATCTCTGGGTTATTTGTGGGGCATAGAAATTAGTTCATATTTTTTTCAAATTATAGTCCGGCCCCCAACAAGGTCTGAGGGACAGTGGACCGGCCCCCTGCTGAAAAAGTTTGCTGACCTCTGCTTTAGATGCTAATGTGCCACAAATGAATAGCATAGGCCCGTGAAAGCAAAGAGGCCTAGCAATTTTTGTTATTGTTGACCAGTAACTTTGCATATAAACATTTGCAAATTTGAGACTGAAATAAATCTGGATACAGGCAACCTACTGGGCAAAAAAGCAGGATGTAAGGTTAAATAGATTAATCACATCTCATACCGGTAATTTGGCTTTTGCATTTCAACCTTTCACAGTCACTGCACATCAGAAAGACAAATCCACCGATGGAAACGCCATTGCCCTCAAACTGCTGAAGCACATGATGGAGGCAGCCAGCTCAAGTAAGCAGAAGTTGTCTGTAATGCAAATGCTGGCATCTGTGGAACTCACTGCCGCTGGATGTTGCTAATACTACGTATTTTTAAAATGAGCCCCTTCCCTCCCTCTTCCTCTCCCTCTCTTTCTCAAATAAAAAGAGAAGTCATGCTGAAAAGGATAAAAAGTAACAGCCAGTAGCCAAAGGTGACTGAGACAAAACACCCAGCTGTGTGTAAACTTTACTTTAAGTTAATGTAACTAAAATTGAACATTATCAAGTGACACATTCCCTGGGGGGGAAATGTGCCTAGGAGCAGGGACACACAAAAGAAAACAACACAGTGCAGATTGTTGTTTTTCACCCTTTCTCGTTTTACTAAAACTTTATTCAGGGTCAAGTTTAAAGGCTTTGGGGACAGAGGCACTGGAGGCTGATCCACTAGGGCAAAAGGGGAACTGCCCCACCAACCTGTTGCCCTCACCTCCCTGCCAGTCCAGGGGGTTGCCTTGCCTGCCACCCCCTTCCTCCTCCTTGTCCCATGTAGAACTGAGCAAGGAGGAAGACGGGGACAAAGCTAGACCGTCACTGGCGCTCACTCTGTCTGCTTTGAGGCTCCTGACCCTCCTCCCCTCCAGCACTCGTGAGGCTCCCTTCGTTCTCTTTACCCAGAAACGCCTTAAGGGACCCTGTGGTGCTTTTGCTGTCACAGACCACAGGCAAGGAACGCAAAATGTGTGTGCATGCATTGGGCAGCCTGGGGAGTCAGGCTATCGTCATTTTCATGGAAGATAAGCAACACCTTCTGGTCAGAGATGCAACTATTTCAGTACATTACTCCTTGGTGGAAGAGTTGGAGATTATTTGAGGGTTTATGCTTTGCAGAAGTGGATCCAAACTATGACCATTTTCCATCCCACTAACCTGTCTGTGGGCTGCCTGGAATTCTACTGAGGTAGCATCAATCTGCCCCAAAGTTTCTACGTAGTTTGTAATCTCCATGATCCAGGGTGACCACCCAAACCTGCTGCACCCGTATTGCCTAAGCCATCCAACATTTCACCTGGTGGCTGGGAGTTCCGTTTCGTTTTGCGTGGCACGTTTGTAGATCCTTCTCTCATCTACCAATGCCCAAGGTCACATTGGACAGCTTTTAGAAAGTGTCAGGAAAAAACTCCATGGAGAACTAGGCTGTCATTGGCTTCTTAGCTGTGATAGCTAAATCAGACCTCTGTGTTGAGAGGCACCCTTATCTCCTAACAGCAGATTTTAGGGATGAAGCATAGGGGGTGGCCCTTGCTGCCACACCCCAATTGTAAGGTCTGGATGGCATCTGGGCGGAGATAAGTGTGCTAGATTCGAGCTGCATCTCATCCACCATTCCTGTATTCCATCTGAAATTGGAATGAGAAGCTGGACTGTACTAGTTACACTGCGACAGCCTGAGCCACAAACTAGTTAAGTGAGAATGTCTAGATTTAAACAGGTTGCAACCTTAGGTGTCTACTTCCCAGAAAGTAATTGTGTTTCTTTAGTTGTTAATGGTTCGAGCACCGAGGAAAGGGAATGCTTGGATGCAGCCACAAGGGAGCATATTCGGGACTACAATGAAGATGACAAGAATGCAAAGGTATTTTAAAGCATTCTCTCATTGCCTGCCTTTTATATTTTTATGGTGTGTTCCAGCAACAGAAAGGAACATTCAAAGCCCTGCTGGACTAGACAGATAGCTCATCCAGATCCAGTCCAGCGTCCTGTGGCCAAGTAGCCTGAGAACAAGGCCTTTAGTAACTCTCCACTTGTGATTCCCCAGCAACTGACAGAGGCATTCTGCCTCTGACAGGATAGGTAGAACACAGCCATCGAAGATAGTAGCCATTGAAAGCCTTAACCCTCCACAGATTTATCCCATCTTCCCAATGCATTCTGAGGAATGCAAAGATGGAAAAATTATTCCAAGATTTGTCATTTTTATAGGGATAAAAAGCATGACATACTAGGGGCTGCCACCCCACTTGCTAACCCCACATACGCCTTTGCCCTTCCACTACACTGGACCAAACCTCCCTCCCTCTACGCTTCATCCCTGCCCCAAGCCCCACCCCTTCTTAAAGGTGGGAAGCATTTCACAGCACCTCCATCTCTCCAACAGCTCACCTGGGCTGGGCAGCTGGCCGTTCCAGTACCTTATATAATGAAACATTATCTGCATAAAAGTTTTTATATATTAGGTGCATGACATGAACCTACCTCCTGCTTCCCAGCCCGCCTGTACTAATCCGCAACTCCCCCTTCTCTGCCCCACTGATAGGTACCCAGGCCTAACTCCTTCCCACAGTCTTCTTTCTCTAAAGCCAGGTGTGGGGGATTTTTTCAATGACACACACCAGACAGGCAGAAAAGGTTGAGGACTGCAGAGCATATGGATAGTTAAAAAGTTGATAGAACCTGCTGAGGGCCACATAAAGCTTCCAGGCTTGAGGTGCCGCACCTCTGCTTTTCACTTTCCACACAAGCCACAAGCGCTTGCAACAGCAACTGCTGCCAAAATTCTGTTTCTTGTTGCCTCCATAGATTGAGATGTTTGGTTATGAAATTAGTGAGGATGAAATAAACAACATCCCAGAAGCCAGAAGGAAAGACGTGAAAATGAAACTAGAGCAGGCACTCCGACGAGGGGCAGAAGCTCGTTACATGGCAGCCAGAGGAAGGGATTTACCAGCATTTATTACCCACATGGATGTGTTGTGATTGGTGTGCCCTTGTTACACAAGCCAAGCCTTTGGAATCCATAAACCTGGTTAATCATCTACTATTGAGCATTGCTTTTATCTAGTGCATTGTGCTACAGGTACACCTCCCACTAAGCAAGTATTAGCCTCTTTGGCTGCTGAAGGAAGTCACCTAGGGCAGCAATCGAGAACCTAATTAGGCAAAGCCATGTGCACACCCACCATCCATGGCTTATTAAGACATCAGATGTGGGACAAGGAGTTTGCAGACACCACTCTACCTGTGTGGTGTAATAGAAAAGGCAAGGTCACCTGACATAATTGTGAACCCTCCTGGGCCTCCATCTGACACTGCAGAGAACCACTGAAGTAGACAGCCTTTATTTATAGAGCTGTGGGTACATATTCAAGTTACACATGGCATTATAAGGCAGAGCTTGTGGTGTCCTAGTGATGTAAGACTACAGGAGTGGCACTTAACTGCCTTTTCAGTAAGTTAGATTTTAACACCAATTTTGACAAAAGTGCCTTCCATTGTGACAATTGCATACTGGACCCAAAATGGATTGTTGAACCCTGAAATACCCTGTCAAGATGCTGCTCTAGAAAAGTGTTATGAATGGTTGGCTCATTTAAACACAGCCAGCATTACCTACCACAGCAGCCAAATTTGTTGCCAGAAGTCATGGCAGAGTTGTAGCAGGCACAGTTTAATCAGTTTGAGCACTCGACTCCCAAGTTTCATATTCTGTATTCTAAGCTTAAACCTGTTTTTACCTGGCAAAATGTCTGGTGCCGTGACCTTAATCTCTGCAGTTATACCTCATGACATGTTTAGTATCAGTTTATTTAGGATTAAGTTACAGAACCTATTCCAACTTTCACATAATTTTGGATTCCCTTGTTACCTTTGATTTCTTTCCCAGAATGCAGTTACGCACAGCAGCTACTGTGTAAAAAAAATTGGGAGAAAAGTATTCTTGAACACCATACATAATCATTAAAAAATATTCATGAAAACTACAAACTAATGTGCAACAAAAACTTTTATTTAGCATTTACACCAACAGTCCAGCAGTTACTTAAAACTTTTATTTACCTTACAATATTAAGACATTAAACAGCTACAGTGCAAACAAATGCTATTGGCAACTTGCAAATAAAGAGTTCCGTTAACACCTAAAAGCCACCTCTCAGACGCAGCACAAGGTGGAGGGTGGATTCTTTCTGGATGTTGTAGTCTGAGAGCGTGCGGCCATCTTCTAGCTGCTTTCCGGCAAAGATCAGCCTCTGCTGGTCAGGGGGAATGCCTTCTTTGTCCTGGATCTTAGCTTTCACGTTCTCAATGGTGTCGCTGGGCTCCACCTCCAGGGTGATGGTCTTGCCGGTCAGTGTCTTGACAAAGATCTGCATGCCTCCCCTCAGACGCAGCACAAGATGGAGGGTGGATTCTTTCTGGATGTTGTAGTCTGAGAGCGTGCGGCCATCTTCTAGCTGCTTTCCGGCAAAGATCAGCCTCTGCTGGTCAGGGGGAATGCCTTCTTTGTCCTGGATCTTAGCTTTCACGTTCTCAATGGTGTCGCTGGGCTCCACCTCCAGGGTGATGGTCTTGCCGGTCAGTGTCTTGACAAAGATCTGCATGCCTCCCCTCAGACGCAGCACAAGATGGAGGGTGGATTCTTTCTGGATGTTGTAGTCTGAGAGCGTGCGGCCATCTTCCAGCTGCTTTCCGGCAAAGATCAGCCTCTGCTGGTCAGGGGGAATGCCTTCTTTGTCCTGGATCTTAGCTTTCACGTTCTCAATGGTGTCGCTGGGCTCCACCTCCAGGGTGATGGTCTTGCCGGTCAGTGTCTTGACAAAGATCTGCATGCCTCCCCTCAGACGCAGCACAAGATGGAGGGTGGATTCTTTCTGGATGTTGTAGTCGGAGAGCGTGCGGCCATCTTCCAGCTGTTTTCCGGCAAAGATCAGCCGCTGCTGGTCAGGGGGAATGCCTTCTTTGTCCTGGATCTTAGCTTTCACGTTCTCAATGGTGTCGCTGGGCTCCACCTCCAGGGTGATGGTCTTGCCGGTCAGTGTCTTGACAAAGATCTGCATGCCTCCCCTCAGACGCAGCACAAGATGGAGGGTGGATTCTTTCTGGATGTTGTAGTCTGAGAGCGTGCGGCCATCTTCTAGCTGCTTTCCGGCAAAGATCAGCCTCTGCTGGTCAGGGGGAATGCCTTCTTTGTCCTGGATCTTAGCTTTCACATTCTCAATGGTGTCGCTGGGCTCCACCTCCAGGGTGATGGTCTTGCCGGTCAGTGTCTTGACAAAGATCTGCATGCCTCCCCTCAGACGCAGCACAAGATGGAGGGTGGATTCTTTCTGGATGTTGTAGTCGGAGAGCGTGCGGCCATCTTCCAGCTGCTTTCCGGCAAAGATCAGCCTCTGCTGGTCAGGGGGAATGCCTTCTTTGTCCTGGATCTTAGCTTTCACGTTCTCAATGGTGTCGCTGGGCTCCACCTCCAGGGTGATGGTCTTGCCGGTCAGTGTCTTGACAAAGATCTGCATGCCTCCCCTCAGACGCAGCACAAGATGGAGGGTGGATTCTTTCTGGATGTTGTAGTCGGAGAGCGTGCGGCCATCTTCTAGCTGCTTTCCGGCAAAGATCAGCCTCTGCTGGTCAGGGGGAATGCCTTCTTTGTCCTGGATCTTAGCTTTCACATTCTCAATGGTGTCGCTGGGCTCCACCTCCAGGGTGATGGTCTTGCCAGTCAGAGTCTTGACAAAGATCTGCATTTTTTATCTGCAATAATACAATATTATGCGTTATCTCATTATACTGCAGTACCTTCCCATTTCAGCAATGCAGAAGTTATCCAATAACCAGAAACACTAAAAGCCTGTGACAGGTTTTTAACACCCATCAGAACCAACAAGTATTCTGTAAGTTTCCAACATTTTTCATTAGTTAACAGCAATTAGCAGATACAATGGAATTGTCTCCCATGCATCTAACAAGCAGAAAAATGAGGTGAAAATGGCAAGCCTAGTCAAGCTAAGTAAAGGCACTACTGTATTTGATATCCTCAAATACTACACACCAAGGTCAGAAACGGGGGGGGGGGGGACCTCACTGCAAAACCACAAGAGGTGGCTTGATTTGTTGATCACAAAGCAGCTGAGCTGGATGACCTTTTGAATATTAACCAATTCAGTGATCTCACCTATTTCCTCCCCCCCAACTAACCTTTTGCTCATAACATACCTACAACATTTCCCAAGCCACCCCCTTTTTTTGCTTTAGTACTTTACATCCTTTCCCCCTTATTAGAACTGACTCAAAAGGCAGCTCATTGCTACAAACAATGCCAATATAAGGCCAGCCCATCACATGCAAGTTCTTTTGTAATCATGACGCACTTTCCCGGAACGATTTGCATTGCATTTTGGGGGGAGGTGGGAGGGAGAACTACCCAGGACTCCTAAAATTAGCCCCGTGGGTTCCGGCAACCGACTCTCCTCATCCGTTTGTTTTTTTTAAAGCAGAGTTTGCTTCTTTGTGCTTCATACTTGGGAGCATTTTTACTATATTCTTAAGTATCTGCGTCAGCTAAGGCTCCCGCTTATACGGTTCCCCACCCATTTAAAACGCGCATCTCCCGACCGCCACGATACGGCTTTTGACCGCTTCTTTGTGAGGGCCTCCATTACAGCACAATAAAAATTATATCTATTGGGGGAGGGGCTGGTCTCGGTTTATTCCTTTTTACCTCACCGGCGCAAAAAGCGCCGCGCTCGCCCCTCAGGCGCGCCTCCCGCCACGAAGCCACCCCATCTCCCCTGTGGCCGGGGGCTGCGCAGCAAGCCCCTCGCCGAGCCCCCCTCCGCCCCCCTCCACGTCGCCGGAAAGCGCCTCGCCACAATGGAAGCCAGTGACGCCACAACCCAGAGGCGCCGCCACGTCGCTCGAAAGGCGGCCTCCTTTCCCAACCACTCTCTCCGACATCTTACCAATGTGCTACGACCGCTTCAACAAGGAAAAACGAATCCCGACCGTCGCTTCCGTTGAGAAGTCTCTCAAACCTTTCCTTCCGTTAATGACAGCGTCGAATGTCCGTTTCGCTTCCGCCCACTTGCATTTATAGACCTCTGTGAGTTATCGCTCCTCCTTCCCCTGGGCGGGGTTCTAGTCTCCTTCCGCTAAAAAAAATAGTTCGGCGACAAAACGGTAATGAGAGCCACTTCGCCCTTCCTGGTGTGTCCCCCGCTACTTGAAGGGAAGGAAAAAGGAAAACGGAGAAAGTCGTTGTGGTCTCTTTGTTACGACACGCGATAAAACGAGTTGTGTGAGCTGCGGAAGGATATACAAGAGAAGGTGAAGAAAAACTGTGCAATTTCGACCTGCCGTTGAGAGGCGGGATTAAATCGGCGGCTCGGTGGCGATTGGTGCAAAGGAAGGAAACATGCAGTCGCTGATTGGCTCTCGGGTAGGAAAGCTCTGGAAGGATCTGGAGAAGGGAAGGGAGGTGTTTTTCCTCTCTTCGTGTGTTTCTAATGAGTAAGTCTTCGCTGATTGGCGCCGGGTGAGGTCACCCTCGTTGCTAAGGCCCTCCGCCTCAGTGAAGCAGATTTCGAGAAGGGGGGTGGGAGGAAAGTGAATGCGGGCAGTTGTGCGCATGCGGGGGAGGAAGGGGGGGGGAAAACGGCACACGGAGGGAGGTGGGGGATGGGCACCTTCGCGGGTGGGGGAGGGGGTCTCCTGAGGGGAAGTAAATATTAAAACAAAAAAATCAAGATAATAAAACCAAAAGAAGTTACTGCATAATACATATAAAACAATAGAGAAGAGAGAATGCTTTCCTTCTCTCACAAGTGGGGCCCCTCCTCTTTGAGGGAAAATTTGGCTCCCCCTCAGAAACCTTCACCATTAAACAATAATAATTGGTTATGTAATTAACTGAGGCGTTTCTTTCCTGTTCTTCAGTCCCAGAACGAGAGGTGCCAAACATAACCTCGCTATGTTTTAAAATCTATTTGTTTCTTGTCATACAACTTTTTTTGTTTCATTTTTTCTATTATGAGGTAGTCTCAAAGAATAGTTGAGGGGGGAGGGGAAATAAATTAAAAGCACTGCAAGCATTATCATTGGTGAACAGAACTGGAAGGAACGGGCGAGCAGGGTAAAAAAAAATGAAAATAAAAGCCCAGAAATAATTACCACTAACCAGCAAGCGAAGGGGGGGGGGGCGGGCGAGTTTGAACAAAAACACTTGAATAGTATCACCAAAATATGCCTCATAAATCAGGCTTTGTAAAATGGAGTCACTCATGCTCAGCAGAACTTATCCCCTCATACATTTTAAAAGTGGGGGTACATATTTCCATACTGAGTTATTCCCCAAAGTCTTCATAGAAATTTTTTAAAAGGATAACCCATATTTATGTATTAAGCTATTTATCGTGTTGACCCATCTAGCCACAAATGAGGAGCTTGTTCCTGGGAGACGATTCCGTTTGTCTCCTTGCTGCAAACCGTTCCATGTTTTTGTCGCTGGAGTTACTGGCATCAAAACAATAGTTGTGCAAAGCGGTCTTTTTCTTCTTATTATTATTATTAATTTATATCCTGCCCATCTGGCTGGGTTTCCCAGTCTTTACATAGGGAGTATCTAGCCGTTGGTCTCAGAGTAGACCCATTGAAATCAATGGGGGGAATTTAGCCATGTCCATCAATTTCAGTGGGTCTACTCTAAATATTGCTTACTTGGATTCAACCCACCCCAAGTTATTATGTAGCAATGAAAACAGGGCTCAGCATTTGAAACTCAAGCTGGTGTTTTCTGTTTTTAGCTTTCGGCAGGAAACAATGTTCCAGGCCCTGAAGCCGTTTCCTCTTCTGAGCTAGCCTGAAATTAATACTTTGTTCTCGCTTAGTACCTTGAAACGGGGTCACACAACCAGTTTCTCTCTTCTTCTACCCCTGCCTAGGATTAGCAGGCAAGAGGCACCCTGAATTTTGCAACTTAATAGCATATGCATGTTATTTCCTGTAGCACTTGCTGGAAGAAGAAGAAGAAGAAGAAAAGAGGTATCCAGGAGAAAACAGAGTGTATACATATTTTAAGAGGATTGGATACAAAATAAGTTTGAAATGGCTGGCTTGTTGTGTTCATTATTTATTTGCTTTTAAAGCCTTTACAAAAACCTGACTTTCCTTGTACAAACCTACTGAATAGTGGCTGATCTCAGATTAATAAAATGCCATAAAGAAACAAAGAAAAAGAAAAGCAGTAGTAAAAACATTGTGAATATATAAGAAAGCTGTTAAAAAATTAAAAGTAATGGTTTAAAAATATAATGGAGACATAATCAAATAGAGATTTAGTGTATAAATATACTAGATCTCATTCCATGTAAATGCAATAAGGGTTCACACTTTCCCTATATTTGTGTGCATGAACTTTCATATCTGATCTCAAATTTGGGGTCTGGAATCTGCACCATGTGTAACAAACTTACCCCCTCAGAAGTTGGCCCCATCTATCCATATTAACTTGTACAGCACATAAACTAAAGCTTTACATACCAGGATTCCCCTATCATTTATGTCCCATCTTTCTTCAAAGGAGCAACACTCCCCTTGCTAAACTTTAATCCTCACAACAACCCTATGAGGTTGGTTAGGGTAAAAATTAGTAACTGACCCAAAGTCACCCAATGAGCATTATTTATGTATTTATGATATTTTAATTGGCCATCTATTAGCATACATTTCCTGGATGGGTCCCTGAGCAACAAAAATAAATACAATATACTTAAAATACAAAATCCACGATAAACTTTTTTTTTTTTTTTTTTTTGGGTAGCAGAAAGAAAAACAATTAATTTGCTGCAGCCCCTTCACAATTTCTGGGTTACCCACAGTTAAAAAAAAACACCCAACAATTGCTTAAAATGTCTTGGTGAGTTTAAAAAACGAATAAACTTCACTTGTCCCCTCAAAAAGGATATCAATAAAAATACATTCTTCAGCTTTTTATAAGGATGAACTCATTGAATCAGACAATTCTGTGCTACTTGTATTGCTTCTTCATCAAAGCATACTTCTGTGTAACATTGAGAGTCTCACAGATGTCAAGGATCTAATACATATTCCATTCTCTTTGAAGACCAAAGAATATGCAAATGGGGATAAACAAGCTTTTTCTTAATGCCTTAGAAATCTGTTTCCCGCCCATCTAAAACAATTGCTGAACATCCAAGCAGAGGAAGAGTTCTGTGTTGCTTAGAAGCTTTCAGAATGCACTGCGAAACCGGTGGGGTGATGGTACTAATAAACACTCTACTTTATTGACTGTTAATCTTGGGTCAGTTTGTGTTCCACAGCATGTTTACAGGCATAGCTTGTGCCATATCATGGGGTAACTTCAGAATGTAGACTATTAACCCTGGAAAGCCTTTGAAACATGTTTCCTTTTAAATGCTATCCTGAGAATTCTGGGTGACTCAGTGCTTGATAAGTACCAGCTGATGGCAACATATCTATCGTTGCTGGGCTGGCAAAAACCACAAATAAATCCAGATCTTATGACCTCCTTGATCCTGTCAGTGCATTTGGATTTCCCAGAAAAACTGAGGGCAGTCAGGAACTAGGTCACCAGGCAGCATTATGAAAGCATCTATTATTTGGAAAGAGGGCTCTGTGTGTTTGCATGGATTTGTACACAAGTCACAAGGTGATGATCAGGGTGCCTGCAGAATCTCCCACTGCTGATTTAGGAGAGTTTACATACACACACACAGTGCCTGCACAGTGGGGAACCAAGGGTATGTTGTGGACCTGGTGTTGTTTTCCTGAGAAAAGCAATTAAAAGAGTGCTCAGGAAATGCCCCGATTTTGTTCTGTGGTCACACACAGGATATGCTGTTCAGACAAAGAAAGCTAGATTGACGGTGGCAGGGGGAGGAGTGTTTCAGGGATGCTTCTCAGCATAATCTGCCTGGTTTGTGTCTCTTGACTTCAAACAGGACAGATAATGTTTGAACTGGCATCACATTCATCATCCACGATAATAACCCAACTTGTATGGATCACAGAAATGCTCGCGTTCCCTTCAGCACAAACGACAACATCCTTGCTTTAGATTATGTTGTTCTCTTCCTCGTGACAGATTCGCTCTCCTTGCAAAAAAATAAAAATAATCTGTTACTTTTAAATGGTTTGTATCCAGTGTTGGTTAGCCAAAGTCAGGGTAGATCCATTGAAATTAACTGACCTATGTCTGTGGGTGGGTCTCCTCTGAGTATGCCTAATGTTGGATACAACCCAATATTTTTGCCGGCATTCCCCCAGGTTTGTATAATCTCTGCAAGGATGGGTTAATTTTTAGAAGTGACTGGTAAATATTAACATTTTGCTACCATCATCCTTTTTTCTCCAGGCCCTTGGGCAAAACTCGCAGGGCTGTGCATTTGTTTTCTAAGCAGCTGAAAGCTGAGTTCATATGACCTAACAGCTTGGAAATGCTGCCTGCGAGACGAACTCTTTAACATGCTCAGACAAGTCCATCTGGGGCAGCTCTGAATCACTGGCCCACATGTCTGCTTCGTCAAACCAGAATTCCAGTGGTGAGCTATTTCCAGTAGAATATACAACACTTGGTATATATAAAGATGTCTCAATGGAGGATAAAGCGATCAGTGGCCTCTAGCTGTGATCTACCACCACTATCATAGGCCTCTCAATGCCAGTTGTTGTCAACAATTCCTGTTTACGGGCTTCCCATTGGGGCATCTGGTTCACCACCCTGAAAACAAGATGCTGGAATAACAAGGCCCACTTAGGACTGATCCAGCAGCCAGGCACTTCTCTGCTTCTGCTTTTCTTTAATTATATGTTACATTTATATACCACATTTTCCTCCGAGGAGCTCAAGGCCGTGTACATGGTTCTCCCCGTCCCCAGTTTACTCGCACGACAACAAGGCAAGTTAGGCTGTGAAAGACAGTGGCTGGCCCAAGGTCACCCGGTGAGAGCTTAATGGCTGAGCAGGGATTCAAAACTTAGTCTCCAAGGTCATAGTCCAACCACCGACAATTTTTTACTTGATTAGTCATAATAAATCTAAGCAGGAAGTTGAACAGATCAGAGCCCATGCCTCCTCCCATCCTGCTTTCCTTCCTTCAGCAACCAGAATCTAATCAGATCAGGGCCCAGTATCCTCCCCTGGGAACGAAATGCAAGGGAGAATTAGCTTACACATGATTGCAGAGGGATCTTTTGCACAACCCCCCACAAGCGAGAGAGGCCTTCCGTGCTGCCTGGATGCCTTTTTGGTATCGTTGCCCAGCCTGAATCACAAAACGGGCTGCTCTCCCAGAAACCTCGCTCTGCTGAGTCACTGCCACGCAAGCATGCCTGATTAAGATAGCACCAGGCAGTGGGCAGCGGAGAACGCTACTTTTGTACCTTTTGTACTGAAGCACAGCTTATCCTTGGAAATGAACTTTGAACGACACAAGATAACTGGAGAATGTTCCACAGTTTCTAGACTGTTCTTTCTTTTTTGCCCTTTAATCTCCCCCTCTCTTTCCCTTTCTTCTACTAATCAGAATATTATTCTATAGCCTCTGCCAACCTGGTGCCCCCCAGATGCCCCAGTCCAACTTCCATCAGCCGCAACCTAGAGATCCGTAGCAACGGGAAGCAGCTGGCATAAGAGGCCAAAAAGAAGCCATATCGTTTGGATTAACTGCATGAATGAGCTAGACATAGAGCCCGTCAGCCGTATAAAGTATATTTATGTGCTCTGTTCAAAAAATATCATGGAGCCCGAACTCTGCTGCATTTAAATGTCCTTTCATCAGCAGTTCTTGAGGGTTAGCCCAACCCCACCCCACCCCACTGTCAACATTAAGGTTCCAGGGAATTTGAAGGTAGAACTGATAACAGATGTTCATATGTATTGCTCTGTTTAATGTGATATATACAATGGGGGGGAGGGAGATTTTTAAAATGCCATTTTATAATGTATAACAGAGAGAACAGCTATAAAAACATATGGAAATTCAAAGATAAAAACCGAAACCATAAAATAGGCTCGGAAAATAAGTACAGTTATACGTGAGTTAACAAAATTCAAAAAGAAAAAAGCGAGCACAAATGCTGTCTTCACATAAAGAATATTAGCATTATTTGAGGTGTGCGGTTTTTTCATTGGGTCCTGATGGGAGTTGTAGTCCTGGAAACCTAGGCTGGCAAGGGCTGCAGCTTGCTAGATGTCACTGTGATGGAGGCACCAGGAGTCAATGGGAAGCTATATCTTGGCTGGCCTGAACGGCACTGGATCATGCTTCACATGGTTGAAAAACAGAGGTTGTCCACCAATACCATCAACCTTTGGGCTTTCCAGAGGAAGATCAAAGTTCCCACTGTGGAGAGCAAAGTGCTGAGGGGTTTATTAATCCACGGCTCATTCTCTGATATTCTTCTTCTGGGACACCAAAGTTCTGTGTCTCTGCTCTGAGGTCTTCCTGTGTGAAACTGATGGGGGCAGGGGACAGGAATGTTTTAACTTGAAGCAAACCCCGTTGAGTTAAATGGGAAGTAATTAAACCCCTTTCTTTGGTTTTAAACTGAATTTAACATTGTATTTTAAATGGCCATAACCTGACTTGGGAACTTATGGTGAAGAGGATAACAACAACAACAACAACAACAACAACAACAACAACAACAACAACAGAGTCCTCATGTCTACGAGTCACATATGTATTGACAGCAGTGTATTCCCCTTAAGTAAATCCCCTAATGGATAAATACCCTATAGTCTGCCTTTTGGTGTCCAGTCAAGGCAGTAAGAAAGGTCACAAGAAATAGATGAGGGAGAAGACAGAAGTACTGAGTTTTTAAATGAGGACTAGAATCTTGACACTGAAAAATCATAATGGCAGACACAGAATTACGATACTGGGGAAGAAGGAAATGAAGGGCTGGCTGGTGAACATGTTATCTCCAGTGACCTTTCCTTCCAATACTTGACACGAAGGAAAACCAAACGAGTTTGACCAGCTGCAGTACTGTTTCAGGCCTGCATCTCTCCTGACCAACTCTGGGTGTGGACTGGGGTTTGTCAATACACACACGGAAGGCTTTAGATTACAGGAAAAATTGAGTCAATGTGGAATTTAAATCTTGGGATGCATTCAGAATCAGAAAACCAGAAAGCACTTATTCTGGCCCCTTTCCCACCTGCTAGGAAACCAAATCTGGGCTTGTTATTTCAAGACACTTTGCATTTATTTATCCTTTTAGAAGAGAAGAAGAGTTTGGATTTGATATCCTGCTTTATCACTACCCGAAGGAGTCTCAAAGCGGCTCACATTCTCCTTTCCCTTCCTCCCCCACAACAAACACTCTGTGAGGTGAGTGGGGCTGAGAGACTTCAGAGAAGAGTGACTAGCCCAAGTTCACCCAGCAGCTGCATGTGGAGGAGCGGAGACGCGAACCCGGTTCACCAGATTACAAGTCTACCGCTCTTAATCACTACACCACACTGGCTCTCAATATTCTCTGGTTGGCCTCGAATCCACTTAAGGACTCTATATGGGCCCATAAGGGAAAAGGAGCAGTTTTTTATTATAGCAGTTCTTAAGTGCAAGGTTGGCACCTCTGCTTCATCCCCATCCAACGCCAAGGCTGGAAATGTCCTCATTCAGCAGACGACATGCTCAGAGGCACAAATGCCTTTCTCGCCACTTGTCCCCCACAAAACCGGTTCGGGCTTGATGGAGCCCTACAAAAAAAGCTCCCTTCAAATGACTTACCAGGAACTTGACAATTATCAGCTTTGGGGTTCACAACATCCGGTTCCCATGATCAGCGGTGATCTCATCCCCACCATTAAATGAGACACGGAATTGGCACCCAGTAAGGGTGAGGACCTGCTTAAAGAAGGCATGGATCATTCACTGTTTACAGCTGAGTCACCTCTGCATGCCTTGGCGTGAGGCTTTATTTATTTATTTGCTTCTGCAGTTATATTCCGCATCTCCTCCATGGAGCTCAAACATGCACCTCCCCCTTTCCCTTTTATCCTCCCAGCAACCCTGCAAAGTAGGTTAGGCTGAGAGATAGGGACTGGCCTAAGGTCCCCTGATGGGCTTCATGGCTGAGTGGGGATTTGAACCCGAATATCCTCCATGTTCTAGCCTGTCACTCAGACCACTTATACCACACTGACTCTCCCCCCCCCCCACCCATAATATTTTTATTTTATTTGCAAAAATATAAACATACAACATAAAATAGCACAATATCCAAATATTGAGATTACTCTGAATCTCCTGGCTCCCCCCGCCCCATCCCTTCCACGGGTCCTTTTAATTCTGTTTTCAGCTGCATATCAGTACTTCTCCAATTTTTCTATCTTCCTAAATTATCTATATGTTCTCTTACATTACAAGTGTGTTTAAAATCCTGCTAATGTTTTGACCTGTTTGCAATGATTTTGTATGTACATTATAAATGTTTCCCATTCTTTTTTAAAAAATTTATTGTCTTATTGACTCCTGAGCTTCCCAGCTAATTTAGCCATTTAGCCATAGTCCACCAACTTGATTTGCCAATACTGCACTGACTCTTACTGTGCATGTTTTGCAGTCCAGGGGCCACATCTCCTCCTGAGCAACCTTTCAGGGGCCATGTGGCAACCGGAGACAGAAATGGATGGAGCAAATGGTTACGGGGTCTGGAGTAATTCCCCTGTGCGGAACATTTGCAGTGTTGAGGGCTGCTTAGTTTAAAAGAAGGGGAGAGAGCATTTTTAAGCCCGAGGGCCACACTCCTCTATGAGCGACCTTATGGGGGCCACATACTGTGCTCATGGTGGGCAGGGCCACAGGAGGCAAAGGGGGCGGAGCAACAAATGTAAATTTTACCTTGCCAGCTCATTGTTTCACACTCACATCCTTCCCTATCCTTTGCTAGGCAGGCATGATCAAGGATACATTTCCAGCCAGGGAGGGTGCAGGCCTGTGAGGAGTGTGGCCTGGAGAGAGTCCTGAGAGCCAGAGGAAGAGACTTGAAGGGCCACATTCACCACGCACCCAGGCCTGAGATTCCCAGCTGCATCCCCTTCAAAGGCAAGACCCTTCTGGCTTCATCCTCAGCAATGGCCTGATACCTCAAATGCCATCAGCCTAAGAGGAACCTCCGCATCCAGCCAAAGTATACCAGATTCTGGAGAACAACACTGAGGGAGAGTTGGAGCCTCCCTACTCTGTCTGTGTGGGTTTCCAGGATGAATGTGTCCAGCAGCAAGCAGAAACAGGATGGACCAGCTTGGTCTGATTGCACAAGGCATTTTCCCTCTTTGCATAATGGAATACCAGAAAGGTTGCTTTGAATATGTGGCATCTAAATAATGGAACGACACCTCAATGGTCTCCAATCGGATGAATCTAGGAAACCCTCTGGCAGAACATGAAGGCAGTAGCCCTTGTTGCTTCCCAACAGCTGGTATTCAGGGATAGCCTGCCTCTGATCCTGGAGGTTCATAAGAATGCAAGAGCCTGGTTGCAGGATCAGTCCAAAGGGAGCCCACTAGGCCAGCGCCCGATTTTCACAGTGGCCAACCAGATTCCCCAACAGGAAGCCAAAAAGCAGGAGCCGAGTGCGACAGCCACTCTCCCCACTCCTAGCTACAGGCATTCAGAGACATGACTAGAAACCCTCAACAGATCTCTTCACCTCCTTGGTGTCCAACCCATTTTTGAACAAGATTAACCACCTTTTGTGATAAACCCGCAAGCCCACTCCTAATCTCTCCCTCCCAGGCTAAATGCAGGCTTTTGTGGCTTTAGCTGGTTTCCTTTCTCCACTTTGCTTAGCACGAGTCTGATTAAGAATCCTGTAGCACCTGCAACCTTGCACAGACTTTTTCAGTTTGGGGTATTTTTAAAATATATTTTAAATTTTTCATTTTATAACTATATTAAAAAGGGAGCAGATGAAAATAAAAAGTTGGGGGGAAAACAGATCTATGAAACAGGCACATAGAATGAGCGCAGTTGCACATGGGTTAAAATGACAGAGGCCAAGTACAGAAGAACACCAGTGCTATCTGAGTATAAAGTTTAGTTCCAGATTTGCCAGGAAGATGATGGGTCTGCTGTACATGCAATAAAATAATACCAAATCATATAATAAGGTACTACACATGGGCAAAAAACAATTAACGAAAGGCACAAATACAGGATGGGTGACACCTGGCTTGAGAGCAGTACATGTGAAAAGGATCTAGGAGTCTTGGTAGACCATAAACTAGTCAACATTGTGATGCAGCAGCTAAAAAAGCCAATGCAATTCTGGGCTGCATCAATAGGAGTATAGCATCTAGATCAAGGGAAGTAATAGTACCACTGTATTCTGCTCTGGTCAGACCTCACCTGGAATACTGTGTCCAGTTCTGGGCACCACAGTTCAAGAAGGATACTGACAAGCTGGAACGTGTCCAGAAGAGGGCAACCAAAATGGTCCAAGGCCTGGAACCGATGCCTTATGAGGAACGGCTTAGGGAGCTGGGTATGCTTAGCCTGGAGAAGAGAAGGTTAAGGGGTGATATGATAGCCATGTTCAAATATATCAAAGGATGTCATCTGGAGGAGGGTGAAAGGTTGTTTTCTGCTGCTCCAGAGAAGCGGACACGGGGCAATGGATTCAAACTACAAGAAAGAAGATTCCACCTAAACATTAGGAAGAACTTCCTGACAGTAAGAGCTGTCCAACAGTGGAATTTGCTGCCAAGGAGTGTGGTGGAGTCTCCTTCTTTGGAGGTCTTTAAGCAGAGGCTTGACAGCCATCTGTCAGGAATGCTTTGATGGTGTTTCCTGCTTGGCAGGGGGTTGGGCTGGATGGCCCTTGGGGTCTCTTCCAACTCTATCATTCTATGATTCTATAAGAAGTTTTCTGGAGGTTCTAATCCATGGGTAGGCAAACTAATGCCCAGGGGCCGGATCCGGCCCAATCACCTTCTAAATCCAGCCCACGGAGGATCCAGGAATCAGTGTGTTTTTACATGAGTAGAATGTGTGCTTTTATTTAAAATGCATCTCTGGGTTATTTGTAAGGCGTAGGAATTTGTTCATTTTTTCCCCTTCAAAATATAGTCCGGCCCCCACAAGGTCTGAGGGACTGGACCGGCCCCCTGCTGAAAAAGTTTTCTGACCCCTGTTCTAATCCCCGTGCAAGAAACGTCGACAACAGGTGCTTGCATCAAAGGTATAGTTATTATTACAGGTCAGGTCGATCTGCGTCTCAAGGCCTTCTGCGCTTTTTTTCCTCCAGCCGTGGCATTTTGGAAAGGGCACCCCCGAAGGAGTCCCCACTTCCCCCCTCCCCTCAGTTCCTCCTGGCCTTTCTCCCTCCACGTGGCTCCTCACCAGAGGCCCTGGCACAGCTCTGGAGCGCCCCCGGGCGGCCGAGGCGGCGAGCGCAAGAGGGGCGGCGTGGCGAGGAGGGGAAGGGAAAAAAAAAGAGCTATGGGGAAGGCGAAAAGGACCCCGGCGGCTGCCGCGACGCGGAAAGGCCCCCAGTCCGGCGGGAGGAAAGCTCCCGCGCCGCCTCCTCCGGCCCCGATCCCCTCTTCCCCCCGGGATCGAGCCTCCTCCAAAGGCAAGGCGGCCCCGCCGGGCAAGGAGCCCCCCGCCGCCCCGGACGAGCTGTGCGCCCTGGCGCTGGGGGCGCAGAAGGAGCGCTGGCTGCAGTTCCAGAAGCGCCAGCGGGTGAGCTGCGAAGAGGCGGCAAGGCTTTTGCTGGACACCTTGTGAGTAAGAAGGGAGGAGAGGATGGAGGGGAGGGGCCCCGATCCGGGACACTCCCCCGCCCACCTGTGCAACCTGCTTTGCCTTTTTGCTCCCGTGCATTGAAAGCTCCAATCACCACCGCCGCCGTCCTTTTGGGGGAAGCGTCTTGTTTTTGCACCTGCTGGAGCGCCCAACCTTATTTTTGGGGGGGGGGGGGTTGTTCCTTCAAATGCAAGGTGGACGCCCCACCCTTCCAAACGAAGCCCCTCGCCCTGATAGAATCGTAGAGTTGGAAGAGGAGTGCTTTAGTTTTCACGATTATTATTGGGGGTTTTTTAATGTAGGGGGTGGGGATTCCCTGCTCCTCTAAGGCTGCTGTCCTAACACCACTTACCTGGGAGTAAGTCCATTTGAATACAATGGGAACTTTAAAAGCTGTCTTCATAGAATCATGGAGTCCATATGGGGACTGAAACCTGCAACCTTGGAGCTAAACCAACTGAGCTCTCCAGGCATACTTCTGCTGAATCAGCCCATTGATCAGTATTGTCTAAATTGATTGACAGGTGCTGTCCAGGATTTCAGGCAGGACTTGCCTTTCCCCAGTTTTGCCTGGCAATTGTGGGAATTGGACCTGGGACCTGACTCAGACTAAGGTGGCTTCTTGTGTTCCTGCTTCAACCCTTTATTCGGAACCATGAGGACTAGGATCTTACTTTGCTTTTATGGGAAGGGCCACAACTCTTATGACAGAGCGCAAGGTTTGCATGCAGAAGGCCCCATATTCAATCCCAGGCAGCTCCTAATAGCGATGGGAAAGATGGACCAGGCCTGAGTTGGTATAAAGGCAGCTTTTTATGTTCTTGACAAGTTTGCTATCAGTCAATAGATGTGACTTCAAATCCCTGTTCCGTCAAGAAGCTCACCGGATGGCAGTGGCTCTGGAAATGTTGATGGATTGCATTTATTTCCCACCTTTCCCTGCGAGGTGCCGTACATGGTTCTCCTTTTCTTCCTTTAATCCCCACAACCACCCTGTGAGGCAGGTTAGGCTGAGTGGCAGTGACTGGCCCAAGGTCACACCCAGTAAGCTTCATAGCCAAGTGGGGGTTTGAACTGTGATCTTTCCCGGTTCCTAGCATGACACTCTAACCATCACACCACCAGCAGCTCTCTTTTCCTTCCCAGTGAGAGATACAAAGTTCATCTTCTGCAGTTCCACTGCTTCCAGAAATGGTAAATAATTGGCCAGCAAGGCGAAGGTGCATTGATTCAGACCTAGAAGGAGCAATAACAAACCTCTGTTCTTTCCCCCTCTCTCTTCCTCTAGCGAGTACCAAGGGCTGGTGAAGCACACAGGGGGCTGTCACTGTGGGGCTGTACGTTTTGAGGTCTGGGCATCGGCCGACCTCCACGTCTTCGATTGCAAGTGAGTGTCATCCACGACCCATCTCCACCAGCGCTTTCCACTTGGAGGGGGGGGGGGTTACGAAAAGCGTTCAGAAAGCACACCAACACACAGCGAGTTCATGGGCATAGCAGCATGGTCACACAAGAGCTGCTCTTTCAGAGAACGGTTCCTGGAATGTGTCGCTTTTGCCCACAGTCCCAATCTCATGCACTCACACGTCCAGAGTTTGTTTTGTTTCCCCGAAATTTATACTTTTGTGAAACAAATACCTCCCTGAGCATGTCGAACCTCGTGCCCGTGGGGAACTGATGCTCAAGAATTAACGATCCTTTCCAAGCATTTTTCAAAAATCTGTTTCACTAAAACAGAAAAAAGAATGTAGAACTCGCAAAGCAGTAGCATAAAGGTAAAGGTAAAGGGACCCCTGACCGTTAGGTCCAGTCGCGGACGACTCTGGGGTTGCGGCGCTCATCTCGCTTTATTGGCCAAGGGAGCCGGTGTACAGCCACCACGGCGAACCAGAGCAGCGCACAGAAACGCTGTTTACCTTCCTGCTGGAGCTGTACCTATTTATCTACTTGCACTTTGACGTGCTTTCAAACTGCTAGATTGGCAGGAGCAGGGACTGAGCAATGGGAGCTCACCCCATTGCGGGGATTCGAACCGCTGACCTTCTGATTGGCAAGCCCTAGGCTCTGGTTTAGACCACAGCGCCGTGCAAAACACAAATTAAAAACAGGAGCTCAGGGAATTCAGAGAAATTAAAACAGGAGTCAATCTTAGGGAGACAAAGAAATCCTGGGCAGAAGGCATTTGCAGCAACTGATGGTTGTTGCATCATATATGGCAGCAGGAAGGGCATCCCATAATATTGAGGGCAACTGCAGAAAACGCCCCTTTTTGGGTCACTGGCCTATGATATTCTGTAGGGTGTGGTGCTGCAAATAGAATTTCTACAGGTGATCCTTTTTGGCTCTGCAGGCCAGGTCCTTATCAGGATCTATTTTTTAGGCCAAATTTGAGAGTTGGGTTGCCCACCTGTCCAAATTCCTTTTGCTTTGCAAGTCTCCCCATGTCCCCCTTTTAAGCCCCTGATCTTGAAGTCTTAAAAGGGAGCTCTCTGGGAGACTCACAAAGTGTTGTGAAAGTATCCCCCTCCTTTAGGTCCCCAATCTCAGAGGCTTCAAAGGGAAGTGTGGGGAGACTTGGAAAAGGCTTTGCAAGTTTCCTCCCAAGATTTGAGACAAAGAGGTAGGGAGGGCGACTTGCAACGCCCCTTTGCGAGTCTCTCTGTGCTCACGGTTCAAGCCTTTGGAGCCTCAAATTGGAGCACGTGAGCTGTTTTAAATGCTTTGCAAAAACCTCTTTGTGCACAACAGACTTCAAAGGGCCTCTTTGCAAAGGGCTGTAAATCCCTGCTCAGCTGATGAGAGGGAATTGAATCCTGCTGCCTCGACAGTGTGATCTTGTTCCCTACCGGGACGTAAATCTAATGCAGAATTCAACCCTGCCCTCCCACTCATCAGCTGACACCTCCTGTATGGTCAGCATAGGAGTGGGTGGGCGTGGTTTGATCTTGCAGGATTATATGTGAGTGGGGGGGGGGGCAGGTGGCCTTTCAGGTAACTTAGTACTGACTTCTTTAATCCTTCTCTCCTGCCTTTTCCAGTTGCAGCATCTGTGTGAAGAAGCAAAACAAGCATTTCATCGTTCCTGCCTCGCACTTCAAGTTGCTGAAGGTAGGTTTGGTGAGTTGGGGAGGGTGCGCCCGACAGCCGCACAACACCCCCAGACTGCAAAGACAGGCCTGGATCCACCCTTGCTCCTTATTCTGCCAATCTCCTTTCCCAATTGCAATGGTGATCATACCCTTGATTGTGCCAGGCAGGATTTTGCTTTGCCCTTTGACTTCTCTGGCTGCAAAACAACTTGCACAGAAACTTGGCTGCCAGTCTAGATAAAAGTTGACGCCTCGGATCTTGCCTCTGGCAATGAACGCAGCAAGCAGCTGCTGTCCCAGGCCTGGGGGAGCCTCTGGTTGCCCCCCCCCCAGATGTCCCAAGGCTCCAGCTCCCAGTGGAATGATGGGAGTTGGCAGCCCAGCAACATCTGAAGGACTGCTGGACTATTCTCAAAGCCAAATTCTCTCCCTCCTCCTGCGATGATGGGATTCTTTATTTTATTTTATGGTATCTCTGGTACTGCTTCCATTTGCAGAAATCTCAAAGGGGTTTTCAAGGGAACAAACAGACATTAAAGCAATTTAAATGAAGAGAAACGGAATGACAGGGAAACGAGGCAAAAGTCAAGAGGAGGGGCTGGTCAGATCAGGATGATGAAGAGGCTGGAGGAGTTGCCAGCTGATGACCCCAGAGAGGGACCCAGTGGGTGAAGGGGGGGGGTGAGGGCATTCCAGAGTGTGGAAGGAGCCACCACAAAGCATGCCCTGCTTTCCTACAGCCACCAGGTGACAATCAGTAGATGACAGCTTCTATCAGCAAGCTCTCCTGATGATCCTATATAGGGGAAGGTAGCCCTACAGGTAACCTGGTCCTGAGTTGGTCAGGGAATTGTATGCTAATGCATAAGGAGAGACCTGCTGGACTCAGCTAGTCCAGCACCCTGTTTTCACACAATCATAGAGTTGGAAGGGACCCTGAGATTCATCTAGTCCAACCCCTTGCAATGCAGGACTCTCAGCTAAAGCATCCCTGGCAGAGAGCCACCCAACCTCTGCTCAAAAACCTCCGAGGAAGGAGAGTCCAGCACCTCCTGGGGGAGACCGTTCCACTACCGAGCAGGTCTTCCTGGCTGCTGAATTCTGCACCAGCTGTGGCTTCCTTGGCCAGCCTCAAGGGCAGACTCACAAAGAGTGCATTGCAGGGATCCAACAGGGGCCTACCTTACAAGCTCTTTGGGCACCTCGGGGGAAAAGCACCTTGTCTGGAAAGGCTTAGTAGTGTCATGCTGTTGTTGTCGTCCTTTTCGCCAAGGGGGCCGACAGCCTCGCCACTTACACCTTCAACACCCACTGCGCCCAGCACACCTTCTGCAAGACATGTGGCGTCCAGAGCTTCTACACGCCCCGCTCCAACCCAGACGGCTACGGTAGGGAGTTGTCCACAGGGGGCCTGAGGCTTGGAGAGGGTGGTGGTGGTGGTGGGGTCTTCCTTGGTTTGCTGCTTTCTGCACAGTTTTCCCCTCCCAATGCAACGGGGCGCTCTAGCTTGGGGTTCCAACTACCCTTTCCCAGTATACTCCATTCCAGTCGCCCTCCTTCACTCCCAAACAGACAAGTCAGCATTCCGTGGCTGCTGGAGATCCCCAGTCCCAATAAGGTGCTTTTAGGGGCGTTTCTTAAAGATTTCTGTACTTCTGCAAAACTGGAGGGTTCTCCCAAGCCTGACAGTATCTCCATCGTGCGTACGGATGGTGCCCTTTTGACTATGTAAGAACCGGCGCTTGGAGAATGGAGTCTGCTGTCGGGTGGTGGTCCTGTGGCCCTTGAAAGGTTGTTGGACTCCAACTCCCATAATCCCTGTTGGTTGGCCATGACGGTTGTGGGCTGATGGGAGTCAGAGTCAGGGTCAGATTTAGGTTTGATGAGGCCCTAAGCTACTGAAGGCAATGGGGTCCTTTATATGCCCAGCTGTCCTTTGTCAACAACAAATTGTCGCTGTTTTTTTGTGCTGAATACATGCTATATGGTAATTTATGGACCTAATAGGTATCTAAAGCCATTTGCACATAACAAATAGGAGTCTACACAACACAAAACACTGTTGCTGTATGTAGGTTTTATTTTATTTGTTTTTATCTTGTATAAAACAAATAATATATAAATATAAAATATATATGAGGTGGCCAAAGTACTGGAGCCTCAACTTCAGGAAGGACATATCCTGAAGCTGAGGCTCCAGTACTTTGGCCACCTCATGAGAAGAGAAGACTCCCTGGAAAAGACCCTGATGTTGGGAAAGATGGAGGGCACAAGGAGAAGGGGACGACAGAGGATGAGATGGTTGGACAGTGTTCTCGAAGCTACTAACATGAATTTGACCAAACTGCGAGAGGCAGTGAAGGATGGGGTGCCTGGCGTGCTCTGGTCCATGGGGTCACGAAGAGTCGGTCACAACTGAACGACTGAACAATAACAAAATCTTATATTTTAGAAATGTAAATCCAGGTTTTTTGGGGGGCCCCCCAAGCTATAGCTTGTTTAACTTTTATGTAAATCCGGCACTGGTTATGTAAATCCGGCACTGGTCACTTTTATGTAAATCCGGCACCTGCAGAGCCACAGCTTCACCATACCTGGGACAAAAACCACAAGAGTTCAAGGGACCACCCCTAGCCTGATGCAGCTTCTCTCCTCCTTCTCTCAGGAATAGCCCCGCACTGCCTGGACGAGGGGACAGTCAGCAGCGTCACCATAGAGGCCATCAACGGCAAGGAATGGGAGAAGGCTGTGAAGGGACACCCCACCATCCGGAGTATGTCCAAAGAGTGACCCAGCCTGTTCTGGAAGGGCAGAAGCCCCCTAGGCTGGTCATTTTCACACACACACCCCATAGCCCATCCGTCCTGGATAGCTGAGAGAGATCGAGATCTCCGTTTCAAATACCTTTGGGAAATAAAACTTGTATTTTTGTAAAACAAGCCACTCTCTGCTGCATAACTCTCTGACCTGGAAGCTGAATGGAACAGAAAGGATCTTAAGGTTTGCTGCCGGCCAGTGTAGACAATACTGAGCTATGCAAACTTAAATCTAAGGACGCTTCCTACATTCCTTCGTGTGCCTTGAGGAAATTACACAAGAACCAGATGGGTGGGCTGAAGGGTTCGTGGATCTCGGGACTCCATAAGGCAAATGTGGAGACTGAAATCAGTGAGAGGCTTGAGGCACATGCTGCATGTGAGGACATTGATATAAGTAAGGGACCCTCTCAAATAATGTAGTGGCATTTGTGCGTGTGTGTGGGGTGGTGGTGGACTGAGGGCCAGGTCCTCAGTGTGTCTCCTGCAATCTCAGTGAGTTAAAATCGTGTCTGCTTTATCACATTTTCATCTATTTATTTAGAGACTGGCTAAACATCGGTTTGCATTCTTACCCCAACCTTCCTCAGGTGACATACCTGCTTCTCCTCCACATTTTCTCACTGCCACAACCTTGTGAGGTAGACTGGGCCGAGAGAAACAGCAGATGGGGAGAGGGAAAGCCTCCTAGCTGAGTAGGATTTGAACTCGGGTCTCTCCCACTCTAGCAACCATTATACCACACCCGGCTCTATAGACACATTTTGGGGAATCTTCAGCCCTCCACAGGGCTTTTGCTTGGCCTCCAGCACCTTTCAGCCTCAGGTGTTGGGGATGATGGGAGTTGGGAGTCCAAAGACATCTAGAAGGGACGACTTATCCCATCCTTGCTCCAAGAAGTTCAGCACACCAAAGGTGCTCCCACTTCATCCCCACGTGAGCCTGTAAGGTACGTCTGGCTGAGGATGGGTGACTGACCCAAGGACCATCCACCGAAGTTCGGGGCAAAGAGAGGTTTGGGCTGAGTCATGGGTAGGCAACCCAAGGCCCAATCGCCTTCTCAATCTGGCCCACGGATGGTCCGGGAATCAGCGTGTTTTTACATGAGTAGAATGTGTCCTTTTATTTAAAATGCATCTCTGGGTTATTTGTGGGGCATAGGAATTCATTCATCCCCCCCCAAATATAGTCCGGCCCCCCACAAGGTCTGACGGACGGTGGACCGGCCCCCTGCTGAAAAACGTTTGCTGACCCCTGGGTCTTCCATGCATGCTGCTTGGGACTTTACTTATTTGCCTGGGGTAGGCTGCCCTTTTCAGCAACTGTGTCCATTTATTGTTAAATCGCTTTGAGGTGTTTTTACAGGGAGTGGTGCATAAGCGGAATGATAAAAAGACACATTTGAAAAAAGACGGCGCATTTTAAACATTTGCAAAGGGAAATCATCCCAGGATAAATCCTCTCTTTCGCACCCATCTCTCGTATAATCTATGCCGCGTTGTAAAGTTCCGTCTTGCTCACCCTCACAGAAACGGGCACAGATCAGTGCTTAGCTTCTCAGACACCCGTCATCTCAACCGGACTGCATCAGCGGGATGGAAAGACCTCGTGCAGAGACCTTGTACAGCTGCACTGAGCGGGTGCCACCCGATCAGGTGGGGTGTGTGTGCTGCTCTGCTCCTTGGCTCAGCGCGAGTTTTAAGGAGGACCTCCCTCCTCCAGCCTCTCTCGCTCCTGCCCATTTCCCGAGCATCCTGAGAGAAGAAGGCCCTTCCCTGTCAGAGGCTGCGAAGCGAGTTGATCACCATGTAGCGCGAGAAGAACAGGTAGAGGCGTCGGAACCAGAGGAGCTGGCTGCGGTGGCACTGCATGGCTCTCTGGAAGGAGAAGAGAACACCACCCTCTCTTCAATTGGGACTTGGGGTCAGGCCGACAGAGGAATCGGTGGGACGCCTTGGGTGAGGCAGACCTTTCTCTTCCCTCGCCTGTTTGGTTGCTGCCCCTGCCCTGGTTCTGCGGAACGCTTTCCCCAGTGAGGTCTGCCCAGCACCAACCTTAAGATACTCCCGGCACCCGCTTAAAACCTCTCTCTTCTCCCAAGCATTTGACACAGTCAATTTCCTTTAGTTAAAATTGGTCTCTGGTAGGAGGGGAGGAGAAAGATTCACTCTCTGCCCTGGAGAGTTGCTGCCAGTCAGAGGAGACAATACAGGCCTCAACAGGCAAATAGTCTGACCTCTTCTGTTTCACAATTATTATTATTAGCTGCACTAGGAACTCTGGATATCCCATGGCTCTCACCTTGGCTAAGTCTGCATCCTTTCTTGCCAACACAACCAGGACATCTGGGCTCCGGAGGTAACTGATGGGGGCATCTAGGATGGAGATATACTTGCGGAAAAGGTTCACCGTCTCCAGGGTGAGGACTTGGCAACCTGGGTGGGGGAAACGGAGAATAAAGAGCCGGTGAGATCCAGCTAGCTTTCTGTGCTGTCCTACCTTTTACAGTGCAACCCAACACCTGTTTACTTGGCAGTAAGTTCAATGGTGTTCATTCAGGTGGGGCTTCCTACCAGGTTAAGTGGGCAGGGGATTTTAGCCTTAGGTGTGACAGTTGCAAGTGTGATAGTGAATAGTACCGTATTACAGTGGTACCTTGGTTTGCATATGTTTTGGATTACAAACATGTCAAACCCGGAAGTGCGTGTCCCAGTTTGCAACCTTTTTTTGGATTACAACCCCTTTCTTTTGGATTACGAACAAAAAAATTTTGGAGGCCCCATTGGCAAAAACGCGCCTTGGGTTACACCCTGTTTTGGTTTACAAACGGACCTCCAGAACGGATTATGGTTGTAAACCAAGGTACCACTGTTTTCCAATCGGTTTCTCTGGCACAATGCTCTACTTGGAAGTAAGCCCGACTGAGTTCAGTTTCTTCCTTTCTAGGATTTACACTCTGTGTCAGGTGGAAGACCAAACACCACCGCAAAAATATGCAAAGCTACGATAACCAATAAAACCTATCAAGCTGAACACGAGTCAGCAGCGAATAGCCAGTGCTATTCTGGGCTGCATCAACAGAAGTCCAGTGTCCAGATCAAGGGAAGGAATAGTCTCACTCTCTTCTGCCTTGGTCAGACCCCACCTGGAGCCCTGTGTCCAGTTCTGGGCGCCCCAATTTAAGAAGGATGTTGACAAGCTGGAAGGTGTTCAGAGGAGGGTGACCAAGATGGTCATGGGTCTGGAAGCCAAGCTTGATGAGAAACAGTTGAGGGAGTTGGGTATGTTTAGCGGGAAAGAGGAGACTGAGAGGAGATAGGATGGCTTCAAGATAGGAAGACAGCAAGAGCAGTTCGCCAGTGGAACAGACTCCTTCAGGAGGTGGTGGACTCTCCTTCCTTGGAGGCTGGGAGGCACCTGTCCTGGATGCTTTAGCCGAGATTCCTGCCTCAGGGTCCCTTTCCAACTTCCTGATTGATTCTATGACTTTGTTTTATGCTACAGCGAGAGGGTGTGGCTAGCAAGGCTCTTGAGGGCCAGAGAAAGCAACTGGGGTGGGGAATGAGAAGGGTCGGAGAAGCCGGCCCCTCCGCCCCAAACCCGCTAGAACCAGACATGTCGGTTTGTGAGCTGCTCTCCAAGTCAAGCCTTCGCCAAGCTCCAGGCGCTCTGGACTACAACTCCCAGGATGGCTGGGGCTGATGGGAGTTGTAGTCCAAGGCGGCTGGAGAGCGTCAGGTCAGCAGAGGCTGCTCTAGGCCGCCAGCATCGCTGCTCCCTTGGGATGATGCGTCCCATGGCGTGTCATAAACGGAGATTCCCAACAGATGGCGCTGTCTGACCCCGAACCCGGCCATATCTGACTCTGGGAGGTGATCTGCAAGCTCCAGGGACATCTGGTTTGTTCTTCTCACCACAACCATGGCGCTGCTTTCGCTAGGATAAATAGGGACATCCCACCTGCTCCCCTCACCCTCATTTCCCCCAGAATACCCCTGTCTGTGGCTGCCAGGCCACCCATACTGGGGTGCTGTGAGATTTCCCCCTTTGCTGCTGCCACGTTCTCTGCAAATGCAACATCGTTTTATCTGTCTTATAGACTGCTTGGCTGTAAAGAAAACCTCGAAGCGGTTTACAAAAAGAATTTGTGGAAGGCCCCCCCCCCCAGCTGTTTGAAACCTTCAGGAAAATAATTAAATTTGGTGATAAGCTAAAAGCCACATTAAAACACATTCTACGTGTCTGGATAGGCTTCGCCAAAACGACGATGTTTTTGGCAGGTGCCGAAAAAGGTACAGCGAAGGCGCCCGGTTGATATCAAAAGGCAGGGAGTTCCAAAGTGCAGGCGCTGCCACACTAAAAGGCCCGTTTCTTACATTATATGGCACTTGTAACCGCGCCCATTCTGCAGATCAAAGTATCGAGTGGGGCTAGATTGGGTAAGGCGATCTTGCAGGTAAACTGGTCCCAAGCTGTTAAGGGCTTTATATACTAAGAGTAGCACCTTGAACTTGGCCCAGCATAAACGACATTCAGGACTTAATAGCTCTGGGGCCAGGCTGTCTGAAACACCCCAGGGTTGTGCCCAGTGCTATCCCGCTCAGAGCAGACACAATGGAAATCAATGGATACGACTAACTTTGGTCCATTCATTCCAGACCCAGATGAACCTCCCCGGGTCTCAAGACCAGCCTCAGAAGCCCAAGCCATGGTCCAGCCATCTGGAAATATTGCATTTTGGGGCACAAGGGACGGGGTCTTTTTCGTGCATGTGGTGGTGGCCCCACAAAGGGCTCCTCCTTGACTGGCTTCTAAGAAGGCCCTGGAATCTGTGCTAAGCTGATTCTTAACACATGGCCCGTTGCATTGTTTCAAAGTGACTGTTTCTTAATTACTCTCGTAACTTGGGGGGGGGGCTTTCATAGCCCATTAAGACCCAGGGCTTGGGACCCTCAGGCCCTAGGATCCAAACGTAGCCCTGCAGCCCTCTCTATCTGGCCCTTGGGGCTCTCCCCAGGCCATGCCCCCTCGCCAGCCCTGCTTCGCAACCTCCTTCAGCGTTTCCGCCTGACTTTGGAGGGTAAATGTGTCCTCCTGCACAAAGGTCAGATTGACACTCCTTGCTCCGCCCACATTTACATCTGGCCCTGCCCACCACCGGCATGCGGCCCTCAGAAGGTGTGTGGGGAGGGAATGTGGCCCTCGGGCTGAAAAAGGCTTGTTACCGCTGCTCTAAGTTCTCAAATATAGGGTATGGGGGGAAAACAGGGCAGGGACTTCCTGCGCCAGACGTATAATCTGGGATAGCAGGCGCTGCGTAACACTTGGGATCAAACACCCACTTTGCCACCTTGCAAATTAGATATGGGGGGTGAGTGACAGAAGCTGCAATTGCAGGGGGGGGCAGAATTGATGAGAGAGAGGGAATTTTTTGTGTGTTATGTGTGTGTCCCTTCTGCTTGTGGAGCGAGCCGGGGAGCCCAAAAACAAAAAAAGGGGTCTCGGAAAATAGCAAGCGCTCCTTTCTGCAGCCCACGGCTCAGGTGGATTTTGGGATTTGCAGGAAGGCACAGGAGCAGGTGGTCCCTGTGGACAGACGCACTGTGGGTCGGCTGCCCTCCAGGCCCTGACGTCACTGCCCCCCCCTCCGAGCCCCCCACTTAAGCCCTCCTAATGTGACAGCCTCTCATGCCTGCCAGATCAAATTAAGACCTGCCGGGAACGGCAGCTATATTTGGAATCAGCTTAGCCTAAAGCGGCCAGGCGGGCGTTCCCTGGGCCTTGGGCGATTGTGGGTCAGGGAAGAGGGTGACGTCAATCGGAGGAGGTGTGGGCGGCAGCTGGCTGCCTCAGTGGCAGAGCAACGTCGAGGGGAGCCCTTGGTTTCGGAGGCGATGCCGGTGGGGGTCTGGGTTCCCACCTGACCCCAGGCGGCACTTTCACACACCCGTAGCCGGCTCTGCTGTTGGGCGAGGTGGGGAAGGCCCCTTTGGACTGTGCAATTTGGAATGTCACCAAAGGGCAGCAATGGTTTCAATTATTTCATTAATAATCTATAACTGTACGGATTCTTCTCCTACTCGGCCATGAATCTCAGTGGGCGGCCTTGGGGGGGGGAGACAGACCTTGGGGGACAGTCAATGCCTTCCTCAGCTACACCTACCTTGCAGGGTTGTTTTGGGGATTAAATGAGGAGCAGGGAGAACTGTGTATCTGCCGCCTTGGGGGGAAAAATATGGGGTATAAATGCAATCGATCAATCACTCAAAATATTGCCTAAGCCATCCAACACTATTATATCCTGCGGCTGTGAGTGGCACAGTTATGTGTTGGGTGGGTTGTGTGTTTGTGTGCCCTTCTCTTTGCACTAGATGAGTAATGTATGTACAGTCTGCAGAGTTGTATTGGATGGCTTTTTAAAAAACGGTCGGGGAAAATCCCCCGATAACAAATAAATAAGCAATGATAAACACCTTCTGGAAACTTCTTCTCGGAATGCAGGTTCCTGCAAAATACAAACAGAACAGCGGTGAGTAAACAGCACGTGGGGTTGAATCCAGCTACCTCTTGGAGGACTAAAACTCTTAAAATCTGCCAGTGACACCGGTTTGTCAACAAATGGTTAATCTGATTGACCTGCATTAATCAAACTGTTTCATTTTTTAAAATCTGTGGTGGGTTAGGCACTCATATGAGTGCAGAACAGATACAAAGATTACAAGACGGCACAGGCCTCAATTTTGTTAAATCTGTAAAATATCTAGGTATCAATCTCACAGCAAAAAACGTGAACCTGTACAAAGATAATTATGAAAAACTGTGGACAGAGATAAAGAAAGATCTGGAGATATGGACAAGATTGAAACTGTCGTTAATGGGAAGAATAGCAGCGATTAAAATGAATGTCCTACCAAGGATGCTGTTTTTATTCCAAGCCATACCGATTTTGGATAAAATGGACTGTTTTAAGATATGGCAAAGGGACCTATCGAAGTTTATATGGCAGGGCAAAAAGCCTAGAATTAAGTTTAAGATTCTGACAGACTCTAAAGAAAGAGGAGGCTTTGCCCTGCCGGATTTAAGACTTTATTTTGAAGCAGCGGCCTTTTGCTGGTTGAAAGATTGGTTTAAATTAGAGAATGTAGATGTGTTGGACTTGGAAGGACACGATAACATGTTTGGTTGGCATGCATACCTTTGGTATGACAAAGTTAAAATCCACAGAACTTTTAAGAGTCACATAGTTAGGAAATCTCTGTATCAGGTCTGGATTAGGTATAAAGACTTACTGGAGAGAAAGACTCCTAGATGGATATCACCAGTGGAGGCCAAGGCCTATAAGAGACCAAATATGTCTGCAAGTTGGTTACGATATATGGACATATTGCAGCAGGAAGGGGACTTATTTAAGTTGAAAAGTTACGATCAAGTCAAAAGTCAAGTCCCTGACTGGCTGCAATACCACCAGGTACATGAAACATTTAAACTAGACAAAAAAATTGGTTTTCAAGTGGAAAAATCAAAACTGGAAACAGAACTGATCGAATCGAACTCTAAAAACCTTTCCAAGATGTATAATTTGTTGCTAGAGTGGCATACGAAAGATGAACTGGTTAAATCAACAATGATAGACTGGGCAAAAGATGTGGGTCATAATATTATGATGGATGACTGGGAGAGATTGTGGCAGAAAGGTATCAACTTTACTGCATGTAATAGCTTAAGAGAAAATGTAATGAAAATGATATATAGATGGTATCTGACACCAGTTAAGTTAGCCAGAATGAATTCTAAAATGTCGGATGTGTGTTGGAAATGTAAATCATCGAAAGGTACCTTTTATCATATGTGGTGGTCGTGTGCAGGGGTAAAAGCCTTCTGGGATAAGATTTATAATGAGCTTAAGAAGGTAATGAAAATTACCTTTTGTAAGAAACCAGAGGCATTTCTTTTGAGCATGACCAACGAAGAGATACCCAGTCAGGATAGAGTATTCTTTATGTATGCCACGACAGCGGCTAGAATTTTATTGGCAAGAACTTGGAAGGGTGAAGAGATACCGACAATTGAAGAATGGCAGACGAAGCTGATGGAGTATATGGAGCTCGCAGACCTGACCGCCAGAATCCGAGACCAGAGGGAGGAGAAGGTGTCGCAAGACTGGAAGAAATTTAAGGACTACCGTGTTTCTCCTAAAATAAGACACCGTCTTATATTTTTTTTCGCTCAACAAAACACAGTATGGCTTATTTTCAAGGGATGTCTTATTTTAACCGTGTCGCATCGGTACGCTGCATAGCCACGCCTCTCCAGGCTGTTTTAATGGGAGGTACCACGTCACTATGGCTTATTTTCGGGGTATGGCTTATTTTTGGGGAACGGCTTATATTTCGCAAATGCATAGAAATCCTGCTATGGCTTATTTTATGGCTATGTCTTATTTTAGGAGAAACAGGGTATTTATCTAAGTATGTCAAATTGAATGTTTGAATATTTGAGCAGAAATATATAGAAGAATCGGCTTTAGAAGTTTAAGGCTAGTTATAATGGTTTAGAAGAAATTTTTGATGTGATAGATCTATTTGTATAAGAAGGTTTTAAGATTTAGAATACAAGTTAAGGAATATATTGATTTAAATAAATTTAAAGAGCATTAAGATAATGAGCATAAGTTAATGGGAAAAGAAATGAAGCTACCTAAAGAATATATATGTTTTTGAAGACAGAGGAGGGACCAGGGGAAGTCCCCCCAAGAAGTAAAAAATAAGTTGAGAAACAAAGATAGGTATTTGGTAAGGTTTGTATAAGTTTTCTTTTTTGTATGTTATTGTTGTGTTTTATATTGTTGATTGTATACTATGTTTTTATTGTGTTTATGTATGTCTAATGTTGTTTCTGTTTTGTTTTATGGCAAAATAATAAAAATCTTATAAAAAAATAAAAAATAAAAAAAATCTGTGGTGGGTTAGGGAGGCTTTTTCCAGCCCGAGGGCCGACATTTCTTCTGGGAAACCTTCCGAGGGCCACATGGCGCTGGTGGGCGGGGCCAGAGGCAAAAGTGGGCGGAGCAACCGATGTAAATTTTTGTACAGTAGGTTGGTTTCTGTGCACATCATTCTCTGCGAGCCGTCCAGACGAACAGGAGCCGCGATCAAAGTTCAAGGAAAACGTTTCGAGCCAGGGGAAATTATGTTGGGTGCAAAGCAGGGCCAGTGATTCTTCTCCTTTAGAGTCCCCCCTCAGCAGTAAAGATTGCTGGGCCAGGCTATGTGCAGCGGGCAAGCCTACCTCACAGGGCTGTTGTGAGGACGAAACACGGGGAAAACACACGCCTCAAACTCCTTCGAAGAAGGGAGGGATACAAATGACAGAGAAAGCAGCCCTTCAGCTCTCCAGCTCTATGATCCAAAGCAGCTTCTTACAGACGCAAACACAGGGCTCATCCTGAATCCATTCAATGCGGTGAATTTTGGGAGATAAAAGAAAGCCCTTATTCACGTTCAGTTGCACTGTGGAACTCCCTCCCACTGGAGGCAGTGATGCCCGTCAACCTGCATGGCTATAAAAGAGGATGAGGCAAATCCACGGAGGGGGAGAGGGCAGTGGGTGGCTCCTAGCCAGGGTGGCTGTGCTCTGCCCTGCTTCTGTGTGTCAGTTGCTGGAAAGGTCCTGCTTGCAGGTTTCCTACAGGGGCACCTGGCTGGCCACTATGAGAATAGGATGCTGGAATACCAGGGTGGTCCCCACTTGGCCTCATCCAGCTCTCCCCGTGTCGTTCTGCTCTATGGAATGCCAGTAGGGGGCAGCAAGTGGCAGCAACCTCAAAGCGGCTCTTTCTCGGCTTTCCTTTTGCAAGTTACACCATTGCCCCTTGCAGCCAAAAAGGGTGCGGTGTGAGTAGGCAGGCGGGGGGGGGGGGGAGAAGAGAGAGACCCGGAGAGTTACTGAACTCTGTGCGATAATGGAAAGAAATCCTTATTGCAGTGCTTCAAAATGGTGTGTCACCGGGTGAGGAGGGAAGCCAGGGGTGGATAGGGGCTTGTTGCCGTTTCCCTTTGCTTAATTGCAACCCACCCTGGGACCTTAGGCTGGAGGGCAGGTGAGAAATCTCTCATAAATGAAATAAACAGCACTTGGGTTGCATAACAATTTGTAATTTCTAATGTGGCTCTTACGGTAAAGGGATTTATTTATTTTTTTGCAGCGGGGAGTGCCAACGCAGCTCCTTGCCAAGGGCGCAAGGGACCCTAGGTATGCCTCTGTGGCAACTCCTGAAGTCGCTACGAACTGAGAACCATGAGGTCTGGAATCTTGTTTTGTTTCTCAGGGGTTGTGGCACATTCATAGGGCTACTGCTTTGCATGTAGAAGGTCCCAGGTTCAAAACACCCCCTTCCCAGGATCGTGGGGTTGGGGACATCCGCCGAATGAAACCGCTGCCGGTCAGTGTCGACTACACTGGGCTAGACCTGGCAACCTGGCCTATAGGGGCAGCAGTGGAGGTTCTTGTGGCAGCTAATTCAGAGAGGCTGCCTGGCAGAGGAGCCGCAGGGCAGGATCACAGCTGCTTTCCAGCCAGCGAGTGAGTGAGTGGGGGGGGGGGAATGCAGAGACCCTTCCCCACTGCCTTCATCCTGTCCTTTTAAGACTATAGATGGGAATGGACTGAGCTGGGCAGCTTTTGCAGACATAGACGAGAGAGGGGGGCAGGGGGGGAGAGAGAGGGAGAGAGTTTCAGTCCTTTTCCACTCTTCCCCCCCCCTATCCCTCGCCCTCATAGTCCCTGAAAGACAAGAGTGGCTAAGGTTGGAGCCGGGCCAAGGAGGGGAGAGGTTGCAGGCAGCTTAACTCTGCGGCGTTGCCATTTTGGGAATGTTTGTTTTTAGAGTTCGAACTCGGCTGCGGCTGGCGTGGGATGTGTGTGTGTGTGTGTGTGTGTGTGGAAAGTGAAGCTGGGGCAGCATTTCCTGATCCAAGGAATGCTATACACAGGGAACTTTCACAGACAGACAGACACACTCTCTCTATAAAGACAAAACAAAATAGGAAATTCTTTCCAGTAGCACCTTAGAGACCAACTGAGTTTGTTCTTGGTATGAGCTTTCGTGTGCATGCACACTTCTTCAGATACCTCTCATAAAGACAGATATACTCTCTTTCCGTATATCTTCCTATAGACATAAGAATGTATGGCGCCGTCATGTATTGCGGCATGCGGAACAATGGCAGGCTGGCCCAGGAAAGCCGGGGCTTTTCCCCCGAGCCAGAACTCACCGGACCTCAGTTCCTGCACCTTTCATTGCCATTATAATAGAACAAGGGAGGTGTTTAGGGTGAGTTCCAGCCCCTCTTTTTCTAGAAAAAGAGCACTGCCTCTCCTGCTCCTTTCCCAATCCCCCAGGATTAGGCAGAGAAGACATCTCTTTCTTTCTTTCTGTCTGTATCTATATCTGTATCTATATCTTTATCTATATCGATATCTACATCTACATTGATATCTACCTACCTACCTACCTATCTATCTATCTATCTATCTATCTATCTATCTACAGTGGTGCCCCGCTAGACGAATGCCTCGCTAGACGAAGGCATTCGTCTAGCGGAAGGCTGCCCCGCTAGACGAAAAAGTCTATGGGGCTGCCTCGCAAGACGAAAAATGTTCGTCTTTTTTTTTCGTTTTGCGGAGCGCGGCTGCCATTGCCGCTCCGCAAGACGAAAAACCCGCTAGACGAAAATTTTCGCAGAACGAATTATTTTCGTCTAGCGGGGCACCACTGTATCTATCTATCTATATCTATGCAAAGAAGATGTTCTGCCACTGATCAGTGGCCTGCCCCCAGAAAGCAGGTTTCTAGTCCAGGTAGTAATTAATAGAGAGGTAATACGATACTTTGGCCACCTCATGAGAAGAGAAGACTCCCTGGGAAAGACCCTGATGTTGGGGAAGATGGAGGGCACAAGGAGAAGGGGATGGCAGAGGATGAGATGGTTGGACAGTGTTCTCGAAGCGACTAGCATGAGTTTGGCCAAACTGCGGGAGGCAGTGAAGGATAGGCGTGCCTGGCGTGCTCTGGTCCATGGGGTCACGAAGAGTCGGACAAGACTGAACGACTGAACAGCAACAACAAATATAAACATGAAACTGCCTTGAAACAAGTCAGACCCCTTGCCCATCTAGCTCACTATTGTCTGCCATGGCTCTGTGGGGTGTCAGACCAGGAGGGACACGGCCCATGGAATGAACTGGACCGACCATTACTTCCAGCAGCTGAGACTGGCCAAGGTCTTGGGTAGATGGGATGGGGAGGGGTCTTAAGTGTCCCCAAAATGCACCACCCTTGCTTGTCGAATGATAGGAAGACTGTACCTGACAGCGGTGTAAAGGGATTTGTGGTTCAGGTGACCGCTCACTCCTCTCGCGTCAAAGGTCACTACCTGCACGGGGAGGGAAGAGAAAAGGAGAGGAAGGAAAGGAGGATTTATATATTCCAATACTTTAACGTATATTTATATATTTAAAACTAGAGCATTTAAAACCCACCCTTCAGTCAAAAACAGCTCCCAGAGCAGCTTGCATACAGTCAACCGATACGAGACATTCCTTACATACAGGCTTGCAGTCTAAAAGACATGGCAGAAGAGGAAAGGGTGATGGGGAGGGCAGAGGAGGAAAAGAAGAAGAAGCAAACTTGGGCACCGATTCGTCAGGCGAAAATTTAGTTCTTATACCACTCCACCAGCTGTTCTGGAAACAGTTCAAGGACTGGAGAGCCACCCTGATAGAGATGGTCTTTGTGGTGGATTGGGTCCAGTTTCTTTTTTCTCCCACTGACGCAGACAGGTAATAAAATAAAGACAGCTGTGATTTGGGCAGGGAGCGTTAGGACACTATATACCCTGAAGGATCCGATTTCAGGGTGTCAGGGATGCTGTTTCGAGGTCTTTGCTGTGATTCCCATTCAGTTTACTTAAAGGTTTATAAAATGTGTTGGAGGTGGAAGCCCCGCAAAGCAGCACATACGATAGGATGAAGGAAAGAGCTTCTTCACACGGCACCCCGTTAAACTATGGAAATTGCTGCCACAGGATATAATGACAGCCAGCAACATGGATCGCTTTAAAAGAGGTTTAGACGAATTTGTGAACTCTACGATAGGTGGCTAGTAGCCACAATGGCCAGGTTGCCCCTCCGCAGTCAGAGGGCAGCCTTCCTCCGAATACCAGCTGCTGGGATATGCAAGCAAGGAGAGTTGTTCTTGAACTCAGGCCCTCCTTGTGGGCTTCCCCGTGGGGCATCAGGTTGGCCACTGCGAGAACGGGCTGCTGGAACGGATCCTGCCGGCCTCTTTTTACGTCCTAAGTTCTAACCAGAGCAGGCCCACAGAAAGTAATGATTTTTATCGACATTTTCTCAAGCGTCTAACAAACAGAACACGCATAGCACATCTTGACTGTGAACTTAGTCCTGGCGAACCTCTAGACGCATAGGAAAAAAGGAAGGAATTGAAGCAACCTGAGGATGCAGAATACGTAAAGAGAGCAATCTAGAAGACCAGAAGAGGTGACTGATGAGTTTTAAAGCTAAAGGCTAAAAGTGTTTAGGACGGTGGAGATCTGGAGGGAAGACCTGAAAACAAAAATTCAGTAACTGAGAAGGTTTCGGATTTAGCCCCCCTAGGTCGTCTGTTATGTTCTGGGACTTTTCCCGCTACCCTGAAGTTCTTAAAACACAGATGTGGAAAAGGGACAAACTTGAGGAAATTCGCCCTGATGCGTTATGTGTCAGAGGGGGGCAGCCAAGGGCGCTGGGCCACTCCTTGGCTGGCAGGGGCAGACACGGTACACTTCACAGAATCACAGAACCGCAGAGTTGGAAGGGACCAAGAGAGCCATCAATATTTTTTGCCCGGTGTGGGACTCGAACCCAGGACCCCGAGATTAAGCACCTTGCGCTCCACTGACTGAGCTACCCCAGCTCCTGCGAAGGAAATTAAGAAGAGCACCTCCCTCCTTCCTTGCTGGTCCGGTTTGACTCCTTGGGTGACGAGGAGCAGCTTTGTCCCGGCTCAGGCACCACCCCGGTTGTTGCACAAGAAGAGACATGGCCGCCCGAGAGAGTAGGGGAAAGGGCAGAGAGGGAGGATCAAAGGCTTTGCTGCCCGGCCTCCCCTACCGGCTACGTCTCCACCCTGCTGCCAGGAAGGGCTCCACACACACACACACACACACACACTCCTCTACAAACAGGCAAGGGAGCAGGCAGGGCACCCCAAGAAAAGCCCAGGGGGAGAGGTGTGGCCAGCTTTTGAGAGGGCCCCTTCCCGCTCTTGCCTGGCACAAGACCAATCTCAGCACAGCCACCTCTTCAGGGCCTCACCCCCACATTCGAGGATTTAAAAAAAAAATCTTTTTTGTCGATCTATTTATGAAGTTGACAGCTTGCCCGTCCTTTTTAAACGGGAGGCCAAGGGCAGCAGACGTCAAAACAACGCCATCTGCTATGGCCTCCTCTGGAGATATCGCCACCAAACTCTCAAGATTGGGGGGGGGGGTGGTCTCTGCCAATGCTTGGGTGCCGGGCGCCATTTTGATTCAAGGTGGCGGACCCAAATGAGGACTGGGCATGGCTTCGCCTATTTTTTGGTGTGGTAGGTCCAAACTCACAAATGAAGCGACCCTATTTTATTTAATTTTTGTAAATATTTTTCAGAATTCCAACGAGCATCAGGGTCGGGGTTTAGATACCGGGAGGAGCCTTATGGCCAGAGGAGCAGGTTCTAGAGCGAAATGGTCTCCAGCCTCCCAAAAGCGAGGGAGCAGGCCAAACAAAACAAATTGGGTTGGCTTCTCTCGTAACACAAAACCTGTGGGGGATCCAGGGAAGTTGACGGTCGGGAGATGCAGGACAGATAAAAGAAAGGACTTGTTCGTGGAGTCCATCGTTAATCTGTGGAACTCCCTGCCACAGGAGGCAGTGACAGCTGCCCACTTGGGTGGGTTTAAGAGAGGATGGGATAAATCCATGGAGGAGGAGGAGGAGAGGGCTATCGACGGCTGCTAGCCAGGATTGCTGTGCTCTGACTCCACGGCCGGAGACAGCAATGCTTCTGGATAACAACTGCTGGAAACCGGAGGGGAGAAGAATGCTCTTGTGCTCGTGTCCTGCTTGCGGGTTTTCCGTTGGGGCGTCTGGTTGGCTCCTGTGAGAACAGGATATTGGACCAGATGGGCCAATGATCTGATGCAAAAGTCTCTTCGTATCTTCTTACATTTAAGGCCTTCTGAACGGTCTCATTCGGCATGAGGCAACTGTCTCGCCAGAGTGGCGCATGCTCTGGTTATCTGCCGCTTGGACTACTGCAATGCGCTCTATGTGGGGCTACCTTTGAAGGTGACCCGGAAACTGCAATTAATCCAGAATGCGGCGGCTAGACTGGTGACTGGGAGTGGCCGCTGGGACCACATAACACCGGTCCTGAGAGATCTACATTGGCTCCCAGTACATTTCCAAGCACAATTCAAAGTGTTGGTGGTGACCTTTAAAGCCCTAAACGACCTCAGCTGAGTATACCTGAAGGAGCGTCTCCACCCCCATCGTTCAGCCCGGACATTGAGATCCAGCGCCGAGGGCCTTCTGGTGGTTCCCTCATTGCGAGAAGTGAAGTTACAGGGAACGAGACAGAGGGCCTTCTCGGTAGTGGCACCCGCCCTTTGGAACTCCCTTCCACCAGATGTCAAGGAAATAAGCAGCTATCCTATTTTTAAAAGACATCTGAAGGCAGCTCTGTTTAGGGAAGTTTTTAATATTTAATGCTGTATTGTTTTAACACTCGATTGGGAGCCGCCCAGAGTGGCTGGGGAAACTCAGCCAGATGGGCAGGGTACAAATAATAAATTATTATTATTATTGTATTATTATTCCTTTGTTCATCCAAAAACACCCATTCATCTGCTTCTGGCTTGGACTGTATAAAATCTGAGATTTCTTCCGCCTTTGCATTATCTGGCGTTGCGTTTGAACGAAGGACAGCCGTGTGGTTCCCCAGGCAAGGCTTGGGGGCATCTGAGAGAATGAGTAACGATGACCCCACTGGAGACTGGAGCGGGGAGGACAAAGGCAGACGAGGGACTCTGTGCTGATTCCTCTTCTCATCTCAGAACCTGCTGGGGCTGTAAGATCTCCTCGCTATTAGCAGATGGCGTAGGAATTCAGTCAACAAGAGATTTCCCTGATCTGCGAGACTTATCATGCAAGGGAGGCTAAGGAATCTCCCCCTCCAGCTCACCACAAACTATTTCCACCTCAGCTGACCTCACCTCGATCCTCTGTCCTGAGAGGGTTGGATAAGCAGCGTTTGCGCTCGTGAATTCTGCTCGGGTTGGCGTGTGGATCGGCCCGCACCCACCCGGCTTGTCAGTTTTGCAGTTGAAATTGAGAGCAGTTGCCCACCCTTGTTTTCGGCTGGGGGTCCCTCAGAGCGAAGGGGACAGCTCCACCCCCTGGAAGCTGCAGGGATTGCTACGGCATGCATTTCAATACACTTTGGCATCAACTAATGCACTGCGGAGGCTTCCGCACAGTGTGTCAAGCAAGGACTGTGTGGTAACGGTGCCTGCGGAGGTATTGAGGTCTTCCTTTATTTATTTAATGAAATTTACATACAGTTTGATAGTAGGAAAACCTCTAAGTGGTTTACAAAAACATAAATTGAAACATGAAAACTCTTGATGATTAAAAAAACCAGTTAAAAACAGGTATCTAAAAAAAATTCAAAAGACTTACAATCCACAGTAGCCAAAAGGAAAGAAAACAATGACTTCTACACATTTGGATAGACAAGAAATGTTTCAAGGAGGCACCAAAAAGTGTGCAGGAAAGACAACTGGCTGGGGTCAATATCAGGGAATGCTGGTTCTACGATCAGACAGCAGAGGCCTGTGGCCCATGAGATCTTGCTGGACTCCAACTCCCATCATCCCTGAACTTTGGCCCTGCTGACTCATGGGAGTTAGAGTCCAGCAACACCTGGAGGGTCACAGGTTCCCCCATCCCTGATCTACAAGGAGGCATCCCTCTGTCTCATGTACACACAAAAATTGTCCAGCAGCACTTTAGAGACCAACTAAGTTTGTTCTGGGTATAAGCTTTCGTGTGCGTCTGAGTATCTGAAGAAGTGTACATGCACACGAAAGCTCATACCCAGAACAAACTTAGTTGGTCTCTAAGGTGCTACTGGACAATTTTTTGATTTATTTCGACTGCGTCAGACCAACACGGCTACCTACCTGAATCTCATGTACACAGTAGGACAATACTGGCTCTAAGATTGGGGAGGAGGGACCTGTGGCCCTCCAGATGTTCCTGGGCTTCAACACCCACCATGGTCCTTGACCACTGGCCGGGCAGAGTGCTGGGAGTTTGAACCTGACAACATTCGAAAGGAATACACCTTACCAGGTTGATCTGGTTGGTCTTGACATGCTTAAGGATCAGAGCGGAGAGCAGCTGTGTGTCCCACTCGACAGATGGGTGGTCTGGAAGATCCCTGCGAAGAAGAAGAAGAAGAAGAAGAAGAAGAAGAAGAAGAAGAAGAAGAAGAAGAAGAAGAAGAAGAAGAAATTTCACTCTTCGTCCTAAGAACCCAGGGCAGGTTGCCGAAATTAAAACACAATACTACGCATAGTTTAAGACAATCTACAATCACAGAAGTGAGGCATACCCTCCAACCTTCCTCTGATGAAAACTGGGGTGTGTCTTTCGGGGGAGCCAGTTGACTCGCACAAGAGCACAGCACCACTATAAGTGCCATCGCAGCAGCAAGAACCAGCTCATCCTCCTCCCCGAACTCGGCGACGGCACAGCAGGGGAGAAATGGGACATTCTGGGATCAAATCAGAAGCTGGGATGGCTTCTGCAATTCCAGGAGTGCTGCAGGAAAATCGGGGCAATTGTAGGGTATGATTAAGGTGGGTATTGAAAACATACATCTCTTGTGTACCAAGAGATGTGTCTGCAGCAATCTCCGGAAGCTGTACAATGAAGGTGCCAGACACACCTCTGCCAGGGGGGGAGGGGGGAGTCCCACAGCTTAGGAGCCACTACAGAGAAGACCCTCTTCCAGGCCATTGCCACCCCCACCCCCAGCTTCTGAGGGCGGAGGAACAACCAAGAGGGCACCCTCTGCTGATCTTAGCACCTGAGAGGCTTGGTAGGGCTGAACAGAGATGCCATACCCCGCAAGTGTCCCGGAAATAAACCAGCACATCCCATTTTTCAGTGTGAGATAACAGCGGCCATTTTTGTTGCCATGATTTCGTGACACAATTTCATGGTGGTGGTGGGGAGAAACCGCAGCGTAAAATCACGTGAGATCACAGCAACCCAAATGGCTGCCATGCTCTTGCGATAAAAAGCAGGAAGATGGCGTCTCTGAATTTGGCTTCAAAGCGCTGGAGGGCATGAGGTGTCTGGCAGGCTGGATTTGGCCCAGACACCCCGAGGTTCCTCCCCTCTCCTCTAATGCAGCCCTGGCAGGGCCTCTAATATGCTGCTGGGCAGGTTTTGACTGGATGCAACAGATGAAGGTCACTCAAGTTCAGTGGAAACAGACAGCTGGAGGCGGTGGGCCGAAATCTCTGGGAGCGTGGCAACGTGTTGACGGAGAGCCAGAATTGCAAGGGCTGCAAAACCTCACCTGAGTGATTTGGTTAAGGGGCAGAAAGTGGGTTAATCATGCCGAGAATTTATAGCTGGTTAGCCTGCAACATGCCCTTTGGTGAAAATGTAGTCTCCACAGGATCCGATGTTTTCTCAAAACAGGGGGTGGAGAACCACAGGACTAGGACCTGAATGCGGCCCTCTGAACCTCTCTATTTGGCCCCTGATTCTCTTCAGAACACTCCAAACCCCCTCCCCAGCCACAGGGCAGTGATGGCCTTCACGTTGGATGGGTTTAAAAGAGGATTAGGTAAATTCATGGAGGAGAAGGCTGTCAATGGTGACTTGTAGCCAAGATGGCTACAGCTGGCTGGTTAGAGCGCCGTGTTGAGAATGCCAGGGTTGCAGGTTTGATCCCTGTATGGGACAGCTGCATATACCTGCATCGCAGGGGGTTGGATCAGATGACCCTCAGGGCCCCTTCCTACTCTACAGTCAAACCTTGCTTGTTGAACATAATCCGTTCCAGAAGACCGTTCGACTTCCGAAACATTCGACAACCGAGGCGCGGTTTCCGACTAGTTGCAAGAGCTTCTTGCACCCAAGCGGAAGCTGTGTCGGATGTCCAGGTTCCCAAAAACCCCCGGAGCATTTACTTCCGGGTTTTTGGCATTCGGGAGCCGAAATGTTTGAAAACGGAGGTGTTCGAGAACCGAGGCTTGACTGTACTATTCTATGATTCTTTCTCCATTGTTGGAGTTGGAGAATACAGGGGACACAGCACAACTGTTTAGTAAAAGCATGCACACACACACACACACCCATGGGCCTGGGCCTGATCCAAGGCATGCTTTGAATGTCCCAGCTGTGCAGCTAGCCTGAACCAGATTTAACTTCTCCGGTCCTCGGGAGGGATTCGGCACCGGCTGGGTCAACTCAGCTGTTTGGGTGCTCAAGGTCACAGGCAGGGAGATGAGGGAGCAAGAGGGATGTGATGTTCCCTGAAGCCAGTGGATAAGTTCTTCCCCCCCCCCTCTGACCCACCCACCCACCCACTGCCCTGCCCCAGCTTCTCATCCTCCCCTTAAAGAACTGAGAAAGACCCCTTTCCGAAAACCCAGAGAGCTGCTGCCAGTCAGTGTAGACAACACAGAGCTCAAGGGACTGGTGCAGCTCGGTGCAAAGAGCTTTTTCAGCGGTAGACCACCTGCATTGCCTGTGGAAGGCCCCAATCCCTGGCAGCATCTCAGTCTAACAGGTAGGACTGGTGAATGTCTCCCACCTGGAGAGCTGCTGCCAGTCGGTGTGGACAATACTGAGCCCAATGGAACAGTGGTCTGGCTCAACAGAAGGCAGCTTCCCAAGTTCCTGTTAATTCAGAACCACAGTGGCTGGAAGGGCCACTTTCAGCTTTAAGGTTTCGCAAAAACATTTCCCTATCCCAAGACAGGCGGTTGAGATCTTTTCAGGGGTGTCTCCCCCTTTGAGGGGTGCTCTCCCTGAGGAAGAATGCCTGCCTGCTTTTACGTGCTGAGCAAAAAACAATCTTTTTGCTGTGATTTTCCTTAAATGGGGTGGACAGGATGTGCTCTTTTTAAATGCAGTCGTATCTTGGTTCTCGAATGCCTCGTGACTCAAACGTTTTGGCTCCTGAATGCCGCAAACCCGGAAGTGAGTGTTCTGGTTTTTGAACGTTTTTTTTGGAAGCCAAACGTCTGGCATGGCCTCTGCGGCTTCCAATTGAGTGCAGGAAGCTCTTGCAGCCAACCGGAAGCCGTGCCTTGGCTTTCGAACATTTTTGGAAGTCGAATGGACTTCCGGAATGGATTCCATTCGAGAACCAAGGTACGAATGTACCGCCTACTGTCAGCTGAGCATCTGAGTCTTTGCTATTTTATTTCTACGATGTAATTCTCTTTGTGGCACTTGAGTGCAAGAACACAAAAGAATTGCAACTCCTCCTCTTTGAAGGAGGAACTTTGGAGCAAAACTCAGTTCCAACATTGCCCGAAGCCCTTGGAGCCGGCTCGATTTAAAAGGTCGCAGCACTCTGCCTTCCACCGCAGAGACCACAGTGCTGTCAGAGAGCTTGAACGAGAGAACAAGGTCTCTGCCCTGAGAGGCCTACAATCTGAAAACAGAAGAAAACGCAGGAAGGGGAAGGAGATGGCAGCAGGGGCAAACGGCAGGCTAAAACTAGAATATTGGAATCATAGAATTGTAGAGTTGGAAGGGACGCCAAGGGTCAGTGAGTCCAACTCGCTGCAACGCAGGAATAAACTAAAGCAAAAAGTAGGCCTAATAGCAATGTTTAAACAACTCAAATATGCCCGTCAATTAAAAAAAATGTAAAACAGCAGTAGCCCCTTTCTGCAGCACTGAAAAATCCTGTCCCTTGAGCATCTCTTGCAAAGGCAGCGTGCAGCTCAAAACAGAATTCCCGCTCCTGCTCCCAGGCTGTGCTCTGTTTTTCGGGACACCGTCCAAGTATCAGCTCCTTCGAACGATTTGTGTCATGACGCGATATCATCATGAATAATAGACACTGTTTCCCAGCAGGAGGCCGGGATCCTCTTCTCAGAGATGACACAAGGCCTTTATCGCAATGTGAAATCTCGCAGGCCTTGATGGGAGAGCAGGCAGCAGCAGCAGCAGCAGGAACAAGTTCATATTCATCACCCTCAAAATGGGGATATTTGGCAAGGTGGTGAGTGGGTGGGGGGAGGCTTCTGGGTGAGCAGAAATGGAGAGGGTGGGTCTAAGGGCCGGGAAACCAGGGACAGTGAGCGACACACAAGCACATATTTAACTATCAGAAGGAATCAGGCAGCTTAATATCCTAGGAAGCTGAGTTATATCAAGTCGGGTCATTGGTGCGTCTAGCTCAGTCCTGTCTGCACCGACTGGCAGCAGCTCTTCAGGTTTTCAGGCAGCGGGGAATTCCCAGGCCTACCTGCAGGTGCCAGGATTTGAACCCAGGTCTGCACTTTTTGGAGGAACGCGAGGGGGAACCGAAACACACCCATCCGTCAAAATGTGAAACCCTAAAGATTTGCCAGTGCGGGTCCCCAGTCAAATAATGTGCCCCATGAAAATGCATATACTGGGCTGCGTTGGAAGTTCCCCAGGCTCCAGGTGCATTTTGCAACTGGCCCAAGTCCAACTGAGACCAAGTGGAGATCTCTGGATGCCAGGTTGGTGACTGACATCTCCATCTGGCTGGCCTCTCCAGCTCTCTTAAGCAGGCAAGCGGAAGAGCTGCATTTATAGCCCACCTTTTCCTCCAAGGAGTGCAGGGTTCACCCCCCCCCCCGCTCAGTTAATCCTGACAACAACCCTGTGAGGCAGGTGAAGAGGCTGTGACTGACTCCAAGGTCACCCTGTGAGCTTCCTGACTGAGTGGGGGATTCGAACCCTGATCTCCCAGGTCCTAGTCCAACACTCTTAACCACTGAATCACACTGGCTTCCTAGAGTACTGTACTTCTGCTGCGGAGCAGCTCTATAAATTCACCAGGTAAATAAATAATGGGGAAATCAAAATGTCACTTCAGAGAAGGCTCTGAAATATTCTCCTCGAAGCGTTTTATTCCGCATCGTTTGATTTGATATTTTAATCATGTGTTGTAAACTGCTCTGAGATTTTTTTTGTTTAAAATATAAAGTGGCATAGAAATGAAATTAAAAATAATATTTTAATATTTTGCTGGGCTTGCTGGGTTTCCCCAGCCAGATGGGCAGGGTAATAATAATAATAATAATAATAATAATAATAATTTATTATTATTATTAAAATCTATTGCCAAAAAAGAAAAGGCACTTAGAAATTCGGCTGTGCAGGTTTAAGGTGCCATTTGGTGATTAGCTTATACACCTGAGTTTCTAACACTGAAAAGGCAGCGTTAAAAAGGCCCCCCCAGCTTACAAAAGTGCATTAGATTTGGAAAATATGCCCTGCAAACATTAGGCATTAGGCAAAGTTGCATACAAAGGCGTGCCAATTAGGAGAATTTCGCGACCAGCTTTCAGGATGACTTGTTTTTGTTTTGCATGTGGGGAAAACAAACAAACAGAGGAACTAAAATGGACCCGATTCGCCCGTCCCCAAGGTGGGAGCCACTGGCCTGAAAGCCGCAGAGCTCTCTTGGAGAGGAAGAACGGAGGCTTTTCGGAGAGAGCCAAGCCAAGCAACCTCCGGGCTCTTCGCAGCCTCCTTCCAAGGCAAACATTACGCAACCGCAGGAACCGCAAGAGGATCTGCCTCCCTCTCTGCCTCTCCCGTGATCTAGAGTAACCCCAGGAGCAGCGCTGGCATGCGCGAGGCCCTCTCTCCTGTCCCCATTGCCGCAGGGACCCCGTGATGTAGTTCCTCAACTTTGGCCCACAAGGAAAGCCTCCCATTCAGGATGGGGTTGTTTTTTTTTTTGGGTTGGAAAACTGTTTACAATAGTCACATGGCGGTGGAAGGAGGGGAGGGAGGCTCCTGGCAGCACATCAAGAAAACCAGCAAGCCAGGGAAGGGCTGGGAGGAGACGTTAACCCTTCTGAGCCATCGCATGCGGTTCCTTTTCTTTTGCAAAGGGGACCGCTGTTGTTTCCAGTGATGCAGTTATTCATTTGCAGTTTCCGTTTGGGGAGGAGACGGCTGTCCATGGGCCACTAGCCAGGGTGGCTGTTGTCCCTCCGCTGTGGGGTGGCTGGGGCGGCCCAGCCTGATGGGAAGGGTACAAACAGCAGAATTATTATTACCTCTCAGAATGCCAGCTGCAGGGAGTCATAGAATCATAGGGTTGGAAGAGGGGACCCCAAGGGGCACCCGGTCAACCACCTACAATGCAGGAATCTCAGCTAGATTATCCATGACAGCTAGATCTCAGCTAGATCATCCAACCTCTGCCTCAAAACCCCGAGGGAGATGGTTCCACAGCCGAACAGCTCCTGCTGTCAGAAAGTTCTTCCAGATGTTTAGCTGGAATCTCCTTTCTTGTTACTTAAAGCCATTCATTGGTTCGGGTCCTACCCTCCGAAGCAGGAGAAAACAAGCTTGTTCCCTCTTCCACACGACAGCGCTTTAGGTATTGGAAGATGGCTCTCATATCTCCTCTCACTCTCCTCCTTTCCAGGCTAAACATACCCAGCTCCTTCAACCGTTCTCCATAAGGCTTGGTTTCCAGACCCTTGATCATTTTGTTTGCCTCCCACCCCACTGAGCCAGTGTGGCGTAGTGGTTAAGAGTGGCAGACTCATAATCTGGGGAACCGGGTTCGCGTCTCCGCTCCTCCACATGCAGCTGCTGGGTGACCTTGGGCTGGTCACACTTCTCTGAAGTCTCTCAGCCCCACTCACCTCACAGAGTGTTTGTTGTGGGGGAGGAAGAAGGGAAAGGAGAATGTTAGCCGCTTTGAGACTCCTTTCGGGTTGTGAAAAGCGGGATATCAAATTCAAACTCTTCTACTTCTTCTTCTTCAATGGAAAGAGTTGCTCTTGAGCTCAGACCCTGTTTGTCAGCTTCCCTTTGGGGGCATCTGGTCAGCCCCTGTGAAAACAGGATGCGGGACTAGATGATGATGATGATGATGATGATAATACTAATAATAATTTTTTATTACTTATGCCCCGCCCATCTGACTGAGTCTCCCCAGCCACTCTGGGTGGCTTCCAACAGGAGATGAAAAATAGAATTAAACATCAGTCATTAGAAACTTCTCTAAACAGGGCTGCCTTCAGATGTCTTCTAAATGTCAGATAGTTGTTTATTCCTTTGACATCTGATGGGAGGGCGCTCCACAGGGCGGGTGCCACCAAAGAGAAGGCCCTCAGCCTGGTTCCCTGTAACTTGGCTTCTTGCAGTGAGGGAACCGCCAGAAGGCCCTCGGCGCTGGACCTCAGCATCCGCGCTGAGCGATTGGGGTGGAGACACTCCTTCAGGTCTACTGGGCCAAGGCCGTTTAGGGCTTTAAAGGTCACCACCAACACTTTGAATTGTGCTCGGAAATGCACTGGGAGCCAATGAAGATCCTTTAGTACCAGTGTTATAGGGTCTCTGCAGCCACTCCCAGTCACCGGTCTAGCTGCTGCATTCTGGATTAATTGCAGTTTTCGGGTCACCTTCAAAGGTAGCCCCACACAAAGAGCATTGCAGTAGTCCAAGCGGGAGATAACCAGAGCATGCACCACTCTGGCGAGCCAGTCCGCGGGCAACTGCCCCATACAACAACAACAACAACAACAACAACAATTTATTATTTACACCCCACCCATCTGGCTGGGTTTCCCCAGCCACTCCATACAGCGATCAAACCTGCAACCTTGGCGTTATCAGCACCACTTCTGGGAGCCACACAGTGCAAGATCCCCCCTCTCTCACGCGCACACACGTCGTGTTTTGAGCTTCAAGCTTAAAAGCCACACTTGGTTCCTGCAGGCTTTCAGCAAAGCTTGCTGCTGAATTTTGGGGAGAGGGATGCATGACAGGGTGAAGTGAGAGCGAGCTTCCTTTCCTATCCAAAGAGACAAAGGGTTGTCTCAGTTCGAGGCTGAATGCACTAGAGTGCATTGTGATCTCGGCAGGCAGCAGGCAGCCACGAGTGGCTCGCAAGCGGGGAGGGGGGAGAGGAGAGCAGCAGCAGCACAGCTATACCAGGGGGTGCACTTGTTCTCCCTTGACACACACACACACACACCCGGCCACGTGCAAGCATTCTTGACAGGCTCTGAGTCAGTGAAGAGGCAACCTACCAAACAGGTCACCCTCTGAGTTTAAGGTAAAAGCTGGAGAGGGGAACCTTAGACCTGGGGCTGCAATTGCGGCCCTCCATACCTCTCTGTCTGGCCCTCAAGACCTTCCCTCACTGACCCAGTTTTGCACCCCTTGAGTGCTTTTGCTTGGATGGAAAGTTGCCCTTGAATTCCCACAATGTTCCTTGCTTGCGAGGAGTGCATGCGAGTGTTTGTAGAAACTAGCCAACTGAACAAAGGCCAAATTGACATTTGCTTCCCCGCCCACCACTGCCAAGTGGCCCCAGGGAGGTTTCTCAGAATGGAATGCGGCCCTTTCATTTCTCCCCCCCCCCCACTCCTGCACAGGTGAGATTGGGAGCACCCGCCTGCCTTCCAACGAATCGCCTGCAATATTTTTGAACCAGGGCAAAACGGAAGTTGTTCTTTGTCAAACTTTGAACTGTGGTTTGTCATCCTGGCTTGTTCGGGTAAAGCTCCCTGGTTTGCACAGCAGTTCACTGAAGATGGAGGTGAGGGGACATCTGCCAGGGCAGGGGCCACTGGGAGCTAGCCATGGTCCTGACCTGCACAGAAAGACCTTCCTTGACTTTGCCGCCTGCCCTGACTTTGCCTAGATCTGACTTGACTTTGCCTCTACCTGCTCTGACTATGCCTGCCCTGACTTTGCCTACGCCTAGCCTGCTTGAAAGACTCTCCTCCCTGCTCCCACTTCAGCTTCCCCCAGCAAGCCCCATCAGGATAGGCCTGGCGGGCAAACTGAGCCTAAAACCCTTTCCCAAAGTGCCTTGAGGGTTTCATGGCCAACACAGGCAAACTTGGGCAAAGAAGTTGAAGTTGTGGGAAAAGTTTCCTTCGTTGGATCAAATGGCACATTTTTACATTTCCCTCCTCCCCTAAGCTAAGCATCCTGTTGGGGTGGGGAGGGTTGTGAAATCCCACTCCTTCCAGGAACTGTTGGCAAGTAAAGTTCCCAGCCTGATGTCTGTGCTGCTTATAATTTGCCATGTTCAGCAAATTGAGCCAAAATCTGTTTGCATTAAAAAAGGGGAGGGGGGATGTCTGGGAATTTCTCTGCCAAGACCGCTGAAGGGAGAGGGGGGTAGTTTTGACCTGCAGAGTGTTAAAATGTTTTCACTAGGCTGAAAGAACCATTAAGTCGGCCTCCTGCAACCTTGTCCCCTCCAGAGATTTTGGACTACAGCTTCGAACAGCCGCTGTCCATGGGGCAGAATTCCTGGAAATTTATAGGGCAGTGGATTGTGGAGACCACAGAGCTCCCAGACTTAGCTAAAGCTTCTTCATCACCCTCGGTCTCTGCTCTTACGTCGTAAGGATGGAAGGAGAGCCCGGCTCCTGGATCAGGCCGAAAGAGGCCCATCGAGATCAGCCTCCTGCTCTTACCATGACCAAACAGAAGCCCCCAAAGCAGGAACTGAACACAGCCATCGTGTATGATGAATGATCCACTTTGAAAAGTGTAGTCAAGGTTGGAAGGTTTCAGAAACTCAGCCAAGACCCATTTCCATAAAAACGTACAAAAACTTTATGAAAACAAAATTCCGTAAAGAAGGAAAGCTTCGAACAATCACACAAATGAAGATAGTCCAAGGCCTGGAAACGATGCCTTATGAGGAACGGCTTAGGGAGCTGGGTATGTTTAGCCTGGAGAAGAGAAGGTTAAGGGGTGATATGATAGCCATGTTCAAATATATCAAAGGATGTCATATAGAGGAGGGTGAAAGGTTGTTTTCTGCTGCTCCAGAGAAGCGGACACGGGGCAATGGATTCAAACTACAAGAAAGAAGATTCCACCTAAATATTAGGAAGAACTTCCTGACAGTGAGAGCTGTTGGACAGTGGAATTTGCTGCCAAGGAGTGTGGTGGAGTCTCCTTCTTTGGAGGTCTTTAAGCGGAGGCTTGACAGGGTTTGATGGGGTTTCCTGCTTGGCAGGTGGTTGGACTGGATGGCCCTGGTGGTCTCTTCCAACTCTAGGATTCTATGATCCTAGGACCTGAGCGCAAGAGCAACTTTTCCAGCAACTGGTCTTCAGAAGCATTGCTGCCTTCAGCTGTGGTAGCAAGCATAGCCTTGCGGCTAGTCGCCTTATCCTCCAATGCATTCATTTGTCTTATCCTCTTTTAAAGACACCCAAATCTGGCCACGGATCTTTTCCGGGTGTCAAGCCATTCTTAACCTATTCAGCGCTGGAAGAATGGCAGCAACTACGTTGAAACAACCTGTGCCCATCCTTCTTCCTCCTCCCGTCAGTTCTGGGCTACTAGCGCAGGTTTGTGTTTGTCTGGTGACATGACCCTGCCGAGGCAGGAATCCAAAGCCAACACTGCCTCCCCCCCCCCACTTCCCGGCCTGCCCTTCGTTAAATATTTGCCTGCTTTCAATCTGCAGCAAACAGAGCTTACAGGGGCTCCGTCTGAGGTACAGGATTCTGGGAAGAGGAAATTGACCATCTGCAGTGTCAGCCAAGTTCACTCCCTTAAAGGAGAACCACATCGGTCTGCAGAGCACAATAAAAAGAGAGAGAGACAGACGCCCGCTGACCTACTTTCCTGCAGGAATCTTGCACATAGGAGGGGGAGAGCAGGGGAGGGTTAATTGATCCTTTAGGCACCAAGGAGGGAAAAGGACATGTAAAACTGTAGCTGAAATTTGCATAGCTGCTTCTCCTCGACTGACGGAGCAGCTGGTCGCCTATGGCGAGGAAGAATCACCTCCAGATGACTAGGGGAAAAGACACCTTGTGAATGTGTGGACCCTCGATTTCCTTAGGGTCTATCTTAGCGCAAGGCATCTAAGAAATGCGGTGAAACAAAAATAAATAAATAAAAGCTCCGAAAACATAAAAAACTATTAAATACTGTATTGTTCTGTGTATAAGACTAGGTTTCCCCCCCTAAAAAATGATGTCCAAAATTTGGAGGCGTCTTATACATGGATATATTTCTCTCTCCCCCCCCCCCCATTTTCTTAAACCAGAGCCGTTCTGGAAGTCCGTTCAACTTCCCAAACCAAATCGCGACTTCTGATTGGCTGCAGGAAGCTCCTGCAGCCAATCAGAAGCCGCAGAAGCCCCGTCAGATGTTCGGGTTCCAAAAGGACATTCGCAAACTGGAACAATCACTTCTGGGTTTGTGGTGTTCGGGAGCCAAAACGTCCGAGTTCCAGGGCGTTCGGGATCCAAGGTACGACTGTATTACTTCCCTTGATCTTTTTGCTGCTGCATCACATTATTTACTTGTGTTAAGCTTGTGGTCTACTAAGACCCCTAGATCCTTTTCACGTATACTACTGGCAAGCCAGGTGTCCCTCATCTTATATCTGTGAAGCTGGTTGTTCTTCTCTAAGTGCAGAACTTTGGAAGCAGCTGGGGAAGGGTTCTGTGCCGGCAGCGGGAAGCTCGCCTGTTTACACAAATCTCCCCTCTCGAACTCTTATCATTTTCTCTGGCAGGGACCAGGCCAGGTCGGGCGTCATCAGATGGAAGCCCCAATGTTGATATTTATCTGCATCTCGCTGCAAGGGGGAAAACTGCAGATGTTGCTGTAAAGGACAGCCTGCCGTTCTCAGTCACCGAGAAGATAGGGTGGGGGAACAAAACATATCGTAGAGTGCAGAGGAAGAAGAAGAGAGAGAGAGAGAGAGAGAGAACGTGGTGTCCCTTCCTTTGAGTTAATAACCTACTTCAGCTGGGTGGGTGGAGCAGAGAGGAAAGAAGCCTTGAAAATGTATCCTGTTTACATCCAACGGGGAAGACTGCTCATCGCCCCAGAGACCTGGTCAGATTTTGGGGGACAAGTTTGGTTAATACAAACAACGTTTCTGCTGTGAAAAGGAGACAGACAGAAGCTTGTTAGGACTCCTGCTGGGTCAGGGAAAGTCTCCATCCCTGAACCAGCATCCTGAGCCAGACATCTTCAGGAAAATCACAAGGAGATGGGAGAAACCAGCTTCAGATTCCTAGATGTTCAGCTGGCAGCCCGCAGCCCCTCTAGGATGGATGCTCCGGGCATTTGGATATTCACAGTATACTGTCTCCAAGGATGGAGGGTGCATTGAGCCAACAGGGCTAATCCCCCCCTGAATCACTGGCGATTGTGAGGGGTGACATAGCAGGAGACTTGATACAGATCTAGACCAGTGGTCCATTCTAGCTCAGTACTGATAGCAGCTCTCCAGAGTTTCAGGCAGGGCTCCCTCCCAGCTCCGCCCAGAGACACTAGTTGTTGAACCTGTGTGCAAAGCAGGTGCTCCACCTCAGAGCTACAACCCTTCCCCTAAAAACAAAGCAAGATTCTAGTCCTCATGGTTCTGAATTAAGCTCTGGTTTGAACAGACTCAGGAAGATGGTTTCCCCCCCAAGTCAGACTGTTATATCTACACTGATTGGCAGAAGCATTCCAAAATTTCAGGCAAATGGCATATCCAGTCCTACCTGGCAATGCTGCCAAGAATTGAAACTGGAAACTCTACTGCAAAGCCAGAGCCTTCTTTCCTATTGTCTGCTCCCTCTCCCTTTCCCCCTGTAGCGCCCCTACATTTTTGAGGCCTGAACTGTCATGGGGGCCCCTTCCCAACCAGCAACGAAGTCTGGGTAACCACATTTGTTTGTTTGTTTGTTTGTTTATACTATTAAATTAAATTTATATGCCGCCCTTCATCAAAAGATCTCAGAATAAAATACAAGATAAAGCACAAGTAAATAATTTAACCAAAGCAACCAAAGGATAACACCCCCTTCCCACATATACATTTAAAAGGCTGTAGGATATTAATCAGTCAAAGGCCTGGTTGAAGAAGAACGTTTTTCGTCTGGCGCCTAAAATATATGTACGTAATGAAAGCAGCAGGCAAACCTCCCTGGGGAGAGCATTCCACAAACAGGGAGCCACTACAGAAAAGGCCCTTTCTCGTATTGCCACCCTCCGGACCTCTTGCGGAAGAGGCACAGAAAGAAGGGCCTCAGAGGATGAATGCAGAGTCCGGGGCGGTTTATATGGGGAGAGGCAGTCCTAGAGGAATTGGGGTCATCAATGAGGCTGTTCCCCGACAGATCACCACCCCTTTACAACATCTGTGCTACTGACTCTCAAACGCTGGGATTATTGAAATATATATATAGAACAAAAAAGCAATCAATTTGAGTTGTGTGGCACAAATTGGGTCTCTTAGACCCAAGATTTTTAAGCAATGTGCACTGAAGTCACTTCCGGGTCTCTTCTGAGATTAGTAGCCCTGAAGCTTAATTTTCATTAATTTCATACTAGATCTGTCCCTGCTCCCCCCCCCCAACCTTCCTCTTGGGAAACTGTTCTGCATTTTTGCACCGTTTTGTTTTTTACTCAATACAGTAAAAGGGAAATCCCCGGGGTGCTTTGATTGCTCAATGCAGAGAGAAAAGGGACCTATTAACTGGAGCAAAGGGGCTCTGGAAGGAGAAAATTAAAAAACACAACCGCAAATGAAAAGGAGAAGTGGTTATTGTGTCCGTACGGTGATCTCAGGGCTTGAACGGGAAACGGCAACAAGCAAGGATGATGGGAAACTTGCGGCCCTCCAACTGACATCACCGCCCCCAACTACTGGCCATGCTGATGGGCACTGGAGTCTGAGTCTGATAACATCTGGAGGGCCACATGTTCCCCCCTCCCTGATCTGCAAAGAGGCACTCCCCTCTCTCAGGAGCGAATGCCTCTTCTAAACAGAGGCGCCTCTCCATCTCTTGCATGCAGTAGGGAATTAAGATTCCTGCTGGAGTCTCCAAATTGGAACATCAGGCAATTATCAGTAACCGGGAGCAGAGGATCCATTGCTCCATAGAAAGTGTTTGATCTTCCACGATATCAGAAGCAGAACTAATTGCTCTACATGTTTTGCTAGGTGGAGAAGTTACATGCCTACAGGCCTGCCCAGTGATAACCCGTCACTTTCCTGCTTTACCCAGCGCAGACCTTCATTGGTCTAAATAGAACGCATTGTGTTTTTCTCAGATCTGTGTCTCGATTGCCCCTCCCTGACTTGAGGGAGAAGTCACAGGGTCACTGGGGCTGTGGAGCCTTCGTAGATATAACACTGCAAGGCTGAGTCACTACATCTTCCTCTCACTTTCCCCGACCGGGCAGGAATTGCAGCACTGGGATGGACACATTTGGTGGTGATGCTGTGATTGCAACATCAGGTTGAGACCTGAGATCACTTCCCTACTGTACATTTAACATGCATGACCTCTCCCAAAGAGGTCCTTGGAACTGTAATTTACCCCTCACGGAGCTACAATTCCCACAACTCTGGACAAACTACAGTTCCCAGGATTGGGGGGCCTTGAAGTCACACAATTTACCATAAATTGGCTTTAAACATATCACATGCACATGACTTTGAGAGACTCGGGTTCAAATCCCGACTCAGCCACAGAGTCAACTGGGTGGCCGGTCGCTATCTTTCATCTTAACATGCCTTGCAAGGTTGTTGGGAGGATAAAATGGGAAGAGGAGAACCGAGCACACCACGGTTGAGCGTGGCTGTAGATCAGTGGTGTGTGGTCAGTGGACTAGGGGGCCTAGGCTAGTCCCATAACTGTTTCCCTGGCGCCTCCTTCTCAAAGCCTGGGAAGTTTCTGCCCGACTTAGGGAGTGAGGAGCAAGGCTCATGTGCACAATGTCACAATGTCGGCACCTTCCCCGTCACCCTCGCAAGCTGGTGACTCTGGCCCTAACAGTTCCTCTATGAAAAATTTCACTGTGGCAGATGCAAACACAAGAGTAGATCGGATAAAGAACAGAAAGCCCACAAGTTGGATCTGCGTGCAGCAGCAACTCTCATTGCTTTTAGATTTGTCCAGAAGGAATTCAGACAAATTAACGGAGGGCGATAATGCTATCAATGGCTACTAGCCACGAAGGCTCTGCTCTGCTTCCACAGTCAGAGGGAGTGATGCTTTTGAACACCAGTTGCTGGTAAGAAAGGATACCTGCTTGTAGGCTTGCCGCAGGGATCTGGGCTGGCCACCGTGAGGGCAGGATGCTGGGCTAGATGGGCCATTGGCCTGATCCAGCACAGCTCTCCTTATGTTCTTCTGTTGCTGGAAACCACAGGAGAGGAAAGTCTCAAATGGGGGAGAGCACTGCTGCACTCAGGTTCTGATTGTTGACTTCTCATAATAGGCACCTGGTGGCCTCTGTTAAAACAGGCTATTGGACTGGATGGGCCGCTGGCCTGATCCTGCAGGGCTCCTCTCACGCTCTTACAACACTGGCATTTTAAGTGTAGAAAGCTACCTGTGGTCAATGATGGTCACATTGGAAGGCGGGATCCCTAGAACCAAACAGCTGTCCAGGAGTTCCTTCTTCCGGACATCCCCTTGGCTGTAGTAATTCCCTGGAGATAAGAAAGAAGACAGCAGTCACACTCTGCACCACAGAATCCTTCCTCCTGTGGGAAATTAAAAGCACCAAGGGACCAGCAGCTTGCGTTAAAATAACTGAGCAAAGAAAGGAATATTAAGAGATTTTCCTGAGTTTAACAAAACTGGTGACGTTAGTCTGCTGGACTGTAAAAAAGTTAAAGAATTCTACAGCACAGTACAGGCTGCTAGGTTTGCCAGGATATGAAGGAGATGGGCTGCAGAGGTTGTTTTTTTGGGGAGGAAGGCTAGGAGTAACATTTGGAATTATGAGAGAGTGCCATGGGAGCCAGTCACAAAATGGCTGCAGTGGGAGGGGCAGGGGCACGGTATAACGCAAAATGGCTGCCGTATCGAAAGTGAGACAGGACCACGAAACGGCGCAGGCATGCCCCTCCATCTGTCACCGCCACACTCTCTCAGAGAGAGAAGCTCTTTGCATCTCTCCTCTGTTCAGAACAGAACGTAGGGCTGGGGCCCAATCCTGGCAACCCACTGAAACGTGGGCATGTTTAAAAGAGCGTGTTCGATGTGGGAGAGGCGTAGCCAGTAGATACAGGAACCGAGCAGGAAAAGCAAACAGCACTGAGGATTTTTGAGGGGGACATTTACCAAGACCTTTTGCAGGTACCATAAAAGGTGCTGTTGGGCACGCTGGCACCCATGGACGCTTGCACTGGAGACCCCGGAACCAGAAAGTACAGTAATCTGAGAAAGCGAAACATATTTGGCCAACTGGGTTGAGTTAAGTGCTTGGAGTCTGTAAAGCTTCCAAGGGAACTTTTAATGACTCTTTTTTAAAAAAGATATCTATAATGCTAGGGTTAACTGCAGGTCTTGAGTGAACTTCTCAAATCCTGCCAATTCCCTACCTATTTATAACATTTATACATGCCTCTTCTGACTCACACACCAAAGTGTTCAAATTAGAGGATGTTGTTAAAACCTTAACATAAGGAGAGCGCTGTTGGAATAGACCAGAGGCCCAACTGTTCTTGCAGTGGTCAACCAAATGTATACAGGAAGCCCGAAAGTGGGGCATGACCGTGTTAATTTATAAAATCTCAAGGTAAAAGCAGCAGAATAGGCACAGACACAAACATATACATATATATGTATTAGAGGGGAAGTACGCCTGCAACTGCTGCCCAAAAGCACATAGAGAAGACTCGTAATTGCTAAATAATTCTAAAGGAAGGAGGGTGTCACCACTAAAAAGGCCCTGCTACATTGGTCTTGTTCCTCCCTGTTATTTTTAAATTGCAATTTTTAGATTGGAAGGGAGAAGAAACTACTGTATTTTATACCAGGTGACTGGATTTCTTCACCAAGGCCAGTGCTGCCTGCTCTGACTGGCAGCTGGCTCTCGGGTCTCAAGCAGAAACGGGCCTTTCTCATCCCCTGCTATGTGCTAATTGTTTTAAAAAGAAAAACTGGAGATGCCACCGGTTGAACTTGGGACCTTTTGCAGTTATGCTGTACCCAATTAGGGAACTGTGTGTGTGTGTGTATATAGTGGCCTTTCGACACTCCCCCAGCCACATACCTCTTCTATCAGAAGATGACCCACCCCCCTCACTGGCCTTTACTTTGCTTTTGCCTAGCTGAAATGTGTCCTTGAACCCAATACCTCTTGCTTGTCTGGGTAGAGAATAGACAGGAGTGTGTAAAAACCAGCCTACTGTACAAATGGCAAAATTTACATTTGTTGCCATGCCCACTCTTGCCTCTGGCCCCACCTTCCACTGGCATGGTGCCCCTGAAAGGTTGCCCAGAAGGGAATGTGGCTCTCTGGCTGAAAATGGTTCCCTGTCCTTGAGATAAGCAATGCTTCAACAATTTACCCTCTCATATATTTATAAATAAATAAATCTCTCACTATTTCATGTAGGCTGGCTAGTCAAACATTGTTGTACGCAAATAAACAGTAGTAGATTCAATTTTGGGGGAAAGTGGCGTTATACCCATTTTACTAATACAGTATGATGGCAAAATGAGGAGGGAGGAGCCCTTCACATGGGCCTTCCATCACATCCTGCAATTCTCACTTTTTGTTGTTGTTCAGTCGTTCAGTCACTGAATTCTCACTTAGCTGGAGCTATATAATAAAACAGTAAAAAATTAAGTATAAAATAATAGAATTCTCACTTATATATTCTCACTATATAAAATAAATACATAATATTGACATAATAATAAAAATTAATAATAAACGCCCTGCAATATATTAATTTATACTATAAAAATAAATAAATAAATGATTAAGAATAATCCTGTGACGTCAGAACGATCTGAACTCGCACTTCCGATCAATATAAAATGGCTGCTGCAGCGTGATGACGCCACACGCACAGCTCCGGGGAGACGGGAGCGCTTCGAAACCAGACGTCATGGTTGCTAGGCAACGCTACGCTAGCCTCCTGCTCCTCCTCCTCCTCACCTGTGGACCCGCAGAGCAGCCATAGCCTGGCTTGAGCCAAGCTGAGGATGGTGGGGGCGAAGAACATTGCTTCGTCATCAGGGTGCGCCGTCACGAACAGGGCGCGCGTCGCCGGTCCGTCGGCGAAGAGCCTCCGGCCGCTCCCCAGCCGCCAGCTCGCTCCGCGGTGCCGCCTCAGCCACCAGCAAGAAAGCAGCCATAGCAAAGGCAGAGGAAACAGCAGAGTGAACAACCCGGTTGCCACCATGACGGGAGAAGCGGGAGAAAAGGGGAGCACCACACATAAAGATTCCGGCCAGAAACTCGTTCCGCGACGGAATGGTTCCGTCTGTTCTGTGCAAAAGGGCTCTCTCCCGAAGAGAGAAGGCGAAATGAGATTCACGCCAGAATCAGTCTGAAGCTTCTCGTGAGGTGGAGTGACCTGGACCCATGCATAAACTGCGCGGAAAGGATAGCAGAGGTTTGCAACAACCAATAAACTCGCTTCCCCAAACTTACCTTATGATCTAATAAGAGAGGACCAGCGCCTCCTGAATCAGGCCAAAGGGCACTAACTAGCCCAGCATTCTGCTCTCACAGTGGCCAGCCGAATGCCCCAAGGGGAAGCTTCTCCCCTCCTGCGGTTTCCAGCAACTGGCATTCAGAGACATAGGTAAAGCACAGCCATTGTGGCCGGTTGATAGCCATTGATAGCCTTCAACATGGATTTGTCCAATCCTTTTTCAGAGCCATTGAAATTGGTGGTCATACTGCCTTCTGTGGGAGCGATTTCCATAGGAAGTCCATTTTTATATGTCCTGACTCTTTAGCTTCTTTGGATGCCCATCACTTCTAGTGCTTTGACAGAGGATAAGAACTTTTCTTTATCCACTCCCTCCATGCCATGCATAATTTTATAATCCATCAGACTTTTTGCGTTAAGGAAAGTTACAGAGAAAAGCACTGGCAAATGAGAAATAATGCTTGGCTTGGATGCAATGGAATCTAGCCAACATTTCCCAATTCCCCTGCAAATGAATCAGAATGAATGCTCAATAAACAGGTTGTCTGGCAGAAACCTTCATTTCAGTGTTATGCTTTATACATCTTCAAGCCCCAACTCATTCATTACTCTATCCTGAATCTTACACAGATGGTTAAAAATAAAGCTATCACCAACTGCTTAAAAAATCAACAAAGGAAAATCTTACAATATTTATGCATTCATTGCTGGTCTTTCTCCCTATTTGTTCAGTCGTGTCTGACTCCTATAGATTTTTAAAAAACTTCTATTGGCCAGCAGTCAAATAATTAATAAGGTTGCCACCTTTTTATGGACATAAATTATGTGCTTCCTACAGCTAAATAACAGGTAAGAAAACAAAGGTGAACTTTTGACCATCACTACAATTCTCGAAGCTACCAACATGAGTCTGACCAAACTAGGAGGCAGTGGAAGACAGCAGTGCCTGAGTCTGACCAAACTGTGGGAGGCAGTGGAAGACAGGAGTGCCTGGCGTGCTCTGGTCCATGGGGTCAAGAAGAGTAGACTAAACAACAACATCAATTCTATACACCCCACCACACTGATTTCTACCTTTTATACTCTTAAAGGTACAGAGATGCTGTCCTTTAAGAAAAAAAATGAACAGCAAAGAAAAACAAGCTCAGCAACCTTGATAATATAGCATATTTATTTGACCTTAAGAAAGTGTTTGTTGGGGGATGGGAAGACACAATCTTTCTGGTTATGTGCTGGCTGTTCTAATCAAAATGCAGGAAATGGGTATGGCAGTTGCTCAGTGAATTATGGTGAAAGAGACACCTGTAAGCTGGTGAACACTCCTAATGCTGCTGTCTTTAGGAACCAGCAAATCAACCTCTCTCAAGTAGAAAAATATATTTTAAAGTATTCCCCATGCCCCCCAACAACACACGCCAGGGCTGAATAGATGGAATTTTGGCCTCTGGATTTAAATGGTATTTTCAGCACCTCCCTCTTTAGATGAAACTCTCTTTTTCTCCGCTTGCCTTTGATAGGGAACATTCCATAACACCTTCAAAATGTGACAAGCAAGCCGTGCTGCATGGGGGCGGGGGTGTTCCTTATTTTGTTGCGTGGCAGCTGTATTTTTGCACCCCAAATCCTATCTGACTGCTTCCCTTGCTTGGGTGACTTGACTGCAAGAGAGGAATGAGCTCCTGAAACTTTAATTGCTTGCTTAATTCCTTCTTCCAGCCAACTATTAAAGGTGCAGAAGCCCCGCCTGTGTGACATCCGTCCAAGCGACTTCATTTTTTTTATTTTTGTGCGGTTTCCCCACTGGCTTTCCATCGTTTCCCGGAAGTCTTATCTGATGCGTCTCTCGCTACACCCTTCTTACCTCTATATACTCCCCGACCTCTCCCTCAGAACCCCGCTCCTTTCCACACCTCTCTCTCTTATCGCGTCCGCCCCCAATCCTTCTCTCCCATTGGCCGGCTGCTCAGAGCCACGCCCCCTTTAGCCCTTTCTCGCTATTGGCCGGGGGCTGCCGTCCTGCTCTCCCGGAGAGGGAGAGATTGCTGCTTCGCTGCCGCGCAGGTCCTAAAAGAGTCATAGTGAGCTCCCATCACCCAAGCACCCATTTCAAAATACACTTCTGGAGGGTAAAGAGAAATAGAGAGAGGGTGGAAATGCACCCTAAACCCCTTGAGTTGAGGTGTATATTCTCTCCACTGTTATAATGATTTCGTATGGTTGTTATGATGGCCGCTGTACGGAGCTGCCAGGACTCTTCGCGGTGAGGGAGAGGGAGGCGGGGGAGGAGTGGGCGGAGCCTCCGCGGGGCCGGAGGGAGGGGGAGGGCACGGCGGGGAGGGAGGGAAGGAGTCAAGATGGCGGCGGTGTTGCTCCTGAGACCGCCGAGGCGCTGGAGGAGGAGGAGGATGGTGAAGATGGGGATGAGGTAAGGCGCCCGGAGAGGGGTCGAGGAGGCGGAGGCGAGGCGGGGGCTGCCATTAGCCGCCCCCCCATTGGGAGGGGAGAAAAAGGAGGGCGAAGGGAACGGGTGGGGTCGGGTGGGGGAGGGGAGGCATCTGACAGGTCGGGTGGGGGGAGGGGGTGACTGGAGGTGGGGGGATGGTAACTTAAGGGAAGGGGGGGCAAAAGGGAGGGGAGTAACTTAATACCCCCCTACCAAAAAAAAGGGTGACTTAAAGGAGGGGGATGTACCCTCCTGAGCTCTTACTCAGAGTAGACTCTTGAGTATGGCAAAGTGAGGGTGGGGGTTTAAAACGTGCAGAACTGAGAAGAAGAGTCTGGAGTCCCTCTAAGAAGGAAGCCTCCCCCTAGTAAGTGTGGCGGACCTATGGGGCGGTCCTTTAAGAACATCTTCTTCTTCTCATCATCATCATCATTAACATTTTAATGACGCCGGTGTAATCGAACAAAAAAGCTCACTGGAGTTCAAAAGAAAGGCGTGTTACCTTCAAAAGTGTTTACATAGGGATGGGGTGGGGGTAAACAGGCAGTATTTAGGGGGACGGAGACGGCGTGGTGGATCGTGTCCCAATATTTAGTTGCGTTGCGCTCTTGACTTTTAAACATACTCTGAGTAAACCTCTTGAAGAGTAATGGGGATGAGTTAGCTGCCTGCGTTGATTTCAATGGGTCTACTCTTGGTCCATGGGGTCACGAAGAGTCGGACACGACTAAACAACGCAACTCTTGAGCGGAACTTAAGTTTGATTCCAGCCTAAGAGACAGCAGGGCGGTTCAAGGCATGTTGATTGAGGATTAAGACCTCTTTAAGATCAGCGGGGTCCTAACTGCGGTCCTAACTACATCAACTCAGGAATGAGTTCTGTTGAATTCCAGAAGGGGTGTGTGGGTCTTACTCCCGGGTAAGAGGGTTTATGGGGTTAGGATTACAGTACAGAAGTGTAGCTGAAAAGACTGAACTCTTAAGCATGTTTTCTTGGAAGTAAACCTTGTTATTTGTGTGTTTTTATGATGGAAGCCTTGGAGGGCAGTTTTTATACATTTAATCATAGACACATAGAATTTTAGAGTTGGAAGTGACTTCTGCAATACAGGAATCTCAACACGAGACCCCCACATCCAATTTGAAAACATACCAGATCCTGCTTAGCTTTGCAAATGTCCTAGCAGCTTCATTGCTGCCTATGGGAGTAAATGGACAAGGAGGAGATAGCTTCTTCCTTCTTCCTTCCCAGCTGAGTGAAAAGGATGGACAGTGCAGCTCTATAAATCTCTACTCACTCACTGGGGCTTGCTCCCAGGTAAGTGGACATAGGATTGCAGCCAAATTGCTCAGAAGCTTAAGCATATTTATTAAGAAATAAGCTCCTTTTGCTTTGAGGGGGTGGGGCTTCCCCATAGGAAGTTTGGCTTGTATAGTACTCTAAACTCTACTCAAAATGGACATACTGAAATTATTAAGGTAGTCATGTCCATTAATTTTGGTGAGTCTGCTTTGTGTTTTAGGATGGCAGCCTTACAGGGTTAATAAGTGAGTCTTAGGATGGCAGCTTTCCTCCTGAGTAGACCTGCCTGGTGGGGTTGACACCACCGTTTCTTTTGGATTGATCCCCAGGTTGATGAAGCCTGCAATTTTTGCTCAAAAAGCAAGACTTGCTTGTGTTCAGCTGGCTTTTATTCATTAGCCTACTCCTGAGAAAGTGCCCCTTGAGTTTTTGCTTTGCGGAGCAATTCTGTTCACATTTGCTCGGAAGTAAGTCTCACTAGGCTCAGTGGGCCTTACTTTCAAGTAATTAAACATAGATGGGTTGCAGTCCCAATGCACAGTTAAACTGTTGGTAAATCTCATGGAAGACAGTTGTGTTGGGGTCTTACTTCTGTGGCCGTCCAAATAGTCCTGGCCTCCCAGCTCCCACCAGCCTCGGGCCAGTATGGCAAGGTCTCTGGGATGTGTGTAATGGTTAGATTATCATACCAGGACCTGGGAGACCAAGGTTCAAATCCCCGCTTGGCCATGAAACTCACCGGCTGTGAGCTTGGGCCAGTCGCTGCCTCCATATTCCCTCATACAAACCTGCCTGGGTTTTGAGATCCTCGGGAGAGGCCCTTGTCTCAGTCCTGCCACCCTCACAGGTGTGCTTGGTTGGGATGCAGGACAGGGTCTTCTTGGTGGCTGCTCCCAGACTTTGGTACTCCCTCCCTAGAGAAGCTAGAGTGGCTCCCTCCTTGTTGTCTTCCCACCAGCAGGTGAAGATTTCCTTGTTCCCACAGGCTTTTGAGAATTGAATGCTTTGAATGAAACAGCTGGCACTGTTCTTTTTGTAATTATTTGTATGTTTCATGTACAGTGGTACCTCGGTTTACGAACTTAATCTGTTCCGGAAGTCCGTTCTTAAACTAAAGCCGTTCTTAAACCAAGGCGCACTTTCCCTAATGAGGCCTCCCGCCACCAACGCTCTTCCACCATTCGGCTTCCGTTCGTAGACCGAGGTAAAGTTCGCTAACACTACTTCCAGTTATGCGGAGTTTCTATACCGAATAGTTTGTAAACAGGGCTTTTCTTAAACCGAGGTACCACTGTATGTATATAGCTTCATCTCTATCCATGTTTAATGGTATTTTAATGATTTACTTTTCTGTGATTTTAGCGGTTCTTGTTTTTATCTGCAAGCCACCTTGAGTCACTCCAGGAGAACAGGCAGGGTATAATTATATTTAATAATAATAATAATAATAATAATAATAATAATAATAATAATAATGAAAGCAACAATAACAACACCAGCAAATCCAATCAGCCACAGCCACCTGGCTGGGGGCTGATGGGAGTTGTAGTCCAAGACAGTTGGAGGACACCTGATTGGCAAATATGGAGATAGGCATAGTTTAGGGGGAGTTGAAAGGAGTGGATTGTATTGGTCCTGGGCAAGACTAATATAACAGGGGGTGCAACTTGTAATCTTGTCTGCATTGATTCTGCAAGTGAACTCCCCTGAACTCCATGCGGCTGACACTTGAGTAAACCCATACCACACTGTGCATCTCCTTCAGATGTCAATGAGATAAAGAACTACACAACTTTTAGAAGACCTCTGAAGGCAGCCCTGTATCGGGAAGTTTTTAATGTTTGATACTTTGTTATGTTTTATATATGCTGTAAGGCTCCCAGAGTGGCTGGGGAAACCCAGCCAGATGGGCGAGGTATAAATATAATTATTATTTAAAATGCACTGAACTGAGCCTTTCCTTATTTTGCTTTCTTTCTTTTTCAATGCCGTGTGCATTGGCACATGGATGCCAACATCTCGTTAACGCTGCTCTTCCAGTTTTATCGTGCTCTGTCCGGGGATGTGTCTAGGCTTGGGGAAAGAGGTGGAACAGCTGAAGAAGTCAACGTGCAGCGTGGGTGTGTGGTCAGAGGTGTTTTGATGATTTTATTTGGGGGGGGGGAACAACAGCAACAAAAAAGAAAATAATATTTCCAGTGCAACATGGGCGAGTATAGACCGAAGGGACTGAGGGGATGTTTCTCCACATGATAAAGCTGTTGGTGGCTGCTAGCTGCCTGCGATGGCTGTGTGCAGGGTTCGAAATTAGCCAGGGCACCAGGTGCGTTTTGCGCCTAAAGATTCTCAATTTGCAAACACCTCAAAAAGTACTCTGGGCGCCGTTTTCTGTGCCTGACTGACACTCCAGGATTACTGAAATGTATGTGCTTTGAAGCCTCAAAGTACTGGTATATGTTAAGGATAGACAACACTTTAAGGAATTTAACAATAAACAGTATACTGTTTTGAAAACTCAAGTATGGTACCAATATTTTTAATGTCGGCACCAAATGAAACAATTTCTGCTAAAAAATGTGATATTGGCAATGTGTCACTTAAGTGAATTGTGTATTTAATTCAAGCTTATCAAAATAATAAAAAGTGTTGCCGCCTGCCCCCCCCAGTGGCGACTAGACATTCTGTTTTGGCGCCCACAACCCAGGTCCCAGAAGGCATTTGGCTCCTAGCTTTTCTACCCCAGTTTCTAACACTGTCCAGAGAATAAAGCTATAGGTGGATGCTAGTTGTGATGGCCTATGCTGTTGAAGTCAGCCTCTGGACTCAATTTGCTAGGAATCACAAGGGACAAGAGTTGCCGTTAATGCTCAGGTCTGGCTTGCAGGTTTCCTGTAGACATCTGGCTGGTCCCTGTGAGGATGGAGTGCTGGACTCAGGTAGCCTGCTTTGACCTGATCCAGCCGCAGGGCTCTCATGTTTAGGACTCACAACTTCCATCAGCCCAAGTAGCTGGCATGGTCAATTGTCTGAAGGCCACCAGGTTGGGGGCACCTAGGCTTTGTAGTCCAACCCGAGTGTGTCAGCTGTACCTCTTCCTGGATGTCTGGTCTGGCCACATGGCCACACCCCTTAATCACATCCCATTTGGATTACTGTAGCACGATCTACGTGGGGCTGCCTTCGAAAAGTGCCCGGAAACTTCATTTGGCCCAAAGAACGGCAGCCAGACCATTGCCCAGGGCTGTTACAGGGAGCCCTCGCTACAACAGCACCACTGCAGCTACCAGCCTGATTCTGGGCACAATTCAAAATGCTGGCTATTACCTATAAAGCCCTATAGGTTTTAGGCCCAGACTAGCTGAATGACCCTGTTCTCCCATATGAACCTGCTTCTTCTCTGAGGTCTTCAGGGGAGTCCCACCACCATCACAGATCTGCTTGGTGGGGACGCAGCAGAGGACCTCCTGGGTGGCTGGTTCCAGGCTTTGGAACTCCCTTCCTAGAGAAGAAGTCTTCACTGCTGGCAGGTGAAGACTTCTTGTTCCAACAGACTTTGTGGAACTGGCTGCTTTTAAGGAAAGGGTTTTCAGTAGCGCTGTATCTGTGTCCTTTTTATCGGATGTTTTAGCAGATTTGGTATTTACGGTATATCATTTTAACCCCGTCATAGTTTCATTACTTTTTGACTGCTGTCTTTTCTTCGTTTTTGTGAGCCACCTTGAGTCCCCTGTTCTGGGGGAAAGGCAGGATATAAATACATCAAATAACAGTGGGGGAAAGGCTGCTCCCATGCTTGACCCAGTGAGCAGGAAGAGGTCGCTCAGAAAGGCCAGGTCCCACATGAGAGTTGATGCAGATGTGGAGGAAGAGGCGGGTTCTGGCTAGGGGAAGCCCCAGGCATCCATAGTCATCTCTCGGTGGCTATATGATGCGTGCTTCTGTCTAGACACTGGAGGCTGGTGGGAGTACAGCCCTCCCATCTCTTTCCTCCAGCCTTGTTCAGAGGAGCTGCAGGCTGAAAAATTTGTCATGTTTCCCCCTGCACTTTTGGGTTGCTGCCTGCCTAAGTCGGGCATTGCTGCTTGCCCAGGCTCACTTGTTTGTGGGACTCCCGTAAGGGTCCCAAGCCTCTGTTGGGTCTGAGCAACTGAGTCCTCTGCGACCAGAGTCGTTTTCTTCCAAAGCTGCACCCCAGCTGCAAGATTCTGCCTGCAAAAAAGCCCCTGGCTTCTCTCTCCTAGCCAGCCCCCCTCCCCACAACCCCGCTTGTGGGTCTTGAATGACATTGTGTAGACGTGTGTTCCCTTTGCAACTCTGTGAAGGTCACAACTGCTGCCCAAAGTTACTCCACGCCCCCTCCTGCCTCCTTCCCACCCACCCCCCCTTACCCACCCACCCCTTTTGTCCAGGACAGGCCCATTATTCCTTCCTGAAGTCCTTCAATGATTTACAGATATTTCTCGCTCTGGTAGGTTAGCTTGTTATGTCAGTGTTTCAAAATGCTTGGGCATGTTTGATTTATTGATTGATTTATTAACTTGGCGAGAGCTGTCGCAGAGCAAGAGTCTAAGCCACTTGTCTGTGAACCAGGAAATCCCCATTTTCAGATCTCACAGCTGCCGGGAGGGACCAGAAACGGGTGTCAGAGAGAGCCCCTACTCTCAGAGCAGAAGGTCGGTTCAATCCTCAGCATCTCCAGTTACAAGGATCAAGTGACACACGATGATGATTTGTTCAATTTTTATTCCCCCATCCCCTGCCAAAGGGGTCCTGGGCAGTAGACACACCAGTACTAAAACTTTTTTTTTTCCCTTTCAAAAAAACATTTTTTAAAATGGTTAAAAACACTTGAAAAACAGTGATCTGGAGCAATATCTTTCGGGCATCAAAATGCCTGCGTAAGCAGGGATCTTTTTTAAATCCCTTCTGAAAGCTAATAAAAAGAGGGAGCAGGTGCACCTCACTAGGGTGGCCGTTTCCATGGATGGGGAACCACCACCGAGAAGACCCTGTCTCCTGTGTGAAAATCACCAGGGCCTCCTCCCCTGCCAATGGTAGGGCCCGAGATGGTAATCGGGGAAAGGCAGCTATTTTTCGCAAGAGAGGCGGCCCTGGTGCTTCTCCTCGTTCCGGCTATTCCTGATGTGCTCAAAGCGCTTTGCATTGGCATGGCAGGCTGTCCCAGGATTCGGGGGGTTTTATTTTTCTTTTTTTGCAAGGTTGGCTTCTTGTCACAGGGTGGTTTGATCGAGCGAGATGACTTTCTGGCTGCCTTCCAGCTCTGCAAAGTGTCACGAGGCGCCTTGGGACGGTGTGTCAGCTGATCGCTGGGCAAAGGTGTCCCTGTTTGAGTGTCTCTGTGGATTTAAAGAGAAAGCAGGCCTCGGGTCTTCCCCTGCTTGCTCCAAAGCTAGCCTGGTGGGAGGCGGTGGAGAAGGGGGTCAGGGTGGGAGGAGTTGCCGTTGGTCTTTCCAAATGCCGCGGTGTGGATTAGATATGCAGGGCTATATCTGGGCTGGCCTCATGGGGGGCCTGTCACGGAGCGAATTGCCATACAATGGATTAGGAGCTTTGGGCTGTGCTGATCCCTCTAGCTCAGTATTGCCTACACTGACTGGCAGCAGCTGTCCAGGGTTTCAGGCAAGGGGACATTGCTAGCCCTACCTGGAGATGTCAGGGATTGGATTGGGGGGGGGGGAGCTTTCTAAATGCACGGTGGATACTCTGCCAGTGAGATACAGGATTCCATTCTAAACGATTCTGAGGGCTGGTTTAAATGGGAACAAAGGAAGCTGTCATATGTAGAGTCAAACCATCGATCCATTTAGGATCAATGCCAGGAATTGAACCTGGGATCTTCTAAATGCGGAGCAGATGCCCCACCGCAGAGTTTTGGCCTTTAATACTGCAAAGAGAGCTTTCCCCTCGTCAATTTCTCTTTCTTTTAATTTCCCCTTGGCTCAGGAGGATCAGATTGCTGCTTCTGTCTTTAATGTATCTCTGTGTTTATAGTATGTATGTATATTTCAGAACATCCCTATACTGCTTGATTGCAGTAAAACTTCAAACTTTGACTGTATATTATAAGGGAATCCTAAGAAGGAATTCCAAGGCTAACCAGTGATCTGAATCTGCTGCAAGGCAGCAGCCTCCGCACGTATTTAGTTCAACTAGCAGTTTGTAAGCATCCCAATGCAGTGAAAGAGCAGAGCAGAGAGCACTCAGAGAACTATTGTATGAAACAGTTAGGAGCCCCACCGCAATAAAATTCATTAAGGAACAGCATGGGCTGGCTGCTTGTCATCGGTGATGTCACAGGTGCTGTCCAGTAGGTGCCTGTGGCACTTGCCCAGCGACATTCCATGTAGCAACATCCAATGGGGTTGTGCTGGTCAAGGAGAAAACTGCCCTTTTGGAGCATCGTAAGTGCTTCCTGGAGGTGATTTTGAAAAGTGCAAGAGAGGAAGTGCTGGTTCTCAAATCGAGCCTTTCCCCGTTCTCTCCCCTCACCCCCACCCGCTTTCCTAAAGCACTGTGCATGCTAATTAGGTTGCTATAACTATTGAAAGCGTTCGGGATTTTGATAGTGCCCAACGGTGTGATCCAACACCTCTGGTCGTGCAAGCCCCACGTGCCTCTCTTCCAGTGCAAAAATGTATACCTCCCGAGCGGCGAGAACTCTGAATTTAAGCTTTCCGTTTGGCTGCGCTTGTAAGGACACCCAAGTGAGATCTCACACTCAGAAGACTTAGCAGCGCGATCAGATGCGCGTTTGTTGGTACGCTAATTCCCGCTGTGTTCAACAGGGCTTAGTGAGTGTGTGTAGGGTTTCTCATGGCTAAATTCTACCCAGAGGAACGCAAGAAGAAGCTGCCTTTTACCAAACAAGATCTCTGATCCATCTAGCCCAGAATTCTCTACAGCCAGAGGCACTATTTCTTCTGGTTACCAGTTGCTGGAAACCCCAGGAGGGGAGAGGAGGGTGCTCTTGCACTCAGGTCCTGCATGTGGCCTTCTCAAATCTGCCATCTGGTTGGCCACTGTGAGAACATGGCTCTTCCCCAGTCTATGAAGCTGCCTTACGCGGTTGGTCTGTCCTGATCGGTATTGTCTATCTGTTGGCAGGGTTTCAGACAGGGACTCTTTCCCCCAGGCCTACCTGGAGATGCCGTGGAGAAATAAAGGCACGAGAGAAGAGAGAAAATATTTGAAGCAGCCTGACAAGGATGCATGAGTTTCTGGGGTATATGTAAGATGGAGGGATAGACTAAACTGGACAGGGATCCAGGGAGAGGGGATTTGCCTTCTCACACCCAAACTAGCTTGTAGAAAGTAGGCTGGAAGGCAGGTGAATTAGGGGTGGGCAATGGTTGCTGGGAAAATCAAGCTAACAAAGTTTCCCACGCCTGGCAGGGATTATTAGTTCCTTTTTGTTGGTGAGGCCTGTGGCTCAGCAGCAGAGCATCTGCGCTGCCTGCAAAGGGTCCCAAGTTCATTCCCCGCAGGCATCTCCAGGTAGGGGTGGGAAAGACCCCCCTGCCTGAAATCCTGAAAGTCTGCTCTGAGTCAGTGTAGACAGCAGTGAGCTTAGATGCAGCAGTGGTCTCACTGCTCCTGTTTAAATCAGCCCTTTGTTCAGAACCACGAGGACCGAAAACTTACTTCATTTTAAGAGAAGGGCTCTTCCCCTCCCACCACTCACCAGTTCAATACAGCTGCAAAGAAGTCCTCTTTTGGGGCCCTAACGGCCAGCCCTAAATCCAAGTCCCTGATAATGCTATGTAGCCCAGCAGGGGAGGGGGCAAGAAGAAAACTACCCTCTCCTCCCTGCCTGAATAGCTCTGCAAGGCTCCTGTTCCAAGCTTCCCGAGCCCTGGACAGAAGTGAGCCTACGCTGCAACGTGTTGTTGCAGTTCTTGCTTATCTCTGCCGTTCAGGTGGATGCCTGGGCGCATGTAGATTCCTGCAAGTGCACGAACCACTGAGTAAATAGTGGCTTGTCTAAAGCCGCCCAGTGAACACACTGGGCAGAGGTGTAATTTAAACCACCGACTTCCTGACTTGTAATCCGCTATGGTGAACCAGCTCTTCTCTTCTCTTCTCTCCCCGCCCCCGTCAAAAAGCGAGGGGAATGCCCAGGTCAACCACACGTTCACATTGCTCAGCCTGACACTTAAGTTCCTGCACTGGGACTTGTTGGGGTCTCCTTCTGTTTTGCAAGTGATTCTCGTCTGGGTTCCTCCTCTACAAGGGAGCAGAGCGGGGCCACCCCCAAAGTGTTTGGCTGCTGCAGCAAAAATTCTTCTTCTTCTTCTTCTTCTTCTTCTTCTTCTTCTTCTTCTTCTTCTTCTTCTTCTTGTTAATTGAATTTATATACTGCCCTATACCTGCAGGTCTCAGGGTGGTTCACAGGATAAAATCGCCTTTGTAGCTTGGTGATTGCCTGGGATGCAGAAACAAACCATGCTTTATCTATCTATTGATTACATTTATACCCCACTTTTCCTTGAGGTTGTGTACATTGGTCTCCTCCTCCATATTTTATCCTCCCAATAACCCTGGGAGGTAGGTTAGGCTGAGAGTGAGTGATTGGACCAGGTTCACTCAGTGAGCTTTGTGGCTGAGGGGGATTTGAACCCTGATCTCCCAGGTTTGAGTCTGAATGCACCACACTGGCTGTGCAAGGTTAAGGGTTCTTGCAAAGCGCCACACCATAGTTGAAACCAGCCGAGGGCTGTAAGCCCACAGCAATCCATGGCTTCAAACTGTGGTTCTTTGGCAGCGAATGCACCGTTGCTAAGCAGCTGGGCAGGGTTTGGATGATTAGGCAGACTGTGGTTTAATAAACCATAGCTTGGTAAACTGTGGTTTCGCACTGCATACGTAAAAGGTCATAGACCTTGTTGCTTTCTGGGTTCATTCAGATTGCTTAAGGCAGCCTTGCCAAATGCACGTCAAACAAACCACGGTTGAATAAGCTATTGTTTGGTAAACTGTGGCTACGCACTATGTGTGAACGCACCCTGTCCTTTTCCTGCAGATGGGTTAAGGCGGCTTTGCCAAGGATACACCCCTGGCCGGCCTTTATCTGCAAGAAAACCCAGTGCAGGCCATGCTTTCCAACTGCAGTTGAGAACTACGCTCCTGAGCTCCCAGCTCAAGGGGGCTTGCAGTTGGGGTCTCCACTGAAATGACGTGACCTTTTTAGACCAGCTGCACAGCCCAAGAGAGCACTTTAGAGCTGCGTTCCTTGTGCATCTGAGCGAGGGTGGGCGAGACAGTTCCCAACAGCTGTTAACGGTAGCGGAGGATTATTGTTTTTTTAGGGGGGGGGTTCCCTTTGCTCCGATCGTGGCTCCCTCTGTCTCCAGCGTAAGCGGTGCTATTTTTGACATATATGGGATTATCAGGTCAACGGGATGTGGCATTCTGTCTCTGCTGCGGAACAGATTCTTTTCGGGGCTTGGTGGACGACCGACCGTCCTTACCGGGGGGGGGGGGGGTGAGGGAGAGAGAGAAGAGGAAACTGTGTGAAACCTCAGGGGAGAGAAGTCAGAGCACTGGCTTCCTGTCCCAGAATACATGAGTCCTGCCTCAGGGTGGCAGATCCAGGGCATACAGCATCACTTGGGATTCCTGCAAGAAGATCTTCTCTGATCGCTGAGAAGCCACGGCTTCTGCATAGCAATTTTTTGGGGGGTGGGGAGGGGAAGCTGTGTTCTAGGTACCAAACAAACAAACAAACAAACCTCACCCTTGGGTGACCAGGTCCCTGGGACTTTCTTTCCATGCTGACTTAGCAGAAACACACGCAAGCTGTTCCATCTCGGAAGCAATTGGTTTCCTGCACAATGGGGATTTACCCTCATTAACACTAATTACTGGAGGCTAGACGGGTTTGGGGAGGGTGCGTGGCTCGCCACAGTAGTTTAAAAAACAAAACACACTGTGGTGGCCATCTTAATTTTTTTATTTTATTTAAAAGAGCAGGTTGTTAGCAACTGTCATAGGCTGTGGAGGAGTCTGGTCAACTGCCCAGATGTCATCTCCATACTTTCAAGCATATATTTGAATCCATAAGGACGAGCAACTTGCTTCACTTGCTCGAGTGATTTTTTTGCCCAAGGACGGAAAGAAGAAAATGTCCCATCGAAAGAAGAACGGCAGCATAAGTTATTAGAGTACTCAGAAATGAGTAGAACTTCAGTTCTATGATTCTGTGACCTGAGATGAGTCTTGAAGTGCTGCTTCTGTCATCACACAGAACACCTGCCCGCTTTCTTACCTGTGTCGCCTGTCTGCAGAGCAGTGCAGTGGTTGTGGAAGCCTCAAGCACATGCCACGTTAGCCTGAAATCTATACGGCCACACAAGTTTGAGGTTGGAGCGATGGGGGCAGGAAAGGCAGGAGCCAGCGTAAAATAACAAGAACAACAACAAGAACAACAACAATAATACAGTGGTGCCTCGCTGGACGAAAATAATTCGTACTGCGAGTATTTTCGTCTAGCGATTTTTCGTCTAGCAAAGCACCAATGCAAATAGCGGTTTTCGCTAGATGAATTTTTTTTTTTCGTCTTCCAAGGCAGCCCCATTGACAAATTCGTCTTGCGGGGCAGCCTTCCGCTAGCAAATTCCTTTCGTCTAGCGAGTTTTTCGTCTAGCGAGGCATTCGTCTAGCGGGGCACCACTGTAAATAGAAAAGTCTTGAGGCTCCTGAAGGCCTTAGTAACTCAGACATACATGCTAATTGCCAAAATGGCACCCTAAACCTAAGTTACGATCGCCACAACAGAATGTATAGGAGCCATCTTTTCTCTTTTTGTTGTTATTATTCATTTTTATTATTTCTGTTTCTAATATTTCTATTTCTAGAGAATTCTCTAAGGGACATTTTGCGTTCCCCATATTTATTGACCGACTTAATTTATAGAGCTGCCCTGTAGCAGAAGAACTCTAGGAAGCCAGTGTGATTCAGTGGTTAAGAGTGTTGGACTAGGACCTGGGAGATCAGGGTTCGAATCCACACTCAGTCAGGAAGCTCGCAGGGTGACCTTGGAGTCAGTCACAGCCTTTTCACCTGCCTCACAGGGTTGCTGTCAGTACATTTCCGAGCACAATTCAAAGTGTTGGTGTTGACCTTTAAAGCCCTAAACCAGTGTTTTTCAACCACTGTTCCGCGGCACACTAGTGTGCCGCGAGATGTTGCCTGGTGTGCCGTGGGAAAAATTTGTTTATTTGATTCCTATTCAAGAGAATTACTTTATATATAGTCAATATAGGCACAGAGTTAAATTTTTTAACATTTTCTAATGGTGGTGTGCCTCGTGATTTTTTTCATGAAACAAGTGTGCCTTTGCCCAAAAAAGGTTGAAAAACACTGCCCTAAACGGCCTCGGTCCTGTATACCTGAAGGAGTGTCTCCACCCCCATTTTTCCGCCCGCACACTGAGGTCCAGCGCCAAGGGCCTTCTGGCGGTTCCCTCACTGCGAGAAGCAAAGTTACAGGGAACCAGGCAGAGGGCCTTTTCGGTGGTGGTGCCCGCCCTGTGGAACACCCTCCCACCAGATGTCAAAGAAAAAAACAACTACCAGACCTTTAGAAGACATCTGAAGGCAGCCCTGTTTAGGGAGGCTTTTCATGTTTAATAGATTATTGCATTTTAATGTTCTGTTGGAAGCCGCCCAGAGTGGCTGGGGAAACCCAGCCAGGTGGGCGGGGTATAAATTATTATTATTATTATTATTATTATTATTATTATTATTAACTGAGCAGGGGGTGAATTATGGACTCCTTGGAGAAAAGGTGGGCTATAAATGCAGTAAATAAGAGCCAGTGTGGTGTAGTGGTTAAGAGCGGCAGACTCGTAATCTGGTGAACCGGGTTTGCGTCTCCGCTCCTCCACATGCAGCTGCTGGGTGACCTTGGGCTAGTCATACTTCTTTGAAGTCTCTCAGCCCCACTCACTTCACAGAGTGTTTGTTGTGGGGGAGGAAGGGAAAAGAGAATGTGAGCCGCTTCGAGACTCCTTTGGGTAGTGATAAAGCGGGATATCAAATCCAAACTCCTCCTCCTCCTCCTCCTCCTCCTCCTCCTCCTCCTCTTCTTCTTACCTGCTGAAGCAAGCTGAAGTGGGCAGGTTTCCCACTCCAGGTACACCTTTGCACCCCTTCCCAATAGCATTTTGTGTCTGCACAATTTCTTCTAAACTTTTCTGACGGTCCCCGGGCGCATCCTTTCCGAAACCTCTTTTTAAATGTGTGCATTCTCTCAAAATACATGCCCAGAATGTACCTTTTGACCCTGAGCACTGGCTAGCACCATTCAGGAGGAGGTGCAAAAATCCAGAGGTTTGTCCAAGTCCTGACCAACTTGCCGGGCAAGAGGGATATTTTTGCATAAGGCTTCACGAAGATCTACCTGCTTGGCTGCAGAGACACAGAGCACATTGAAAGCACCTGACGGCAACCCCTTAGAATCCTGGGAACTGTAGTTTATTAAGGGTCCTGGGAATTGCATTCCTTTGAGGAGTCAACTGCAGCTCCCAGGATTCTTCTGGGGAAGCTATGTGCTTTAAATGTATGTGTGTGTGTATGAGAAAGAGAAGGATTGGGAGGTCAGGTTAGGAAAGCACGATTTGGCTTGTATGAGTCATCCGATGTTATGACTCAGTAACGTGGGTGGCCGGCCTCTTGCACAGACGCCGCTGGTGGCAGGCTTGGGTCGGAGCTGGAGGTGTGTGGCTCCAGGGCTGCAGCTGCAGTGCAGGATGGCGCTTTGCAATCCCTTTCCCAGGGATGGGCTGCTGTGGCCCTCGGGCGCGGGGTGGATCCCAACTCCCGGCAGCCAGCCTAGCCCAAGGGCTTTCTGGGCTAGGCCAGTGGCCCATCTAGTCCAGCATCCTGTATCCACAGTGGCCCCAGATACACCTGTGCAGAGCAGGATTTGTGCACGAGAACCCTCTCGTCTCCGGTGGTTTCCTGCAGCTGGAATTCAGAAGCATTGCTGTTTCTGTCTGTGGAAGCAGAATGTAGCCACTGTGGCTGTGAGCCATCAAGAGCCTTCCCCGCCCCCATGTCCTCTTTTGAAGCCATCCATGTCGGTGCTCCTGTGGCAGGGAGTTCCACAGTTTAACCATGTGCTGCGCGAAAAGAAGCCCTTTCTTTTCTCCGTCCCAAATCTTCATACACCCAGTGTAGCTGCTGGGAGTGATTATATATGGGGGAACCCAGGGAGCTGCTCACTGATCCACCTAGCTCAGTACTGACCGACCATGGCTATCCTGGGCGAGGGGGCCCTGTCGAAATGCCTCTGATGTTCTCAGTTTCAAATCTCTGAGGTTTAATTTATGTCTTCAGTTTTGCATGTTGTATTTTTTTAGCGTTGTAAGCCGCTTTGAGACCCAGATGGTGGAAAGTGGGGTGTTGATTTTTGAAATAATAAATAAAATACAGGATGGGTAACTAGACAAGTAGCAGACTTTAATTGCAAAAGCAACCATGAGCTCAGTTTGGTTATGGCACAGAAAATGAATTTTCTCTGGTTGGAATGCTGAACTGTAGAAGTGTGAGTGTGTAAGTTTGTGTGTTGCGTGTAGCTCTGCTTGGTAAGACTTTGAGCTTGTATAAGAATAATTGTACAAGAATATTGTTAAAACCCCAAATTTATTTTACAAATATTGAGCAACATGGTCACTCAGTGCCATCAGTATATGCAAATGTATAGAACCTTTGTTCACCATAGAAATGGAACTGACAGGTGGCGAATACTTTTATTTTTATAAATCTTTACTGTTTGCAAAGGGAATCTCTGCATGAGTCAATACTTTGCTGTCCCTTTGGAGCTGCTCTGCAACTTTCTAGTTTTCTCCTTGCTGGCTGTGACGCTTTACAGTTTAAATTTTTGATGCTCTGTTTCTTTTGTGTGTTTTTTTATGTTTGCACTTTTTCTGCTGTTAACGAATTAATGATAAATAAGTCCCAAAGCAGGTCTGATGAGCCTGAGACCCACTTTCCCCTCTGCTCCGGTATCTGGCGTACACACCACCTTCGGCAACCATGCTTTTCCCGTCGCTCACAGCTGTGCCGAAGTGAACCGCGATGGTGACAGGTGATGGCGTGGGGTTTCGGCAGCTTCTTACCATCTCTCTCTCTCTCTCTCTCTCTCCCCCCCCCCCCCCCCATATCCCTTTTTTAACAGACTCTTTCCCGGAAACACGATTGCTCGCCGGCCTTGATCTCGCATCGCGGCGAGGAGCCCTCCTCCGAGAATGTCAAGCTCAGGCTACCCTCCTAGCCAAGGAGCGTTCAGCACAGAACAAGGGCGCTACCAGACGCATTCGGTCCAGTACACATTCCCCGGCAGCCGACACCAGCAGGCAAGTGGGGGGGGGGTTGCAGGGAGAGGGCGCGCTTTCTGGGGAACTCCTGGGCGCCCCCGCTGGAGGGCTCTCCATGGCTGCTAGCCACAGTGGCTGTGCTCTTCCTCCACCCTTGGAAGCAGCAATGCTTCTTGGTTGCTGGAAACCACAGGAGGCGAGGGGGCTCTTGTGCTTGGGTCCCACTTGTGGGTTTTCCCTTGGGGCATCTGGTTGGCTGCTGTGAGACCAGGATGTTGGGCCAGAGGGGCCATGGGCCTGATCCAGCAGCCTCTCCTTATGTTCTTATTCAGGAACACAGGAAGCTGCCTTACCCTGAGTCAGACCACTGGTTCATTCAGCTCAGTATTGTCAACACTGGCCGGCAGCAGCTCTCTAGGGCAGGGGTAAACAACCTAAGGGCCGGGGGCCGGATCTGGCCCAATCGCTTTCTCAATCTGGCCCACGGATGGTCTGGGAATCGGTGTGTTTTTACATGGGTAGAATGTGTCCCTTTATTTAAAATGCATCTCTGGGTTATTTGTGGGGCATAGGAATTCGTTCATATATTTTTTTCCAAAATATAAGACCCCCCACAAGGTCTGAGGGACAGTGGACCGGCCCCCTGCTGAAAAGGTTTGCTGACCCCTGTTCTAGGGTGACATTTACTGCCCTCCCTGAAGATGCCATTGGGGATTGAACCTGGGAACGTCTGTATGCAAAGCTACAGCCAGTAGTATTCATTGTTATCTTCATTAGAATAATTTAAGCCAACAGTTTCCCATCCCTGAGCTCAGGAAGATGTATGACAAGAGTAGTTAGGATGATGATGACAGGTCAGGAAAGGCTGGAGGAGCAGACAGTCTACAAAGTAAATGGATAAACGTTTATTGAATACATGGGGGGAAATTGTGTAGACTTGAAAACGCTGGGAGCATTAAGATAAATCCAACAGTGTAAGTTTTGATGGATGTAAGAAGGAATACAGAATGGTTTAGTTTTTGTAAAATATGGAGGGATTTATGATATGCAAAATGAACCATGGAAAGAGAAGAAGGGAAGTCTTTGATATTTTAAGGATGTTTAAATGAGTATCTCAAATTGTAAAACATAAAATTTAATTGTGTGTGTGTGTACACCGTATTTTCCCGTGTATAACACGCTTGTGGCCGCAACCAATAGCCCACCCCTCCTCTGCACTATCCGTGTATAAGACGAACCCCGGTTTTTAACATTATTTTAGAGTAAAAAAAACCTCGTCTTATACACGGAAAAGTATGGTATATTATATATATGAATATGTATGTGTGAGAAAAAATAAAATGATAATGGATAAAATGAACAAATCAAAGGAAAGGAAACACGGGTCATTTGAAAAGCAGCAACCCACCAACTCTTCAGCTTTCATGAAAGCGGTTGTGCTAAGGAGGCCGGTTCCTTAATTATTGCCAGCCTCGTGGCTCCTTTGAAAAACCATCCTCAAGTAACTGTCAATATTTGAGCAGCCAGTTGACCACTGTGCCAACCCTCGGACCAGGGAGCTAGAGGCATGGGTTGCGGCAGGCCCACTTCTTATTTCTGTGGCTGTGTTAGGAGCAAAGTATGTCCCTTCCTCCTCCTCCTCCTCCTCCCGAAAGAAACAAAAGGTTCTTCCCAGTTGGGGCTGCTCGGTTCTTCAACCTTGAGAGCATACTAGCTGGTCAGTTGTCAATGTTTGACCAGGCAGGTGGCTGGCGTGCCAACCCTGAGTCGTAAGTACAGTAGAGGAGCCCTGCAGGATCCGGCCAGAGGCTCCCAGAGCAACTTACGTACAATCAAATAAAACCAGACAGTCCCTGCCTGCAGACTTTGCGATCTAAGACTCGGCAAAGAAAGAAAACAGGGAAACGGGTGTGGGGGCAGAAGAGAGAGAAAGCAGATGCAAGTGCTGATTCTTAAAGTGAAATAGTAGTTCTTACAATTAGTGGCTGGAACAGTAATGGTTCAGGGGGAGGAGGTGCCTCACTTTGGCGGAGCTGATGATATGAGCCCCACTTCCTGTCTAGATGTTCCAGCCATGGGAACTTTTGGCCCTCCAGAGGTTGCTGGACTACAACTCCCATCTGGCTCCCAGTACGTTTCCGAGCACAATTCAAAGTGTTGGTTTTGACCTTTAAAGCCCTAAACGGCCTCTGTCCTGTATACCTGAAGGAGCGTCTCCACCCCCACCGTTCAGCCCGGACACTGAGAACCAGCGCCGAGGGCCTTCTGGCGGTTCCCTCACTGCGAGAAGCAAAGCTACAGGGAACCAGGCAGAGGGCCTTCTCGGTAGTGGCACCCGCCCTGTGGAACACCCTCCCATCAGGGGTCAGAGAGATAAACAACCACGTGTCATTTAGAAAATACCTGAAGGCAGCCCTGTTTAGGGAAGTTTTTAATCTGTGACTTTGTATTGTATTTTAATATTTCTTGGAGGCCGCCCAGAGTGGCCGGGGAGACCCAGCCAGATGGGCGGGGTATAAATAATATATTATTATTTTTATTATTATTATCATCATCATCCCTCGAGAGTTTGGTAGCCAGGGATAGTGGGGGTTGTTCAGCAACTTCTGGAGGGCCAAATGTTCCCCGGCGCCTGTTCTGGACGCTGTTGTGACCAAAGCCGCATCACAAGACACCCCAAAAATTGGCCATTGCAGCCAGGGGCTGATGGGCGTAACGGTTAAGAACGCTGGACTGTGACCTGATAGAGAGAGCAGGGTTTGAATTCCCACTCAGCCATGAAAGTCCCTAGGCATGACCTTGGGCCAGTCACTGACTCTCAGCCTAACCTACCTCGCAGGGATGTTGTGATGATAAAAAGGGGGGGGAGAGCGAGAGCTAGGTATGCCAGCTGGAGCTCCTTGGAGTAAAAGGTGGTCTGCAAAATAAAATAAAAATAAACGACACCTGGGCAGCGCCAGCTTGGGGTAGGCTGCCCTAGAAGGTGCTGCTCCTGGGAACCCAAAACTTGCAGGGGACAGACTTCCAAAGGTGGGCTCTCCTTCCTTGGAGGTTTTAAAGAAGGGGTTAGATCGGGGTAGGCAACCTAAGGCCCGTGGGCTGGATGCGGCCCAATCGCCTTCTCAGTCTGGCCCGCAGACGGTCCAGGAATCAGCGTGTTTTTACATGAGTAGAATGTGTGCTTTTATTTAAAATACATCTCTGGGTTATTTGTGGGGCATAGGAATTCGTTCATATTTTTTCCCAAAATATAGTCCGGCCCCCCACAAGGTCTGAGGGATGGTGGACCGGCCCCCTGCTGAAAAAGGTTGCTGACTCCTGGGTTAGATGGTCATCTGGCATGAATGCTTTAGTTGAGATTCCTGTATTGCAGGGGGTTGGACTAGATGACTTTTGGGGTCCCTTCCAACTCTATAATTCAATGGACAGTTGGGGCTGTCCATTGTTTCTTTTTAAAAAATACTGACAAAATAACCTGCCCCCCCCCCCCGTTTTATCTTGTAGGAGTTTGCCGTTCCCGACTTCCGCCCTTCTCACTTGGAAGTCAGCCAGGCCACCCAGCTCCTGCAGCAGCAGCAGCAACAGCTCCGGAGGCGGCCCTCTTTGCTGTCTGAATACCACCCTGTCTCCGACAGGTAGGGCGCCCTCGATCTCTGACCTGATGTTACCTGATCATATCACCTTTCCCTCTATGCGCCCACTCGACCGCTCCAATCTGCCGCACCGGCCCTGTTGCAGGTTTCCACATAATACTTTTTCCAAAGGAAAAAAAAACTTACATATATCTTAATTTAAAAAGTAGTACGTAAGAACATGAGCTGTCAGTTCTGCCTCTCCAGGTTCACGGGGGCATTTGCGTTCATAATAGGGGATTTTATTTTGGGACCTCCCCCCTGGAACTGCTGACGGAAGGATGCTTAAACGCGCCGGATTAAAGGCTCTGCCATGTTTTGGAACGTCAGCGATATTTCAGCAGAGACTGGGCAGCCACCCGCCAGGGGTGTTGCCTCTGCATCCTGCATTGCAGATCCCCACATTGAGCAGAGGGTTGGACTCGGCGACCTCTTAATTTCCCTTCCGACTCTGCGATTCTGTGAAAACACCCCCGCCCACCCCAGATGTGCAAAAACGGGGCTGTGATTTACTAAGTAAATGGGGACACTCCCTGGCAAATCTGGTGGGTATGCCGTTGCACTTATTTCCTCTTCCTTTCAGGCCTCAGGAAAGAAGATCTGGCTACGAGGCCCAGTTCCATCCTGGCTCGTCGCAAGGTGATCATGACGCGCTGGATTCGAAGAGGCCGCGCTTGGACCAGGTTTCTGACTCCCACTACCAGCGGGTCAGTGCCGCGACGGTCCTGCCGCTGTCCCACCAGCTGCAGGATGGGCTGCGTTCGTCAGACTTGAAGAAGGTAATGCCGGCTGGGGAGAGGCCGCTGCCAACTCCTGCCTTTTTGCCCGGTTGGAGGCATCAGCCGTACAGTGGTGTCTGGTGTCCGTTTGGACTGGTAGGGCCGGAGTCAGGGAGCCCAACAGTAGGTGGCGCCAGAGCCAGTGACAAGGGGAGCCAGCTCTAGGAAGCTCAGAGCTCCTCTGCCAGAGGAGTCTCACAGGAACATAGGAAGCTGTGTTACACCGAGTCAGACCCTTGGTCCATTTATCTCAGTATTGTCTGCACTGACTGTCTGCGGCTTTCCAGGGGAGAGTCTTTTCTCAGGCCTACCTGGAGATGCCAGAGATTGAACCTGGGGCTTTCTGCTCATGAGGCAGGTGCTCTACTCCTGAGCAATGGCCCTTCCTCGCTAAGTCACTGCTGCAGACTTGGGTAGACAGAAAGGCATTAGATATATCAAGAGACCCATCGCACTCTGGTCACCGTTTCTTTGAGCTTCTGCCATCGGGACGGAGATACAGAACAATGAAGGCGAGAACGAGCCGTCTCAAGAACAGTTTCTTTCCTAGAGCAAATTTGCCTTAAATGGAAACTCTGGACTTTGAAGGCATCTTATTTTGTTTGTTATATTGTCCTGTATTGTACTGTGTTTATTAGTATTTTAAAATTATGTGGAGTGCCTTATTTGAGTTGATATAGCAACCGAGGAATTTCGTTGTTCCCGCAAGGGGACAATGACAATAAAGATCTATTCTATTCTATTCTATTTGACTTGGGACCCTGAAGGGCAGCAGTCATGGCTCAGGGGTAGGGCCCTCCAGCTAGTGCAGAATTCAGCAGCCGGGTTGCATCTCCGGAGCAAGACGGTTTGCGCTTATTACACCGATCCTGGCCTATCCGCATTCATTGCCAATTAGCTTCTGGGCCTATTTCAAAGTGCTGGTTTTAACCTATAAAGCCTTAAAAAGCTCAGGACTGCAATATTTCAGGGGCTGCCTCTCTCTGTATGAACCGACCTGGACTCTGTGATCATCACCTGAGGCCCTTCTTTGTTTGCCTCCTCTGCAAGAAGTCTGAAGGGTGGCAATATGAGAACGGGGCCTTTTCTGCACTGGCTCCCTGTTTGTGGAATGCTCTCCCCAGGGAGCTTCGCCTGGCGCCTTCATTACAGATCTTTAAGCACCAGGAAAAAACGTTCCTTTTTAACCAAGCTTTTGTTTGATTAATATTCTACGGCCTTTCAAATATGTTTGTGGAAGGGCGGGGGGTGGGTGGGTTATTTTTTTTATTTTAAAAAATGGTAACTTTTTTGTTTGTTTTTATCCTGTATTTTTATCTTGTAAACCACCCTGAGATCTTTGGATGAAGGGGCGGTATATAAATTTAACAAAACAAAACAAATACATTTCTCCTCTCCCCCCCCCGCCCCCCCAGGAGTCAGCTTTCGGAGGCAAGCATGACGGGCCGCCATCGCCGCTCTCAGGCCAGCCCTGCGGAGATGACCAAAACGCGTCTCCGTCCAAGCTGTCGAAGGAGGAGCTGATCCAGAGCATGGACCGGGTGGACCGGGAGATCGCCAAAGTGGAACAGCAGATCCTGAAGCTGAAGAAGAAGCAAGTGAGTCGTCGAAGCAGGGAGTGGGGATCGCACCCACCCCCTAGGCCTGCTGGATTAGGAATGTGTGTGTGGAAGTCTCTTGGCAGAGAAGAGATGGGATGGGGGGGGCATGGAAGCCTTCGGCCGAGGATGAGGGGGTGCTGCAGGTAGGTCAGGTAGGCTGCAGGTGGGTGGAGGCAGAGCAGGTGGGCAGGGGTGGGGTAGCAGAGGGTGGGGCTGCCGTTCCTGTTGATGGGATCTGGCAGAATCAACAAAAGGCTGGTCAAACCAGGGATCTGGCTGTAGAGCAGGGGTGGGCAACATCTGTGAGCCACCAGATGTTGTGGTCCTCTAGATGTTCTTGGACTCCAAACTTCCCATGGATGATGGGAGTTGTAGTCTAGCAACATCTGGAGGGGGACTGCAGGCTAGCCACCCCGGAGCTAGCAGAAGGGTGTTTATTTATTTGGCTTAGACAAGCTGTGTATGCATTGTGATTCCACTTCGAGAGTCTTCCCGGGAGTTAAATGGAGTTTAATCGTAATCATATATATTTATATGCCATTTAACCGTCGCAAACCGCAAGTGGTTTGCAGAAAAGCAATATAAATGTTTGTTTAAAAAATATTGATAAAAAAGCAAACTTTAAGTGCAACTCAACCGAAAAATTGTTTAAAAAGAAGTAATACCAGTGTTGACAGTACTGTGCTAGATGGACCAGTAGTCTACGTAATTCAGGATAAGGCAGCTTTCTGCGTTCCTCTCCCTGTTCTAACAGGAGATGCTGGAGAGTCTCCCAAACTTGAGTCTCCAGCAGTTGTTGGACTACAACTCCCATCATCCCTGCCCCTCCAGGTCCTGCTAGCTAGGGATGATGGGAGTTGTAGTCCAACAGCAGCTGGAGACACAAGTTTGAGAAACACTAACATGTTCTTGTCCACACCAGGGGGTGGGGGATCTCTGTGGCTTTCCTGCTGCCGTTGGACCCCAATTCCCATCAGCCCCGGTCGGTGGTCAGGGACGGATGGGTGCTGGAGTCCCGGCAACAGGAGGAGGGATCCACATTGGCGACTCGTAGAGTAGGCAAAGCAAAGCAATGGTGTATTGGTGATTGTTTGCTTCACCCCTGGTTTACCAAACCCAGTTTTTCCTGGTGTAGACTTTTGAGTCTCCCTCTGCATGATTATATTTAAGTCTCTCTCTTTTTTTAAAGTTCAAAAGCAAAAATAATCTGCAGCCTTGTGACTGGCACAGCCTGGTGGCTCTGCAATCTCTTTGTGCCTTGTTCCTACCTTTACAAATTTGCACCTTGCAGCAAACTGTTGATTCAGAGGCTGGCTTTCCCTCCCTCTCTGGTGACTCATTCCCGGTGAGAGCAAGGACCCTGGTACAGATGGCTGATTCTCTCTCCCCCCCCCTCGCTTTTTTTTGTCTCCTAGCAACAACTCGAGGAAGAATCTGCAAAGCCCCCTGAGCCGGAGAGACCCGTCTCCCCTCCCCCTGTGGAACAGAAGCACCGCAGCATCGTCCAGATTATTTATGATGAGAATCGGGTAACACTTGCTTCTCCCACCCCCCACCCCTTTTCAAAGCCTCTTTTATATTTGATGCAGGGATTTGTACCGGGCGCCAGTTCTCACTTGTGCCCGCAAGAGAGAGGATCCCTGTGTTTGCATGTTGCGATGAGCTGGGGTTGGTGGCCTAGTGTGGTTTCATTGCGCATGCCACTTGATCGCACCTTCCCTGGGACGAGCGAACCCGGAAGCCACCAGTTCCTATTAATCTCTGAACGCAAAAGTGGGGGTTGTTGCTGGTCTTTTTAGGCTCATGGCTTGGATTTTTGAGCAAGTGCCATGGGCCCCACCCCCTCGGGCCCCACCTCTTCCCTCTGAGAGATGGAAAGAGAGATTGTGGATGCAGAAACACACTTTGCTTTCCCAAAGCCTGGTCCAGTAGAATTAATCCGAACTTTTGAAAGCAACGTAGAGCAAAAAGAGGAAGTGGGAACGAGAGCCGCTCTTCCAACTTCCTCCTTCAGCTCTATGTGCTTTTCAAGGGAGAGAAAGGCAAACCATCCTCGTTGCCTCATAAGTATGAGGAGGGGGTTTGTGAGTGGTTTGTTTTTGGGCTATGTGGCACTCCTGCTTTCGCTAGGCTAGTGAGGCGTTTCCTGCTGCACCAGAGACTGCCTCGTTTTCTATGGAACGAGGTTGTCATGAGTTCCCAAGAGTAAGTGCACCCTGTGTATATGAATGAATGAATTTATTTTTACGGTCACAGACCAACTTACTAAATCAACAATACAAAAATAGTACATTAAAATTTGCACAGCAAAAACCATACACATATATATACGTATACAGCAGCATTTAAAATATATAGATTAGAATTGGGGCATTAAAATATGGCCTAAAAATTGCCATTTAGGGTCCTATTCATAGCGATAACACCACTTGTTCTCTGAGCTTTATGGCTGCTACACAGTATTTAGCTACTTTCAGGGTAATCTTGGGGTCCATATCTTCTACAAGGCATTTAAGGCATTGGAATTCATTTAAAGGATTTTGTATGACCGGGGAAATAAAAACCCGGCGTATGTCGTTGTAAAAGCGGCAACCCTGTGTATATAGCAGACGCCCTTTCTTTATTCCAAGTTCAGCTTTGCAAGAACTTCCAGGGGAACGTTTTGAAGCAGGCTTTAAGCTTCTCATCTGCCAAGCACGTGGCCACAGTTCCACAAGTCTGGGGCTCGCTCAGAGCTGAATACCTGTAAAAAGGTGTACTTGTTGGGACTTTCCCCTCCATCAGCTCACTATAATAAGACTAATAAGAATGATAGATAAATTTTGCTCTTAGGAAGATGGAGTCCTCCAGATGTTGCTGGACTCCAGCTCCCATCAGCCCCTGCCAGCGCATTGGTCAGGGATCTGGAAGGCTACATTTGTAGGGAGGGGTACAGGTTCCTCACCCCTGGTATATTCCAGAGGCTTTTTAAGCACCAGTCAGCCAGATGCTCCAGTGCCCAACTCTTTTCTGGTATCTTTCTGAGCAAGGAAAGTACGTGTTGTCATCACAGGATATACCGTAATCCTGTGGTTCCCTAACTTCTTGGGGCACGGCCCCCTTGGTTCCATAAACTCATCCCCAGTGCCCCCTGTCCTGCCTCGTAAAAAGCATTATTTAAATAGCGGTTTGCGTGACCCACTAAGGAACATAATAGCACAATAAACTTCAAAACAGCCACAGTTAACTGCACATTGATTCAAAATCCAATTAAAACTATTTAGTTTACCAGTAATTAATTCATCACAATTGATGTACTCAGTCCAGTGACACCAGCTTTTTAAAGTCCGAGAGGTATTTACAACTCGAGCACCCCAATTGCCCCTTGGTGCCCCCCATGGCAATCCCACCGCCCCCTAGGGAGCCGTGCTGCCCACTTTGGGATCCACTGGCGTAACCCATTCCACGTTTGCTAGTCACCTCAGGGGCAGGTGGGCCGTGAAGCCCCTTCCCCGGACATTCCACCCAGCCACCTCTCTGGCTGCTTGAATTGAGGGTGCCCCCCGATCTTTTGAGCACAGCCGTGGGAACCGTGCTCTGTGTCTGTTGCCAAACTCCTGCCTGATGCAACATGGTGGTGGCGACACTGAATGTACACAGGCCTGGCTGTGACCTGTGTGTGTGTGTGTGTGTGAGAGAGAGAGAGAGTTATCTCTATTCTCCCTGTTGTGCAAGCGAGAGCCATTTCCATGGAGAAGAATGCGGTCAAAGAGGAAGGCGAGGTCAGCACAAATAACCTCCGTTTCAGCTGGAAAGTTCAGCTGGTCTTGGGGGAGGGATATTTTGGCCAGGAGGCAAGGCCTTAAAATTCGGATCCCAGAGCTCTTTGGAGACCAAGCAAACCCCTGGCTCCAAGTGCAAGTGTCCAAGCAGCCACCTGGCCCTTCAGGCATGGTAGACCTTTAATGTCTCTCTCCCCCTCCATCATCATTATCATTATCATCATCAACAACAACATTATATTTAGCATTGAAGCATTGAGGGGGAGCTTCGCAGCTCGGTTGTGAAGAACCAGGGTTGGGCAGGGGATAAAAAAATGCAGAAATGGAGCTGGGTTTGGGATGGACAACCCTCCTTAGAAAATATTTTTGCTCTCAGAATGTTGTGTGAAATGTTTCCTTAATATACAGGTGAAACTTGAAAAATTAGAATATCGTGGAAAAGTCCATTTATGTAAGCAATTGTTTTCATTAGCTACTGGAGTTTAACATATGAGATAGACTCATGACATGCAAAGCGAGATATGTCAAGCCTTTGCTTGTTATACAGTGGTACCTCTGGTTACGTACTTAATTCGTTCCAGAGGTCCATTCTTAACCTGAAGCACCACTTTAGCTAATGGGGCCTCCCGCTGCCGCTGCGCCGCCAGAGCACAATTTCTGTTCTTATCCTGAAGCAAAGTTCTTAACCTGAAGCGTTATTTCTGGGTTAGCGGAGTCTGTAACCTGAAGCGTATGTAACCCGAGGTACCACTGTAATTGTGATGATTATGGCATATAGCTGATGAAAACCCCAAAGTTGAAATTGTTAATTTGGGGTTCTCATCAGCTGTATGCCATAATCATCACAATTATAACAAATAAAGGCTTGACTTATCTCACTTTGCATGTCATGAGTCTATCTCATTTATTAGTTTCACCTTTAAAGTTGAATTACTGAAAGAAATGAACCTTTCCACGATATTCTAATTTTTTGAGTTTCACCTGTATGTGTGTGTGTGTGTGTTTGTGTGTTTGTGTGTGTGTGTGTGTATCTATCTATATATCTATATGTTTGTGTCTGTGTATTTTCTCTTAAGTGCCCCAGTGCTATGACTTGCTATAAGGGACAGATAGAAGGAGGGAGCATGTGTGTGTTTGTTTATAGAAAGCTATCTATATCCATTTAAACCTGTGTGGGTGTACATATCTGTCTATCCATATAAACTTATCTGTGTGTAAACATAATCTATATCTATCAAAACCTGTGGGTGTGTCCCCACATCTATCTACCCATAGAGAACTCTCCGTGTATACCTACCTTATCTGTTGAAACTGTGTATTGGCAAACACATCTATCCATATAAACCTCTTTCTGTGTGTAAGCCCATCTATTTATATTGAAACCTCTCTCTCTGTGTGTACACTTCTGCCTATCCATAGAAACCCGTGGTGTGTGTGTATACCTATCTATATCCATTTATTGAAACGTGTGTACATATCTCTGTCTACCAATATGGGTGCATGTACTGTATATCACCATGCTGGTTTTCTGGGCCATCAAATGATGCCTTTCTTCCCCCCCCCTCAACCCCCACCCCTGGCTTTGCAGAAAAAGGCCGAAGAAGCCCACAAGATCTTCGAAGGCCTCGGCCCCAAAGTCGAACTGGTGAGCAACCCTATAACTTTTGTGGCCTTTCCATGTGTCTCGTTCTCAAACTTGCTTTTAGCGCTTCCAACCCAGGGGTGGGGTGAGGATTCTCCCCACAGGTTCTTGGGCCCCACTTCCCAGTGACCAGTGAGTTGGGAGCACCCCAGATCTGGGAGGGCACTAAGTGTCTTGATGGGTTGTGAACCTCCTTTGAAGTGGAACTCCCTGGCCCAGCTTTCTAGGGCGGGTGGGTGTTTCTGGCTGGCTGTGCTTGCCCTGATGTGTTCTGTGCTATTGGGTTGGGCTAGACCAGGGGTCAGAAAACTTTTTCAGCAGGGTGCTGGTCCACCGTCCCTCAGACCTTGTTGGGGGGCCGGACTATATTTTGGGGAAAAAAGATGAACAAATTCCTATGCCCCACAAATAACCCAGAGATGCATTTTAAATAAAAGCACACATTCTACTCATGTAAAAACACGCTGATTCCCGGACCATCCGTGGGCTGGATTTAGAAGGCGATTGGGCCGCATCCGGCCCCTGGGCCTTAGTTTGGGGACCCCTGGGCTAGACAACCCTTTGGACCCCTCCCGATGCGATTCTTTGTGCTTCTTACCTTTTTTCCTTTCCACCCCCTGCTTCGCAGCCCCTCTACAACCAGCCATCGGACACAAAGGTGTACCATGAAAACATCAAAACGTAAGTGCCTTGCATCTCCACCAGCGTGATGGCTCCCCAGCCTGGATTGCTTTGAAAGAGGATTGGACTCTTGTATATGCAACTGAGAGTGGAAAGTCCTTCTTGCTCATTTCTCCCTCGTTTTAAGAAATCTTTCTTTTCCTTTTCATTCCTTTCTTGTTTCCTTTAATACAGTGGTACCTTGGTTCTCAAACTTCATCCGTTCCGGAAGTCACTTCCAAAACCAAAGTGTTCCAAAACCAAGGCGCGCTTTCACATAGAAAGTACAGTAATGCAAAATGGATTAATCCGTCCCAGACTTTTTTTAAAAAAAACCCTAAAACAGCCATTTGACATGAATTTTACTATCTTAATGAGATAATGTGTCAGGGAAATGAAAGCAATAAACAATGTACTGCAGTCATACAATCAATCCATCAGTAGCTGAACTGGGCTGCACACAGCCACAAAAACAAAAGAAAAAAGAGCCGCAAAAACAAAAACGCAAAATTAATAGCAGAAACATCAGTGTAACACTCAAATCGGAAGCGTAACACTCAAAACGGAGCACGTTTGGCTTCCGAAAAAAGTTTGCAAACCAGAACACTTCCAGGTTTGCAGTGTTTGGGTTCCAAATTGTTTGAGTACAATGATGTTTGAGAACCAAGGTACCACTAATAAATAATAATAATAATAATAATAATAATAATAATAATAATAATAATAATAATAATAGTAATATTTTTTCATTGTAAAGACTTAATAAAAAGAGGATTGGACAAATTCATGGAGGAGAATAAATCTATCAAGAGGTACCAGCTAGGTGGCTATGCTCTGCCTCTGAATATTTCCAGTTTCTGGAAAGGGCAGCGGGAGAGAGTGTTCAGGTCCTGCTGGCAGGCCACTTTGAGAACAGGATGCTGGACTAGATGTGCTACTAGCCTGATCCAGCTAGGCCAGGGGTCCCCAAACTAAGGCCTACGGGCCAGATACGGCCTGAGGGACCCAGTTATCCGGCCCGTGGCGACACCCACCACCCGCTGCTGCCGCCTGCTCTTACCAGCGCGGTGCGGCTGCCCACTTCCGGGTCGGCGGAGCACCGGAAATAGCTTGTGCCGCATGCGCAAGCATCATTTCCAGCGCACTTCCAGGTCTGAGGAGGCCCGTGTGCATGCACACACGCTATTTCCGGTGCTCTGCCGACCCAGAAGTGCGTCGGAAATAGCGTGTGCGCACGCATATGGGTGCGCGCTCCCCTGCCCTCTGGCCCGCCGTGCGATCGGCGCTGGAGGAACCGGCCCGAGGCCTGGTAAGTTTGCCAACCCCTGAGCTAGGCTTTGCTCTGCCTCCGCGGTTGGAGGCAGGGTGTCTCTGAATCCTAGTTGCTAGGAGCCGCAAATTGGGATGTCCTTCTTACAGGCTTCCCATGGGGGGGTATGTGCCTCTGATTGGCCACTGTGAAGACAGGATGCTAGACTCAGTGGGATCCCTTTGGCCAGATCCAGCAGCCATGCTCTCTTCTGATGCCCTTCATGCTCTTTTTTTTTGTTAGGAACCAAGTCATGAGAAAAAAACTGATCCTCTTTTTCAAGAGAAGGAATCACGCCAGGAAACAGAGGGTATGGATCTATTTATTTGTTTATTTTTTGTCCTCTTGTGCATAAATTATTGGGAGCAGCCGATTAACTTGTTGTTAGCACAGGCTGTCTTTTCCCTCCCCCTAAAACACACCCCAAAACTCACTGTCATTCATCAGTTACGAGGGTATTTATTTCGGTGCTGAGAGTTGTCCTTTATACACAAAGTGCAGCACACGTCATTCATCTGCCTATATGTGGGCATAGGTGGCAAATACCCAAACCTTGCAGGTGGCTCTCCTTTCTGGGCTCAGAACTCAGCACCCCAAGCCCCACAGGCAAGAGAAATGGCCCTAAGTATGGAAGCTATTAAATTTGGGTATGAATAAGCTAACTGTGACATTAAGACATACTAGCTCTAAAAAATGAATTGAATTTAGCTACACCAGGTTGCATCAAAAAGGGTGTGTTTTACATGAGAAATGCCTACAAAATTACCAACCATTTAATTTTGTGTGTTCTTTGTTAAAAACGAAACAGAGCTCTGATTGAGCACCAGTGAAACTGAAACAGGGCAAAATTACGCGGCTTGGTGCATCTCCGGTTTGCGCATAATGCTAAACCGTGGATTATTAAACTATATTAAATCGTGACTTAGCATTATGTGAGAGCCCAGATCAGTACCATAATTATGGTTTGTCGGCTTGTTTTAAGATTAATCATAACCAAGGATTTGTATCTGGCTTATAAACTTTAGTTGGTATTAACCATAGCTTAGCATTACGTGCAAACTTGGACCTCCTTCTTAACCATGGTTAAGGAGCCATCACCAAATATACAGAGCCATGAGTGAACAGCGGAGAAAAAATTGAGCTGCTCTCAAGGATCACCTTGCTGATGCTTTTAAGTATCCTGTGGTGTGACAAACCCAGGTTTAAGTGACAGGCTGCAAGGTGCCTCAGCTTTAATTGTGGTTTACGCTAACCATGGTTTAGCAGTATTTGTGAACCAGGTCTGTATGCCCTGCTGAAGCCGCTGCCATTTCGGTTTTGTGTCACGCGGTGGCATTCTAGTGTTCACATGTGCGAGAGAGAGCTTTTATTAATCCAGGGTTGTGTGGAATTAACTAGGAGCAGAAAATCTGTCAGCGTTACGATCAGCTGATGGAAGCCTGGGAGAAAAAAGTGGATCGCATAGAGAACAACCCCCGCCGGAAGGCAAAGGAGAGCAAGACCCGCGAGTATTACGAGAAGCAGTTCCCCGAGATCCGGAAGCAGAGGGAGCAGCAGGAGCGGTTTCAGAGGTAAACGGGACTGAGGGTCCAAATGGTCTGGAGGGCACCAGGTTGGCGAAGGCCGATCTGGTCCAGCCTTCTGATTTCCCCCAGCAGCACCTGGGCGGTGCCTCTCGAGCGGGACATTGATCAGAGGGCCATATCCCAGAGTGGTGTAGGAGAGGCAGTGTGGTGCATTGGTTAACGTCCTGGACTAGGACCTGGGAGACCTGGGTTCAAATCCCCCTACTCAGCCATGAAGCTCAGTTGGTGATCTCGGGCCAGTCACTCACTCACTCTCAGCCCAACCTCCCTCACAGGCTCGTTGAGGACAAATTGAAGAGGAGAACCACGTCCGCCACCTTCAGCTCCTCAGAGGAAAGGTGGGTTGCAAATGCGATGAATGAAATAATGAATTCAAAATAAAATAAAAAATAAACTAAAATCCTTCCAGTAGCACCTTAGAGACCAACTAAGTTTGTTCTTGGTATGAGCTTTCGTGTGCATGCACACTTCTTCAGATACACTGAAACAGAAGTCACCAGACCCTTATATATAGTGAGAGGGTGGGGAGGGGTATAACTCAGAAGGGTGGTGGGAATGGGTGATAGGCTGATAGCTGTGGTAAACCTGTTGACTGTTAACGACTGCAGTTGGTCTTACAGGAAAAAGCTATGGGCGAGAAGGTTAAAAATAGCTTTGTCATGTATAACGAGATAAGAATCCAATGTCTCTATAATGAATTCAGTTGGGGATTCCTTCTGCCAGTTGGGGATTCCTCTCCCTCTCTCCTTTTAAAAGCCACCTTAAAAGGAAGAGGCCACCCCACACATCCTACAGTGGTGCAAATTTCACGCGTCAGTTTGGGGCTGTGTGAAGGCATCTCTCTGAAATGGGCTCAGGCCTCCTTCCCTGGGCTGTATCAGAACATTTTGCAGTTGCATCAACAGTGCATTCATCTCTGCCCTCCAAAATCTTGTCGCTGTTCCTTGTCCCTCCATTATCTGCCACCTGAGGCGGCTGCATTGCTCTGCCTCATGGTAGGGCCGGCCCTCTTGCTGCTGATAGGGTGATCTTCAGTTCTTGTTTTATTTATATGTAGGAGAGAGCTTAAAAAACAAACAAAAACCATTTCCCTCACATCTTTTGCCTAAGCTAGCATGCATTCTGTCACGGCCGGCCCTGAAGAGGCTGACTGACCACACCTCACCCTGACATTGCCAATTGTTTTCCTGTTCTCAGAAAAAAGCTACTTTTTTTCTTTTCATTTTGGTTTCCCTTTCTGTTGTTGTTGTTGCACCCCCAGGGTGGGGCAGAGAGGGACCGGACTTTCGGCGACCATCGCCCGGAGCGAGCACGAAATCTCGGAGATAATCGACGGGCTCTCGGAACAGGAGGTGAGGACCGGGCTTCTTATTTATATTGGAGCATCTTTACCCTGCTCTTCAGCCGAAAAGGCTCCCAGAGCGGCTCACATGCACACACACAGCATCTTTGAATTTGAAAGAGGGGAGGGTGCAGTAACCTTGTACCGAGTCCCTTGCCTATCCATCCTCTTCTCTTTGTCAGGAGACCCCCTAGTCCCCTCCCAGAGCTATAATTGCCTTCACAGGGAACTCTGGGGATTGTGGCTCCGGGATGGGAATAGGCATATATTAACAACTCTCAGCATCCTTAGCAAACTACACTTCCCAGGAGTCTTTGGGAGAAGCCTTGAATGTTTAAAGTGATCTCATAGTGTTTTAACCGTATGGGTGTGAATGGGCCTTTGGCCTGACCCAACTGGGCTCTTCCGAGGTAGGCTAGTCAGAGGGGGGCTTTGTGGGTCGAGATGGGCCTGGTCCAGACCAACGCAGCAAGCCTTATGGCTGGGACATTCTTACGTGTGTGAACATGGATTCGAATCCTGAAGTCCGAAGTCCAGCGTGGTACACACATCCTGTGCTTTTTATAGCCTGATCTTACACCATGTGCAGCACAGCATGTTTTCCCTGTCCTAATGTGTATTTTCTTACAGTGTTGGCAAACCCCTTAAATCATCTGCAGCAAAGGGTAGCTTTTCATGAACAAGCGCCACCATCTTCCCTGTTCCAAAAAAAGCTGCACTGGGACTGGATAAAGATGCTGTGGGCCAAAGAGAAAAATCTTTCTTCTTCTTCTTCTTCTTCTTCTTCTTCTTCTTCTTCTTCTTCTTCTTCTTCTTCTGTACTTGTAACTAAGGAAGTCCAAGATGTAACCGCAAGAGCTGACACCCCCTCCCCCCCTTTTTAAAAAGCAATTTTGGCTCTGTGTTGGCTGATTTGGGGGTCCATTACTTGTAAACAGAAACTTCACTATTAATTTTGTGTGTGCTTTTTTCTTCTCTGGTCTTGCAGAATAACGAGAAACAAATGCGTCAGCTCTCGGTCATCCCTCCCATGATGTTTGACGCGGAACAGAGGCGGGTGAAGTTCATAAACATGAACGGGCTGATGGAGGACCCCATGAAGATCTACAAGGACCGGCAGTTCATGAACGTCTGGACAGACCACGAGAAGGAGATCTTTAAAGAAAAGTACTTTTATTTATTTTGTGGGGGTTTTTTTAGGGTTTGCATTGCACAGTAGAAAAATCTGTTGCATGGCGACCAACTAGGGCCAGTAAAGGCAAGTGATGGTCTAATTCAGGAATGGGGAATCTGTGGCCCTCCCATGGACTACAGCTCCCATCATCCTTGACCATTGGATGGGGCTAATGGGGCTAGGGAGTCCCAGCAACACCTGGAGGGATAAAGGTACCCTATCCCTGAACTGGATTGTCACTTGCTCTTACTTCCCCTCCATCACTTGCCTTTACTGCCCCTCCAGCGTAACTCTGCCTCCTTTTAAATCAGGGATGGGCAACCTGTCAACCTCCAGTTGTTGCTGGACTACAGCTCCCATCATTCTTGATGGTTGGTAGGGCTAGACGGGGCAGATGGGAATTGTATATTATTAGGACCCCTGGACGGTTACGTCCAGTCAAATTCGACTATGGGGTGCTGCGCTCATCTCCGCTTTCAGGCCGAGGGAGCCTGCATTTGTCTGCAGACAGCTTTTCCGAGTCATGTGTCCAGCATGACTAAACCGCTTCTGGTACACAGAACACCATGATGAGTGCCAGAGCGCACGGAAACGCCGTTTACCTTCCCGCCGCAGCGGTACCTATTTATCTGCTCACGCCGGTATGCTTTTGAACTGCTAGGTTGGCAGGAGCTGGGACAGAGCAACGGGAGCTCACCCCGTCGCACAGACTCGAACTGCCGAACTTGTGATCGGCAAGCCCAAGAGGCTCAGTGGCTTAGACCACAGTGCCACCCACGTCCCTGAGTGTATATATCATTAAGTCAGCTTCAAACCTGAAGCTGGGAACCGTAATGTCTAAGTATGGACACAATGGAAAAACTGGTTGATTAAAAGACTTCCATTTTGTTGGCTCACCCTGTGAAAGGTCTGCTTGCGGGGGCAGTGGATCCTTTCCCATATCTGCTTATTCAGCTTAATGATTGACAAAACACAGATTGATAATAGATGCTCACAGTTACTTCCGATTCAGGTGTGTGTTTTCTGCGGTTGCCATGCAAGTGGCATGTAGACGTCAGGTTTTGTATTCAACCCTGAAATGCTCACCTTTCATTAAAAAAACCCAAAACAGAGTTCAAGTTTCTAGTTCTGATGGATGATGAGAATATAGACTTTTGGACCCTGCAGGTGATGTCCGGCAAAAGGAACACAGAATGCTGCCTTATAATGAGCCAGGCCATTAATCCATCTAGCTCAGTATTGTTTGCACTGTTTCGCAGCATCTCTCTAGGGGTTCAGGCAAGGAAGCCTTTTCCTAGCCCCACCTGCAGATTAGGGATTGGACCAGGGATCTTTGGCATGCAAAGGATAAGCACAGCCCCTTAGTTTAATGGGCCTTTCCCACAAGATTCGAGTCCTCGTGATTCTGAATTAGAGGGCTGATTTACTAGGAACCTACACAGCTGACTTCTGCAAAGCCAGCCCATCAAGCTTAGTATTGTCTGCACAGACCAGCAGTTTTTCCCAGCTCACCTGGAGATGCCAGGGCTCGAACCTGGGACCTTCTGCATGTGAAGCCAGGGCTCTCAAACTAGGCTACAGCCCTTCCGCCAGTTAAATTCTAGGAGCCGACAGGGCGATCAAGCAGGGTTTCTTGAAAATGGGGTGGGGGCGCTTTGCCTATTTGGAAGCCCTGCTTTTTAATATTTGGACTTGCCTTTAACCAGGTTGCAAAAGGGGTCTAGCCAAATGGTAACTGTGATGGTTTTAATTTTGAATGGCAGAACATGATGTTTTCTCTGTGTGTTTTCCTCCCCGTCAGATTTGTCCAGCATCCTAAGAACTTTGGCCTAATTGCTTCCTACTTAGAAAGAAAGGTGAGATGATGCGTTTTTTGGGGAGGGGTGTTGTGATAGGATGTCCACTTAATTCCCAAGATGGCTTCTTAAGTGGTTTGCACTTACAAACGATGCCTGATTAAAATTGTCCACAACAAATATTCACACAGGCCACACTTTGGCGAAAGGCACCCGCAGCGGTGTGTAAGCATTGTGTGTGACCCCCCCAGGCTAATGCAATTCCCTCACTTCTAAGCCTGGGACTGCACAATGGATAGCGAGAACATTGACATGCCGTATCCCACCGAGGGCCCATAAGTAAGCGAATCTTTCCATTCCAGAATGTTCCGGACTGTGTCTTGTATTACTATTTGACCAAGAAAAATGAGAACTACAAGGCCCTTGTGCGAAGGAACTATGGCAAGCGGCGGGGAAGGAACCAGGTGCGTTGCGTTGAGTGGTGCGACCCGCTCGTTTTCTCACGACTGAAAAAGGCAATTTTAAAATTATTATTATCTTACACACACACACACACACACATATATATATATACACATACGGTATATGTAATTTTCTATGCGCTGTTTTTAAACCAGTTTTCCCCCACCCCAAATGTACTGGTGGCTTGGGCAAAGGGTTTTTACTTGGACTAAAACTGGAGACTTCACTGTTGTACAAAGAAAAAAGATCTCTCTCTCTCTCTCTTTCTCTCTTTCTCTCTCTCTCTGTCTGTCTCTCTGTCTCTTCCTCCCTGTGGGTTCCCCAGGGGTGTCTGCTTGGCGTGTGTGTGTGTATGTGTCAAAGGATACTGGACTAGATGGGCCTTTGGCCTGACCTAGCAGGACTCTCCTTATGTCGTTTTGGAGGCTAACCTCATCAACAATTGAGCCTCTGTGTGCCAGGGCAGTCTACCTCCAATTACCAAATGACGAGTGCAGCAGCACCACAGGGCTGTCGGTCTGCTTGCCCTGCTTGGGGGGCTTCCTGGAGGCATCTGATGGGCCAATGTGAGAACAGGATGCAGGACTAGATGGGCCAGTGGCCTGATCTAGCTGTAGGGCTCTTAAGTTCTGACACGCACCAACTCACTCACCCCTCTTACATTCTTACAAACATACACACTTTGTCTTGTAAGTACCAGGCATTGACCAGTAAATTCTCCCTCCTGCTCCTCCTTTCCCCCAGCCATTTGGGACCTGGGAAGATTCTGGAATCCCCCTCTGCTTATCGGATGTGACGCAGGCTGGAACACAGAGTCCCAGTAATTCTCTGCCCCCCCCCCTTTTGGGATGATGTTTCTGCTTGTACATTGGCAGCAAGAACAAGGAGTCAATGGATCTGACCCGTTAACTTTCCAAGGAACATTTTCTGGTTGGCCTTTCAGTTTCCAATCCAGTTTCCCTCCGGCTGTTTAGGGACGAACTAAACAGGGACATAGGAAATGGCCGTGTACAAGTCTAGCTCAAGATTGTCTACACAGGGACCGGCAGGGGCGCTCTGCGGTTTCAGGCAGTCTGTACAAGCGTGGGACTCTTAATCAGGGCTGTGGATTCGATACCCACGTTGGGGCAAAAAGTTCCTGCATTGCAGAGGGGTTGGACTAAGTGATTCTTGTTGTCCCTTCCAACTCTACAATTCTGTGGTCCCATGTGGGTTTCTCCCAACCCCACCTGGAGATTCTGGGGATGGAAGCTGTGGACTGTGGCTCCTAAAAATAAAGCCAAGTTTCCAGTCCTCTTGGTTCTGAATCAAGGTCTGGTTTTAAAAGGAACATAGGAAGCTGCCTTATACTGAGTCGGACATTGGCCCACCTAGCTCAGTGTTGTCTGCACTGACTGGCAGCGGCACTCTCCAGGGCAGGGGGTCTCTCCTAGCCCCACCTGGAGACGCAGGGGATCGAACCTGGGAACTTCTTCAGGCAAAGTGTGTGCTCTGCCACTGAGCTACGGCTGGAAGAGCAGTGATCGCTGGTCAGCTTCACTCCCTCTGGCTGAAACTGTTTGAGGTCAGGAGGGGTCGGTAGGGGCCATGGTTGTGGATCCAAGGTGGAAATGTGTAGAAAATTTGTTGTTTGGGAGCTCTGGGAAATCTCTGAATAGCTGTCAATCACCCGTTGGCGTTTTTAGGGGTGTTTTAGCAGTGATTTTAAAACAGAGTGTGTTCAGCCAAAAGGTTTTGGGTTTCTCGCTGGCTTGCATTGTCCCCACCTGGAGAGAATTGTGAGAAAATGGTTCTGTCGATAGAATCATGATCTTGACTCTCCAGCACAGGGTGGATTTGATTTAAATCACGACTTAAATCACTAATTAGTAAGACTTGATTTAATTTTTATTTTTACAGAAAGACTCATTCTTGCTGGTATAATCTTAATATTTACAACCAGATGAAGGTTTCATTTTTGGTGTAATAAATTTTCGGAGCAGTTTTCACAGTCATATAAAAATTACTGATTTGGTTATACTGTTAGAAATACTTTGACAGATGATTATGGAATTATTGTGGGGTTTAATAAGTTAACTGTTTCCATTGGACAACTTTTCATTTCCTTAATAACAATTTAAACAATTTATTTAACTAAAACAATAACATTATAGCATATGTATCCATGTTTGTTAACTGATGTGGTTAAACGATGTTTTTTTTTAAAAAACAAACTTTAGACTGAGTTTTAGCACACATGAAAAACTTTTTAAAAAACCTCTTATTTGGACTACAATGTAACTTAAATGGAAAAGTATCTTTAGAAATATTTTCCTTCCAAAAGCATTTTATTTTAAAAATCTGATTTAAATTTTAAAACATCTGATTTATATTTTAAAAATCTGGTTTTTTTACCCCCCCCCCCAAAAAAAAATCATTGATTTTTTTTTATCCACCCTGCTCCAACACATTCCATTCTGCAGTCAAAAAAGTGGGAGCTGGGGTGGGCTGTCCCCAGTGGATTCTTAATGATGTGGGTCACTTGGTGGAGTGGGCGCTTCTTGCCTCCCCTCGGGAGAGTCTCTGAGGGTCCTCACCTAAGCTGCATTAGTCAGGGGTGGGGAACCTCTGGGCTAGAGGCCAGGTGCGGCCCTCCAAGCTCCTCTTGTCCGGCCCTTGGGACTCTTCCCCAGGCCATGCCCTTCATTGCCCCTGCCTCTCAACCTGCTTGAGCGTCTTTTCCGGGCTGGAAATGTGTCTGCTTGAATTCTGATCCTAACTCTTTGCTTGGCTGGACGGAGGAGAGGGAGAGGGGTGTTCAGGTATGTGTGTGTGAGCAGAAACTCACCGTACAAAAGGTATAATTTACGTACATTGCTCTAGCCCTGCCCACCACTGGCATGTGGTCCCCTGGAGATTCCCTAGAATGGAATGTCGTCGTCCCCGGGTTGCAAAAAAGGTCCCCCATACATTTTAGAAGTACATTTTGTATGGGGGGTTAGGGGAGGTGTAGCACCTCTGTTGGGGGAGATGTTGTGATCCTTCTGGGGTCATTTGTCCAGCTTTGGTCCACACCCTGCACTCAGCTCTGACCTGTGGCTCCTAGAAGCTGCCAGCAGGTGACAGCGACCACACCCTGGAAAATGGCTTCGACTGGCCGGCTAACCCATGTGAGGGTAGCCGATGGGTCTCAAACCCTCGGTGAGTTAGGGACTTCCCCTGCATCCAAAGACAGGCTTTGACAGATCAAGCAGACAAGACCAAGAGTGGGTCCAATGGCCAAGAAGGCGGTTTCTGCGTGTGCTGTGGAGGGAAGTGAGCGGCAGATGGGGTTCGTCCACCTGGGAAGGGAGCCCATCTAGGAGAAGGAAGACTCTCATCCTAAAATTCCGCTGCCTTGCGAGATATCTTTGGGAGAAGAAAAGGCTTAGGGGTAAACCATACACCAGGAATGGCCAATAGGCCAATAGCGATCTAGTGGTCGATCCCCGGGAGGTTTGACCTGAACCCCCACCAAAAGGGGTAGATCACTGCGAGTTTTTAATTGCGTGAGTAGATCACAGTCTCCTGGAAGTTGGCTGTCCCTGCCCTACACAAATCCAGATTGGAGTCTCTGAGAAAGTCAGACGGCTCCTTATACTCCTCCTTCCGGCAGCTCCTGCAACCAAGCTGGTGCCAAACGTCTTGCTCTGCTTTCCCTTGAGTCCAGTTTATTATTATTATTATTATTATTATTATTATTATTATTATTATTATTATTATTGACAGTCTTGTTTTAATCTGCAAAAGCAAAGGTCCCACCTGTTCCATGTCAAAGATGCTGCTTTGGTTCCGGTATGTTTCCGTAGCAGGCAGTGAAAATGAAAACACCGGCTTTTCCTCTCCTAACAATGACTCATTATTCTTCCCCTTTCTTAAAAAAAGGGAAAGTTGCTGTGCACTTCCTGCAGGATCTCAAAATGACCTCTAGATTGTTTTTTTAATTTAACAGGCAAGCATTAACAAATTAATATTGGCTAGCAGATATGGGGTGGTTAAAACTTAATTACAACAGCTAGAACCATAGCTGTCAACTTTCCCCTTTTTTGCGAGAAATTCACTTGTTCCAGCGCCGTGTCCTAATGCAAAAAAAAGGAAGGTTGACAGCTCTGGCTAGAACGTTGTAATTTACATAATCTTACATACCTGAAAGGCCTCCTCTTTCTCTACAGCCCCTCGTGGGTGCTAAGATCTTGCTTGTTCCACCACATCAGAAACTCAATTTGTGTGTGTCACAGCAGTATCCCTGGGGAGGGCCTTCTCTGTGGCAGCCCCTAAGTTGTGGAACTCCCTCTCCTGCATCTGACCCCTTCATTATACAGTTCCCAGTGAATGCTGAAGACGCATTCTTTATCCTGGCCTCTGGCACTCGAGGTTTCTGTTTTCAGGACCAGCCTTCTCTCTGTGATTTTAAGTTATTCTAAACCGTTTTAAATATTATGTTTAAAGTTTTGTAACCTGCCCCGGGAGGCTGAAGGGTGGGCAGATAATATCCATGCAGTAATGTATAGATAAGGCAGAGACTGACAGTATGCAAAGACTAAAATCGACGACAGGTAGCTGTTGCTGCGTCCGAGTAACTATCTTCATTAATTTACTGATTGCCTTCTAAACCACCATCTCAAGGCAGTTTACATGAAAGAGCGGTGCTTTTTTCCCCTGGAGGGAAACAGGGGTACTCATACCCCTAAACATTTTGTGAATCTTTGTACTTTTGTCCATTTACTGTGTTTATTTTTCCCAATTTGAACTATAAAATGGTGGTTTTCTTGAGTCAAAATGAGAGTACCCCTAACGTGTTTTTTTTAAAAAAAACATTTATTGAATTTTCCAATTAGACAAATACAAACAATAACAAACAAAAAACAAAACAAGTATCAAAAACTACAGTCTACAAACATACAAAAATACTACAAAAAAAATCTCATTGTCTTTTCCCAGTTTTTTAACATTCCATTGGGACCTCCTCCCGTCCTCTCCTCTGCGTTCATTTCCAAACCTCTTTTAGTAACTTTGTAACATTGTAATATCTACTTTTCACCCTCTCATCTTAATCATAAAATCCTACTCATTATATCTTAAATCTTAATTCTTATTTTTTTCAACACCTCTTAACTACAAAAAGAAAAAGAAATAGGTTTTTCTATCAAACCAATCTCATATTACCCCTCACTACCTCTTATATCCTTTCTTAGCTTAACTTAGTTATACTATAGCCTATATATAGGCTATAAATGTGTTTTTTTTTAAAGGAAAAAAAGCACTGTGAAAGAGTATTAAAAACATAGAAACAGGAAGCAGACTGAAACTCTAACAAGCGGACACTCGTTGCCTTGGCTGATAAATCCTTGGAATAGCCCAGCTCTGTACTTGCGACATTCAGACGTGCAGAGGCAGAAATCAGTTTAAAATCCTGGGCCCGGCCTCCAGATGTGCAGAGGAGGAAATGGAACCTAAGATTCTCCTCTCCATTTTTTTTTTTTTTGCATCCTTTTTTGGAGCGCTTGATCTTCCGCCGCTACTCGACCGGCCTCGGGGGGAGGGGGGGGAATGGACGGACCCTTCCTTGCTGTCCCTAGTTGACACAGTTCCCGGCACGAGCTGCCGTCCCTCGTGGAGCAGGCCCCCTCCCCTCCCCTCCCCCCCATCCGCACGCGCGTCCTTCCTTGCAGCAGCTGGTTCAGCCGGGCGATCTGACTAGACAGAAACGCCTGGTGCGGCCAATCAAGGCTCTGCTCGGCGGAGGGATTACCTCGTGTGACCCCGGTCGAGATTAGAAGCTGGCATGTGCGGCCAGCCAACTCTCCTCCCTGCTTAGGTGGTTTGCTTTTTCTTTTCTTTTTTTTAAGTGACCAGGATGACACCGTGAGGTTCTCTTCTCTTCTTTCTCTCTCTCTCTCTTCTTTCCCTTTCCCCCTGGAATCTAAAATTTGGGCAGTCTTCCCCTCTCCAAACTGGGGAGGGAGGGTGCCGACATGTTCGCCTCCCCCCATGTCATATGAGCCATGGAAACTTTGCCTAATTTTTTTTTCCTTTGACCCCCACGCCTAACACAGACCGGTATCTCTCTGTTGCACCCAACCCTCTCCGGGCTGTGGATAATTAAAAAAACAAAAAAAGCTTTTTATTTTTAATCAAGAGTCAAGCATGCAGGTACGTCGAAGCGCGAAGCCTCAGCCGACCGAAGGTTTGTGTTCCCAGAACTTGCCTTTTGCTTCTGTTCCGTCCGCCGGATAAGCCGACTTTTAAAATCTCGTTAGCCGGTTTATTTTTAAAACGGGGGGTGGGGGGGAGAGGTTTAAAATTAGGAAGCAGGTGATTAGCTGTGTCTAATTTTTGTGTGTTGCTGTGCAGGGAGCGGGAGAGAGAAGGGGACACCCCCCCCCCCGTGACTTTGTAAAGTTAACCCTTTACATCTGGGGCTGCCGTGACTTGGTGCCAGGGGGGAGGGTGGCAAAGGACCCCCCCCCCCCGTTTGTTTAAACCTTGTTAAAGAAACACTTGGGATAACCAGCTAATGCCGTAAATGCTTTGGAGCCATAGCCATAAGCAAGGCTTGTGGGGTCTACCGTCTGCATGTGTTTTTAAGAGTGTCACTTTGAGTTTTAAAGCGTTTCAAAGGTAATCTCATTTTCACTCTAAAAATAACTTTGGGGCTTCCCCCCCCCTTGCCTCCACCTTAACTGTAATAAAGAGATCTGTTGCTTAAGGAAGGTTTTTTGTTTTGTTTTTTGGAAATTGTTAAGTAGCCTGCATGTGCGATTTAAAAAATATTTTTAAAGCACATTTTTAAAAAATCGATCCTTTAGAAGCAATCAGTTAATATGCAGTCTTTTTTTCTTATTACTGGCTCTTAACTCCCCTTTTCTTTTCCAAATTGGGGCCAGCCTCCAAGGCAATTTGGTGCCTGGTTGGAGGTGCAGAATCTTGCCCCGCTCCCCCCAGCACCCACAAATGAGGGCCTGATCTACTATGCTCCTTTACACACACCCTTCCTCTCCCCAGCAGGTCTGCCAGAATGTTTATGTATTGCGTTTCTACCCCACCTTTTTCTCCAAGGAGCTCAAGGTGGCGTTCATGGCTCTCCCCCTCCCCATTTAATCCCCACAACGACCCTGCGAGGTAGGTTAGGCTGAGAGAGGCAGTGTGACTGGCCCAGAACCACCCAGTGAGCTTTGTGGCTGAGTGGAGATTTGAACCCTGGTCTATCCCAGGCCCTACTCCTATAATTTAACCCATGGGTCTGATCCGCCTTCCTTGCTCCCCTCCAGCTCAACCTGCCCTTAACGGTCCCAAAATCGCCCCTCATTGCGGCTGCTGGGGGGCCTGTTTTAACCACCTGCTTTGTTGATTTGGAAGCTCCTGGCAGCAGCGCCAAACCTCCCGTCGGCAGGAGGCAGGAACGCTGTGTCTCATTCCTCCAGCTGCCCTGTCCCAGCTGGGCCTGCAAAGTGAGATGCTTTTTGCTAGAGTTTGCTTCTCTCTTAAATTTAGTAAACAACCCCCCCCCCTTGCTCAAGTATGTGTGTTCCCTGGCACATCTGGGGGCACTGCGTGACTATTTATGTTGGCAAACCCTTCGGACTCTTCTGAATAGACCACACAGGCCAGGACGTTTTCCGGGGTCTTCTTGCGCACCAGAAATACAATCCAGTTTCTGCCGTGCGCACACTTGACCCACTGCTCTCTCTAAATATTCCTTGGGTGTTTTAGAATCGGAACAGCTGACTTCCAGCGACTGAGGCTGTTCTCTCTGATTGCGTAGGAAGGGAAAGACCGAAGTTGCAATGAAGAGTACTTCTCTCCCCCCCCCCCACCCGGGAAAAGTTATATAAATGCTGGCTTTGCCCAGCTATTGATTTAAGGCCATCACATCTTATATCCTATCCTCAAAGGAAGCCAGCATAGTGTGTAAACTGAGGTCACCTCGTTTCTCCCCTCCTGCTTCGCCCCTCACAACAACCCAGCGAGGTAGGATAGGCCAAGAGGGGATGACCAGCCTTGAGATTGACTCAGGCGCTGAGCCAGGGAGGTGGGCTTGGAAGTCTCCCTGTCTGGAGCCCACGCCTCTTGTCCAGGGGTTGGGGAGGCTGTGGCCCTCCTGCAAATGTGGCCGGACTCCCGACTCCCATCAGCCCCGAGGCAGTTTATCAACAGTCAGGGGTGATGGGAGTTGTAGTTTGGCAACATGCAGGAGACCACCGTTTCCTTGCCCCTGGGCCAAAGTGGTAGAGTTGATTCCTAGAGAGAGAGAGACCACAGAGAACGAAATGGCCAGAGCAGCCTTCCTCTCAACCTCTTCCCCTCCAGATACTTTGGAATGCAACTTGCATCATTCTGACCATTGACCGTATTGGCTGGAGTTGATGGGAGTTTGACAGCGCTGGGCTGGGGGCAGTGGGAAGACTGGGCTGGATCTGCACTCTGTGGCCAGGTGCTGGGCTTAGGGTCACGTTGGGCTTTTTTCTGAATAACAGCTGGCCGCGCCATACAGGAAACCGATGGGGGAATTTTAAAAGGGTGCGCTGTGTGTATGGGAAGTATGTATGAATATTTCGGACTCGGGGAAAGAGAAATCAAAGACCCACCTCTGAAAGAGAAAAATCAAAGATTCCCTGGGATCTGCCTAAAGCGGTATCATATAGGGCAGGCATAGGCAAACTCGGCCCTCCAGATGTTTTGGGACTACAACTCCCATCATCCCCTAGGTAACAGGACCAGTGGTCAGGGATGATGGGAGTTGTAGTCCCAAAACATCTGGAAGGACAAGTTTGCCTATGCCTGACACAGGGTGATGGAAGTCGGGCATCTTCTCTGCGGCAATGCCAAACCTGTGGGTCCAGAGGCGTTCTCTGTGGCGGCCCACCTGGAATTTATCTGTTGCATTTATTCATTGCATTTATACCCCACCTTTTCCTCCAAGGAGCTCAAGGTGGCGTACATGGTTCCCTTCCTCCTCCATTAATCCCCACAACAACCCTGTGAGGTAGATTAGGCTGAGAGGCAGTGACTGGCCCAAGGTCGCATGCAGTAAGAGCTTTATGGCCAAGATTCGAACCCTGGTCTCCTGAGCCCTAGTCCGACACTGACCTCTACATCACACTGCTTTGGGCACCCTTCAGAGAACTACATGGCCTCCTTAGTATAAACCTTAGACGCCTTTCACTCTGTCATGGCTTCCCTCCCACCAACGCATCATGGGGTTTCCACTTAGTTTCGCACAGGGGCTGAGCATTCTCCACGCAGATCCCAAGCCCTCTAAATGGAGCAGTTGGATGAAGAGGGTCGGAAGCTGCCTTATGCCAGATTGGGCCACTGGTCCATCTGGCCCAATATTGTCTGCACTGACCGGCAGCGGCACATTCCTAGCCCTCCCTGGAGACGCTGCCCCCAAATCCATTGCAGACAAGCAACATCTTTTTGAAGCCAGATTAGGCCTATAGTATGAGTCTGTTCTGCTAGAAGGCAGGCAGAGGGGCAGGAACATGGATCAGGAGGGTCCCATCGGCTCTCATCTTTTCCCTCCTTACCATTCATACTTTTCTTTATGGAACCCAGAAGCCAAAATTTCATTTAGCTCAATCCCCGGCTCTGCATGTAACTAGCCGCTTTCCAGATCCCCTAGAGCGGAGCTTTCCGAACTGTGTGTCATGACAGATTAGCGTGTTGGCTGTCGTGTCCAGGTGTGCCGTGTGAACGCTCCTCCCAGGGCTGGAATAGGGTGGGTTTAACCTCCGGCTTGCTAGTAAAACTGAATTACTGTGTCATGAATTGATGCGTGCCTGAAAAGTGTGTCACCAACAGGAAATGTTTGGAAAGCTCTGCCCTAGAGTAACAATAGCCTATAGGTGACTAAGCAAAACAACCCCTTGTAAATTTGGAAGATGGTTGTGTGTCTTTTCTCATCCAGGCTGTGAATGTCACTTCATGTGGGAATCTTAAGATTTGTATGAGTGGTTCTGCTCTCTTGTTGTGGCAGTATTTGTGAGGTTTCTTCATGTGGGAATATTTCACGGGATGCTCCCAATCCTCATTCATTCTTTCTCTCTTTCTTTCTCAAATGCCTGGTGTAAGTGAACATGCGGTTGCATCTCTGATTGGGGGGGGGGGCAGGAGGATTCCCGTCCCCGAGATTTTCGCTCGGGCGCTTGCGATCTCCCAGACCCGATCCCGCTGCTGCTGGCTGTAGCCCTGTTGTGTAATTCTGATTCCTTCCATTTCAGCAAATCCAACGTCCTTCCCAAGAAGAAAAAGTCGAGGAAAAAATAGAGGAGGAGAAGGCCGAGAAAACTGAGAAAAAAGAGGAAGAGAAAAGAGATGAAGTGGAAAAGGACGAGAAGGAAGAATCCAAGTGAGTCGTGTCGCGAGAAGCCGTAGCTCTGCTCCAAATGGCGGAGGAGGAGGGAGCAGGCAGAGGAGGGGAAGCCAGTTTAGGTGCATGCCTGGCGGTGTCAAACCACAACTCATGCCACCCCTGCCCGTCAGCCATGCAGGAGTTGGAGGTGAACAACATCTGGGGGGGCGGCGGCATATGTTTCCCATCCTGTCCATCTGTGGAACTCTCTGCCACAAGAGGCAGTGATGGCCACCAACTTAGATGGCTCAGAAACAGAATTGGGCAAATTCACGGGAGGAGGACACAGCCACTAGCCAGGATGGCTCTGCTCTGCCTCCGCGGTCGGAGGCAGCAAGGCATCTGAATACCAGCTGCTGGAAACCACAGCAGAGGAGAGTCCTCTCGTGCTCAGATCCTGCGTGCGGGTTTCCCACAGGCATCTGGGTGATGGCTGTGAGATCAGGATACTGGTGGCCTGACCCCGCAAGGCTCTCCTTATGTTCCTGTACTTTAGCTGCTGCCTAGCGCACAGGAGTCCACCTCCCTGCTCCCCTCTCGACCCCGGATGAAGGGCCATGAGTTTGTGCGCATCTCTGCTTGCAGCTGACGTTTGCCACCTCTAACGACTATTCGCACCCATTAAATTTACTGCGGTCTCCATTGTTCCCGACTGTTGCGCATGCTGGCTGCTTAGAGCCCAAGAAGCAGCGGGCACTGGGGCAGGGCCGCTTCCCTGACCTCTGGCCGGCCACGTTGCTTCCGCTTACCAGGTGGTGAGACGGCAAGGTCAAGGGTAGTACAAACAGAATGGCAGGAAACTGGCTTGTTGTGCAAGAGCACCAGCCCTCCTTTAGTTATGCAATCAAGATGCAGAATTGAACCTTGGTTGTGTTTGTGTGTGTGTCCCCTACTGCGCTTAAAACTCTTCCAGCTTTTTCTGCGGTCTGTTTGTAACTTGCCTTGAGATGTAGGTAAAAAGCAATGAATGACTCATTTATCTATTTTACGAAAAACATATTTATAAAAGTATTTGTATACCACTGTGTCATTGGTATATATGTCATTTGCAGCAATGCAAACATAAAACTATACCAATAAAGACCTTTAAATAGTTAGAAACAGACATCGGTATATAAATTATATGATATAAAATAATAAATTGAACCCCCCCCCCCTTGCAGGCACCCTTTGGCACCTCTCACTTTGGGGGGAAAGGAACCCCCGTCTTGCACGCAGTCGCTTCGTGGTTCCGGGTGTCATTCCTCTTGTCCCCTTTCTTTCCCCCTCTCAGGGAGAATATCAAAGAGAAGGACAAGGTTGAAGTTGTTCCCGAAGAGCCTGAGGAAAGGGAGCAGGTGGCCCCGCGAGGCCGGAAGACGGCCAACAGCCAGGGCCGGCGGAAGGGCCGGATCACCAGGTCGATGACGAACGAGGCCGCGGCGGCTAATGCCGCGGCGGCTGCCGCCACTGAGGAGCCTCCGCCGCCACTGCCTCCACCGCCAGAACCTTGTGAGTAGGCGCCCCGGAAAACAGTAGTAGGCCAGCGGGCAGGGCCAACCCTATGATGAGGCAGAGGGAGGCAGGTGCTGAGGTGCGGGGAGTGGGCGGAGCAGCAAGTGCCGTGTGGTCTGCCCTGTACCTGCTGCCCTAAGTGCAGCACAACGCACTATCTTTCCACCGGTATTGGATTCAGCTAATAAAATGCCCCCAAATGCCTCAGTGCCCTGCCAAGGACCTGTTCCCCCTCCCAAGCGCAGAATGAAAGGAAATTAAAATTTGCCACTCGTTGCAAAGAGCCCCCTGCTTTGCAGGTAGAAATTCCCGGGTTCGATCCGCGGCAGGACTGGCCAGCTGCTGCCGGCCAGTGCCAGGCGACACTGAGCTAGAGGGGAGCTAGAGGGGCCAGCAGTCTGACTCCGTAAGAGGCAGCTTCCTCTGTTTAAACCAGCCCTTTGTTCAGAACAGGGTGAGCGGCCTTTTAGAAGAGGGCGGGATGTTTTTAATGTATTTCACCCCGCTTGGTTTTAATGCATCTGTGTGGGTTTTGTTGGGTGGGTTGACCTTAGGCAAGATAAAGCAACCAACACATTTTAAGAATAAGAATCAGGAATCTGTGTAAATACCGAGCCAAGAATTTGTCCTTCTAGCAGCAGCTTCATGGTTTGGGGCAGGGAGTCTCTTTCCCAGGCTTACCTGGGGCTGCTATTGGGGACTGAAACTGCATTGAACTAAACAGCAACAGCAGCAACAATTTTATTATTTGTACCCTGTCCATTTGACTCGATTGCCCCAGCCACTCTGGGCGGCTCCTTATGGCGCCTCCCTTGGCAACAGAGGAGACTGCTTTCTGCCAGATCAGACTCTTTGTTCATCTAGCGCAGTACTGTCTGCTCTGGCTGGCAGCAGCGCTCCAGAGTCTCACACCGGGAAGAATCTCATCCTCTTTTTTTATACCTGGAGGTGGTGGGGATTGAGCCTGGGACATTCTTCATGCAAAGCAAGTGCTCTGAACCACTGAGCTACATAGTACCTCCCCCATAATACAAAAAAATGATGAATGGCACTGCGCTTAGAGTGTCGAAGTCGGTCCTGGGGCACCAGGATTCACATCCGCACTCAGCCGAGAAGCTTCCTCTCTCAGCCTTCCCTACTTCAGAGGGTTGTTGTGGGGATAATACGGGGGCTGGTGGTGGAGAACTTTGTTTGCCACCTTGAGCTCCTTGGGGGGGGGAGAGAAAGGTAGAATATAAATGCAATAAAATAATTAAGCTCAAAATGAAAACTGAGAAGGTAATTCACCTCCCTAACCATAAGCCCTATGCGGCTTAGGACCCTCGTACTTAAGGGACCGCCTCTCCTGGTATGTCCCATGTAGGACCTTAAGGTCCTCAAATAATAATCTTTTGGAGGTCCCGAGCAACAAAGACGCTAGGTTGGCCTCAACTAGGGCCAGGGCCTTCTCAATATTGGCCCCGACTTGGTGGAACAGTCTATCAAAAGAGACCAGGGCCCTGCGGGATTTGGCATCTTTCCGCAGGGCCTGCAAGACGGAGCTGTTCCACCTGGCCTTTGGGTTGGTTTCTGTTTAATATTTATGCTTCATCTTTTATTGGTGGGTTATTTTGAAATTGAGACCTGCAGTTTTAATTGAATTTTTAAATTTGTATTTTAATCTGTTATTTTAAATTGATCGTTTTTATGTTTTTTTGCTGTGATTTTAATTGATGTTAGCCACCCTGAGCCCGGTTTTCTGGCTGGGAAGGGCGGGGTATAAATAAAAATTTTTTAAAATTATTATTATTATTATTCAGTTAAGACAAAACAAAAAATTCTTTCCAGTAGCACCTTAGAGACCAACTAAGTTTGTTCTTGGTATGAGCTTTCGTTTTGTTTTGACTATGGCAGACCAACACGGCTACCCACCTGTAACATAAGTTAAGAGAAACAGAACCCAGACCTTCAGATAGCAACAGACAAAAATATTTTAAAATGCCTCTCCCCGTTTTGCTTCCTTCATCGTGTAAATGCTTTCCGTGCAGGTGTGCTCTGAAAGTTTGATTTTTATGCATGAGGGTCTGCCTTGTCTGCCTTGTCCTAATTTCAAGAACAGCAGGCCGATAAAACAAGCGAACGAGGTCACTCCGTCTGTGGAGACATGGCGTCGGTGGCCTTGATGGGTTTATAAGAAATTCAGTGAATACTTCCCTCTTTACAATGGCCTCAGGACTGCCGACTCCGGTCCGTGGCTCCCCGTAGCGAATAAAAGCTCTCTGCAGTTATTTCCCTCAAAGAAAAGGACGACGCTCTTGTCATTCTGCGCTCAGGAGGTCGCCCATTTATTTGTGTGTAAAGAGACGAGAAGAATCCAGATAACCGTCAGTATTGAAAAATCAAGTCCATTATAAATATATTGCCATTTTGTAGGATCTTTTCTTAGCTATATAGGAAGGATGCTGGTTTATAAATATATGTAAATTTGAAGGGAAATACATCACAGGTACCCTTTCCTATGCAAAAACACCCCAAACGTGCTTAAGCTTCCTATTGTCGTAAGTTGGGTGTGTGGGTGTGGGTGTAAAGAAACAGTGACCCAAAATGGTGTCATTCTATGAAACTGATTGCTGGAAGATTCAGGAAGAAAGCTCTTCTTCATGCAGCACAGAATTAATCTATGGAACTCCCTCCCACTGGAGGCAGTGATGACTACCAACTTGGATGGCTTTCAAAGAGAATTAGACAAATTCATGCATATTCAGTGGCTACCAGCCTGTATGTTCTTCCCTCCACTGTAGGAGTCCTGACCCAGCAGGGCTTTTCTTACGTTCTTATGGATCTTCCAGGTCCAGTGGCAGTCTATCTGGATTCCTAGATTCTTAGGGCCATTTAGGCCCTTGCGAGAACCCAACGCTGGGGCCTGTTCCAGCAGCCAGTCTCGTACGGGTTTCCAGTCTCACGGAGTCAAAATGTTTCGCGTGGGCTCTTTGATGAAGAGGTGCCAAAGGAGAGAACTTCCTCTCTCACCCTGGCACCCCTCCAGTGTGCCTCCTTTCTCTCCTCCCCTTGCACTCACAGGGGATCTCATGTCCTCCTCGCAGGGAAGTTCTCTCTCTCTCTCATTCTCCCCTTCACTGGCACTCGCAAGGGATCTCTCTTCCTCCCCCCCCCCTCTCTCTGCCCCTTGCTTTTTGATGTAATAGGAACCGACTCTCTCCCGCTGTCAGTGGGCATGGTTCCCGAATGGCCTCAGCAGGCCTTAATGTAAACAGATTAATAGATTACGCTGAAACCGCAAGTCTTGGCCCTTTCGCCATCTGACGGGCTGTCCCGCCTCTCTCTCTCTCTCTCTCTCTCTCTCTCTCTCTCTCCTTGCTCTGTTTCAGCTTCGGCAGAGCCGGTGGAGACCTCCCGCTGGACGGAAGAAGAGATGGAAGTTGCGAAGAAAGGTAAAAGCACCTTTTCTTTTTGAAGGAAGTGTTTTATTGAAGATTGGTCGTGTGTGTCTTGTACAATGCAAAGAGATTCTTCAGTGTTGTTAAACCTTTTTACGACAGCAAGGAACCCTTAAAAAAAAAAAAAGAAATCAGACCATTGATCCATTCAGATCAGTGTTGTTAGCACTGGCGGGCAGCAGCTCTCCAGGGTTTCAGGCTCAGGGCTCTCTCCCAGCCCTATCTAGAGATGCAGAGGGACCTGTAGATCCCTGGAACCTTCTCGTGAAAAGCCGGGTGCTCTGCCATTGGCCTGAGGCCCCTCCCGGCTTCAGATTCCAGAGTTTGTCATTTTCAAATAATTCCCTGAACCGGATGAAACAGACTAGAATAGAAAGATAGAGTAGGAAGGGACTCTGGGGATCATCTAGTCCAACCCCCTGCAATGCAGGAATATGAAGCTGTCCGTTAATGGGGATCAGACCTGCAATGGGACTGTCTCTGAAGATCTTCCTCCCCAAACAGTGTTTTGTTAGTCCTCTAAAACACCGAGGAGATTAGATTTCAGTTTTATGAAACTGGTTGCCTTGCAGCGGTAAAGGCCACTCTTGACATTACCTGGGCTGAAAACCTGTGTGCTGACACACCTTGGTAGCCTTGGGTGCATTGCCATTCTTAACCCTTCTTGCAAACCTTTGAGGCTTAAATCGGCAGATATTTTGAGTTGTATAAAGTGGGAACTCCCTTGTAATCAGCTACCAGAGGTGAGTTCTTGCCAGATATTTATATGTGGGTGAAGAGAAAGGTTTGGGTCCTGTGTGGGAAGGAGAATATGAAAAACGCGCCGGTCGAGTTGGAGAGAGGCAGTGTGGCGTAGTGGTTAGGGTGTCAGGCTAGATTCGAGTCCCCACCCCGCCGTGAAGCTCACCAGGTGCAGCTGCCACTTGCCTCTCGGCCGAAGCTCTACTTCACAGGGATGTTGTTAGGGGGAAATGGGGAGAGGAAAACCATGTGTCGTCCCTCAAGCTCTTTTATGCAGGAAAAGTGGGATATAACACAAACTAATAATACAAATCACCATTGTCGGTCCATAATAAAAACAAACACTTTAGGACACCTGCTCTTGCTGTTCGCTTGCTGGCACCTCCAGCTGAAAGGGCCCCAGGGAACATCTGAACGTGGCTCAGGGGCATTTGTATCTAGACAAGTGGGGACTTCAACAAAGTGTTGCAGTATAGCTCAGGTCCTGACATGGGGAGTGGAGAACCTCAAGCCCCCCACTGCCAGAGGCGGGGGATGAATTTGGTCCTCCATATCCCTCTACCTAATCCATGGGACTGTCCCCAACCCACAGCACCCCCTCTGAGTGCTCCTGCCTGGTGGCCACAGTGCGGCCATGAACCACAGTCACGCCTCTTTGCTTGTGAGAAGTATTTAGCAATGCCTATTTGCAGAAACTTTTGCATGGCTGGAATGGAGGTGGCTGCAGAACGGTAAGAGAGTCCCGCCCGTTGCCCCGCCCACCTTTTCCTCTGGCCACGCCCACCCCTAGCATGTGGCCCTCAGAACGTTGCCCACCTGGGGATGTGGACTTTGGTCTGCTCAGGGTTCCAGCCACACCTTCTCCAATCCTCTCTTCCCTATCTTCCAGATGATTCCTAGCGATTACTGAGCATCCTTGTGGTCCCTGTTGGACCGCTTTTTTAGGGGGTGGGGTTTGCCCCCTTTGGTTTGGCTTTGAAGATTTTTCATTTACTTTTTTTTTCTCCTTCTGCAAGCATCTTGTTCCCCCCCTGAATATGCTGACTTTCTGTTTCACCCCAGACCCTTTTTCTCTCTCCACTCCCATCAGCACGGAGACACCAGTTTTGTTATTTGCAGGATAACCCCAAAAGTTTTGGTTCTGTAGAAAGAGGATCAGATCCTGCCTGATGAGTCTTTTTCTATCATTTTCACATGGAAAGGTCTCTTAGCTCTGTTTCGCTCCCACCATATCTCTCTCTCTCTCTCTCTCTCTCTCTCTCTCTCTCTCTCTCTCTCTCTCTCCCTTTGCCACTCTATGTTTAATACCGGTTGGGGTATTGGGGGGGGGGGGGAGGTTTAGCAGCTTTACAGCCCAGGGAGAATTAGGTTATGTCAACCAGGGAGACTGCATGATCCAGTAGATAAGCTCTCGGCGCTGCGGGGTCAAGAGAGCTGAGTTTTCCCCCCTTTTATTCTTGGCGCTGACATGGAATGACCTTAAAAGAGTCGTGCTCTCCCCCTCCCCTTCTCTCCCCCCCCCCCCAGCCACCTCTGAGCATGTCAGTTTTGCTGTGTGGGAAAAGAGACTAATTCTCATCTTCAGAGGAGAGAATTTCCAGCCTCAGTTGTCCTCCTTGGTGGCTTGTCCAACGCTCTTGTCTTCCTGGAAGGAGTATGGGAATCGTGTGCCACCCGCTGTGGATTCATTCCCTCACCCTGATTCCTCAGCGGGATAATTAATCTAGCATTCAGAGCTTCCCATGGGGTCGTTAATTTTTTTTAAATGCACACGCCGCTTGGTTTTTGCCGCTGTATTAGAAATGGAACGCAGTTTACAGAGAGAAGAAAACGATAAACTTATTGGTAAAAGGTGATAAAAAAAAACAGCTCTGTAAAACATTCAGAAGGTAAAATAAGCTAAAAACAGATTCAAAAATACGCATGAAGATACTGCACACATTGGTAGGCTTGTCTAAACATAAACATTTTTAGCAGGCTCCGAAAAGAGTACGGCTGCCTGACATCAGTAGGCAAGGGGTTCCAGACTGCAGGTGCCGCCACGCTAAAAGATAGAATTTCTTCAAATGTGGAAAAGGGTATCGTGCGGCGCTTGTAACAGTGCCAGTTCTGCAGATCAGAGGTTTAGCAGCTGTGTGGCTTGTGTGGGGTCAGGCGATCTCATAGGTAAACTGGTCCCAAGTTGTTAAAGACTTAATCACCTAATAGTAACATCTTGAACTTGGCCTGGAAGCAGCTTGGCAATTGGCGCCGGTCTCTGAGCACAGGTGTTCCATGCTGAAAGATAGCTCAGTCGGTAGAGCCTCTCAGGATCTCAGGGTTGTGGGTTTGTGGTGTATAAAATAAAACCCCGCCAAACAGCATAGAATTTTTCAGGGTCCCCCAAACCTTTGGCAACATGTAATTTGTTTTTGTCCCCCCCCCTCCAGCTCACACTAAACTCATCATACTTTTATACCAAAGCAAATCACTCTGATATCTGCTTTCATGAATGGCAGTCTATGGCTACTTTAATTAAATAAAAATCTGAAAGGCTGGGAATGGCAGTTATTGCACTGGGATGGAAAGAAAAGGCTAAATGGGAAATGGAAAAATGGAATGATTATGTTTTTGAATACGTACAATCTTAAATATTTGCACAGATAGCGGCAGAGGATAGTTGGGAAAATAAATGCCAAAGAATTACAAATAAATGGGCATTTTACAGGAATTGGATAGAAAGGGGTGAAGCCAACCCAAACATACAAGCTCGAATGAACAGACTGTGTACATGGATAAAGATCTGAAGAAGGAAGGTCTGTCCAGAGGGGAGGGTGGGAGGGGAGGGGGAAGGACTGGGGGGGGGAGGGTATTTTGAATGGATCTAGTGATGTAAGCCTCTTCAGGAACCACATGTAATAATAAGTTTTAAAAAAAAATCTGAAAGGCTGCAGGTTTGTAGGTTGTGTTGCTGTTTTTTGAAGCAAAGAAGCCTTTGTATAGACCCTGAGAAAAAAAGCCCAGAGGTGTCTGGTAAATAAATCACATTCTCCTCTTTAACCAACCTCAGTGCTTCCGTCCTACCACCCCTCCAACGCAGTTTTGAAAGCCAGAGATTTTTGCAGTTATGGTTCCTTTATTTTTTAAAAAATACCAACAACTGTCTCTCTTCTGTTTCCGACAGGGTTAGTGGAACACGGGCGCAACTGGGCAGCCATTGCCAAGATGGTGGGAACGAAGAGCGAGGCCCAGTGCAAAAACTTCTACTTCAACTACAAGAGGAGACACAACCTCGACAGCCTCCTTCAGCAGTACAAGCAGAAAGTGAGCGGGGGGGGGGGCAGTGTCACAGAATCGCAGAGCTGTGAAGTTGGAAGGATCCCCAAGGGCCATCTAGTCCAACCCCCTGCAATGCAGGAATCACAGCTAGAGAATCTCCTGACACCCAACCTCTGCTTGGAAACCTCCACCGAAGGAGAGTCCACCCCCTTACGAGGGAGCCTGTTTTGCCGTCGAACAACTCTTACCCTCAGACAGTTCTTCCTGATGTTTAGTCAGAATCTCCATCCTTGCAGTCTGAAGCTGTCAGGTCAGGTCCTGCCCTCTGGAGCAGCAGAAAACAAGCTCGCTCCGTCCTCCACGCGGTAGCCATTGGTCAGCCTTGGGTCAAGCGCTGGGGCGGGGGCAAGGAGTGTGCAGGCAATAGCAGGGACGTTTTCCGTCTGGTTTGGAAAACCAGAGCCAGGTTCCAAGAGAGGGCCTTCCTCATCTTGAGTCAGAGCCATCGGTCCCTCTAGCTCAGTATTGTCCACACTGACTGGCAGCAGTTCTCCAGAGTTTCACACAGGGAGGGTCTCTCCCAGCCCTCTCCATGAGGTGCCAGGGATCGATACTGGGACATTCCACACGCAGAGCAGGGCTCGTGACAGAGAGCTGCAGCCCCTCCCCTCTTTTTAAATTTGTATTTTAATCTGTATTTTAAATTGATTGTTTTTATGTTTTTGCTGTGATTTTAATTAGTGTTAGCCGCCCTGAGCCCGGTTTTTGGCTGGGAAGGGCGGGGTATAAATAAAAGTTTATTATTATTATTTTATTATTAAAAGCAAAGTAGGGTTCTAGTCCTCATGTTCAAATGGGAACATAGGAAGCTGCCTTGCACTGTACTTGAAATAAATGAGAGCAACTAACTTAGCGCAATTAAGTTTCAGTAGCACTTGGTTGGATAGAACCCTTTATAATTTAGTTATGCTTTTTAAAAAAACAAAAAACAAAAAAACCCTAAGATATTGGCTGTACACCCCACCCAAAATGTAACTTGTGAAGAAGCCCTGGTGATGTAGTCAGGAGACTGTTCTGGGTTTGGTGCTGGGTTAAGGGGTTAAAACCATAGAGTTGGGAAGAACCATAGAGCTGGGAAGAATCTAGCCTAACCAATGAGCCCTCTGTGTGTGTGTGTGTGTGTGTGTGTGTGTCTGTGTGTCTGTGTGTCTGTGTGTCTGTCTGCACCCATATATATATATATTTGAGTAACCACCTTCCCCTTATTTTTCTGCCTGTTTTAGTCTTCTCGAAGGCCCCGCGAGGAGCGCGAAGTCTCACAGTCCGAAAGCGTGGCATCGACAGTCTCCGCGCAGGAGGACGAGGACATCGAAGCATCCAACGAGGAAGAGAACCCAGAAGACAGCGAAGGTGACTCTAAGCTTGGCCCTCAATAATCCCAGCTGGATTTGCAGGTTTCGATTCCCTTTCGATTGGGAAACAAGCTGAATGGGATTATGGGAGTTGTAGTCCATGAGCCTTGGGAGTGCCCATAGGCTCCTATCCCAGCGCTCTATGTTTCTGGACTCCCATCAACCCCCACTCCTGCTGCTGTTGTACTCCAACTCCCACTGGCCCCAGCCAGAGTGGCCAGTGGTGAGTCATGATGGGAGCTGTAGCCCAGCACTATGTGAAGAGGTCCAGGTTCCTCACCTCCTGAGTGCAAAAAGTAGAGAAGGCTGCAGGAGCCAAGACCAGAGCAGGACACTCCACAAACCAGGGTTGTTATTATTATTTATTTATGGAAATATTTGTATACCTCTGTACCTTTAAAAAAAAAATGAAAGCTGTTTACAAAAAAGTAGAACCTTATAATAAAGCCTAAAAACAGAGCTTAAAAACAGGCATCAATTAACCACTTTGGATGGATGTATTCTTAACCTGGACATTTGGCGAAATAGCAATTTTTTTAAAGCAGGCGTTTAAAAGTTGGCACAGAGGGTGCCTGCCGAATCTCTAGTAGCAGAGTGTTCCACAGGACGGGGCCGATGACGCTCAAGGCTCGGTTTCTTGTTCTTAAATGAGCCTCACCACCTGGGGGAATGACCAATGACACTCCTGCGGGTGATCTCGGTGATCGAGCTGGGATATTAGGGGGTCAGGCAGAGGGAGGACTGAGTTTTCATCACCTTGGGTAGGGTAGCTGTCGTGGTCTGGCTTGGTGCAGTTGCAAGAGCACAGAGTCAATTGACCATGTCCACCCCCCCCCAGTGCTTTCCCCCCAGGGGGTACTCAAGGGCACACAGGACCGGCACCACTTTCCCTTGTTGTTAAAAACTGTGGCACTTGCTATAACACCTTCATGTTGATTACCGGCACATATTTTTATAGGAAAAAAGCACTGACCCCACCCCACTGACCAGAGGCCTGAGGTCTGTGAGGCTCCAGTTCTCTCCTCTTGAGAGTGCGTTGCCCGGCGCCGCTAAGCGGTAATCGTCTGGCATCCCGTTAAAGCTCCTTAATTACCGTTCGGATGCTTACACCCGACCTAATGCCTTTGCAGGTGCTGAAAATAGCTCCGACACAGAGAGTGCGCCGTCTCCTTCGCCGGCGGAGGCTGCCAAGCCCATGGAGGAGGCCCCTCCCGAGAGCGTCTCTTCCGCTTCCAGGATGACCACCGCCGAGGCTGAGGAACAGGAGCCCCCCGTGAAAACAGCGCCCGGGGCCTCCCCTCCCTCGGCAGCCCAGAGCGCCAAGCCAGTAGCCGAGAGCGAGAGCCCCGAGCTGCAGGTGAAGGAAGAGGCGGGGGCCGAGGCGGAGGAATCCATGGAGGCCGAGAGCGGGAGCCAGCTTGCCGACACCAAGCCTGTCCTCCCCGCGCACCCCAAAGTGGAGCCTGTGGAGCCCGAAGCGAGGCTTCCGGAAGACGTCCAGGTGAAGACGGAGAGCGATGCCAAAGAGCGCGAAGAGGAGATGATGGCCAAGGAGAAGCCGGAGCCAGAAGGGATGGACTTTGGCTCGGCCCAGGAGGCTAGCGTCCAGAGGATGGAGCCCACCTCGGACAACGACTCGAGCGCCACTTGCAGCGCCGACGAGGACGTGGATGGGGAACCCGACAGGCAGAGGTAAAAAGCCTTCACTCAAAGCCTGGAGAGTTTTCACAAAGAATTGGTGTTATTGACTGTGGCCAGATGAGGAGTGGGCAGGAGCCGTTCTGGCCCGCTGTGTACCATTTGCTTTGCGGTCTTGTCCACCTAATTTGGATAGGCGAGCAACGCAGTATGTTCCCAATTTAGATCAGGGGTTGGCCTCCTCCGTCCTGTGTGCCAAGCCTGATCTGCCAGAGGTTCAGATTTGGCCTTGGCTTGGAAACCCCTGCCCCACACCTGACATCGTATGTGATGTCAGGTGTGGGGCAGGTGGAGGCACGCCTGGCAGCGCACAACCAAATGCACTCCCCATTGTGCTTTCAGAGGTATTGCTGAAGCCTCGGGTCTCTTAAAGCTCCACATAGCACTCTTTGCAAATCCTGCACGGTGCTTGGAAGACCCACCTTTGGGACTTCAAAGCATCCACTCACTTCACGGCATTGCAACACCGGGAGGCTGGCGGCTACATAGCCCCTCACACCTGTCAAATGTGACCGACATGCTTAGGATCTGAGAAGGATCCGTCTGGCCTGTGGAGCCTAAAAAGTTCCTCAACCCTGATGTAGAGACAAGGGTTTTTTTTAGACCAAGACTCTCCTTTTAGCCCCAAACTCCTTCAAATGAAGCTAAGGATCCCCATAATTTTGTGTATGTGTTTAAGCCAGGAGTACTCAATCTGCTTGGGCCCTGCGGGAAGGGGAGGGCTCGTTTGGAAATCTAGGAAGCTGTTGCAGGCACCACGAAATAGTGAGAGCCAGTGTGGTGTAGTGCTGGAGTGGGAGGACTTGAGAGACTGGGGTTCAAATTCCCACTGGGCTATGAAGCTCACTGGGTGACCTTGGGCCAGTCACTCTCAGAGGTTAGATGGCCACCTGTCAGGAATTTATTAGCTGCGATTCCTGCGTTGCAGGGGGTTGGACTAGATGTCCCTTGGGGTCCCTTCCAACTCTACAATTCCGAGATTCTAAGATGTAGAGGGACACGGCTTCTTCCCAGCCAAGCCATGTAGCAGGAGGGTGCTCCTTCCCCCCTTGCTAGCCCAGAAATTTGGCTTGTTAGCCCCACCCCACCCCCAATCATTCTCTGTTTCCTGCCCCTAAAACACGGAATCCAATCTGGCCAGGGCTGAAGAGAGGAGCGACCCTTCCCTCTTCCAGCTTCGCCACCTGCACATATCTCTGTGATCTCCCCTGCACAGAATTCCTTAGCTGCCCATTTCAGCCAGGTGAGTTGCATGGCTGGGCTGAAAAAAAGCAACCCCGTTGCTCCTAACACTCAAGTCTTTTCTGCTGCCGAGAGTGCGCAGACTGTGTGCTGTCCGGGGAGCCATCTCCAGTTGTTTCCTTCCGCCTTCCTCTCCGGGGTTTCGGTGCCGTCTGCGATACACCCAGCCCCTCTCGGTGTAATGGAAAGTTTCCTCTCTCCCGCTCAGGGTTGGCTTGGAAGCCATCCATGGAACAGTCTTAGTTGGGCTTGCCCTGGAGAGGGTGTTAAATGTCAAAGCTATTGAGTTGCTCTGTTTCCATTTTTTTTTCCTTACCAAGAGTATTGCAGAGAACCTTCCCTTCTAGCCAGTGGAGGGGTCGGGGGAAGAATCTCTGCTGTTGGTCCATAAAAGTCACAGACCAGCCTGCGGCAATCAGCTGCCCAGAAGACATTTCCCTTTTTCTTTGTAGTTAGGGTTGCCACCCCAAAAGTTGTTGAACTTTTTTTATTTTTATTTTTTACAAAAAACACCAAAACGGCGTCTTTTGGAAATTCCCCCCAGACGTCAGTTCCAGGAAAATCTGGATGTATGGCAGTCCTGTTTTTAGTAATAATATTGCATAATTAATGGTACACCATTTTTATCTTACTGTTCCTCCAAGGAGCTCAAGGCGGCATACATAGTTTTCTTCCTCCCCGTTTAATCCTCACAGCAAACCCTTTTAGGCTGAGAGTGACCACAAGGTCACCCAGTGAGCTTCATGGCTGAGTGAGGAGTGTTGCTTAGAGTCCAACACTCTTACCATTATGCTATGCTGGACGTCTATGGGTCATTGGTTTCCCCCCTTCTTTTTCTTTCCTCAGTGAATTCTGTCTTTAAAAAAAACCCCAAATCATTGGTTTCATAATTTATAGCAAAACCAATAATTGCAACACAACAAATACAGCATTTCAGAAACAATTACAGGTGAAACTCGAAAAATTAGAATATCGTGGGAAAGTCCATTTATGTAAGCAATCGTTTTCATTAGCTACTGGAGTTTAATATACGAGATAGGCTCATGACATGCAAAGCTTGTTATAATGGTGGTGATTATGGCGTACAGCTGATGAGAACCCCAAAGTTGAAATTGTTAATTTGGGGTTCTCATCAGCTGTACGTCATAATCATCACAATTATAACAAATAAAGGCTTGACATATCTCACTTTGCATGTCATGAGTCTGTCTCGTATATCAGTTTCACCTTTTAAGTTGAATTACTGAAAGAAATGAACCTTTCCACGATACTCTAATTTTTCGAGTTTCACCTGTAGGTACGTCAGTCAATTGAAGACTCTGCCTTATGTAATTATCTGCATTTGCCTTTTTCACTCTTTTCGGTTATATTTGGTTTAAACAAGTCCTGCCCTAAACAGATCAAGCCGTTCAAATTTCCAAATAAGAGTGTACTGAGTTGGTGATTGTCAGGGATTTGCCTTCTCCTCGCGAGGAGAGCCCGGGCGGGAGTACTCCTCGCGGGGAAAGTGATCCTGCTAGTGGGAAGGATCAGGATAGGGAACCTCCTCAAGAGGAGGTCTTGCTCAGGTACAGGGAGCCCCAGCCACTGCTGTCATCTGACTCCTCTCAGAGCCCATCTCCAGAGCTCTCTCCCGCGGAAGAGGAGGAGGAGCCGAGGGTCAGGGATGCTGGGCAGAGACCCAGCAAACGCCAGCCAGAGATGATCAGAGGGGGAGTTGCAGCTTCTGGCGCCAGCACAGCATCGGGGGGTCAGGGGACACAGAAGACGTTGTTTCAGGGTGCCAAGGCTTTGGTGCTGGGCGGGAAACAGGAGAGGGCCACTTCCGGATTCTGCAAGTGACTGAGCGGTCATGTTTTTAGCTAGCTCTGCACTGTAAATAGCTATGCACAATAAAGTAGTCTTTAGTGTAAGAGGACTCTGTCGTTACTCATGAGCAACACCGTAGTGTACCCTGACAGTGATGCTCTACCATTATCCTTTATCTTCCTATATAATATTTGTGTAAGGGAGAAAAAATTGTCATGCTGCAGTTCACGTGCATGCCAGCTGGCGGGGTTGGTGAGCAACGTAAGCAGGGGCAGCAACAGCCCCAAGTGTTAACATTTAAGTAGTGCAGTTACTCCAGGATAAACTTAATCCGCTTTCTTACTTCCCTTTGCTGTTCTCAGTTTTATGTGTTATTTTTTCTGCACATGCAATAGTCCCACACCCACACACCCGGCCGTGTGTTCTGATACAATTTCCCTCCCCATCCAGAATGTTTACGATGGACTCGAAGCCTTCCCTGTTGAATCCCACCGGGCCCCTCCTTGTGTCGTCCGCGATAAAACAAGTGCCGATGGACTTGCAGCAGCTTCAGCACCGGGCGGCTGTGATACCACCCATGGTACGTTCCGTTCCGCATGGCGCTAGGGATCCCCTTGGCCAGGAAGGCCCCTAGCTCAGCAGAGGGGCACCCATCATTCCTGGCAACGTGGGCAGTGGTTAGGGTCGAAGGGAGCTTGGGAGTGCAGCAGCGCCTGGACCTTAGGAAGGCTTCTGATCAAAGCAGTCCCACATTAGATGCTTTGCCAGGCAGAGGGGAGCGGGTGGCGCTGTGGTCTAAACCACTGAGCCTCTTGGGCTTGCTGATCAGAAGGTCAATGGTTTGAATCCCCGCAACGGAGTGAGCTCCCGTTGCTCTGTCCCAGCTCCTGCCAACCTAGTAGTTCGAAAGCACACCAGTGCGAGTAGATAAATAGGTACCGCTGTGGCAGGAAGGTAAATGGCTTTTCCGTACGCTCTGGTTTCCATCATGGTGTTCCGTTGTGCTAGGAGTGGTTTAGTCCTGCTGGCCACATGACCCGGAAAGCTGTCTGTGGACAAACGCCGTCTCCCTCGGCCTGAAGCAAGATGAGCGCTGCAACCCCATAGTCGCCTTTGACTGGACTCAGCCGTCCAGGGGTCCTTTACCTTTTTGCATTGCCGGGCAATTTGGGCTCAAAAATCCGGGCTGAAATTTTGTAAGGATCTGTGCCTGCAAGCTCTCCTTTTGATGAATACATGGCTTCCGATTGCCTCTGTGCAGATGTCCTCCAAGTTGAATCCTGACAAGGCAGAAGTACTGTTTCTGGCGGGCAGGGAGCGGGCAGGTGTGGGGGACTCCCTGGTCCTGAATGGGGTAACTAAAGGACCATGTGCGCTGCCTGGGATTCATTTTGGACTCTCAGCTGTCCGTAGAAGCGCAGGTTAATTCTGTGTCCAGGGCAGCTGTCTACCAGCTCCACCTGTTACGCCGGCTGAGACCCTCCCTGCCTGCAGACTGTCTCACCAGAGTGGTGCATGCTCTGGTTATCTCCTGCTTGGACTACTGCAATGTGCTCTATGTGGAGCTACCTTTGAAGGTGACCCAGAAACTACAACTAATCCAGAATGCAGCAGCAAGACTGGTCACTGCAAGTGTTGCCACCTGGACCATATAACACCAGTCCTAAAGGATCCACACTGGCTCCCAGTACGTTTCCAAGCACAATTCAAAGTGTTGGTGCTGATCCTTAAAGCCCTAAAAGGCTTCGGCCCAGTATACCTGAAGGAGCGTCTCCACCCCCATCATTCAGCCCGGGCACTGAGGTCCAGCTCCAAGGAGGGCTTTCTGGCGGTTCCCTCCCTGCAAGAAGTGAGGTTATAGGGAACCAGGCAGAGGGCCTTCTCGGTAGTGGCACCCACCCTGTGGAACACCCTCCCGTCAGTTATCAAAGAGATAAATATTTTACTTTTAGAAGACATCTGAAGGCAGCCTTGCACTGGAAAGTTCTTAACGGTTGTTCTTTATGTTTTGTTGGGGGCCGCCCAGAGTGGCTGGGGCAACCCAGTCAGGTGTGCGGCATATGAATAATATAATAATATTATTAAGCTGCTGAAAGCTCTCCTTACAATGAATAAGTGGCTTCCGACTGGCTCCGCACGGATTTCCTCCCAAATCTGCTCTGAGCCTTTTTTCCCCTTTCCTTTTTTACAATCAAGTGTCGTGTAAATTTCATGAAATGAGCCGAGTCTGTTTCCTTCCCCCTCCTGCTTCCCTGCAGGTCTCTTCTACTCTGCAGGGGCTCCCCATGAGTGGCTACACCCTCTTCCAGCAGCACATCAAGGCCATGCACAAATCCACCATGCTGGAAGAGCGGCAGCGGCAGGAGAGCATGGAGGTGGATTGCCGGAGGCCAGGCAGCCCCTGCGGCCCGTCCAAGAGCCCAAACGTCGAATGGGACGGTAGGTGGGCGCACCGGTGGCGGGGTTGGAACCCGCAACCCTTCCACCCTTGTCTCGTCTCCTGCACCCTTCCCCAGCCTTCCACCCTCCAGAGCTTGCTGAGCTGCGGTGACCGTCCGCCCTGGCCTATACAGCTTCCCAGGGTGTGCTTTCTCAGCGCTGCCTAGAGATTTCTTGGGTCGGACTCCAGGAGAGCTACAGCCCTTTCCCGAAAAACAAAACAAGGTTCTAGTCCTCATGATTCTGATTTCATTAGGAAGCTGCCTGGTACAGAGTCAGACCAATGGGCTGCCTAGCTCAGTGTTGCCTACCCTGACTGGCAGAGGCTGTCCAGGGTTTCAGACCAGGTGGGACATTCCTAGCCCTCCCTGGAGATGGGGATCAAACCTGGGACTTTCTGTGTGCAAAGCAGATGTTCTACCACTGAGCTGCAGTCTTTCCCTGTAAAAGTTTAGTACGCTTGTACTTTGGTTCTTGAATGTCTTGGTACTTGATGTTTTGGCTCCCGAATGCCGCAAACTTGGAAGTGAGTGTTCCGGTTTCCGAACGTTTTTTGGAAGCCGAATGTCCGACACGGTTTCCATGGCTTCCGATTGAGTGCAGGAAGCTCCTGCAGCCAATCGGAAGGTGTGCCTTGGTTTTCGAACCATTTGGGAGTCAAACGGACTCCCAGAACGGATTAAGTCTGACAACCAAGGTACCACTGTGTTGTGAGATAGTGGGGTAGCCCCCTGTCCTTTCTTTTCACATTTTCCACAATTTGTACAGATCTGTGATGTAGCTCAATGATAGAGCCTTGCATGCTCAGGGTCCCAGGTTCCATCACCCCACACTTCTCCCTATGGGACTGAAAATGCCCCTTCCCTGAAACCCAGTCAGTGTAGACCAGTTCCCCCGTTTGCCCTACCCTATAAAAAGCATTATTCAGAATAGGGTTTGCGTGGCCCACTGAGGAAGATAAAATTCTATAAACAGTAGCAATTATTTGCATAGTTATTCCAAATCCAATTAAAGCTATTTAGTTTAATCAGTTGGACAAAATGATCTAGAGATACCGGCTTTTCAAAGCCTGATAGTCGTATACACTTCCGGCCACCCCCCGGCCACCCCCTTGCCACTTAGCAACCCCCCATCACAATCCCACCGCCCCCCCCCCCCCCCCCGTCTGAAATTCTGGAGAACCACTGCCACTCAGCAGAGATGACACTGAGCTCGCTGGACCAATCATCCGGCTCCATTTAAGGCAGCTTCCTAGGTCACCGTTAACGAATCCCAGTCGTGCCGGCCCTGCCCTCACCGATTGGAAGAGCTGTGGATCCCTGGTTGTTGTTTGTTTGTTAAATTTGTATAATGCCCTTTACGGATCTCAGGGTGGTTCAAAACATAAGTTTACAATACAAAAAAGGACATTAAAAAATAAGAACCAAAGCAAACCAAAATTCCTCCTCCTAACATTGGATGTCAATCAGCCCAAGGCCTGGTTAATAATAATAATAATAATAATAATAATAATATACTTATTACTTATATGCAGTGCTTTTTTCCTTAAGAAATGTTTAGGGGTACTCTCATTTTCCTACTCATATTGAAATACGGCCCCTCAATGAGGCCAAACTTAAATTTACAAAATGTTTAGGGGTATGCGTACCCCCAGAAAAAAGCACTGCTTATATCCCAGCTGCTCTGGGCGGCATACAGCATATATAAAATATAGTAAAATATTAAACATTAAGAACTTCCCAATACAGGGTTGGAGAGGAACGTTTTTGCCTGGTGCCTGAAGGTGCATAATGAAGGCACCAGTTGAATCTCCCTGGGGAGAGCATTCTGCAAACGGGGAGCCACCACAGAAAAGGCCCCGTTCTCGTGTTGCCACCCTCCGGACCTTTCGTGGCTCCGTTGGGTGACACCCCCTGATGCTTGGAATAAAAACGGAGGGGGCCTCTATGTTTGCCTGCAGTCCCAAGCCTGACTTGTGCTGCTTTCCTTTCCGCAGGGAAGTCCGTTGCCTACATGCCTTACGCCGACGTCAAGCGAGCCATGGAGCAGGAGGCCCAGATGCAGAGCGCGGTGGTGAGGTCGGCCTCGCCTTACCGCCTGTCTCCGAGGGAGGTCAGCAAGGTCTCCCCGCAGCCTGACATGAACGCCGCTCGCTACAGCGTCCCCCCAGGTATTTTTGGCACAGCCAACTGTGCTCCCCCATTTGCTAGCTGGGAGGATTGAAGTAGGTAGGGGCGGGTTTGGTGATGATTGGGTCCTTGGAGCCTGGTTTTTTTTTAAATTAAAAATTATCATCATCATCGTACCCCAAAGAATGAATAAAACAGTGAAATTACCAGTAAATAATAGAATCCTAGAGTTGGGAAGGGACCCTAAGGATCATCTAGTTCACCACACTGTGAGCTAACCAGTTAAAAACAACCATTTGGAGGGTTATTGGGCAGGAGTTATTGGGTTGTTGTTTTTATTCTGCTTATGTATTTTGTGGTTTTATATTTTGATTTTATTCTGTGAACCACCCTGAGACCTCCAGGTATAGGGTGGTATATAAATTCAAATAATAATAATAATAATAATAATAATAATAATAATAATAATAATAATAATAATAATAATAATAATTTAAAACACCCCCAAAAATAATTAAAATCAGCTCTTAGCTAAAAACCAGTTTCATGCATATGTAAGCATTCTATGTATCTGGGCTGGACTGCTGAAACAAAAATGTTTTTAGTAGGCTTCAGAAAGAATGCCTGCCAGCCTGATGTCAGTAGGCAGAGAATTTGGAGGGCAAGTGCTTCTACGCTAAAAGATGGATTTCTTGTTTTTTGTTGCATTCACCCGAATATTTAGGATCCATGCTTTTGTGACACGTCTCAAGGCAGCTTGCAAAATAAAATGCCGTAAAACCAGTTGATAAATATCTGTGAAACATCATTTAAAACATGGATAAGATTGCAAGAGATACTCATTGGGGACAGGGAAGCAGGAAGGACCACATGCTTTGAATGCTTTGAATGCAGAAGGTCCCGGGTTCAGTTCCTGGCATCTCCAGGTAGAACTGGGGGAGACCCCTACCTGAAACCCTAGAGAGCTGCTGCCAGTCAGTGTAGTAGGCAATCCTGAGCTGAGGGCTTGACTCTGTATAAGGCAGTGTCCCGTGATCCTGCCAACGCTCATAGGGGTTAAGCCCCATTCAGTTTAGCGAGAATTTCCTTTCGCTAAATGAGCATAGCATTCGGCTTTGAATTTAGTTTTTGAATGCACAATTTCACTTCCTGCGATTCGGGTTTTCAGATGAATCACAGGCAATCTCGAAGCTTAAAAATGACAAATTGAAAGCAGTTACAGGTAGGTAGCCGTGTTGGTCTGCCATAGTCAAAACAAAATAAAATAAAAAATTCCTTCCAGGAGCACCTTAGAGACCAACTAAGTTTGTTCTTGGTATGAGCTTTTGTGTGCATGCACACTAGAAGTGTGCATGCACACGAAAGCTCATACCAAGAACAAACTTTTATATATATATATATAAGTTTTATTATTTTATACTATACTACTACAAAAAAAATAAAACATACATTCATATACATTGTCCAATTTTGGCTAACATAGCCATGACTTCCCTCAGACCTTCCACATGGCTTTCTAAATTGTATCTTAGTATTATACTTCTTTAATCTACCATTGCTTATATTATCATTTGTTTTCATTTGTAGAAATCTGCTTTAAATTTAATAAAAAATTCCTTCCAGTAGCACCTTAGAGACCAACTAAGTTTGTTCTTGATAATGATAACATACCAAGAACAAACTTAGTTGGTCTCTAAGGTGCTACTGGAAGGAATTTTTTATTAAATTTAAAGCAGATTTCTACAAATGAAAACTTGTGACGTCGAAGCTTTTTGATTATGGCTAGGAGCTTGGAAAGCGTACGTCATCATTCATTTCTGATGTTTGTTAGTTTTCTTTGAAAATGATGCAGAACACACTGCCCAGATTATTCACCCTGTTGTTTACGGAGGCCTTTCCCTTCTCTCTCCCTCCCCTCTTTCCAAGTTCTCCAACCTGCTCCTCATCAAGTCATTAGCAACCTACCGGAAGGGGTCCGGCCCCCAACCACACGGCCAACCAGGCCGCCGCCCCCCCTGATCCCGTCCTCCAAAACAGTGGTGCCATCGGAGAAGCCTTCCTTCATCATGGGAGGGTCCATCTCGCAAGTAAGGCCGGGGGGGGGGCGCGACATTGTATTAAAGGGACTCATTTTAGTAACACACCATGTTGGGGAGATGGCTAGCCTTACCCTGGGGGCTTAAATGGGGATATGCAAGAAGCAACAAGGGAGGTCTGTTGCGACCCTCGCTTAACGTTTCTTCTGATGGCTGCCAAACGATTGCCAAGTGGGTCCTCTGCAGCAAAATGTTGCAGTGCGAAGTTGCTCAACTTTGCCTGATTCCAGTCGTCCACTCCTCAGACTCCATGATCAGCATCTGAGGCCCTTCTCTATCTGCCCTCTGCAAGAGATACTCGGAGAACAGTCCTTTTCTGTTGTGTTGTGCAAAAACATTGAGAAGGTGCCAGGATGCAGAAGCCTTCTGTGTATGCGTGAATGATTTTGCACAAGCATACATGCAGCTATTCCTTGGCAGGGCAGGATGCGGCTGGTCAGTGTTGCTGCTCCTGTTGTATTTATTTATACCGTATTTTCCGGTGTATAAGACGACCGGGCGTATAAGACGACCCCCAACTTTCCCAGTTAAAATACAGAGTTTGAGATATACTCGACCGCAGATTCTCCACCCGGCGTATAAGACGGCCCCCGACTTTTGAGAAGATTTTCCTGGATTAAAAAGTAGTCTTATACGCCAGAATATACAGTAATTTTGCTTTTTTTTCTCAGACCAGGGCTCGAGGCGGGTGACGTAAATCAAAACAAGACGGGGGGGAAATGCAAAAAGCTAAAAACATGAAAAGGATCGCAGTTAAAATGCAACAGAGCTCTAACAAAATTAAAGCAATGTAAAAACACGTCTGCTAAAAGGCAGATACGTTAAAACAGCACAGCACTATTAAAAACCCTTTCCATTAAAAACAGCCAGTCCCCCCAAAGCCTTCTGTTATAATGCAATGATGGAGCCAGCCTGGCTTGTCTGCGGAGGGAGTTCTAGAATCTTAGAGGAGCCACCAAGAATGTTCAGTTCCGCTCTTGTTTCTGAATACCAACCAGCAGCGGGACCCACTGGCTTCGAATTGAATTAACACCACATTTTCGCTTTCCTCCCCTTCCGACTTCCAGGGAACACCGGGCACTTACTTAACGTCCCACAGCCAGACGTCTTACAGTCAAGAACCGGCTAAGCCCTCTGTGGGATCGATTTCTCTAGGGCTGCCGAGACAACAGGAATCTGCCAAACCAGGTAAGTGGTGCTGGGGGTGGGATCTAGTTTCTGCTCCACTCTCTGGTGTGAAGGGGGAGGGGAGGGAACCCAGTGTTTTCTTGTGAATGGTTCCCATTCATAATTACCTGGCTGTCGTCTGCATGTTCTGAGAATGGTCCCCGTGTGGCCAGCCGTGAGTCAAAAGCGAAACCTGTCTTTAGAACATATGAACAGGGGAGCAGCCCTGCAGGATCAGGACACCTACAGTCAGCACTCTGTTCCACGCTATGCTCTGCTTCCAGAGCTGGAGGCACTGATGCTTCTGAATGCCAGTTGCTCCATCTAAATTAATGCAGATTTTCATGTAATAATCCAGAAAGGAACGGAACAATAACCCAACAAATTGATGACAATAACTGTTAATGGTTATTTTTTATGATTTGCAGTTTTTATTATATTCGCAGTTGTAATATTTACTGTATATCTTTGTTAAACAGTTTACAAATAAACTATTTTGCATAAAAAAGGGGAAAAAAAGAATACCAGTTGCTGGAAACCGCAGGAGGGGAGAGGGCTCTTGTGCTCGGGTGCTGCTTGTGGGTTTCCCCGCATGCATCCCCTTCCTCATTTAATCCCCACAACAACCCTGTGAGGTGGACTCAGAGGCAGTGACTGGCTCCCAAGGTCGCACCCAGTGAGCTTCACGGCCGAGTGGGAATTTGAACCCTCATCTCCCAGGTCCTAGTCATGTATATGTGTGTGTGCGTGCATGCGTGCATGCATGCATGCTTGCAATTTATTGATTTTATAGTAACAAAGAAAAAAAATAAAAACATCATAAACACATTTTTAAACCATAATTTTTTGCTTGACTTCCCTCCGCTCCCTCTTTTGGTTCCATTGTTTTGTGCTTGTTGATGCACGTCCATAAAACCTTATATTCCTAACAGTCCAATTTTAAAAACCTTCTTCATCTTACTGCAAGTGACTTTTAAAGGTTATGCTAATGTAGAAATCCATACACAGAGCTTAAGGAACATGCTTTAAACATTTGCCCTTTTTTAAAGGAAAAAAAAACCCGCCAAAAATTCAAAGTCCTCTTTCTTTCTTGGGTTTCAAATTATCTAATTTGTCCTGCATAGTTCAATAATTTATTTTGCCAAACTTCTTTGGCGGAGGCTTCTTCCTCCTGTAGGGATGGGCTGGTCATCATACAGGGACAAAGTCTTTTGCTATACAAGTCCATCAAGTCCTGTACATCTCAATTTCATAACTTCAGTTTTTTAAACAACAATCATTTTCAACATTCTCTTCAAATCTTTATATGTCTTTTGCCAGGCCTTTTAAATAATTTTACATTGCCACCTCATAGAGTAACCTCTTTTGCTTTTGGCCCTCCCTTCCTCCTCAGGTCCTAGCCTGACACTACACTAAACTGGCTCCTATTATTTCGTTTTGCTTGAAAAGGTGATGTGCTAATTAATGAGCAAGAGCCCTGTGTGTCCTAGGGAGGAACTACTTCCCTTGTTTAGATGGCATCACTCAGCTGGTCTTTGTTGAAAGAGTGCCGTATACATTTCTGATTTTTTTTTTTTTAAGGGGCTGGGTAGCGTTCCTAGCTTGAAAGGCTTGGCTGCTTGAGTCCCTGCACCTTGTTTATAAAGGCCTGGAAACAGCCCGTTATATATTGCTTGCAATTTTTGCGAGTTTGAAAAGCACTTGTGTTCCAGATGCTGGCTAGAAACCTCATACGTCCGTCTCCTTTCTTCCCTTTAAAAGCTTCCATGCCGTACATCAAACAAGAAGAATTCTCTCCCAGGAGCCAAAACTCGCAGCCCGAGGGCCTCCTGGTCAGAGCCCAGCATGAGGGAGTGGTTCGGGGTAAGCTGTCTGAGATCTGCTGCTTCGGCCGGCAGGAACTGCTTTACCCCACCTAGCAGAGATGCCACAGGAGGGGATTTCCTACCTAAGCCGGGGGTTGGACTAGGCAACCTTCGGGGTTCCTTCTAGCTTTGCAAATTGTTGAATCGCATGCTTGTAATAAAGGGTGGGTAAACCTCAGCCCTTAACAAGAAGGAAGGCCATGTTGCAGGATTGGGGATCCTCTTCGTTTTGGGTGAAAAGGAGTTATAGAGAGGGAGGGAGGGCGGGAGATACCTAGGAAAAAATAGTTCTGGGTGCATGTTTGGGTGTGCTGCATTTGTATGAGTGGCCTTGAACCTGTACCCTCAACCAGGTACGGCGGTGACCCTCCAAGAAGGAAGCATAACCCGAGGGACCCCAGCCAGCAAAGTTTCTGTTGAATCCATGCCAACCTTGCGAGGCTCCATCACTCAGGTATCTCCGAAACAAAATAGAAAATTCTTTCCAGTAGCACCTTAGAGACCAACTGAGTTTGTTCTTGGTATGAGCTTTTGTGTGCATGCACACTTCTTCAGATACACTGAAACAGGTATCTCCTTCTGTCTTGTGACATTGATGGACCAAGGGAGGGGGGCAGTTACCAAAACCACCACTTGAGTTTTCATGATTTGCAGGAAGAAGGCCTCCCCCCCCCCCACCCCGGGGTTTGGTCCCTGACGTCTTGACGTAGAACCAGGGGAGGCTCCCTGTCTGATTATGATAGTAGAAAGAGTAATAATTTGCTGCTGTTGTTGTTTCCAACTTTTAAATAGCAGAATTAAGCAATGATAAATCTATCGAAACGACGCCTGTAAAAGCAAATCCTATACAAAGCATTCAGAAACGACATAAATACAGTATAGATGAAAAGCCCAATAAATAAACACCACAACGAAACAACCCTCGCACGTACTAATGCAATCACCAAAATCCTTCACACTACACAAACTTGGGTCTCCAGCTGTTTTTGGACTACAACTCCCATCATCCCTAGCTAGCAGGACTAGTGATCAGGGATGATGGGAATTGTAGTCAAAACAGGTGGAGACCCAACTTTGGGAAAGCCTGCGCTACACAAAACTTCAGTAAACGCACAACACCCACCTAGCCCAATCGCTCAACAATTAAACTCTCCTTGCGACCACCATGTGACTCCATACGCTCAGTTTTCCACTTCAGGGAAACAGCCCAAAACATTTAGCCACCATCTAATCCAGTTTGTGAGAGCCAGGAATATAAGGCCTGCCCTGCAGAGCAATCGTTCTAGAGGAGGAGGCTTCCTCTGTTTCCATTTCCAGGGCCTGGCTTGGCCCAGTGTCCGAGTTCCTAGCTCCCTTCGCTTTCGTTGCAGGGGACTCCAGCTCTGTCGCAGTCGGGGATTGCAGCTGACGTGCTGCTAAAGGGAACCATCACTCGCCTGGCCACGGAGGACAGCAGCCCGGAGAAGTGCCGGGAAGAAGCCGCCGCCTCCTCCAAGGGCCACGTCATCTACGAGGGCAAGAGCGGGCACATCATAACCTACGACGGTAAGTCTCGAACTCGGGGTGCCGTTGGTGTCTGGCACAAGACGTCCCACGACTGAGGAGCGGTGATGCTAGTCCAGTGTTTCTCAAACTCAGGTCTCCAGCTGCTGTAGGACTACAACCTCCATCATCCCTGACCATGGGTGATGGGAGTTGTAGTCCAACCACAGCTGGGGACCCAAGCTTCAGAAACACAGTGCTACCCGGGAGAAATTCCCAGGTGTCAAAAAAGGTTATTTATTTATGCCACTACTGCGCCCCGTGTTTTGTTAGCTCAAAAGTGGAAAGCGAGCAAAGTCCCAACTAAAGAAGAATGGCAACTTAAACTGATGTGCCGCTTGCGGACCTAACTTATAGAACAAGAGAACAAGAAGAACATAGGTTTAAAGAAGATTGGAATATGTTTATTGAATATATGGGGGGGGGAATTGTGTACACTTGAAAACGTGGTCAGCATTAAGATAAATTCAACAGTGTAAATAAGTTTTGATGGATGTAAGAATGGAATACTGGATGGTTTAGAATCATAGAATCCTAGAGTTGGAAGAGACCCCAAGGGCCATCCAGTCCAACCCCCTGCCAAGCAGGAAACACCATCAAAGCATTCCTGACAGATGGCTGTCAAGCCTCCGCTTAAAGACCTCCAAAGAAGGAGACTCCACCACACTCCTTGGCAGCAAATTCCACTGCCGAACAGCTCTTACTGTCAGGAAGTTCTTCCTAATGTTTAGGTGGAATCTTCTTTCTTGTAGTTTGAATCCATTGCTCCGTGTCCGCTTCTCTGGAGCAGCAGAAAACAACCTTTCTCCCTCCTCTATAGGACATCCTTTTATATCTTTGAACATGGCTATCATATCCCCCCTTAACCTTCTCTTCTCCAGGCTAAACACACCCAGCTCCCTAAGCCATTCCTCATAAGGCATCGTTTCCAGGCCTTGGACCATTTTGGTTTAGTTTGTATAAAATAGGCAGGGATTTATGATATGCAAAATGAACTATGGAAAGAAGTCGTTGATATTTTAAGGTTGTTTAAATGAATATTCTAAAATGTAAAACAGAAAATTTAACAAAAATTATAGGGGGAAAAGAGGAACACAGTGCTAGTAGCTGAGCATTGATGGGGGGTAACACTAGTTGACCAGTCTTGATTTGATGTTTGATGCTAATAGCTAAGCGTCACCTTGGGAGTGGCACCACATGGCAACCAAAGAGCCACTTCAGTATCCCTCCCCACATTGTTTCTTCCGGTGTCCTGACCCACGTTTCTGCGTTTTTGACAGCAATCAAGAACGTCCGCGAAGGAACCCGGAGCCCACGGACTGCTCACGAGATGGGGCTGAAGCGGACGTACGATGCTATGGAAGGCAACATCAAGCAAGGGATGTCGATGAGGGAATCTCCTGTCTCCGCACCGTTAGAAGGTAGAAGGCCTGCCACGTGGCGCTTTCTCGTTTCTCTTCAGATACTTAGAACCTGCCTCTCAGTGCGGACAATCCAGGGGTCGGGAAAAAGTTTTAGCCGCGGGCCAGTCCACTGTCCCTCAGACCTTGTGGTGGGACGGAGAAGCTATCGCTGGGAGTCTCAGCTTTGTGGCGGGTTCCGGCTTTGCGGCCCGGGGTTCTGATCCGGCCCGGGGATCTTAGTTTGCCGACCCCTGGCATAATCTTTCATTACAACCTGGGACAGATGTGTCTTGAGAGCATCACCGAAAAAGACCCCTGTGTTTGTGTCGTCAGGGCGGCGTTTCTGAAGTCTGGGTCCCCAGGAGTTGTTGGACTACAACTCCTATCACCCCTAGCTAGCATGACCAGCGGTCAAGAATGATGGGAGTTGTAGTCCAACAGCAGCTGGGGACTCTAGGTTGAGAAACACACTGTCGGGGGGGTTGGCAGGTGGATAACCCTGCACACCTGTCAGGTATGACATGTGGGTGGGTGGGGAGATAAGGGGTCGTCCTGCTGGCCAGTTGTATGGTTAGAAAGCTTGCAAGCGAGGTATAGTATGATTGCATCTTACATGGGGGTCATGGTTTGCCAGTGGTGCATGTGCGCAACAGTGCATGTGTTCAAGCTGTCCCTGCGTGAGCCAGCAGGCTAGAGCCACACAAGATTGCACAAGAGCATCCCAGAATTGGTCTGCCGCGAGGGCCTTGCCCTGCGCAAAGCAAGGCAGAGAGCTTAAAACCTGCTGCAAAAAGAGCTTTTAAGCTCCCCACCCAGTGCTGGATTTACATCAATAATAATAAATAATAATAATAATAATAATAATAATAATAATAATTAATAATTAATTTATTATTTATACCCAGCCACTCTGGGCAGCTTCCAACAAAATATTAAAATACAATAATCCATCAAACATTAAAAGCTTCCCTAAACAGGGCTGCCTTCAGAAGTCTTCTAAAAGTCAGGTAGTTGTTGTTCTCTTTGACATCTGGTGGGAGGGCGTTCCACAGGGCGGGTGCCACTACCGAGAAGGCCCTCTGCCTGGTTCCCTGTAACTTGACTTCTTGCAGTGAGGGAACCGCCAGAAGGCCCTCGGCGCTGGACCTCAGTGTCCTGGTAGAACAATAGGGGTGGAGACGTTCCTTCAGATATATAAGCTAAAGAAGCTATAGCTTAGGGCCCCACTCACTTGGAGGCCCCCCCCAAAAAAAATTAAAGGGAAAAAAAACGGGATGTACATTTCCAAAATATAAGATAAAAAAACAAATAAAATAAAACCTGTTTTGTGTTGTGTAGGCTGCTACGATGTAAGTAATGGGCCCTGCCTACTAGCCTGCTCCCTAAAACATTCTGCATGGATTGGTTGCACGGCAACATGTGCAAATGGCTTTAGAGACCTATTAGGTCCATAAATTACCATATAGCATATCTTCAACACAAAAAAGTGGCAATTTGTTGTTGACAAAGGACAGCTGGAAATATAAAGGGCCCCCCTTACCTTCAGTGGCTTAGGGCCTCATCAAACCTAAATCCAGCCCTGCCCCCACCTTCTTGCATTTAACTCATGGAATTTCAACCAACTGGTCATCAACCAAACAAAATTACACGTGCGTAAGATGTGATCATACTGAAAGAGAGGTTCGGCTGGAGATGTATAAACCTTTGTGCATGCTTGATGTATATGTATTTTATTCTGTAAACATGCTACTCTTGTAACGTGAAACAGCACGTGTCATTTGGGAGAGGAACGGCGTGGTTTTGCGCCCGTCTTAAGTCCCCTTCCGTCTTTTTCAGGGTTAATCTGCCGCGCTCTTCCTCGGGGAAGCCCCCACTCGGACCTGAAAGAGAGGACTGTGCTGTCGGGCTCTATAATGCAAGGTAGGTCTCCTTTTGGGGTGGGGAGGGAGGAGGTTAAAAACTCTTCAACTCCACCAATCCGGGTTCTGATCCAGCTGTTTATTGAAAAACAAATCTCACCTATTAACATGGTAGAGCGTGAGACTCTTAATCGCAGGGTTGTGGGTTCGAGCCCCAACTTGGGCAAAAGATTCCTGGACTAGATGACCCTCGAGGTCCCTTCCAGTTCTATGATTCTGTGAATTGTGAGTCTTTTTTATGATAATAAATATTATGATTATTATTAAATGTATAACAGACAATGTATTCCAACAATTCAAAGAAAGAGCACCAATTGAGCCTGGTCAGGTATAAAGACAGTAGGCAAATTATTTATATTATTTGTATTTACACCTTTTGATGTAGATAGATAGAGATATAATTAAAAGAAACTTGTACAAAAAGGAACAAAATAGAAAATTCTTTCCAGTAGCACCTTAGAGACCAGCTGAGTTTGTTCTTGGTATGGAAGCTCATACCAAGAACAAACTCAGCTGGTCTCTAAGGTGCTACTGGAAAGAATTTTCTATTTTGTTTCGACTATGGCAGACCAGCACGGCTACCCACCTGTAACTTGTACAAAAAGGGGAATATGACAGTATACCTTGATGGTAAATAAACAGTGGATAGTAAATAAATTGGATCAGAAACTTGTATTTATCAATGGCTAGTTTTACTGCTAAATCAACCTCCAAGCTAAATACTGTGAAGTATCTTTCACAAAGGCCACGGCATAAATGCATTTCGGCCCCTTTCATTTCGCACTGCCCCCCCCCCAAGTTGCCAAGAGGCTTCAGAATTCAGCGTTTTCCCCCATGGCAGCTAGGCGTCTTCCCCAAGGCTCAGAAGGGCAGAACAGCCGAGCCAACCTCGCATCATATAGCCCCTTGCAAGCCGATTCAGTTGCAAGAAGTGACATTAAGCACTGAAAAAACAACAACAACCCATGCTTAACACTGTCCACTTAATACTTTCATTAAAAATGGATTGGAGCTGCGGTACACGGGGAGGGAGAGAGAACGCTCTCCCACCCCCAGCCATTTCCCAGCTGGAAAGAGATCTTTCTGGAGGGACGGAGCAGCCGAGAGGCATTTGCTGGAGCAAAACAACATTTCCACCTGCCAACGTGCAGCTCTTTGGTTGTGTGAGCTGTTCTGAAGCTTCCGTCCCTCTCCCTGCTTCCCCCCCCCCACAAAAGGCACCCCGAGGGCCGCGGCCGAGGGCTACGAGGAAGGCCTCAAGTACCCGAAGATCAAGAGGGAGTCGCCTGCCCTGCGGAGCTTCGAAGGCGCCATCACCAAGGGGAAGCCCTACGACGGGGTCACCACCATCAAGGAGATGGGGCGCTCCATCCACGAGATCCCCAGGCAGGACCTGCTGAGCCAAGAGAGCCGCAAGACCCCCGAGATCGTCCAGGGCTCCCGGCCGATGATGGACGGCTCCATATCTCAGGTAGGCAGGTGCCGGACAGGTGTCAAAGCTCACTCCGAAAAAGAAAGGGAAAGGGCGCGTTTTCTCACCGGAAGCCGAGAGCCGTCCCAAGACACCGGAGAACTACAACTCCCATCAGCCCCAGCAGGCACAGGGTGATGGGAGTTGTAGTTCAGCAACATCCGGAGGGGCAAAGCTCCCCCGTGCCTGGTTTAGATAATTATTTGATTACTTGCCCTAAATGGCCTTGGCCCAGTATACCTGAAAGAGTGTCTCCACCCCCATCGTTCTGCCCGGACACTGAGGTCCAGCACCGAGGGCCTTCTGGCGGTTCCCTCCCTACGAGAAGCCAAGTTACAGGGAACCAGGCAGAGGGCCTTCTTGGTGGTGGCGCCCGCCCACCAGATGTCAAGGAAATAAACAACTATCTGACTTTTAGAAGACATCTGAAGGCAGCCCTGTTTAGGGAAATTTTTTATGTCTGGTGTTTCATTGTGTTTTTAATATCCTGTTGGAAGCTGCCCAGAGTGGCTGGGGAGGCCCAGCCAGATGGGCATGGTAAAAGTAATTAATTATTATTATTTATTAAGAATTGCGGCATTGTTCCCCAGAGGCTCCTGAAGGGCGAGCCATTACATCTGGCATGTGTAATGGCTCTCCTGCAGGAGAATCTGGGAATAGAAATTCATGGTAAGACTTCCCTTTCATTATGTATTTATGTATTTCATAAAGTTAAGGCATCGCCTTATTGTAAAAACAGAAACAAAAAGCAAACCCTCCAAGCGGTGTACAAAAAAAGATAAAGTAATAAAATTGTCAATAAGAAAAATTAAGAACGGTAATGTAAAACTTTCAGAAAGTTAAAGTAACAAGAGACTAAAATCAGATCAAAATTTCCTATCTGAGTTGACTTGCCTAGGGAATAATATTTTTAGCAGGCGTCAAAACACTCATTGGCTTTCAAAGCATCTTGGTAGGCTTGTCTAAACAAACAAACAAACAAAAAATTCAGCAGGCTCCACAAAGAGTGCAGTGAAGGCACCTGCTTGATATCAAGAGGCAGGGAGTTCCAAAGTTTGGGTGCTGCCACAATAAAAGGTTGTGTTCTTCCAGATGCAGAATCATCATCATCAAATGTATTACCTGCATTTCACCGCCAGTTTCCCCGGCAGGTTGCATCCATTTAAAATTCAGTATTAACACACATCCCAGGTGTCAAAGGCCATTTGCCCAAAGCTGTGTAGTAACAGCTCTGCTAGCTAGTTAGTTGTCAAACTGCTAGCAGTTAATAATATTATTTTGGTTGTTTCTGTTGGGATTTGTAAACTGCATAAGATTTCTGTTGGAAAATACGACGCGGTAGATAAATTACCTAAATAAAACCATGCAGCGTGCCACAGTCCTACAAAGGGATACGAACCTGTCCGAAAAGGTGGCCTGTTTCGCCTTAAATGGAGAAAAGCTTGCAGGGATGGCAATTTAAAATTGGAGCAGATTTTTATTTGACAGACTGCCTAGTTTTAATAATTACTTTAACCTGGGGGTGTATTTTATCTTGTTTTGTGTAATGGCAACAGAAAGAAACGGTAAAAGCCCCGTGTGGAAAAGAATTGGGGTGGGGGGAAACGTGTGCGTCTGTTTCTGAGGCGACTTCCCATAGCTCTGGACCCACCGAGGCCTAGTTGACACTGCCTCTTCCCTCCTCCAGGGGACACCCATCAAATACGAGAGCAGCTCCGGCCAATCGGCCATCAAGCACAATGTCAAGTCCTTGATCACCGGCCCGAGCAAACTCCCTCGCGGGATGCCTCCGCTGGAGCTGGTGACGGAGACCGTGAAGGCGGCCGAGCGAGGGAAGTACGAGGAGGCCAAGTCGTCCGGGGAGGTCCGCCAGCGCCACACGGTGGTCAGCTCCGGGACCTCGGTCCTCCGCTCGACCCTCCACGAGGCCCCCAAGTCGCAAGTGAGCCCCGGGATCTATGAGGACACCAACGCCAGGAGGACGCCCGTGGGCTACCAGAGCATGTCCAGGAGTTCTCCCATGATGAACAGGGTGTCGGAAGGTGAGTTTCCCTCGGGGGGCCCTCGGCCCAAGGGCTGGTGGGAGCTGAAGCCTAAACTGCAGCCGGGGATGGGGGAGCAACTGACCATTAGGGCACTCTCTAGCCAAAGGAACGCACCGGCCAATAGACAAAGGTGACCCATCCTGGGTACCTGAGCCCGCCAATCTAGGGTCTAGGCCAGGCATAGGCAAACTCGGCCCTCCAGATGTTTTGGGACTACAACTCCCATGATCCCTAGCTAACATAAGGTTACCAGACATCCACATTTCCCGGGGACAGTCCCCAGATTTACAAATCAGTCCCCATACAAAATCCATTGAATTTGAAAAGTGTCCCTGGATTCATTGGGGGGGGGGGGAATCTGGTAGCCTTAAGTTAACAGGACCAGTGGTCAGGGATGATGGGAATTGTAGTCCCAAAACATCTGGCGGGCCAAGTTTGCCTATGCCTGGTCTAGGCAGCTATTCCCAGGTTCCTGCTGCAGCAACAGGCCACCACTGTCCCTCCACAAATTTATGCGGCTTCCCACTGTTCTTCTGCATCCAACTGGTCCTTGACAATTACCCACCCTGAATTTATCTCCTCCTCTTTCAAAGTCATCCAACTTGGTAGCCAACGGCTACTGCTCATGGTAGAGCATCTGTCCTGCATGCCGAAGGTCTCGGGTTCCGTCCTCAGCCGGGCGAGAGCCTTGTTTGAAGCCCTGGAGAGCCTCTGCTGCCGGTCAGTGTGGGCAGCCCTGAGCTGAATGGCCCCGTGATCTGTCTCCATATAAGGCAACTTCCGGTGCTCCTATTTAAGCCAGCCCTTCATCCGGAACTGTGAAGACGAGTCTCACTTTATTTTTAGGGGAAGAGCTGCAGCTGCCAGTCAGTGTAGGACGACTGTGATCCGACTCTGCGGAAAGCGCTCGCATACGTGTTCCTTAGGTCTAAAACGCCTACGTTTTGAAACATTTCGTTCTTAGCACCGTTCCTAACTCTGGCTTTTCATTTGCACCCGGCACCTCTTCAGGGAAGTCCTCCAACCACGAGAGGAAGTCCACCCTGACGCCAACGCAGAGGGAGAGCATCCCGGCAAAATCCCCCGTCCCCGGGGTGGATCCCGTCGTAACTCACAGCCCCTTCGACCCCCACCACCGAGGGGCTACTCCGGACGTCTACAGGAGCCACCTGCCATCACACTTGGATCCATCCATGCAGTTCCACAGGGCGCTGGATCCCGGTACGTCCAGTCCTTTTTGGGCTACTTACTGATTTCATTTTTCTGTCTTAATTTTATCAATCTAGTTTTTATTTCACGTCCATCTCTTGCTTTGCTTTCTTGGCCTTTAAGGGGATTTTCTTTCAGGTCAAAGGCCAGGTGTCCCAATCTGGCCCACCCTCCCCAACCCCTTTTGACAGGTGGGTAGGGCCACAGTCACCTGACATCGAGTGACACCGGGTGATTCAGATTTGAAGCTGGCAGCTCAGTGCTGTGGATGGGCAGATCCTGCCCTTTTCCTCCAGGAAGTGGTGCAGATTGTTCCCTATGCCCCCCACCCCCTGGCCCAGCTCCCCCAGCTAATTATTAGGCAGGCTAGGTTGGTTGATGGCAACCGGCCCGTGTGAATTTGCTGGCAGAGTTGGGATCTGAACCTGCGGGGCCCTGCAATACAGACTCAAACCTTCCCCCTTTAAAACTCTCCCTTTCTCCCACTCTGCCCGCCCAGCCACTGCCTACATGTTCCAGAGGCAACTTTCGCCCACCCCAGGCTACCCGAGCCAGTACCAGCTCTATGCCATGGAGAACACGCGGCAGACCATTCTCAACGACTACATCACCTCCCAGCAGATGCAAGTCAACCTGCGGCCCGACCTGACCAGGGGGCTCTCTCCCCGGGAGCAGACCTTGGCCCTCCCCTATGCGGGAGCCAGAGGTGAGTCTGCTTCCTCCGGGGAGGAAAACCGGTGGCAGCCTCTCGCACCCCTCGCCCCTTTCCCAGCCTGCAACTTTCAACACCTCCAGGTTTAGGACGTAGTGTTGGTTTGTTGGTTTGTTTTTAAGCAGGTTGAGGGATCCAGTGTCAGTGGAGCTGTGGCGGCTAATGGGTTGGGTGCCCCCATTCTTTAAAAACAGAGGCTTTAAAGCGGGGGGGGGGATTGGGGAGCTCTGGCCTTCGGGCAAAATCCGGCTCACCATTTGACCTCTGTGAGGCTGTTTGGGGCAAGCCACACCCACCTGCCCTACACCTCGGGTTCCGTATGACGTCAGGGGCAAGAGTGGGAGTGGTTTAACGGCCAGCCCCTCCCCACAGGGAACTCTGGGAATTGTAGTTCTGCGAGGGGGGAATCGGGATCTCCTAGCAACTCTTGGCACCCTTAATAAACCATGGCTCCCAGAATTCTTTGCGGGGGGGAGCCATGACTGTTTAACGTGGTATCGTAGCGCTTTCGCGCATATGTGGCCAGAGTCCTTGGTCTTCAACTGATGCGCCACGGCCTGATAGACGGTGTAGTCGCAGCAGCGGCAGCCCCATCCTACAAATAAATGGTTTTTTAAAAATTAACAAATGGGTCCCCAAAATGCATATTTGGGTTAAAGGTGGGTCCCCAATCCAAAACGGCTCGAAGACTGCTGGCCTGAGTGATCTTGTGCATATCTCCATTATGTTTCCCCCCTCCCCTTTTGAATTAGGGATCATTGACCTGAACACCATGGCACCCACCATCTTGGTGCCCCACCCAGGAGGGCCCAGCACCCCCCCGATGGACAGGATCACCTACATCCCTGGGACTCAGCTAGCGTTCCCCACCAGGCCTTACAACCCTCCTTCCATGTCTCCAGGTGAGAGCTGCCTCCCCACTAGTTGAGGAGAGCAGGGGGCACGCCCCCCTCCCCAAAACAACAGTGGGCCCCTGACCCTTACGCCCTGGTGGGGAAGGCAACCCATGGCCTCTGTCGCCCTTTGACTCCTACCACCACCCCAGAGTTCCAGGCAGGCTGTTGCCACACCCAGCGCCATCAGTCAGCTTCTCAGTCTTTTTTTGGGTGGGCTGTGCAAAACCTAGCGGCAGCACTCACCTTTGGTGTCTTCTGTGCCAGTGCCCACCCCTACTCCCCGCTCTGGTGGATGCTCCCACGCCATCCATCCTCTTCTCACAATGCCTTAAGGGCCACCAACCAGCTGTGAAGTTAATGGCGTGATTACACTTAACATGCAAGGCTGGGGGTTTTTTTATAGCTTGTCGCGTAACTATTTACTATTGCAGTGGAGCCTCGGTTTTCGAACGTGATCCATTCCAGAAGACCATTCGGCTTCCGAAACGTTCGAAAACGGAAGCAATTACTTCCGGGTTTTTGGCGTTTGGGTTCCAAATCGTTTGGCTTGCGAGACGCTCGGAAACCGAGGTTCCACTGCATTTACTTATTTCATAAAATGTATGTGCTGCTTCGTTGTTTTCTAAAAGACCTCAAGCAAACCTCAAAGTGGTTTATATTAACAGGATTGTTGGGGGCACAGCTTTTAACGCTCTCCTGCTGCAGAGAGTCTGACAAAAATCCCTCTGAGATTCCTGCATCGCAGGGGGGGCTGGATTAGTTGGCCCTTAGGGTCTCTCGTTGCTTTTGGCATTCTTATGGGAGCTTCAAACCAGGAGTGTCTTTTCTAGATAAATCCACGAGCTCTTTCCACTGACTTCCGCCAGCTTTTACTAGATGGCATCCCTTCCCCCCGCCTTTTCCTGCCCTGTTAGGCTTTTTTTCAAGCAGTAGGAACATGAGGGGGACACGGGTGGCGCTGTGGGTTAAACCACAGAGCCTAGGGCTTGCTGATCAGAAGGTCAGCGTTTCGAATCCCCGTGACAGGGTGAGCTCCCGTTGCTCGGTCGCTGCTCCTGCCCACCTAGCAGTTTGAAAGCATGTCAAAGTGCAAGTAGATAAATAGGTACCACTCCAGCGGGAAGGTAAACACCGTTTCCGTGCGCTGCTCTGGTTCGCCAGAAGCGGCCTAGTCATGCTGGCCACATGACCCGGAAGCTGGACACCGGCCAGTAAAGTGAGATGAGCGCCGCAACCCCAGAGTCGGACGCGACTGGACCTAATGGTCAGGAGTCCCTTTACCTTTTAGGAACATGAGGGGCAGGGGGAACCCTAGATGTCAGGAGGACTTAAGAATTTCTTGCGGACTCTGGCACCCTCTCCAAACTACAATTCCCAGGATTCCTTGTGGGGAGCCATGACGGCAACGAAACCCCTGCGAGCTGTGTCGTGTCCCCTGGCCTTGTTACGCAAACGGACCCTCTTGTTTCCCCACCCACCCCGCAAAACCCATGTTTCTCCTTTTCCCTCCTCACCAGGGCACCCTTCGCATCTGGCAGCCTCCGCCGCGGCCAACGCTGAGAGAGAGAGGGAGCGCGAGAGGGAAAAGGAGCGGGAACGGGAGCGCGAGAGGGAGAGGGAGCGCGAGAGGGAGCGAGAGAGAGAGAGGGAGCGGATAGCCGCCGTTCCCAGCGAGCTCTACCTGCGCCCAGGTGAGTGCCCAGAATGCCTTCTCCAGCTGCTGCTTCCGCCCCCTCCTTTTTGATACCTCAGAGCCTAAGTGATTGTGTGTATAATCTTTGCTAGTGGGAGGGAGTTCCTCTGTCACTAGGAGGCAGGTGGTTTAAAGAAATCTTTAGCTAGGGTAAAAGAGTATATTGGAAAATGATATATAATGAATTGGGGAAAAAATGTTTAAAAATACCTTTCCAAAAACACACACACACCAGAGTCCTTTTTGTTGAGGATAATTCAGAGGGAAGTGGCCAGGTGTCAAAAAATACTATTTATGTATGCTGCTACTGTGGCCTGTGTTTTGTTAGCCCCAAAATGGAAAACGAGCGAGGTGCCAACTAAAGAAGGATGGCAGCTTAAACTGATGGAATATGCGCAGCTTGCAGATTTAATATATAGAATGAGAGAACAAGAAGAATGAACGTTTAAAGAAGACTGGAAAATGTTTCCTGAATATATGGGTGAAAATTGTGTGCATTTAAAAACGCTAGCAGCGTTAAGATAAATCCAACAGTGTAAATAAGTTTTGATGGATGTAACAATGGATTGCTGAATGGTTTAGTTTATGTAAAATATGCAGGGATGTGTGGTATGCAAAATGAACCACGGAAAGAGGTTGTTTAAATGAATATTTTGAAATGTAACTTAGAAATTGTAATAAAAATTATATATATATAAAAAGCTTTAGCGGGGGGTGGGGGGGTGGAGGTGATTTTTCGCCCCATGGCTGGCGTTACACCCCAGGAGAGGGACTATGAGCAACATCCTGGGAGGAGCTTTTGCCTCTAGAGTGATGCCAACAGGGCGGTGATTCCCTGAGGAAACTGAGGACTAGGCATTTGATCCCGCTAACGTGGTCCTTGGCTAATTTCCCAGAGTAGTTTAATGGTCAGTCCCTCTTCGCAGGTAACTGGGAATTGTCCTAGTGGCTCTCAGCACCCTAAGCAAATGACGGCTCCCAGATTTCCTCTCCCAGAGCTGTAACTCGCCGAGTTTCCTGTTGACGCTTAAACCACTTTGGGAATTGTAGCTCTGGGAGGGGGCCTCCTAACAGCTCTAGGCAACCCTGACCAAATTGCAGTGGTATCTTGGTTCTCAAACTTAATCCGTTCCGGAAGTCCGTTCTAAAACCAAAGCATTCCAAAACCAAGGTGAGCTTTCCCATAGACAGTACAGTGGTGCCCCGCTAGACGAAAATAATTCGTTCTGCGAAAATTTTCGTCTAGCGGGTTTTTCGTCTTGCGGAGCGGCAATGACAGCCGCGCTCCACAAAACGAAAAAAAAAAAGACGGAAATTTTTCGTCTTGCGAGGCAGCCCCATAGACTTTTTCGTCTAGCAGGGCAGCCTTCCGCTAGACGAATGCCTTCGTCTAGCGAGTTTTTCGTCTAGCAAGGCATTCGTCTAGCGGAGCACCACTGTAATGCAAAACGGATTAATCTGTTCCAGACTTTTAAAAACAACCCCTAAAATAGCAATTTAACATGAATTTTACTATAAAATGAATAAGACAGGATTGTAGATGATAAGAATTAAAATTATTGCTTTTTCTTACCTGCACTGATGATAGTCATTGTTTGGATGGGGGGCTTTTCCGGAGTCACACAATCAATCAATCAATCAATCAATCAGTAGCTGAACTGGGTTCCACACAGTCATGAAAACAAGTTAACGAAAAAGCCTCAAAAACAAAAGCGTCAAACTTAATTCGTTCTGGAAGTCCATTCGACTTCTGAAACATTCAGAAACCAAGGCACAGCTTCCGATTGGTGCAGGAGCCCCGGAAACAATAGCTGACAGCCACACTGGATGTTTGGCTTCAGAAAAAAAGTTCAAAAACCGGAACACTTACTTCCAGGTTTTCAGCATTTGGGAACCAATCCTTTGGGAGAAGCCACAAAAGTGGTACCGCAGTGCTTCAAAGTACAGTGTGGATGTGGCCCTAGAAGCAGTGACTCAGATTTCTGGACAAAAAAAAAAAATCCTTCCAGTAGCACCTTAGAGACCAACCAAGTTAGTTCTTGGTATGAGCTTTCGTGTGCATGCACACTTCTACCAAGAACTAACTTAGTTGGTCTCTAAGCTGCTACTGGAAGGAATTTTTTATTTTATTTAGTTTTGACTATGGCAGACCAACCTACCTGTAATCAGATTTCTGGGACCAACATAAAACTCTTCAAACCTCCTGGTTCGTTTCCGCTACTGCCGGATGGGACAGTTGCTTCATTCCCAATATTTGTTATATTCTTCAGGCGCTGAGCAGCCAGGAAGGCCCGGAAGCCACGGCTATGTCCGCTCGCCGTCCCCGTCGGTCCGCAGCCAGGAGAGCGTTATGCAGCAGCGGCCGAGCATCTTCCAGGGATCGAACGGGACGAGTGTCATCACCCCGCTGGACCCCTCTGCACAGCTGCGCATCATGTACGCTTGTTTTAATTCCTTTGTGCAGCCAGGATCCTGTTTGCCCATGACTGACATTCCCCGTGGTTTATACAAAGTTGCATCAGGCACTCCCAAGGCGGGACGGTTGCTCTGTGCAAACAGGGACGCACTCAGTCTTCTCTTAAACCAGTTTCCCAAAGTTGGGTCTCCAGCCGTTTTGGGACTACAACTCCCATCATCCCTAGCTAGGAGGACCAGTGGTCAGGGATGATGGGAATTGTAGTCCCAAAAAAACAGCTGGAGACCCAAGTTTGGGGAACACAGTCTTAAAGGGATACATCTCTCCTCAAAGCCCAAGTTGCTCAGTGCTTGTAAAAAAGTGTGTTAATTCCTTACGGCTGATATAGCTCGGAGACGGGGTTATTGTAAGGACCGGCTGAAGGAGAAGACCAACCACCTTTCAGATCTTTCAAAAGGGCTGCCAGGAGGAAGACTGAGGAAACCTGTTCCCTGTCCCTCAAAATTGGAAGGGATAGGATTCTATTGAAACATTAGGAAAAGATTTCTGATGGGAAGAGCTTTTCGGCCGTGGAACACCCAGCCTTAAGAAGATAGCAGACTCTCCTTCGCAGGAGATCTTTGAAGCAGAGGCTGGAGTGGAGACAAAACTCGAGGAGGGGGGCAGTTGCAAGCCTTATCTTTGCTGAAGCAGGGGGTTAGAATTGTTGGCCTCTAGGGTCACTTCCAACTCAGTGAGTTGCACCCAAGAGTAGTTGGGCTCAGAGTCAGCCCCCGCTGTAATGAATGGATACGGCTAAGTTAATAGAATCATAGAATCCTAGAGTTGGAAGAGACCACAAGGGCAATCCAGTCCAACCCCCTGCCAAGCAGGAAACACCATCAAAGCATTCCTGACAGATGGCTGTCAAGCCTCCGCTTAAAGACCTCCAAAGAAGGAGACTCCACCACACTCCTTGGCAGCAAATTCCACTGTCGAACAGCTCTTACTTTCAGGAAGTTCTTCCTAATGTTTAGGTGGAATCTTCTTTCTTGTAGTTTGAATCCATTGACCCGTGTCCGCTTCTCTGGAGCAGCAGAAAACAACCTTTCTCCCTCCTCTACATGACATCCCTTTATATATTTGAACATGGCTATCATATCACCCCTGAACCTTCTCTTCTCCAGGCTAAACATACCCAGCTCCCTAAGCCGTTCCTCATAAGGCATAGTTTCCAGGCCTTTGACCATTTTGGTTGCCCTACTCTGGACACGTTCCAGCTTGTCAGTATCCTTCTTGAACTGTGGTGCCCAGAACTGGACACAGTTAATAGGACTTAGCTGGACGCAACCCTATGAGTCTGTGCCAACAGTTGACGATAGCGCCACCCTTGCTGTATAACTCAAAATGTCCTAATGCGTCCTCTTTTTGTTCCGACCAACAGGCAGATTCCCCCTGGCACTCCCACCATCACCCAGAACTTGCCCACTTCCCGATACAACACGGCCGCTGACGCTCTGGCCGCCCTCGTAGATGCTGCTGCTTCGGCTCCCCAGATGGAGGTGGCCAAGTCCAAAGAGAGCGGCAAGCACGACGGGGGCCGCATCGAGGAGAACCCGGGGCGCAGATCGGCGGTCGTGAGCGAGCAGCAGCAGCAGCAGCAGATGGAGCAGAAGGCGATGGAGGCGGAGAAGAGGGGGCCCCCGGGCCTGTACCCCTCGTCCTCGTCCAGCTACTCCTCGTCGGGGAAGTCCCAGCCCTCCTCGTCCATCTACTCGGATGCCGGGAAGGACAAGGGCCCCCCTTCCATATCCAAGTATGAGGAGGAGCTCCGGACACGCGGCAAGACCACCATTACGGCGGCCAACTTCATCGACGTGATCATCACACGACAGATCGCCTCCGACAAGGACGCCCGCGATCGCGGCTCCCAGAGCTCAGATTCCTCCAGCAGCCGTATGTCCTCATAGTTTTCCTTTGCCCTCCTTAGCCCTGGCTACAGGTTTGGCCCGTTTAGGCGCAGGGCAGTGGTTCTCAAACTTTTATGGCCCACAAACCCATCCCCAACTCCCCCCTACCCTTTACAAAGTGTTATTCAGGGTAGCGGTTTCCCTCTTGGACTACTGCAATACGCTCTACGTTGGGCTACCTTTGAAGGTCGCTTGGAAACTACAACTATTCCAGAATGCGGCAGCTAGACTGATGACTGGGAGTGGCCGCCACGACCACATAACTGGTCCTAAAGGATTCGTGTTGGCTCCCAGTACGTTTCCGAGCACAATTCAAAGTGTTGGTGCTGACCTTTCAAGCCCTAAACAGCCTCGGCCCAGTATACCTGAAGGAGCGTCTCCACCCCCATTGTTCTGCCCAGACACAGATCCAGCTCCGAGGGCCTTCTGGTGGTTCCCTCGCTGTGAGAAGCGAGATTACAGGGAACCAGGCAGAGGGCCTTCTCGGTGGTGGCATCCACCCTATGGAACTACCTCCCACCAGATGTTAAACGAAACTGTCCCGAAAGGGGTTCGGCGAAATGTACTTTGTAAACCCCTTTGAGAAGAAAGGCTTTCAAACATGGATGGATGAAAAGGTTAATCGGGGATCCCCAAGCTGTTTTGGGGTTGGGGGGCTGAGGACACATATGGAAATCTAAGGAACGGTCTAAAGCACCACAAAATACCCATTTCACAGAATTAAAACCAGTGGGTGCTCAACTCCTCTGTCAACAACAGACAAAACACCTGCACACATAACCTAAAACACAGACAGAAAACAGGATTCCCCTTTAAAATACTTTAAATGGGGAAGGGGCCTATAGTGTCTCCCCAAAGGCAGGATACCCACCTGCACCCCTATTTATACGGGTTTGCCTGGGAAACACAGTCAGCCATCTCTCATCCAAAGTGCGAACCACAGGTCTACACCAGCGGATGGACCTGACTTGATACTACCAGAGGCAGGTCAGGGTTGGGCCTTGTGAATGACCCCTGTCTCTCACTCTTCCTCGATCCATGTAGTTTCCTCCTCCCACCGCTACGAGCCCCCCCGAGATGCCATCGAGGTGATCAGCCCCGCAAACTCGCCGGTCCCTCCCCAGGAAAAGATGCTGCCTTATCAACAGGAAGCCCCCAAAATGAGCCAGGCAGAACGTAAGTCCTCACCCCCCCCCCCCGGTGCTGTGCGGGATTGGGGCAGCCTCTCGACTCGCATCTTCGCGCAGGGAGGGCGAATCGGGTGCAGACGGGGTTTTTTATTCATTTATTCAGAGTCGCAGGTCACAAACAACAAATGACAAATCTTAAAACCAAACAGAGTTGCAGGCCAAAATGCATACATATGTACGGACAGAACAAGCTGGCAAGTAATTCGCAATTAAGAGTTGCATATCTCTTTTTGCAGTGTGGAAAGAGAATCTTGCAACCCGGTAGCTGAAGCGTCTGTTATCAAGTCCCACCGAGCGCCATAGGGACGTTCTGATTTTATCTTTTCTGAGTGCAAATGAGTTCCTCTCCCGTGGAGGCCGAGAAGCGCTATAGAGGGCCACAGGCTCCCCACCTTCTTGCGTTGTGAATCCTCTTCTTTTCTAACTAGGAGACTGCAACCGTCAGTATGAGGGGTCGATCCACTCTTACAGGCAGCAGCAAGATTCTCCATCGCCACAGCAGCAGCAGCAGCAGCAGCAGCAGCCTCCTCCTCCTCCGCCACCTGCGCAGGGCGAAGGGATGGGGCCCGTGCCACGAACACACCGCCTGATCACCCTGGCCGATCACATCTGTGTAGGTTTGCGTACTTGAGCACCTCTTTAGGAAACTTCCCTGATGTTTTCACCTGAGGTTTACCCCCCCCCCCCCGATTCTCACCGCTGCTTATAGGAACTCGCGTAGTTGCCTAGATACTTGCATTGTCTAATATGGTCCATTTCTTGTTCCAGTTCCTCAAATTTGTACAGCGCCTGATTGAAAAAACAAACAAACCTTCAAAGAGGTGGTGCAATAAAGGATAAAACAAAATGATCAAAAAGAAAAACTGACAATCGTAATTCAAGACTTTCGAAAAGTAACAACCGACTAAAATTAAAATGCGCACCAGCTTTCTAAGCATCTGGATAGGCCCGTCTAAGCAAAAGAAATTCAGCAGGAGCCAGAAAGAGTATAGTGACAGCACCAGCATAATTTCAATAGGCAGGGAGTTCCAAAGTGTAGGCTCTAAATGGGCCCAGTGGTATAAGGTGGCTTCCTGCTTTAAATCAGCTTTTTATTAGAGACCCATGAGGACTAGAAGATTGGTTTAGTTTCACGGGAAGGGCTGGAGCACACATTTTGCATGCAGAGGGTCCCCGGTTTGATCCCCAGCACCTCTGGGTAGGACTTGGAAAGCCTCCCTTCCTGAAGTGCTGGAGAGCTTCTCCCAGGACGAACGCTGAGCTTGGTGGATCATCAACCTGCAAATGCTGAGCTAGGTGGATCATCAAGTCAGTTTCCTAAGCAACTGGTGTTCATCATCAGGGCAGGAATTGAGTTGGTTTGTGGGATGTAATTGAGAAGGGGAGGCATGCGTCGCTACCATCACTCTGGATCCTAGGATCTTTTGCAAACCTGTGAGGTGTTTTTGGAGGTGAGACTAAAATAATAATAATAATAATAATAATAATAATAATAATAATAATAATAATAATTATTAATAATTGGGATTCTCTGCAAAATTCCTTATCCCCAAAGCCAATTAAACACTGAGTCTACACTGGCTAGTTCCTTTTTTTGTAGGAAAGTTGGGCACCCTTCATCTTATAATTTCTAAAACACACACACGCTGCTTTTACACAATTCACAACAAAAACATTTAAAGGTTTCTCCCCCTGACAGCAGTCTGCAAATCAATCACACATGCTTCCTGGCTCGGGTGCTGGTTTAGTTTCGCAAGATTGTTGCTGTTTATTCATTATGTCTTTTCTGTTTTCCCCGCAGCAAATCATCACCCAGGATTTTGCCCGCAACCAAGCTACTACGCAGCCATCCCCACAGATTCCCACTAGCACATTCCAGACCTCCGCCCCGACATCCATCGCCGCCACGAACCGGGTGAAGGCCTCAAACCGCTACAGCCCTGAGGTGCAGATCCAGTCTGCGCCCCACCAGCGCCCCGGGTCGCGAGTGTCCCCCGAAAACCTCTCGGAGAAAAGCAGGGGAAGGTAACGATTCATGTGACTTTGCACCTTTTTTGCTGTGTGGTCTTTACGTTAGAAGGCTGCGCTGCATTGAGAAGGGAGCTTGTTCCATCTCACCCACTCGCTCGGAACTGGCTTTGGAGCTCGTCATTGACTTGGCTCGTCATTGACTTTGCTGCTCCTCAGTTTGCTAAGAGCCCCTGATCCAGGCCTTCCTGGGAACTGAGATGGAGGCTGAATATGATAGCTGGAGTTCTCAAGACCAACTACTGGTCTCTGCTGTTTAACATGCCCTGACTTATTGTCGTGTATCACCCGGTGATCACTGGATGAAGGACAGCCTAGAAAAATAACTAATAACCATACAAAGTAAATAACACATTAATGATAATAAATCGTACTAATGGTAATTAATATTACTAATATTTGTTTGATAAATGATGAAAACATTTATTACATAAAAATTATATACTGCTTGATTGTAAAAAACAACAACCTCCAAGCAGTTTGTTAAAATGAAACAATGCTTTTAGTATTTCTAATGTCAACTGTTTCCCAACATTTGCTTAAAAGAACAGGATGCTGGACTAGATTGGAGAGCCAGGGTAGTGTCGTGGTTAAGAATGTCAGGCTAAGACCCGGGAGGGAGGAGGCTCCTGGTCTCCACTCGGCCTTCAGCAAGCTCCCTGGGTTAACTCTCAGGCTAACCACCCTCACAGGGTTTTTGTGAGGATAAAATAAAAAGGGGAGGACCATGCACAGTGCCTTGAGCTTTTTGGAAGAAATGTGGGGTGTAAATATGGTATGCCCCCCGCGGAAGACCTTATGGTCCACAAACAGTAACATCTTGGAGGTCCCGGGCCTCAAGGAGGTTAGACTGGCCTCGACCAGAACCAGGGCCTTTTCGGCCGTGGCCCCGGCCTGGTGGAACGCTCTGTCGCAAGAGACCAGGGCCCTGCGGGATTTGACATCTTTCCGCAGGGCCTGCAAGACAGAGCTGTTCCGCTAGGCCTTTGGTCGGGGTCCAGTCTGACCCCTCTCCTTTTACAAAACCCTGCATATAAGTGGCCTCTCTAACTCTTCTCACCACAGGTGGGTAGCCGTGTTGGTCTGCCATAGTCGAAACAAAATAGAAAATAGAAAATTCTTTCCAGTAGCACCTTAGAGACCAACTGAGTTTGTTCTTGGTATGAGCTTTCGTGTGCATGCACATTTCTTCAGATAAGTGTGAAGAAGTGTGCATGCACACGAAAGCTCATACCAAGAACAAACTCAGTTGGTCTCTAAGGTGCTACTGGAAAGAATTTTCTATTTTGTTTCTTCTCACCACCTCATACAAATAGCTGGGTCTGGTGAGTACCTAAGGTTCCCAACTCCTATAATTATAGTTATAATTTGTGGGTAGCCATCTGATCTTACTTTGATTTTAATTCAATTTTAAGCTGTATTTTAGTCAATTGCTGAATTTTATGTCTTAATGTATTATATATTCTGAGGTTAGCCACCCTCAGCCCAGTTCTGGCCAGGGAGGGCGGGATATAAATAAAATTTATTATTATTATTATTATTATTATTATTATTATTATTAGACATTATAATAATTGGCCATCCTTTGGCCTAACTCAGTTGGGCTGTTCTTTATAATCTTATACCCTTCCTGACAAGATGGCAGCCCGAGCATTCCTTGCTCGAAGGTCTCTGAGAAAGGAAGTCCCCACAACCTCCCCTCTAAAGTTTGGGGCAGAGAGACCGGGAGAGGATTTCTGCGTGTTTATAACTTGACCTGCTTTTGTACTTTTCTTGCCCCGCAACCTCTCTAGGCTTGGGAAGTCCCCAGAGAGGAGCCATGTTTCCTCCGAGTCATACGAACCGATCTCGCCCCCCCAGGCCCCGGCTGCTCACGAGAAGCAAGACAGCCTCATGTTACTCTCCCAGCGATCCGAGCCTTCGGAACAGAGGTACACAAGCCGGGCATCGCAGCAGTTTCTTAATCATGTCTGTTGGTTAAGTTGCTCGTGTGTGGTCTTGAGATTGACATGCACACAGAGGTGCCCTGATAGAAATTTCTGACGCAAGAGTTTGGCAGAAACGTAGTTCTAATAAGCCTGTTAAAACATATGTGCAGGTCCTGCTATTGGAACACAGCCCATCTATGTGAAATGAGGAACGGCTTAGGGAGCTGGGTATGTTTAGCCTGGAGAAGAGAAGGTTGAGGGTTGATATGATAGCCATGTTCAAATATATCAAAGGATGTCATCCAGAGGAGGGAGAAAGGTTGTTTTCTGCTGCTCCAGAGAAGCGGACACGGGGCAATGGATTCAAACTACAAGAAAGAAGATTCCACCTAAACATTAGGAAGAACTTCCTGACAGTAAGAGCTGTTGGACAGTGGAATTTGCTGCCAAGGAGTGTGGTGGAGTCTCCTTCTTTGGAGGTCTTTAAGCGGAGGCTTGACAGCCATCTGTCAGGAATACTTTGATGGTGTTTCCTGCTTGGCAGGGGGTTGGACTGGAGGGCCCTTGGGGTCTCTTCCGACTCTAGGATTCTATGATTCTATGAAATCATTCGTCAAGCGAGCGTTCACATTAACAAACTGGCGACTTCCCTTATTTCCTTTGGGGGAATTTCTAATGTGTGATTTGTCTGATCTCTCTCCCGTCTGCCTTTCCTCCGTCATTTCTGCCCAAAACGGCAGCAACCAACCAGCAAAAGACAAACAAAGGGAAAACTGCTCCCTGATTTCTCCGATTCCTCCTTCCCTCCCTGGCTTCCTCCCAAAACGGCTGCCATCAACCAGTAAAACACAAGCAAGGAAGTAGACAAACTTTAAGGCTGATATCTGAATCAGCCATTCCTGTAGCAAGGGTTTGGGTGCTAATTCACCGTGTTCAGATAAGCAGATTTCCACATAGCGAGTGTCAAGATAGCGAGAAACACGTGTATGCCTGTGTGTGTGGTTTTTTAAAAAAAGTATCGCCTGTTTTCTTTTGGCGTCTGTTCTCAACCCTTCATTCTCGGCAGGACGGACTCTCGTTCTCCGGGGAGCATGAGCTACCTGCCTTCGTTCTTCACCAAGCTAGAGAGCACCTCGCCAATGGTGATGTCCAAGAAGCAGGAGATCTTCCGCAAGCTGAACTCCTGCGGGGGAGGCGACAATGACATGGGTAACGAAGGGTCTCCTTTCGCCTGCCTTTTCCTTTTCTCAGAAGTAATTCCCCAACCACTGTGTGTTTCCTGAGTGCAGTCCAAGATACTCTTGTTTGGCCCTGATGAAATAGATTGATTCCTTCATTAATGCCTGCTAGGATTACTCCCAAAGCGCTCTCCTGCGCAAGGGACTCCTTGTCTGTCTCTCTGTGTGAGTTGCTGTTCTATCCTCTCCTCCTCCTTTCAATCGCCCTTCAGCCTCATCTTTGCATTTGGAGGCATCTGGTTCATTTTATCCACACTTCCTCAACCCGGTGTCCTCCAGACATTTTGGACTACCAATCCTATCAGCTGCAGCTATGCTGGCGGAGGGCTGATACTCACTCCTGGTGCAGAAATAGGGTAAAAGCCACATCTGTCGCCCCGCCCACTTTTGCCTCTGGCCCCGCCCCCTCCCCACTGTGGCCCCAGAAGTAATCCAGCCCTTGAATTCAAAAAGCTTCCTTATCCCTGGTTAAAAAAAAAAAAAAACAGGGCAGAGGAATTGGATAGAATCTCATTTGGATGGGGACATGTTTAAATTTGCCTGAGTTAATTCTAATGTGTGTTTTGTTATCTCTCTTTTTCAACAGCTGCCGCTCAGCCAGGGACTGAAATCTTTAACTTGCCCGCGGTCACTACCTCAGGTGAGCCTTCCACGAAAGCACCCTGTGAGTCGGGGCACAGAGGAGGGTCCCTCTTCCTTCCCGCAGCCTCGAGCTGCTGTTGGGCGACAAAGCTGCTCTCACAGTGGAGCCCGTGGTAACCTGAGAGTTTGGATGCTGCCTTCACAGCATTTTAGGGAAGGTTTGCCTAGGAGTGCATGGGGAGAAACCTCAGAAATGGAAACAACGAGGTCTAGAACCTTAAATAGATGCAGCGACGATCCTGCCGCAATACGGGCAGGGAGCTTTTATTTGAGGCACAAAAGTAGCTGCTGACACTTTGTTTGTGATTGTTACATCACAGCCACATTCACTTTATTTGTTTATTTGCTTGTTTATTTATTTATTATACGAAAATATAAACATACAGACCAACCTACATACAAACATACCAACCTACAATACAAATACAAAAAAGGGGGGGGACTTTCATACACAATACACCTACAATACACTTACAAAAATATATCCATATCTTTCATATCTTCTATATTCATTTTTGGCAAAATATCTTATTGTAACAATAATTAAGAAACATATTCTCATACTTTTCAGCCATCCGTTCATAACAGTAAGGCTAAATTATTAGATAATCTTGTTCTTTGACTTCCCTAGTCCATCTCTTCATTCAATTCTAATAATTAATTAATCCATATAAAAAACACATAAAAGTATGACACTGACCTCAATTACCTTGTCTTTATTTCATCATTCTTTTAATTTTTTTAATCATTTTATTACTGTACCATTTCTAAAGCGAACAAGAGTTACTCTAAAGCGAAATCTGTATTGATGTCGCGCCGCTTCTTTAGATAGTACAGAAAGCTGTTCCGTTCACTTTTTTAAAAAACAACAACTTGTCCACATCAGTGAGCTCAACAGTCATGGAATTGTAATGCTGGGACTCCCAAGGGTCATCAAGTCCAACCTCCTGCAATGCAGGAAGCACAGCTAAGACACTTGCATTTCATCAACCGGGAACCAGGTCCTGAAACATGCTTAGGTTTGTGGATCCCACCGGGGGACGGGGGAACTTTTAGTTCCTGAGATGAGGTGATTGTGCAAGGTGTCGTGGGGGGGGGGGGATATTTGTCATTCCAGCACATTTGTCAATCTCTTTGCTCTTGCATTTTCAATGCACACATTAACAGCCTTGCATGCTGCAAGCCTCGATGATTTCCCAACCAAAACAGTGCTCCTACTGTCACTCGCTGGTACGATGGACTTTTTTCAGCTGCTTCACAGTTTGCAGACTGAAGCTTTGGAGCATTGCATCAACTGTACTCACCGTTTTCTTTCTCTCTCCCTCTCCCCACTTTCTCCGCCTCTCCCCCCCCCCTTGTTCCCTCCCCGTCTCTCTTTCCTCCTCCCAGGTCCAGTCAGTGCTCGAGGTCATTCCTTTGCAGATCCTGCCAGCAACCTGGGCCTGGAGGACATCATCCGCAAGGCCCTGATGGGCAACTTTGACGACAAAGGGGAGGACCACGGCATCGTCATGGCCCAGCCCATGGGGCTGGTCTCTGCGGGCTCCAACCCCTCCCTGGCAGCCAGCAGCGACCTCCGGAGGGAAGACGCCAACCCTTCCCCCAACCCAGGTAAGGGCGGCTGCGGCACGCTTGGGCGGGAAGCTGGCGGCGGCTGCAGGGGCATGGCAGGTCCTTCATAGGCAACACGGCCCGTTTTGCGGCTTCATGGCTGCAGGCAGCAATGCTCCCTTCCAGCTCAAGCTGCTGGGAACCACAGGAGGGGAGAGTTGTTCTTGCGCTTGGTCCTGCTCAGGGGAATCTGCCGCTGTGAGAGCAGGATTCTGTACCAAATGCCCCCCCCCTTTGGCCTGATCCAGCAGGACTTGTCTTAACGTTCATTTATGTCACATGCCCTCAATCTCCAATTGACTTCGCTTAGGCAGGAAGAACCAGTGCACAGATATAAGATGGGGGCACCCGGCTTGCTAGCAGTACACGTGAAAAGGATCTAGGGGTCTTTGTAGACCACAAGCCGAACACGAGTAAATAATGTGATGCAGCAGCCAAAAAAAGTTAATGCTATTATAGACTGCATCAGTATAGAGTCCAGATCAAGGGAAGTAATAGCGCCATTCTATTCTGCCTTGGTCAGACCACACCTGGAATACTGTGTCCAGTTCTGGGCACCTCCATTTAAAAAGGACGTTGACAAGCTGGAAGGTATGCAGAGGAGGACGACCAGGATGGTCAAGGGTCTAGAAGCCAAGCCTTATGAGGAACGGTTGAAGGAGCTGGGGGTGTTTAGCATAGAAAAGAGGAGAGTGAGAGGAGATACGATAGCCATCTTCAAGTATTTCAAGGGCTATCATGCGGAAGATGGAGCAAGCTTGTTTTCTCCTGCTCCAGAGGGCAATAATAATAATAATAATAATAATAATAATAATAATAATAATAATAATAATATTTATTATTTGTACCCCGCCCATCTGGCTGGATTTGCCCAGCCACTCTGGGCGGCTTCCAACAGAAATCAAATACAAAAATATCACACATTAAAAACTTCCCTAAAAAGGGCTGCCTTCAGGTATTTTCTGAATGTCAGGTAGTTGTTTATTTCCTTGACCTGTGATGGGAGGGCGTTCCACAGGGTGGGACCCGAACCACTGGCTTCAAGTGACAAGAAAGGAGATTCCGGCTAAACACCTGGAATAACTTTCTGACAGTAGTAGCTGTTCAACAGTGGAACAATCTCCCTCGGAGGTGGTGGGCTCTCCTTCCACGGAGGTCTTTAAGCAGAGTTTGGGCGGCCCTCTTGTCATGATGTTTTAGTTGAGATTCCTGCATTGCAGTGAGGGTGGATTAGATGACCCTCGGGGTCCCTTCCAGCTCTATAATGCTATGCCTTCAGTGAAGGAAGCATGTAGCCAAAGATGGCAACTGGTTGGCTACTGTGAGAACAGGATGCTGGACTAGATGTGCCCCCCCTTGGCCTGATCCAGCCAGACACTTCTTGCATTCCTTTATAAAAACGATCTGAATGCAACTTTTGAACCAAAAGTCCACTGCACACGCAGCAGCCCATGTCCCATTCTCACCCCACATGAAGGGGCAGTTCTCTATTGCAGAGAACTGGGCAGTCTCTGTCCGAGGGCATGGATGAGGCCCTGGCATCCCTCCCTCCACCTTTCCTTTTTGCAGGTGGCGTCAGCAAGCAAAAGCTGATGGGGAAATCAGGGAGTAGGAAGTCCAAGTCTCCGATCCCCGGGCAAGGCTACTTGGGGACAGAGCGGCCCTCATCCGTCTCGTCGGTGCACTCGGAAGGGGACTACCACAGGCAGACGCCGGTGTGGTCTTGGGAAGACCGGCCCTCCTCCACAGGTGAGCCGGGTCAGTTGTGAGCGCCACGAGGAAGCGCCTTGCTGTGGGTGGCTAGATCTTCCAGAGGGCTGTTTTTATTTGTTCGCGTAAAGCATGGGTAGGCAAACTATGGCCCGGGGGCCGGATCTGGCCCAGTTGCCTTCTCAATCCGGCCCACAGACGTTCCAGGAATCAGCGTGTTTTTACACGAGTGGAATGTGTCCTTTTATTTAAAATGCATCTCTGGGTTATTTGTGGGGTATAGGAATTTGTTCATATATTTTTTTCCAAAATATAGTCCGGCCCCCCCACAAGGTCTCAGGGACAGTGGACCGGCCCCATGCTGGAAAAATTTGCTGACCCCTGGCATAAAGCAAAGGAAAACAGACGGCTTCCTTTCTAGCAAGCTGCAGCTCTTCCGTTAAAATGAAAAGCAAGTTTGCAGTCCTCATGGTTCTAAATGGAGAGCTACTTTAAACAGAACCACAGGAAACTGCCTTAGGCAGAGTCAGACCGTGGGCCATCGGCTTAGTGTTGTCAGCACGGACTGGCAGTGGCTCACTGGCATTTCAGGCAGGAGTCTGGCATGGAGATGCCCTTGGGGGGCCGCCATTGAAAGAAAACAGAGCAGCTTAGCCACCAAACCATGTTAAAAAGGCAAATGGGAAAAGGATACTCCAGTGAAAGAAAACGAGTGGCTTATAACCAGAACAAAATCACAACTAGATTGAAACCTGGTTTTTAGATGAGGAAAGGGGGAAAGCCCAGTTTTTGGGGGGGATCAGCTCACAGTTGTGCAGCTTACTTTGCAAAGGGAAAAAATCCTGTTTTTATGGGGTTCAACTCACAGTTCTGCAGCTTCTTAAGGAAAGGAAAGGGAGCCGTTTCTACAGTTTTTCTAATCAGCCAGTCACATGTTGCTGGGGAAACAAACAGCCTCCATCTGCAGACCATTCAGCAATGGAGGCCTGGGCAAGGGGCCGGGGCCAGAAAGGGAGCCAGCGATCGACCACACATTCGCTCCATAAGACGCACAGACATTTCCCCTTACTTTTGAGGAGGAAAAAAGTGCATCTTATGGAGCGAAAAATACGGTACGTTCGGACAGGGCGATCCCCAGGTGCGGGTCAATAATACCAATGGCTTGATATGTCAAATGAGGAAAGGGTTATGCATGGAGGAGGAAAGGGCTGTCCCTGGCTACCAGCCACAGTGGCTCTTCTCTGCTCCCACAGCTGGAGGCAGCCATGCTTCTAAATCCCAGTACAGTCGTACCTTGGATCCCAAACGCCTTGCAAGTCGAACATTTTGGCTCCTGAGCGCCACAAACCCAGAAGCGAGTGTTGCAGTTTGCGAGCGTTCTTTGGAACCCAAACGTCCGGCGGGGCTTCCGGAGGCCAGCCCTTGGTTTCCGAACGTTTTGGAAGTCAAACGAACTTCTGTTACTGATTCCGTTCGGATTCCGAGCTACGACTGTAGCTGGAAACCGCCGGAGGGGAGATAAGCTATTGGGTTCAGATCCTGCTTGTGGGTTTCACTGGTCAGTCACTGTGAGAGCTGGAGGCTGGACTAGAGAGGCCATTGGCCTGATCTGGCATTCTCTTACGCCAGGCATGTCCAAAGTCCGTTTCGGGGGCCTAATCCGGCCTGCTGGTTGGTTTATTTCCTGGGGTAAAATCCACAACTTCATTCCTAAGAAAAGCTCAACAGCTTTGGGGTAAAATCGTAAAAAAAAAAAAAAAAACCTCAGCAAGTTCAATCCTTAAAAAAGGTCAACAATTTTGGACGGCCCTCAAGCATGTTCACTTCATCTTATCTGGCCCTCTTTGAAAAAAGTTTGGGCACCCCTGTCTTACGCTATTCTGTTCAGGTAGACAACCAGTGGGTTTCCTGCAGCAGAGCTGAAAGGACTCTGTTGAGAACCACCTGGTGGGGGAAGGATTTGTGAACCGCACAGTAGCCGATGCCCCACAAGACCTTGGTCCCCCACCAGTTGCACAGGGCGGTAGTTAAGGTTTAACCTCCTAATCTAACATTAGGGCCGGTCCCAGAATCAATTCATCTCGAGTCTGGTCAACCCTGGGTTGGAATGTGCTGGACCCAAAATGCAGGATTGGGCTGGGGGGGGGGGGCGCTGTGCACAGAGTGGTAGGACTTGGATGATTATTTCAACCTCCCCATTTCTTCTTCTCTTCCAAAACCCTTAACCCTCCAGGATCCACGCAGTTCCCCTACAACCCTCTGACCATGCGCATGCTGAGCAGCACGCCTCCGACCTCCATCGCCTGCGCCCCCCCCTCGGTCAGCCAGGCCGCCTCCCACCAACCCAACCGGATATGGGAGCGGGAGCCGGCCCCCCTCCTGTCCGCCCAGTACGAGACGCTTTCGGACAGCGACGACTGAACCAGGAGGAAGGGAGGGGAAAGGACCCTTTTATAAAAAAGAAACTTCATTTCTGCGTCGGAAGCTCTTGGGTGGCGCTTTTTGTTTTTAAAACGACACGTCTCCCCCCACAAAGACTTTTGCAAGCGAGAGCCGGGACCTTGGAAGATGAAGAAGTTACAGGGGCTGGGTTTTTTTTTTGGGGGGGTGGTTTTTATTTTTATCAAGACTCCCTTTCTACGCAAGCCTACGTGAGCAAGGGGAGGTTCGGCGCCCTGAAGATAAATATGTAAAGAGGTTTCGTTTGTTTTTTAAAAAAAAGAAAGAGGAAAGGAAGGGAGGAAAAAAGGACCTATTCCTGAGCGACACCTTTTATTTGTAAAGAGAAAAAAGCCTAACATAATGTCTCCTTAAGGAAAAAAAAAATCATTCTTATGTAAATAGAGGTAACTTTTTTTCCCTGCTGTGTTCTCCCCCCCCCCCCCTTTCCACACTCCCCTGTCCCAGCTCTGTTGCTAGCTATCTGGTGTGCTTATGTTCAATCAAATCATTGCATAAATGTTTCGGGGTCATTTTATCTTTTTATTTTTAAGGAAAGTGTTTTATCAAAGGGTATAATATTTTGAGCACGTGATAACAGCCCAGGAGACCTCCTGCCTGTGAGCTCTAGTTTTGAGGGGTACCCACAGTCAGCGTCTCCCCCAACCAGGCTCACGCCCTAAGTTCCCCCTCCGCGCCCCATCCTTGCCTGATCTGCAGAGAGCTGCTTCTTGCAAGTAGCACCAAACAATCTTCCCTCTCCCCACCCCCACCCCCCAATTCTAGGGAATTTCCCCCCCATCCCTTTTCTGTGGTTGTTCAACACTTTGTGGGAAAGCATTTATTTTTATTTTTTTAAAAAAAACTGACCCCGTTTAATGAATCCTGTACATTTATTTTTTATTTTAAATACAAACCAGCCCTGGCCCTCTGTGGGGTGAGGAGGTCTTTTTAATGATTCTGCCACGCTGTAAATTTTCTTTTCCCCATACAGTTGGGTTTCTGTTTGGCAACACTGTGAAAATACTTTTATTGCATGGGTACATAATGGTGAAGCTCCCTTCTCTCGCTCCCCGATAAGACATGGCAAGGGTTCCCTCGCCGGCCACACACTGAACTGCTTGAATGGCACAGCCCACCCCGGTCCCGATAATTCTCTGGCTTCAACATTGTCTGTTGTTTTTAAAAGGAATTAAAAAAAAAAAAAACCAACCCACTTGTTGCTTTGACGGGCAGCCCTAGTAAATTTGTTTCCCTAAATCAGAAGGCTCTGGGTGAGTTTTGTCTTTTTAAATTCCGTTACTGGGGCGCACGGGGTGTGGGTGGGTGGGGTGGATAGCTGTGGTTCTGCTGGAAGTCTTTTCCCCTTCTCCCAATTTTGTCGGAAGATTTGGAATGGGTAAAAGGAAATAGTTCTTCGTGCAGCGCATAGTTAAACTCTGGAACTCGCTGCTGCTGCAGGAGGCGGTGACGGCCACCGACTTGGGCACCTTCAAAAGAGGATTAGGCAATTTCATAGAGGATACAGCAAGCAAGACCTGGGTGCAACAGCAGCAACTCTCCCAGCAAGTGGGATTCGGAGACATCAGTGCCTCCCGACAGCAGAGGCCAAATGGAGACACGGTTCCTGGGAGCCACCGGCAGCCTCCTCCTCTGGATTTGTCTCCAGGAACAGGGATCCTGCAGCCCTGCAGCTGCTCCTGGACTCCAGCTCCCAGGATGGTTGGGGGGAGTTGCGAGTCCATTGATGCCTTGCACACCCAATGGGTCAAGCTGGCTTCTCTTGCATTGGCCAGAAGAGGGACGGCAACTGGACTTCTTCTGCAACTCTTCCCTGCAGCCCACTGCAGGGGCCGCATCCTGCCCCCTAATCTCTTCCCCCGACACACGATATGGCACATCCTCCTGGCTCCCTATCACGCCCAATGCTCCCCGGTACCACACACGTTGCCCTGTTTGCACGAGGGGCTCTCTTGTCACCCTGTTTCATGGGGGTGCTTCTCCCCTGTAGTTCTGGGTTTAGGGGAGTCCTGAAGTCTGGCCAGCAGGGAGGCCCCTGTTGTGGAGGGCTGGTCAGGAGAGGCAGGCAACCCAAAACAAGACTCTTCCGTCCTAGGCGCTGCCCCAGTCCTCACCACCAAATGGGGAAGAGCAGACGAAGAGAGAGCAGAAGCTGGCTTGTGACAAGAGTCGGACCCAGGGGCCCATCTACACTAGTATTGCTGGCACTGACTGGCAGCATCTCGCCAGGTCTTCTAAGGCAGCCCTACCTGGAGCTGCTAAGAAAAGCCTGCTGGATCAGGCCAATGGTCCACCTAGAAAAGTATACCATTCTTACTGTGGCTGACTTGGATGCCCTTAACGGGACACCAGCAAGCAGGATTTGAGTGCAAGGGAGCCCTCTCCCCTCCTGCCGCTTCCAGCAAGTGCTGTGCAGTAGCATTTCTGCCTTGTGCCGCCAAACGAACTGTCTGCCCCTTTCCCAGGAGTTGAACTGGCTCCCACCAGCTCCTCTGAACCGCTGGGGTTGGGGAAGGAGGAGGAAGAAACGGAAAGGGAAGCAATTTCTCCCATTCCACAACCAACTTCTTTCTTCTTCCCCAGCGCCCTTCACCCTGATTAAACACCCATCCTCTCCAGCGGGCCGAAGACAGGCCTCTTAAACCCTCAGAGTAAATGTTGTCTTTCTTTCTTTTTAAAGATCCACCCTTAAGCTGCAGTCGTCTTTATTCAGTTTTGGGATGCAGAGCTTAGCTTTTCGTCTCCTTTCCCAGCACAGAGACTTACGGAGACGCCTGCCCGCGTCGTGTATTTCGGTGGCACAACTTTGCCCCAGCCTCCTGGGGTCTCCCACCCGCTGACCCCTCTTGACCTTTTTTTATCGGAGATGCTTCATGGGGTTGCCTTGCGCTTCCCGCAACACGCCTGTCCTTGCCACGCAAAGGGAGACGCTGTGCTTCTGAGGGTTTTGCGGCCGACGCTTGCGTCACCCTCTTCCCTCCTGCGCCACCTCCATCACTCTTGTTCTCCTCCCGAAGAACCGGCCGTAGAGACTGGCCCCTTCCTCCTCCGCCTGGCAAGCTCGGCCAGCTCTTTCCGGATCTGTCTGACGGAAGCGCCATCTCCAGCTGCCTCTGCCTTCTGCAGGGCTTCTTTGTAGACAGCTTTCGCCGATGAATACTCTTCTGCGTTTCGTGGGAGAGAAGCGGGGGAAGCAAATGGGTTAAGTACCCCTGTGACGGAAACACAATTTTCTCCTATGGTGCAATTTATGAGCATAGCTCTTCACAAAGTCTACCAGAAACAGAGTCAACTGGGGACTGGAAGCTGTGGTTTTGGTTGCAGATACTAAGCTGCATCGACAGAAGTCTAGTACGGTTGTACCTCTGGTTACCAACGGAATGAAGATCCGGAGCTCCGTTCGTAACCGGAAACCGCTTGTAACATGAGGCGCGCTTTCGCCAATGGCGCCTCCCGCTGCGCGATTTCCGCTCGCATCCTGGGGCAAAGTTCGCAACCAGGAGCGGCTACATCCGGGTTAGCGGAGCCCGTAACCTGGAGCGTGTGCAACCAGGGGCATTCGCAGCCAGAGGTACCACTGTATCCAGGGTCAAGGGAAGTCATGGTCCTGTTTGATTCTGCCTGGGTCGGACCACACCCGGAATGCTCTGTCCAGTTCTGGGCGCCACAATTTAAGGAGGATGTTGACAAGCTGGGAGGTGTGCAGAGGAGGGCGACTAAGGTGATGAAGGATCTGGAAACTAAGCCTTATGAGGAACGCTTGAAGGAGCTGGGGATGTTTAGCCTGGAAAAGAGGAGACTGAGAGGAGATACGACAGCCATCTTCAAATATGTGAAGGGCTGTCCCATGGAAGATGGAGCTAACTTGTTTTCTCCTCCTCTGGAGAGTAGGACTCAAACCAACGGATTCAAGTGACAAGAAGGAAGATTCTGACTAATTATCAGGAAAAAAACTATGAAAGTAAGAGCTGTTCCACTGTAGAACGGACGTCCCCCTTGGGAGGTGGTGGCCTCTCCTTCAATGGAGGTTTTTAAGCAGAAGTTGGGTAGCCATCTGTCATGGATGCTTGAGTTGAGATTTCTGCACTGCAGGGGGTTGGACTAGATGACCCTTAGGCTCCCTTCAACTCTACAATTCCATGGTTAACAGTGCAAGGATTATAATACAGGCATCCTCCTTGACCAAAAGAGCAGAGAGGAGAAATTGGGAGTAGAGCCTGCTACAGATCTGGTCCCCTCAGTGGTCCACCCGATGGCCATTGTGGGAAACCTGCAAGCAGGACTGGAGCCCAGCAGCCCTCTCCCCTCCTGCAGTTTCCAGCAAATGATATTCAGAAGCCTTGTTGCCTCCAACTGTGGGGGCAGAGCATGCCCATCCTGGCTAAAGGTAAAGGGACCCCCAACAGTTAAGTTGTGGACAACTCTGGGGTTGCATGCTCATCTTGGTCTATAGGCCAAGGGAGCCAGCATTTGTCCGCAGACAGTTTTTTCCAGCATGACTAAGGCGCTTCTGGCAAACCAGAGCAGCGCACGGAAACGCCGTTTACCTTCCCGCCAGAGCGGTACCTATTTATCTACTTGCACTTTGATGTGCTTTCGAACTGCTAGGTGGGCAGGAGCTGGGACCGAGCAACGGGAGCTCACCCCGTCGCGGGGATTCGAACCGCTGACCTTCCGATCGGCAAGCCCTGGGCTCTGTGGTTTAGACCACAGCGCCACCCGTGTCCCCCATCCTGGCTAGTAGCCATCAATAGCTGCTTTCTCCTCCACGAATTTGTCCAATGCTTTCTTAAAGCCATCCAAGTTGGCAGCCATCACTTCCTCCAGTGGGAGGGAGTTCCACAGTTTTAACTTATGTGCTGCCCAAATAAGAACTTCCTCTTTATCCGCCTTGGGGGGGAAAGGCGGGATATAAACAAACTAATAAAATAACAAGACAGTATTTTATATATTTGTACTAAGTTTTCTTTTTTGGATACTAGTCGTTGACCTTACTAGACTGAGAGGACTATTTGGGAGGTTGGGCGGGAACAACTGTCCTTGTTTTTTATGACAGCTCTCCAGTTAAATGCCATTTCCACCCCACCTGTTGTCCTTCACACACACACACACCCCTTTTACAACCCACCTTTGTGCATGAGAATCCCAGCGAAGTTGTTCAACACGATGTAGGTCTCTGGGTGCTCTGTCTGCTGGGCCAGCTCTGACGCCCTCCTTACTCGCGCGTAGGCATCTTCGTAGAGGCCCTGAGCGTCCAGAGCCGTCGCCAAATCGTTCATCAGAACCACTGTCTGTGTCGGGGGGGGGGGAAGAGTGGGAGGGACGATCTCTCATGAAAAGGAATCCGTCCTTGACCAGTCTTGCCTTGTTTATCTAGCAAGAGCATGATCTGCTCTGACAACATTTAAAGGGCGACCAGAGGCCCATTTCAGCAGTGAATCTGCTCACATCAGGGGTGGGGAACGTCAGGCCAGCTAGCGGCCGAGTGTGGCCCCCAGGCCTCTCCACTGCTGCCCTGACCAGTCCTGCTCCACTTCCCTCCTTTATTGACTGACAGCTGTTCTCCTGGGTTTCAGGCAGAAGTTATGGCAAGGATCCCACCAGCTGATAACTTGCAGTTTATATATATTTTTTTAACTGGAGGTGCTGAGAATCAAAGCTGGAAGTTCCCCCGAATGCACTGCGGAGGCTTTTTCCCAGAGCTACGACCCTCACCTGGGGGTGTGTCTCCCCTTGAACCTCCATGGAGATCTGCAGCGCCTTCTCGTACATCCTCTGGGCCGTGGCTGCCTGACTGTGCGCCAGGAGGTAGCGGGCGTACGAGTCGAGGGTCATCCCCAGGAGGAGACGCGTGTTGGATTTTTCTTCCTCTGGGGGGGAACAGGAGGGGGATAAAACAAAATAGAAAATTCTTTCCAGTAGCACCTTAGAGACCAACTGAGTTTGTTCCTGGTATGAGCTTTCGTGTGCATGCACACTTCTTCAGATACACTGAAACAGAAGTCACCAGATCCTTAAATATAGTGAGGGAGTGGGGAGGGGTATTGCTCAGAAGGGTGGTGGGAATGGGTGATCAGCTGATAGGTGTGGAAAACCTGTTGACGACTCTTAACGGCTGTAATTAGTCTTGCAGGGAAAGGCAAGTGGTGAGATGGCTAAAGATAGCTTTGTTATGTATAATGAGATAAAAATCCAATGTCTTTGTTCAGACCAGGTTTCTCCGTGGTTTTAAGTTTGGTGATTAGTTGTAATTCAGCCACTTCTCTTTCCAGTCTATTTCTGAAATTTCTTTGTATTAAGACAGCTACTTTGAGATCTTTTATAGAATGTCCTGGGAGATTGAAGTGTTCTCCTACTGGTTTCTCTGTCTTGTGATTCCTGATATCAGATTTATGTCCATTTATCCTTTGGCGTAGGGTTTGGCGTAGGAGGGGGATAGAGAGTGATGATGAGAGCCAGTGGGGTGTACTGGGTAGGAGGAGGAGGAGGCAAATTTCGGAGGTGGGGACGCACATTTCTGAATTCGTGTGTCGGAATTGAGTTCAAATCACGCAAGGGTAAACTTGGGTTGGGTGAACTCTGGGCTGCCCTCTCTTCCTCTGCCCCAGGCACCCCCAAACTCGGACTACAACTCCCATCATCCCTGACCACTGGTCCTGTTAGCTAGGGATGATGGGAGTTGTAGTCCCAAAACATCTGGAGGGTCGAGTTTGGGGGTGCCTGCTCTGCCCTGACCTAGGGTTGTTGGAAAGAAAATAGGGGAGGAATTGTTCCTGAGTTTGATAACGAAGGGTACCACATTTGGGGTTTTTTTTAATTTAGGGAACAGGATCGTGATAGAGGTGTCTGAAACTATGCATGATGCAGAACAGGCTTTCCCAAACTTGGGTCTCCAGCAGTTTTTGGACCACAGTTCCCATCATCCTTGACCATCCCTGCTTGGGATGATGGGAGTTGTAGTCCAAAAACAGCTGGAGACCCGGGTTTGGGAAACCCTGATGCAGAACATCGTCCACTCTAGCTGGCAGTGGCTCTCCAGAGTTTCAGGCGGGGGGGGGGGGACATCCCCAGCCCTAACGGGAGATGCCATCAGGGAGGGACTGGACCCCTGGGACCTTCTGCATTGATTGCCGTACCTGGCAAAACGTCCACGGGGATGTCCTTCTGTTTTGCCACCTTCTCCTCCAGGGTCAGAATGCAGAACTCGTAGCCAGCCAGGGCCAACTTGTCCCTAAACCAGAAAAATAAAGCAATTGGGGAGGAGGACGCCATCACAGTCCAAAAATAGGGAGCTGCACTGTGTTTACTTACTGCCAAGCTGCCTGGGAGGTGGGTGTTTTTAGGGCTGCATTACTTAAATTGGTAAAATAAAACTGTATCTGTACATTCCGTAGGACAACTGAAATACGCTTTTGTTCCACCAAGCTTTTCCATCTATGTGAAAATGAAAAGGGTCCCCCCCCCCCGCCCTTGGTCTTCATTGCTGTGTTGTTTTTAAGCCCTTACTTGGTGGTTCCTGAGCTGCTTTTAAAACTAGCTGTTAGCTGTTTTTGAGGGCATGTCGGTGAACTGCCTTGAAGCATGTATGTGGAAGCAGATTCATCGTCACCCTCCAAACTGGTAGAGCTTCTGCGGTGCAGCGCTCAGTGTCGGACTAGGACCCGGGAGAGATTTAGGACTCTGGGTTCAAATTTGGCCCTGTCACTCCCTCTCAGCCTCCCCTACCTCGCAGGGTTGTTGTGAGCATGAAATGGGGAGGAGGCAAACCATGCGCGCCACACCTTGGGCTCCTTAGAGGAAAAGGTTTGGTTTAACGCGCTAACAAATCAATAAAATAAAAAAATAAATTGGCCAATGAGATGCCTCAATTAATTCAGCAGGTGAATAATAACGGGCTGTCTCCAGCTAAGATTTGCTCTCGAGTAGACCCAGAGTTTCAGGCTGAGAATATTCCCAGCTGCCTGGAATTCAACCTAGAAATTATTCATGCAAGACGAGGACTGTGTCACTGAGCTGTGTCCCCCTGACCCTGCATGGGAACAGGGAACAGCTCCTGAAATTTCGGAGGCCATGATGGAAGTATGATGGAAGTATGATGGAAGACAGGGTTGGGGAACTGGATGCAGCTGGTGCAGCAAAAGCCGACTGCCCCCCACCACTTCCCCCCGGGCAGTCAAACTTACTCATTCCGTGCTGCATAGATGCTGGCCAGCTTGAGGGACATCTCTATTATGGCATTGTCATCCTGGAGAAGGGAAAGAGCACAGGGGAAGGAAGGCTGCAGGAGATGAGCCAGCTAGGATTGCTGCTAACCCCACTGCTAAGAAGATTATTAATTAATTAATTAATTAATTAATATTCCACCCACTCTGGGCAGCTTCCAACAGAATATCAAAATGCAATAATCTATTAAACATTAAAAGCTTCCCTAAACAGGGCTGCCTTCAGATGTCTTCTAAAAGTCTGGTAGTTGTTTTTCTCTTTGACATCTGGTGGGAGGGTGTTCCACAGGGCGGGTGCCACTACCGAGAAGGCCCTCTGCCTGGTTCCCTGTAACTTGGCTTCTCCTAGTGAGGGAACCGCCAGAAGGCCCTCGGCACTGGACCTCAGTGTCCGGGCAGAACGATGGGGGTGGAGACGCTCCTTCAGGTATACTGGACTGAGGCCGTTTAGGGCAGGGGTCAGCAAACTTTTTCAACAGGGGGCCGGTCCACTGTCCCTCAGACCTTGTCGGGGGCCAGACTATATTTTTTAAAAAAATATGAACGAATTCCTATGCCCTACAAATAACCCAGAGATGCATTTTAAATAAAAACACACATTCTACTCATGTAAAAACACCAGGCAGGCCCCACAAATCACCCAAAGATGCATTTTAAATAAAAGGACACATTCTACTCATGTAATAACATGCTGATTCCCGGACCGTCCACGGGCCAGATTTAGCAGGCGATTGGGCCACATCCGGCCCCCGGGCAGAGGCAGAGCCGAGCCATTAGGGCTAGCAGTCATCAATAATAATCCACAGATCCCTCCATGAAAGGCCTAATCCTGCCTCCTGCGTTCCATAGTTCCAATTCTGCCCTGCAGGAAGGAGTACTTCCTTGCCGCTATGCTCCATCAGCTCTCTCTCTCTCCCTGGTCCAATGTCCCCTCTCCAAACACATCAGGATGTGGTGCTCCAGGAATTGCATGGGCAGATCAGGATAACAGCTCCTTCTTTGCTTAGCCTTTCCTCACCAGGTGCAACTATCAGTTCACCTGGTCCAGTACTGTTAGGTTCCTACATTGTTGTAAATAAAATGGAAGTTTCTTAAAAATCAAATCTGCGTTAGCTTTCTCCTCCTCCTCCAATTCCACCAAAACTACTACAAAGTTCTGTCTTGCTTATTACACATTTCTAGAATCCAGACACCTGGAATCAGATCAGGGTGGGTTTCTAGCGGAGGAAAATCCTTACTTGCTTCATGTCCCCAGCCAGTAAGTAGCTCATGGCTGCTTTGAAAAGTTTTTCTGCCTGAAATGAGAGGACAAAAGGGGGGAATTGTCAGAAGAGCCAAGAGATAGGGAAAGAGCTAGAATCAGTTCATGTCTAAAGGTGAACCTACACAATTCTGACCAAGTAATGTGTTTAAAAAAACATATAGTAAAGTGCATAAGGATACACTTATTTGTGAAAACAGTATACAAAACTCCATTGTAGTAGGGGGAAATTGCTTTGCAAATATGTGTACGTTAGGCAAAACAGCATACAAAAATCTGTACATTTGGATTTTAAAAATTGCACTAAAATTCTGCTGAATTTTCACAAGGGCTAGAAAACAAACACAGATTCACCCCTCCCAGGAGGGTCTTAAGGTAGCGCTCCCTGTTCTGTAGGCAACAGGGGTTGGCCTCTTCTGGAACTTACTTACGTGATCTAGCTGACCCCTCATGAAAGCCAAATTCGCCATCTGCAACAGAAAAAAAATATGGAACTGCTTAGATGTTTTAAGAGGAAAATTTGTTCTTTTGCTCTGCTTCCATCAGGGGAGAGCTCAACCATATGAAAAACAAGGAGGACTAGAAAGTTGTGCACGTTTGATTCTGTGGAATGAAAGCTGCAGTTTTAAGGCTGCTCAATGTTGCACTCCAGAACAATTTATGCACATTATCCACCTATTACAGGTGGGTAGCCATGTTGGTCTGCCATAGTCAAAACAAAATAAAATAAAAAAATCTTTCCAGTAGCACCTTAGAGACCAACTAAGTTTGTTCTTGGTATGAGCTTTCGTGTGCATGCACACTTCTTCAGATATTTTATTATCCACCTATGTATTACGGAGCTTCTTCCTCATATTTTCCAGTTTAACACAATGGGTAGCCGTATTTTCACCCACCAGTGTGTATGTGAGTGTTGCCGCATTAAACTGTTTTTATACAATTGTCCTTTAACTGTTGTTCTATGTGCAAATCCAGGCATGTCCAAACTCCATTCTGGGGGCCTAACCCGGCCAGCTTAATCCGGCCCCTGTGGCAGTTTATTTCCTGGGGTAAAATCCTAAAAAAAAACCCTCAACAACTTTGGGGTAAAATCCTTAAAAAAAGGGTCAACAACTTCATCAAATCTGGCCCTCTTTGAAAAAAGTTTTGACACCACTGTCACATTTTTAACCCATACAACTGCATCTTCACTGCACCGTACATACATCACTCTGGGATGCCTCATAGGAGGCGAATCATAAAAATCACAATGGTAATGATAAGATGTGTGCTGTGATCTCAGGACAGATGTTCCTCCGATTCAGTGTGGCTTCCTTGCAAGATTTTAAGCAGCTCCTGGACTCACCGTGCCGTATGTATAAATAATTGCTTGCTTGTTGTCCGACTGGTGTGAGAGCCTGGCAGCTTCGTGAAGCAGCCTCTCTGCCTCTTCCAACTCTCCTTTCATGATGCTCAGCTGGGGGCAAAAACAGAGAAAGCCAGGTTTAAACCATCAAGTGATGAGTGCTAATACAACACCCTGCTTGCAGAGTTTGCAGCGGCTGCCAATCTGCTACCGAGCCATGTTCCAGGTATTGGTACTAAGACATAAAAGCCCTAAACAGGCTGGAGGGAAGACTGGTGGGTGATTGTGATGGGAAGAGGGAAAATGGTAAGAAGGGGGGTAGGGGGGTAGGGTAAAATAAGTTATGATCGGGAAGGCTTACCACGGTACTCCGATGTCAGAGAGTAAAACTGATTTGGAAAAGAGAAGAAATATCTAGGTTTTTTATGATAATGTGTTGGTCTAATATTGTATAAGGTAGGAATTAGAAGTAATAAGAGCAACAGTTTTATTGAGTTAAGAGAAAGAAGGATATAAGAAGTTAAGATTTGCAATATGATGTTGTTTTTGATATTTAGAAGTTAAATGATATAAGATGTTGAGATGAAGACTAAGAATAATGGTGAATGATTTGTTAAATTAGTTACAAAGTTACTAAAGTAAATTAGAATTGAACGCTGGAGAGAGGACGGGGGAAGTCCCCCTCAAACAAGATTTTAAATAAGATTATAATTAATAGTTGGTGTGTTCCTGTGTGTGAGGTATGTATTAGTTTTCTTTTTTATTTGTTGATGTTATTTGTAGTATTTGTTTTTATTTTAATGTTTGTTATTATTTGTTATTTCTTTTCTTGTATTTGTTTTTTGTGTGGAAAAACCAATAAATTTCTGATAAAAAAGCCCTAAACAGCTCAGAACTGGTTTACATGTGAGGCCACAACAGCATGGTGTAGTGGTTAGAGTGTTGGACTAATACCTGGGAGACCAGGGTTTGAATCCCCACTCAGCCATGAAGCTCCCTGGGTGACTTTGGGCCAATCACCGCCTCTCAGCCTAACCTACCCCTCAGGGTTGTTGTGGGGTAAAATGGGAAGAAGGAGGGAAGTGTAGACGCCACATTGAGCTGCTTGGAGGAAAGGTGGGGATACTGATGCAATAATGTAACAAAATAATAAATTAATAGAATGCACTGCTCTCTGGGCATCAGAAAACTTTCTGATGGAAACGGGACATTTTCGTATGCCGATTAGCACCGGCAAATCTGTTCCAGACACCCAAATCACTGAGAAATACCGCTGCCCACTATGCTCTGTCAGGTGAAATTTGAAGTATTAGATACCATGAGAGGCTGGCTCAACACAGGTTAGGAGAGCCATTGGTCTAGCTAACCTGGTGCCCCGTGGGCCCCCCCCCCGCCTCCATGCTTTGTTTTTTTTTTGTTTTTAAATTCTTATTAAATTTTCCAATGAAACAAATACAAACCCACAATCACACATACAATAACAAACAAACAAAGAAAAAAAGAAAACAAATATCAAAACTGCAAAAATACAAACCTATACTACAAAAAACAAAAATCTCATTATCTTTTCCCAGTTTTTTAACATTCCATTAGGACCTCCTCCCGTCCTCTCCTCTGCGTTCATTTCCAAACCTCTTTTAGTAACTTTGTAACATTGTAATATCTACTTTTCACCCTCACATCTTAATAATACAATCATACTCATATCATAAATCTTAATCCTTATTCTTTTCAGCACATTTTAACTTCATAAAAAAAAAATTCTATATAACAAACCTCAAATTACCCCTCACTACCTCTTATATCCTTTCTTAACTTAACTTTGTTATGCTATAGCCTATATTTCTTCTGATTCCAATTCTCAATCTATTAAAAACCCAAATTAATCTATACCTAAATATTTCTTCCAATCTCATATTCCATTTTCCCTCTGGTGTCGGATACCGTGATCAATCCTTCCTTTCTACTGATTCACCCATTACCCCACCCCCTCTCCTGCCCATTTGTTTCCCATTCTTCAACTTTCCCACATACCCACAGTCTCCCCCCCAACATGCCACCAGTCCAGATTCTCCTTCTCCTATAATCTCATCCAAACTTGATTTAACTTCTTTCCCTTTCACTTCTGCGCTTCCCTTCAAAAGTAGCTTCTTCTCCCGAGTGTAGCATTCCTCTTGATAACTTGTTTCTCGCCTCCATGCTTTGAACCCCAACACCTGTCAGCCCCAGCCAGCGAGGCCAATGGGTTGACTCCCACCATCCCACTGTGATTAAGTTCCCGCGTCCCAGTTTGGCCCCAGAACCTCACCTTGGCCTTCTTTAGCAAAAGAATGATGGTGTCTTCTTCCTTCACCTCGCTCTGCCCTTCTGCTGAATCCTTCTCTTTCTCAGCTTCGTGGGAGAAAAGGGAAAAGGCTGGAAAGGGGGAGAGGGAGAGAAAGCCAGTTCAGGGTGGACCAGGAGGGCAGGTGTGCCACTTGACCACCCTCTCACAGTGTGGAGCGTTTCAGCAGGAGCCAGAGTGGCTCGTAACATCTGCTGCAATCTCTGAACAGTCACAAATGATATTTGTAAGTATTATTATTATTTTATTATGTATACTGCCCTGTACCTGTAGATTTCAGGGTGGTTCGCAACACAAAATCACAATATAAAAAACACAAAATAGGTAAGTTAAAACAAAAACAACCCTATAACCCCCCCCCTTCCATAATAATAATAATTGGTTGTTACTGGTGTTTATTATTATAACAAACTTAGTTGGTCTCTAAGGTGCTAATGGACAATTTTTTAAAATATATATATATATATCAGTAACAACTAATAGTGAGCAGTAGGTAGGTAGCCATGTTGGTCTGCCATAGTCAAAACAAAATAAAATAAAAAATTCCTTCTAACAACTAAGTTTGTTCTTGGTATGAGCTTTCGTGTGCATGCACACTACAACTACTAATCATTATTTCTTTCACTTTTAGATCATTGGTCAGAAACACATTCTTAATTATAATAGCTTTTTTTGAATGTTTTTCACTGTAACTGGTTCTAGATGTTTTCAATCGATATTGTTTTCAGAGTGTTGTGGTCTCCTTTAGGAGGTTTTTATTTGTTTGTGTTTTAAAAACTGTATCTCTCTTTGCTGCCCCAAGCTGCATGGGGAGGAAGGGCAGGGTATAAATTCAATAAACCCTCCCTCTTTTATGTTTCTGTTATGCAGGCAATTAGAATACACATCTCTGCGCAACAGTCACCTGATTTGTGGTAATAACTTTTTATATGGCTTTTAATTATATGGATTTTATGGGCTACAGCTGCTATAAACTGCTCTGACACACGCACATAAATAACTATTACAGGTAAAACAAAATAAAATAAAAAATTCCTTCCAGTAGCACCTTACGAGACCAACTAAGTTTGTTCTTGGTATGATCTTTCGTGTGCATGCACACTTCTTCAGATACACTGAAACAGAAGTCACCAGACCCTTAAATATAGTGAGAGGGGTATTACTCAGAAGGGTGGTGGGAATGGGGGATTGGCTGATGGGTGTGGAAAACCTGTTGATGACTGTTAACGACTGCAGTTGGTCTTACAGGAAAAAGCAAGGGGTGAGGTGGCTAAAGATAGCTTTGCCATGTATAATGAGATAAGAATCCAATGTATTTGTTCAGACCAGGTCTCTCCATGGTTTTTAAGTTTGGTAATGAGTTGCAATTCAGCCACTTCTCTTTCCAGTCTATCGTTCTTGTCCTTAATAAATCCCGTTTTAGCAGCTCAGACTACCTAAGCCTGGCAACATTCTGGGACGCAAGCTTTCCCCTCCTTGCCCTTATTTAAATACTGCTGCGTAGACCCCGCCCACAGGCGGAAGCCACGCCCCGGTCTCTGACCACGCCCCTCGCACCTGATAGGCCGAGGCCTCCCGCCAAGGTAGCGGCTCCCGCGGCTGCTGTAGTGCGCTTCCCTCCCCGGGACCGGGTTTCATCTCCGCTGCGGCCGGCCCTCGCCTGAGCCACGCTGCGCCGTCCCGCGGCCGTCACCGCTGCCGCCGCCATTCTCAGGCCCCTCCGAGGCAGCAGCGCAACACACAGCGACATGGCCCTTTAAGAAGAGGGTGACCTTGACGACGTCACTGCCCCCGACACGTGATATGCGGGAATTGGCGGTTTCTTTAACGTCATTTCCGATCTTGTTTATAGACGTATTTTGAGCAAAGAGGTATACTATCGGCAGCTTACGTGGTGAGTTTAGAGCTTCCTTCCCCTCAGCTCTCTTACGAGGGAAATGTGCCCAAGTCAGCTAAAGTCTGACTGCAGCTTCCGGGGCTGGAAGGGGAAAGGGAAGCAGCCATAGCGAGAAGTTTCTTCTCCATCAAATTGCGTTCGCTCTCCATTCCGCTGCATTTATTTCTATACTTCCCTCTACATTTCGTAGAGTCTGTGGAACTCCTCTCGCTTGCTGATTGGTTTGTAAAGGCCACGTGCCTTGCCATCTTTATGCTGCGCGCGCTTTTGAGTCTCCCTCGTAACATTTGCCTGGGAATCTGACGCCACGTGACTGAGCTTGGCCTCTCTGAGCGGCGCGGCGGCACATGCGCTCTTTGCCCGCGCTGGGAGGGGGGAAGTCGCCGTTGCCAGGCAACGGTGTGGGTCCAGTCCTAAACTCACTAGCGCCACACCTCTGTTTTTATACTTAAATCTCATAGTAATCAGTTTCCGAAAGAATCAGGGTTAGCAGCAGCTTTAAAAACCTTTTTTTTTTAAAGTCCCAAATTTGATGCACACGGGCAACCTTTTTGTTAAATTTCCAACATATTCTTAAAAAGATAATAACGGAATAAGCAGTTTAAGGAAATATATGACGCGTGTGTTTGTGTGTGTGTGACATCTCCAACTCCTGGAAAGATTCCATCAATGGTGTCTCTGAAAAATCTTACACATCACTTGGGAAGACAGGCGAACTAATGCCAGTGTGCTGGAAGAAGCAAAGATCACCCATGTCGAAGCAATGATTCTTCAACATCAACTTCGTTGGACTGGTCATGTCGTTTGGATGCCTGATTATCGTCTTCCAAAGCAACTACTCTATTCCCAACTTAAAAACGGAAAGCGCAATGCTGGTGGCCAGCGAAAGAGGTTCAAAGACTCTCTCAAGGCAAATCTTTAAAAAATGTAGTATAAACACCAACAATTGGGAAACACTGGCCTGCAAAGAAGCCATAAGGGACGTGGGTGGCACTGTGGTGTAAACCACAGAGCCTAGGGCTTGCCAATCAGAAGGTCGGTGGTTCGAATCCCCACAAAGGGGTGAGCTCCCGTTGCTCTGTCCCAGCTCCTGCCAACCTAACAGTTCGAAATAGGTACCACTCTGGCGGGAAGGTAAACGGCGTTTCCTTGCGCTGCTCTGGTTCTCCAGAAGCGGCTTAGTCATGCTGGCCACATGACCTGGAAGCTGTCTGCGGACAAACGCCAGCTCCCTCGGCCTATAGAATGAGATGAGCGCCGCAACCCCAGAGTCATTCGCGACTGGACGTAACGGTCAGGGGTCCCTTTACCTTAAAGCCATAAGGACTAGAAATTTGACTGTTTAATTTTTTTTAAATCCATTGAAAAAGAAAAGAAAAAGAGAGTTCCCAGTGTAGACTTCCATTATAGAACTGAGACAAAGAAACAGAAGAATGAAATAAAATTAGAGTTTTGATTTGGGTGCTGATGAATGAATTGAAAACACCATATTCTGCACTAGCGCAATGTGATAAAATGTACAGATGATAGTAAACACAACTGGTAAGTTGCAAGTAGTGCTACTTTAAAGCTGCAGATATCAGGTGGTATTGAATGTTTGCCACACTCTGACTTAAATCCATGTATTTAAATGGGCCTACTCTGAGTATGACTTAGTTAAGTATCACCCATATTTCATGAGGTTGATACCTCAAGTTTCTATAATGGCAGATGATAGATAGACGTCCTCTGATTTAACACTTTGTAGTTGTGTGATTGACTTTAGAGTCAGCCGCGATTCCTATTACACTTGCTAGTACTATTTTATAAATGCTATCATTTTGTGTTCTTTCGTCATTTTTTTGGAACGGCTGCATAATATTTCAAGATCAAATTGATATGTTAGCAGGTGTCATTTGCTGCATATCTCAAAACATGCGTAGGTGACACCCATGTTGCTGTAAGGCACACAGCACAACTGTTCCAAAACCTTTCCCAGAGAAATCGGAGGTGAAACTGCTGGGTTGTTGTTGTTGCTGCATTGCCTGCGCCCTCTTAATGTCCCTCCCTTGCTCCATCCGCACACACAGGATGGGATCATTCCAGATTTTGGCACGTTTTGTGGCTTTCAAGGATATTACCTCTGTCTCCACTTTGGGCTCCATCTGTCTTTAGCTGACCAGCAAGGAAGAGCGGGTGGGGGAGCCTCGCGCCAGACCTCTGTCTGTTCATCTCAAATATTTATATCCCTAGAGGTCAGAATCCCAGGATCTCCAACCTTCCCTCCTGCCAGAATTATTGCTCTCTCTTTGCCAAACATGCAATGCATTTAAATAATCAAGAGCGATCTCTGGGGCAGGAGGAAATTGTCTCTTCTCTCCCCCCCCCCCCCACTTTTCTTTTAACAGAAGCTTGACAAAATTACACTGACGTTCTCTCTCTGGCTACCTTCAGATACATCCCAGTTCACTCTCTTCCCTTCCCATCCTGTCTTGAATGGCACCCCACCCCAGACCGTCAAAAGCATCTGCTTAAGGGGGACTTTGGAAGTGGGGGAGGAGAGAGCGACCCTCCAGATTTTGCAAGCAGCCCTTGCAAGCCAGCTCCTGGAAGTCCCAAAATGGTTGGGAGCCCCAGAGATAGTGCCATGGATGAAACTGGCAGAATGCCCTTCCAACTCTTAAGTTCTGTGTTTCTCCAGAGGTAATTTGGGGTGTGTCAGCTTATGCTTTGACCTCTTTCATCGTAGCCAATCCAGTGTGTACGGGCAGAGCTGATCCATGGATCCTCACATTTGGGATTGAGGAATACCTTATTTTATTTTATTTTAGCTTATTTTTTACCCTTCGGGTCCTAGAGGCTCCGAAGCAGAAGGTGACGCTTCGTAAATGTTTGTGGGGTTTCAAATTCCCCTGGCGTTATGAGGATTCTGAGAGGCCTTCGCTTTTAATGAAAAATAAACGAAACAGGAGATTTATTAAGGATAAATAAATAGGACCCTCTCTCTCTCTCTCCCCCGCCCTCCCTCTTCTGGGAAATGAAACTCGCTTTGTTATCCTTTAATAACAACCTTGTGTGTGTGTTTGTTTTTCTACCCAGAGAAAAAACCGCCCGCCTCATACATTCCCGTGATGGATGCCACTTTGCCAGCCTTAGCGGAAGAACTGTTGAGAGAGATAGAAAAGGCTTTTTGCGAGACATCTCACGGTAGGTGGGGGGACGTATTTGGATCATAGAATTATAGAGTTCGAAAGGGCTCCCCAAAGGACATCTAGTCTACCCGCTGCATTGCTGGAATCACAGCTAAAGAATCCCTGACAGGTGGCTATCCAACCTCTGCTTAAAAGCCTCTAAGGAAGGAGAGTCTACCCACCTTTCCAGGTAGTGGTCCGTTCTACTGTCAACTGGCTCTTACTGTCAGAAAGTTCTCCCTGATATTTACTCAGAATCTATTTTCTTGTCATTTGAATTCATCAGTTTGGGTCCTCCCCCCTAGAGCGAAAGAAAACAAGATAGCTACATATTCCACATGACAGCCTTTAAGATATTTGAAGATGGCTCTCATGTCACCTCTCAGTCTTCTCTCCTCCAGGCAAAACATAATATAAAAACAAGAACAAAACAAACCAATAGCCCCCTCTTCCCACAAACACATTTAGAAGGATTTGGGATGTTAATACAGTGGTACCTCTGGTTACGTACTTTATTCGTTCCGGAGGTCCGTTCTTAACCTGAAGCGTTATTTCTGGGTTAGCGGAGTATGTAACCTGAAGCGTATGTAACCCGAGGTACCACTGTAAGCCAAAGGCCTGGTTGAAGGATGTTTTCGCCTGACACCTAAAGGTGTATAATGAAGGCACCAGGTGAGCCTCCCTGGGGAGAGCATTCCGCAAAGGAGGAGTCACCCCGTTCTCGTGTTGCCACCCTCCGGACATTTCATGGAGGAGGATGCACATGAAGAAGGGCCTCAGAAAATGATCTCATGGTCTGGGTCTGTTCATATGGGGTGAGGAGGTGCTTGAGGTATTGTAGTCCTGAGCCATTTAAATCTTTATACAGTGAGGGGGGGGGAGTATTTGATCCCTGCTAAATTTGCCCTCTGATGAAGACATGACCGGTCCATAATTTTAATGGTTGGTTTATTGTAGCTGTGAGACACAGAATAACAACAGGGAAAACCCCCAGAAACCCAGAAGACAAAAGTCAGAGATTGATGTGCATTATAATCAGTGAAATAAGTATTTCATCCCCTATCAACCAGCCAGATGTCAGGCTACCTGGTATGTTCACTGTATGTAACGAGTTGAGATTAGAAGCACCTGCTGTAAGAGAGAGATCTTACCATTAAAATTATGGACTGGTCATTTCTTTGTCAGAGGCCAAACGGGCAAATTTAGCAGGGGATCAAATACTTCCCCCCCCCTCACTGTAGGTCAAAACCAGCACTTTGAATTGGGCCCAGAAACCATTTGGCAGCCACCGCAGTCAGGCCAGGAGCGGTGTAATGCTCAAACCGTCTTGCCCCAGTGAGCAACCTAGCTGCTGAATTCTGCACCAGCTGAAGTTTCCGAACCGTCTTCAGAGGCAGCCGTATGCATAACGCATTGCAGTAATCTAGCCTAGAGGTTACCAGAGCATAGGCAACAGAGGTTAGGCTGTCCCTGTCCAAATAGAGGTGCCCCTGAGCCACCAGCTGAAGCTGCTAGGAGACCCTCCACGCCCCTGAGCCTCAAGCAACAGCAAAGGGCCCAGAAGTACCCCCAAGCAACGTACCCACTCCTTCAGAGTTTGGCCCCATCAAGAGCAGGCAACCTCCCATCCCTCTGGTCTAGGGAACCACCCACTAACAGCGTCTTATCTGGATGGAGCTTCTGTCGCCTCTCCCACCCCTCCTCACCAGCAGAGAGTGCCACAGCCCTGCCAACCATGCGGATCTGCTAAGCAGCGGCGCAGATCAGGCTTGAGCCAGGATCCGCCCCCCCCCTGCTCCCCCCGCAGCCTTGGCTGGTTGTCGAGACAGGCGTGGAAGTAGTATTGTCCTCTGCATGCCAGATTAGGGAGCTATTTCGATAACCCACAGGAAACGAATCCCCCCCCCCATATCTAGGGTTTCTTTTAATCCCCCGTGGTGCCTGCCGAACCAGTGAGCCTGTCTGACGACGTTTATATTTGGGCTTGGGCTGAAACCCAAACTCCATTCCTGCTAGGACTAGTGGTGCCTGCCACCCCAATGGTTTGCTTTCCTCCTGGAAACCTCTGCTGAAGTGGAGTCGAATGCAAACAGCTTTGTGCTGCCTGGAGCAAGGCTTGCTCCAACCAAGCAACAAACAGGGCAGGTGGGCGTGGTTTATTGGGAACGGACTCATGGGCCTAATTGGGACTCTTCCTTCTGGCTCCTTCCCGGGGCCTGGAGGTTCTACACCCCTGATCTAAAAACGTGTGGCACAAGAGGAAAAAGGAACCGGAGGGATGAGGGGAAAGCAAGCTGGGAGGACCTGCATGGACAAGTACAGAAACCAGTTATTAATAACAGACCTGGAGCGCTGATACCATTGCTCTGGTAAAGAAGGCCCAGCAGAGACTTTATTTCCTCAGACTTTTAAAGAAGAACAATCTGCTGGTGTCCTTCTATCGAGGCAGCAGAGAGAGCATTCTTACATACTGTATCTGTGCTTGGTTTGCCAGTTGCACAGTCACCGACAGGAAAATGCTCCAGAAGGTCATAACCACAGCCTGAAAGATTATCGGTCATCCTCTCCCATCTTTGGACAAACTATATAGCTCCTGTTGTCTCCAAAAAGCAAACAACATTTTACAGGATTCATCTCATCCTGGATATAGTTTGTTTGCACGGTTGCCTTTGGGCAAGAGATACAGAACAATTAAGAATGAATAGACTAAAAAACAGTTTTTATCCAAGAGTTATAACTATTTTAAATGCTGTAACCAAATGATATGATCTTGGGGAGTCGTGATGGATGGTATGCATGTGTATGTGTGGCTGTAAATGTGGGATGACATTCAATTTCGTTGCACTACGTACAATGACAATAAAGTATCTATCATCTATCTATCTATCTATCTATCTATCTATCTAATTAGGGACCCTGACCTAGTTTTCAGTAATGGAAACTGAGCTTGCGTTCTTTTTTGCACCAAAATCCACTCCTGGTTCCCCTCCGGCTACTCCAGCCTTCTTCATTTTAGCAGCCTTGATTTAGGAAGGTGGGTAAAACTTTGTGGCTGTGGCTGTTATTTAAACAACCAGCCAGAAACTTTTGCAGATCCGCGCGGAGATTTTGTAAGAGTTCCTAATTGACATTCTGCGCCCTTCCCAGCACCTTGCTGCGGGCCAAAATTAACGTTGCTTTTTTCTCCTCCTTTTTTTCCAGTTCCCGATGACCTCCTCCTGGCGTGAGTAGTTGCTAAGGGGCTTTCGTTAAAACTTGTTTGTGGCCCTAACATAACGTCAACAGTTAAAAACGCTTAACATTCGCACAGCAAAATAATGTATGCAGGAGGGAGCATGCATAAAATGACATGCATCCATGAAAATTATATACAAAATGCAAGATCTGGAATGTTGCAATGGGTGGTTTTGTTTAAAAGGGTAAACAAAACATTGCAAATAAGAATTTTTAAAATATATATATATATATATATATAAATGCATTGCAATAGGGGACATTGCTCCAGAAAATGTTTGGGTCAGGATAAACTCACATCAATATGCTGTTGAATTTTCTTTAAAAAGAAAAAAAACAATTGCAGACTCTTGCAGAAATGGGGAGAACTGAACTGAGTCGGGGGGGGGGGGGAAGAGAAACAGAGAAATCGAAATTGACCTATCCCTAGTGCTGCTTGCAACTCATGTTGAACAATGTTATTTCCCTGGGAGGTTCTGTTGTCTATATATTCATTTACAGCATTTGTACCCTGTGCTTCAGCCAAAAAGGGTCCCGGTGACTTAGAAGCAATCAGTTCAGACAATCCCTGCCTGTAGGTTTACAATATGAAAGAACACGGCACACGAGGGAAGAGGAAGAAATCGAACTCAGGCACCAGATATTAAGCAGTTGTTCTTACCAGCTGGCAAAGTTCAGGGGTAGGAGACGGAGCGGGGCTTTTGGCAGAGCTGGAGGATTATGCTAGGGATCTCTGACATCCCATTTTGCTACACGAGTTTTTGCACTTGAGTGCATCTTATTGTCTTGGTTTGTTTACTTATTCCATTTATGTCCCTCCAAGGAGAGCAAGCTAAGTGTCCCCTGTTTCTCCTACCTACTGTTTTATCCTCGCAACAACCTTTTGAGGTAGGCTAGGCTGAGAGGCTGTGCCTGGCCCATAGTTCACCCAGTGAGAGCCTCTCAGCCAATCTGAGATTTCAACCCCAGTCTCCTAGGTCCCAATGCAGCACTTGTAACTGCTATACCACACTGGCTTTCAATACCCCGCAATGTTTTGCCCCGTCCACATGTTTTGCCCCTAGCCACTTCTGAAACAACAGTAATGAATAAGTTTCTAGCCCTCATCAGGGAAACACCCGCTGAAAATATGTGAGCTGTTTTATCCTTTAAGGCTTTGAAACAAGGACTGGAACGGGGAAGTTTAAGGGAATGGGAGACATCAGATCGGTAATAATTTTGAGAGAGGAGAGCGATGTTCCATGAAAAGGAGAACCTCCTTTTGGCTGTTTCTGCTCTCTCTCCCCAATTCTTCCCTCTGGATTTTCCTCCGCCAGCTGTTCCATTCTTGAGTTGTCACCAGCTTCCTGCTCATGCAAAGACAGAACAACTTTTTTCTTTTTAAAGGAATGGCATTTATAAAAGGGGCTTGGAACAGACATCCTTGTGGGCCTCCAGAGATCCTTGACCACCCTCTCTTTCCAAGTCCTGGTCCTACAACCGGCCGCGCTCTTTCATATATTGCTTGCATTTCTGACCCTCCGATTCACGGCATTAAGGGCAAGCCCATCTGCCAGGCGTTCCGTGACGTAGAGATTAGGGTCAACTGTGCTGTGCAGCCTTTAAAATCCCTTGAGTTCTGTCCCGGGCTCTCAGGCGGAATTAGATCTGCTCTTCCCAGAATAGAAAGCCTGTCTTTCTGATACTGTTTTCAAACTGGGGCCTTCGGTCAAAAGCCGCCTCCTTTCGTTTTAAAAGTTTGCAGCTGCAGTCGGTACGGCATCAAGGCAAAACTCCACGTTGTACACCAAGCCAGCTTTGGTACGTGGCATCCTCATGCCCCCAGAACCCAAGCCGGTAGGATGTCCTAGCCTAAAATAACAGCTAAAATCTCCCTAGTCTGTCCGGCAGTGGGTTACGTCCTCCTGCTAAGCACACAGCCTCTCCTGACGTTGGTCGTGTGCAGTAACTGTGTCATCACTGGATTAAGGCTTCTTGGGGAGGGCATCAAATCATCGCATCGCGCGCTCAGGATTTGCAGGGATGTTGTTCCTCGGTTTGGCAGGTGCTTGCTCAGCCCCGCGAAATGATTTCTGCCAGAGCCCCCAAACCCACAAACTTCATTTGACAGTTACAGGTGGGTAGCCGTGTTGGTCTGCCGTAGTCGAAACAAAATAGAAAATTCTTTCCAGTAGCACCTTAGAGACCAACCGAGTTTGCTCTTGGTATGAGCTTTCATGTGCATGCACACGAAAGCTCATACCAAGAACAAACTCAGTTGGTCTCTAAGGTGCTACTGGAAAGAATTTTCTATTTTGTTTCATTTGACAGCCACACTGTGTAAAAGGATTTGTCGGTTCGGAGGAAAACCACATCACCTTTTTTTGCAAGCTTCCCTTCCTGGTCACCGCTCGCCACAAGTGACCAGGAAATCTGGCTTTGTTAATACATTATTGAAAAGAACCCCAATAGCGATCTATTAACAGCATAAAACCTACTCATAAAGATTATACAGGAGAGCGACTGAATTCAGTGGGGCTCAAGTACGTTTAGGATTGCAGCCCGGGGATGCTATCCAACCAACCTGTTCCACTGGTACAAGGATTTACACTTGCACAGTGGAATTTCCCCCTCCCCCCATGCATGCCCTGTGTCCCCCCCCCCCCCAATATCTGCTCTGGAGGGTTGGGGGAACCCCTGGAACAGATTTAGGGCATGGAGTGAAGGGGAGCATTAGATGGAATGAATTGCTTAGCACTACTCTGGCCAAAACCCTAAACATCAGTAATAAGGTGTCTTGAAATCCAAAAGCCGTTTAAAACTGCATGCCAGTTTGGCTGGGCAGTGTGGTGCAGTGGTTGGAGCCAGGCTGAGGAACTGGTGGCTTCATGAAGCTTTAGCTGGACTCCCAGCTCCTCTTAGCCCCACTTGTCATGGGGTGATCGTAGTTGCAATCCAGCAACATCTGGAGGCGTGCAGGTGCCCCAGGCCTGGGCTAGAATTATCTGAGCAGGACTAAAGGGAGCTGGGTTCAAATCCCTGCTGGGTGGCTTTGGGCCACTTCCTTTCTCTCAGCCACCTACTGTGGGGAAGGGTGAAATGTAAAAAAAAAAAAAAAAACGGGATAGCTCAGTTGGTAAGAGCATGAGACTCTTAATCTCATGGTCCTGGGTTTGAGCCCCACATTGGACAAAAGATTCCTGCACTGCAGTGGCTGGACTAGATGACCCTCGAGGTCCCTTCCAACTCCACAGTCCTAGGATTCTCTCTTTTAAATATCCAAGAGGATTAAACCTCAAACAGGACCTCTCGGTTTCAAACCCGTTTAGCTTTATAGCGTAGATCTGAGACCTTCCCTAGAAACACCGCCCCAGAGCATTTGAGCAGCGGGGGCAGAACTCGGCGGTTGGAAGCTTAACCCGGCCCCCTTTCCCATCTTCCCAGGCTGAAGTTCATCTTTGGGGCTTCTGCCGTCCCTGCTCTGGACTTGGTGGACCGCCAGTCAGTCACACGGATCACATCTCCTAGCGGAAGGCGGGTCTACCAGGTACGATTCCCCAAAGGTCTTGTCTTGCAGGCCGGGGGGTGTGCAATGTGGACTGAGGTTGGCGTGGGCATTGAAACCCTGGTCTCACTGAAATATCCCCCTTAGCAAGCATGAGAAGGACTCCGTGACAGAAGAATTGCTTTGCATGCAGAAGGTCCCAGCTTCAGTCCCCAGCATCTCCGGGTATGTCTGACAATACTAAGCTAGGTGGCCTCTGCTAAAGGCAGCTTCCTTTGCTCCATCTGATAAGAGCCAGGGGTGCTGGTGCCCTCCAGATGTTCTGGATCACAGCTCCCGTCAGCCCTGGCTAGATTAAAACGTTTGCATCCGTTGATAACAGGATCCCAGGGCAATGTTGTAACAAGGACGATGAGGAACCAGGAAGGAGCGACAGTCAGGGTGGGGGAGATCTCGCAGTCAATACACCCAGAGTCTGCCCAGCGAACAGTCTGCGTTCAAAGACAGCCGCCGTCTCTGGCGTCTCAGGGAATAAATAATAATTGAAAAGCTCACTTCTTAAACTGGCAGACAGGCTCCCTCCCGGTCAAGTAAGCCGAGATGAGCTGCCTGCCGTTGCTTCCTTCTGGAAAGCAGCCTCGGGCCTCTGAAAGACCATGGCCGGGCAGCTCCTTTGCCCCCCCCCCTTCACTTAAAAGATTCCCTATGCACGATGTCCCAGGAAACGCAGTTGTGAAAAAGCAGATTGAAGAATTGCGATTGTTTAAATGCATAAGAAGCATCCCAAATGGAACCAAACAGTATAAATTCAGCTGAAGAGATGGGTCCCACAAAACAAAGTATCTTAGCTCTTGGGAAAAAGTTGGGGGGGGGGGTAAGTGGGTTTTTAACATGCAGGAACTAAAACAAAACAAAACAAATAAATACAAAGGAAGGTCAACAAAATACCCCACTAAAAAATAATAAGGCACTCGGTACAATGATGAAAACATTGTTCATCATTTAGAAGTATTTCGCGCCACATTGGCCGTGACGTAAATGAATGGGAAATCGTGGATGGTATCTCAAAGGCCAAGTAGAGAGTTGGGTCTTCAGCCCCATGGCAGAAGCTGTATATGAAAGATGCCAGACGCATCTCTCTGGGGAGGGAGTTTGAAGAATCTGGGGCTGCTGCAGACAAGGCCCTCTGCTAGGTCCTAATTCCCCAGATCGCCACTACGACTAGCACAGCCATTGATCACCTTGTCCTCCATGAATTTGCCCAATCCCCTCATAAAAAGCTCTGCGCTGTGTGCTGCTGAAGTCCTTCCTTTTCTCTGCCCTGGACCTTCCACCATTCAGCTTCCTTGGGGGGCCCATGGGGTTCTAGTCTTACAAGACAGTTGGGCTCTTCTGTGCCCTCTTCAGTAATGGGCAACCAAAACTGCCGAGTGGTTGCAGTGTGAGATAACTGGGTATTTGTGCGTGTCTTTGCTGGAGAGAATATGCTCCATCTTCCAGTGCCGCCACCCCCCCCCCCCAGCTTCTCTGATCTGTTTGTTTGCTCCTGCTAATTTACGTCCTTTTTTTAATTTTTAAAGGAAAAAGATAACTTTCATCTCAATTACCTATTATTTCTGTGGCAGCTTGCCCCCAGAGCAGTAAATAAGTGGATTACGCCTGCCAGGCTGAAATATGGTCTGTGGCTCCTCCCGAGCCCTTGGACCAAAACAGGAGCCAGATTAGCTGCGTGACGGATGACACTCGGAGCTGGAGCGGTTGTGTCTGTTGGTCACATGCCAGTTTTGCATCCCTTCTCTGTCCGCCCCCGGCTTGGGTGCGTAGGCGGCTCAGCGCTCTCTTCCTCTGCCGCAGCGGCTACTAACCCAAGACCTTCCCCTACGTGCGAGGTGGGCCCACAGCGGAACTGGAGCGGGTGCGTCTGTTGGTCACACGCCAGGTTTTTCCTCGGGCACTTTGGTGGGGCTGAATAGCGATCCCCCCCAAAAAAAAATAAGAGAGAGAGAACCGTGTCATTGTGCCCAATCTGGAGTCAGTTTAGGACAGCTCGGCTAGGAAGTATGTTCCTCTGGCTCACTCTGTTACCTCAGGACATTGGCGCCTCAGGCCGAGTCGACCTGACGGCCCGACACTCCGGAACCAGGCCATCTTAACACTCGCCTCCCCATGGGATGCTCTGACTGCCTCAGGGAAGACTGGCAGACCCTCCCACCTCCTCAAAGGAACACGAGGAGAAAAGAAAACATTAGCATCTTCATTTTTCCACCCCCCCCACCCCCCAAAAAAAACCCTGGAAGCATTTTCCGTACAAAAACCAAGCCGAGAGGCCTGGGCCCCAGAGACTTGATCTTTCAAATTCCAAACAGTTAGAGCTGCTTCACGAGACGTCCGTTCTCTTTTGTTTCCGGTATCGGAGACTTCTTTTCAATATAATGGTGTTTTTTTTAAAAATTCACTCGTGCCATTGGCGTCCGAGGAAGGGTACCGGGTGCTGTGGGAAGCATGCTTGCCTGTGGGTTCTCTTTTTTCATTATGGCATCGCAATATCTCACCCTTCCTTTTGTAGGGAGAGTGGATAGAGAGAAGCTCTTCTCCCTTTCTCACGGCACTTGAACACGTGGGCATCCAGGGAAGCTGCATTTGGGAAGGTTCGGGACAGATAAAAGAAAGCCCTTCTTCACGCAGCCCACAGTTAAACCATGGAACTCCCTCCCACTGGAGGCAGCGATGGCCACCAACTTGGATGGTTTTAAAAGAGGATTAGACAAATTCATGGAGGAAGGGAGGGCTATGGATGGATACTAGCCACGATGGCTCTGCTCTGCCTCCATTGTTATCAGTGATGATGTTATGTTCCAAGAGTTGAGGGTACCCTCGAAAGAGACCGTTTTCACAACAACCCTGTGAGGCAGGCCGGGCCGGGAGCAAGTGACTGACCCAAAGTCTTCCAGACAGTTCACTGGTCCAGGGTGGCAGATCTGAGCCTGGGTCTGACACAGACTCCTATTTCTAACTCCCCAGCCCAGCGCAGCCCAGCCCGCCTCAGTCCTTCAGGCTTTCATATGACCCACTGTCAGGGAAAGAGGGATTGCTCAGGAGGAGCGGGGGGAGAGAAATTAAGCAGTCATGATTTCAAGACTCTGTAACTCTTAATGAAAAATAAACAGCTTTTTAGCTCACCGCTGGAGCTGGTCGTTTCTCACGAGCAACATCAAAGGCAAGAGAAGCCTGACACCCACGTTAGATACGGCTCTCCGTTTGTGTGCGTTGCAAATCATACGTTTCCCCTCGCTCTGCCCACAGGTGGTTGGAAGCTCAGGCAAGCACTACACTTGTTACGCCTCCTGCCACTTCTGCTCTTGCCCGGCCTTCACGTTTTCTGTCCTCCGGAAGGGCGACAGCCTCGTGGTGAGTCTGACCGGCAACGTGGGGAGTCAGGGCAAGAGGCTCTGCGATGGCGAGACGGGTAGAGCAGGGCGGAGGATCCTAGCAGTGAGGCAGCTCTCATGCAGCCCGCCCCAATCTGGAGCCCTCTGGGTAGTTTGGGACTACAACTCCCATCAGCTGTAGCTTCGTGAATGATGGGAGTTGTAGTCCAAAACTATCACCAGCCCCCGGATCGCACAGCCGCTTGGATAAAGGGAGTTGTCGCCCAACAGCATATTGAGGGTCGCTTCCTTTTTCTGATTGTTCCACTCAAGTCCTGCAAAGGAGGAATTATTGGGCTCAAAAGACTAGTAGTGAGGGGACATGGCTCAGTGGGCAGCGTCCCTGCTTTCCTGTGCAAAGCCTGCCGGGTTCAATCTCCTGGCAGCTCCAATTAAAAAGGGATTGCGTTGCAAGGGGCATAGGGAAGACCTCGCCTCAAAAAGGGATATTGCAGAGCTAGGAAGCGGCAGCAGAGACGATCAAGGGACTGATGCAGCAGCTAAAAAAGCCAATGCAATTCTGGGCTGCATCAATAGGAGTATAGCATCTAGATCAAGGGAAGTAATAGTACCACTATATTCTGCTCTGGTCAGACCTCACCTGGAATACTGTGTCCAGTTCTGGGCACCACAGTTCAAGAAGGATACTGACAAGCTGGAACGTGTCCAGAGGAGGGCAACCAAAATGGTCAAAGGCCTGGAAACGATGCCTTATGAGGAACGGCTTAGGGAGCTGGGTATGTTTAGCCTGGAGAAGAGAAGGTTAAGGGGTGATATGATAGCCATGTTCAAATATATCAAAGGATGTCATCTAGAGGAGGGTGAAAGGTTGTTTTCTGCTGCTCCAGAGAAGCGAACACGGGGCAATGGATTCAAACTACAAGAAAGAAGATTCCACCTAAACAGTAGGAAGAACTTCCTGACAGCTGTTCGGCAGTGGAATTTGCTACCAAGGAGTGTGGTGGAGTCTCCTTCTTTGGAGGTCTTTAAGCAGAGGCTTGACAGCCATCTGTCAGGAATGCTTTGATGGTGTTTCCTGCTTGGCAGGGGGTTGGACTGGATGGCCCTTGTGGTCTCTTCCGATTCTATGATCCTATGGAGGAAAGGCTATAATGTTTGGGCCTTTTTCGTTTAGGGGAAGAAAGGCAAGGAAGTGGGGAGATAGCATAGACGTCGATAGAATTGTGCCTGGCCTTGAGAAAGGGGATAGAGAGTCGTTTTTCTCTGTTCCTCATACAGAGAAGCTGAATGTTGGAAGACTCAGGACAGACAAGAGAGTTTCTTCACACAACACAGGGTTAAACTATGGCTTTGTGGCCACAAGGTGCAGTCATGGTAGCCACCAACTTGGATGGCTTTAACAGACGATTAGACGAGCTCATAGAGAATGTGGCTAGATCAGGGGCCACAAGCCACTCTGGCTGTGCACTGCCGGAAGCAGTACGCTGGGAACCGTGCATGGAAGAGAGCTGTTGTGCTCCTCTTGTGAGGACAGGATGCTGGACAAGATGGGCTTGGGGTGGGGTGGGGACTGGTCCAACAGCCAGGGTCTGAGACTCCCAGCAGCAAACGGAGGCTTGTTTTTCAGCCTGCATTAGAAATCATCCTGCCTCTGCTCTGGGCACTCTTGGCTGTGCTGCTAACCGTTCTCGTTCCTCCCTTGCAGTGTAAGCACCTTCTCGCCGTCTACCTCAGCCAGGCGCTCGGGTCCTGCCAGGAGCTGACTGTCCCAGACAAGCAGCTGACCAGACTCTTGCTGCAAGAGGAGGAGGAGGAAGAAAGATGAAGACCTCAGCCTGGGTTTCGAGAGAGAATCCTCTCCTGCTCCTCTGCGAACAGCCTCCGAGATTCTGTAAGGGAACAGAGAACCTGTGTGGCTGTCTGGACGCTGCTGGACTCCAACTCCCATCAGCCCTTGCAGTTAGAAGTGGCTGATGGTAAGGGATGCTGGGAGTTGTGGTCCTGCTCAATGAAGCAGCAGTGAATACTCCACAGGAGTGATGCCTCTGGAAGAGGCCTTCCCTCCGGAGAGAAGGGAATCGGGAAGTCCTTAGACTCCAACTCCCACCAGCCCTTGCTGCCAGCAATGGCCAGTGATGTTGGGGGTTTGAATTTGACATTGTCCGAAGGGCCACGGGGTCTCAAGAAAGGGGGCGAGGGCTTTAACCCAAACTGGGATCAATGAAAGATGATATCCCCCTGCTCTCGCTGTCCGTCTGGCTTCTGGGGGAAGCAGGTAGATGTCTACCCTGGACCTGTAATTGCTCCATGCAGAGACCTGGTTATTTTAGGGTCACATTACAATTTTTGTATATGTGCATGCAGGAAAATGAAAGTTTTTGTGTGTGTTGGTGGGCCTAAGTCCGGTTCTGCGTTCCCAAGCTGAATGTGTCTGCTGAGCTTCTTTGGGGGCACATTTGAATGTAGTATACTGCACCCTGCGCTCAGCTTCCTGAGCCAATTGGCTTTGTTTCAAGTTTCTAGTCCTTATTACAGGGAAGAGAATGCTGCTGTGATGTATATAGACAGAGAGCCGATACAGGTGGTTGTTTTTCCAGGCAGGGGCTGTATGCCAAAGGTGAGCTAGGCCACCTATTTTCCCTCTTCTTTGCGCCACCCCTTCTCTTCCGCCTTTCTTTCTCTCTTTCCCTCTCTTCCTTCCCCTCCCAGAAGGCTGCCCATGGGAGAGGCAGATCACTCTGGCCTAAACTCATCGCTTGCAGACAGTGCAACCTTTTCACCCCATCCATCCCTCTTCTCACCTTAAATCAGGCTGTGGAGCTCCAAGTATTTGACTATGAGAGGGAAGCCGCATGTTCTGTCCCAACGCCAGCACTCAGCCCCGAAGCTCACCAAGTGATCTTGGGCACAATGTTTAACAGACCTCCCGGGGTTGCTGTGAGGACAAAATTGAGAGGACAACAGTGGGTGCCCCCTGGGTTTCCTTGCAGGGGAAAGCCCATTTAGAAGTCAGGCGTTAAGTGTCGCCTGTCCCAAACCACAGAACACACTTCCAGCAGAGATGCGGCAGGCACCCTCGCTTTTTGACTCTCGGGCGGCTCTTGAATATCTTTTCGCACTGACCGGCCGTTTTGCAGCTCTTCCTTTTTTTTTACTCTGATGAGCCACTCACCTTAATGGTTATCCGTTTATCTTTCAAATGGCGTTTTGTGTTTCGGCACTTTACCCTACCCTGGTATTCCACGAAACAGCTGTACAGGAATACTTTCCCATGCAATGAAAAGCTAAATTTAAATAAAGTAATCAATAGATGGAAGGCTGTGGCAGGTAACATCTGATGAAACCTCAGAAGCCAGAGGAATAGTTACATAAAAGTTTTGTTTGGGTTTGAGATTTTTTCGAGGTCTGTGTGTGTGTGTGTGTGTGCTTGAATGCATTAGGGCCCCCCCCCCAACTGTAGTAATGCATACAGGGGTTTGGATTTTTCCTCACTGAGGAAATGACTGCATCATACAGTTACCTCCAGCAATAGTGACTACCGTCCAAGGCTGCCCATTCCATTCACAGCCCTGAGTAGACAGCCTTTTCTCTCTCGGTATGAGATATAACCTAGAAAGCACCATACTCAAGTTTTCAGGCAAATTAAAACACAGTACACTGACAGCGATGTAGATTTTGGCCCTCAACAACTCCTTTATGAAAAGAAGAAACCGCTGTCACTTGGTTCCCTCCTTTCTGAATTAAAACCAATTTGTTCAGTCAACTGCCCCCCCAATCCCCTTAACTGCCCTTTGTGCACCAAGTTTTAAGGAAAAAACCAAGCCCACAATTTTTACGTAAAATGATTTCCCATTGGAGAATACCAGCAGCATCAAACAGCTGACCATTCTTTTAATTTTTTTAAAAAGGCAGCTGCGGGACGAGAGAGAGAGAGACAGACACAAACACGCAACATTCTTAGTCAAAACAACAAATCCATCACGTATATATTTTTAAAAAGTTATCTTTGAACAATGGGGAAAAAACGACCTCAGCACAAGAAAGCGCGAGAGTAGCATGGTTGGGGAAACCGGCCCTTGTTCCAGAGGCAAGAATTCGACGTGATTTTCTTTTCTCTCTCTTTCGGGAGGAAATATAAATCTCATCCCCTCTCTCTCACCCACCCCCCTAAAGTTTCATCCGTTAGGGACTTAGACAGCATGTAAGGTTGATGGTAGGATTCCTCCTCTCAGAGGCACAACTTAAAAAATAAAATAACCAAACACAGCTAAAACCACAAAATGAATCATCACTGTTTTAAGAGTTAGAGACAAGGGGCCATCCAGAGGCCATCCATTCTCACCCCCTGCTGACAGCAGGAATAGATATGCATATTAAGGGCCGCAGATTCGAACTGCGGCAGTACAAACACAGCCCAATAGCGGTCAGTTGTCGTCACGGACTCCTCCCGGAGTTTCGAGGGTCACACATTTCTGCCAGGACCTCCAAAAACGAGGTAGTCCTCAAATGCAGGTCGGCGACGTGATGATGCTGGCGACCACCAGGTCGCGGTTGCTGCCGCCGCCGCCGCCTCCTTTAGCGCCCTTGGGGAAGTCGTCGGCCTTGCAGAGGACGTACCGCCAGAGAATCTTCCGGAAGGTGAAGCGGAAGTCCTGGATGCGGTAGGCGTAGATGATGGGGTTGACGACCGAGTTGGCGTGGGAGAGGACAATGGCTAGGTTCATGATCTCGGTGGGCTTGACCAGCTCCGGGTGGAAGAGGGTCAGGCAGTTCAGGATGTGGAGGGGCAGCCAGCAGAGGGCAAAGAGGCCCACGATGATGGCCAGAGACTTGGCGGCGTTGACCTCCTTCTGCAGCGTCGTGCGGGAGTTGCCCATCAGCTCCATCTGCCGCAGCTGCTTGCAGGCCACCAGGAAGATCTTGGCGTAGATGCCCAGCATGATGAGCAGCGGGAGCAGGACGCAGCCGAAGAAGTTGAAGTAGACCATGTAGCTCATGGTCACCACTTCCTCAAAGAGGCATCTCACCTGGCAGGGCCTGTGCCGAGCCGCCTCCACGGGGCTCCCGTTGGCAAAGGTCGTGAAGTTCTCGGCGCAGGTGGTGGCGTTCTCCCCGTGGTTCCAGCCCATCAGCGGGGTGAGCCCGATGCCGAAGGAGAGGATCCAGAGCACGGCAATGAGGACCCGGGCCCGTTTCCCCGTCACGATGCTCTTGTATCTGCAAGGAGAAACACACGTAAGGGCGCGGGAAGAGCCTGCAGGATCAGGCCAAGGGCCCATCTAGTCCACAAGTGAAATCCTCTTTTAAATTCATCTAGGTTGGTGGCCATCCCTGCCTCCAGTTTTTATAAACTTCTATCATGTCGCCTCTTGCATTTTCTCTAAACTAAATAGTCCCAAACGCTGCAGCCTTTCCACAATCATTTTTGTGGCTTTTTTCCCCTTGAACCTTTTTGCAACTCCACAATACCCTTTTTTTGAGATGAAGCAGCCAGAGCTGTACACAGTGCTCTAAATGCGGTATAGATTTGTATAACGGCATGATGATATTGGCAGGTCCATTTTAAATTCCTTTCCTAGCCTGGCAATGGCCTTCATGGCTGCTCTACACTGGGCTGGTATCTTCCAGCAAGCTATAGAATATGACCCCAAGGTCTCGTTCCTGGTCCTTCCCCTCCATCTCAGAGCATGCACGTGAATTTAAGATTTTTTTGCTCCAACATGCATCACTACATTTCTCTACGATGAATCGCATTTGCCATTTTACTGGCCATTCACTCAGTTCGGAGAGGTCCTTTTGGAGCTCTTCTCAAACTCTTTTTGTTTTTAACAATCTGAAGAAGTGTGCATGCACACGAAAGCTCATACCAAGAACAAACTTAGCTGGTCTCACTAAGGGGCTACTGGAAGGATTTTTTAAATTTTGTTTTAATCCTGAGCAATTTAGTGTCACCGGCAAACTTGGCCACCTTCCTGCTCACAATGGAGAGAGTCCACTTCTCTCCATTAAGAGAACTTTGCAGTTATTCCAACTCTCTGCTTCCTGCAGCTTAACCAACTGACAAAAGACCATCTTGGGTGTGGGTCCTGGGAGACCTACTCCCTGCCTCGCACACCTTTCCCCACCTGGCCTGGGAGGGCGGAGCTTGGACTGACTCCAGCTGCAAAAGCGGAGGCTGCTGAACAGAGTCTCAGGCTGGGGTGTTTGCTCAGGGGTGTTTCTTGTTGCCGTTATTGATAATAATTTTTTAAAGGGGTAAAGTGGGCATATCGGTTTAAGGCAGTCTTGTAGCCTTGGCTTCTGCCAAGTCAACGGGGCACCTCTGAATTTTCCACCACCACCGCGGTGTCCCAGAATCCCAAGTGGTCCCAACCACAGACGCACGTTTGCACGGCCCACTCCGTTTCACTGCAGGATGGGAAGAGAGCAAGAGGAGACCTCCGCCGAAGCCAAGATCAACCTCTGGACTCTCCCCTCTGCTCTCCTCCCCGTGGGAAAGAAGATGGAGGCCGTCCAAGAGGCTTGGACGTGAGACGAGGACAATGGGGGGATACGAGGAACAGCAGGGAATGGGAACTCGGAGGAGGAAGGGGTCCAGGACTTCCACTGCAAAAAAAATTCCAGAGATTCCAAGCCTTCCACATCAAGGAAGGAGGAGCAGGTTGAGAGTTTGGCCATTACCGTTATTTACATTTGTGCCCTCCAAGGAACTTGTCACCTTGCACCTAATTCTTCCCCACTGACTCTTTGAGCCTCACAACACCCATGTGGAGTAGGCTAGGGGGCTGACCCGGTGGGCTTCCCAGTGGGGCGGCAGGGATTTGAACCCGACTCTCTTTCTCAATCCAGCCCTAGACCGCCACTAGAACCACTACACAGCGCTGTCTCTCCATCGGTCTCGATCCATTGCGTCTGGTCGTGACAGAGCTCTGCAATTGGCTTTACGGTGGTGGTAAAAAACATACAAGAAGTTTAACAATGGGACATTTACACGTGTAAACCCAGTTCGCCACATTTGTAATCGTCCACCGCCCACAAACGCATGCCAGGGATTTTTTGCTTGAGAGGAGGATGTCGAGTAATTCGCGTTTGGGATCCCTAGCCTGCTCCAGAGTTCCCTAGCCTGGGATCCAGAGTTCCAGAATTAGGGAACTTTCCTTAGTTCAGCGGTACAGTGCTTCGCATGCAGAAGGTCCCAGAATCGGTCTCCTGAATCTCCCATCTGAAACCCCAGAGAGTGCCTGCCGGTCAGTGCGGACAGTACTGAGCTAGATGGAGCAGTGGTCTGACTTGGTGTAAGGCAGTGCCTGGCGTTCCATGCCTTAGCACTCCATCTATTCACAGTGTTCAGGCTGCGAGTGCCATTCCATGTGTAGCCGAAATGGCACAAGGAGAAAGTGTGGGTGGGAAAGTTTTAAGGAGAGAAACCTCCAAAATGGCTGAGCAAGGATGGAGCATGCTTGGGTAGGCATGGAGTGCTGGGGAGGAGAGCAAAACAACAACAACAGGAACTGGGGGGTGAAATGGAATGGAGTATGCAGCAACGGGCATGGCCGGCAGAGCACTCAGTACAGTGGTCCCTTGGTTCTCAGACTTTATCCGTTCCGGAACTCCGTTCCAAAACCAAGGCGCGCTTTCCCATAGAAAGTAATGCAAAATGGATTAATCCGTTCCAGACTTTTAAAAACAACCCCTAGAACAGCAACTTAACATGAATTTTACTATCTAACGAGACCATTGATCCATAAAATGAAAGCAATAAAAAATATACCGCAGCCACAGAATCAATCCATCAGTAGCTGAACTGGGCTCTACACCGTCGCAAAAACAAAACAAAAAGAGCCGTAAAAACAAAAACGCAAAATAAATAGCGAAAACAGGCAGACTCAGCGTAACACTCAAAACGGAGCACCTTCGGCTTCCGAAAAAGGTTCGCAAAGCGGAACACTTACTTCCGGGTTTGCAGTGTTTGGGTTCCAAGTTGTTTGAGTGCCAAGGCGTTTGAGAACCAAGGTGCCACTGTACTGCAACAAGTGGAATTGTCTTTGGATTTTGGTTTTATCGAGGGCTATAAATCCGACAAACAATAACAACAATGTTTTGTTTCAGGCCCTGGTAGCAGGAAGCCAGGCAGGTTAGAAAGAGGCTTGGCTTGGCACTGGAGACTTGTGCCCCGCAAGGTGACGATCCCACGAAGCTGAGAAGGAGCAGCCCTCCAACTGGGCGCTGGAATGAGGAAGCCTTCCTCCCCTCCTCACACAGAGAGGGAAGTGTCTGCTGCCGCCGCAGCCACAGAGGCGGCCATTCTTTGCCAGCTTATTTGTGGTTGTACTTTGCCTCCTGCGTTGAAGGGCATGAATGGGTCTTCCGGGATGCCCTGCCATTTCCATGGAAACGGGACGCCACCAGCGAGCTGGCATTTCATGCTTGAAATAAGGAGAGAGGCCAAGGCATTGGGGAGAGGAAGAGAGGCAGGGGGAAGGGGGGTATTTAAAACTTGGCTTGCTCTCTCCCACCCTGCGTCCAAACACACAAAACACATTTATTTCCTTGCAAAAACAAAATCCTCTGTTGCCCCTGCTCTGGTCAAGCAAGCGCAGCTCTCTCGTGAGCCTTGTAGAACCCGGGCTGCTGCAAAGGAACCAAAGCAAGCTTTGCAAGACCCAAGCACAACTTTAAGGTCTGCATTGCTCAACCTCGGCTGCAGATGCAGAGAAAACAGCCCCGGCTCGTAATTTGGAAAATGAGAACGCCAATGTTGAAGCTTGCCTCAACAGGCGGATCTGAAGACACGTGTCCTTCATTTCTCAGGTTTGTTTTCAGGTTTGTGAGAGTCCGTGTGCCGTGTGGTTCAAGTGCTGGACTAAGCCCTGAGAGACCAGGGTTCAAATCCTCCACTCAGCCTTAAAGCTCACTGCTGGGCCAGTCACACACTCTCAGCATGTCCTGCCTCGCAGGGTTGTTGCTGGGGACAAAATGGGGAGAGCAAAAAACCATGTGCACATAAGACTCCAATAAAATAAACAGTGAAAAGAAGAAGGGGGGGAAACCTCAAGGCGCAGGAATAAGGCCATTAATCTCCATGTGGCCTGTATGCTCCTTGCAGGCAGAGACCATTCTGCTGGAATGCCGGAAACTGCACGAGTCACTCAAAACTCTCCCAGCCACTCTCAAAAAAGTAATCCTCAGTCGGAGGGTTTCCTCCCATCTCCATTTAAGCCACCTATTCAAAGCAGAACTACATGAGGGCAACAAAATACGCTCTTCCTTGCAAAGATCCAATTGTCTAAGGTCAACTATTTGCAGCCGGGGCTGATCGGGATCAGCTTAGCAGGATAACTTGATGGGGTCGTGTCATGTACAGGTTTGCTGACCTGGGCTGAGGAAAGATGGCTAACTGGCCAAATCCCGAGGATTTGGTTTTCAAAGCAGATACTTTTTTATAGGTTGTCAAGGATTTGGAAGGGAGGGAGAAAAGAGAGGTAGAGAAATATATTTTCTTCTCTCTTCTGCATCTAGTACAAATCAGAACTGGGCAGAACAAATGTATAATCTGCTCAGCCGAAGGGAGGTGTTGGAGCGAGGGTATGCTTGGGGTTTTCCTCAACCCTTTCCTTGAAATTTTGTCTTCCAGTAAGCAACGAACACACACATATATTTTACCTGCCTGGGAATTTTTTTTGCAAATAACGTGAAATTGGTTAACAGATTGAGAAAAATGAATTTTTCATCATCATCATCATCATTATTTAGATTTTCCACCTGCCCTTCTCCATGAGATGCCCGGGCAGATGACTGCCATTTAAAAAACAGTATTAAAATCAGTTTAAAACAAATTGCACTCAAGAGAATAAGGAAGGGCAGTCAAGAGAAAATTTAAATTGGTGAGCCAGTGGTCTTATGGTGGTGAGGTGGAGTGGCAGACAGAGAAAAGGCTGAAGATTTTCATCTCACTTGTGGGGAGATACCCTCTTTCAACACCGAACCTGCGTCTCTAGCTTCCTCACCCCAACCCACAAACTAGTCATGTCCCTGTGTTCTTTAAAGAGCAGCCCGTCATTCAACAGGTGCAGCAGGTTGTGGGGGACAGGCTTCCCCGGTTGAACTTACGCCTGGCAGATTTCTGCCTGGCAGAAGGGAAGAGGTCATTCACAACCCAGTCCAAAGACATCTGAAGTCTAAATCCCCCACTCAGGAGTCAATGAATGAATGAATGAATGCCCTCGCCCATCATAAAGCAAGCAGTCCATCTATTAAGCACCAATTCTTCCTGCTAACAAAATGGGAATAAACACTTCACAGGCGTCATGGGTCCAAAGCGAAATGGGATAAACTCACTCCCCCCCCCAACTTGGTGCATTTAAAAAAAATATTTAATTTTTAATGAGCCCTAAGAGGCCTTTTCACTCTTTGATCCTGTTTACCCTTTGCATCTATCAATTTATTAATCACTGTTCAGGCCATTAACGCGGAAAAAGTGTCTCAGAAACCCTGTTTATCTCCTCCCGGCGTTCTCCATTCAATAATTCATGTTCAAAGCGAGGTGTGCTTTTGCATTACAGGCTTCAATCCAGTCTTTATCATAAAAGCCAGCGCAGCTTTTTGTGGGAGGGTTGCGCCCATTTCACAGATTACGAGACAACCGAGGCCAAGAAAGAATTAGGGCACAATGCTAGCCTTCGAAAGAGTCCCTGTGATTTTTACGGTACCGGAGGGAGACCAAACGCCGCCGAGAAACTGTAGCTGCTTTGCGGCGCACGGCCTTGAGAAATAGCTCCAGAGGAAGGTGCTAACAAATAAGGAACCGTGTTCATTCATGCTTTGTGAAGCCGTAGGCTATGAAACCTGAGATGAAGCATTTCATGTGTGATACCCCAGTAATCCCTCACACAAAGGGAGGGAGAGAGAGAGGAATCCTCTGCGATCTGCCCATCCACCATGCCTGTAACCCTTGCAATAAGTTTTGCCCATTTAAGGTAGGCAAGGCTTATTATGCCAATACTGCAGATAGAACAATCGAGGCAGTCACTGGGTTCCAACTTCCAAACTCCCATCACTGACCATGCTTGGCTGCTGTGATGTGTCCAAAAACATCTGGAAGTTGCTACGTTGGCCACCTCTGGATTAGAGGCTTGTACCAGCAAGATCATCGTCGCCTCGATGCCAAAAAACCTATCCAAAATATTCACCGGAGCGAGTCCTTTAAAAAAAAAATCAAAATCTGGCACAAGAACTGCACACCGTCCGCCCCACCCCTGAAATTGCCACCTTCCTCCTCTCCGGCACCAAAACATCTCGTGAAACGAGTTCTGCCGCCCGGCTGCCCAGCTACAACTGCAGGATCTGTCCAGGCGGAGACGAGACCGAGAGCATCGCAAACACTTCAGTTTTAAGTCTGGGTGTCTGCATTCCGCCAGGCAGAAGCTGTGAGGTTTTGCTGTGGATTCCAGAATCCTGACCAGGTTTCTGGCTGTTGCATTTTGCACAGGAACGCACAAACCATCTCAGACAGTTAGAAACACGCAACGTTCGTATTCGAAAGCGATTTAAAATGGTAACAGGTTTCCCCCCCTTAAATGTAAGCTGTGCTTTGCTCTGCCTTGCTTTTTAACCTGCTAGACCTCATAATGTTTCTAGACCTCATTGTCACAACCCTACTGTTACTGAAAGAAAGAAAGCAATCTGAGGTTTGCTGTGCCTGGCTTTTTAACCGGCTGTTTTAGGTCTGTGTTTTTTAATTAATTTATTTTTATTTTCTAACCTGCATGGTTACAAACCTACTTAAGAAAGAAAAAATTCTGAACATCTATTCTCTGTCCAGTACAAATTCAGGAAAACCTTCTGGGTATACCTGGATTTCCCCAAAATTTTGGTGGTGGCAGGAATGGGGTTAAATCCCAAATTAAATATGGAAAATTTCTTGTGACATTTTTTTTTTAAAGTGCTCGTTGGGTTTTCCCCTTTTCCTCTACCTACAATCAGCTTACTCAAGAGCAGTGACAATCGGCCTGGACAAAACCCTGAAAATACCCTCCCAAAATGTAAACAGCACATTCCTTGTGGTTTTGCTACCCTTTATCACAAACTGCCCTGGAAACTTGGAACCAAAGGCCAATCCAGAAATTTCTAAATCAGTGGTGGGGAGTTTCAGTCCCGTGGGGCTAATCATAGAATTGTAGAATCTCCCTCTGCAGTTGTGGCTTGAAGATAAAATAAGTACATTGAGTTATTAGTTAACGATCAAAGCGAGAGACTTATACTGCAAAGCAGGAAGGGCCAATGCTCACTAGTGGTCTGAAGATTTCTGCATTGCAGGGGGCTGGGCTGGATGACCCTTGGGGACCCTTCCAGCTATTCAGTTCTATGACCTCACTGCCCTTTCCCTGCTGCAACCTGCAATCGCCAATCTTGTTCAGATCCTGAATTCTGATATACAGTACGGCCAATATTTAGGCACTTCAGTCAGGGCCGACGGCCGATGTTTTTACCGTTAATGTCAGCTGGGAAAGATTCTCTCTCTCCGCTGCCCCTGACGATAGTTGCAAAAAAGTAATTCTTTAAATATGCCTATGACTACAATTAACCAGCCCTATTTATTACCATTGTCGTCACGGTTTACCAACGGAAGCGGAGAAGGAAGGACGGTTGAGAAAACGCTCCTCTACCCACAAATTGTAGGAAACTGCCTGTTCGTAAGCGTAGGAAACGAGGCTGGTTCATAATGGTAGGAAACGCAAAGCAACGAGGGCGACTGAGTTTTTCCGCCACCCGGGAGCTGCCGAGGAGGAAGCGCTGCCAGCCCACGCTTCGAGGTGCCCCGTGACAAATCTGTTGGATAACACCGGCAGCTTCAAGAAGTCCCTCTCTCTCCGGCCATCTCCAGTTCCATCCCAAAACCCTCCCAACATCCCCTTCAACCCAAAGATGAGTAATTTCTAAGCATATTGTCCACGACAGGCCTGTCGGAAGACACCTTATACCGAGTCAGAGCACTGAGCAGGAGATGCCGATGTGCGTAGAAACCACTGGCTTTTTTTGCCCCTGGCCTGTGGCCCCTGGAAGACTCCCCAAACGGGAATGCGGCCCTCAGTCTGAAAGAGGTCCCCAAAGTCTGCTCTCCAGCCAAGATTCACTCCCTTAAGGCTACCATATTCTACATACCAGGAGGGATTCAATAGCTACTTGGAATGAAATCACCCAACTTCCGAACTAGCTCCATATTGTCAACTCTGACCGGCAGCCGCTCTCCAAGGTATCAGGCAGAGAGAGCTACGGTCTTTCACCAATAAATAAAGCAAGGCTCTAGTCCTCGTGGTTGTGGAGAAAGAGCTGTTAGGCAGGGACACAGGAAGGCACATTAGACTGAGATAAAGGTCTGTCTAGGTCAGTACTGTCTACACTGACTGGCAGCAGCTCTCCAAATTTTCAGAGAGCCGATCAAGAGGCTTGCAGGCCAGAAACTCACCACAACTGATTTAACTGGTCAGACAGGTCATTCAGCTAAACCTGCCCTCTTTCCCCTCACTCTGCTACCAGATTGATTTCATGCTGGAGAGGCCGGGATTCAAGGGGGGGCGGGGGGGGGGCGTCTGCATGCAAGCCCAAAGAGCTCCATCAATATCAGCCCCACGGCTGCAGCACAGAAACCCACCAGGTCAATTGTTATTCTCAAGTACGACTTTCCCAGGAAGTTCAGAGCAGGAGGGCTACTGAGGTCCAGCTCCGAGGAGGGCCTTCTGGCGGTTCCCTCCGTGCAAGAAGTGAGGTTACAGGCAACCAGGCAGAGGGCCTTCTCGGTGGTGGCGCCCTCCCATCAGATGTCAAGGAAATAAACAACTATCTGACTTTTGGGAGACATCTGAAGGCAGCCCTGTTTAGGGAAGTGTTTAATGTTTGAAGTTTTGTTATGTTTAATATTCTTGTGGGAGCTGCCCAGAGTGGCTGCAAAAACCTAGCCAGATGGGCGGGGGTATAAATATCATTATTATTATTATTATTAATTAGAAAGGGGAAAGGTTAAACCCCACCCCGCTCAATGAGTGTGGATCCCAAGATAAACAAAGGAAGTTTGCAGAAGGGGAGTCTCCTGCACCCCCACATTGTTCAGGAACCCCCACCCCCAAATCTCCAAAAAGCCTTTTCCACTGGGAGGGTGAGGTCTCAGGTGTCGGCAGGCAGACTGGGGAGGCGGATCGCACCCCACCACTGCTTTTCCAGCGAAGGCTTTGGCTGGGGCTGATTGGGCAACTGAGGTTATGCAAAAGGAGCAGTCAGTCGTGGAACAAAGTTGGTCTGCAATGAGCGAATCAGAGAGTTTTTTTTTTTCTTCGCCAAAGGGTAAATGTATCACAATTGGATTTTTAAAAAGCCAAGCGGCTGTTTTACAATCGACTTTGTTCCTTTCGTTGTTTTACCTTCCGATTTAAGGCCGGGTCCAATCCTGCTGTGTTTTGTATCTGACGTACAATTTTTGGTGTGTTTTATTTTTGGGATGGATATTTTGCTACATCAGAGTCAGCTCATTAAAACAGATGGGCTTAAATCAGCCAGGACAAACTTAAGTTTATTAAATTCAATGGGTCTACTCAGAGTATGAGGCTAACGTCTCCATTTTTTTACAGGCATAGCATAAATGCCAAACAACACATTATCCAAATTTCCCCATATCTCCCCACCCCCACCCCTCAGTTCTTAGACCACCTGAGAGGGGATATTTATGCCAAAAATCTCTTAAACTGCAAAAACTTTTAAACTCAAAGGCGGAAGACATTTCAATGGGTTTGAGACGGGCTTTAAGTTATTGATTTCAGTAGGTCTATTCTGCAAATGACTTCTGCTCAAAGCAGAACCATTGAAATGAATGAACCTAAGAGAGACTCAATGGGTTTACTCTGAGCAGGGCCAGCATTGGGTGCAACTCTGAGTCAGCATGTGCCACTCTAAATATATAATTTATTGGGGGTTTTTTAATAAAGAAAAAATTAAGACCACTTTGATGAACAGAAAGATGTAAGTATACAACTGAATTTTAAACATTAACTAGTGTTGAAAAGATTGCATCAGTAAAAGTAGAGAGAACACCTTAAAACATGTATTCCTTTCCTTTTTTAAAACACAGTCCTGCGCTGCATTTCTTAGCAAATTCACGGAAGAAAAATGGCAATTCTAGGCAGGAACTGCAGCCTCAGTTTCCCCACTGGGGAAGCGGATCAGCAGATGTATTTTCGAGAAGACAACAACTCTGCATAAATCTCCAGAATGACGGCGTCATCCCTTTGTGACATCGATGAGCTAACTTGCCCCCCCTCCCACCCCACCCAACCATGTGCTCAGAGGCGGCAACACTTTCCTCTTCCTCAAAAATATGAGATTGCGTAATATATTGTGACTGATAAGCGACTAAGCAAATTCTCCTTTCCTCTGACTGGGCAGTTGTTTTTGCATCTGTGGAACAGGTAAAAATGCAACGGGAAAAGCTTGCCTGTTGAATGCCTGCCTGCCTGCCACGCAGGGGTTCCTCAGGGCCACCTGAGAGGATTCTGGCCCTGTGACAAGTGGGCCTGGCTTGTTATCGAGGGCAGGGCTCAGATCCACACCATTAACACTGCCCCGACTCCGTATTGCTTTGGGCGCAGCCAAACACAACAGAAAATGAGATTAATACATCAAAAACACAGAGGTTGGAAATTGGCAGCTGGTGGTACAAAGCAGAAAACACGCCGAATCTCCAATGTGGCCCCCAGAGCCTTTCCACCTGGCCCTTGGGCACCTCTCCAGGCCACGCCCCTTTCCCTTAGGACACACCCCTCGCTGGAGATGCCCCACCCCCAGCTCTTTCTGCCTATTCTGGATGGAGGATAGAGAGAGGTTGGTGTGAGTCAGTGTGTGTAGAAACTAGCCTAAGATAAAATTTGTATCTCTTGCTTCGTCCATTTTTGCCTCTGGCCCCGGCGGAATTGAAGAGGAATTAAAGAACCTTGTAATGAGGGTGAAAGAGGAGAGCGCAAAATATGGTCTGAAGCTCAACATCAAAAAAACTAAGATCATGGCCACTGGTCCCATCACCTCCTGGCAAATAGAAGGGGAAGAAATGGAGGCAGTGAGAGATTTCACTTTCTTGGGTTCCATGATCACTGCAGATGGTGACAGCAGTCACGAAATTAGAAGACGCCTGCTTCTTGGGAGGAAAGCAATGACAAACCTAGACAGCATCTTAAAAAGCAAAGACATCACCTTGCCGACAAAGGTCCGTATAGTTAAAGCTATGGTTTTCCCAGTAGTAATGTACGGAAGTGAGAGCTGGACCATCAAGAAGGCCGATCGCCGAAGAATTGATGCTTTTGAATTATGGTGCTGGAGGAGACTCTTGAGAGTCCCATGGACTGCAAGAAGATCAAACCTATCCATTCTCAAAGAAATCAGCCCTGAGTGCTCACTAGAAGGACAGATCCTGAAGTTGAGGCTCCAGTACTTTGGCCACCTCATGAGAAGAGAAGACTCCCTGGAAAAGACCCTGATGTTGGGAAAGATGGAGGGCACAAGGAGAAGGGGACGACAGAGGATGAGATGGTTGGACAGTGTTCTCGAAGCGACTGGCATGAGTTTGGCCAAACTGCGGGAGGCAGTGAAAGACAGGAGTGCCTGGCGTGCTCTGGTCCATGGGGTCACGAAGAGTCGGACACGACTGAACGACTAAACAACAACAACCGGCGCATGCATGCACTCAGAGAATCTCAGAATCGTAGGGTTGGAAGGAAGGGATCCATAGGGTCATTTCGTCCAATCCCCTTGAAATGCAGGAATAAGCTTGCTTCCCTGCCTGGGAGAAAATCATTATATGGTAATTTACTGCCTGTTAGCGGCAGAGGTCCACTGCAAAGTAATCCAGCATGGGAGGAGGGGCAGAGAGAAGGTTCTGCAAAGCCAGAGCCCACCGCTGTGACTGTAAACTCAGTGGAGGCAGAGACCTTCTGCTACAGAGAAAAGCATCATGTCTGCATGGATTGGTGCTGTGTAAATTGGGAGATCAGAAGGACACCGGCGGGTCAATGGGATGCGCAGAAAAGCAGCACGCGAGAACAATCAGTAGCCTCCTCGCACCGTTTCCCTCCCAGCAATACCGATTCAAGGATAGACTGCGCCTGACCATGGAGGGTCCACAGAGCCCATTGCCATTGATAACCTTATCCAGGGACGGGGCAGAAACCCCCCACTGAAAAGGTGAACACAGCCAATTCTCCAGCTGTCAAGAACAATATGTGAAACCAGAACACAATCCTCAAACTTTGCAATATGGATCTCCAGACGAATAAGCTTCACCAAAAATGCAGAGAGAGAAAGAGAAAGAGAAAGTAAAGCATGCATAAAAATGCAAATGTTGGTGAAAATCATGTGCAAAAATACATGGGGGGAGCTGTATTGAACACAAAATTGCAGAGATGCGTTTGGAAAAATTTGCAATACAATGCTGATGAATTTTCACGACGACTTTAAATAATAATGATAATGACAATAATCACAAATTCATGGGGAAATATGGGGAACTGAGAAACCGGGAAGTAAAAAAATGGAGAGCTTTGCCTATTCCTGGCCGTCCCCATATATTTATAACTCAAAGTACACACAAATAGTGACCTCGTTCTCCAAATACCTTAGTAGTCCAAATGGCACCACTGTTTCACAATCAGCCGTCTCAGGGTAACCCCAAGAATTATAGGATAACCCCCCCCCACACACACACAAAGAAAAATAGAAGAACCCTCCGCAGCAGGGGAGTGGTGGTCCCCAAAACAGCTCCCTAGAATCTTGGGATGCTCTGTGGGCACAGAAGGAACGGATGCCTGTTAGGCAAGGAAGGAGAGCCTGGCGGGAGGTGGAAATGGAATGGAAAAGCCCGTGGGAGGGCGTGGCCGGCGGGCTGAGCCGACACACACACTCCCCGCTGCAACATTTTATCGCAGGACCACACTCGGTAACAATAACCGTTAATAAGACACTTCGAACGCTACTGGGAACGGTTTCAGCTGATCGCTTTCCAGAAAAGGCAGGGGGGGCGGGCAAGCTTTGAACTGCCCTTTTCCGAAGCAAAAATCTCCGGCCTGCCAGCAGGGATGTGTTCTACTTGTGCGAATACCAGGATATGCTCGCAGTGGAGGTTTCGGCTGCAAACAGCAGGAAGGTCTCATTTGAAGGAGTCGGGCCTCTGGTCTTCCCCCCAAGACCACACGCACAAGGCTTCAAGCTATTCTCCTAGCTGTCCTCCGACGGGGACATCGACTTCTCACATTCCTAAATGTATCACTAGGATTCCCATATTTCAAGAAGTAGAAAAAAGGACACCCCAAAAGTTATTGAGCTTTGTTTTGGAAAACCCCAAAGTTGTTTTGAACACCTTCCTGCCAGGTTTCGCCATTGCCCTAAGCGAGCCGAGTGTGTTCCTTCTTCCCCACTCAGAGAACTCCTGCGTTCAGGAGCAGTCTACCTTGATCCACGGACCTAACTCAGACATGACTCACTGGACACTCCCCATTTTGCGGTGGGTCCCTGGCACACCTCACCAGATACTCACCTTCCATCCCAGTTTTCTCCTTCTCCCATAACTTTTCATTAAGGAAACTTTAGGACGATGCCCAGAATCCCCCAGAAATACAGGGGGGGGGTTAATACTGCTTGACCACAGTATCTAGCGACCACCCTCAGAATACCCTTCATGTTAGCTCGGTAAACCTTCACGGAAGCCCCACAAGTTGGGCCTGCATCATTCTTCACACATACAAGGTGGTGGCGGGGAGCGGAACAGTGGCTCGCTCAGGGACACACCAAACAGTTGAGCCAGTAATCCAAGGTAGACTGCCCCTGCATAGGGAGGTTCAATGGGAAGGAGGTTACTGGGGCTGTCAGAAATGGACAGGCCTGCCATCGATGAATTGGTCAACGGCTGTTAGCCATCACAGACTTACCAGATTTAAGAGTGGAGGCTGACAATGCCCTGCTTGAGATTTTCTCTCCTGGATTTATTTTTAAGAAACTTCAATAACCTGGTGCTTTAATGTCTGAAACCCTTTATATGGAACCTTTTTCTGTTAAGTTTTTTTTTTTAAATGATTTTTTAAAAATGCACTTAATGTCTGAGGGAATAGGCCTAGCAGATAAAACTTTCTAGGATTCTTAAGTGGACAGAATTCTGCTTATTTCCCAACTTTCTCCCAAGCAACTCAGGTATTCCCTCTGAATTTTATCCACACAACAACCCGGTGAGCTTGGTTAGGTTGAAAGGCAGTGACTGGCCCCCAAGTTCACCTAGGGAGCTTAATGGCAGGATTTGAACCCTAGTCTCTCCCAGGTTCTGGTCTGACACTCTAAGCATTACACCACATGGGGTGGGCACTGTAAGAACAGGATGCCGGGCTGGGTATGGCCCGTTTTTGGCCTGATCCAAGCAGCAGGGATCCTTCTTATATTCAACCTCAACCCGTATTCCACCTTCAGTAATAACAACCCTGTGAAATTAACTCATTGGCTGCACCCATTTCACAGATGAGACAACTGAGGTTAAAAACATAAACAAACCAGGATGCCACCAAATCCCGCCTGACTTTAAAACAACCTGGAGAGGAGGATATTGGTAGCCTCCACGTGACTCAGCCCCCGGACATACATCTCCAATGAGCTGAATATGACTGCAACCCCAGGACCTATTAGAGGCACATGGTTTGCTTTGCCATGACTCACACAACTACCGGAATTCTTACCCACGGACTCTTGAGGCAGAGGTGGAATTTTAACTCACCCCCCCCCCCAAGGCCGGCGTTTGATCCCAGGACTATGCTAGTTAAAGAAGAAAAATGAAACTAAGGGGGGGAAGCAACCCTGACCCCAAATCTCTGCAAACACAAACGCTGCATCTTGTGGGAGGGAGTTCCATAGTTTAACTATGTTCTGCGTGAAGGACAACTGCCTTTTCTCTGTCCCGGAGAGCCACCGCCTGCACCAGGGACCCCCTTCCACTCCCCAGAGCACAATCTGCTACCAGGAGAATTGCAAATGTAGGAAGTTGCTCTATAACAGACTCAGGCCGTTGGTCCTCAGCTGTGTCCGTGGTGACTAGCAGGGCCTTTTGGCCAAGGGGACGTTCCAAGTCACCATTGTGCTAAACTACAGCCCTTCCTTTAAGGACCAAGCGAGGATCCACTTCTCATGCTCCCAAATAAAGGGCTGATTTAAACAGAAGCGAAGGAAGCTAACATACACCAAGTCAGATCATTTGGCTATCCACCTCATTATTCCCTACACTGACTGGCAGCCGGTCTCCAAGCTTTTAGGCATGGGGGCGTTCCCAGCCATGCCTGTCACTGAGCTATGGCTCTCCACTACACTGAGTCAGACCATCGGCCCATCTAGCCCAGTATCACCCGCACCGATCGGCAGCAGCAATTATGGGGTTTCAGAAAGCGGCCCTTCCCAGCCCTACCTCAGAGGCAAAAGTACTGGGGGGGTCAACCCCGGGGCCGCCTGCATGCAAAGCAAGTGCTCTAGTTCTGAGCCGCAACCCTTCTCCAGAGATGTGTAGCTCGGGCAAGCGAGCCAAGCCGCACAAACCACGAATAAGCGGTCAACACAGCGGAAGCCGCAGGATCTGGGCGAGGGAAAACCCTTCTCCCCTACCCGCGTTCTCTCTCCCCGATCACTCCGTTACCTAAGTGGGATCTTGATCGCCAAGTACCGGTCCACAGCCACGGCCAGTAAGCTGAAGATGGAGCTCTGGGTGAGGACCAGGACAAAGCTGGCCAGGAAGAGGCAGGAATGGAAGTTGATCCGCAGGCCGATACTGATGGTGATGGCGAAGGGGATGGCGAGGAGCCCCACGGCGATGTCGGCCACCGCCAGGGAGACCAGGAAGTAGTTGGTGGCGTTCTTCAGGGTGCTGTTGATCGCCACTGCCCAGCACACGAGGACGTTGCCCGCGATGGCCAGCACGGCAATCACCAGCTCCACCACAATGTACACCATATCCAGGCCATCGAGGGCCAGCGGGGACGAGGACGCGGCCATTTCAAGCGGGGGGCTCAGCCCACGCCAGCAAATGCCATGGGTCCACCAAACCCCCAACAGTGGCGGTCAAGGGAGAGCTGGCCTGTGGGAATGAGGACCACCTCCTGCTAGCACCAGACATGGAGGCGTGCCGATTTTTTTGGGGGGGGGGTGTCACAGAAGCTCAGCCCACGCTGCCGCCACACCGCCGTGCCCGCTGGGACACATCTTCGGCCATCGCCGGTGGACCGCAGGCCATGAAATCTCCTGGCACGATAGATCTCGTGGTGGTGGTGCTTGTTACGGTGCCACAACAACAAGTCTCTTGGTTTCGTTCTCCTGCCACACCACAAACCTCAAAGAAGCAGCGTGGGAAGCCAAGGCGCTAGTCCCTGTTGTTTTGTCCCACCACGTGCCACAGGGCGAGCGAAACAGGACTCCCCCAGCCGGCTGAGCCCAGGGAAAGGTGCAGGCAGTGGGTGTCAGTCTTGGAGGCTAGGAAATGGGCACAGCTGCAGAGAGGAGGGCAGGGAAAGTTCCACCCCCGGGAGGCATCTCACAGAAGCAGGGAAAAGCCCAGGCGGTCGAAATGATGTTCTATCTGCAGGAAGCCCCGGAGATGATCAACAGCAGAGTCCCAACGTGGAGTCGCGAGTTCGAGTCTGCCCACGTAGCTTCGCCCACCTCGAAAAGCCGAGGCAGAGCTCCTCTCTTCTTATCCTTGTTAAAAAATTTTTAAAAAAGTGGGTAATCCCGGTCGCTGCAAACGCCTCTCTTTTTTTTAAGCGCACCCCGGATCCGCTCCAGCCGCGCCTGCAAACTCTCCTTTGCGGAGCCGCGGCGTCTTTCCCCCGCAGCAGAGGCTTGCGCGGCTATTTCTGCACATGGGGAGAGGGCGGGGCGGGGCCTCGGCGGAGCCCTGCGTCCGATTGGCGGAGGCGCACTCCCAGACCCCGCCCCTTCCTCGCTTTTACCGTAAGGCCGCGAGCGAAGCGCCCCGCCGATGTTTCCCGACGCCCTGAAAAACTTTTCGCTGCAAAACAGGAGAGAGAGTCGTTGCAGGCGCCGCGGCTGGGTGAGTCAGAGGCGCTCATTCATACTTATCTTTCTTTTTTAAGTGTAATCTTCCGGCGTAGATGATCTGGAAGTTTAAGAATAGGAGGGATGCACTTTGCACGTCCTCAGAGACACACTGTGAGTCTTATAACAAAAATGTTACATGAGTGTTGGATTGTTGGATTGCGTTTTATTTTATTTTACTTCCATTGTCCTTTATGAATCACTTTCCAAATGATTCACAACGAGGCATCAGAGAACCCTAGCTCAGTAGCCTAGTATCTCCCAGTGGGGCTCGGGATCTCCCCTGGAAAAATCGCTGCCAGTCCGTGTAGGAAATACTGAGCTAGATGGTGCAATATCTCACTCCTTAAAAGGCAGCTTCCTATGTTCCTCTCTAAACCAGCCCTTAACCAAGAAGTCTGGGAACTTATTTTATCTTAAAAGAGAACAGCTGTAAGTAGCTCAGCAGTAACAGCATCAGCTTTGAATGTGGAAGATCCCTGGTTCAGTCCTTGATAGCCTGGGAGAGAGACTCCCTGCCTTGCAACCCTGAAGAGCTGCTGCCAGCCAGTGCAGGAAATACCAATGGTCTGATTTAGTATAAGGAAGCTTCCTAAATTCCTTATCTATCTGTTGATTGGTCGACCAACACACACACACACACACACACACACACACACACACAATCAATCTCAACTCCAAAGCAGATCCAGAACAGGATAAGAAACCCTACTTAAAAAGAAGCTTGCTGAAAAGATAGAGATGGCAATGATCTGATCTGTGTTGTTGTTTAATTATTATAAATGTGCGTTAGGGTTTTCTATTCTAACCCTGTGTACTCAGGAGTAGGCCTTCTTGAATTCAGTGGGGCTTCCTTCCCAGGCTTTCTCATAAACAATACAAAAATCCCTGTTGCAAAATAGTGAGCAAGGTTTTGGGTCCTGCAGAGTTCTTCTCCATCAGCTTGGATGCCAAGTGAAACAGAGTGGCGTGAGGGACCTGGTTCAGTGCTGGAGAAACGTGGCTTGAGGCTGGATCACAAATTTGACTTTTAGTCAGCATCTTAGGAGGGAGTGTGCGGGAAATGATGACAGACAGCATTCTTATTGTGCCGTGAGGAAGGGACTTGTGAGGTCTGAATGCTTGCATCGTTTTAAAAATGGCCAATCAGAAAATTATTATTATTATTTTAATTATTCTATCTTTCATTTCAAAGAGAAATGCCAAGGTGGTTTACAGACAAACAAAAGCCAGCAATGAAAAACCAATATCCATATATACCTTGCCAAGCTTTTGCTGGCAGCCAACGGCTCAGGGCCAATATATTCAGATACTTTTATTTATTTACTTGACATTCCTTAAAATTCTTAGTCAGCGGAACTTCTCCGAGTGACTTGCTCTTTTATCGCTTCTGTTTCGCAACAAATAGATAGGGGATAAGAAACGCTGGGCTGCTGCTTTATAAGCAAATATTGATAATGATTAAAACAATATGTATAACGTGACGAAACAGAGATGTCTGAGCCATGCCATCAGAAGGGAGAGGCAGGAAAAACTGGTTGTCCTCAACTTTCCACCCTGCTCCAAGTCCTGTCAGCTTTCGGGATATTTCCAGCGAGTTTAAATTAAGGCCGGTTAACAAAATATATGTCCCCGGTTAACAAAATTTGAGTTGATGTCCCGGTTAACAAAATTTGAGTTGATTAATTGTATGAATGTTGATTGACTGAACTCTTCAATTTGACTAAAACAGGGGTCAGCAAACGTTTTTCAGCAGGGGGCCGGTACACTGTTCCTCAGACCTTGCGGGGGGCCGGACTATATTTTGAAAAATATATATGAACGAATTCCTATCCCCCACAAATAACCCAGAGATACATTTTAAATAAAAGGACACATTCTACTCATGTAAAAACACGCTGATTCCTGGACCGTCCGCGGGATGGATTTAGAAGGCGATTGGGCCGCATCCAGCCCCCGGGCCTTAGTTTGGGGACCCCTGGACTAAACCTTAAGAATAACTTCCTGATGGCAGGAGCTAATATTTAGTCTGCGGAGGAAGGAGAAGCCTGTCAACGGCTGTTAGCTGCAAGGGCTATGTGGAGCTTTCAGTCCAGAGGCAGTCTATCATCAAATATCAGTTACAGGAGAGTAATGGATGCCGGGATCGGGCCTTTGATGTGATGACAGATGCCTTTGGAACTGAAACTGTGCATCAGACAGGCACTCTCTCCATGGCATCTCGGTGTTTGCTAAAGTCTTTCTTCTTTCAACGAGAGGCTCAAGAGGCTCGTTTCTGCAGCCACACAAGCAAACCCCTCTCTCCAACCATCCAGGCAAGAAAAGAGGCAGGATAAGAACCAGTGCCGGATTTATGTATAAGCTAAACCTGCATACAGCAACAGTGTTTTGTGTTGTGTAGGCTCCTATGATGTAAGTAATGGGCCCCGCCTGCTAGCCTGCTCCCTAAAATATCACTGGTTCTTAATTGTGTTTCAGTTCAACAATTACTTTGATAAAATGCATATTTTGTTATGTGCAAATGGCTTTGCATACCTATTAGGTGCACAAATTACTATATAGCATATATTCAACCCAAAAAAACCAGCGACAATTTGTTGTTGACAAAGGACAGCTGGACATACTCCAGTGGTTGCTGAACTACTCCAGGCAAGCCTGGAGGATGCGGACCATTTGGATCCCTTCCAGTCGGGATTCAGGACTCATCATGGAACTTAAACTGCCTTGGTCGCCGGCGGGCTAGGAGCAAAGGTGAGAGCTGTTTCCTCGTTCTGCTGGATCTCTCAGCGGCCTTTGACACCATCGACCATAACATCCTTCTGGACCGGCTAGAGGGGTTGGGAGCTGGGGGCACTGTTATACAGTGGTTGCGCTCCTTCCTCCTGGGCCGTGTTCAGAAAGTGGTGTGTGGGGGGGGTGAGTGTTCAGACCCCTGGACTCTCACTTGTGGGGTGCCTCAGTGTTCCGTCCTCTCCCCCATTCTTTTTAATATCTATATGAATCCGCTGGGGGAGATCATCAGGGGGTTTGGGCTGGGTGTCCATCAGTATGCGGATGATACCCAGCTCTACCTCTACTTTGGCATCCATATCCCCACCTTTTTCTCCAAGGAGCTTGAGGTGCGACGCTGTTCGGCCTCCTTTCCACCCCCCACAACAACCCTGTGAGGTAGATTAGGCTGAAAGGTGGTGTGGCCGTGGCCCAAAGTCACCCCCCCAGTGACCTTTGCGAAGGCCGAGTGGGGATTTGGACCCTCCCAAGTCCTAGTCCGACACCCTAACCTCTGCCCCACACCGGCTCTCCATGCGAACATTAGGTCTAATGATAGGGCCGGCTCTCTTAAGTCCCTGGGCTTGAGGAGATCTTTGGCGTTTGATATTGTAGGAGCCGGTTTGCAGCTTCACCGGATGTGGCTGTCATCCTCAGACGATTTCGCTTGGTGCGAGCTGCTCCTCAGCCACAGACCGGAGAGATCCCATTTTCCCTCACCATTCCCTCTCCAACTTAATCATTGGAGAGAGATTTATTTGCCTCATTCGGAGAGCTTGCCTCTTTCTCTCTCCCTTCTTTTTTTTTTTTTTTGTGAGTCGGTGATTCAACCCACCCCGAAGAGTTTTGCAACGACCTGATCTCACACACGCACGACTCTCCAGAAGGGACTGTTTGAAAGATCAGCTCGGAGCACAAAGATCGCAGTGATGAGAGGGTGATCTTGCCCTTGTGGAAAAATGCTGCTGGAATGAATTAACAGGACGGGGACGTCCGCCTGGCCTGCATCATTCAACCTATTCATTTGCCATACAGTGGCCAAGGGAAGATGGTTACCTCTTCAGGGTGTAGCTTGCTGATTAAGTCAGCAAGTGTTTGTGTTGATTAAGCAGGCATTTTAAAAGAACCCCAAAAGTCCATCAACCTACAAGAAGGTGGAACGCTTTGGGGCCAGTTGATTAAGTGGGCAAATGTTGAGGTTGATTAAGTGGGTTTGTTTGCTTTTTTTTTAAAGGAAAACCAGGAGGGCTAGATGCCTTGCCCCTTTCACAAGGCCAGTCTAGACCATTTGATGCCAAAGCAGTTTGCTTCTTAATTGGCGTCTTTTTAAAGCTGGGCAAAAGTTGTCCTTCGTTCCTGCCTCCCTGACTCTGTGCTAGCGCCGGCGTTTCCCCGCGGCGCCATGAAAAGGTTGCGCTCGATGCAGATTTTATTGGCTGCCCTGATTCCAGTTTGGTGTTGTGCTGTAAGCAGCCTTCAGAGAGACGTTTGCTGTTTGGTGTGGTGATAAAAAAGAATGAGAGAAGGGAAGGGAAAGAGGCCGCGAGGGCCACTGCTGGATTTATTTCTTTTTAAGGATTTATCTGAGTGTGCAAAGCGGGATAGCCCTATCAAACTGCTGCTAGCTGTGATAGCTCAATGAAGCCTCCATATCCAGGCACAGTCTATCTGCTAAAGGCCAGCTGTTGAAGCAAAGAGCCAGGGAAAGCTGATGCCTCGCTTGGGGGCTTCCAGTTGGTCACTTCTGGAAAACAGGCCTGTGGACTGAAACTGTAAGGTATATCTCTCTATATACATAAAAATTTAAGGTGTCTTCACGCACTGCAGCGTGGGGAAAGGGCAGTTCAGGTGAGGCCCTTTACACAGTAAAAGGGAGTTGGGAGGGGAGGGCTTTGGGCAGTCTATGGAGAAATAGGGAAGGGGTGAATGAGGTGTAATGGGAAGGGGTTGTTAATAATAATAATTATTATTATCTATACCCTGTCCATCTGGCTGGGTTTCCCCAGCCATTCTGAGTGGCTCCCAACAGAATATTAAAAACACGATAAAACATCAAACATTCAAAACTTACCTAAACAGATCTGCCTTGTTTCATTTTTATTAATTTATTGCATTTACATCCTACCTTGCCGCTTGCAAGGAGCTCAGATGGCGTGCATGATTCATCCTTTCTTAATTCAGTCCCCAGAACAGCCCTATGAGGTAGGCAAGGCTGAGAGAAGACAGTGACTCGCCCAGGGTCACCCAGTGAGCTTCGTGACCAAGTGGGAATTCGAACCCTGGTCTCAGAGGTCCTAGTTTGACACTCAAACCGCTACGCCATGCTGGTGTGGTCTTGCATGTAACCTGGCCCTGAGCTGCATAGGAACCAGTGGAGAGGCAGAGTGGTGTAGTGGTTAGCATGCCAGAATAGGACCTTGGGAGACCCGGGTTCGAATCCCCACACTTTGCTGTGTGTAGAGTGAGCCATGGAAAGCTGGCAAGAGGAGAGAGTGGGGCAGCAGCCCCTGGTGTGCAGGAGTGTGCCTATGAATATGTCAGTCTGGATAGCTCAGTTGGTTAGTGTGTGGTGCTCATAATGCAAAGGTTTCAGGTTCAATCCCTGTATGGAACAGCTGCGTATTCCTGCATTGCAGGGGGTTGGACTAGATGATCCTCGGGGTCCCTTCCAACTCTGCAGTTCTGTGATTCTATTGTATTTAAAGCTGCAGCGGCAGCAGACATATGAACAGGATATTCCTGCACGCAGTTGGTACCAGGGGTGGCAGGGTGGGGAATCCCTGAATTTCAACAAATTGGATAGAGAAGGAAGGAAATCGTTACTCAAACGCTCTTACTTCTCATTTGCTTGCAAAAAAAAAAAAGTTCTGAATTACTTTGCTTCTAATCTCCTTTCCCCTTCCCCCAACAAAAATCACATCCTATGATGATGATGATGATGATGATTATTATTATTATTTATTAAACTTTTATACTGTCCTCCATCCAAGGACCAAAGGGTGGTTTACAATATAAAAAACCCCAAAAACAACGAATGTAGATTTCGGAGATTCTCAGGTGGTGGGAAGTTCCTGGCCAGATTTCTCAGATGCAGACTGGGGCAGCGGGAGATGTTGGCAGTCCTGCAAATGTTGCCGCACTAAAACTCCCATCATTGCTGGCTGTGCTGGCTGCTGGGAGTTGGAGTCTGACAACATCTGGAAGGCCACAGGCTCCCCATCATTGGATCAGAGTCACCTTCCCCAACCTGGTGCCCTCTTGGTGTTGTTGACTGGCAACTCCTATCCGTCCTGGCCAGATGTTATGGCCCAGAGCTCCTGGCGCTGACGGGCTGATGGGAGTTGCAAGTCCAAAACATCTGGGGAGCACCAGGTATGGGAAAGCTGCTGTTAAAGGGTTGTGTATCGGGTTCGAGACAGAGCCTCTTAGAGGGTGTGGATGGCTTCACAAGGAGCAAAGTTCCCACCAGTGTGGTTTCCCCGCCTGAGACACTCCGGCACGTCGCACAGTCAGAACAAAACAGAGCAAGCAAAAAGGTGCAAAGGAATGACTTTGCAAAAGAAGGGCTCTGTGGCGAAATGAAAGTTGAGATGTCAGCTTTTGCCAGTATAAGTTGACTGCTTCTGTTTGCAGTGAAGAATTAAGGAAGTTAATCGGTGGCCAGGGTTGGATCCATCAGCGACTTTTAACCAAGCCTGCTGAGTGGAACTTCGAAATTCCAGTGTAGTCTATCTTCAGACTGCGAGTTCCCCAGAGAGTTGCCTGATGCCTCCTGGAGGGACCCTTCAGCACCATTTTTCATAGGGTTACTTATTTAATTGGTGGGTTTTTTAAAAAAAAAATATTTGTGTGCTTTCAGTTGTCCCGGTATTATGCTGGGAGTTTCCTTGGATCCTGCACTGGGAGAAAGGCTGGATGTAAATAAAACAAATTACTCTCCTAATTTATTCCTGTACTGCAGGAGTTTGGACTACATGACCCTTAGGGTCCCTTCCAACTTTCCAATTCTATGAACCTTCATCCTTTCCTTCAAGTCTGAGAATTATTGTTCTCCTGTCTGTTTCCAGCCCCTGGAGAAGGAAATTTGTTGAAATATGAGCTGCCTCTGTCATCTCCAGAAGAGGCAAACCAGTTTGGGTTATGTAAGCGTTTGCAACGGCTGCCAATGAATTTGGGATACCTGGCCTCAGGTGTTGGAGTAGAGCCTGGAACTGAGTTGCCTAACTTGTGACTCATTTCACCGTTGATCTGCTTCTTTCTACCTGTTGATCCCTCTTCCCCTGCAATGGCAGCCGGTCCGTTAGGGCAAATGGGTCGCGGCCCCACAGACCTCCGACTGTCCTCACCAAGCTCTCACTTGCCCTGCCTTCTTTCTTAAAACCAAGACAGCAAGGGGCTCTGGGTGTCAGCCTCCTCCTCCTCCTCCATCTCTGTGTCTCAGGAGGAAGAAACTAGGATGAGCTGGCTCTGCCAACTCTTTGGGGTCCCTGCCCCACAAGCCCCAATGGGCACCAGCCACCAGGGGAGCATCAGAAGAGGCTGCTGGATCAGGCCAATGACCCATCGAGTCCAGCAGCCTGCTTGCTCTCACGGAATCATGAGGACTAGGATCACGCCTCTCGAAAACAAAAGCAAGCTTCTCTGCAAGCTGAATTCTGTGTTGTTGTTGTTTAGTCGTTTAGTCGTGTCCGACTCTTCGTGACCCCATGGATCAGAGCATGCCAGGCACTCCTGTCTTCCACTGCCTCTCGCAGTTTGGCCAAACTCATGTTAGTAGCTTCGAGAACGCTGTCCAACCATCTCATCCTCTGTCGTCCCCTTCTCCTTGTGCCCTCCATCTTTCCCAACATCAGGGTCTTTTCTAGGGAGTCTTCTGTTCTCATGAGGTGGCCAAAGTACTGGAGCCTCAGCTTCAGGATCTGTCCTTCCAGTGAGCACTCAGGGCTGATTTCTTTGAGAATGGATAGGTTTGAGCTTCTTGCAGTCCATGGGACTCTCAAGAATCTCCTCCAGCACCATAATTCAAAAGCATCAATTCTTCAGCGATCAGCCTTCTTTATGGTCCAGCTCTCACTTCCGTACATTACTACTGGGAAAACCATAGCTTTAACTATACGGACCTTTGTCGGCAAGGTGATGTCTTTGCTTTTTAAGATGCTGTCTAGGTTTGTCATTGCTTTTCTCCCAAGAAGCAGGCGTCTTCTAATTTCGTGACTGCTGTCACCATCTGCAGTGATCATGGAACCCAAGAAAGTGAAATCTCTCACTGCCTCCATTTCTTCCCCTTCTATTTGCCAGGAGGTGATGGGACCAGTGGCCATGATCTTAGTTTTTTTGATGTTGAGCTTCAGACCATATTTTGCGCTCTCCTCTTTCACCCTCATTAAAAGGTTCTTTAGTTCCTCCTCACTTTCTGCCATCAAGGTTGTGTCATCAGCATATCTGAGGTTGTTGATATTTCTTCCGGCAATCTTAATTCCGTCTTGGGATTCATCCAGTCCAGCCTTTTGCATGGTGAATTAGGGTGAATTCTGTAGCTATTGTCAAAGATAAGAGGCTGAGAAGAGGCTGGCTGCTGGATCAGGCCAAAGAGGGCCTATCTAGTTCAGCATCCTCTTCTCAGAGCGGGCACCCAGATGCCCCAATGGGAAGCCCACAAGAAGGTCCCTAGTGCAACAGTGCTTTCTCCTCCTGTCACTTCCAGCAACTGGAATGGAGAAGAAGGATTTCTTGGTTTCTCAGTTGTTCACTCTCGAGTTCAGTTCTCCACATTGGCTTGCATTTTTTTTTTTTAAAAAAGGTCCCCATGGAAGTTCACCAGCATTTTAGGGTGAATTTATAATATACACACGTCTGTATGCAATTTGCCCCAATGTGCTCTCTTTTTGCAAACGCTTTTTAAAAAAATGTTCTGTCATGAAAATTTGCATTTTTTAAGGCATGCTTTACCCTGGCCTGTGCATTTTTGCACACATCGCTTAACTGGAGAACTGAAAAATTCTGAGAAGCGTGAATTTCAACGGGCGGTTGCATTTTCAATTCACGTATGGCTTCAGGAAGCGTGAATTGAGACGCCGCCGCCTCTGAACACAAGCGGAACCATGTTTCTCCCCAGGTAAGGCTGGGGATAAGACTCCCCGTTTGCCAACCCAGAGAGCGGCTCCCAGTCAGTGTAGGCAATATTGAGCTAGATGTATCATTGTTCTGACTCTCCACAAGGCAGAGTTCTTTCATCTGGTTGCTCTCATCACAACACAGAATGTGGGCGCTGAGATCTTCCCACTAAGCTAAGGATGCTTTGCTCTCATGAGCAAGACTTCAAGGTGGGCTATTTTGGTGTGTATGCAAATACCCTGGGGCTGTCCCGACAGCTCCCCAGTGGGTCCAGTTTCCTTTTTCAGTCACAGACTTCTGGGCAATGACACATTGCCACATGAAGATTTAGCACAGCCTGAGAAAGAGCTATAATGTAGCGAGGTACCCCTGAGGGTCATCTACACCAGCCCCCTGCCATGCATCCCCCATACCTGTTCCTGCAGGCCCAGCAGCTACATACAACACATCTGGTGGCGCAAGACGTCATCCATGCGGATGCTGTAGGTGCCACTGACCCGCCCCGCCCCGCCCCAGAACATCTGTTTCCTGCTTGCCATGGGGAAATGAAACAATGAAATTCGCAGGTGGCTATCCTTGGTCACATGGTAGTGTGACCAGAACTGATGATGATGCAGCATGGTGACTGAGGCGCACGCACACACACACTTGAACATGGCTCCTGGTCCATCCCATCAAATGCTTCTGCACAAGCCACACAGAACACACATTGTGGTAGTGTCCAATCACATTATTGGGGTACCAAACTTATTTTTACATTTCTCTGTTGTTGGCCACTTGTAATATCAATTAATGTGTCAGCACAACTGTACCCCACCCACCCACCCACCAAGCAATTTGGAAATTTAGAAAACAGTGAGTGGTAATGTGACCCAAGGCTCAGGCATGTTGGCTAACAAGCGAGACCTCCGTGGCTGAAACGCACCTGGCTTTTCTGGTTAAGAGATCAGCGGCTCCCACCTGTGTTTCCAGGAGCTCAGTTCAAGTGGTGGGGGGAATGTCTGTGGATTTGTAGTTGGAAAATACTTAATGTTCACAAACTGATTTTAAATGGGCACAGGAGTTTGATAATGAGTTATGTATATGGACATATTGTTTTGATTCACTCCTCATATTAAAGTGTCAAATTATTTATTTCGTAAGAGTTGGGTAGCAGCTGCTTGCACAGTTTCTACTTTCGATGCTTTGCAATTCATTGATTTGTGTTTTATCCTGGCTTGTTGACAAGTCTCTCTCACCCCCCCCCCAATGTCTTGCTCATCATCTGTGAGTCAGCAATAATACCTTGTAGGGCTGTTGTAAGAATGGCAAGGTAATATTTGTCTTACCTGCTCCTGTTATTCAAAGAGGTGTAGTCATTGCTTGTTTTTTTTAAGTAAATTAAATTGGAGTTGTTTTAATTGCCCCGACGTTGTGTATATGTTTTGAATATTAAGAAGGCTGCAATCCTATTTACCTGGGAGCAAGTCCTATCTGACTCAATGGAACTTACTTCTGAGTAGACTCTGTCCCCGTCTGCACTCTACATTTGAAGCAGTATCACACCACCTCAAACAGTCATAGCTTCTTCCCCTGTAAATAATCCTGGGAACTGTAGTATGTTAAGGGTGCTGAGCGTTGTTAAGATAGCTACAATTCCCAGTGTTTCCTGGGAAGAGGGACTAACACTCTGGAGATTATCTCTTGATACTCCTCAGGAACGAAAGGATGCGGCTAGACAAGAGCAGTGCCAAAAGCCAAGTGTCAGAAACCAAAGGCATTTATTAGAAATATTATGCAGACCCTGCGCCCAATGCTTCAGTAACGTTAATCTTCTTTAAATAAAAACATTGGCAGTTGCACATCCTTGACTGTTGACGTCTCCGAGGGCCTGTACATTCTAGTGTGCTCTTGGTGTATAAATAAGATGGTTTTGCTCTCCGGCGGGAACAGTTCAGACTTGAAGCGCCCAGTCCAGGCCGAGAGAGAGGTCCAGTTTTTTGTTTTTTTTAATAAGTGAAACGCTCACAAGGAAAGAGGAACAAACAAAATGTATCTGGAAGTTGGCACGTGTAAAGGATAAAAAAACAAAACAAAGGTAATAGAGGGCAGGGCAGGGATCCAGAATCTGTTAGCTCTCCCAAAACAGGTTAATAAGCAGAGGAAAGAACTCTTTGTTTGTTCATTGCCTGCCAGAGTCGACCGATGGCATATTGGAAAGATCATTAGCACCTGCAGACACCAGCCATTCCAGTTAGGACACCTGCTCAGGAGTCATTTGTGTTTTTACAAAATTATGGGCTTGTTCCGACAGGGGTGGGGGGCTCCAGCACCTCTCCAGATGTCGGGAACCCCCAGGCCTCATCGTGCTCGCTTGCTGCTCCTGCTGGGATCCAGTGACATCTGCAGGCCACAGATGTCTACACCCAATATATTATGGGGTGCATTTCACTGGAGAAGCATGGAAGATGGGCTGGGAGAATCCTTCAAGCGAGGAGATTCTCCTGCAGGTGTTGCTGGGACTCTCAACGGCCACCAACCGGCACAGCTGCCAGGGATGATGCGATTTCAGAGTCCAACATCTGGAGGAACACTGCCCCACCCCCACCCCTGGCCTACAGTCACACGACCCCCAGTGCTCCTATGTCAAGGACGGTGCCCCCCTTGGCATCATTTGGGGAAAGGTTGGCGCAGGTTGATACGGCCGCCTTGTGTTGTGTGGAGGAACAAGCTAATAGGGCCGTCCACCCCGGCTTCACCCGCAGTAGAGGGAGTGGGAAGTGCCTGAATAAAACCCTTCACAGGTGGACCCTAAATTGAGCGGGGTGGAAAAGAGAAGCAGCAGGCTTTGAAATCTGGCGGCATTTCAGTGACCGAGAACCCTGGGGAAATTAAGCTCAGTGTCACCCTGGATTTTTCCTTCTGCACTTCATTTTGGGAGGGGGAGGGAGAAGGAGGTAAGGAAAATGGTGAATTTAGGAGGAGGAAACACACACACACAACCTTAAGTCTATCTTCCCAACCTTCAAGAGCAAGGGAAGTGGATTCAGAACCTGCCCCTAAAACATTCCCTTCAAGATGCTAGGCCTCAAGAGACCTGGAGGCTGGTTGCGCCTCTGGCAAAGAACCTGCCCAGGCTTCCTTTGGACACCTCAGCTCGGCATTCCTGACAAAACCAACACAGACAAAACTCCCACTCTGACACGGACATTTCAACTGCCTCATCCGGCTCCGTTCTCCTTGCAACTGTTACGGGTGCAAATCCACGCCTCGCTTTGCTCTGGAACCTCCTGCTCCCCCCTCACTCAGCTTCCCCCTGCTTTTCTGGAGACAAAACCAAACCGGACCTTCAGGGTGACCAGACGCAAACCCTCACTCACTTCCCGCCTTTCCTCCATCTCTTGTGCCAACTGAGGTGCACAGCGAAGCCAACAAACCTCCCTTTCCCAACGCCCCCCTCCCCACTGAGGTAAACCACATTTCTGATGCAGTCCAACACCTGGACACTCAATGGCCCAGAAACAATAACCTTGTAGGCATATATAACACACAGAGAGAGAACTTTGCCAACTGATGTTTACGAGACAGTCTGAGGGACCGGTTTAAATGAAGCAGGTTGAAGCTGCCCTGAAAGGACCACCTCAGACTTTTTTGCCCCGCCTGCCTCACACGTAACAACGGAACTCCTCTTAAAGTGGAGAAAATGGCAAAATGCAGACAGCAGCACAGAAGTCTCCTTTCCCCTGCAGATCACGGGGCAGTAACACCAGAGGCTGCAATCACAGCCTGGACCTCCAGAAGTTGCTGGAATCCTACTCAAGAGTCCTCAGCCTTAACTCATGCTAGCTGCAAGGGGCGGGTGGGAGTTTGGGTATTATTATGCCTAGAGCCCCCCCCCCCGCTACCTTGTGGGCTTCTTCTTGTTCCATCTACTCGTGGCTACAGTCCTTGGCGTCGGACGCAACTCACTAAAGGAACTGTGCTTTTCCTGGACCGTAGTGATTTAGATTCCCTCCCCCCAGCGCCTGACTCCCCCAAGTTAAAGGTCTGTTTGCCTGATGAAAATGCAAAGAAGGTGTGCAATTTCCTTTGACTTCCTTCTCCAGAGAAGATGGCAAACGATTTTGGGATGACTGGATGCTGTCTGGAGAACCATGAGGACTAGCACCGGACATCTGAAAGCCTTCAGGTAGAAAACCTTACACCAGGCCTTCCTGAAGTCTTCTTTCCACAGCCGTTGGGATGTCCAAGGGGAGAAGGGGCTTTGGGTGGGAAGGAGAGACCCAAACAAAGTAGGGAAAGCTCAGCTCAAGCCAAGACCAAGAGCGGGGAAAGAGATTGACGTTCTCTCACCAGAACAACTGGGCTGGGAGGAGGCGGCAGAAACTAAGCCTCCTCCTTTGGCAAAGCGAACAAATTCAATTATTTGGCACCTTCAACTGCGTATCCAGTAAGAGAAAACACACGATGATAATTTGGGTGTGCAGGCTGTCCTCCGACCCTCTGCGACCTTACGGTGCGATGTCTAACACATCCCCTGCAGAGCCACGGGGCTGGGGAGAGGGCACGGAAGAAGTGGCAGCAGATGTGGGCGATGGGAGCATCTGCTGGCAGGGCCTCATGGCTGCAGACGTGGCAAGGAAGCCCTTCCTTCACAGCATCCTCTCTAGAGGACCACGGGGTTCGTGCCCAAGAGTCCTCTCACCCACACACGGCACTCCTGTGACGGGCTTTGCCTCCCGAGTCTCAGAAAGGAGCCGGCGAGTCACACCAAAGCGGCAAGGAGGAAATTCTACCAAGCCAAAGGAAGCGTCGCTTGTGTTTGTGACCTGGTGGCCTTCAGGTGCTCCTGACGCCAGCCAAGGAGGTTTCGTGGTGGCCCTTCGGTGACACAGAGGTGTCATGAAGTGGGGCTGGCGAAGGTCGGTGCGTTTGGCGCTGCCAACCCTGGCTTCCACCCACACAGGTCATCGACTCAACGCTTCAAGCTCACACTTAAAGGGCACCTGAGTCCTTGCAGAGAAGCCCTCAGTCGCTGCAAGGATTTTCAGGCTTTCGGTGCCGCATAAATCCGCTGTGCTGAGGCTCACCTCGTGAGCTCACCCTAAGAAAAGGCCCAGATGAGAGACAAGGACGGTCGCTTTCAACATGACGTTAACCTTCAGATTTGCAGAGACTTCCCCTCCCCTCACAGGCTTGCCAACTCTTCCCTCTTCTCCCCTGGAAGGGCTCCTGCGCTCTTAGCAGAAGTGCAGCAGGTGGAAACTCAGCAGGTAAAGCTTTTACCTTGTGTCCGCTCAGATGGGACAGACTGGAGCTGTGGGGGGGTTTCCTGTTGGCACAGCTGTGAAAAGGGCAGGTGGGACGTGGCAGGATTTTTGTTGTTGCTGGCAACTCCAGTTTTTCAAAAGCTGTTGGCCCCACCAGTCTCACAAAGCCCCCCCCCCAAGAAAAAAACAATCAGCATGTGCAGACCTAACCCTCTCACCCCCCAAAAAACCACACACACATTGCCCCCACAACCTTTTCTCTCCGCTACTGAAGCTAGCAACTGGTGCCTTTAAACCTGGGTATCACGCTTCTCAACATGTCTTGGTTTTGCATTTGGATTCCGCCCCCCCCCCCCCGGTTTGATGAGGACAGTTCTGTTGCCTTGCAGGTGCCATTGGTCAAGAGATGGTGAAAGCCACAGATGTTCCCCGTGGATTAGACAAATAAGATGTCTGCAGCGACACAAGGAGGTTTGTGTAACAGAACACAACTCTTGCATCTCCAGCACCAACTTGGAGGCACTGGGGGGGGGAAGAGAATTTTAGAAGGCACCGCTTCTCCCACTGTTACGGAAAAGACACCTGCCCAAATTCTTCCTCCCCCGCCCCCCGTGCAACAAGTTAAAGAGACACGCAGTTTTTGTTCTGCAACAAAACCCCAGTGGACTAAATCGGGCATCAAAGTGATCCAGTCACAACACAGATCCTGGGTGGGCGGGAGATCTGGGCCTGATAATGGCTTCCTCTAGCCTTGTGGAGCAACGGTCAGAAGGGCTCCCCTTCCTCTCCCTGCATCCACACTCAAGACAAGCGTGGGTCCTGGATTGACAGAAGCCTATTCAGATCCGGACAGTCCCTAAATTGGTCCTGGGGTGGGGGGAACTTGCAAGAGCCAAGATCAGCCTGTCTCTCTCTGCCGTCCTGCCAGCTGCGTGAGACTGGGCCAAGGCAGCTGTCATTACGGAAGGGGAAGGCAGCCTTGTAAGGGGATTTTAAGTTTGGCGTGTTTTGTTTTTTTCAAAGATGCTTTCAGGTTTCAAGGGATCCTCGCTGTTCCACACAGCGCAGCCGGTTTCAGGAAGCCAGCGCACTCTGCTCTTTTCGTGAGCCTCCGGGGAGAAAAGTAAGGAAGCCTCTCCTTGGGACCCATGGAGAAGGGAAGCCACAACCAGGTTTTGTGAAATTAAAGAGAGGGAAAGCAGCAACTTCTGATGCCCTCGGGGAAATCCAGAGGCTGTGCACAAGGCCACCGATTTGTCTGGCGATGAGGGGAGTTGTTCTCTGCCCCACAGCGCAGGGCACCCTGGGTGGAAAGGAGTCTTATTTGGCACGGTCAAGTATGGGGGAGATGTTATTTCCTGCGTCCCCCCCCCCAAAAAAAGAGTCCCAAGCCAAGCAGAGCCCCTCCACTCTGCCTCAGGCTGCATGGTGTGGGCTGGATCGTGGCCAGTCCTTTCTGGGGCCACGAGAAATGTCTGCCGGGGCCTCTGTCAAGCAGGAACGAAGGGGGAGGGCCCCTTTTGTGTTTTCCTTGTAAAGTGATCTAGTGCGTTGCATGGTGTTCTTCAGACGCCTTCCTCCTCCTCCTTCCTCCTCCCGGCTCCGGAACTCAGGTCTCGAAATATTTGTAGATTTGGGCGACGTACTGCATAACGCTCTGCCAGTCGGGGCGGTCCGTGTACATGATTTCGCTGAGCTCCTGTAGCGGGAAGAGATGGCAGCGTCATTGGGAGGTTTGGGGGAGGGAGGAAAACAAGGTAACGTAAAGCACTTTAGCTGCAGCAGGGGAACCAGAGGGTCATTCCGAACTCCAGGGACAGTTAAAAGGCACAATGGAGGTGAAATCTCCTGCTCCCTATCGCCGCCTCCCAAAATATACCAGATCATTTCACAGGAAGTTTGTATATGTGCGAGTACATACAGGTGAAACTCGAAAAATTAGAATATCGTGGAAAGGTTCATTTCTTTCAGTAATTCAACTTAAAAGGTGAAACTAATATATGAGATAGACTCATGACATGCAAAGCGAGATATGCCAAGCCTTTATTTGTTATTATTGTGAATATTATGGCGTACAGCTGATGAGAATCCCAAATTAACAATTTCAACTTTGGGGTTTTCATCAGCTGTACGCCATAATCATCACAATTATAACAAACAAAGGCTTGACATATCTCATATATTAAACTCCAGTAGCGAATGAAAACAATTGCTTACATAAATGGACTTTTGACACGATGTTCTAATTTTTCAAGTTTCACCTGTACATATTAATAGAATCAAAGAATTGTAGGGATGGAAGGGACCGCGAGAGTCATCTAGTCCAACCCCCTGCATTGCAGGAATCCATGAGAGATGGCCATCCAAACTCTGCTTTGAAACCTCCAATGAAGGAGAGTCCACCAGTCCATTCCACTGTCAAACAACCCTTCCCGTAAGAAACGCCATCCTGATATTTATCTGGAATCTCCTTTGTTGGTGGGAGCAGCAGAAAACAAGCTTTCTCCATCTTCCATGGATATTTGAAGGTATCTATCATACCCCACTCTCAGTCTCCTCTTCTCCAGGCCAAACATGCCCAACATCCTCATCCGCTCCTCATAACAGTCTTCCTGTCTGCTGAAGCTTCTCGGTTCTTCCCTTGAAGCCCCAGAGAGAGAAAACCGGGGGTGGGGTGGGGGAGCGGATCTCTGATCCCACGCACACACTGGACCCAACACACCTGAGCGCTGGGGAACGTGACGGCTTTTGCTTCCCCTCTTGTGGCAGCGAATAGAGTAAGGGGGCAGCCAGGGACAACGGCCACCCCCCCCCCATTCCCATGCCGGAAGGGCTGCCTATTTGCTTGGCAAGGCTTTCAAGGAGGGAGCGGTAGCCAAGGCTAATTAAATCCCGGCCGTAAACCTTTTAAAGAAATGAATTTGAAACACACACACACACCCCAAGCTTACATAAAACGAGGGTTGGGGGAACAGGACGGCGAATTGACGGATGCATGCCTGGGAGACTTGGTGATTGGGGACAGAGAGCTGTGAGCACTTCAGATTCCCATGATTTGGGGAAGGTATTCAGGAGATGCGAGGCAGGGAAGAGTTCAGCAGAGGGGCCCTCTGTGGTGGGGAGCGAAGGCTGGTTTTCGGCTGACAACAAGGCTTCTAGGGAGCTGGCAAGGGGTTGAAAAGAGAGGCAGCGCCCTCCTGAAATACTGTGATTCCGGTGTTGCAGGGGGTTGGACTAGAGGACCCTTAGGGGTCCCTTCCAACTCTACAATTCTAAGATTCTATTAAAACTGCCCTAGGGCAGAAGGGAACCTCAGAGAACCTAAGGCAAGCCGTCTTATGCAGAGTGAGACCCTTGGTCCATTGAGCTCAGTCTGGGCTGCACTGCAGCGGTAACTCGGCAGGGTTCCTGCTTGGCAATGCCGCTTGAAACTTCTGCATGCAAAGGGGGTGATCTGCTCCTGGGCTATGGCCCTTCCTCTAAAAATAAGGTTCCAGCCCTCATGGTTCTGAATTAAAGTTCAAACAGAAACATAGGAAGCACCTTAACAGAGTCAGACCGTTGGCCATCTAGTTTGGTATTATCTGCACCAGACCTCTCGGGGGGTCTCCAGCCCTTCCTGGAGATGCTGGAGATGGTGAGGAAGGTGACACGCTAGGAGACCTCTCACTTAATGCACGCCGAGGTGTGTGTTTCAGCCTGAGCTAGGTCTCGGCGACTCAGGGCTCATGCCAACCTCAAACCACATTGTCCCCCAATCTTAAGAAGAGCCCTGGAACTGTGCAAAAAGTTATTTGGAGAGGTGCGATGGGGCAAACGACTTCTTAGAAGCGATAACTCAACAGCTCCCTCCCCCCCCTCTGGTTTAGGAAGAGAACGAGAGCAGGGGAGCTTGGTGTGTTCCTGTTAGCCCCGTGGCTCTTTCGCACCTCTGTACCACAGCAAACATGTTTATGGCTGCAAACTTGAGCGAGTCATAGAAGAAGCAAAACGCGAGCAGCATCTTGCTCGCCCCCACATTGAAACCCGTGCAAAAGTGGCAGGCAGAGTCAGAGCCAGTGTTGTATTGGGGGTGCCGGGTTCAAATTGCCCAGCCAGCTGTGGAATTTGCTGGAGATTGGCCTTAGGCGAATCGGTCTAGCCTGCCTACCTCACAAGGCTGTCGGGAGGATAAAAACCCACCACAGGGAGGAACGGTGGACCATAAATGCCATAAAATAAATAGCTGTGCTTTCTAGAATTGAAGGCTGGCTTTCCTAGATCGAAAGGAGTGTGGGGCAGCGGATCTGAACTATCTGAGCTCTGAATCACAACACCTCGGTGGGTTCAGCAAACAATAGGGAACCCTCCGCTAAGCATTTTTCTTTCTCGGCGAGGTCAGAAACTCCGTGAAATTGACTGGCGGAGATGATTCAGGATGATTAAAAGGGAGGGTCTTTCCCATGGAACCGCACTTTTTAACTTGTGGAACTCACAACCACAAGATGTGACGGCGTAAGGTGGCCGCTGGTTAGATAAAAGAAGGGAGGGTGGAATGGATTTGAAGCCACGCTCCTGTTCGCTATTTTCCTGCAGGTGCAAATATGACACCCTCCCTCCAGCCCCCCCCCCCCGCTGGCCTCACCCCCCCCCCCCAATGCTATATTGGCGCAATGCATCTCCCCAGGACAAAAGCACTCACCAAGCTGGGTTTAATGCCAACGCTTTCGGCAGCCTGGAATGCCAAAAGGAGATTTCTTTTCTGTGGGGAGGGGGAGAGTGAGAGAGACAACAAATAGGTGAGGCTAGAAGGGCTGTTTTCTCTGACATCAGCCTGCCCCCCCTCCAGTTGCCATCATACATTTGCCACAGGGAAGTTCCTCTCGTGTTACGGCTGTGGATTGGGGAGGACATAGATTCTGTTTGCCTTTGAATGGGAAAGCTCCCTGATCTGTGCTTCTTGAAGCAACAAGCCAACCAAAACACCGTGGTTCTTTGAAACTTGCACTGCTCCGAATTTTGCAAAATAAATTGCACTTTTTTAAAAGGTGAGAAATAAGAGGGCTTGGGCGAGGTGCAAATGGCGAAGACCTCCTTGCCAGGAAACACAACCCACAACTGAAAGAAAACAGGCACCCCTTGATTCAAAACCCACAAAAGGAAGTGAATTCAGGTATACATCAATCAGGTGAGAAAAAAGTTTCAGATTCTGCTTCTTCCTGGAAGACTTTTATTATTGTAGCTACAGCAGAAAGGCACCCAGGTGGCCCTCCAGATATTGTTGGACTATTGTTAATTAAATTAAATTTCTTAGTTGCTTTCCCGCCTCAATGCAACTCAAAGCAGCTTACAGCAAAAAATAAATAACATATATTAAAAATCACCAAAAAAACCCCAAAGCACTCACGCACAAAATCTAAAACATGTTTTTAAAAGGCAGGATCAATATTTTATTATTTACAACTGTTATTAAAGGCCATTAGTTGGAACTACTTATAAATAACCAAACGTTAGCCATATCATGTATTTTTATTTTTAAAAAACTCGGCGCTGATTGTATTTGAAACTCCTTGACAATTGATGTCAAGCTCCGTCTTCACTGTCCTCTTTTTGGGATCTGCCAAAATGTTTTCATTTAGACAAGCCTGCCCAGAGGTTTAGAAAGCTGATGCAAGTTTAGTCCACTGTTATTTTAACTTTCCGAGAGTCTTAAATCACGGCTGTTACATTTCTGCTAGTGATAAATTTTATTGCTTTGGTTCCCCCCCCCTTTTTTTTCCCTTACAACCAAACAGCATATAATACATTTTATGAAATAACTAAATAATAAATAAGGTCACTAGTCCTCAAGCAATACGCTTCTCCCGTAGCTGCCTAGGTCAGGAATGGGGGTGGGGGTGGTGCTTACCCTGCAATTCCATTCCACCCCCCCCCCCTGCCCACCATCTGAAGGATGTTGGTGACAGAGGGGCCTCACCTTGTCCTGGCTGTTGAGCTCCTGGTAGGGAATGTGGGCAGGCAGGTAGGTGTGCAGGAGGGCGCAGAAGGCCAAGCCGTCGCTCCAGCTGCTGCTAAAGTTGGTGATGTCGATATTCTGCGGGAGGAAAAGAGAAGGGAAGGTGAGTGCAGCAGGAGAGGAAAGAGCACTCAGTGTTGGTCCGGATGAGGAAAGGCATGCACAATTCAGAACACAAGAGGGGCCTTTGCTGACCAGGCGCCCTCCAGTATTGTTCCCATCAGCCCTGGTTGGGAGGAGGATGTAGGTTGGGGCTTGCGAGGAGCCGTGCCTTGTTCCCCCCCCCCCATGGTTTGATTTCCAACCACAGCATCCTCCTCAACCGTCCCGATTAAACCGGGACATCCCATTTGTTGGGGCTGTCACTTGCACAGGAGTGGGGCCCAGAAGATGGGCATCCTGGTTTTCTGCTGCAACATGCTGGAAGGTATGCCAAAAAAAATTAATTTGTCTCAAGACATAAGGAAAGGCAGGGGAGTGGCTGCCCACCTGTTCCTGGTAGTGGATAACTTGCTTTGCATGTGAAACGTCCCAGGTTTGATCCCTGGAATCTCCAGGTAAGGATAGGAAAGACCCCAGTATGGAACCGTGGAGGGCTGCTGCCAGTCAGCGCAGGCAACACTGAGCTAGGTGGACTAAAGCTGTGACTTGGTATAAGTCAGCTTCCTGCGTTCCTATTCAGCACCCATGAGGACTGGAACCTTGCTGCGGATTAGACAAATTCATGGGTGAGAAGACTACCGACAGCCACCAGCCACGATGGCTATGCTCGGCCTCCAGAATCGGAGGCAGCGATGCTTCTGGGAGCCACAGAAGAGGAAGGTGCTCGTGTGCTTGGATCCTGCTTGCAGGTTTCCCACTGGGGCATCTGGGTGGCCACTGTGAGGACAGGATGCTGGCCTAGATGGGCCCCCTTTGGCCCTGATCCAGCGGGCTCTCCTTGCATTCTTACAAGGCGCACAAGAAGCTGCAGGACAAAACATGCAATCAACTCCCTATCAGTAGCAATAATGCAAAACAAAAGGCCTCTGGGAAGCAGGCTGGCATGACAAGATCAATGCTGCCCCACTGCCTGTGAAATTAACATCTTGGCAGGAGGTCCAGCGGGAGGCAAAGATCTGGGGGGTTGGGGGAGAAGAGAAACTGTTCCTCCCAAATCTTAATTACCTCCACCTCCCGGCATTGTGTTAATTGCGTTAAGGAGCTCTGCTAAGATTGGATTAACTCACTTTGCTGCTTTTCAAGAGGAGGAGGGGAGAGGAGCAAAGCGGAATATTTCTGTCCATTAACTGTTTATTGGGTTTGGATGATACCTCCTCAGGGGGGGGGGGGAGAAAAACAAACCACCCCATGCTTGTCTTGTGACGGGGCTGATCCATGGGGCTGGTGGGGTCAGCGGAGCAGCAGCAAAGCCGCTATACTGCCCTTCATTAATAATAATAATAATAATAATATTTTTTTGTCCTCCCTGGAAATTTTGTTGTGGCAGGGTGGGAACTGTGGCTCCTTGCTGGTATTTCTAGGTGAACTGCTTATTGATCGTTCGTCCAGATTTGTTTGCAATTCAATTCAATCCCAAGAAGCTCAAGCAGGGAGGGGGGTTTACATGCTTCTCCCCCCCCTCCATTTTATCACCACAACAACCCTGTGAGGTAGGTTAGGCTGAGTAAGAGAAAGTGACTGGCCCAGGGATGCCCATTGTGGGCTTCTTACCCGAGCAGGGATTTGAACCCTGGTCTCCCTGACGCTACATGTTAAAGGCAAACCACAGAGCAGGTGGGGGAGAGAGACAGCTGGCCAAGCAGGAAGTCAGGCAATAAAACAAGTTATCCTGACTTTGCTTAGCCAAACTGGGGAGGCGAGTTCTCCCCTCCCTCCTGCACAGGGAAAGGGGGACCTGGACGGAGGGACACACACGCAGCTCCCGCATCCTGCAGCTCCCACTTGGGAAGGAGGGACAGGGTGGAAGCAGCAACAGGGAGGGTGAGCAGCACCTTGCTGATGTCATCGCTGCAGAAGACAAAAGCAATGCCAGGGAATCTTAGATAGGAGGACACCAGGGAATTAGAAGAGCCTGCAGGATCAGGCTAATGGCCCATCTTAGTCCAGGATTCTGCTCTCGTGCTCGGGTCCATCCATGTCTGTGGGTCTATTCCAAGTTGAATTTAGAACATGATTAGTGTTTGATGGACTGGGCCAAAGGACCTCCACCCAGCCCAACATCCTGTGGCCGACCAGGTGTCCTTAGGTAACAGCAGCGCTCCCCTCCTGCTGTTTTGTAGCCACTGGCATTCAGAAGCATTGCTGCCTCCAGCTGTGGAGGCAGAGCAGAGCCACCCAGGTTAGTGGCCACCCCTGCCTCCTCCTCCTGGGGCAGGGAGTTCCATAGTTTGACTATGTGCTGTGTGAAGAAGGGACTTTTCTCTGTCCTAAACCTTCCAACGTTCAGACGAGAGAGGGAGGGTGGCATCATTCCCATGCGGATCTGGGCACCTCACCTCAAAAAAGAAAAAAGAAAAAAAAAAGAGATGCTGCAGAGCTGGAAAAAAGGTCCAGAGAAGAGCCACAAAAACGATGATGGAGCGACTCCCCAGTGACGAAAGGTTCCTCCAATACAGGGGAAGGGGGGTGGGAAAGAATGCAGGCAAAGTTGGCGTTGAAGAGAAAACACGGTTGATACTGACCAAAAATAAAAACAATTCGGGAACCCCCCATTGGACTTTTCATGCAAAGAAGAAATGAATGATTTTGAGACACTCTGACTTAAAAGAAAGACTGCTTAACGGAACATGGAGAAGATGGGTGTTATTATGGGCTGAATGTCTTAAATATATTTCTTCTTTTTTTATGTAACCCACAAATGGAAAATTGGAAGCCCTTTTTATCTTTCTTTATTATCTCTTTTCTTTTCTTTCCCCTCTTCTCTCCTTTCCCTTTTTTCTTCGTGGTCTTTTCTCCTTTTTCCTTTGGCGCTGCTCTTCCTCCTCAGCAGAGGGGAGAGGGCTCCTGCTCTCGGGTCCTGTTTGCAGGTTTCCCGTTGGGGCATCTGTTCGGCCGCTGTGAGAGCAGGCGGCTGGGTTAGATGGACCTGATCCAGCAAAATCATCTTATGTTCTTGATAGGACAGTGCTCTGTTGGCCCTAATGGACTAGCCCCTCTGTGCTGAATTTGCTGGAAAGTCATTGCATTTCACACCAAAATAGGGGTATTCTGGATTCCCCTCTCACAGATTCTCCAAAACAACTGCCCAGCTCCATGCAATCTGCCCTGCTAGCTCGTTCCAGGAAAAGGGGGAAAGGAAACCTCTCTCTACTTCAAGATGAGACACAATCCTTTTTCCTCTGCACTTCCCAGACGCAGAAGGGCATTGCTTACCAAGGACTGGGGAAAGAAATTGCCAGCTATCAAGGAACCATGTCAGTTCTTTTTTTTCCCCTCTGGAAAGTCCCCAGCCACCCATTAGTAACTGCCCAGTCACAGTATTTCGAGACAGCCAAAGCAGGGATCCAATTCACTATTTCTTAAAGTGCTTAACATAACACAGGCTTTCACAAATATTTGAAAAGTCAATAGGGCCGAGACTGCGGGCTTATAATTGAAATAATAAAACAACAAATAAGAATTTGAGAGAGAGAGAGAGAAGATGGGGGAGGAAGTAGAAATTGTAATTCAAGATGAAGCAAATGGAGATACTTAAATGAGATTTAATTTGTTTTATATCGCCAAGATTCTTGCTGAAGTATGTTCTTAATTAATGTTCTCGAGCCCTCCTCGCCTCTTACAGTGCAAATCTTTTGCAAGTTTACTTGGAACACAAATCCCAATGGGACTTACTCCCAGGTAAGTGACTGTACATCTGTGGCTTTATACCTTTAGTTTTCAGATAATTTTCATTGATATTATTATTATTATAACTATAATTATTGCTACACACACACCAGCTTTAATCTCCTAATTTCTATCCTCATTAAAAACAGCCTCAGATGTTTTATGGTAAGGCAGGATGTACAGAAGATTCTGCAGGATCAGGCCAATGGCCCCTCTAGTCCAGCATCCTGTTCTCACAGTGGCCAAACAGATGCCCCAAAGGGAAACCCACAAGCAGGATTCGAACACAAGAGCAACTCTCCCCTCCTGTGTCTTCCAGCAACTGGCCTTCAGAAGCATTGCTGCCTCCATCTGCGAAGGCAGAGCCGAGCCACTGTGGCCAGGAGACCTCGATAGTCCTCTCCTCCTCATTGCAGTTGCCTAATCCTCCTTTAGAGCCACCACGGAGCATGGCCATGCGCTTTTCCAGCTGGTCAACAAGCCGAGATTGGATAACACGAGCCTAGATCTCCGCCGGAAGCGAGGGCATAGCGAGATGAAATGTGGAGTGAGTGATGAAAGCTATTTCCCGTTTTATAAAAGCGTGACTTGGGAATCCGTGGGAAAATAGCCACACTTGGACACTGTGCATCTTTTCATTTTTATTTCTTGAACGTTTTGCTTATTTTTTTGAGAGACAGCATTGCATAAGGATTAGAGTGTCGGACTTGGGGAGACCCAGGTTCGAATCTCGACCTGAAGCTCACTGGGTGACCCTGGGCTGGCCACTGCCTCTCAGCCTAACCTCTCAGGGTTGTTGTTGTGGAGATTAAATGTGGAGGGAAGTGTGCCGTGTGAGCCAGCAAGCTCCATGGAGAAAAAGGAGGGATAGAAAGGCAATCAATAATAAGTTTGCCTATTTTCCTCTGGGCTCCCCTCCCCTCCTTACATCTGTACAATGTCTATGCAAAGCCTCGGGCCACCAGGGAAGAGTTTTAATTTTGTGTGTGCAGGGGGAAGAGAAGGGTGATTATCTTTGAAAAGCAACCTCCTTCACCCCGTTCACAGATCAGCTCAATTAAGTTGAGGTCTTTTCTTTCAACACAGGGAACTTCTGCCAGGCGATAAGGCAGGCAAAACTCTGGGGGATTATCTCAGCCCGGACCCTGCCAGCTCTCAGCTGCTGAGAGGCATTGTGGTAAATCACCAGCGGGCAGGAGACGGAGTTGGCAGGCCTCAGCCAGGAAGTCTCCAGGAAGAAATATGGGCCTGGTGAGAGTTTTTTGCATTGACAGGCCTCTAAATCACTCCTTGGGGAAAAGAACCAAGATTCTGCTACTGCTGCTGAAAGGATCAAGGGAGGAATCCAATTCTGTTTGCATTTAAAGGCAAACCCGCAGCATTCGCACTTTCTGAAATGAAATGTGGACCGAAGCACAGTTCTCTGAATTTTGCTCCGTGGTTCTCCAGTCTGGTAATGTGTGCACAGAAATGCATATACCAGGATTAAGCGTGCATAAAACAGAATGTATATTGGGGTGGGGGGAAGGCAAAAAATTGTGTTGGGGGAAATTGCTTTGCAAAAAATCCCCCTATTTGGAACGTAAGAAAAACCCTGCTGAATTAGGAACGCAAGAAGCACTCAAAGGGGGCCCATCTGGTCTAGCCTCATGTTCCCACAGTGGCTGACCGGGTACCCCGATGGGAAGCCCGCAAGCACAAGACTCCTCTCTGCTCCTGTGGCTTCCAGCAACTGGCATTCAGAAGCATGGCTGCTACAGACTGCGAAATTAGCACTCAGGCGCTGATGCATTTCCACAGACCGATGTGGAAAGGCAGAGCGCTGAATGGTTAAGGTTGGAAGAATGAGCAGAGGAGAGAGATGGAACTGGGCAGGTTTGCCTGACTGCACCCCTCAGACCAAAGAATCCTAAATTGGGAGTGTCTCATTTTTGTAGAACTGGCCCCCAAGTGACCCAGGAGAGATTGGGCGGAACGGACTGTGGGAGTGTCAAAGTGCCAGAATCCGGCTTGCAGTTTCCACTGAAAAGAGGTAAAATTCCACCTGGCTGTATCAGGTGTGCGCCTTGTTACGAAACCGGCTCTCTGTGGACACCCAGCCCTCCTAAAATCCCCCGGATTAGAGAATAAAACTGCAAGAGGATTTCCCCTTGTGGGGAGATTCAAGGCTTTTCCCCTTACCTGGGGCTGGAATGCAGTTCCTCTTCCCTCCCTCCCTCCCACCCACCCGCCAACCTTAAATTTCTGTAGAAACAGTGTTGTGTAGTGGTTAGAGGTTACTGGAACAAGCAGGCCGAGGAGATGTGGGTTCAAATCCACATTTTGCCGTTGGGCTGACAGGGCTGAATCTTCCAACGCAGCTTCATTAGGTGCCCCGGAAGGGGTCGTTATTATTATTCCAAGTCCTGGGGAAAAGAACTTGATCCACTTTCTTTCAGGTTGGAGAGGAGCCTGTTGCAATCTCGGCCAGCCCATTAAGTTACGGTAACTGGCTTCTGCTTGAACGAGCATTAATGACGCATCCCTTGTTTACTTCAGGGATTATCTGAAGTGTCCGGGGGGGGGGGGCAGCCAAAAGGTCAGCGGTATTCAGTCTTCCCCAAAGGACCACACGCCTTCCCTTACGGACACTGTGGCACTGACTGCAAGGCCTCCCCACCGGCCACTGAGGGCCTGAACCCCTCTATCGGAGATGCTCAACGCCAGAAAGCCCCATTCCCTCAACAGCTGGGCTGCTGCCTCCAAAGAGGGAGGTGGGCGAGGGAAAGGATATTTCTGTATTATTTTGCTGTTTACAAAACAGAAAGGAAAATGTTCTTCTCCGGTCTGGCTCTCATCTGAGCTTCCTATTTTGCTTTCACACACTCAGACCGAGCATCTAATGAAGTAGGTTGTTGCCTAAAGAAACCCTCAAGCCATTTTTTTCAAAAAAAATGGTGGTTCATAGTCTCGAGGTGGAATGGATGACCACCGGGGGTCCCCTTCCAATTCTGTAATTCTACGATTCTTTCCTGCTCCATGTGCCTGGTTGGAGCTGTTACGTTGAGAGATTTGAGGCCAAGACAAAAGAAAGGCGTGCTTCACACAGCACAGAGTTAAAAATATGAAGCTCCTTTGCTCAAGAGGCTGCGATGGCCGCCAACTTGGATGGCTTTGAAAGAGGGAGAGACAAATTCATGGAGGATAAGGCAACGGTTGACTGCTAGTCACAATGGCTGTGTTCCTCCTGTACCTGATACGTCTGAATACCCCAGTTGCTGGGAGTTATTATTCCCTGCCTTTATTTCCTGCAAGGTGCTCAAGGTGGTTCTCCCTCTCCTCATTTAATCCCCATAACCATTCTGTGAGGTTGGCTGGCATGAGAGAGGCAGGGTCTGGCCCAAGGTTCTGAGTGGGGATTCGAACCCGGGTCTCCCAGGTCCTAATCCGACACTCCGGTTACACCATACTGGCTCTGTTGAAGGCCGAGCCCTCTCTCTCTCTCTCTCTTTCTCGCGTGTGTCCAGCAACCACGAGGCGGGGGGAGAGAGATAAGTGCCACTTGATCCCTAGGTTAGTGCTGTTGTCTTCTAAGATAAGAAGCTGGATTTGGATGATTTTGGCCCCATGACAAATCGCTCCTCTTCGTCGGATCAACAAGAGCCGGAGCACTTAAATCATGACCCGACTGCTAATGACGTGATTAATGAGGACAGAGGCTAATGAGACTAAGAGCGAGGAGACGAGCAAAGAACAGGAGTTATTAGTCCACCAGCCGCGCAGAGGCTGGGGGCTCCCCCCTCCCTGTTGCTCGCAGGCGTCACTTTCTCAGCAAGAGAGATGAAGCTTAGGGGTCTGGCGGTGAACATGGCTCCATCAACACACACAGATCCGCTTCCGCAAAAGGATTCGTTTGGTTCTCTGGGATAAAGGGGAATCCGGCGCTCGAGAGGCAACAAGACGTCACGTCACCGACTTATCCAGAGCGCCGTAATGTCAACAGGGTGAAGGAGACGAGAAGCGCAGCTCGTGGCAACAGGAAGAGGCCTCAGACCTGCCCAGTGGGGTTGCCCCGGGCTCCACGCCAGAGACCAGGAGCGTGGCTCACGTGGAAGCCAAAGGCTCTGCTATCAAAAGCGGAAAATCCCTTGCTGTAACTGACGCCTCCTCATGCCCCGTGTCGTAGGCTGCTTTCAACGTTTTACGTATGCGCTTGGATACGGTGGAGTTGTCACAACAGATGACAACTCCACAACAGATCTGTTTCCGTTTCTCTGAACTGCAGTCTGAAATATACTACGCCATGCTTATGCATCACAGGGGTTGGAAGGGACCCCAAGAATCATCCAGTTCAACCCCTGCAATGCAGCTGTCCCATACAGGGATCGAACCTGCAGCCTTGACGTCATCAGCACCACGCTCTAACCAACTGAGCTACCCAGCTGGTTAGTCGGTGAATTCTCATCCGGACATAAGAATGCAAAAAGCACCTGGATGCTGGATGAGGCCAAAGGGGGTAAGTCTAGTCCTGCCTCCTGTTCCCACAGTGGCTGACCAGATGCCCCCATGGGGATCCTGCAAACGGGACCTGAGCCCCACCGTCCTTCTTCACGCAGCGCCATGGTTAAACTGTGGAACTCCCTCCCAGTGAGGGCTGCCAATCTGGATGGCTTTGCAAGAGGACCAGACAATATTCATGGCTATGGATGGCTCCTAGCCAGGATGGCTCTGCTCTGCCTCCACAGTTGAAGGCTGTGATGCTTCCGAATCCCATCTGCTGGAAACCACAGGAGGGGAGAGGACTATTGTCCCACAGGCATCTGGTCGGCCACTGTGAGAACAGGGTGCTTGGCTAGACGGCCACAGGCCTGATCCGGCAGGCTCTTCTCGGGGTTTTATGTTCTTAAAATGAACAAGCCCGTCAGCTCACTTTGGGGGAATGCAAACAGGTGAAACTCGAAAAATTAGAATATCATGGAAAGGTTCATTTCTTTCAGTAATTCAACTTAAAAGGTGAAACTAATATAAGAGATAGACTCATGACATGCAAAGCGAGATATGTCAAGCCTTTATTTGTTATAATTGTGAGGATTATGGCATACAGCTGAGGAGAACCCCAAATTAACAATTTTAACTTTGGGGTTTTCATCAGCTGTACGCCATAATCATCACAATTATAACAAACAAAGGCTTGACATACCTTGCTTTGCATGTCATGAGTCTATCTCATATATTAAACTCCAGTAGCTAATGGAAACAATTGCTTACATAAATGGACTTTTCCACGATATTCTAATTTTTCGAGTTTCACCTGTAAGCTGCCCAGCGCAATGCCCCTCCTCATGGGCTCAGTGCTCCCCCTAACAACCACCACCTCACAGAGAGCTTTGTCCTGCCAGGGGAAGGCAAATGTGTGGCGTTTCTTTGATGCTCTGAAGATAACAGAGGCAGGAAGAGAAAGATCTATAAAATAAATGCCTCGCTGAAGTTTCAGCCAAGAATTACAGATGCCGCCGCCTTGTTAGAGAGGGTTGGGCAGCTGCCGCAGGAACCACAGGGATCCCTCCGAGAGCCAAAATTAAAAATAAACCAAAGGAATTCTGCTGTCCTTTGAACCAAGGGGACGTGTGTCTGTGTGTGTGTGTTTTGGACTGGAGAAGTGGGTTCTTGTTTTTTGAAGCGAGAGACGAAGGGCGCTTTCCAGATTGTTGGTATTTTGGGGCAGGATTCAATCACACGCTGGCAAATTTGTGTTGCGCAGTTGCTGCTGATTGGGAGGTCTTGTGCAACAAAGCTGCTCCCCCCCCCCTCCCGGCACTAAAGACAACAAAAACCACCGGACGCTTGGATAGGTGCTTGCTTTGAGGCAGGGTCTCATCTAAATTCCCCACAAAGTTATGGGAACAAATGCCTCCTTAAATAGGCGTCTGACCTCCGTGCGAAGAAGTCAGGGTGTGTGGGCAGGAAACAGGTCAGGGACTAAGAATCTGTCAGGGATTCTTCAGCTGAGATTCCTGCATTGCAGGGGGTTGGACTAGATGACCCCTGGGGTCCCTTCCAGCTCTACTATGATTCTAAGACCTTCAATTCCTAAGGAAGCACAGCAGCGAACGAGGCCAGCAATCTGGCCGAGACAGGGCAATCTACTACGCAGCCTGCAAAATGTGTTGAAATGCATTAATTGTACAAATGCTGCTTTAAACAAGCAGGCTAGCGACCCACTGTAAGCTTGGGAGAAGGAGCCAAACTGTTGTAGTGGAGTGAGCGGGAACCCCTGCTTTGAATGCAGAAGTGATGCTTTAGGGCAAAACGGTCCCTTTGTGACAAAGCAAACAACTCGGCCACCCATGCAAGCAAGCGCCCCCCCCCCCCCGTTTACTTACTGGGTACCCCTCTGTTTTCTTCTGACACCATTTCAGCAGGGCGTTCCTCTTGGAGCCGCCGTACTCCCTCGCCAAAGCAGCCAAAGGGTCCTTCCTCTCCACGCTGGAACAAGGAAGAGGAAAAGGTTTCGTTAATGAACCTTCCCCCGTTACTCTGCTCGGACTGCTCTGCACTGAAAAGGGGGCCAGGGATTGCTGCCTTCTCCACGTGCCCCCCCCACGCCGAAAAACACACACCATACACGCAACCCTGCAGAAATGGTGGCCAATTTACGCATTTGCTATTAGGAAAACGCAGAGAGAGGGGAAATGTGGCAGGCTCCTATTTTGGCCAGCCGGGCCCTCTTTCGGATAGTCCATCATGCCCTCCCCGTCCCCAAAATGGCCATGCCCACCACTGAGCATGCTCAGCCCTACGCTGCTAAAATCGGCTGTGTGGGCCATCTCCTCTGCATCTGGTGACGCTTTAATAGCTTTATGTATTAAAAAATTAACAAATAGGTGCCAATAGGTGTTGAACGTGTGACATCCGAGTTGAGGCTGCATAGCTCGATGGGTAGAGCATGAGGCTCTTAATCTCAGGGCTGTGGGTTCAAGCCCCATGTGGTGTGAAAGATTCCTGCATTGCAGTGGGTCGTGGCCCCTTCCAACTCTAAAATTCTACGATTCCGCATGCATGGCAGGAGCTCTGCCGCTCAGCGCCGACAGGCAACACTGATGGGCACCCATGAGAGGCATTGGCTCAGTGGCACAGCACTTGCACTGCATGCCAAATGCCCCCCGTTCAGTCCCTGGAAGCCTCTCTAGGCACGGCTGGGGGGGAAAACCCAGCCTGAAACCCTGGGGGCCTCTGCCAGCCAGTGCAGGCAATATAGGGCCTAATAGCCTGGCCTCCATTCCCCCCCTTTCCTTTCTCTCTTTCAGCTCAGCTTCCGTTTCGCTTACCTGAGCTTGCTCGGGGGTTTCAGGCCACTGTGGGTGGAGGTGAGCATCCTGCCGGAGAAGGACATGGAGGGAGGTTTGCTCAGGGATTCCAGTGAGGGGCTTTTGCGAAGAAAGTGGTCTGGCTTCAGGTCCTCGCTTCTCCCTTTCAGCAAGTCTTGGTGGCGAGAGGAGAGAGACAAGGAGCCGTCATTTGCAAACATGATGCCTCCGTGGGGTGGGGGCTGCTGGTGCATGGCTGGCGGCAGGGCTCTCCTTCCTCGGTCCTGTATACCTGAAGGAGCGTCTCCACCCCCACCGTTCTGCCCGGACACTGAGGTCCAGCGCCGAGGGCCTTCTGGCGGTTCCCTTGCTGCAAGAAGCCAAGTTACAGGGAACCAGGCAGAGGGCCTTCTTGGTCGTGGCACCCGCCCCGTGGAATGCCCTCCCACCAGATATCAAAGAGAAAAACAGCTACCAGACTTTTAGAAGACACCTGAAGGCAGCCCTGTTTAGGGAAGCTTTTAATGTTTAATAGATTATTGTATTTTAACATTCTGTTGGAAGCTGCCCAGAGTGGCTGGGGAAACCCAGCCAGATGGGCGGGTATAAATATTATTATTATTATTATTATTATTATTATTATTATTATTATTATTATTAAAGCAGAGGTCCACCTGTTGGGGGTTCTTTGTGATTCCTGCCTTGCAGGGGTTTGTGCTCGATGACCCCTGGGGGTTACTCCCCACTCTACAGTCCTGTGATGCTATGAGCTGATTTCAAGACTCTCTTGTGAGAACACACCTCAAAGAGGAGGGTCTCCCTCCAAACAGCCCCCACCACCCAGGGCTTTGGCGCATAGAGCAGACACTCTCCAAGGGCTTCCCTGTGTGCAAACCCAAGCTTGCCTTTTCCTGCTCAGAGATAACCCTTTTTCAACAGCAAAGAAGTAAACGCAGATAAATGTTTTCTTCTTCTGCTGCTGCTGCTGCAAAGCTTAGCCATAAGCTCTCTCTCTCTCTCTCTCTCTCTCTCTCTCTCTCTCTCTCTCGCACACTTTTGGTTGGCGGTGGCTGGCCTTGCAGCAAGGACTGCAGGAGGGAAGTGAAGACCACGCAACGTTCAGGCCCAGGGGGGCTTGAGTTTGCAATACAGGAAGGATCTACTGAGGATCCTTAGGGGACTTCACTAAAGGTCACACATCCTGCTGTCTTATGGCTGTTCCAGTAAACAGGAGTCCCCACCCCACCCGAGAGATCCCTGGCTCAGATCCTCCCAGGCCATTTACTCCACGGCTGCAGCAAGGAGACGCCTGCGGTCTCCCTCTCCCTCTGCTCCTCCTCTGCTGTGTCTGACTATCTCTGCTCAATTAAGGTAATGGCTGTTCTGCAACTGCAGGAAGATCCAGGAAACGGCACCCTTTTTAATGACCCTCGCGGCAGCTCTGAGAAAAAAAGTCTCCCCTGCACGTAGAGCCAGGCACGTTTCTCCCCCCCACCCACCCCAGGTTCTTTGGGTCCTCGTTTTAAAAAGCTGCTTCTCTAAAAAGCAACCGACGCCGTCCCGAGAAAAACTGGGCGTGCAGAGACCCAGTGGAGGGATTGGTTGCTGCCAATGCCGTTGGACAAGAGGCTGAGGGGAAGTGGACAATACTGACATAGGTGGGCTGGTTGTGTAAGTCAGTGTAAGAACCACAAGCACAAGAACGACGTCACAAGAGCAACCAGGTGCCACAGCAGGAATCCCCGGAAGCTGAGCCTGAGTGTGATTCCCCAGTATACTGCCTCCAAGAGAGGAGGTAGCACATCGCCATCGCAGCCAGCCGCCAGCCACAGCTTCACCCTCCTCCGTGAATTTGCGATTCTATGATTCTAAACCTCTTTTAAAGCCACCCAGGTTGGTGGGCATAGCTGCCTCGGGTGGGAGAAGCCCCCGCAAGCAGGGCCTGAGCACAACAGCACTCTCCCCACTCTGGTGACTCCCAGCCTCCAAGAGTGAAGGTAGAACATACAGTAGCCATTGGGGGGCGGGGTGTCTAAGTAAAATAGGAGTTCCTGCAAACCGGAAGTCTGCCAGGCCTGCCCTGAACTTGAAGACAAGCAACAAATGATCTGCATGAGATCGCGCATACACACACGGTGCCAAACCCCAAAGTGACCCCTAAAATGTCACTAATAGGGCAGAACGGGGGCGGGTGGAACACTTTACATGGGCCCTGCCAACGTGCATGGGGGTCCGAAATATAACCCCTGTGTGTGGGGGAGGGAGGCCGTAATCCCCTGCATGTTTACTCAAAAATATGCCTGTGTGAGAGAAGGGGGAAAACAAAGCCATCCAAGCTGGTGTCCGTCAATGCCTCCTGCGGAAGAAAGTTCCACAGTTCGACGAATGCATGTTCTGCGTGGAGAATGACTTTTTTTTAATCTGCCCCGAGTCTTCCAACATTCGGCCTCGTTGGCCCTAAATCCCAGCGTTACAAAAGAGTGTGTGGCCGGCCGGCCTTTGGACTGTCAGTGCCTTTTGAGGCCGATGCTCTTTTCAGCAGATGACACCCACACAACGCATGGGATTCAAATGTCTTTGGACAAGGGGAGCCTGGGCTGCTGTCAGATCGCTGGAGAACCCCACGGGCTATCGCTGTTCTCTCAAAAGGAGCCGGGAGCCGCTGGGGGCGGGGAAGCAACCCCCCCACACACACACACACGCGGCCTGGGAGGTTGGCTGGCTGTGATTCATCCTTCCGAGCCACAGCGTTGCCCGACGGGCACCGAGGGACGGGAAGCAGCGAGAAAGAGGAAGGAACTGTGCTGGGAAGGAGTCTAAGTGCCCCGATCATGTCAGGCTTAAAACCAGCCACCCATCTCAGTGGCAAGAGGTGGTGGGACACACACACACACACAGTAACAACTAAGAAAGTCGGCCCCTTTGGTCTGGCTGGTGCCTGCTGGGGCTGGCAGGGTGGAAAGCAGGGAGCTGAGCAGTAAGTGGCGCCAGAACCAATGGCAGGTGGAGGCAGTTGGCTCTCATTTTGCCCCCAGCATCCTCCTCCCTGATGGGTTCTGCAAGGGGGAACGCTGAGATAGAGAAGGAAGCCACCCCCTGAGCCGCTTGGGGGGTAGAAAGGCAGGGCAATTGGGGCTGGTTGAATGTAGGTTGGTGGGGAAGTGCCCCGCGGCAGCACCTCATTTTTGAAGGTGGGAGTGTTGCATCCAGAAGGCCTTGCTTGCTATTCTTACAACTCACCTGCCAAGGGAAGCTCTGGAAGATCAGCGTGCTTGGAAAATGCCTTCCCAGAGGGCTTTGGGTTGCTGAAGGTAGAGTGTCTCTGCAACCAAAACAGAGAGAGAAACGGCCACACAATTTAGCTGGTTACACGGCTGGTTAAACCATACACCTGCGAAGACAGAAGGTATGTACCCCCAGGAGAAGGAACATCCCATCTGGTTGCTGTCAAGACACATTCAGCCAATTTCCCCCAGGCAGATCCGGCTCTGAATCGGGAGGTAGGGGAGAATATGCCCCCAGGGATATGTGTGTGGCTTGTTTCATGGCACAGAAAGGGGGTCCAAGGGGGTGATCTGGGGGTGGGAGGATTTTCGAAAAAGGTCAGATTGGAAATAGATTTAGAGTTGAAAATTGAATCCACCTCCCCATTGCATTTCAGGGGGTTGGACTAGATGACTCTTTGGGTCCCTTTGAACGGAGGGGACTTCGGCTTGACCTGGCTCTCTCTTTCCGACTTCTGCGTATCTCTCTGCACACGCCCCAAGGTTTTGGCCCCCTGCCCTCCCCATCACCGCCCACGCCCTAAGCATTTATTGTTTATTAGGGCTCCCGGGAGCAGGGCGGGGGGAGATCAAAACCAGTTCGTTGTTATTATTTTGAAGACGGCACCCAAAGTGACATCCACTGCTGGATTCCGAGAGGAGGTCAGAAGGGTGGGGACGGGGCTTCGCTTTGATCTGCCGGTATTTGGTGCCTTTGCAGAAAAGAAACAAACAGATCCATTTCCCCTTCCTGGTGGCGACGTGCTGAACCTCGCCCCCCCCCCCCGCCCACCTCTCTCTTCCCCTGCCATAAAAGGCTCCCTGAAGTCCGTCCAGCACCCAAATACCTATTCTGCAAAGGAAGGGAGGGGGGGCTGCTTCCTGCGTACCTGGATGGGCGAGACGGCGGCGGCCGGAGCTGTCCTGGTGGGGATGCCGCTGAGGGGGCTCCGGGAGACCTTGTGGACAGGAACGCTTTGTCCCGGACCACCTGTGAGGAGGAGAAAGCAGCCGGTTGGTCTTTGTGGTAGGGCAGAGGAACAGGCTGGGTGCTGGATCAGGCCAAAAGGCGACCCGCCAAGTCCAGCATCACTGTGGCTGACGAGGTGCCGGTGTTGGTTGCAAGCTGCCATCGCTGATGGCAAGTGAGGTCTAATGGAGAGTGAAGGCAGTGTGGTGGTGTAAATGGCCCTAAGAAGAGGAGTCTTTGCTGGATCAGGCCAAATGGGGCCCATCTAGGCTGGCACCCTGCCCTCACTGTGGCCAACCAGAGCTAGGGCTACATGCTGCCATCACTGATGGAGAGTGAGGTCTAATGGAGAGTGAGGGCAGTGCGACATAAATGGCTGCAGGAAGAGGCTGGCTGCTGGATCAGGCCAAAGGAGGCCCCTTCTGGGCCAGCATCCAGCTCTCATGGTGGCTAAATGGATTTGGCTGCATGCTGCCATCACTGACGGCAAGTGAAGTCAGGTGGAGGTGAGGGCAGCAAGATATAAATGGACGCCATAAGAAGGGAGCCCATCTAGGCCAGTATCCTGTCCTCAATGTGGCCAACTAGGCGCCAGCTAGGGATACATGCTGCCATCACTGATGGCAAGTGAGGTCTAATGGCAGCATGTATCCCTATCTGGGTCAGCATCCTGTCCTCACACAGGCCAACTAGGTGCCCCAATGGGCAGCCTGTAAGCAGGACCCGAGTTCAAGCAGCGCTCTGCCTGCTTGTGATTTCCAATTAGTGGTATTCAGGGGCACATTCAGGGGCATTCAGTGGCTAGTAGCCATCAACAGCCTTATCCTTAGGCATGGATTTGCCCAACCCCTTTTAAAGTCACCCCGAAAGCCCTGTAATGCAAGACTGCAGGATTCCCAGAGGCAACTGGCTGTCCCCTGTTGGAAGCAGGGAAGCTGGTCTGATCATTTTCGGTCTAAAACGCAAGGTTTGACTCGGCATATACAGGAAGGGTTGCAGCTCAGCAGCAGAGCATCTGTTGGCATGAAGGTCCCGGGTTCCATCTACGGCATCGAAACAGCCGGCCTGCTGGATCCGGCCAAAGGGGGCCCCTCTAGCCCAGCACCCTGTTCTCCCAGTGGCCAACCAGATGCCCATTATGGGAAGCCCACAAGTAACTACAGGAGTCTCCCCTCCTGATTAGCCCTGCATTTTAATCGCCATTTTGAACTTTTAAAAAATGCTGTTTTGCTGCATGCATATTGCTGCGCAGAGCCCTGACATTTCAAGAGATGGTGCATGTATAAAGGCAAACAAATCCAAACAGGAAATACGAATGAGAGCTGTGTGGGGCGCACAAAGACATTTTGTTAGAGAAATAAAGAGACCCTCAGCTCTGTGGCGTTTTGGGGTTTTTACCTGGGCACCCCAAGTCGAACGACTTGATCAACGATTTGACGGTAGCCAGGGACTCGGGGGGCGTTGGTGACGCGCGGCTGACAGAGACCCCCTGCCAGCGGCTGGCAGGATCCGCCTCGACTGTGTCCATCACCTCGATGGTTGGCCTGGAAGGAAGAGATGAGAGGAAGGTGAGAGGGAGGAATCGTCTCGATCTTCTTGAGTCCTGAACGGAAACCCTGGTGGGGTGGGTGTGAAACAGCACTAGCCCTGGGATTTTGCTTGCGTTTGTCTGCATTTTAACCTCCTTCCCGCCTCCTGGAATCATCAAGTTTTACAGTTGGAAGGGACGCCCAAAGGTCATCTAGCCCAACCCCCTCTCACAATCCTGAAACGACGTGGGAAACAAATGTACAGCTGTCCTTAGAAAGCCACACGTCTCTGGATTTGTGATGCAGTTCTTCAAACGGAAAAAATGGGGTAAAAAAAAAAAATGAGGTGTGGGGAACCTTTGGCGCTCCAGATCTTGCTGAACTAGAACTCCCATCACTGACATTGGTCATGCTTGCTGGAGCTGTTGGGAGTTGCAGCACAGCAACATCAGGGCGCCAAAGGTTCCCCACTCGTGTGTCCGAGTGAAAACAGCATACAAAAATGCATTACGTGAGGGGGGAATTGCTTGCAAAAACAAAAAGTGTCTATATTGAGAGAAATATTCCTTAAAAATGGTGAAGGGTTTTCATGAAGATTTGGGAAAAAAAAGAACAGCAAACGGATGCAGGAGTGTGGCAGAATGAACTGAAGAAGGAGGAAAAAAGAGAGACCGAAATTGACAAGATTGGCCCATCCCGCTGTAAGGATGACAAGGATAATGTAAAAGCAATGCAGAATAATGAGGACAGAGATAAAGTAAAAGAGCTATAAAATAATGACAAGGATGACAGAAATAGTGTAAAAGCACTGTCAAATAAAGTTAAGGATGACAGAGATAATGCAAAAGCTAAATATTATCGTTATTTCTTGCTGCATTCCCCCCACAGCTTTATAATTTTCTGCCGGCGAAAGGAACATAGCAGGACTGAAGAGCCAAGGTCTACCCACAATGATATGCAATGGAAGAGAGTTCCAAAGGTTAGGAGGTGCCCGATTCCCACAGTGTGGAGAATGGACTTCCTGATAGGAGGGCATCTGCAACTACATCATGCATGACAGATGGCCATCCAACCTCTGCTGGAAAACTTCCAAGGAAGGAGAGTCCACCACCTTCCAAGGGAGACCGTTCCACAGTTGAACAGCTCCTACTGCCAGAAAGTTCTTCCTGCTGTTTAGTCAGGACCCCTTCCTTGTAATTTGTAACTTGGGTTTGGGTCCTCCCCTCCAGAGCAGGAGATATTCCAAGTGACAGCCCTTGAGATATCGGAAGGTGCATTTTACGCTATTTTCTAAGAGGCGCAGAAGGCAGGGCCAGCTGTTCTGTCACCCTGTTCCCCAAACAACAGGCTTAACATAACAAGAAGTATAATTATTATGGTACCCCTTGAAAACCAACAAACTTAGGGTCGTGCGGCCTTTTGGGGTGGTCAGTTTTTGAGACTCATGGCTGCAGTGGTTGATTTCCCATTCATAACTTTTTTTAATGTGGCTTGCCACCTGCGATGCAATGACTTGCCATTTATGTGGATGCAGGAAAGGGGGGGGGAGGATGACAACAGGCACACGAGACGGATGAAAGACCATCAGATTCTGCGCTGAATGAGCTTCTCTTTTTCTCCTCCGAGCCTCGTGAGAGCCATTCTCTCTCTTTTCCTCCCCCTGGCACCTAGTCCATTCCCAAACAGCTGCGTGGCTTTGGCTGGGCTATTAATAGGCACTGAATACTTTTTCTCGGGGGGAGAGGTGTACATGGAGGGGGTTCTTTCTCCCCTCTTTTAGCATCCCAGCCTTGTCTCTGCAGCACAACGGCAGGCCAAGGTGGGGGAGCCTTGCTCACAGCTCAAAGGAGGCACTGTCTCCGGGCGAACACTGCCTGCCCTGCCCCTTGCCAAGTGCCCGGATTTTGGGCCAAAGGGAAGGGGAGAGCAGCAAGAGGGGCAAAAAGTGCCCTGGGGACGGATCGCCCCAGTCCTGGCCTGATCCAATACAGGGTGCGGAAAGAACAGAGTTTAGGAAGAAGAGACATCCGCTAGGATTTTTTCAATTTCGCTTTTTAGCAGACTGGAGTGGTGTGCTTCCGGATCCTGCGTACGAGGGGCAGCAGCTGAGCTGGGCTGGGCTGTTGTTTTTTTAACAGGGCACAAAAGGCCAAGCAGAGGCCGGATTCTGCAGGAGGGCGGCGGAGCAGGAGAATGAGGACGGGGGGGGGGGTTTCCAGCCAGCCTTTGGCCCCTTGGGGCTGTGCACCCAACCAGAGGGGAAAGGGTCCTTGGGGGCCACGATGGCACGGGGTTTGCTTGGGTAGGAAATGATAGAGTTGTACCGTTGGGAGGGACCGAACGGATAATCGAGCCCAACCCCCTGTGATAAGAAAATGAGGACAGAGTTGTTTTTAAGCATTTCCCGAGGAGGAGGCCAGCTAAACACCAATCTGCCATGATGGCCTTTGCTTTTCCAGATGTTTTGGGCTCCAGTTCCCATCAACCCCAGCTGAGACAGCCCTGTTTCAGATGACACTTCCCATCACCCCCAACCCAAGTGGCCATGTCTGGACCTGGGGCGGGTAGGAGTTGTGGACCAAAATATCTGGAGCTCATCAGGTTGGAGAAGGCTTTGCTGTGACCCCAAAACCATTTTACTGGGTTTGAAGGGCTACTGGGCATGAACGCACAGGTGGCTATTCTGAATGCATCCTGCAAAAAAAGAGCAGGAACTCACAAAGAACAGAAGCTTTTCTCCAGCAGATGTGACAAAGGTTCTGTCTATTTCAGGACCCCGTTTCCCACATTGCCTTCTGGAAAACACACAGACATGGAGACATGGGACTTGGAGGCAAGGCCTGCCTCTCGCTGTTGCTCCCCAGCCAATGGTCTTCAGAGGTAGACTGCCTCGGGAGCTGGAGGCTTCACGTAAACAGCAGTACAGCCTTACCATGCAGCTAGCCAGCATCACCTGTCTGGATGCGCTCGCCAGGTAGAAATCTACACACACACACACACACACACACACACACGGGAGATCCGCTCTGATCACATCTACGTTTAAGGAAGGCGCAGCAGATATTTTAAACCGACAAAAGTATAGAGAGAACAGGCGGAGAAGGGCACCTGGGCTGCCAGTCGCAGATTTATTTGCAGTTTTGTACAGGTCTGTTGAAATATTAGTCTCCCTCCCTCTCTTACACACAGACATACATATACGTGGCTCAGCAAATTATGTTTACAAGTATGGAAGTCAAGTAGTCCGATTGCAGAGCATTCCTGAATTGCACACCAGTGTCTGCAGGTGGGATCTGCCCCAGGCGGGTGTACTTCTGGGTGTCCCCACCACCCATCAGAGGAGGTGGGGGGGCCTCCAGGCTTGACCTCAGTGCTTCTGATCGAATGAAGTGTCTGAAGTTCATATGTGTGGCACAATATCAGCAGAGACCTGCTGGGACCCCAGGGTTCCCCCACCTCACCCCACCCCAATGCCTTCTGCAAAACTACGCAAGGGCATGAGGGGTGCGAGGCTGGAAGTTTCCCGCCCCTTGCTGTTATTGATCTGGAGCGTTTGCAACCCACTCCTCATCAGCCCAAAAGCTGAGTGGCTTACATACAAACAATCAAGGTGAGATGAGTCCCTGCCTGCAGGCGCACTGTCATGGCACAAAAGGAAAATGCGACGGGAAGAGAAGAGGAAAGAAGAAGTGAATCCAGGGTCAGTTCTTCCAAGTTAAACAGCAGTTCTTAAAAGAAACCGTCTGGAAGGGAATTTCACAACATTCTACCTCCCAGGGACTTGTGGGAGGGGCTACAATGACAAGGTGGCGGGAGGAAACAAGCCAAGGACCCCTGGGGAAAAAGCAACAAGAGAAGACACTGTTCATCCATGCTCCAGATGGGCGGGGAACAAATAATAAATACATCTCTGGGGCTGGAGGGCTAAATGGCACCGTTCCAGATTTGGCTCAGAGGCTGGCTGCTGCCGACCCTCAAAGTCTACTTGTGCAAATTTCTCAGCAACTGTTCTGCGGGAACACAGAAACAGCACTTCAGGGCATTTCAGAATGAGCGCCGGTCATGCCACGGACTTCTCCTGAGTAAAGATTCTGAGGAATGAAATAAAATAAAACGTGGACTTTCGATTGCCTTCACAAGGGATAGACGGGACCACCCTTCTGCCGGCTCTGTGGACAGGACTCCCTGCAGGGTCGTGGGCTCCCAAGATCCACCAGCTTGGCGCTTTCGGTCTGGGGGGGAAAGGAGCCATTTCCCGGGCTGAAACGTCAGCGATGCAAGCCCAACGTTTTAAAAGCATTCTTGTAATCCAAAAGGGTAGCTTCAAGTTGGAGAGGAAGAGACCCACAGTCCCGTCACCCCCGCAAGTCAGGAGAATTCAAGCAGCTTCCAAGTTTGCAAAGGGGGGAGAAGTGGGGGCGCAGGAAGACGGCTCTGTAGTGCAGCTACCGAGGGCATCCTCACTTGACCCTCATTGCCATCTGCCCTTTCTTCTTTCCTGCCTTCAGATCTCAGGAGAAGCAGCAGCAAGTGGGATCCGGAACAGCAGGTGGGTTTCTGGGTTTGAAGTCGTGCACTGCCACCTAGTGGCTGGTCCCTGTCGCTGGACCTTGAGGAAGCATCCAGGCAGGTGAAGACCGCCGGGTTATGATGGATGGGCAACACTCAGCCCCACCGGACGGACATTTGCTTTGTGCTCCATGTGGACAGTTGCCGTGGCAAACCCAGAACAAAGAGGTACGTGCGGTGGCAGGTCGTTCTCAGCGGAGAACCTCAAGTGTGCAGATTATCAGCTTTTTCCCATGCCCAGAACTGGGTCGTTTTAAAAACCTCGAAGCATCAGAACGCAAAATTGGGGGCCTGCAGCAACCCCGAAACTTCAGCTTCTCACATATTGCTTTCACGCAGCCTTCAGAGAGAATAAATCTCCCCCTTAAAAAGTTAGGTATCGGAGAGGGGAAAAAGACAGAGAACACGTAGAAATGGCGGTCTGGAGAAAATGCCGGGAAATTGTTTTGTTTCAAGTGCTCAGATGTTTCTTTCCCAGGTTAAAACCCCGTATTCTTCACCCACGTTTTCAAGGAGGAGCTGTTACGTGTGGCATTCCTGAGCCCCTGGGCTGGGCTGTGTGCTTCATCCAGGGCCCGGCTAATTGACTGGGATCAGAGATCTGTGGAAAGAGAAAGGGAGACCAAAGTTGGGCTTTAAGGGGTGCTGACAGGAGGCAGAGTCCAAAAAAATGGATGAATTGAAACCCGCCCCCCACCTGAAACGTATACTGAGCCAGGCCACTGGTGCATCAAGCTCATGCAGCGTTGCCTTCATCGAGGATGAGATGCCAGCCCCAGCCAGCATGCCCAACTGTCAGGGATGATGGGAACTGGAGTCCAACAATGTCCAGAAGGCACACGCATTCGGTGCCCAGCTCCCATTGTCCCTGATGGTCAGACCCTGTTGCCTGATGGGAACTGGGAGTCACCTGTGGCGAGGGGAATCATTCTCCAGGCGACCCGGCTGGGAAGTGCTTGCAAACTGGAGGGGGTGGTGGTCTTCAGGCCATTCATGGGAAATCAGAGGCAATGATTTGCTGCTGTTGACTAAGAACTTTGATCTTTGCAAGGCAGCCCTGAGGCCCATTTTTCACCAGTTCACATGACCTGCCACGCAGGGGGAGGAGGGGTTGTATGGACTGCTGAGACAGAATAAACACAACCCCCCTCCCTGAATTTTGAGCATATTTTCAATTGTCAAGTTCTTGGCCCTCCTTGGAAAGGTTCTCATCGTTTCCTACAGTGGTCAAGACTCCTGCCAAAATAAGATCCTTTGACTTTGCCCAGAGGTTTTTTGTACCATTATCCGTTGGTGTTTAAAGGCCTAAATGACTCAGGCCCCAAATATCTTGATAGACGGCCCCTTTCCCTACAGACCCTTTTGGCAGAGGCAGCCCTCATGGTAGTTCCTCCACCCTCAGCGAGGCCTTCTCTGGGATGGCCCCCAAGATGTGGAACTCCTTCCTCACAGAGGTGGCGCCTGGCACCTCCAATGCACAGCCTTCGGGGAATGCCGAAGACGCGCCCCTTCTGCTCTGGCTATTGACACGTGAGATGTCACCTTATTTTTATGGTTGCGAGTTGTTTTAAATTGCTTTTAAGGCACCCCTGGGCCTTCGGGTGAAAGTTACGGGATAAATAAATAAATAATAGTAAATAGTAACCCACACCGCCGTTGAACCCCATCACGCCTGCGAAACAAACCTCTTCTCCGCTCCAGACAGGCCCCTCCGAAACTGTCTCCTTACCCGAGAGGGCTGGCATCCGCCGAGCCCCCAAGGCAAATGATCAAGAGGCAGATGGGGGGGGGGAGGGTGTTAAAAAGGGGGCTCCCTTCCCCCCCCCCCCATTAAAAGCGAGAGCCCGGCAGCCTTCTCAAGCCTCTGCAAGACGGGACAGCCGCGACACACATGGAACGGGACGTGAGGGGGAGACACCAGCGGACGAGGGGGCTTAGTACACACACAGAGCGCAAAGCTGGACTCTAGAAGAGAGAAAGGGAGGTTAAAAAAGCAACGGAAGCAAACAAATAAAAATAAAAATTGTTAAAGCACAACGCAGCCTTCGGGGCATGTGCAAAGAGCAAAAAAAATAATAATGTGGGAAGGAAGAGGGTTATTAGGTTATTAGGGCTGGGAGCAGGCATGAGGGGTGGGTTTTATTTTTTTGCCCTTTGCACTGCCAGAGAACCTCTTACCTTCAGTTCAGGTGCGCTTTGGAGACCTTGGGGGTTTGCGGTCTGTATCCTCTCCGGGAACAAAAAGGGAATGTGAGAGTGAAAGTGGCGGAGAGAAAGCGGGGCTGGTGTTGTTGTGGGAAAGAAGTCAAAGGACAAGCGCTCCAAGCTGGAAGGGCAGGTGGTTTGCTGCCTGGGGCGAAGGGCACAATGATGGCACCCCCACAGAGAGGCCGACAGGAGTGGCAGCTCAGTTTTACCCTGACGCTGGCGGCAAGACAGCATCCTCCACTGCCCTTGAGGAGCTGGAGGCTAGTTTTGGGGGGCCAGGACAGGCTGTGTAGACTGAGGACCTCAGCCTTCCTTTACAAAAAGAAAAAGCAAGCTGCTAGTCCTTATGGATGGGCAGAGATATTCTTGAAAGCACACCGAGGGGGTCAGAGGAAAGGAGGTTCAGAGCCTTCATACCTCTCTTCACTCCATAGTTATGCGAATTATTCAAAATAAATTATGCAGATTTGCACCGCCAAGTCCGGCAGCAGAGCTGAAGTTTCCTTGGCTTTAAGAAGTCTAGCTGTATCGCTTTCTGTGGAGGACAAATACCTGCCCCCTCCAACACACGCCCAGAGATGCAGTAGGCTGATCTGCCCCACAAAGGGAGGGGGGCAGACCCACTGCAACGTGTAATGAATAATGTTACGGACTAAAGAAAGTCGGCAGAATCAGGGTGGTTTCGGCGCTGCTGGCTGCTTGGCGGTTCCACGGCGGAATCGAATTTGCGATACGACAAGGAAGCTGGACAGAGGCGGGGAAAGGGGGGAGAACACCGAGCAAAACAGACAGAGAGGCGGGTTGATAAAGCGAGGCTCCTTCAACAAAAAACACACCCTTTGGGAGAACCAGGTTAGGCTTATGGTTTTTTTTTTAGAGGGGTGGTGCTGGGGCTCCTCATCTCATGTTTTCCATATCGTGGACCCGGCTGAAGAAGGAGCAGGTCTGAACAGGAGTGCATCCAACTAGGGTTGATATTTTACACATCCAGGGGACAGACACATTGCATTCCCGTTGTGTGTGCATATCTGTGCGTGTGTGAGGGCAACAGATTGCTTGCAGCTGCGGTTTTCTGCTTAGCAGCGACCCCTTCATTGCAGGGGGTTGGACTCGATGACCCTTTGGGTTCCTTCAAACGCTGCAATTCTATGACTCTAAGACCTGTTGGATCAGGCCAAAGGGCCAGGCCAGGGTTTCTCAAACTTGGGTCATTGGCTGTGGTTGGACTACAACTCCCACCATCCCTAGCTAGCAGGACCCATGGTCAGGGATGACGGGAGTTGTGGTCCCACAACAGGCGGGGGACCAAAGGTTGAGAAACCCTGGCCTAGACAAAACAGAGCAAACAAGGGCTGAAGGCCGCAGCCCTCTTTTGTGGGTGCTCTTCAGAAACTTGCAATCAAGGATAGACTGCCTCTGATCCTGGAAGTTCCACGCAGCCAATCAGCCACCTTCGCCTTCACAGATCTGTTGGGTCCCCTTTCAACACCCCCCCCCCAGTAACATGTCTGAATGAAATGTAACTGGCTCCCAAGGTGGAAAAGAGAGAAGTCTTTCTCTTTCACACACACACACACACACACACACACGTCAATTGCCAACATTCTGTCACATGCTGGTGTGACCAAGAAATCGCAGTTGGAAGCGCCACTGAGAACTGAAGATAAACCTGCCCTTCACCAGAGACGCCCCCCCCCCCGGGTTCCCTTAGGAGCAAGTTCCCCTTTGCCACCAACAAAGGAAGAGGGTCCTCAACTGACCCCCGGCTGCTGTTCGCTCTTCAAATTAACCAAATGAACAACTTTAAAAAAAACGTGTTCCTGCAGGAAACGGAAGTTCGTCCTCAGGGTGTTTTGTATACTAGAAACCCTTGCTCACTTTTGCACGCATCCCAGTCGCCATGACGACAGGCATTTTGCTTGCATATGCGGGACGGGAGGAACAAGTGGGACCAGATCATGAGCAGAGTGAGACCCTCTGGAATGTGGAGCCCGTCAAACCACGGTTTAGTGTGAGGTGCATGAGAAGGAACAAGACGAACAAGCTGGAGGGACAGTGACTGGCAGGAAACCTTTCTTTGCGCATCAGCTGAGCAGCTTCAACAAGCCTCTGGATCACGAGAGCCCAAAGAGAATGTCTTTGGGGAGGTCTAGGGAGGGCCTCCTCGTGAGCCAGAGGGGCAGCGGGGTTTTGCTGAGGCTGCTCAGGTGCAAGGAAATGGCGGCAGTCGATGTGCCACCCTGCCCGTCGGCTGCTGGGCAGGAAAGCTGAGCAGCCTCAACAAAGCCCTCTTCAGGCTCAGGGGAGGGTCTCCTCGTGAGCCAGACTCTCCAGGGTGCTCCTCATTTTGGGGTCCCACTGCCAGGCTCCTGGCAGCTGCATGTAAATGGGGAGTTGCCTTTATAGTTCACAAACAGTTCCTGGTTGGGGCGACACGGGGAAGTGCGGTTCATTAAAAGCAGAAATTTCTTATGTTCTTCCTCTTGGCCAAGTGGGAGGCAGAAGGATGTGAAGAGAAGGGAAAAGGGAGTGCGGAAGGCCTTGGGCCAGTTTGATAGACATTGGGCACCCTGTTCTTGCTGCTGAAGCAGGCACCCAGCCCTGGCAGGTGTGCTTTCCCCTATGAGAATGTAACTTAATTTCTATAAAGTACCCCTGGATGGTTAAGTCCAGTCAAAGGTGACTATGGGGTTGTGGCGCTCATCTCGCTTTGAGGGCAAGGAAGCAGGCATTTGTCCACAGACAGCTTTCCGGGTCATGTGGCCAGCATGACTAAACCGCTTCTGGCGCAACAGAAACACCATGATGGAAACCAGAGCGCACGGAAACGCCATTTACCTTCCCACCGCAGCAGTACCTATTTATCTACTTGCACTGGCATGCTTTTGAACTGCTAGGTTGGACAGAGCAACGAGAGCTCACTCCGTCGCGGGGATTCGAACCACCGACCTTCCAACCGGCAAGAGACCAACAGGCTCAGGGGTTTAGACCACAGCGCCACCCGCATCCCTTCATTTCTACGCACGGGCAAAGGAAAGGCGAAGGAGATGCCTCTCTCTAAGCCCATGTAATTTACAGGCCCGGGAAGTCTACCTTCATTCTGTGTGAGTAAAAGCTGCCCTGGACACCCCCAACTGGCACTGTTCACTGAAGTAAACTCAGAGCGTTGCTGGCCAAAGGGAGAGGCGATTCTCAAAGGGTCCCGGACGACATGCGATAGATACATGGAAGACAGGCTCTTTGCATACCAAAAAAGGAAAAGAAAAGGAAATGCAACGGAACCTGCTTGGAAAAGGAGACACACAGAGAAAGAGTGCGACGGCATGGACAGCGAAGGGAGTGCAAACTTCCCTGGGTGCCCGCGACCCCCTACAAAGAGCCACTGGCCCGGTGCCCCACGCACCTTGTGCTCCCTCCCTGGGCCTCGTCCAGCTCCTTCTGCAGCCTGGCGCTCTTCTCCTCCTCCTCCAGCAGCCGGCGCTTCACTGTCCGCAGCTCCTGCTGGGCCTCGCACTTGATGTCGTTGGCCACGACCACCGCCGTCTGCAGGTCGGCTTGGAAGCGGCGCCACTCAGCCGTGTCCTCCTGGAGTCGAAGGGGAGAGGAAGCGAGAGGTTGAGACTCGGCCGACAAAAGTGGCCAGCACTGCAGGGAGGGTGGCTGGCGTCGGTTATTGCGGACGCCGGCACAACAAGGCAGTCGCTGTCACTTTGCGTGGGAGGGAGGCTGCAGAAGGACAACCCCCCCCCCCTGGTTTGGAGCCTCTTCCCAGGCTTAGATGATTGTAAGCTCCTTCGGGCAGAGACCCTCCTCTTACTTATTCATTTAATGAAATTCAAACACCGCTTGACTTTTTTTTTTAAAAAAAAAAAAGCCTCAAAGGGGTTTAAAAACGATAAAGCATTAAAATCGAGACAAATTCACCGCCCTACTTTAAAACATACAAAAGTTAAAACGCTAAAACTGATTAAAATTACACTGACTTTCAAAACATTTGGACAGGCTTGTTGAAACAGAAGTGTTTTTAGCAGGTGCTACGTTTCAGAAGTGCGACAGCCGTATTGATGACGCCTGAGTTTGTTCTAAAGCTGGAGGCTTTTAAGCAGAGGTCGGATGGACACCTGTCGGGATTCCAGTCCTCGGAACCTTCTGCACGCAAGGCAGGTGTCCTGCCACTGAGCTCCCTTCTCACCTTCATCTGCTTGTTCAGGGTCTTCAGCTGCCTTTCCAAATCCATCTTCTGGACTTCCATTTTCAGTAGATTACCTGGGAACAGGTAAGGTAGGAAGAGTCTACTGAGATAGGACAGAGAGGGTGGGGGCACCGCAGACACTGCCAAGGTAACACAGGGCAGTGACCTTATCTCGAGCCAGACCTCCGGGCCCATTTAGCACAATATAATCAACACAGACTGGCACAGATTTCTACCCCCCAAAACGGGTTGCAGTTTTAAAAGAATGCACATACCCTTATTCAGATTCCAAACACTAAAAAAACTTGCTGATGCCCAGAACACCTTTGGCAGCACAACCCTACATTTACTCAAAAGTTGAGTCTTACTGTATGCAGTGGGGCTTACTCCCCAATTAAGTGACCGTAGCCCAGTTACTTGCAAGAAACTGGAAAGGTGAAGAGATCCCGACAGTGGAAGAATGGCAGATGAAGCTAATGGACTTTATGGAACTCACCGAACTGACCGCGAGAATCCGAGACCAGAGGGAGGAGAAGGTGTCGCAGGAGTGGAAGAAATTTAAAGATTATTTAGTAAATTGTGTAAAATTGAATATTTGAGCAGAATTAGCCAGTAGAAATGGCTTTAGCTAGTTAATGTCAGTTAAAATTGCTTATAAGAGGTTTTATTGTAAACGATTTAATTGTTTAATAATATCTTAGGATATTTGGTTTAAGTGATGAACTATATTTGATTAACTAAATCTAAAAGATTATTAAGAGATATGGTTAATGTGTAAGGAAAAGGATACAAAGTTACCCAAAATATATATATGGATTTTGAATGCAGTGGAGGGAGCGGGGGAAATCCTGTCCCGTGTTGAGAAGATAGAAACTAGAATGGTATAAAGATAAGTGTTTATTTAGGTATGTATACGTTTTTTCTTTAGGTTTATTGTGATTGTTGTTGGATTTGTTTATTGTTTACTGTGTTCTTTATTGTGTATTTGTGTACGTGGTGTTTCTTTTTTGTTCTTTATACGAAAAATAATAAAATATATTTAAAAAAAAGTGACCGTAGCCCTAACCTAGCTAATTTGCTTCTGTCCCGGCTTGTGAAACAGCTTCACCAGCAGGTGGCGATCTCACAGGCCGGCTGGCCCCAATCCAGCTATCATCTTATTATTTTATTGCCTTTATATCCCGCCATTTTTCTCCAACGAGCTCAAGACGGTGTGCGCATTGTTCTCCCCCTCCTCATATAACCCCCCCCGCAACAACCCTGTGAGGTAGGCTGGTCTGAGAGGCGCAGTGACTGGCCCAGAGTCACACCCACTGAGCTTCATGTCCAAGAGGGGATTTGAACCCTGGTTGCCCTAGTCTGACATTCTGACCACTACACCACCATTGGCTCTTTTGGGACCCTGTTTCTGCCCACCCCCCCTTCACCTTATTGGATATTTGTTGCTTGCGACAGCAGCCTGACGACATCCTTCACTTGTTGTTGCGCAGAGAGAAAGGCATGCTGTGCCTCCCTCCGCTTCCTTCCCAAACAGGCAGCACTAACTTGAAATTTATTTCTTTACTGGAGGGCAGGAGGGATGGTTGGGGATCTCAAGCAATCCCTGCCAACTCCATAACCTGCTTGCAATTTCTCTCTATATACTGTCCTAAATCCTCCCCCCCCCCTGGTTCCACCTACTCTCCAAGTCGCTGATGATCTGGTTGTCGTGCAGTTTGAGCGCCCGGTGTTGCTCCACCTGGTCTTCCAGCTCAAAGATGGTCTCCTTCAGGTTCTTGATCTCGGCCTCGTTCTCAGACGTCTTCTCCTGGAGCTTGTGGTTGGTTCGGCTGAGCTGGTCCGCCTGACGGTCGCACGTCTCCTTCAGCTGAGCACGCTCCTTCTCAATCTGCACAGAGAGAGAGGAAAGGGTGAGAAATCGCACCAGGGTCCCTGCATTGCAAAGGGCTGGACTAGATGACCCTTTGGGTCTCTTCCAACTCTACAATTGTACGATTCTGTTATTGTACTGTGCGATGCTAAGATGCCACCGATAAGTGCAGGTGGAGAGCACACGGTGTTTAGTTCCCCGGAGACCACCAGCTTCCATTTAAATAAGAAAAAATTAATTGAAAAGGACCGTATCCGTGATGCCTGTCCCAATAAACTGGGTTTGCTGTCTTATTTGGGGGGATCTAGCCACCTCCGGCTGCTCCTGGACAGGGATGGATAGCCTGGCCGCAATAATCTCTTGCAACACCAGAACTCATAGGCAGATTTGAGACATATAAAAGGAAGTCCTTCGCTCGGGCCAGGAGACGAACCCCTGGAGGACTGTGACACACAGAAACAGGGCTGTCAGGAACCAGGCTGTGTTAGCGGAGCTGCAAAATCGCTTCCATGCCCTCACCTCGGATGCCGATTCTGGGCCAGCAAGTTGCCAACCTCGGAAGACGGTGTGGAAGAGATTTGTGGCGAGGATAGGGGACAGAGGCAGCCATGTGCGGAGGGAACAGGATGTCCCGGGAGGTGGGCTGTCTTCTCACGATGTGAGAAAGAAGTTGCCAAGTCTTATAAAGCCCACTGACCACAACCCCGCCCTCCTGATTCGTGTGGGCACCAACGGTACTGGCCAGACACAGCCTTCAACGTGTTGGAAGGGACTGTGGGGCTCCGGGAAGGTAACTGAAGGGCCTCGGGATGCAGGTGGTCTTTCCATCGCTCCTTCCTGTCAAAGGCTGTGTCCCAGGAAGAGCGGGGGAAATACTGGAAGTCGTCAGGAAGGGTTTGGCTTCTTGGATCATGGTCTCCGCTTCCTTGAAGAAGGAGTTCTGGCAAGAGATGGGCTTGCACCTCACAGCGGTTGGCAATAATGTGCTTGCTAAGAGTCTCGCGAATGTAATCAGGAGAGCTTTGAACTAAAGCCAGAGGAGGAGGAGGAGGAGGAGGAGGAGGAGGAGGAGGAGGATGCAGACAGTATAACAGATGACAGGAGAACACCTGGTTCTGGGGATAATAGCATTACTCAGAAAGCCCACGGAAGTCAATGGGTCCACCAGTTTCAACTCTGAGCAGAATATAGGTGGTGACAGCCCCAAATCTAAGTGGAAGGAAAGGATGAAACTTAGGGTGTCTGTGGTTTGTTTTTGTTTTTTAAATCCTTCGGCAGTTAAAACCCCAGTTAAATAACGATTTTTAAATAGGCACCAGCTTCTCTGCAGATTTCCATACAGCCCAGCAACCACCCCACCCCTCCCCACTTGCTACGGTCATCGCCAACCTCGGCCAAAAACACACCTAGAGTTTCCACTTCTCCGTAAATCAGGTGGTGACTTTTGGCAGGATATCCCGGCTCCCCCCCCCCCCCGTCCCGGCAAAAGTTCTTCCCACGGGCCGCTCCCTAACTGTGGGAGGTGGGGTTTCCAAGCAGGGCAGCAGCGAAGGTTAATTGCGGGCTTGGGTTACGAGTGCGAGACTCGCCAAGAGAATTAACATGCACTCATCCATTGTGTTTCCCCCCCTTTCCCTGAGCACAGCGAGAGCACCTGGTCTCTCTCAGAAAAAAACAAAAAACACCAAGCTGCTAATGAGGTCCATCTGTCTGGGAGGGGGGGGGGAGTGCTGAAGGGCTGGACCAGGAAGGAGGAAATTGCTGCAATTGCGGTGAAAAGGATCATTCAGCTGAATGTCCAAACGGATGCAGTTCTTCAGGGAAGGGAGCTTGTTACTGTGTGTTGCCCAGATTTTGGATATACAGGAGAGGCTTCGGACTCAATCGGATCGCTGGTCGGCCTGTGTCCGTGTTGTTTGTACCAGGAGTGGCTAACTCATGGCACTCTGGGCGCTGTTGAACTGTGGAACTCCCTCCCACAGGAGGCAGTGATGGCCACCAGCTTGGACGGCATTAAGAGAGGAGGGGGTGAATTCATGGAGGTTAAGGATGTCAAGTGTCTGCTAGCCATGAAGACTTGGCTCTGCCTCCATAATCAGGCAGTCTTGAACAGGCATAGGCAAACTCCGGCCCTCCAGATGTTTGGGACTACAATCCCCATCATCCCTGAACACCGGTCCTGTTAGCTAGGGATGATGGGAATTGTAGTCCCAAACATCTGGAGGGCCGGAGTTTGCCTATGCCTGGTCTTGAATATCAGTAGCTGGAAACCACAGGAGGGGAGAGGGCTCTTGGGATTCCCACAGGCATCTGGTTGGGCATGGGGCTCTTAATCTCAGGGCTGTCGGTTCAAGCCCCACGTTGGGCAAAATATTCCTGCATTGCAGAGGGTTGGACTAGATGATCCTTGGGGTACCTTCCAACTCTACGATTCTATTTAAGTGAATCAAAACAGTGAAGATTTTAACAAGCTGCGAGGGGGAAAGGGAGAAACCAAATAGAGCCGTTTTGCTCACAGCTCCACAAAGAGGGAGAGAACAGAGCGCGGCTATTTCACAGTAAACGCCCTGTGTGGAAACTGCCTCACAAGTATATAATACTGGGCAAGAGGGACCAAACTACACACGCTGTCCAGGGAGCAGGGAACCTGTTAGCATCAGCACAGCTGACCTCTTGCAAACGGTGCAAATCTGCTACGAGAAAATGGGGTCCAGCTACGCAGCCAAGACAAACTCCAGAAAGCAACAGATCTAGCCCCTCTGAGAGAGCAGAAATCTCTATGCACATGAGCTATGAAAGTCAGTATGCTGAGCGGTCTGGAGGGTCTGAGGGAAGGAACACCAAAAAGGTGATTCAGTCGACTTCTTCACTCCTGCAAAGAAGCAAGTTAGAAAGGAAGGTTTCTGCGACCTCCAGGGCACGGTGCCTAGGAAAACCTTACCTGATTACAAGATTTTGATGCTTTTAAAATTTTGTTTCGATGGCTGTAAGTACTGTGTTTTTATTGTATATTTCATTTGCATCCTTGTATATGAATGCTGCTCGCTGCTTTGGGAACCTTGGGGTTAAGGCAGCACGTAGATAAAGCGTTATCATACCATGGACTCACAGAGCTGGAAGGGACCCCGAGAGTCATCTAGACCAACCCCCCTGCAATGCAAGAATCCTGCCCACATCAACATCCCTGGGTGGGCTTGAACACCAACCTTCTGGTGCAACAGCCAGGGGCACTGACCCAACGCAAGAAAAGCCCGGCAGGTTCACTAGGTCTCTCACAGCAGCCAGCTAGAAGCCTCCGGGAAGCAGCCCTGGCGTTGCTTCACAGCAGCCAACATTTAGGGATAGACTGCCCCTGGATCTGGAGGCTCCACTGAGCTCTCCCCACTCCCCAGCAATCCTTACCTTGGCCAGCTGCCCTTGCAGGGTCTTCACCTCGCTGTGTGCCTTCAGCAGCTCCTGCCTGAGCTCCGTGCAGGCCAGCTCCAGCTGGTCCCTCTCCCCGCGGGCTCCTTTCAGCATCTCCTGCATGGCGCCGGGGTCCGCGCCCCGCCCAACAGTGTCCATGTCCGCTGCCTTCTGCTTGGCGCTGTCCAGCTGGGCCCGAAGCGAGCCGTTCTCAATCCTCAGCCCCTCCAGGGCCACCTTGCAGTCCTCCAGGGCCCTGGCCAGGCCGGCTGCACCCTGCCTCTCCGCCTCCAGCAGGCCTCCCAGCCTCTCGGCCTCTTCCCGCAGGCCCCGAGTGGCTGCCTGGGCTTCCTGGTGCTCCCTCTCCAGGCCGCGCAAACTGCTGGTCAGCTGCTGCTGGATGTTGAGCAGCTTCTCCCGCTCAAACTGGGCCTTCTCCTGCAGCTCCCCGCACCGCTGCTCCAGCTCCTGGATGGTCTTGGCCTTGCCATCGTCGCCGGCTGGCCGCTCTTGCAGGAGGGCCGCCAGCTTCTCGTTCTCCTGGCCGAGCTGCTCGGCTCTCTCACGGTGCTGCCGGAAGGAGCCCTCCAGCAGGGCCTTCTCCTCGGCCAGCCGCTCGTTCTCCGCCGTCAGCTCCTGCACAACCTGCTGCTGGTCGGAGAGCTCCTGCAGCGTGGCCTGCAGCTCCTCGGCTGTGCAGTGGTGGTTCTCCTCCATCCTCTGGATCCGCTCCGTCAACGAGGCCACCGAGAGGTCGCTGGCATTGTTGGGGGAGCTCCCGGCAGGGGAGTCCTGCGGGGCTTGGGAGGGGTGGCTCCCTGACGACGGGGGCCTGGATGGTGCCTCCGCGATGTGCTCGAAGTCCGAGGCGTCTGGAGACAGGGACGCCTTGGTGACGTCGCTGCTGGACGAACCCGAGTTCCGCAGGGGGGCACCCCCGTTGGCGCGGAGGTTCCCAGGGGGCTGCATGGGGCTGCCGAAGCTCGACTCCTGAGTGGTGGGGGTGGCGAGGCTGCTGCCGCAGCCCCCGCTGCTGCTCAGGGTGTCTGACAGCGGCGACTGCTCCAGGCGGCTGAGTTTCTCTCTCAAGAGGCGGTTCTCCTCCCCGAGGCTCAGCAGCTCCGTCTGGAAAGCCCGGTTCTGGTCCTGGAGGGTGCGGACCAGGGGCTCCGCCTCGGCCGGCGACCCCCCTGCGGGGTGGTCCAGCTCGCAGTGCACCCATTCCCGGTCCTGCTGCTTCTTCAGCTCGCTCCGAAGCTTGGTGATCTCAGAGTCCTTCGCCTTGGCCTCGGCCAGCAGCTCCTTGACCTGCGACTCCAGCGTGGCCTTATCGCCGGCGTCCCCCTCATTCTTGCACTTGGGGGCCGGGCGCGAGTGCTTGGTGGGCGTCGGTGCCCCGGAGGAAGTGGGGCTGGGCTGAGCCTTCCTGGGTCTCAGGGCCGCCTTCTCTCTGCCCGGGGCACTCGGCAGCTCCCGCGGGGCTGGGATCCCGGTGCGCTTCGCCGACGGGATGGAACCTGGGAGAGCAGGAAGAGAAAGGCAGTTAACGCCTGGAGCATAAGGGCTTGAGAAGAGCCTGATGGGAAACCAGCAACCAGGATTCGAACACAGGGCCGCACCCTCCCCCCTGCAGTTTCCAGCAACTGGGATTCCGAAGCATTGCTGCCTCCAATAGCGGTGGCAGAGCACAGATACCATGGCTAGGAGCCATCAATAGCCCTCTTCTCCTCTGTTAATTTGTCTCGTCCTCTTTTAAAGCCACCCAGGTTGGCGGCCGCCACTGCCTCCAGTGGGAGGGAGTTCCACAGTGTAACTACACACTAGGTGAAGAATGACTTTAGTGCAGCCGGTGTGGTTAAAGCACTGGACCTGGGAGGCCAGCATTTGAATCCCCTCTCGACCATGAAGCTCTGTGGGTGACCTCGGGCCAGTCGCCATCTCTTAGCCTAAGCTACCTCACAGGGTTGCTGTGAGGGTGAAATGGGGAAGAGGAGAACCATGTACATACACCACCTAGAGCTCATTGGAAGTACAAGGTGGTGTGCAAATGTAATAAACAAACAACAAAGTAATTCCCTCTGCCCTGAATCCCCCAGCAATCAGCTTCTTTGTATGCCCACAAATTCTTATATTCTCTTATGTTCTTATCCTGTTTTAAAGCCATCCAAGATGGGGACCACCACTGCTTCCTGTGACAGGTAGTTCCATAGTTTAACTGTGCACTGGAATATGAGTTCCAGTTTTACGAGAGAGGGAGAAACACTTCTCCTCTGACTTGCCCTTTCTCTAAACTTTTCTCTGAATCTGCGACTCCCGGGGCAGCCCCCCGGTGTGGGGGGGGGATGCAGAAGACAGCGGGTGGCCCTCACCATCTCCCTTCCCTGGCTCTCGCCCCAACCTCCACCTGCACACTACAGCAATTGTGAGCGCGAACTCTCGGGGGGGGGGCAACGTTTCCACTGGGGGAGCGAAGCCTCGCGGAACAAAAGCTCCGTTTGAGTCGGGTGCCATTTCCCTCCACCCCAGAGATGACCTTCAGAGGGAGCCTGCCTGCCTCTCGCTGGTGGAAAGGCCCCAGGCACCCTGCGTGGAATGCAAGGGCAGGCTGCAACCCGGAGAGATTGCGAGCTGTGCTCTCTTGCCAGAAACTGCGAGGAGGGGAAGATCCGGCCAAAGGAAACAGAGAGCCTGCCTCCCGGGCAGTTCCCCAACAGGGCGCCCGCCCCCAGCTCTGAAAAGCCAGGTGCTGCTTCTGGGAAGCCTGTAAGCAGGATCCGAGCACAGGAGCCCTCTCCCCTCCTGCGGTTTCCAGCAACAGGGATTCAGAAGCAATCCGAAGGTGGAGGCAGAGCGCAGCCATTCTGGCTAGTAGCCATCAATAGCCCTTTCCCTCTCTGTGACTTGGCCCCGTCCTCTTTCAAAGGCACCTGAGATGGTGGCCACCCCTGCCTTCTGGGAGAGCAAGTGCCATAAGTTTAAATATGTTGCCTCTTGCTCACTTTCTCTCTGGACTAAAAAGTCCCAAACCTTATTTCACAGGGGAGTCACTGTCAAGGGTTCTCTAGCTGTGATGATTATATTGCGGAGGGTTGGACTGGATGACCGCTGGGGTGCCTTCCAACTCTCATGATTCCATGTTTCTCTTTCTCTCCACACACACGTGCGGAAAGGGGACAACAAGCACCATCCAAACTATTCTGCATCACACGGGGGTTGGGCTAGATGACTGCTAGGGGTCCCCTGCCAGCACTACAATTCTATGGTTCTATGAAACCTAAGAGATTTCCTCTTCAGATTTCTATTCCTTCTCCTCACCCCCTTCTGATTTCAAGGAGCAGTGTTTTGTGATGCATTTTGCATACATTGCTGAAATGTAAAAAAGGGGGAAATGTGTGTTTGTGTAAATAAATAAGCAAACAAACAAACAACGACAGAGAGCAAGAGAGAGAGAGAGAGTGCTGTTTTCCTCCTTGCATTAATTAGGCGGCTGCGTGCACCTGGCTTCTTCCAAACAAATAAAAAACCAGCCAAGAACACAGAGCACCACCACTTGCTTCTCCTCCCCCCACCGCAACCCGGTTTGGACAAGTGTGGATGGAAAGCCTTTCAGCCTGGAGGTGGCAAAGGAATTCCTGGCTTGGCAAAGGGGAGCAGATCGGCTTTCGCCGCAGGTCGGGGTCCAGCTCCAACCAGCCGGCCCTCCATGACCTCATCCGGGGAAACTTCTGCCCAACCTGCTCCAGGCCAGCGCAGCCCGTCTCTCCCCCTTGCAGGCCCCCAGCTTCCTTTTGCCATATTTGATGGGGCCGGGAGGAAATCTGGCTTTGCCCAAACCCCCAGGGACGTTTGTTCATCAGCCTGAGTCATCTGTTCCCGTTTGTGGCTCTGGTGAGGGTCCCGGTCGGTTGCCAACTCCAAGTGGGGAACGAAGGGGAGGGGGGGAAGAGATGAGACTTGGGGAACTGAAGATCGGAACTGGGTGCAAGGCCCTTCCTTCGCCAACGGGCCTGCCAGGAGTTCCTGCTGGTGGCCACCCCAACGTCCCGGGCCAAGTTTAAGGACTGGTGTCACGGGGATGTTTTTGGCCACGGGGGCATGGCTGCAGTCGCTCCAGAAGTAAATGAAATCAAACCACTACTGGCTACAGGAAGATGTTAGGCTGCCTTATTCCAAGTCAGACTGTGGCTCCATTGAGCTCAGGGATGCCTGCGCTGGCTGGCAGTGGATCGCCAGGGAGTCTTTGGTGCAGCTGTGCCTGAGAGGCAACAGGGACTGAACATGGAACTCTGCCACTGAGCTGCAGCCCTTTTCCTGGAAAACCAGTCAAGCTTCTAGTCCTCGTGGTCTGGGATAAACAGCCAGTTTCAGCAGAAAGCTGCCTTATACAGTCTATCTAACTCAGTGTTGTCTACGTGCAATGGCAGCAGCTGTTCAGGGTTTCTAGTTGGGGGGGACGACACTCATGACGACTTCTCTGGTGCTGTCTGGAAATGCCACCAGGTCCTTCTTCATGCAAAACTGAGCTGTAACGCTCCCCCATAAAGTAGACTTGCAGAGGGCGCCTCCCCTCCATCACTGACAAGCAAAAGTTACAAAGTGTGGTTCAAGAATTCAAAAGTCCTGACAGGGAATCCTGCCAACAAGCACCACGTTCTACATTAGAATATAAAAAGAGCCTGCTGGATCAGGCCAGTGGCCCATCGAGTCCAGCATCCCATTCTCATGGTGGGCACCCATATGACCGCATGAGAGACCGGGGAGCAGGACCTGAGCACAAGAGCAACTCTCCCCTCTTGTGGCTTCCAACAACTGGTCTTCAGAAGCATTGCTGCCTCCGACTGTCCTGGCTAGTGGCTGCCGATAGTAGCCCCCTCCTCCATGAATTCTCCCTCCTACTGGTGGCTGCATCTATGGCCAGCTCTCAGAAAGGTAGTGGGGGAGGCAGGAGCAGGGGGCGAGGGGGGGGGGCTTATACCGCCTGCAACCACAGGAGTCCCAGATCCCTGCAGCTGCAGATGCTGAAATGCAGCTGGGGTGTAAAAGGGGGGGGGGAGAGAAGCTGTTGGCTCCACAGCCAAAGAATGCCTGCACTATCTCCTTCCCCCGCCCTCTGCAAAAAAACACTGAGCCCTTTGTCTTTGGCCTTCTATTATGCGTGTAACGCAACACTGTTCTGTGCCTCCTTTTGGTGCAAAATAGCCCCCTCCTTTCTCCCAGCCCCCTGAATTCTGACTCTCTCTGTGTGTGTGGAGGGGGGTGCTGGTCATCTTTCCTTCAGCCTGTTATTCACCCCCCCCACCCCACCCCACCTGATCATACAGTGGGAGAGCCCCAGATTTGCATGCAGAAGGCATCTCCAGGTAGGAATCACAGAATCATAGAGTTGGGAGGGACCTCAAGGGTCATCCAGTCCAACCCAGGACTCTCAGCTAAAGCATCCAAGACAGATGGCCATCCAGACTCTCCACAGAAGGAGAGTCCGCAACCTCCCGAGGGAGGCCGTTCCACTGTCAAACAACCCTTACTGACTGTTTAGTCAGAATCTCTTTTCTTGTAACTTAAAGCCATTGGAAAGAGCCCTTCAATGGAGGAATGGACTCTCTTGGATGGTGGTGGAATCGCCTTCCTTGGAGGTCTGCAAGCAGAGGTTGGATGGCCCTCTGTCAGGGATGCTTCAGCTGGGACACCTGCATTGCAGGGGGTTGGACTAGATGGCAATTGGAGGGCCCTCCCAACCCTGCAATTCTCTTGTTTCTCAAGAGAATGCACAGCAAACTGGACACAGAGCAGGGAGCAGCCCAATATACAGCGGCAACAGCGCAAGGAGGAGGGGCGGCTCTCAAAAGCCCCACATAACCGGATGTGTATAATTTGGTTGGGTTTGCATTTAAACATGAGCCTGTCTAAACGGCGCTTCCCGGAACAATATGCAAACCGAGACACAGCTCTCTTTCAACACAGACCAGCAATGAGTCCATGGATGTTTGTGTTAGGGGTACAGTGTACCTGAAAAGACATCTATTGGCAAAAATGTTTTTTAAAAATGAATCTGGACAGTAGCAGTGGTGACTTTTCACGAGGACATAAAAGAGTCATGCAAACTGAGAAAGAAATGTGGAGAAGTGACTTGAAAGATGGGGAGGGAAATAAGAGATGGAGAGAAACCCAAATTGGCCGAATCGACCCTCCCCATAGCACTGCTAAACACCGTGAATGGACAACAGGGAACGGTTTTCACAGGGTCGTAACTCAGGGGTAGCGCATCTCTCTAATCCTCTTTTTTAAAGCTGCCCATTGTTGGCTCCTGCGGGAGGAAGTTCCAAAGTTCGTCGATTCTGAAGGATGCCGTGTGCTCTGGTCGGTCTCTGTGGAGCTGAACTGAACAATTTATGAAGGGCTGGCGAGGGGAGACTCAGCCCACCCACAAAAAGAGGGACGTGGCAAGGACCACCAACCCCAAGGAGTGCAAATTGACCCTCCTGGCTCAGCTATGGGCTTCGTAGCGAATTTGCAGAAAGCAGGGGGCCAGGGCAAAAAGCAATAATTGAAAAGAGACAGAATGGCGAGAACAAAGAGAGGAAATAATAAGAAGAGAAAGCCAGAAACGGAAAGGCAGGGAGGAACAAATAACAGACTTATCGAAGACCGAGGCAGCGTTTGTGGGGGGAGGAGGAGACAGTTAGGAGCGTTTCGGCAAAGATACAACAGCAGTTTCCACTGAGATCATAGGCTTGCTGGACAGACAAGAGTCCGGCAGGGGGGAGGCGGAAGCGGCAAGGCCCGCAGAACAGATATGCTATCTATTACAGTGGTGCCTCGCTAGCCGAAAATAATTAGTTCTGCGAGTATTTTCGTCTAGCAATTTTTTCGTCTAGTGAAGCACCAATGCTAATCGCGGCTTTCGCTAGACGAAAAAAAATATTTTCGTCTTGCGAGGCAGCCCCATAGACTTTTTTGTCTTGCGGGGCAGCCTTCCGCTAGACGAATGCTTTTGTCTAGCGAGTTTTTCATCTAGCGAGGCATTCGTCTAGCGGGGCACCACTGTATTATGCTTTGTTTTTATTATTACGCTCTGTAAAATGTTTTTACTATTGTACACCGCACCGGGATCTTTTGTTAAAGGGTGGTATATAAATCGAATAAATACTAAATAATAATAAAGCCATCTCAGCTGGTGGCCACCACCGCCTCCTGTGGCGGGGAGTTCCGTAGTTTAACTATGCACAACGTGAAAAAGTACAGCAGAGGGGCCGTTATCTCCTGGACTTTACCGCTTGGCTCGGCCTTCTCAACCTCCGGGCGGCACCGGCTCTGAAGGGAGGGAGCCGCCAGGTGGCCCTCGGACTTTGTGCACCAAAGAGACACTCCAGCCGCAAGAAGCCACCATGCCGTTGCCTGGAGCCGTGTGTCTGTTTGCAGAGGGGTGAGTCAGAGAGCCAACACCCGGGCGATGTGGCTAATCTTCCTGCCCTGGGCCTACCGTCTCCCCAGGCAGCTATGAAGAAAGCTCCCAGGTAGGAGCAGACAGAACCAACCCTCTCTCTCTGTGCAGTCGCCGGGCCGGTTTGTGTTTGCAATTGGTATTGCCCCCTCCAGATCTCTCATTCCTACGGCCTCCAGAGATGACTGCCCCCTGGGCATCGCCAACTGATCTGACAGGCTGGAACCTGAATGCAAAAACATCGGGAGAGAGCCTGGCTGTTGGATCAGGCCAAAGGAGGCCCAGCATCCAGCTCTCACGATGGCTAACCGGATTCGGCTGCACGCTGCCATCACTGACAGCAAGTGAAGTCAAATGGAAAGCGAGGGCAGCGAGATATAAATGGATGCCAGAAGAGCCTGGCCACTGAATCAGGCCCAAGGGGACCCATCTAGGCCAGCATCCTGTCCTCACTGTGGCCAACCAGGTGCCAGCTAGGGCTACATGCTGCCATCACTGATGGCAAGTGAGGCCTAATGGAGAGTGAGGGCAGTGTGGTGGTGCAAATGGTTCTCACAGTGGCCAACCAGATGCTGCCAAGCAGTTGGCACCCAGAGGCATTTACTGCCTCCGACCGTGGAAGGAAAATACAGCCGTTCTGCCTTGTAGCCACTGATAGCCTTACCATCCATGGAACGAGCTAACCTCCCTTTCTAGCCAGAAAAGTTTGTGGCTGCCACTGACCTTTGTAGGAGCAAATTACATATCAGAAACCTGAGTAAATTATAAAAACCACGACTCTTCTTTTTCTGAGCTTCATCCGGAAAGATATAAACTTGTCACAGCAGTTGTATTCATTGTTCCCTGGAAATCTGATTCAGTTTCGCTGCTTGTAGCACTACTGCCCCACCCTTTCTAGCATTTCTTTGCAACTCCTGAGGACTAGAAACTCGCCCCGGCTCCGTTTCCTCTTTGAAAAGAAAGCCAAGATTCTGCAGATAATGACGCAATGCTCTAACTTCCCGGCCACCCTGTGGTTTTGTGCAGATGTCACTGACCTGGAAGAACCTCTTGGATCAGAACAAAAAAGGTCCATTTAGACCAGGTCTCCTGTTTCCAACAGGGGGTGGCCAACACACACACACACACACACACACACACACACACACACACACAACAAAGCATTAAAACTCAGTTCTGTTATTCATCAGCCAGTGCCTGGAATTCAGAGGTATACTGCCTCGGAACATGGAGGCTTTATTGTGGTGTGTGGTAGAGGCATGGCAGATCACGGTATTTGGAGGTTATTCCCCAGACTGCAGGTGACTGTACTGCACAGGGAAGATACGGTATTCTTCCACAAGGAAGCTGCAAACAAGGGAGGTGGGGGCCCTGCCCCAGGAAGGAATGCTGCTTGGGTTGCTGGGGGTGCTGATAGTGATGCCTGAGCATGGTAGGGCAGGCTGGGAGGAGAGAGAGAGATTTCTCCAGCTAGGTAAAAACCTTACTGATGTTAATGCCATTGTTGCCAGATAAGAATCGCCAATAATTGCCTGGCTCTTATCTGCAAAGGCTCCAAATCTTTACTCATTTTTTTTTAAAAAAAATCCCCTTGAGAGACAGGTAGGATCACATGACTTCAAATAAATAAATGTTGCTGGGGAGAGAGAGAAGGAAAAGGACTCATTTCAAGGCTCTGAACTGGTTAGACTGAAGAGGTTTAATTGACAAACAGTTATCCCAGATTAAACAGGTAGAAGATTATATATATATGTGTGTGGACCAGCAGTAGCAGTGTGCCTGCCAGCCAGCCAGCCAGCCAGCCAGCCAGCCATGCCCCTTTTAGGATATTCCAATACATCCCCTTCCGGTTTTCCGCCCCCTCCTGCAAAGCACTCAGTGAGCATTCTACCCCTGCGCTTGCTCTGTCATAAACTACGAAAGTGACAGAGTTGGCCATTTGCTCTGCATTTAACTATTTAATGATGTTAAAATGATTTCATTGCACATCACCACATTTTTCAGGAAAAGGCAGGAAGCTGCCCACTCCTGAGCCAGGCCATTGGGACCATCCAGCTCAGCCAGTAACTGAACCTGGGACCTTCCTATGCGAAGGAGGCAGTTCTACAACCAAGCTACAACCTTTTCCCTAAATGAGTTGGCGGTTTAGAAATACTTTTCTACATGAATAAATTCTGAGCGGTGCCTGCAAAGACTTGTGCGCTCACCACTGCAAAAAGGTGAAAGCAGGTTCCTTTTGTCACAGAGGCACTTTCTTTTGCCTGCGTATGATTTTCTGTCAATCAGTTAAAGAGACCGAAGAAATGTTAACAGCACCATGCGAGTTTTCATCAGCTTGAAACTCTTTTATTTTCAAGTCCTTGAGCATTTCCTTACATTGTAAAAGAGGTGAAGACCCCTGGAATGGCAGGGGTTGCCCCAGAAGTTCCCTAGTCAATCCCGGAAATCCACAGCTCCCCAAGATATGGCTTGCAATGACACCCCAAGCAGCCGGTGGAAGCTGGAATGAGGACAGCAACTCAGAGATGCAACTCTAGACACTGGTTTGCCCCAAACACAGGGCCCTAAGGAAGGAGCTCAATGTCATACTAAAACAATTGCTCCATCAGGGCAAGCATGAGGACTCGCCAGACAGAACTATTTCTGCCTCTCCTTGGGTTCTGTCAAGCACCCCAATTTGGGGGAGCGCAGAGGGGTTGCGGGGGGAGCAGAGGGGGAAGATCACTTGCACAAGTCCTTGAGAAAAGTTTCTACTGGTGGGAATCGTCATGCGAATCCCGCCCTACCAAGAGCTGCCCGTTGGGGATTGAACCTCGGACCTTCTGAGCTGCGGCCCCTTCTCTGCAAAAAATAATGTTAAGATTTCAGTCCTTGTGGTTCTGAATAATGGGAGGAATGGAACAGTAACAAAGGAAGCTGCCTTCTACAGAGTCAGGCCATCGGGTGCATCCAGCTCAGTACTGCCTGCACTGACTGGCAGCAACACTCCAAAGCTTCTGGCAGGGTCTCTCTCCCAGCAACACCTGGAGATGCCAGTGGGGACCGAACCTGAGACCTTCTGCATGCAAAGCATATGCTCTCCTATCCAGTCACAGCCCCTCAACAAAATGCAAGGAAACGCTTGAGCGGGAACGCAACACAAGGCAAGAGGGAAATCCAAGATATCCCGGCGTGAGGCAGTCCACTTAAGCACAGAGTCGGCTGGATCAGGACAGAACACATCTAGTCCAGCATCCTGTTCTCGCAGAGGCCCACCAGACGCCCCAACGGGAAGTCCCAAAACAGAACGTGAGCGCAACAGCCACACTCTCCCTTCTTGTGGTTTCCAGCAACTGGTATTCAGAAGCTCACTGCCTCTGGGGCAGAACGTATTGGAAATGGCCCTGCAGGATATGGCAATGACCCCCAAGCTGCCCCCCCACTTCCCCATGCTGCTTCTAAATCTTTCATTCACCAACCCCTCTCTGCTGGTTAGCTAGAAAGCGTGCTTGGCTGGTTGGCTCAGTGCGCTGGCAAAGCCCCACACAGCTGTGTGCGCTTCACGTCGGTTAAGGGACAGCCAGATCGGAAGGGGGATTTCTATGGAAAGAAAAGGCCCCGAAACCTGAGCTGCCCAGATCAGTGCAAAACCCACCTGGGGGTGTAGATTTCACACACTGTGTGTTCCTAAGCACATTGACTAAGAAGTAAATCCTGCCCCTATTTTCAGTGGGGGTTTACCCCACAATTTAGGATCGTGGCCTTAAGGAGGGATGTGGGATCTCTGTGGGCATGGACAATGAAACAGCCACTCACTCCCCAGTCGCCTCCCACAAGCAGGAATCTCCTTTGTAGAAACGTCTGGACCTAGAGAGCGGCTTCAGACCATGTCATCCATCATGGATATTTTAGCTGAGATTCCTGCGTTGCTGGGGGGTTGGACTAGATGACCCTTGGGGGTCCCCCTTCCAACTCTGCAATTATCTATGTCACACCAGGGGCCCACCTGGCTCAGGCTTGTCCACTCCGCACGGGAGGTGGGGAGTCTCCCCTTTGTGGAGAACTTACGTGGTGTTGGGCGGGACCAGGGGGAAACGGGGTCAGATCTTTGGGCAGTGGGCCACACTCCAGTCAGGGCATTCGAGGACACGCTCCAGCAGGGCAGGGGCTCCCAAGGAGGGTGTAGAGCATGGCCAGGGACTGGTGCAGTCAAGGAAGAGTTCTAAGGGTGAGACCGAGAGGTATCGAGGGCCAATATTTGGGTGCCGGGCCAGTGGCTCCCCAGTCAACACTGGCAGGCAGCAGCTTCAGAGGAGTTCCAGAAGGGTTTTTCTTGGGAGATTCTGGGGACTGAACCTGAGAACTTCTACAATCAAAGCAGGTGTTCCACCAGTAGCGCTGAGCTATAAGCCAAGGGCTTTCTCTCTCATATATATCTACATTTCCTATCCCAAGAACAACCCTGCAAGGTAGGGCTTAAGCTCAGAGCCTGCTCTGTGGAGCTTGGACCCCAGATCTCTCTCTCTCTCCCTCTCCCTGCTCTAGAAATCTGCCACTCCACAGCACTTTCTAGTTATATTAAATGCTCTTAAGTAGGTTTTAAAAAAAATACACACACAGGCAGCAACTCTAGTTGATATCACACTCTGACAGCTTGGTGGAAGAAATACCTTGGCACAACTCATTTCAGCCTCCAAGGTAATTGGGGGGGGGGGGGTCCCTGCATCCTGCATCCTGTGGGCCGGATTAAGCCCATCAGACCTTCTCACTTGGCCCACACCATTGTTTTGGTTAAGCCAGATCCACTTCCCCTACACCTGATGTCTGCTGATCGCCAGCACACTAGGGAAGTTTTGCAAACACACCCACCTTTTCTGCCTGCATGTGCAAAAAAGGGGGGGGGAGTGTGACCTGACATTAGGCAATGGACAAGTGGGTGGACCTACCCACCTGTCAAACTCTGCCTGTGGGGTGTGTGCAGGTAAGGATTTGGCCTGCAGGAATGGATCCGGTTTGTTCCCCACGCCTGCTTCGCAATACCGCTGTCAGTCTCCTTTCTAGGAAACCTAGGCCTTGCTGGCAAAGTCTTGGGTTTTTGATTCTTGCCTAGCCGGGCTGGGTTGGAGGTTAAACCTGTCTCTCTCCCTTTCTTTTTCCTTCACCCGTCAAGGAAGCAGCTTCCTCGCCAGGAGATTAATCATTATCCACAGAGGCAAGGACATCAGGCTTTGCTGCGGTTTAGGGAGGCGGGAAGAGTGGAACGTGGCTCCGGTGGAGAAAAAACTGCAGACCCCACCCCTGGCCAAAGGAACGAGGGGATCGGGTTTGGGGGAATCAAGCACCCTGCTGCAAAGTGCAACTGATGCTCAAAGTGCCAGGACTCTTGTCTCTCGCTCACTTACACACATTGAATCATAGAACTGGGGAGTTGGAAGGGGCTGGGAGAGCCACAGGTTACCCGGAAGGAAAGGTTATTTTGCACGCCCAATATTATTAACGGAGCGTCAACTTCTAATTAAAACAAAAGCTTCATCCCTGTATTATTTGAAAGATGAGCCTGTCAAAATCAAAAGTCGTTACTTTGAAAATAAATGATACAAAAGACACGGTAATTTCAGGAAGCTGACATTGAGGGTGGAGTCCAATCTCGTCCCATCTCCCCACATCCTCTGTGCTGTTCCACAATTTCATTTTATTTTCTGCAGGCACTGCCACCTAAACCACAGACAAATTGATTTCACCCTGGCCTAACCCTCTGGCCAAACGCTCCTGTCAATGAAGTGTCATTAACAAATTGCTGATTGAAAGAGGGCTGGGAAATGCCCTAGTTTATTAGAGCCTAACGGGGCTTTTGGTTTGACAGGGGGGGAAGCAATCACCCAGCCAAAGCCACAGTTTCAACCTTCGAAGGTCACCCAGAATGCAGAGCAGGGCCAGGCAGCCGAACCACACTTCGTCTGTCCCCGCTCCAGGATTTAAACTGGAGGGACCCTTCGCTTTTATACCTGGAAGAGTATGATTAATCTCTCCCCCACACACACTTTTCAAGGAGTCTCCAACCACCCCTGAACAACTTTCTGCACTGCACGTGCCTCCTGGAACAGGAACTTGCACAGAGACGCAACAGGCAACTCCTCCAAAGGCAAGAAGTTGGAACAGGAACTTGCACAGAGACGCAACAGGCAACTCCTCCAAAGGCAAGAAGTTCTTAAAGAGTGCCTTGAACCATTGATAACAGAGGATAGGTTGGTGGCCTTTGCATGGGGGGTGGGGGTGGCGGCCCCTGCCTGGATATATGGAATTCTTCCACAATGAACGGCCATTCTGTCACAAGTGGGTGACCCTAAGGCGTTTCAAGACGGTCGCTGTTTGGGAGTTTGCGCAATGATAAGCCAATTGAATAGAATCATAGAGCTGGAAGGGACCCTAAGGGTCATCCACTTCAACCCGCTGGATTCTAGTATGACCCCCTGCAATGCAGGAATCTTTGCTAAAGCATCCCTGACAGATGGCCACCCAACCTCTGCGTATAAAGAGGCCACCACCTCCTGAGGGAGATCGTCCCACGATTGAACGGCTCTTACTGCCAGAATCTCCTTTCTGCTGAGTCAGAATCTCTTTTCTTGCAACTTGAAGCCATGTGTTCGAGTCCTACCCTCCAGAGAAGGAGAAACCCAGCTTGCTCATTAAACAGTCAACATCATCTCATCTCCCGGCAAACAAACCTTTACTTTCATTTACTACCACACTTATATCCCCGCCTTTTTCTCCAAGGAGCTCAAGGTGGCCTGCATGGTTCTCCCTCTCCTTGTTCAATGCCCCACGACAACCCTGTGGGGATTTGAACCCTGGTCTCTACCCACTATGCCACACTCTTTCAGTAGCTCTTGATCTCTCTCTGCTTCACCATCAACACCCAGGTGAATTTAAAAGTATCTAGTAGTATATCTGCTCGCGGAAGCGTGCTGTAACTTTTAATAATAATTATAATAAAGGCACCGTTTGGGCAGGAAGCGTTAGGCTGAGGCCAGACACAACAGCCGTGGTGGTTTGCTTCTGAGCCACCCTGGTATGGGGGAAAGGGTTTGTTCTGGCATGTGGACCTCCTGCCTCCTACGAGTCACAACCTTGTAAATTCCATTCCCAGACCTCCTCCTCCTCCTCCTCCTCCTCCTCCGCAATCTTTTAGATTAAGCAGAAACAATGGAGAAGCTCTGGTGGGGGTGGGTGGGAAGAAGAGCCCTGTTATCAGATGCCCGGGGTCACTGTGTCTCTGCCCTTGGTCCCAGCAATGTCACAGAATCATAGAACTGTAGGATGGGAAGGGACTTTCCAAGGGTCATCTAGTCCAAACCCCTGCAATGCAGGAATCTCAACTAAAGCATCCATGACAGATGGCCATCCAACCTCTGCTTAAAAACCTCCAAGGAAGGAAAGCCCACCGCCTTCCAAGAGAGTCTGCTCCACCACCAAACAGCTCTTAACTGTCAGTCAGAATCTCCTTTCTTGCAACTTGAAGCTATTGGTTTGAGTCCTACCCTCCAGAGCAAGAGAAAACATCCTCCATGATGCAACAGCCCTTGAGATATCTGGAGAGGGCTATTGTATCTCCTCTCAGTCTCATCTTTTTCCAGGTTAAACATCCCCAGCTCCCTCAACCATTCCTCCAGACCCTTGACCATCTTGGTCGCCCTCCTCTGCACATGCTCCAGCTTGTCGACATCCTTTTTAAACTGTGGCGCCCAGAACGGGACAAACGTCCATTGCCTCCCGCTCCACTCTTTCCCTCCTGGCACCAAACCTCCCCTCCATGGCTCATGCCCCGAGCATTTGAAGGAGAGTTTCCTTCCATGTCTGCCAACCTAGGTGGCCTTCAGATCTGCAGAAGGCGCAGGAGAGAGGCCTGTCTCTCCTGCGCCTTCTGTCTCACCCGAGATGCATGTAAATTTCAACTTTCGTAGAGCAGGCTAGTTTCGAGACGCTTGCACTCGCCCGCCCCTCTCCATCCTCCATCCAGGCAAGCACAGAGGCAGGGCCAGAGTTCAAGGGCCCAATCCCAGCCAGGCAAAGACGAGTCTGTGAAGCAGCGCTGGCGGAGGCGGGGAAGCCTTGGGAGTATCACGGGGGCCAGATAGAGGGAGGGTCTGGCCCCCAGGGGTGAGGTTCCCCCACCCCTGCTATACAGGTTAAAAGCAGCACCTTGAATTGGGTCTGGAAACAGAGATGCGGAGCAAAGTGGCAATTATTCTGAGCAGACTCTCCTCTCTCACGGTTTCAACACCCGAATTCTTCTTGGGTTACCGAGCAGAGAATTTTGGAGGCCAGGGCAATGTGGAGTCATACCCTATTAAAATGTCCTTAGATGGGTGGCCTTCCTCACAGCTCTGCCAGCGTTCTCTGGGGCCAGGAATAGAAAGGAATCTCCCCCCCTGCCTGGCTAGATAAGCTGGTGAGGGGGCACTGGAGTGGCCAGTTTCCCTTCTCTTCTCTCCCTTCCACCACCCCTTTGGCAGCACGCAGCTTGACTGGCTTACAAGAGCCGCCTGAGAATGGAAGAAGGGCCTGGCTCCTGGATCAGGCCCAAGGGGTCACATCTAGTCCAGTCCTTGCAGTCACCACCAAAAGCCCCCAAGGGATTCAGAAGTATTGCTGCTGCCGGCCGGTTTCTCTTTCACTCACTAGTTGGAGATAAATAAAACAGCAACGCTGTTCTACATTGCAGGGCTGTCAGGAGGGTTGTTGACTGAGAGAGGACGTACGAAACAAGCTTCAGGGACACAATAATGCTTTACTTTTTCAAAAAAAGAAACGTGTTTGCATTTGGCTTGCTTTGCAGGCAAAGCACTCTGCACATGCCCCGAGGCCTGGGTTTCAGCACAGGGGGAGGGGGAGTAAATCAGATTAAGTTTCTTTTGTAGACCCAGACAAACAGCTCCTGACTCACAGAGAAGAGGAGGGCCTGGATATGGTAGTCACATCCTGTTATAAAGTAGCTTGTGAACTTTCCTTAAGGTTCTTGCCAGGCAGAGGTGGCTCATCAGACCCAGAGCGGAGAATCCCGGCCTGCAGAGACAAGATCTTTTTGGGGGAGATAAAAGTTCCCCATCTCCAAAAAAAACCAAGGAAGGTGATGCAGAACTGAGGAAGTTAGATAAAGGCATGGCCAAACAGGTCAAGGGGCTGGAACAGTTTTGCCCAAGTATTTGAAGCTTTCTTATAAGGTGAGGGGAACAGAGGGAGAGATGCTGGCAGAAAGAGTCACACAATGCTAAACCATGGTTTGTTTAACAAGCCACAGGTTGTCCCACAGACGCGCCAGCAAACTGTGGCTTGTTTCTCCAAGGTTTGTTTTGTCTTTCCAGCTGCTCCTGCCTCCTGTCTTTGTTGCTAGGTGAGCATCTGGATGGGACCAAAAAAAACCATGGTTAGGGACGGGTGCAAGATTTGCATGTGCAACAACAAGGCATAGTTAAAACAAACCAAGGTTTACTGGCAGCAAAGAAACCACAGATAAGGTGCTGGGCAGGATACTACTACTACTACTAATAATAATAATAATAATAATAATTTAACAACAACAACAACAAATTATTTCCCCAGCCACTCCGGGTGGCTTCCAACAAAATACTGAAAATACAATAAAACTATCACACATTAAAAACTTCCCTAAACAGGGCTGCCTTCAAATGTCTTTTTATAATAACCTATAAAACATGACTTAGCATTATGTCCACACTATGCCAATGAATATAATCCTTTCCAGTAGAAAGCCATAAATAAAATAGGTTGAAACTTTTTTTTAAAGGGGGAGCGATATCAAAATGAGGTATACACAGAGTAGGCTTATCAAAATCAACGGAATCATAGAACTGTGGAGTTGGAAGGGACCACAAGGGTCATCTAGTCCAACCCCCTGCAACAGAGTTAAATTATCGTCCGAAATCTCTTGCTTAAGGAAATAACTTCTTCATATAAGTACGGATTATGCTGGCCGGTGGAGGAGGTTGCTAGCTGAGATCACTTCTGTTAAGGGTTTGGCAAATTCATGGCGCAGAGGCCTACCGGAGGCAACAACAGGTAACAATGGAACCTGCATGTGCAGAGCTTGTCTACCTTTGTAATATCAGCCATTTTGGACAGAGAGAGACAGAGAGAGACAGAGAGAGAGAGAGAGAGGGAGGGAGAGCTGCCCAGAGAGATGATTCCAGCAGAATGATGCTTAAATTGGGCTTTTGACGCGTCCTCAGAGAAAACCACTTGGCACCAGAACACGGAGCCAAAATAGTAATCTCCCATCCCTTCCCTGAATAGTCTAAACAGGAGCCCCACCCTCCCTCAGCGGTAAACACCTGAATTCCCCAGACCAGCAGAATTCGTAGCAGTTATGTTCCGAGACAAGGGTGTGGGGCAGGTGCCCCACGCACCATTTGCTTCCTAGAATGGCCCTGGGGCAGCTTGCCCTCTGGCGAGCATCTGCTCACACGTTTTCAGACACCACAACATCCCCAAACAAAACCCAGATTTGGCCTCCTCCCTCAGCCATGAGCTGCCGGGTGCTTGCGCTTGCCGTTGCAGTAATGCCCCCTCCATCCCCGATATTTGCTCCTTTTCATTATGAGCGCGAAAAGTTGGCCGTGCAGGAGGAGCTGCCTTCATCGGGTGCTTGGTCCTTCTAGCTCAGTGTTGCCTGCACTGACGGGCAGCAGCTCTCCGGGGTTTGAAGCAGGGAGGTGCAGTTCCCAGAGTTCCCTGAGAAGAGGGATTACCTGTTGAAGCACTCTGGGAATTGTAGCTCAGGGAGGGGAATATGAGGCATCTCAGCAACTCCTTAACAAACTACAGTTCCCAGGATTCTTTGGGGGGGGGAGCCATGATTGTTTAATGTGGTATCATAGTGGTTTAAATGTTACTTTTAGAGAGCAGAAATCGAGGGCTGGCAGCTTGCAGGCAGCGGAGGAAGGTTTCTGCTGGGTGGCGAGGAAGGAAGGCTGAGGCCATGAGATGCAAAGGGGAGGGCGAGGTCACAGACAAAAAAAATGACAATATGGCAAAAGCCCAGTATGTGTCCCCCCCCCCCCAGTTTCTTTCCCCCAAATTGCCAGCTGCATCACAATCAGCAGTGATGTTTTGCAATAGGAGCAAGAGCAACAAACGGTTCTACAAGTGGATCAGGGAGGGCCAGGACTGGCATTTGCTGTGCCCTTTCCTAGCGAAAAGGGCACACCAGCGCCACCCTTGCAGAGATTCCAAGGGGTGGGGGAGAGAGGCAGCCAAGCTGTTGCAGAGAAAGGAGAAGAACCAACCGTCTTACGGCATCAGCTTTTGCGGGACTATGGTCTACTTCATAAGAGGCAGAGGAATCATGGTGTGCACATTCTGGTTTCTTTTGGATCAAGGGTTGCAGGAGAGGGCTCAGGGGTTATCTTGCCTAAAATTCTGGGGCTGGGCACTGCTGTCTTTACGTGGGGAAGAATACAGTGGTACCTTGGTTTACGAACTTAATCCGTTCCGGAAGTCCATTCTTAAACCAAAGCGTTCTTAAAACTAAGGCGTGCTTTCCCATAGCAGCGTGGGACTCAATTTGCAAATTGAACACGCTCAACAGGAAGCGGAACATGTTCTGCTTCCAAGGCAAAGTTCACAAACCAAAACACCTACTTCCAGGTCTGCAGCGTTCTTAATCCAAGTTGTTCATAAAACAAGCTGTTCTTAAACCAAGGTACCAGTCTGTATACCGTTTTATTCTTAAAAAGAAGTTGCTTTCAGGGTAGGTCAGAAGAGGGTGAGGTTAGCCACGGCAGAATCTCTTACTACCAGGAACGCAAGGAACTGCCTTGTACTAAGCCCCTTGAGTCCATCTAGTGCAGTATTGATGACGCTGACTGGCAGCAGCTCTTAAGGGCTCCACACAGGGGGCCTTCCCACTCAACCCTACCTGAGAGGCCAAAGTCTGACCTTGTGGTTCTGGGGCTTGAACCAGGGGACCTCCTACAGATGTCCTACCGCCAGGCAAGAGCCCTCTTAATATTGGTATGGCTACTGATTGTTTACACAGCAGCCCATCCAGTTTACAACAAAATATCAGATGTAAGTTAAATAACAAAAAGGAAGCATTCCTCCGAAACACAAAAAAACTACCCTCCCCCTGTAAAAAGCTGTTTGCAGAAAAAATAAAAAGTTTAAAGCACACTTCAAAAGCCTGAGCAGTAAGAAGGTTTTTGAAAAGACCTCTAAATGAGCAGCATCAAATTAACTGAAACCCAGAAGGGGTATGGGGTAGGGGAAGACTCCCCCAGGGCAGCTCTTAGCTACAGGACAAAATGTTTGCATTACAGCAGGGCATCTTATTCCCACCACCACCATGCCCCACAAGAAGTCCTCTAATAATCTCTAGGGGCCCCTAAGACAAACCCACCAGCGCCTGAGATCTGTGAAACAGGCAAGAGAGGCGTGCTGCTTTCTGAATCATTTTGGCCAGCCTTGCAGACAGACACACATCAATTGGGGGGGGGGGGGTTGGCTTTTCAGTGGACCCACAAAGGAGGAGAAGGAGCACACACTCCTTTATTTCTCCACAAGCTTCCCCCAACCCCAATTCCCTGTTTAACATGCATAGCGATGCACTTCCAAGAGGACAATGGGGGTGGGGGGGAGAGAAGAGGAGGGGAGGGGAGGGGAGGGGAGGGGAGGGGAGGGGAGAGATTCTCACAAAAGACATAGCTGCTCCGAAAGGCCTGGTAACCGTTCCCTAGGGTGCGCCACCACTGCCCCCACCTCTGCAGAAAAGCTGGATGCCACAGCTGGTTGTTGTCTCCCCCATAAAAAACAACACACAATTCCCAGGGGCCTTGCAGCATTCTGGGAGAGACATCCACCGGGCCCCCAACATCCCAGCACAATTTGACCCCCACTCCCATTTGTGTGTTTACAGACACCCCTGGCTCTGAATCCAATTTTAAACTCTCTGTTCTTCCTTGGGACACCCTGAGTTTTTGCCACATGCCCGTTCCTCTGGCCCCTGCCCTCCCCCCCCTCTTTCGGGAGATGTCCCGGAATGTGCACAGCCAAAACTGGGGGGGGGAGGCTTAACTCCTGGGGGAACCCCCGTTTGTTGTTATGACACCGCCCAAACACCCAAACTTCTCCTACAAAGAGGACCCCACAACTGGTGAACTGATGCTAACACTCATTCATCATCTCAAAGTTCACCATTCATAATTATACAGAATCACAGAATTGGAAGGGTGCCAAAGGGTCATCCAGTCCAACCCCCTGCAATGCAACACAGACACACACACAGTATTTCTAAAAGCACTTTTACACCCACCCCCCCGTCAAGAGCCCCAGTAGCTCCTCCTGTTCCTTTAGAGGAGAGGCTCTCCACTCCTGATCCTAAAGAGAGTTCCCGCTAACCGTTTCTTATGTGCGAATGTTACCTGCCTCGTTTGTGTTATCATAGTGCTAATGGCTCGCACGAAAGCGAGTCAACAAAACGAAACGAATTCTGCAAATGAATAGAAATCCACGGCGAGAGGCTCCGGAGCATTAACGCTCGTCGTCCCCCCCACCCACCCACCAGACAGAAAAGGCCAACCCCGGCGAGTCAGGATGCAGTCCCGCGCTGCTTTTCCTGGTTGGCACGTGCCCGGTGGGCGCCCACCCAGCCCCACCTGCGAGGGACCCCCTGCGCCCCCCCCCGGCATCTCCCCTCCCTCGCTTCCTTCCCGCCCCCACTTCTCCCGCGGCTAACAGACCTGGCTCCACTTCCTCGGGTCTCCCCGGCTGGTTGCCCATCTCGTCCGGCTCGCTAAGGCCCCCTCGGCCGCTTCATGGGACCAGGTGGGCGGGGAGGGCGGCGGCGGCGGCGGCAGCTCTCCCCTGCGAGCGCCGGCAGAAAGGCAGCGGCTCGCTCGGGCTCGGCGGAGGCATTGTGCGCCGGGCCAGCCAGCCCGCCCTCGCTCGCTCGCTCGCTCGCTCTCTTGCGCGCGCGCCGCTTCAAGACCCGGAGGCCGCTGCTGGCCGGGGCACCGCGGCGGATCGCTCCCGGCAGCGGCAGCGAGCCAAGAGCCGCCGAGGTGACTCACGGCCGGGGATGGGAGGCCACGCAGCGGCGGCGGGAGAGCATTGCAAGCCGAGGAGGGGGAGGAGGGAAGCGAGGGCGCCTCCGAGAGCCAGGGGAGCGCAGCGCGCAAAAGCGCACCAAAGGCTGCAGCGGCGTGGCCAGAGCGCATTTGGAGAAGGGAGCGCAGAGGAGGGGCGCTGCCCCGAGGAGCTTGCAGTCTCGCCCCAAATTTGAACAATGCCGTTGGAAGGGACCCCGAGGACCATCTAGTCCAACCCTCTGCAATGCAGGAATAATGCAGCTGTCCCTTACGGGATCGAACCTGCAACCTTGGCGTTATCAGCACCGGGATCTAAACAGCCGAGCTATCCAGCTGATGGCTTTTCCTACAGTTTATAGGAAACATAATTATTTATTGTTTCCATCATCATTGCCATAGCAGGGGGCGCAATGGGTCAGTGCATGCAGCTGTTAGCCAGAAAGTTGGTGGCTGAATCCCACCCAGGGATGGCTGTGGGCAGGATGATGACCCACATGGTCCCTTCCAACTCTTTGATACTAGTCACCTTCTAAACCACCATTCCCCAGGAAATCCGCCACCAATATCTTCTCATAAAAGTAAAGCAAGATTTCAGTCCTCTTAGCTCTAAATAGGGTTAAATGGGAGTGCATTCTGAGACAGAGCCCAGCCCAGCATAGCTGTTGCAGTGACAAACACCAGCTCCCTCGGCCTATAGAGCGAGATGAGCGCCACAACCCCAGAGTTGTCCACGACTGGAGACCTGTCAAACAAGAATACCTAAACAGGGCCTTCAGGTCCAGCAGCAGTGTACCTCTGAATACCAGGTGCCTGGGAGCAGCAGCTCAGGGAAAAGAGCTGTGGCTTCTGTGCCTTGCTTGTGGGGTTTCCCAGAGGCATCTGGTGGGTCTCTTTCATGGGCCAACCAGATGCTGGCCAAGACAGCCTCGAAAGCCAGAGTCCCTCTCTCCAGAAATGTAAGCAATGGGGAAATTCCACTCTTTGCTCCCCACAGGCTGCAAATCACCCAACATGGCTAGAAAATGAAAACTGCTCTTTTCATTCCCAGTTTATGCCCCCAAGTGGAGCGTGTCTTTTTTGAGGGGAGCACAACACCCCTCTATGTGCCCTGCCTGCATCTCAGGAAGGGAGAATGAGGAGGCCATCTGGCTGATCCTGAAGACCCAGGGTCCCTCTTTTTCCTCCTCCTTCTCGACCTTCTTTGATGTGAGGGATTGCAGAGAAACAGAGCCTGTTGATCCCTGATGGCTGGTGGGGCAGAAGCGGGTAAGGCCTCCCTCCTAAAAAAGCGAGGGGGTCTGACAAGGCCTGGCCTTCAAAGGGGATCTCAGTGCTTGCCTGGGGCCTAATTGGAGCCTGTTCACATTTTACAGGGGGATTGAAATGCTAATTAAATTGGATGCCAACGGATCCAGGTTTTGCTGCTGGCATTTCATTACTCTATCTGCTTTGTGTTTTCGAAAGTGGCTTGCCTGCCTGCTGGTTCTCTATAGGTTCCTGAGGAGGTGGGGGTCTTCATCCAGAGTACTGTTCTGAAACATGACTCTGGCGCGACTTCCTCCGATATTTAGTGGGACAGATCCAAATTCACAAACGACACTGTCCATTTTAAACTCTCATCGTTTTTCGGTTTCTACAAATTCCTGGGCAATTCCAGGCGTGCACACACACACACACACACACACACACACACAGAGAGAGAGAGAGAGAGAGAAGGGGTATGCTATGAAAGAGTGATGGAAAGACAGACAAACACCAAGACTTCTCTCTTGACTGGGGGGGGGATCTGATGACATTCACATTTTAAAGGCACACCTGCCACATTTGCACTTTCTGAAAGGATACACAAACAGTAACGAATTTGCCCTTCTCCAAATTTTGCAGTGCATTTCCCCAGCCAAATAATGTGCAGAAAAGTGCCTATATGAGTGGAACAACAACAACTAACCACCATTCACCAGCAGGTCACAGGGCAGGTTTGCAAAGTTCAAAATTCTGAATTAAAAAAAGTTAAAACAGTTGCGGGAACAGGGAAAGCCCTGCAAACATGCATCTCGGGTGTGCCAAAATAACACAAAAAATGCATTATATTAGGGGAAACTGCTTTTCAAAAAAAATGTGCACATGGAGAGAAAATGACACTAGAACCTTGATTAATCTCCATGAGGACATTTTTTTTTTTGAAATCGCACACTTGATGAGGGAATATGGAGAACGAGGAACAGGGAGAAGTCATAACCGAGCATATTCATCCACCTCCTGCTCTTGATTAACCATGAAAAGCTGAAAGCAAGAGTTATTTTATTTCCTTTTAAGTTACTGCTGGTGTGTGTGTGTTTAAGGGGAAACGTGGTGCAGAAAACGGCAAGGTCGAATCCTCCCTGGGGCACCAGCCTTGCCTGCGTCTGCAGGAGAGTGACCTTGACGGCTGCGTTCTGATCCCGGCGTCCCAGACTGTAAATAATCAAGGCCATTCCTCCAGCTTGGGGTGGGCAAAAGAATCCTGGGTGGAATTAAGGCTGCTGCCTCCTCCCCCAGCTCTGCTGACTGGGAGTCCCCTCCTCAACTTGCTCTGGGGTCTCAAGCACTGGAAAGCGACCGCATCTCAAAAAAGGAATTTGTTTACATATTGGTTGGAGTGCTGTGCTAGGGCCTGGGAGATGGGGACTCAGGCAGGAAGCTCTCGCTCACCTTGGGCTGCCTCTCAGCCTGACCTGCCTCACAGGGTTGTTGTGGGGATAAAATGGAGAGGGTTTGAACGCCACCTCGAGCTCCTTGGACAAATGGCAGGATAAAAATGCAATTTGTTGTTTTCAATAATATACAGTCATACCTCGGGTTCACAGCATAATTATATCACACCCCTTCCTTCAAGGAGCTCAGGATGGTTGGCAAAGGCTCTTCGTATCTTCTTAGGCTCTTCATGGGAAACCTACCAGTGGGACCAAAGTGGAACAACTATCCACAAAAGCATCACTCCCTCTGGCCATGGAGGCAGAGCATAGATACAGTGGCTGGTAGCCATTGATATACTGTATACTTCTGTTGATGCAGCCTAGAATAGCATTAGCATTTTGTGCTGCTGCATCACACAGTTTACATGAGTCAGCAGTGTGATGCAGCAGTAAAATAAGCTAATTCCATTCTAGGCTGCATCAACAGAAGTTTAATGTCCAGACCAAGGGAAGTTATAGTCCCACTCTATTCTGCCTTGGCCAGACCACACTGGCATCCTGTGTCCAGTTCTGGGTGCCACAATTTAAGGATGTTGACAAGCTGGAGCATGTGCAGAGGAGGGCAACCAAGTGTCTGGAAACCAAGCCTGATGAGGAATGGTTGAAGATGCTGGGTTGGTTTAACCTGGGGGGGAAAGAGATGTGATAGCCATCTTCAAATATCTGAAGGGCTGTCGCATGGACAGAGGGAACAAGCTTGCTTTCTCCTGCTCTGGAGGGCAGGACTTGAACCAATGACTTCAAGTTGCAAGAAAGGAGATTCCGGCTAAACTTCCGGAAGAACTTTCTGACAGCGAGAGCTCTTTGACAGTGGGATGGTCTCCCTTGGGAGGTGGTGGCCTCTCCTTCCTTGGAGGTTTTTAAGCGAAGGTTGGATGGCCCTCTGTTAGGAATGCTTTAGTTGAGATTCCAGCATTGCAGGGGGTTGGACTGGATGACCCTTGGGGTCCCTTCCAACTCTTTGCTTCTATGACTCTATGACTTCTGCATGAATTTGTCCAATACTCTTTCAAAAGCAGCAACAGAAAAGCCAGGCATAGATAATAAATAAATACATAAACCAGTCATCCAGGTTTGCAGAGGAGGCAGGGCTTTGGTGGCCCACCCCACGGGCACCCCTGATCTGAGACTTACGGCTCTTGGGTCAAGGGGCAGCAGTGTTGAACTGGGGTACCGGTGCAAACCTTATCTGGAAGCTGCAGCATGTTCCCCCCCCCCCAAGGGCCGCTTCACCCTCGCTTCACTTTGCAAAAAAACATTTCAGCAAACATTTGAGGGAGCTGCATGCTAACCAAGCAGTCAGGTCTTAAACTGCTTAACAAGCACGCTAGTAAAAAAACACACAACTCTCACAAAACCTTGCACATATTTCGAAGTTAAGCTTTGAAGCTTCAGCATAAAATATTTACACCACATCAGAGGGTGGTTCAAAGAGTCTCACCCACGTTAAAATAATTAAATAAAGATTTCAAATCGAGTTATCGGATAGGTTTACGCAGCATTAGTACAGGATGCTAAAATTAAAATATGACTTTTTTTTTTAAGGGTTGTTTACTAAATATTGCAGTCATGCTAAATTGGATGAGGGTTGCTTTAGGGCAGCCTCCTGTATCCTCTGCAGAAGCTTTGGACTACAACGGCCATGAGTCTGAATCCTCTGGAGAGGGCGCCAGGTTGCAGAAGACTGGTTTAGGTCATCAGAAAAAGGAATCGGGTTTGCTGGAAAACCCAGCACCGCTAGTGAGATCTCAGGCCTCGCCTTGAGGCAAGTAATGGAAATATGGCTACCCAAGATCACCTGTTCCTAATGGGCAGGCAGTACAGCGCCCCCGGATTGGCCAGTCCTGGTATAAAGACAAGGATGCATGACTTTTGCTCACTCGGAAGGCCCTGAGAGTTGCCCACAAAAGGTGCCACCGGGCCGGTTTCCACTGGGGCCCTGTTGGCACGACAGAAAGAAAGTATGGAGATGCCCATTTATGCCAAGCGGTGTTAAAACAGCAACACCACTCAGTCCGTCTCACTCCCTGCAAACATACAGGGAGGCGGGTTTGTTTATTCTGCCAAGGCTGCTTTGCCAGAAAGCCTGTTTGTTTGCTGCCAGAGCCTTGCCTTGCCTTGGCCCTACCAGGCTAGTCAGCCAGCCTCCTAGGGAACAGGCACACAAACGCCGGGTTAGTGGGCGAGGCATGTCTGGATTGCAAGACCAGAGCCAAAAGCTTTCTAGGAGGCAGCACAGAACCCCCCGCCCCCAAACACACACAGTCATGCGCTTGAGATGCGAAGTTTGCGGCAAGGTACACGTCCCTAAGCCATACCGTTGCAATGCACATCTCTCTCTCTCTCTCTCTCTCTCTCTCTCTCTCTCTCTCTCTCTCTTTTTATTTGGACCATTTGTTGGAAGATTCAGGACAGAGAAAGGAAGCCCTTCTTCACCCAGCGCATAGTTAAACTGTGGAACTCGCTGCCGCAGGAGGCAGTGACGGCAGGGAGTGCCAAAGCGAAGGTGCTGCCGCACTAAAAAGAACAATTCCTTACAAATGCACAACGGCTGTTATGCTGCAGCTGCACTGGTGCCAGTTCCACAGAGCAAAGCGGTCGACTGGGCACATATGGGGTGCATGTGTAAGGAGATCTTGCAGGTAATTACTATGGCATTAAAGCTTTTGCAAATTGGGGCCTGCTGCATCAGATGTGCGAAGCGTTGCCCTCAGCTGATGACCTTCCACCGCCATCCATCATGTATCATCTGCAGGCCGAGAGCAGCAACAGCGAATCGCAATTGTGTTTGACAGACTGATCTCACTTCTGGGCACGGGATGAATGAGCGGGCAATTTTTGCTCCCGTTTCCATCAGATTCTCCGAGAATTCTCACCCAAGACAACATTTGCAGTCGAGCTGACTGCTGGCGCCCTCCAGTGGTTAGACTGCATAAATAACACGGGGGTGGGGAGCACAGGAAATCCTGACAGCAGAGCCCCATTGAAGACAAGCAAAAAATAAACTCCAAACGTCAATTCCTGCCGTTCTTCCCTGCTAACCAATCTCCAGTGGGAGGAAGTTCTAGGGTAGTTGTTCCACAACTTTTTTGGGGGCACCGCACACTCTTGTTTCTATAAACTCACCCCCTCCGTCCCCTAGAAAGCATTATTCAGAGTTTGCACAACGCACTTAAGGGAGGTAATAAAACAGTAAAATTCAAAACGGAAGCAACTGATTGCACATTTTTTCAAAATCCAATTAGAATTTAATTAATTCAACAACACTGACAAACTTGATCCAGCGATACCAGCTTTTTCAAAGCCTGGTAGTCATTTTTACCTCCTGCGCCGCCGCCCCCCCCACGCCTCTTAATCCCACTGCCCCCCCAAGGGAGAAGTACCACTCCCTTTGGGAACCACAGGTTTAGGAAGAAGGGCGGCACATCTTTGATAGGGTCTGCTCCCACATGAGGAAGGAGATAACATGAGACAGTTAACGGCTGGTTTTTTTTTTTGGGGGGGGTTGTTAAGACATCCACTTACTTGCACATAACACGTCATATGCCAGGCAAACACTCAAAAGGCTGGTGGTGTTCAAAGCAGCATTAACCAGTCTCCCCCCCCCCCAAAAAAAACAACAGGGCACACACACACACCCCACTCAAAGCACCTTTGACTCAGCTGCAAAAACTCAGAAAAATTTCTCCTTTCAACAGCTACCTTAGGGACATGGGCCTTACACTGAAGCCACATTCACACCATGCATTTAAAGTGCCACTTTAAAACAATCATGGTTTCCCCCCAAAGAATCCTGGGAGTTGTACTTGGTTCTGGGTGCGGAGAGTTGTCTGGAGACCTCCCCACTTCCCTTACCACACAGCTACAATTCCCAGAGTTCCCTGGGAAGAGGGATTGGCTATGAAACCACTCTGGGAATTGTACCTCTGCAATGGGGGAACAGCTCTCCTCAGCCTTAATGAACTACAACTCCCAGGATTCTTTGGGGGGAGCCATGACTGCTTAAAGTGGTATCATAGCTCTTTAGTGTGACTTCCCCCAAAGAAATTTGGGAGCTGTAGTTTGTTAAGGGGAACCCTGACTCCCAGGGCTACCATTCTCAGTCCTTCTTCACAGGGAATTCTAGGAATCGTAGTCCCAGGAGGTACCTGCTGGCAGCATTCTGCCCTGCCCTGCCCTGCCCAGCCTGATCCCCCGCATTCTCCCCATTAAATTCTCCCCCAGGTGAGCTTATCGCCGCGATGAAAAGCGAGTTGCAAGAGGGTTGCCTAAGCTTTCTGGCAGAAATCGGAGACCCCACGCCCAGCTTTCCCCACCCCTTCCCCTACCTGTGGCAGGCCGCAGCCGGTTCTCAGCCAGCTCGGAAATGGCCCCCGTGGTGATGGTCTTCTTCAGCCGGGAGCTTCCTGAGACTGCCATGATGCCTGGCTTTGTGAGCATGTCTTCACTGCTGGCTCTCTTCAGCTGCAAGAGAGGAGAGGGTCAGAGCGCTCTGGAGCTGAGATGGGAGGAAGAGGCATCAGCTTAGATTTCCCACACACCCATCCCTGCAGGGCCTTCTTAGCTGTGGCCACCAGGCAGGGCTGGATTAGCCATTAAGCAAAGTAAGCATGAGCTTAGGGCATCAAGGGAAGGAGGGCACCACATAAATTTTCCACAGTTGGATTTTTTACATTAATGGTCACAGGTTGCTCAGCTGAGCATTCATTTTCTCTGTCAAAGAAATAATAATAATAATAATAATTATTATTATTATTATTATTATTATTATTATTTTATACTGCGCTATACCAGCAGGTCTTAGGGCGGTTTACAACATTAAAAGTATATAAAAAATCCCCAAAGAATCAAGACAAGGCAGTCTTGATTATGCCTTATCTCTACTAAGTATAGAAGCAGGTGTGTTACAGAAGATTAGTTCTGAGGATCTGATCAAAGACTTTGCAATTAGAAAAAGCAGAAGAATTTTTTTCTAATATAAATAAAGTGGAAGTATATAGAAATAAACAATGTTTTCCATCTTGCTGTGAGCTTTGTTTTGAAAAAATAAAATTCAATTTTGAGGTTTATTATTGTTTCTCTTTTGACTTGGGTCAAATCTCTTAAGTGCTTAAGGCCTCTAAAGGCCTCGATCCGGCCGTGCCACTGGGCCCTGGACCACTGGGCCCTACAGGAACTGCTGAGCTCCTTCGCTACTGGCCTTTTACAGGAATGCCCCATCCTTCCCCACAGCCTAGGCTCCATTCTCAGGGCTGGGGGAACTTTTCCATCCCAAGGGCCAACTTCTGTTGTTGGGAGCCTTCCAGGGGCCGCATGCCAAAGGGAAAAGTGGGTGAGATGAAGGATGCGGCTCTTTCTTCCTCGCCCCTGCTCTAGCTTAATAAAACACCAAATTTTCACAGATTGGGCCCCATCTGAAGCAGTATGGTATCTCTTTCCGCAGTCGTGTCTTCCCCTGGAGATTTCCGGGAGCAGAACTACAATTCCCAGTTCCCTCGGAAGAGGAGTCTCCTGACAACTCTAGGCACCCACAACAACTACAGCTCCCAGGGTTCTTTGGGTGGGTGGGGGAGCCATGCCTGTTTAAAGTGGTATCAGAATGCTTTAAATGGAGAGTGCAGGTGCAGACCCTCCAAGTGCCCCTATTTTCCAGGGACAGTCCCGGATTTACAGAAGTTGTCCCGGTTTCTGATTTGACCCAGGAACGCCCCACTTTTCCTTAGGACGCCCCTATTTTCATTGGTGAAATGTTGGAGGGTATGGAGCCATGTGACCCCTGAGTCAAGGAGATAAGTAACTATGAAACTTTTAGAAGACACCTGAAAGCAGTCCTGTATGGGGAAGTTTTAAAAAAATGTTTAATGTTTTATTATGTTTTTATATATGTTGGAAGCCGCCCAGAGTGGCTGGGCCTACCCAGTCAGATGGGCTGGGAATCATCATCATCATCATCATCATCATCATCATCATCAGTGCTTTTTTCTGTGGGTATGCATACCCCTAAACATTTTGTGAATCTTTGTATTTTTGTCCATTTACTGTATTTATTCCCCCCCCCCCCGGATTTTAACTCTAAAATGGTGATTTTCTTGAGTCAAAATGAGAGTACCCCTAAACATTTTTTTAGAAAAAAGCACTGATTAATAATAATAATAATAATAATAGAATAGGATGTCCCTATTTTCATCGGAGAAATATTGGAGGGTATGTGGCCTTGGTTTAGCTACCCTTTCCTTCTCCACTCACAGCCATCAAGGACTTGACCTCATTTGCCCCCCATGATGGGGGACACCTGGAAAACTTCGATCCCACCTGACAGACCACACGGCTCTCTCTTTGAAGCAGGAGATTTAAGCATCTCTTTTCAAAAAAAAAAGGAAAGGAAAGAAATGAAATAATGATAATGAACCAAGGCTTGCTCCTCCGGAGAACGATTTCACCAAACAGCCAGAGACGCAGGAGAGGAAATAAAAAACAGGCTCCCGAGTTCTGCGGGCAGCGACGGCATCAAACCGCTCCTTCCCTTCCCATTCCTGGCCATCGCCCTCCTTTCATCTCTTGGGCCAACTCACAAAAATGTGGGGTTTGAAGGCGCAGCTGGAAGGCAGCCGCCTCTCTGGTAGCCAAGCCACTGACTGGCTGAAGGGAGCGAGACATCTGAAGGGCTTGACGTCTTTGGCAAGGCTTCTCCCACAGCTCACGGCTGGCTTTGCCTTTTTTGTGGGGTGGTGGGAGGGAGAAGAAAGGGGAGCTGAGTTCCTGACCTTTACGCTTCTGGAACGAGTCTCTGCGTAAAGCTCTGATGTCCCGTAACAATCCCCCTCTTTTGTTTTCAAGGAGCTTTTGGCCTCCGGTCGACCCAAGCTACACAATTTTATGCTTCCTGCCGCAAGCACAGGATTTACGGCCGAGCGTAGGGTTTAGCAAACGGGGCTCGGCAAGTTTCTAGACCTCAAGAGTGGAGCGGAATATCAGCCCGAAACCCACCTTGCTGAGCCGGGAGTCGAAGGCGAGGGAGGTGGATGACTTGGAGGTCTTCATGCCAACGGGGGCAGAGGGCAGAGGTTTCCCCCGTTCTGTCCCATGGCACCCCTGCTTGGAGAGGGCCGTGCTCCACGGCCTGGTGGCACCCTTCATCTTCCTTCCAGGTGGGGTGTCAGTCTGCAAAAAAGAAAGAGGGAATGAGGAAAGGGAGGCAGAGGGAAAGCTCCTGCTAATGGTTCCGGTGCTGATTTGGAACAGCTTTGCACATGCTAATTTAGATGCCATGGGGTATATAGTCCTGCATTGCAGGGGGTTAGACTAGATGACCCCCAGGGTCCCTTCCAACTCTACAATTCTATGATTCAAAATACAGAAGTAATTGTGATTATCAGAGCAGATGTGCAACACATTTCCCCCTGCACATCACCCAAAACAGGGATGGAAAAGGGTATGATTTTGAATATACTTTACACACACTAATTTAAATGTCCTCTTTTTTATTACTATTATAGTTTAGTTCTCCTTGTAAAAGGTTGGCGGCTTCTTGTGCCCACCTTTAAAGGCTGAAAACTTTTTTGTTGCATCAGGCTTATGTAGGCAATTTTAAAAAAATCCTTCCACAATCATTGACCCTTTTATGGTTTTTATTGTATGGTTTTATGTTTTGTTGCTCTAAACCGCTTAGATTTTTTTTATATACTATGGCGTAATATATAAATATTTTTAATGAATACATTTATTCTTTAAGAAAATACTTCGAGGGTTTCTTTTTCTTACAATCAGGCAGTATAGAAATCATATAGAACAAATAAAATAAAATGTATATTGCATTGGCCAAAGTTCTATATTAATGTATAATTCTTATATAAAATTTTGATTCATGTATTTCTGTTTGGCTACTACCCGTATTTGGTTGCCTTATTCCCACAGTCGAAATGGTATGTATAAATGCATTTTATTTCCTTATTTGTTGCAGGTAATACTGTACTCCACCTTCTCCTCCAGGGAGCTCAAGGTGGTGAGTACATTGCTTCCTTCCCCAATTTTATTCCCACAACAGGTAGGCTAGGCTTGGAGAGGCAGTGGCTGGCCCAAGTGAGCTTCATGGCTGAGTGGGGATTCGAACCCTAGTCCGACACGCAAACCATTGCATCACACAACCACAGAAGCAGCAGCGATTACAGTATTTGAATAGAAATACCTGCCAGCGCACCGTCATGTACCCACATGTGTATGATGTACCTGTTCATTTCTGATGCCCAGGTGCAATTTGAAGGCCACCCGCCCTGCAAAGCAGACAGTGTCTCCAGGTAGAGTAGGACATGGGGACAGCCTGCTGAGCCCCTTTCTCCACCCCACTCCCCGGCAGAGAGAGAGAACATCTGGCGCAGGCTGACGCAGCATCTGGAAGAGATATTCCAAATGTTTCTCTGATCCCTCTCTCTTCACACAGAGAACATCACAGAAGGATCACAAGAGTGATTTTCAGCTGTCACAGTTTTAGAAGCCCCCCACCCCACAATAGCCCCCCCAAACTGGAGGGACGAGAGGGCTTGAATTATTCCCAGGCACAAACTCTGCAGGCAAGGTTTGTTTTGTTTATTTATTGCTTTTCTAATCTGAGGAGGTCAAGGTCACGTGTATGGTCCTCCCCTTCCTCATTTACTCCCCACAACAACAGTGTAAGCTTCGAGACTGAGTGGCGTGTCTCCCAAGTATATGTTAACACTGTCATGTAAAGTCCTAAATGACTGGGGTCCCCAACAGTCAAAGGGTCGTCTCCTTCCATGTCAGTCTGCCTGGGGGTTAAGATCAGAGAAAGAGGCCCCCTTGGCACCACCCTCTGTGGTTTTGGGGGGGGGGTGGAGCATGGCACCAAGGCCTGGTTGAAGAGGAATGTTTTTGCCTGGTGCCTAAAAGTATACAATGAAGGCGCCATGTGAGCCTCCCTGGGGAGAGCATCCCACAAATGGGGAGCCACCACGGAAAAGGCCCCGCCACCCTCCGCACCTCTCATGGGGAGGGCACATGAAGAAGGGCCTCACAGGATGATTGCAGAGTCCGGGCTCCTTCATATGGGGAGAGGCGGTCCTTAAAAGTTCAACTTTCTGACAGTGAGAGCTGTTTGACAGTGGAACAGAAGGTGGGGGACTCTCCTTCCTTGGAATTTTTAAAGTAGAGGTCGGGCAGCCATCTGTCAAAGGTTCTTTAGTTGTGATTCTTGCACTGCAGAGGCTTGGACTAGATGACCCTTGAGGACCAACTCTATAGTTCTAAAAAGGTAAAGGTAAAGGTAAAGTTAAAGGACCCCTGACAGTTAAGTCCAGTCGCAGACAACTCTGGGGTTGCAGCGCTCATCTCGCTTTACAGGCCGAGGCAGCTGGCGTTTGTCCGCAGACAGTTTTTCCGGGTCATGCGGCCAGCATGACTGAGCCGCTTCTGGTGAAACAAGAGCAGCGCACGGAAACGGCGTTTACCTTCCCACTGGAGCGGTACCTATTTATCTACTTGCATTTTTTGGGAGTGCTTTCAAACTGCTAAGTTGGCAGGAGCTGGGACAGAGGAATGGGAGCTAACTCCGTTGCGGGGATTCAAACCGCTGCCCTTCTGATCGGCAAGCCCAAGAGGCTCAGTGGTTTAGACCACAGCACCACTCGCGTCCATGGTTCTATGAGAATCGTAATACGCTTTTAACTGGGACGGTTGTGCAACCTGCCCTGGAACCATTTGTTTCAGGGAGAGGCCTCGAAGCACAAATAATAAACGGAATAAACATATCTGCGCCCCGTCTGCCACGTATGTCTGGGCACCAGGTGCCCATCAATCCGTCATGTCTCTAGTGCTGGTGGAGGAAGGAACACCCGCTTGTCTTTTATTAAAAAGCTGCCTCTCAATTCTCTCCCACCCACTCGCCTGCCTTCAAAGGACTGGTGTTCTTGACATCCGGTACAAAAAAAACAACACATGGGTAAAGCAGAAACGGCTGGCTAATATTAGTTGCCGTGGGGCCTCTGCTGGGAGACAGCCCCTTAACCCTCTCCTGGTGCGATGCATTTGTGCTGAAAGGGACAAAGTATTGGCTGATAAGGGTTAAGGATGGGCGTCATTCTCCTTGCCGACCAGCCTCTGCAAATATTTCTGCCATATCTCTGCACAGAGCTTTTGACCAGCCAAATTCAATCACCCATGAGGCAGATGCACAGAGATTTGCCCATACAGTGGTACCTCGGGTTAAGAACTTAATTCATTCTGGAGGTCTGTTCTTAACCCGAGGTACCACTTTAGCTAATGGGGCCTCCCGCTGCCGCCGTATGATTTCTGTTCTCATCCTGAAGCAAAGTTCTTAACCCGAGGTACTATTTCTGGGTTAGCGGAGTCTGTAATCTGAAGCATCTGTAACCTGAAGCGTCTGTAACCCGAGGTACCACTGTACTCAGAGGAGGATGCCCGTCGCACCCCTGCGTGGGGCCCACTGCCTTCCAGTGAGAAGGCACACCTGCGACAGATGCAGAGCAGGCTTCTCCAAAAGGGGGCAGGTGATTTTTTTTTAGCCCTCCTCAAAAAGCAAAGCTTTTATCAGGCAGAAGAGCAAGAAGTGCCTCGAAGCTTCGGGTGGTGGTCCAAACCAAAACCCCACAGTTCTTTGACTAAAGCAAAAAGATAGACGGGTCAAAGAAAGGCTCCCGGGGGGGGGGGGGTTTTGAGGGGAAGGGGGAGGTTGTCACAGCTTCCCTACTGGGGGTTACAGAAGTCAGGAAACAGCAGCGAAACCAAGATAGGACTAGGACCTCGAAGCCTGTTGGAAACCGCAGCGTTTGAGAGATACCAACCTCCTGCCTGACTCATCTTGGTCAGACACAAGCCGGCTTGAGAGGTGGCAAAGGAAGCCAATAGATGGGGAGGATGGTTGACGGAATTGAAGATTTGTGGAACACATTTGATGGGGAACCCAAGCAGGTGCCACAGAGCCCAGTGGATTCCCTGCTCCCCGCACCCCCACCCCGCAATACACAGACCCAGGGCATGGAACACCTCCCTCATTCTCTTAGAATGGCAATGGTGCCCCCAATAGGTGCCGGAACTGAGTTCCTGTGAGTCCCCCCTGGGGGAAAAAACCCCTGGTGTGCAGTGAGCAAATCCAGCTTGGGGGTAGGGAGAATTTCACCAGCCTGGATCTCAGGGCTTCTGCCCCACAGAAAAGGCCCTGTGATGCTCCGATTTAAAAATGTTAACGAACTGGGCCACCGCAGGCATTTGACAGGTAATCGATATGCAATCAGCACTGCCGACACCCAGCAGGAAAATAGTTTCCTTAGCATGAGACAGAGAGAGAAGGGAGGGGAATGGTTGGGGGTTTCTAACAGGGAAAGCTGCAGCCCACGACTGGCTTCTGCAGCGGCTGGGAGTCTGGCACACAGACTTTAGACCTGTGGGCTAGAAGCCTCAGGTAGCTGGAGGGGAAGGGAACAAAACCCAGTCAGAACTGCCTGGCAATCCTGTAAGCACAGACTGGACTTCTCTGGAGAAAAGTGAAATATAGAGACAGTCCTATCAGCTCGGTTGGTAGAGCACGAGACTCTGAATCTCTGGGTCGTAGGCAAAAAGATTCCTGCGTTGCAGGGGGTTGGACTAGATGACCCTCGGGATCCCTTCCAACTCTGCAATTCTATGGTTCTACGGGAGCCACGGGGAACTGATAAATATTGTTATGAGTTTGGAGGGGGAGGAGGCTGTATGCACGATCCTTCCATCTCCTGGATCAAGCAGAATGGATAAGCCATTCTAGCTTCCTGCGTTGAGGCGATTGCTTCGGTGATGGGGCCATTAAGAGAGCCAAGGAAAGGGGCTCTGAGTGAGATGCAGAATGGGGGGGGGGCTTGCTAATTCTGGTTAATTAGAAGGACAAAGCCAGAGTTTGGTGTTGAGAGGCAGTGAAGTGACCGAGAAGTAAAGCATCCTAAAGACACCCTAGCCTCCGTTGTGCCGCATTCCCGAAAGGAAACACAGACCTCAGGTAAGCGCCTGGAATCCCTGCAATCTTGCACAGCTCAGAGGCCTATTTCCCATCACCCCAATGCATGTACGCGTTAATTCCCCCTGGAGCTCGATAGAAGGTGAGAGACAGCTAGAGGTCCATGTCTTCTCGGTTCCAATCAGAAAGGTAACAGAAGCTGCACAGTGGAGTTGGGGGAGCATTGGCCCTCCAGGTGCTGCCAGAGTCCAACTCCCAGCAGACAGCATTGCTGAGGGTCAGGGATCACAGAACCACAGAGTGGTAGACTCTAGCCTGACCTGCTGCAATGCAGGACTCTCAGCTAAAGCATACATGACAGGAGAGGCCACCACCTCCTGAGGGAGACCATTCCACTGTCAAACGGCTCTTGCTGTGGGAAAGTTCATCCTGATGTTTAGTCGCAATCTCCTTTCTTGCAACTTGAAGTCATTGATTCAAGTCCTGCCCTCCAGAGCAGGAGAAAACCAACATGTTACCTCTGCCATGTGACAGTCCTTGAGATATTTGAAGATCGCTGTCATATCTCCTCTCAGTCTCTACTTTACCAGACTAAACATACTCTGCTCCTTCAACCATTCCTCATCAAGCTTGGTTTCCAGGCCCTTGATCAACCTGGTCGCCCTCCTCTGCACACCTTCCAGCTTGTCAACATCCTTCTTAAATTGTGGCACCCAGAACTGGACACAGGGCTCCAGGTGGGGCCTGACCAAGGCAAAAGAGAATGGGACTATGACATGGGTAGGCAAACTAAGGCCCGGGGGCCGGATCTGGCCCAATCGCCTTCTCAATCCGGCCCAAGGACGGTCCGGGAATCAGCATGTTTTTACATGAGTAGAATGAGTGCTTTTATTTAAAATGCATCTCTGGGTTATTTGTGGGGCATAGGAATTCATTCATATTTTTTCCCCAAAATATAGTCCGGCCCCCCACAAGGTCTGAGAGACAGTGGACCAGCCCCCTGCTGAAAAAGTGTGCTGACCCCTGGACTGTGACTTCCCTTGACTTCCCTACATGAAGGAATGATGGGAGCTGGGTTTGCCAGCCTTGGCCCAACAGTTACCGGTACAAGAGTCTGCCTTTGTTAGTGCTCCAGTTTGCAATCTCATTGCAGCCTAACCCTTCTCCAGCCTTCTCCCCAGCCACACACAGAAACCAGTGAGATTCTGAACACCCCACCCTTTCTCCAAGAGGCCTTTTGCCTCCACGCAATTTACCCCCAAGGGATGGAGGCAGTTTGCCTCTCTGAATACCAGTTTCTGGGCAGTCGCACATGGGGAAAGGGTGCTCTGTTGCCCCCGGATCCTCCTCGCAGGCTTCCCATTGGGGGCATCTGGCTGGCTGCTGTGAGAACAGGATCCTGTGCTGGGAGGGGACCCTTGGGCCTGATCCTGCAGCAGCCAGGCTCTGCCCCCTCTTACTTATCTCTCAGCTGGATCTGAAACTTCACTCCACCCACCACCCTGGCTCTCTAGTTTTCCTGGCAAACGGCAGCAGTGTTGCATTCCGTGAGGGACAGAAAGGAATTGTTGTGTGCTAAGATTCGTCTAGATGCATCAGCCAGAACTCACTGACACGTGGGGAGGAGGAAGGAGTGATGGAAAGCCAACCTTTTGCAAGAAGCTCCCCCAGTTCGGTGAGCTTCTCTAGATTTATTGCTGTTTTTAAAAGTATACCTGCCATATATTTGCAGAATAACTCACAAACCCCTGGGACTTGAGCATGACACCCTGTGCAGGACAGAGTGACGAATGGGCCCTGGGGCAACGTGGGCTTAAGTGGAATGGCTATGTAATTTTCGTCGGTTATTTAAGTGTGCGAAAATTATTGTTTACGGTGCTAAAAGTAAATCCTTAGTTCTTTTCAAGCAGTATTTATTTCTATCCTACCTGCATACACCCCACACCCTTAAACAGGAAGCTGCCCTTTTAGTGAGCCAAATCCGTTGGTCTATCTAGCAAGATTCCGGTCCTCCTGGTTCTGAATTAAGGGATGGTTTAATAGGAGAGTTGGATCCTTTATTAAGCCTGGAGACTGAACCCGGACCCTGCAGCATCCAAAACATGCGCAGTCTCACAGAGTTATCTAGCTCAGCATTGTTCATCTTGCTCAGTACTGCCTAAACTGACTGGCAGCAGCTCTCCATGATTTCAAACAGGGAGTCTCAACTAGCTTGACCTGGAGATGCCGTCAGGGACAGAATGCAGAGAAAATGCTCTGCTATGGAGCTACGGCTCTTTATCATACAAAGAACTCAAGGAGGGTCGCTGCATCCAAACGCTACCTCAAAACCAACCCATCAAAATATATATTCACAGAATCTACAGTTCACGGTCTAAAAAATTGAGTGAAGCACACCCACCCACTCTACACATCTGTTGCATCTTCTACACAGCATAGGCTGATGCAGACAACTCAAAACACACGTGGGGGGAATAAATGCTTCTACCTAGCACCAGCCCAATCTCAAAGTGGCCGGGGAAGGATATTCCACAATTGGGGTGCCACCACTGAGAAGGCCCCGTCGTAATACATGGCACGCTGCACTACGTACCTGACCTCCCACCGACCTGTTTGGTGCTGCATACCTGGAGGAAGCAGGGTAGGGGTGAGGCTCCTGCTGGCACACTTGAACTGTACTGCACTGCCATTGCATCGCTCGTACCCATCTCCACCCTGGGATGCAGCAGCGACTCAGGTGGCAGGAGGTCTGGCAAGCCTGCCCACAAGAGAAAAACGCTACACAAACCTACACAAACACTTATCCCAGTAGCCGCTGCAATATCCCACAGCAATTACTTCTGGTTGGAGAACAGAACCGCAAATTTGGGAAGTGTGGATTACACAGAAGAGAGACATTTTTGGGTTTGCGCATTGTTTCAGGTGGGTTTGTGTTAAAATGAGAACCAAACTGAGTTATTCTCCCCCATCCCTACTCACTACACATACGAATAAAAAGTTTAAAAGTTGAGGTTTGGTCCAAGGCCACCTGGGAACCTTTGTGGGTGAATACAGGATTTGAACCCAGGTTTCTACATAATCTTAATACATTGCAAGGAAAAGGCCTCTCTCCTTCCTATTCCTTTTGCGTGGAATGGACTACCTAAGATGATGGAGGAATCTTCTCAAGTGGAGGCAGGATGACCATCTGTCAGGGATTCTTCAGCTGCGACTCCTGCATTGCAGGGGGTTGGGCTAGATGACTCTTGGGGGTCCCTTCCAAATCTAATACTCTATTATTCTGCCAATCGATCTCATCAGACGATCCCTAGAGCTCTAGGAGACATAGTGCTGAATACCAGTTGCTGGAAATCGCAAGTGGGCAGAGAGCTGCTCTTGTGCTGAGGTCCCATTTGGGGCATCTGGTTGGCCACTGTGGGGACAGGATATTGCGTTAGATGGGCCTGATCCAGCACCCAGGCTCTCTTCTGATGGTCTAATGTAATAATAAAATGCATCCAAAAACCAAAGAATGCTGGAAGGGGAAAAACTATAAAACAAAGATGATTTGAGGGGTGGGGAGGTGAATAGCCCCTCCTTCTTTCACTCAGTACAATAAGGGCATTGGAAGTACCTGGGCTGGATCAGGCCAAAGGCTCCCCTGTTCACAAGCATCCTGTTCCCCACAGTAGCCAAGCAGGCGAATTTGGGGAGCGCAACAGCCAGACGCGAAGTCACTGGATTTTCTCCTACGGTGGCTGGGAATCTTGGGGACGCTGCCCTTAAACATGGAGGCTCGTATTAGCTGCCATCTGTGGCTGACAGGAGAGGGCAGGCATTGCTGCCCACACACTTGGCAAGGAATCTGTTCATGTGCTGTGACCCGTTCAATAGCAAAGGGGATTTCCTGAAGATATTGCTGGACTCTAAATCCCATCAGCCCCCAAGCCAGCCTGGCCGGTTCCCTGTCCTGCCTGCCTTCAGTTCTGCTGCTTTTGCAATATACGCCCCCCCCCACACTTTTTCTCGCCTGCTGCCATTGGGAACGTGACAGAAGAAGTCGATTCTGCTGGATGAGGCCAGTGGCCCACCCGGGCCAGCCTCCTGTTCCCACAATGGTCAAGCAGGTGCACATAGAATCCTAGAAGTGACGTGATCCCAGAATCATGGATTTGGAAGGGACCCCGAGAGCCATCTATCCCAACCCCCGAGGTGGGCTCAAACCATCCACCTTCTGGTTAACAGCCAGACGCACTGACCCACTGCACCCCGTGGGCAGCTCACAAGCAAGCAGGACTTGGGCACCCGCTGCAGCTCTGCCCACCTGTGATTCCCAGGAAACTGCTATTCAGAAGGACTCACTACCTCCGGCCGTGGAGGCAGAGCACAGCCACTGTGGCTAGGAGACATCGATAGACTTCTCTTCCAAGAATGTGTCTCGTCCTCCTTTAAAGCCATCCAAATTGGTGGCTGCCACTGCCTCCTGCAGGAGCGAGGAGAACATGAGACTCTTCAACTGAGGGTCGTGGATGAGATGGGCTCCCAACTCTCGTTGGCCCTCGCCCAGCATGGGCAAGGACCTGGGGGTGATGGGCTCCCCCTTCCCCAAAAAAGAAACCATGGGAACTATTTATTTTGCAGACTGCTGTAGTTCATAGAATCATAGAATCCTAGAGTTGGAAGAGACCACAAGGGCCATCCAGTCCAACCCCCTGCCAAGCAGGAAACACCATCAAAGCATGCCTGACAGATGGCTGTCAAGCCTCCGCTTAAAGACCTCCAAAGAAGGAGACTCCACCACACTCCTTGGCAACAAATTCCACTGCCGAACAGCTCTCACTGTCAGGAAGTTCTTCCTAATGTTTAGGTGGAATCTTCTTTCTTGTTCAGTGGCAGAGCACCTGCTTTGCATGCAGAAGGTCCCCAGTTCAATCCCCGATGGCGCCTCCAGGTAGGGCTGGGGGAGAGGCTCCCTGCCTGAAACCCTGGAGAGACACTGCTGCCAGTCAGTGTCGGCAATACTGAGCTAGATGGGCCAATGGTCTGCCTCAGTATAAAGCGCCTCCCGGTGTTTGTATTTCGAATCAGCCCCTTGATTCAGAACCACAAGGGCGTTGTGCTTTGTTTTTATTTGGTCTGGCTCTGCATGAGGCAGATTCCTATCCTCTCATTTAAACCAGCTCTTCACCACAAGGCCTGGAATCTCATTTTATTTTTAGGGTAAGGGCCGTAGGTCATGGGGAGAGTGCTTGGTCTGCATGGTTCAATCCCAGGGCCAGGATTGTCCCTCCTTCTGAAACCCTGGAGCGCCGCTGCCAGCCAGTGCTGGCAATACTGAGCTTGGTGGGCCAGTGGTCTGACTCAGTAGAAGGCAGCTTCCCATGTTCAGACCAGACTATGTTTATTCAGGCAGCTCAATGTCATCTGCTGCAGACAGAATCTCTACCATCCCAGAGAAGGTTTTCCTACCCCCATCTCCCTCCTTATCAGCCACTCTCTCTGGTCCTTTCCAGGGATCGAACCTGGAACCTTCTTCCTGCAGGGCACCTGCTTCATCTCCTGAAATGAGCTAAAACTACTGCCACCTGTCTTTTCTCAGCCTTCCTCATTCCAGGCAATCCATAGCAGAGCAGCCCTAGAGAACGCTCCTGGGTTGCTGTTGCTAAGCAAACTCCAGGGGAGGGAGAAACTCAGGTGGAGCCTCCAGGTCCAGAGAGTGTGTACCCCCAGATGCTAGAGTAAAAAAGGAGTGGAAGAGGGGAGAAACGCTGCATTCATGCCCCTGGGCTTCCTAGGAGCGCTAGGCTGGCTCTGTTGGAGAGGCAAAAGCCTGGCTGAGATGGTCTGATCCAGAGATGCTTTAGACCCTCAGCCCGTCTCTGTCGCTAAGGAAACTCTGCAGAGGTGGGGAGGGCAGGGGGGGAGCAACTGACAGCAACCACAGCAGGTCCTTTAATCTGGCTAAGCACACATGCATGCACAGGAGCCTCTGCTAGATTCAGGAGACACGGGGAGGTGAAATAATATTATTTTTGCAAAGCATGTCAGCTTCTGCAAGGAAGAAGGGAAGCCACGTTCCACATCTTCTGAGGTTTCTCTCTCTCTCTCTCTCTGCCTGCAATCCAGCGGAAGGGCGCGGGAAGGTCTCGGAAAAAGCAGAAGCCGAGCAGCCTTTTTCCGGCAGGGTGCTGGCTCAAAAGGCTGGGGAGGGGAGAGAATGTACGGTCCAGCTCCCCACCACACCACCACCCCGTTGCCCCATAGGGGGCTATTTCTAAAGCATCCCGGAATCCCCACCAGCTGGCAAAACACATGGGGGGGGAGAGAGAGAGAGAGAGAGAGAGAGAGAGAGAGAGAGAAAGAAAGAAAGAAAGAAAGAAAGAGGGAGAGATGCATATCTCCATCCCTGCCGATAAGTAACATTTTAAAAATGCAGAGAGGGGGACTCACTTGTGCCGTGGGATCGCGCTCCTTGCTGCATCAACAGGAGTGCCGTCCGCCTCCAGCCTCGCCTGAGCAGCATCTGCACACCAGACTCAGAATGCAGAACTCTGTGGAGCTTCTCTGGTCGGAAAACCACATTGCAATGAAGGAGAGAGAGAGAGAGCGGCTGCTTGAGAAATGATTCACAGACGGAAGCTTACGAGGGTGGTGGTTCCATTTCTTCCCCCTCCCTTTCTTTTTTTGGCATTCAGTACACACATACACACACAGGCAGAAGGCAGCTCCCTAGCGGGCTGTGAGGAAGGGGGGTAACCAGCCAAGGAGCCTACCTGGACCGGGGGAGGTTGGGAAGGAGGGGGCAGATTTCTGCAAAGTGGAAGGGATGGACTTCTTTGTGCAGCACAGAGTTAAACTTGCTCCAGTAGGAGGCAGCAATGGCCAACTGGGATGGCTTTAAAAGAGGCAAATTTGTGGCTATTGATGGCTGAGCATGGAGGCTAGGCTCTGCCTCCATAGTGGAGGCAGCAATGCTTCGAAATACCTGCTGCTGGGAACTGCAGGAAGTGTGAGCTGCTCTCGTGTTCGAATCCTGGTTGCAGGTTTCCCACAGGCATCTGGGTGGCCGCTGGGAGAACTAGCTGGGCCACTGGCCTGATCCAGCAGGCTCTTGTTATGGTCTTAGGTCCCAGATTCAAAGGACTCTTCTCTGCCCGACACCCTGGAGGGCCACTGGTGGTCCCAGCAAGACAAAGGCAGAGCCAGAAGGATAATTGTTATAACCTGGTACAGAGGGCAGGCACTTGGGTTTCCTGTAAGCATTGCTCTGTGTCTCACACACTCAGCTGTGGTGACTCAGATGAACATGGCAACAGATTCCCTTTGCAAAGGGGGCATGGCTCGGTGGGCACAGCCCATGGCTTGCACGCAGAAGAGGTGCCAAGTTCGATCCCTGGTGGCATCTCCAGGCAGGGCTGGGGAAAAGATTCTGAAGCTTTCTATTCTTATGATAGAGGCACATGCAGTGACAAATGTATTGGAGAGGCAGAGAGCAAATGGAGGCGCCCCCCCCCTTTTTCTAATGCTAGAAATCCAGGTTGGCCATTGGATTCACGACTGACCAGCAGGAAGTGATAGCTTGATAGCTTCGCAGAGGCTCTGCATGCAGGAGAAATCTTCTTCTGAGAAGGCATGCCAAAGCACAGGAGTGGGTTGCTGACCTCATTGTCCGGCACTCAGATCCCAATTATCTTGTGCGATGGCCAAGATCAAGGCCGATTGCCTGAAGGCTGGCAGAGGTGCTTCTACAAAGCAAGGACCCTGTGGGGCCTCTTTTCCTAGCCCTGCCTGGCAATTACACCTGCAGGCTTCTGCATCGAAGCAGGTGCTCAGCCACTGAGCAGTCCCAAGATCCTAGTCCTCATGATTCTGAACGGAGGCAGATCAGGCACTGTGACTCTGAGCTACATGCCTTCCTTGGCTGTATTTAATTCCGACCCTAAATAAGACTCCAGACTCAAAAAAGGACATCTTATCTCCCTCTCACCACTGAGTCCCGGAGAGCAGCTGGTTCCATCTATCATGCCAGGCTGTTTGCGCTCTCTCAAATTATTAAAAAACAACAACTGCCAGCTTCCATGCTAAAAAGGACAGCAAGGGACCTGTGTGGAGAGGGCTTAACTTCAGACAGCTGTGCGTAATTATGTGGTGGACAACTATAAACAGCCCAGTTGATTCCTCCCTAGCCAGTTTCCCCAAGGCTGGCTTAGCAAGTGGCGCCACCCCACCATCTCTTGGACCAAGGGAGAGGCTGGGGAGAACCAAAGCGCTTCCGTGTGCTAGGCAGAAGTTCCTCTGGTGCTCCTGGGTGGCTGGGTTTGGCCTGCGCCAACCCTCTGAAGATCAACAACAGTGGAGGGTTGTCCCCAAGGCTCTGTGTTTTGAGGGATCTCTGGGGAGAGCAGCCTCTTGGTCGGGGGTTCACCTCCTCACTCGGACACTTGAGGGGCAGGATGCAGATCCGGGCCGGTGAGGGAGGGTGGAGTTTGAGGTCCCACCCCTCTTGTGGGGTTTGAAGCCCGTCTCCCCGCCCCCACCCCAGTCTCAGAAAAGGCGAATGAAAAGGTGACAAGGAAACTTCCCACAATTCCTCAGGGTGATGCCGGACCAGGGGCATTGTGGGAAACGTAGAGGGTGAGGCTATATCCAGCCATCTCCTGGAGCTGCTCAGAGCATCAGGCAGGAAGGAATAACAGTAAGAAGGGGTCTTACTGAGATCCCTCGCTGCTGCGCGAGTCGTGGTGCCAAAGAGCAAAGTTCTGGTTGAAATAAGAGCACGGATGGAGAGGTGAAAAAGGAACAGGGAAGCCAAGAGACTGTTACGGAAATTACCGGGTCGAGAAGGCTCAGCTCCCGGTCCTACGGAGGAAGCCCGTGGTTCGCTGCGGAGGCAATGGAGACCAGCCGGAGATTGGAGCAAAAGCAAAGGAGTTTATTGCGCAACAAGGTTCAGGAGGATCCGAACCCCGAACAAAGGGTGTCCTGGACCTTTAAAAGTTCCCGCGATAGCCCAGAATACATAGCGAAATACATCACAGAAACGTCAGAGATGGGAGGGGAGAGAGGAGGTTACAGTAAAATTTACATAGGGGAAAAACAAGTTTTGCATATCAGGAAGGATGGCAGGAACCGGTGAATGGATCCAGGGTGGGTGCAATACACATTGAAGGTTTCTTCTGCGTCAGGACAATAGAAAGCTCCTAGGAGGATGTCTGCTGCCATGGTAGCTGATGGATGGGTGCTTGACTGGATTATCGGGAGGGGGCATCTCCTCCTGCGGACGTGACTCGCTGCTTAGGGGATTATGAAAGCCACTAAGTGGAGAGTCCAAAAATTATGCAGTATTGAAATAATATACTTCTGATGATCGGAGGATGGCGGGGACCGAGGGGTTAAAAAGGTTATTTTACAAGGAGCAAATAGACACCCGAACCAAGCAAATCGGACACTGCGTTCAGGAGTTGTGAATTTTTACAATAATAAATACTTCGAGCTGTCAAAATTGGGCCACCCAGCGTCTAAATTGTCCATTTGATACATTGTTGCAAGTTATAATTAATAGTTTCCTCAACTGGTTACATTTTGGTTTCGATTCCATTGTTCTCCCAGCAGGGAGCCTGTCAAAACCCACTTAGTGTTCAGTCAAGCGTGAAGGTGATGATTGAATCATAGTAGCTGACCTGAACGTTCCATTTTGCAGGCTGAGCTGGATGCATGCTCCTGATTGGTGGGTTTCCCGTTCATTGAGAAAATGGAGACCAGCGGAGCGCTGTTTGACAGAAGCGCTTTTCCAGAGGCTTTTTCGGAACGCAAATTGGGATTTTGGGGAACCCTTCATCACGAGGGTTTTTATGTGGTGCTTGTGCGACATGTGAAGTGTAGGGAGATGGACATAAAAAGGGGGAAAGAATGCCCGCTCATCGTCGGGCTTTTAGTGAGTTCACGAGTCCCGCACTCGCTACCGGGGAGGCATAGCGGTGGGGGAAGGTGGTGGCGGGTAAATTTCCCTATCAGTCCCGCACTTGGAGATAAGATTTGTAATCTGGTTCGCAGAACCACAAATCCTTTTCTCCACACCTACACCTCCGTAACTTGGTACTCACCTTCCCCCAGGTGTCTTAACTGGACGTATTCAGGGAAGGTGGGCTGGCCATGATAGTAAGCCCGGAGGGGAAACATGGAGGAGGAAGGTGGGTTTAAGGGACAGCGGGTCAAAGAACAGCATGGGGTCCAGCAACGAGAGATACAACAAAGCACTAACATGCACAACACTATTACTATGATGACCAGAAAAATACCCTTTAAAAGTTGTTTCGCCCACCCCAAGTTGGGCAACCAGCTCCAAAGATCAAAGTCTGACATTCCTTCATGTTGAATGTCGTGCAAAGTGGAGGTCAGACGGTGGATGTTGTTCAAATGTCCTGTAATGTTCAGGGTTTGATCTGTCACATATGTGCAACACTCGGAGCCAATCAGAGCACAAGTCCCGCCCTCCGCCGATAATAAAAAGTCCGTAGCAATTCGGTTTTGAATTCCAAGTTGTCTCACCTGTGAGAGTTCGGTGGTCAGCGAATCCGTGATTTGCTCAGCCTCCCGCATGAATTTGAGGAGGACATCGGTGAGCCTCAGGATATCGACGTGGTTTGAACCGGCGCCGTATGCTGGGAATAGGGCTCTTCCCCAGGTCTCTCCATTTGCAGCCACATCAGACAGGTCGGAGAGGGCTTGCTCCTCCCGCTTATTCCGCAGTCTCCCAGTAGGTAGGTCTTGGGTGACGCGTACCCCTGGGACGATGTACCCCAGGTAGCAGGAGCCAGACATGTGGGGGCTTACCCATCGGTAGGCACGGTGGGCACAGATCCACCACAGTCCGGCTAGGTCGGTCCCGAGTCTGCCAGAGGCGAAGCTGTGGAGGAAGGCGATGTTGGGGCGCGAGGTCTGGTCCACTGGATTGGCACCTACTGCCAGTGCCCAGGCTGATGGAAGGTCAGTGACCAAATGTGATTTTGATTGGGTACTAACAGTCACTTGTCCATTCTCGTGAATTTCCAGAGAGGTGTCACAGGAACTAGTCCCTACTGAGGCACCATCTCCAGAGAAAACACGGCAGAGGGGTCCGTGGGTAGGACCAGTGAGATACAGATACTGGTGGGTAAGGTTTAAGGCAGTGAGGTTCCATGAAGCCACGTTTCCTAGGCGGAGCTGTTCCAGGGTGACTGCAAAAGGAACCAGGGGAAGTCCTTGCCGGAGGTGGCTTGGGGCATGGGCACAAATCCAACAGTTCGGGTATTCTGTCTCCTTGGCCACCTTGCCAAGGAGTTGGATGAAGGAGTTTTGATCCCATGATGAGAGGAAGTCTGGCTCAGGGATGGAAGAGTCTGCAGCCAGGCGACGTGGAGCAGTTCCAACAGGGTGAAGGGGATCAGTGGTGTTCAACAGGGAGGCTGTCTTGGCAATTCCTCCACATCGCAGGGGTCCGGTGTGATCCCAAACTGGTGGGTCTGAGGGCAGGATGGGGTGATACCAGCCCTCCAGGTAGTCAGAGCCCTTCCAGTCCTTAGTGGGACCCAGGTCCCATAAGCAACAGAAACGTCTCAGGCAGATACCTTGGATCAGGGGTCTGGAAGGCGGTGGTACCAGGCGGGTACATTGAAACCCAAAAATGAGGTTTTGCGTGGGGGAAGAAGAAGTGTCAGTAAAAGTGTGGGAGCCCCCACCTTGCTGCACTTCAGTCCAATTAGGGCTCTTGGATACCTCTCCATGGCTAAAGAGGAGGTATGAGCCATTGACACAGGTAAGGCGATACCTCCCTTGATCTAGGATGACGGAGGCTGAGCCCAGCCTCCTATAGTCCTTGGAGCGTACAAACAGTTCCCACTGCTGTGTCCCATTCATCTTGGGGACCAGTGAGTGGCGTAACAGAGTCCTGCTTTCGGGAAGGCAAAAGTCAAAATCCCCAATCCGGTCTGGATTTTGCTTTCCACCCTGTTCCAAAAGGTGGAAGTCCAGGTATTGGTAGTCAGTCATTATTCCAGGGCAGTGTTCAGAGGTCCAAGCGAGGGGCCTGCCCAGGAAAGGGAAAAGGAAGAGTATCGTGATGGGGTTCATTTTTTTTTAGGAAAAAAAAAAGCTGTCGAAGTAAGCTGTCCAAGGCAAGCTGTCAAATGACAGCCAGTTCGAAAAAACACGGGGAGCTGTCAAATAGCTGTCAGAAGCTTTCAGTAGCGGCAATTCTGAAAAGGCAGAAAACTGTCAAACAGCTGTCAAAAGCTGTCAATGGGGTAAGTCCGAAAACACGGAGAGCTGTCAAACAGCTGTCAAAAGCTGTCAATGGCGGCAAGTCCGAAAACACGGAGAGCTGTCAAACAGCTGTCAAAAGCTGTCAATAGCGGCAGGTCCGAAAACACGGAGAGCTGTCAAACAGCTGTCAAAAGCTGTCAATGGCGGCAAGTCCGAAAACACGGAGAGCTGTCAAACAGCTGTCAAAAGCTGTCAATGGCGGCAAGTCCGAAAACACGGAGAGCTGTCAAACAGCTGTCAAAAGCTGTCAATGGCGGCAAGTCCGAAAACACGGAGAGCTGTCAAACAGCTGTCAAAAGCTGTCAATGGCGGCAAGTCCGAAAACACAGGCGGGAACGATGTCTGGAGACTTGGGAACGGTGGCACAGGGACTGGGGCGCGATGGACAGGAACTGAGGTACGACGAACAGGAACTGGGGTGCGATGCTGGGGCGCGGTGAACAGGAACTGGGGAGCGATGCTGGGGTGCGGTGAACAGGAACTGGGGAGCGATGCTGGGGTGCGTTGATCTATCAATTGCGTTTCAAGCGCAGTCGGATGCCGTCCGGTACGAGCTCCGATGTCCACTCGGTGGCACCGGGGTCCGGTCCAGACTGTAGAGCCTGATCCTGTGGCTCCGAATCAGGTCCGGTCTGTAGAGCCCGATCCGGTGGCTCCGAATCAGGTCCGGTCTGTAGAGCCCGATCCTGTGGCTCCGAATCAGGTCCGGTCTGTAGAGCCCGATCCTGTGGCTCCGAATCAGGTCCGGTCTGTAGAGCCCGATCCTGTGGCTCCGAATCAGGTCCGGTCTGTAGTTCTTCGGGATCTTGGTCGTCGATGTAGGAGTCTGGAGCAGAAGGGGGTTTATCAAACGTATAGTCCTCCCCCCCACTCTCAAAATTGTCCGGAGGGGGTTGGGTTAGCTTGCATCGAGTATGATGTAGCCAGGAGTTCTTCTCCCCAATTTTAACAGCAGTGGGTGAGACGAGGAGCACTTGAAAGGGGCCCTCCCAGGTGGGTTGCAGGGGCACTTTTGGGTATACCTTGGTGAGGATCCAATCCCCAGGTTGGAAGGAGTGTACTGCCATATCAGCTGGTAAGTTCTGGCCCTCTACAGCCGCGTACTGGTGGAGGCGGCGTAATTGTTGTTGGAATTGAATCACATAAGTGGTAAGTTCCGCTTCCCCCAGGTCAAGTTCAGAGAGGGGAAACTGTGTATTGTACACAGGGGGGGGTCTACCAAACAATAGTTCGAAAGGAGAGAGCTTTAAGGGTCCTGTAGGGGCACTCCTTATGTTGTGGAGCACTAAGGGCAGCGCATTCACCCATTTGAGTCCAGTGCTGTTGCATAACTTTCCAAGCTGTACCTTTACCTCCTGGTTCATGCGCTCCACCTGTCCTGATGACGCTGGATGGTAAGGAGTATGTAGCTCCCACTTGATTCCCAAAGCCTTGGCAATCTGTTGGACCACTTCTGCAGTGAAATGGGTCCCCCTGTCGCTGTCCAGCCTGCGTGGGACCCCAAACCTCGGGATGATCTCCTGCAAAAGGGCCCTTGCCACGACTGTAGCAGTGGCTCTTCTAGCCGGATACCCTTCTACCCAAGAGGAAAATTGGTCTACTACGATGAGGGCATACTTGTACCCCTGGCATGGGGGTAGTTCGATAAAATCGAGCTGCAGACTCTCAAAAGGGACAAAAGCCCATGGTCTAGCCCCTGGTGGACGTTTTGGTTCCCTCTTGGGATTGAAGGACTGACATGTAAGGCAATTCTTAGTTGCTGCGGTAGCGGCCATGGCAGTTCCCGGGGCATACCAGCACCTTTGGACGTAGTCTATGAGCCTGGTCTTTCCCCAATGGGTTTGTTGATGTAGGATTCTAACAAATTTAGGGGTCCAAGCCTTAGGAATAATGATTCTTCCATCAGGCAGGGACCATATCCCGTTGGTTAGCTTTGCCCCGATGGATGCCCACATGTCCTGTTCCTGTTTCCCTGCACCATCATACATTAGGCTGAAATCAATTTCGGCAGGCAGTTGGATACATTGGAACTGGGTGCTTTCGCTTATGGCCTGAAGGGCAGCTGTCTGGGCGGCCTGATCAGCCCGTCTGTTTCCTTTTGAGACAGGATCCCTTCCTTTAGTGTGTGCCTTGCAATGGACTACGGCTATAGCTTTTGGTAAGTGGATAGCATTTAGGAGTCTCTCCACTAAGGCAGCATGGGAGATTTGGGAGCCTGAGGCGGTAAGAAAGCCTCGCTGAAGCCAAATTTGTCCGGTGGTATGGACTAGACCAAAGCAGTACTTGCTGTCGGTGTAGATTGTCACTCGCTGTCCCTCTGCTAGCTCGCAAGCCCTGATGAGTGCAATTAACTCAGCAGCTTGAGCACTATACTGGGGGTTTACTGGCTCTGCCTCCACCACTTCGAAATCAGACACCACAGAGTACCCCGTCTTCCGTTCCCCTTCTACGATCTTTGAGCTCCCATCGGTATATAGGATGAGGTCTGGGTTTTGCAGGGGTAGATGGTCCAAGTCCTCACGGGGTTTCTCTGCCTGTCTGACTATTTGGGTACAATCGTGATGCGGGGTGCCATCCTCGGGTAGTGGGAGAAGGGTAGCTGGATTTAAAGAGTTAACCCTTTTTATGGTTACATTCGACGGGGCTAAAAGGAGAGCTTCGTACCGGTTTTGGCGGGGATTTGAGAAATGGTGAGTTCCTTTGAGAGTCAGCAGGGTGGCTACTGCATGTGGGACGTGCACAACGATCTCATGTCCTAGTACTGTATCTTGTGCCTTCTGGAGTAAAATGGCAGCAGCAGCAATTGCCCTTAGACAGCTAATGGATCCCTTTGCTGTGGTGTCCAATTGGAGACTGTAATAAGCTACAGGTCTTTGTCGGTCCCGGAATGATTGGGTTAGGACCCCAGAAGCTACTCCCTCTTGCTCATGGACGAATAGATTAAAGGGTAACCGATAGTCTGGTAACCCTAGAGCAGGGGCGGATCGGAGCTCCCTTTTCAGCCGTTCAAATTGGGCAAAGGCTTCCTCTGACCATTGCAGTTTATCTGGGTGGTCCTGGCGTGTCATTGCAGAGAGGGGCTTGGTAATTTGGCTGTATCCTACGATGAAATCTCTGCAGAACCCACACATTCCTAGAAACCCCCTCAACTGTCTCTTAGTCTGGGGTAAGGGTATCTTGGCGACAGCTTCCACGCGATCGGTAGCCAGGCTTCTGGTTCCAATCCCAAGGATGTGCCCAAGGTACTTGACTTCCTGTTTGCAGAATTGAAGTTTCTTGGGGGACACCTTATGCCCTTTAAAGGCTAGCTGTATAAGGAGGTATTTAGTGTCTCTCCTGCACGCCTCCTCACTATTAGAACAAATGAGTATATCATCTACATATAACAAGTAGGAGGAGCCTGCAGGGAGATTGACATCCTGGAGGTCGCGGTGCAAGGTTGCTGAAAAGATGGCCGGTGATTCCACATATCCTTGGGGTAATCTGGTCCAGGTTAATTGGCCAGGTCCCCAAGTAAATGCGAAAAGGAATTGGCTCTCCGGGGCAACAGGTATGCTGAAGAATGCAGAACACAAGTCAGCTACACTGTACCAGGTGGTATCTGGTGGAACTGCATTTAGGAGGGAGTTTGGATTTCCCACCACCGGATGCCGGGGTATTACAAATTGGTTTATTAACCGAAGGTCCTGTACAAAGCGGTAGCGCACAGGGGCTCCTTCACCTCCCGGTTTTTTAATGGGGAGTATCGGAGAATTGCAAGGGGAGGCACAGGGAACCAATATTCCTTGTTCCAAAAAGTCCTGTATCATAGGTGTCAGTCCTTCAATGGCTTCTGGGGGTATGGGGTATTGTTTTGCGCACGGATATGGTTGGTCAGTCTTGAAGGAGATTCGCACTGGGGTTGCTGACTTTAAAAGCCCCACAGAGGTAGACTCGGTCCCCCACAACCAGGGTGGCATTTCCTGCTCCAATTCCAAAGGAAGGTCGGGGAATTGGCGCTCATCTCTAGCCTCTTGCAAGATCCCCTGGAAAGATGCCACTGACTCATCTGGCATATGTAAGTAGATGCCATCAGGGGAACAGGTAATGGTGGCATTTAGTTTGCACAAGAGGTCTCGCCCCAACAGGTTAACTGGGCTAGAGGTAAGGAGGAAAGTATGTTCGGCCAATAAGGGTCCCAAAGTAACCTTTGCTGGTTGTGACAGAGGGCAGGTGCGGGGTATCCCATCCAAACCCATTACTTTCCTAGTCTCTTCTCCGGGTCTAAGGTGGCTACTGGTTAAAGTTGAATAAGTAGCCCCGGTGTCCAAAAGACAGGAGTAGGGGTGTCCGTCTATCTCAATAGTACAGACGGGATCTTCTGGAGATAGAGCTAACACGGGACAGATGGCTTGGGCTTGGGTGAGATCCCCTGTTGATTGTCAATATGGGTTAGCTGGGTTCCTTCTAGCTTCGGAAGCAGGGGTTTGAGCAGATTGGGGTGTTGGTTGGACTGGCAGAGGAGCACTGAAGGGTGCTGATGGTTGTGATCCAGTAGTTGGCTGGACCATTGGGCCCTGGGCACTTTGCGGAGGCCAGTTTCCTGGTGGAGGAGGTTGCACCATCTGTTGGTTGATGTACCCTTGGTGCCTAGGTGGGTGCTGAGGAAAGGCTGCATAGGGCGGATTTCCTTCAGGGGCTGGGCGAGTGGTGGCTTCAACCCAAGGGCTCCCCGGGTACAAATATGGGCAATTTCGTTTTATGTGCCCTGGCTGGGAGCACAGATAGCAAAGGCCAGTAGAGGGGCCCCAAGGTCGTGGCATTGCTGGATTCGCGGTTGGTCCCCCTCCTCTTCCTCTTCCTCTGACTCGCCCTCTTGCCGGGAATCCTGGGGTTGGGAAGTAAGGGGGTTCCATGCTGAGAGCAAGCACTGCCTCATCCTCAGCCTTGGTGTCTTTCTTTTTCTTTTCGTCCCGGTTATTAAAGACGGACTTGGCGATGGACAATATTTCGCTAAAAGTTTTTCCGTCGTAGCCAACCAGGAGATTTAAGGCTTTCCGGATGTCTGGCGTTGCTTGATCTTTAAAAAACCCTTTTACTATTATATCATGGTGCGGATTCTCGGGGTCTATTCCGCCCCAGGTTTTAATAGCCGCCACCAACCTCGAATAATAGTCCGACGGGTGTTCATTGGGACCCTGGATCACAGTCTGAACTTTAGTCCAGTTTATGGAGCGCTGTCCTGAAGCTTTAATGCCGTCTAAGATGGCCTTTTTAAACAGATTCAGACACCAGACGCCATTAGGGGTATTGAAGTCCCAAGCAGGGTTGGGTTCAATACGGAGATCTCTAGGTGTCAGGGCCTCCACCCCTTGAGGTCTTCCTTCTTGGTAGTTTTCCTGGTTTAGGGCTTCTTCTGCCTTACTGAGAATGTCAGCCTTCTCAGCCTCATTGAATAGGGCATTTAAGAGTACGTGGACATCCGTCCAAGAAGGGTGATGGGAAGAGAAGATTGTAGCGATTTGCCGGTGGCACTTGTCAGGGTCATCCCTCAAGGAGGGCATCACGTTTGCCCAGTTTACTAAGTCTGCAGTCCGGAAGGGCTGGTGGGTGTAAATCATCCGCGGGGCCCCATCCGGAGTTGCAGGAGGGATGGGGAAGGCACGTAGGGGCATCTGGTAGGAGGTCGCCTGGTGATTGATTCCCCCACTCCCTTTAGCCTTTCCCTTTACTGGCTGCCGGGAAGCAGATGGCGAAAAGGCACCCTGGATGCGGATGGCAAGGTCCTTAGCAGTCTGCACCATAGAGCGGGTGGTCATGCCCTCCACGTTCTCAAGAGGATTGGAGTGGGGCGACAGAGTATAAGCAGCGTGGTCACTGACCGGCGTTAAGACCGGGTCAGGCTCCATTTGGTCGTTGGATACTGTGGCTATCTCTTCCTGGTCCATGGGTTGGACTATTAGCTGCCCGCCTTGAGCTCCTGCCTGATTGTTCGGGTCTGCATCATTTTCGGGTCCCGGGAGATTATGTTGCCCAGGGACATCATTCTGTGCAGGGGGAGCTGTGGGTGCTTGTCTGGGTCTATTATAGTATAGCGCCATGGCCTGATCCATAGAGTCATCGTCCGATGGATCCTCATAAGGAGGCGGTGCAGGACCTCCCTTGGGTTTCCTAGAGGCTTTCTTAGGAGGTTTTATCATAGGCATCTGGAGAGCCGGGGAATCCTTCAGAGTAGTGAGGATTTGGTATACGACCTCAAAAGCCTTTAGGTAGTCCAATTGGCGGGGTCTTTCCTCAAGTAAGTGCTTCTTTAGAGCATTCAAACGATCCTGGTTGAAGGATCCCTCCGGTGGCCAGCGGAGTTCAGATGTCATTTTTTCAGTAAATGATGGCCAGGTGTTTTCGCAGAGTTCTTGCAACTTCTGCCTAGATAATAATTCTGAGCCCGGAATCTCTTTCCAGTGATCTAGTACAAACTCGAGGGGGGAGTCGGGTTCCGGCTGGGCAAAAGAAGGCTTGCAAGAAGCCTTCCTCCCAGCGGAAGTACGACTGGGCTTCGAAGCCTTGGCGCCCATTGTTCCTTGGTTTTAAGAGGAACCTGGGGTTTTGGAAAGAGGGAGGGGAGAGATATCTCAGTAAAACGGGAATTTCACAAAGGGGAGTGGGACAGAGGGGTTTTCTAACAGCAAATAATACACAACGTTGCAATAATCTAGCCTGGTCCCTTGCGTTCACTAGATCGGCTAGCGGGGCGGCTGACCAGGGGGATCTACACTAAACTACCTCTTTCCTTTCCTCTTTTTTCTGGAGCTCCCTTCCTCTTCCTTTCTCTTCCGTGTTCCTCTTTTCACTATTTCTTCTCACTATTCCTATTTCTCATTTCCCATTTCTACCCGTGCAAAATAACCCCAAGCCTGGCAACCTCCTACCTATCATCAACAGCTAAGGAAGGGAGCCCTACTGGACGCCTGCCACTGCAGTGCCAGATCGGGCAGCCCTTTGGATAGAGTTTAAACGGTCCGGAAAAACCTCCCTTGCGTTCGGAAGCGGGCTCACGCACGACCAGCGTGTTTTACATGGCCCGACCGGGGCGGCTGAGGTCTGGGATAGTGCAGAGAAGTCCTTTGCCCCTTGGCAGCTGGCAAAGTAGAAAAAGAGCCCAGTCCCTTGCGTTCGTTAGACCAGCTAACGGGGCGGCTGACTGGGTATTGTAGGAAAAGAGATAGAGCTCAGAACTCCCCTTTTCGAGTCGAGCAGTGGTCCACTGGACAGACCAAGAAACAGTCAAGAATTGATAGGTAAGAAAGCAGAGTTGCGGTTGCCAGGATTTCCTCCCCCCTTCCCACACACACCAGTGCACTGGATTTATACTTACGCGTCTTCCACTGCGATCCGCTGGATCGTTGAAGACGAAGCCGGCTGAGCTTTGCCTTTGCTCCCCGGTTGGCTCCCCTTGGGACCTGCAATTACCGCCCGGAGGATGGCCGGAGGTCCGATGGGGTCTCCACGGGAGAAGAGGGTCCCGATGCCGGCTGAAGACTCGATGGGGTCCCCGGCCACCACGGGAGAACGCAGATCCCGGGTTTCGGCACCAAGACTGTTACGGAAATTACCGGGTCGAGAAGGCTCAGCTCCCGGTCCTACGGAGGAAGCCCGTGGTTCGCTGCGGAGGCAATGGAGACCAGCCGGAGATTGGAGCAAAAGCAAAGGAGTTTATTGCGCAACAAGGTTCAGGAGGATCCGAACCCCGAACAAAGGGTGTCCTGGACCTTTAAAAGTTCCCGCGATAGCCCAGAATACATAGCGAAATACATCACAGAAACGTCAGAGATGGGAGGGGAGAGAGGAGGTTACAGTAAAATTTACATAGGGGAAAAACAAGTTTTGCATATCAGGAAGGATGGCAGGAACCGGTGAATGGATCCAGGGTGGGTGCAATACACATTGAAGGTTTCTTCTGCGTCAGGACAATAGAAAGCTCCTAGGAGGATGTCTGCTGCCATGGTAGCTGATGGATGGGTGCTTGACTGGATTATCGGGAGGGGGCATCTCCTCCTGCGGACGTGACTCGCTGCTTAGGGGATTATGAAAGCCACTAAGTGGAGAGTCCAAAAATTATGCAGTATTGAAATAATATACTTCTGATGATCGGAGGATGGCGGGGACCGAGGGGTTAAAAAGGTTATTTTACAAGGAGCAAATAGACACCCGAACCAAGCAAATCGGACACTGCGTTCAGGAGTTGTGAATTTTTACAATAATAAATACTTCGAGCTGTCAAAATTGGGCCACCCAGCGTCTAAATTGTCCATTTGATACATTGTTGCAAGTTATAATTAATAGTTTCCTCAACTGGTTACATTTTGGTTTCGATTCCATTGTTCTCCCAGCAGGGAGCCTGTCAAAACCCACTTAGTGTTCAGTCAAGCGTGAAGGTGATGATTGAATCATAGTAGCTGACCTGAACGTTCCATTTTGCAGGCTGAGCTGGATGCATGCTCCTGATTGGTGGGTTTCCCGTTCATTGAGAAAATGGAGACCAGCGGAGCGCTGTTTGACAGAAGCGCTTTTCCAGAGGCTTTTTCGGAACGCAAATTGGGATTTTGGGGAACCCTTCATCACGAGGGTTTTTATGTGGTGCTTGTGCGACATGTGAAGTGTAGGGAGATGGACATAAAAAGGGGGAAAGAATGCCCGCTCATCGTCGGGCTTTTAGTGAGTTCACGAGTCCCGCACTCGCTACCGGGGAGGCATAGCGGTGGGGGAAGGTGGTGGCGGGTAAATTTCCCTATCAACACACACCAGCCAATCCAGACTTGGGTTGGACTAGATGACCCTTGAGGTCCCTTCCAAGGCTATAATTCTTGGATTCTACGAACTACCTAAGGAGACCGGTCACAGTGTAGATCAGCCTCTGCCCATCACTGCCACCAAAGGAAGTCCCGAGTGACTTGCAGTTACAAAATTACATAACTCTTTAAAAACAGTTAAAACGAGCAGAATTACGCTTTCTGGAGAATTTAAGCTCTGCTGTTGCGTTTTTAAAAGGAGACGCTCTGCAGGTTTCTAGTCCTCGTGAATGCAAATTGAAAGCAGACAGGCAACTCCTAGAGAAATCTCAGGAGCCAGAAAACTTGTCAAATAAGATTCCCAGTAATAAGAAAGGGAAATTGGGGGGGGGGGTGTAGGTGGGGAGATGCCAACCTGCTTTGCAGAGCAGCTGCCTCCTCCTTGTGACAGGAAACAGGGCCAGCGGGGATAATTTGTGGAATGCATGTACAGTTGACGAAATGCAGGCTTCTGTGGTGGAAAATCTGTGTTTCCTTTTAAAGAAGATTTTGCTACACCCTGTTTGTCAACTGTACTGTGGTCAAAGGTACATCTATTTTATTTTATTTTATTATTTCGCAAGATTTATATACTGCTTGGCTGTAAAAAAAAACAAACTACTGTACAGCGAACAAACTTCCAAAACGCTTCACAAAAGGAATAAAACAATAAAACTGTCAATAAAAAGACAGTTAAAAACAACCCCTCAGGTATTAACAATTAAAATTGATGGTAGGCTAAAAAAAAAAAAAAAGATTTATGTCTGCACCCATGAGGACCAGAAACCTCAGTTTCTCTCTCTTTTTAAAAAAAGCATACACCTTCTCCTCCTTTGCCCCGCTGCCCTGCAAGCATGCTAATCTAAGACCTTCAGTTAAACAGAAACACAGTAGAAGGGAGTTATGAAAACAGCTTTCATTATTCTGCCAGCGGAGAAAGTCAAGGAGGGAGGAAATCAGTTTTTTTAGGCTCAAGGGAGCTGTTACAAAAGAACGCCAAGCAGCTCTTAGCTTCCTGGCTGCCTTTCCAATGGGCCTTGTATTTTTGGACGCAGGGTGGTTTTCCACACAACCACTTTTAAGCTTCTTCCACCCCAAAGAGGAAGAGAGCACTTAGCAAGCCAGAGGAAAGAAATAATAATAATAATGATGATCAACATAATAATAATGAAAAAGAGAAGTGCTCGAGAAACAGGGGCAAAAAGAAGAAGCCGCTGCGCTGGAGACTGTTCCCCTTTTCCTTCTGAGCTTGCACACTCTGCATCTGCTGGCTTTGCGTTCCTACAGACGGACGACGTCCCTCAAGTGCAAGGAAAGAAAACGAAGCTATTGCCGCTCAATCCAGTCTCTGTGATTATTTATTATGACCTGATCTGGTATTTCTGTCATAAAAGTATTCATACGTTGTTGTTGTTGTTCAGTCGTTCAGTCGTGTCCGACTCTTTGTGACCCCATGGACCAGAGCACGCCAGGCACGCCTATCCTTCACTGCCTCTCGCAGTTTGGCCAAACTCATGCTAGTCGCTTCGAGAACACTGTCCAACCATCTCATCCTCTGTCGTCCCCTTCTCCTTGTGCCCTCCATCTTTCCCAACATCAGGGTCTTTTCCAGGGAGTCTTCTCTTCTCATGAGGTGGCCAAAGTACTGGAGCCTCAACTTCAGGATCTGTCCTTCTAGTGAGCACTCAGGGCTGATTTCTTTAAGAATGGAGAGGTTTGATCTTCTTGCAGTCCATGGGACTCTCAAGAGTTTCCTCCAGCACCATAATTCAAAAGCATCAATTCTTCTTCATATGTTGCCTTCTCATAAAACATCAGTGTACAGCAATATAAAAACATTTTTAAAACACACACACACACACACACACCAGTTGTTAAAATTACTAGCTGCTGTTATGTGTCCATCACTGCTACCACCCTGTGGAGGGTGGCGTTTTATGCCGTGATCTCTTAAATATGGGTGGCCGTTTTAAGCAAGCTTGATTGCAAGAAACTGCCCTGTATCGGGTGGCTAGCAAATTAATTAATTGCCTGATCCATCTTTGCTGGGATAGGGTGTAAGATGACCAAGGAATGGAGGCATGCCATTCCTTCCATACCGAGCAACCACATATTTAGAATTACCGGTAAGTAAGTAGCAGGGTGTTCTTCCCCCACGAGGCAGAAGGAGAAGCACAACTCAGTGGCAGAGCAAGTGCTATGCATGCAGAAGACCCCCCAGGATCAACCCCCAGCTGAAACCTGGGAGAGCAGAGCTCCTGGCAGTCAGCATAGAGAACGCTGAGTTAGATGGACCAATGGACTGGCTCAGTATAAGGCAGCTTCCTAGGTTCCGATTCAACCCGCCTTACGCTAGGAACCATGAGGACTAGAACCCTTATTCCCAAGGGAAGAGCTCAATGGGAGCGTGCCTGCTTTGCATGCAGAAGGTCCCAGGGTTCAACCTGGGAATGCCCCCTTGCCTGAAGATCTGGGCTGGGAGAGAGAATCCCAATCTGAAACCCCAGAGCGCCGCTGCCAGTCAGTGCTGACAATACTGAGTTAGATGGACAAATAGCACAAGGCCGCTTACTGTGCTGTTACGGGACAGGGCTGTTTCTCAGAGGCAGAGTGCCTGCCTGGCATGGTCCTGGGTTCAATTCCCTGAAAGCATCTCCAGTTAAAAAAAAGTGGGGAGGGTGAGGGAGCCGCTCTGCCCACTCAAGGCTTAGCTCGCAGGAAGAGAAACTGAGGGACGCTGGCAGGCAAGGGAGACGTGCACTCTTTTCAGAAGCACTGGCCATAATCACAAGGGACACGGCCACGTGGAAAGGAAAGGAAGCCACAATGTTTGGACAGGCCCATAATTAGTCGGCGAGACGAAGGCACTGATCCCGCTCTGATTGCAGCCTCTGAGCTGGGAGAAGACGAGGCAACAGTCCAGTATAAACCACAGGCTGTATTGGGGGCTAAGTGCTGGGGCTGTCAATGCCACTAAAAAACAATCTCAGCCCTTGCTGCCTGAAGGAACGTTGGGGTAGCAGGGGCCACAGAATAAGATCTGCCTGGAGTTACCTATGCGAGGAAACTTTGGAGCGGATCCTGCCAAGTTCGACCGGGTGGCTGCCTCTGACGGTCCGGGCCCAGCTAAAAAGAAAACAGCTGAGTCGTCAACCGGCTTCTCCTGTGTTGTCGCACAAGCTGAACTGCTGATTCCTCAGGATTTCGGACCCGCCGGCACAGTGGGCAAGGCGTGTGGGTGGAGCAGCAAAGACACGAAACAGGAGAAATTGGCAAGGGGTGGGCAGGCAGAATATATCCAAGGGCATATGGAGAGCATAAAGTCCCAAGAGAGAAAAAGAGAGTTGAGTTGGATTGCTCAGGGAGAGAAAGAGAGGAGGGCAGGGTTGTTGCATAACCAAAAGCACCACCTCTCTGGAGAGAACTTGAGTGTTAAGAGCTTAGGGAGACATCCAGGACTGAGAGACAGACAGTTCCGAGGGGCTTCTGGTGGTTCCTTCACTGCGAGATGTGAGCTTGCAGGGAACCAGGCAGAGGGCCTTCTCGGTGGTGGCACCTGCCCTGTGGAACACCCTTCCATCAGAGGTGTGCAGGAGTGTGTGGAACCTAGCCTGCAGTACAAAACTAAACATTACACCTGTCGCCCCACCCACCTCTGGCATGTGGCCCCCAGAAAGGGAATGTGGCCCCGGGGCTGAAAAAGCTCCCCTGCTTCTGTGCCAGATCCTTTTTCACCGAGGACCTTCTGCATGCATAGAGCACATGGTCCACCGCTGAGCCCCAGGCCCCAATCCATAACCTCCGTTTTACTCACGGTTCAGCGACGCCCCCTCGCTTTGAGGGATAACCTCCCCCCAACCCACCCGCGATGGTTCCCCTGGGCCAAGCTGTCAATCACGCCTCCTTCAACACACTTTATTAAAAATAGCAAACCGATTATTTCTGCCACAACAGCCATAGCCGCTCAGGGAAGGCTGGCACCCGCCCGCCTCCCAGTGAAGCACCCTGTTCCAGCAGTCGCTATGGTGACGGGATATTTAAAGGGGGAGCAGGGAAGAGAAACCACTATTCTTCTGCACAGGGTGGGCAGGAACACGCCAGGCTCGCGAACGGAGGACAGGTTCACCGGCAGTTCCAAGCGAGCGTGGCGATGGAACAGTGTTCCTTTCCTCTCCAAGTTGAGCAGGCAAATGTCACATTAGAGCAGCATCACTGGCCGAATTATGTAACGCAGCAAGCCTTTCCAATGGAACACGCACTTCTTTGAAAAAGTCACACGTGCAATGATAGAATATGAGCACCGAGAAAGCCTGCAGGATCAGAGAGCCCACAAGAGCACCCTCCACTCCTGAGGGTCCCAGCAACTGGTATTCAGAAGCATTCCTGCCTCTGACCATGCAGGCAGAGCATAGCCAATCTGGCTATTAGCCATCAATAGACCTCCCCTAATCCTCTTTTAAAGCCACCCAAGTTGGTGGCCATCACTGCTTCCTGTGGGAGGGAGTTCCACAGTTTAACTATGATCTGTAGGAATAAGCTTTTTAAAATCTGCCCTGAATCTTCCAACATTCAGCTTCATTGGATGCCCACAAATTCAAGTGTTAAGAGAGAAGGAGGAAAAAAAATTCTCTTTCCTCTTTCTCTTTCTCCCGTGTACAGTTCTATCATGTCACCATAGTATGGAACCTACCTAGCAATATGTTTTTGAACTTACGAAGCTTTAAACTTCACATCAAATCTCCACTCCTAATGGTAGGGCCGGCACTGATCAGAAGCTGCTGCCAGTTAGAGTGGACAATATTGGGTTAGATAGACAAGAAATCTGTGCTGGAATGAAACACCTGCAACTGTTGATGCCACAAGAGACTCATCAGCTTTAGGCAGATGCGGGAGGTATTTTGGAGAAAGAGCCATCGCATTCCATAGTATTTGCTTGGGTTAAATAGGTTTGGGAAGTTAATTCAAAAGCCTACAACATCTGCTTACTCCCCAATGTGAGAACAAGTGCACTATGAAAACCTGCTATTCCAGGGGTGGCCCAAGACACTTTGTGCCTGAGGTGGAGTCAAGATGCACAGTAAAGTTGGCAAAGTTTTTTGGACACTTGAGGGACACTAAGCAGCACAGAATGGAAGATGGCAGGATCCCCAAGGACATGCTCTATGGAGAGCTGGCTTTAGGGAGTAGGCCTGTCGGCAGACCAATTTTGCAGTACAAAGATGTCTGCAAACGTGACAGGAAGGGCTGGGAACATTAACTATGTCACAGGCCTGTGCAGAGCTTGTCTGAGACTGGGAGCAGGAGTCTTGGTAGAAGAAAGTTAAAAACTAAGGGTATATGTTGATATAAGAAGGTATTAGAAAATTTAAAAAGAAATGTATAACAATAAGGAACAGATTAATTTGTACTAGTGGATTATGCTTTTGGGTTTGACAGGAAGTCTAATTATTCGGTTCAATGACTGATATTTGGCGCTTTTGGTAATTTTGGGGTTTTTTGCTAAATTTTTTTTACTTTTTTCCCTTCATATTTGTTTTGGGCTAATGTTTTGGGGTTTTTTTTGTATTTTAGGTTATGGGGTTTTCTCCCCCTTTCTTTCCTTCTTGAGGTGTAATGTATTTTGTACTAATGAACAAATGTGTTGTATAATAAGAGACACGAAAGTATAATAATAATAAAGAAAAGAAAAGAAAAGAAAAGAAAAGAATAAAGTTAAAAATGCAGCTGGTCCTAGGCGGGGGGCCCTCCGACCAACTTAGCTCTCTGAGGGCAAGTGTACCAGGTTGCCCCCACTCTGCATGGGCCTGTCCTACCATATGTCCTTGCAGTGCCTGTAGACAAGACAGTCAAGTTGCATATCCACAGCAGTGACCAGAGGAGGAATGACCGCAGGGAGGAGCACAAAAAGAAACAACATCTGCAGCAGCAGCATCGGACGCCTTCCATCTGCCCCAGCTACAACAAAACATGTCTCTCCCATATCAGTCTCTACAGCAGGGTTCAGCAAACCTTTTCAGCAGGAGGCTGGTCCACTGTCCCTCAGACCTTGTGGGGGGCTGGAGTATATTTTGAAACAATAATAATGAACAAATTCCAATGCCCCACAAATAACCCAGAGATGCATTTTAAATAAAATCACACGTTCTACTCATGTGAAAACACCAGGCAGGCCCCACAAATAACCCAGAGATGCATTTGAAAACAAAGGACACATTCTACTCATGTAAAAACACACTGATTCCCAGACCACCCAGGGGCCAGATTGAGAAGGGGATTGGGCCAGATCCCGCCCCCAGGCCTTAGTTTGCCTACCCATGCTCTACAGCCACAGCAGACGCTGTAACTATCCAATAGTTTGACTTCACCCAGGGCTTTTTTCCGCCATAACTCAGTTCTAGCACCTCTCAGGTGGGTGCCATTGCCATTATAAGACAAGGGAGGAGCTCATTGTGAGTTCCAGCATCTCTTTTTCTTGAAAAACAGCACTGACTTCAGTTCACCCCATTGTTTCACAAGACAGATGGATGTCAACAACTGAGGGGGGAAATCCCACAACTGCTTCTTCTTTAGGTGTGGGATACAACAACAACAACAACAAAATAATAATAATAATAATAATAATAATAATAATAATAATAATAATAATAATAGATCTGCTGGCTTTTCGCAACATCCCAAATCAACTGCTCAGTGGCAGGCCCATTTCCAAACCACCTTCAAGTATCTGAAAATACTTACCATTATTTTCTCACTTACCAGTCTTCCTCACACCCCCAACTCTTAATTAGAGTTGGTGCACCAAACAATGTATTTATGTTATGAAGGGCAGTATACAAATTTAATTAAGAATAATACATTGTCAACCAGCCACTTTGTATTTAACCACAATCAGGCATTATCAAAACTTCCAGGAAAGCCCCAGGGTAGCTTAAAGATTTTTAAAGTTCACTATGCCACAGGCCCTGGTGGGTTAGAGCGTCAGGCTAGGCCCAGAAAGACCCCACTCAGTCACAAAGCTTACTGAGTGACCTTGGCCTTGGAACAACTGCCACCTCTCAGCCTAACCCACCTAATAAAAGTTTTAGAGAGGATAAAAAGGGATATGGAGGAGCCACACTGAATGGAGAGTCAGATAAAAATAGCACAACCCAGGCAGTATGATATAGTTGGTCAGAATGGCAGACTAGGGCCTGGGAGACAAGGGTTCAAATCCCCACTCGGCCATGAAGCCAACTGGGTGTGACCTTGGGCCACAGCCACTGCTTCTCAGCCTAACCAACCTCACAGGGTTGTTGTGGGGATTGTTCAAATTCCTGATAAGTTATTTGTGCAATGGCTGAAACACTTGGCCAGTTGGGAATCAAAGTACAACCTTGACAATTCCACCCCAACCCTCAACACAGCATTGTATTAATGTAATTATTAATTGAATATATAATATGGTATAATAATTCAGGCTCCCTCTGCAATATCAGGGAGCCCCTTTACACAATTCGGGTGCCTCTTTTCTCCCTTCAGCAGCATCCCTCAAGGACCCTAGGCCTGCCTCACCTGAAGCACACTTACCTGTCCCTTCTCAAAGATGCTCCCGTCTGGACCTCCTTTGCAAACTCTCTCCTATGTAACGGCTCCTAGCACGCCCGGCAGGGGGCCACCTCGCGCAAGTCAAGCTCTTCCACAGCCCCAGAAAACTACACATCCCATGCAGCTTAAGGCCATCCCCACAGAGCGAAGCGCCTGGAGTGTATGCCGGGAGTCGTAGTTTCGGCGAAGGCAAGCTGCTTGAGAGGCGGCGCTTGCGCAGTATTGAGTTTAAAAACAGCCAAGCGGCCAACATTTCCCATGAGCCTCGGCAGCACGAATCCTATTGGAAGAGCCGGGCGCTGCAGTGCAAGGCATGATGGGAGTCGTAGTCTTGGTTTTCTGAGGCGGGGAACAGACAGTTATGGCGGCGGCCTCATCTTCCACGGGCGCTAGTAGGCCCGACGAAGCTGCGGTGACCCCCGGGGCGCTGCAGTACAGCCTCTTGCTGGAGCACTTAGTGGGCGAGAAGCGCGGGCCGAGGCAGGCGAGGGCCTTGGACCCGGCCTCCCTTGGGGGCTTCCCGGCGCCGGCCAAGAGCCCCGAGCAAAAGATGGTCGAGCGGGCCATGGAGAGCTGCGGCTTCAAGGCGGCGCTAGCCTGCGTCGGGGGTAGGTCGCGGTGAGGAGGGAAGGAAAGAGGGATTTTGTTTGGTGGGGGGGGTCTCTTTTTTTTTTTGGTTTTGCGAAAAGTTACTTCTCGGGTCTTCCCATCGGCCTACCTTGCAGGGTTGTCGTGAGAAAGACCTTAAGCGAAGAGCGCATGCGTCAGTTATGCTCATTAGGGTCGGTGCAGCTATATTTGTGGTGAATAGCAATGTTTGTGGATTTTTATTCTAAATTTTTCTGTTTTCTTATTTTAAACTTATTATTTTAAATTTCTAACTTTTATTATTAGCCCCATGTTGCAGAATCTGAGAGGTGCAATAATAATAATTTTATTTATACCCTGCTCATCCTGCTGGGGTATAAAATACTATAATAATAAACTAAATTGCATCTCTCAGCTTCTACAACTTGGGGCTAATAAGCCTACCTTGCAGGGCTGTCGCAAGAACAGCCACAAGGGAAAAGAGCATAAAATGCTTATTAGCAACAGCTAATGAAAATGCGTTCCTGCAGGCCCACAGTATATTTGTGGTTAATAACAACAATTGTGGATATATTTTATTATATAAAGCATTGCATCTCTCAGCTTCTACAACTTGGGGCTATGAAGAACCAACCTACTTAGCAGGGTTGTTGCAAGAGTGGCCACAAGTGAAAAGAGCACTACGTAAATTATTATTAGCGATGGCATAGCAAGACCTATTAAAAGTTTTCATACAGGCCCACAATATATTTGTGGCTAATAAAGAAGCAGGAGAGTTTCAGTGTCATCCATAAAGGCATGCCCATTTGGAAGCCGCCGAAAAATATGTCATTGCTGCTATTGAGCCTTTAGTAGTGTAGAAAAGCATCTGTATGGCACTTTAGAGCACTTAGAGCTCAATAATAGTAATGAAGAATTGTGCACTTGCTTATTAAACATTTAATGAATGCACTTTTCTTTAGCGGGCTCATCAGCTGCAAAGCATTAAGTGGCAGGATGTTGAGTATATATAATAATGCCTTTATACAAATCTATGGTGCGACCACATTTGGAGCACTGTGTATGGTTCAAAAGGATGTTTAGATGTGGAAAAGGTTCAAAAACTGGCAACCAAGATGATCAAGGGGATGGAGCAACACCCCCACGAGGAAAGGTAGCAGCATTGGAGGCATTTTAGTTTAGAGAAAAGGCGAGTCAATGGTGACATGATAGAAGATAGATAAAATGGCATGGAGAAAGTGGGGAGAGAAAAGTTTGTGTCATAACTCTAGAACTCAGGGGCATACAATGAAGCTGAACGTTGAAGGATTCAGGACAGACAAAAGAAATGGCTTATTCATGCAGTACATAGCTAATCTATGGAACTCACTCCCGCAAGAGGCAGGGATGGACACCAATGTGAATGGCTTTTTTCCATTCATAATTTTTATTAATTTTTTAACTTTAACATACATACATAGAACTTATAGATTATATTTACATTATTATCTGTTGAATTACATTACATCCCATATACTTATATCACATTTCATATTTATATTCCACCTTACATCTTATAAGCTCCACTCTTCTTACAATACAAACCCATCAGCATTAACCCCCCCATGCCCCCTCCCCTTTCTTTCACCCTCCGGCTTCCCCCCTTCTTCCTCTGTTTTATTGTTCTTTTTAATTAATTCTTGCGGTTTTAGACTTCTTTATTGTTTTTATCTTATGTTCTAAATTATTTCCATACTCTATAATCTTCATATTTTCCTCTTTATAACATTATACATTTCCTACTTCCAATAAAGTGTTCTAGATTAAGCTATGAGATTATATTACCATTTCAAATTCCACACATCCTGTTTAAATATAACAAGAATTTTCCCCATTCTTTTTCAAATGTTTCGCTTCCTGTTTGCCGAATTCTTGCTGTCAATTTTGCAATGCGAATGGCTTTAAAAGAGGTTTAGACCGATTCACGGATGGTAAAGGTGATCAGTGGCTACTAACCCTGATGGTATGCATAGCTGATAACCTTTCCCTTTTTCTGCGGGGAAATTCCCTTATTTTAGCAGTGGGGAACAGCAGGGAGGGTTGGCAGGTATGGCTATTTTTTTACTTTCATTGTCGGAGTCAATTTTTCCCCTGATTGTCAGTTTGCTGGGAAACAGAAGTGGGGAGCGAAGTGCTGTTGCACTCAGGTCCTGCTTGTGGTGGTGGTGTAGGAAGGGGGTGTGGTGGGTGCCATCCACCCCACGTGTCATCACTGAGGGGAGTGACGCGGTAGCTCAGGTACCTGCAGGCTCCGTGCTACCTGAAAGGGTAACGTGGGGCTTGCGGACTCCGTGGAGGGTCTGCCCAGCATGCTCTGCCCCGGCTTCCCCCACTCCTGGGTGCAGGGCATTTGCGCTGCCCCGGGCACCCGAGCAGCTAGCTATGCTGCTGGCTTGTGGGCTTCCCATTGAGGCATCTGGTTGGCCCCTGTGAGAACAGGATGCTGAATTAAATGGTCCACAGGCCTCCCCTGATTTCATGTGTCCGAACAGAGTGGCCTGAATTTGAGGAGATGAGGAAGCTTCTGAGAAACAACACTGAAATGGAATTTGGAGCCTGTCACCCTGCTAATTGCCTTGCCAACTTTTCTGTTTTCTTGGCAGGATTCGTGCTGGGAGGTGCCTTTGGTGTGTTCACGGCTGGCATCGATACCAATGTGGGGTTTGACCCCAAGGATCCATACCGCACGCCAACAGCCAAAGAGGTCTTGAAAGACATGGGGCAAAGAGGGATGTCCTACGCCAAGAATTTTGCCATTGTCGGTGCCATGTTTTCTTGCACTGAATGCCTGGTGGAGTCTGTGAGTAACTCTCTGGCTTTGATCTGCTGGTTTCTTGTAATGATTTTCTTATTTAAATATAACATCTTACACTATAAACTGTCATTCATGCCAGCCTTAAAGCCAAAGTCTTCAGTAGGACTGTATGCATGACTAAAAGTGACACTTCTGAATATCTTTGTCGTCTTCCCACCGGGACATCTCATCTAGTTGGCCACTTTGACCTGACCCAGCAGGGGAACTCTCATGTTCTCATCTCAAGCCACTAGATTTATTCCCCACCCAACAGTACAAAAGCAGCACTGCTGCTGCTGTTGCGATTGATTGATTGATTGATTGATTGATACAATATTTCTTAGGTGCCCTGGGCCAAATACAACTATTTATACAAGATACAATATTAAAAACAGTTTCAGATAAATTAATTGCAAGAATGGGGTGGGTCCTGAAAGATGTGGATTTTCAGCATATGATGAAAGCTTATGACAATTGCTTTGAGGGTTGGCGTTTTGTTTTTGTTTTTTACAATCAAGCTGTATATAAATTGTATGAAATAAATACAAAAGGGGCCTGGCTCACCTCTGTGGGGAGGGAATTCCACAACTTAGGGGCTGCCACAGAAATTACCCTCTCCCAGGCCACCCCCACCCTTTGAACCAAGAGGGCATCCTCTACCAACAGTAACACTCTGGAGGGTCCTGTAAGAGGAGGTGGTCTTTCAGACATCTGGGGCCTAAGTGGTTTAGAATTGATGCTGTATGCAGAGGTTCATGTGGCTGGTCTTGATGTTGCGTTTCTCATTTCCCTAGTATCGAGGCAAGTCTGACTGGAAGAACAGCGTGATGAGTGGGTGCATTACTGGAGGGGCCATTGGCTTCCGGGGTGAGTCGTGTTGCCGTTGAGCAGTTGCTGGGCTCATATGGATCCTGATAAAGACAGAATTCTGCAGGCTCTACTGCTCCTAAATGTTATGGCCAGGAAGTAATATGAGCCATAGCACAGAGCAGGATGTCGGACTGTAACTCCCACCTCTCCTATCCTAGGCTGTGGCTGATGGGATTTGGAGCTCAACAGCATCTAGGGGACCACAAGTTCCCCACTGGCTACAATCCTGGCCCTATTTAACTTGGAATAAGCCTCACTGAATTTAGTAGGACTTACTGTAGTAGACATGGCTAGAATTGTGCTGTTAGTCTTGGCGCCTGCTCCAAGGTGCTGGAGCTGCTTGCTGAAGGTGAATTGTCTCATCCCTTCTCTGATGACCTTCCGCTAGCAGACAGGGGCTTTTTCTGTTTATACAGGGGATTTGTCCTCAAGCTGACTTGTGGCCACTGTAGATGCTATGGCTCATTCAGGTGGTGTTTTCAACACTGACTGGATCATGGATGGAAAATCTTTGCCTTGGTCTAAGGCAGGGGTCAGCAAACTTTTTCAGCAGGGGGCCAGTCCACTGTCCCTCAGACCATGTGGTGGGCCGGACTATATTTTTTTTGGGGGGGGGGAATGAACAAATTCCTATGCCCCACAAATAACCCAGAGATGCATTTTAAATAAAAGGACACATTCTACTCATGTGAAAACACTGATTCTGGACCTTCCGCGGGCTGAATTTAGAAGGCAATTGGGCCGGATCCAGCCCCCAGGCCTTAGTTTGCCTACTCATGGTCTAAAGGTTCAATCCTTAGGATGTTCCTGGGGAGGAGCCATAGCTCAGTGGCCTGTAATTTCAGTCCCCACTGGAATCTCCAAGTAGAGCTGGGAAAAGGACTCCCTGCTTGACAACCTACAGAGCTGCTGCCAGTCGGTGTAAACCATACTGAGCTAGATAGACTCCAGTATAAGGCAACTTCCTCTGTTCCTAATATGGTTTGCATTGCACTGTGATAACTTCCTTTTGCCAGCCGGGCAAGTTAAAAATTAAAGAGTGTTAATCTTCCCTAAGAGCATTAAATGGTTTTCTGAACAGCTTCTAGCTGAGCTTGTTATGTTGGGTCCGATTGGTTTAAACTTCTTTGAGAAGGAAAGACAGCTGGCACTACCTGAATCCCATCCCTGTATTTGCATCCAAGAGTTGTTGGTGCTGATCTTACTGAGTTCTCCAGTTTCTAGGGCCAGGACCTGGTTCAGGTCATCCTCTGTAGGACTGAAAGAAAAAAATTTTTTTACAAGGGGCTGGGACCAAACCTGCTAGTGGTAGTGATCTTTTTTGCTTTCCAGCCAACAATATAGGCTTAGCTACAGGAAAGAAACTTGATTATGTGCTGTTGTGCTGATTGCCTTCTCCTTTTGCCTTGCAGCTGGCCTGAAAGCTGGGGTCCTTGGCTGTGGGGGCTTTGCTGCATTCTCTGCAGTGATTGACTACTACTTACGGTAGCAGCTGATGCCAATGAAGGAGGACCTTCTGGTGTGAACTGTGCAGGACAGCTGGCCCAACTCACTTTCCTGTTCCTGACAACAGATTAAGGAAAGGGGAAAGGTTTCTGAGAGCTGTGTCCTAGAAAACAGGATATGCATCCAGCCCGTGGGCAGAGTCAGCAAGGCATCTAAGCAAAGTGTTGTTCAAACATCGTTGGAGAGGTACGACTAGGTGTTAAATCCAAGGACTGCCTGCATTCTCTCAACTCCTTCTGCTAAGTGTATGCGTTTGCTGTGGCAAGCATAAAAGCCTGTTACAGCATGTCAGCACTTGCTACAAACACAAGCTCCTAGCTTCATAGCTGTGTCGGATACAGGAGAAAATTGAAAGATTTAACTTATTCCAGGCCTTGTCAAGTGTTTGATGCTAATGAAACAAGAACAATATTTCCTATCATGTAAAAGATGCTGTGGCTAGCTGTTTGTCAATTTAGATTAGGTTTCTGAAATGCAGCTTGACACCTACAAATTCATTGAAGCGAGATCGCTCTACAGTTATTAGTCATGTTTGCTACATAGAACCTCCTTTTGCAGAGGCAGTATACCCCTGAACGCCAAACAGCAGAGGAGGGTTGTCTTCATTCCCTGCCTGAGCACTTTGCAGAGACGTTTGGCTGGTTACTGCTGGAAATGGTGTACTGGGTTAGAAGGATCCAGTAGTGAGGCTGTCTGTAGATTCCTGTTATACGATAGTAAGGAGTAAAATGCATTCTCTTGGGTACAGGCAGTGTAAAGCTGGAAGCAGCTCTCCTGCCTCCCACACTAAGCTTGGTAACCTAGGGCCCCTCCCCCTACTACAATACATTCTGGGAAGAGACCTTTAGGAGAAAAGAGAGGATGACTCTGGCAGTGACCAAGAAAAAGTGGGGTTTTGTCCCCTGCAGACCTTACAAATGCTTGTCAGGAGAGCTCAAGCTTCCAACTGGCTGAAGCGTCTTAAAAGAGAAAGTGAAATAAAACTGCAAAGAACTTGGATGGTTTATGAACTGCAGTGCTACATCAGGGAGACCTCTCACACCCCACTCCGGTACAGCACTGTTGGGGGTCTCCAGAGGACTTCAGTGAGGCAGCGCAGCAGGTAGGTGGGACTTCTTGATGATCTACTTAAACTAGGCAGTTAAAGCGTGTCAGCGCACAGGCTGGTGTTGAATGTGCCCGGCTGTGTCTTTGGAGGTGAGAGAAGCTCAGTTAGTATCACTGGTTCCAGGTGAGGGGCTTCTTTTCATGCTAGACTGAAAGGAAGTTGTCTTCAAGACTCATTGCCTCCCTCTACTAAATTTTTTCTAGAGCAGTTTCTAAATTTCTGTGCATTCTGGGTTGGTTTTGCATCAGACGAAGGCCAGCATCTCCAACCCGCAGCAAATTGTGATGCTGCGTACTGAACCTGGGGCCTTCTGCACCCTCTCACTAATCAGCACCACCACTGGGAATTGCTGTGAAATTGTAATTAAAAGATCACTAACGGGGGGGGGGGGGACCCACTCATGTTTTCAGAGCTGGTTTGTGAAGTGACACCGAACAGGAGGATGGAAGCACACCAGGCACCCATCTTGGCATTCCCATGGCAACAGCCCTAGTTGCCTAGGAGAAATATTGCTGTTTTCCAGGCTGAATAATTAAGCTTCCCCACTCTCCCCCGCCTTTATTTCCCTTTGCCAGCCCCCTTCCTATTGGCAGAATCGCTTATTGAGTTGCAATAGCCCCTAATAAGGGCATGGGATCAATTGCTTGCATGAATTCTGTCACGTGGTACAGGTGTGCTCATAGCTAGATGTGCAAGACATGATCCTCCTTCTCCCTTGCATAATCCCTGTACAGGAGGGGAAATGCAGCTAGCCAGCTGTTATGAGCAAGGGAGAAGAAGGTGGTATAGACTGGGGAGCTGTTAGAACAAGGGGAGCCAAGGTGTTACCTCCGGGTATTATTGAACTCCCAGTTCCATCAGCACCAGTGGCCGGCCTAGCTAGTGGTCAAGGGTGAGGGGAGTTTTAGTCAAGCAGCATCTGGAGGGCAGCACCTTGGCTACTCCAGTATTAGATGTCTAGGATGTTGACTTCTACTGAGTCAGACCACTGGGCACCCACATCTCACAGTGACTGGCAGCAGTGGCTCTCCAGGGATTCAGGCAGGGTCTCCCAGGTGCTCTACCAATTGAACTATTACTCCTGTCACGTGTCCAAGCTGTTGTTGTTGTTGTTCAGTCGTGTCTGACTCTTCGTGACCCCATGGACCAGAGCACGCCAGGCACACCTATCCTTCACTGCCTCCCGCAGTTTGGCCAAACTCATGTTAGTAGCTTCGAGAACACACGTGTCCAAGCTAGTTATGCCAAATCTTTTTCTTTTTCAACACTGATTGAGATACGAAAGACAAAACACCCCAGAAGTAATTTGTGCAAATGTTTGGGCTTTGCATTTTATTAACTTTTTTCTTAATCTCCTCACATGGTTTACATCCATTTAAAGTTTGTCATCTACAGAGAGGGGAGAAAAACCTGCAACGGAACACAACCAAAAATATATATATATATATAATATATATCCTTAAACAAGTCAAATATCAATTATACAGTTTCTAATCTAACCTGTAGCTCCAGGAGTCCCAGTCTCCCCTTCCTCACCATCAGAAAAAAGAGCAAGTGCAGTTGTCGGGGAGGGGGGGGGGGCTGGCTATGCTGGTATCAGATTCTGACACTCAGAAGTGCGTGGAAGCGCTCTGGCTTAGGAATGACTTCAGCTTCCACAGACACATACATACAGGTAGATGCAGACCCACAAAGATCTGTGCAGGAGGGCCTGAAAAATAACTGGCCAGCAAATATTTCTGGTCCCTGAACGGTGGGCCACAGAACATTCCATTGTCCTGGGCAGAAAGTGTGGCCAAAGTCACTTAATGTGGAGGGGCAGCAATTTCTTTCATGAGGGTGGGGGGCTTCTCCATGAAACCAAGGGCTATCTAGCTTGCCAATGCAACTCATTGCCGGATTGCTGCTTGGCACCATGGTGTGTGAGTGGGTTAGCAATAGGGAACACAGAGCCCCCACCCCTTTGGAGGGCTGCACTCTCCTCGGCTGCTTCGCCTGGTCTGTCACAGAGAGAAAAATGGGGAGAGCAGGTGAAGGCTCTTAAGGGCTGAAATGACACCTTTGACATTCAACCTGAGTCTTCCTTAGCTGAACCCTGTAAGCCATGCTGCGTGAAGCACTGAGAAACGGCCCCTTTTCCAGACACCCTCTTGGAGGAAAGGTGCCCACCAGCCCAGGCAGATGGCTGGGCTGGATTGAAGCAGGAGCAGGAAATAGCCGCTGGCTCCCTGGCCAGGCTTGGCTAGAGAGAGCCACCTGCAAGAGGCATGGCCACAAGGCAACCAGCCTTCTGCTTTCCTCTCAGCCAGCCAAATAATCCTTTTAGGGGTGGGGAGCAGGACATTCTCAGTCGCCCGCATTAAGATCTGATTTCCTTTCTAAGGATTAAGTTTGAATTAGTCTCAAGAGAATCTAACCATAAATAAAGCGATTGTGGGCAACACAGCAGGGCGGCGGGGATGGGGAGGTAGGTATCACACTCTGTCACACGCACATCTAAGACTAGCAAACAGCCACTTTCTCTTCAGTTTCCTGCCATCAAGGTACTTTAAAAAACCTTTTTACAGAAAAAACCGGACGATGGCTGCTTTACATCCCCCACATTATGCAGTTACAAAGCCTACCGAGTCACAGGACGAGAGGCTCCCTCAGCATTAAAAAAGTGGTGGGAGCTGGAATAGGCAGGGCTTTTAAAAAACGAAAATGCTGCCATCTTCAGCCCAGGCCACCTGCCAGCTGGGGTAAAAGAATGCAGAGTTCAGCAACCAGATCTGTCAGACGAGACACAAGCGAAGAGAATGTAGGTTGGGCAGGACGGGGGCGGGGGAGCCCTTGGTGTCCTCCTTAAGCCTCCAAAAGCAGGAAAATCCAAGCAAGCAGCGTACATGCAGGCCACAAAGGCAGGGAGCAAAACAGATCAAGCATTGTTGCGGGTGGCGAGGCAGGCTGGAGGAGAGGACTTGGCTGCAGCGAAGCTCTATTGGACCCAGAAGGCGGCAACCATTTTCGGGAAGAAACAAGAGGCTGTGTCTTCATCCATCGCTCGCTTCCTTCCCACTGCTCAACAAATGGGACGTAAAAATGACTCCTGAACACGAGAAGTATGAGAGACGTGGACTACTGTGCTGGGAGGTGGGCAGGGGGGAAAGAAGGATGTGGGGCTGATACAAAATCGTCCCATGAGGTATGGGGCAGCGTCTGGTTCCAGGGCAGCGGCGTTATTCTCAGCAGGATCCGTGCTCAGATTCATGAGTCTGTGCTGCGCCCCTTGGCTTAGAAAAATGCAGGTGGCTGCAGGGCCCAGAGGCTACACGTCTGTGGAGAAGTAGAGTGCGTTGCGTTTGAGCTCGGCAAAGGAGATGGGCGTGTGCTGTAAATAGTAGAGGAGCACTTGCACCTGCAAAAGGAAAAGTGGGTTAAAATCAGGATAGTCTCTCACACACTGCAAAGTGTCCCCAACAGAGAACAGCTCTTGATAGGTGGAGATGTCTTCTGATGGAATCCCTGCAGAATTCATATTTGCCACTTTGTGAAGTTGATGGAATAAAAAGCACAGCAGGAACAGAGCTACGAACCCAGAAAGGCCAGCTTTGGGAAGAGCTGCAACATGCCCAGGAGCTGCTGCATACATACTCACTCTCTTTCAGTTATCTAACCAGCCCCTCAAACGGGGGCCCAGCATGAATTTGGGCAAAGACAGGTGGGACATTTATAGAGCAATGAGGCAGGTCTGGAAGCAGAATTTCTGTGCTCAGTTCACAAAGTGTGTGCTTTACCACTAAACTACAATTCTTCTCCAAATTCTAAAACAGTTGTGTGAATGTTACCCACTACACTTTTAAAAAGATTAATAAACAAGAAGGTAACACAAGCTCAGCGGTTTTAAAAATTAAATTAAGGTCTAACTGAGCAAGCTTTGAAGTTTGAAAGTTTGCCCAGCAGAGGGAGCTGGCAGATCCGAACGCAGTCTACTCCTCTGCTTGCTGCTCCCTGCCCCTCTCTTTCCCACCCACTGTACCTGCGCCATTACGTCGTGGGACCAGATGTCTGAGGCCAACGTGAGGTGCTGCCCTTTGCTCTCCACCTCAGAAGGTCTCAGCAACGTTGGGCCAAACACGGTGGCCAGATTGTGCAGGGACATTTTGTTGACGGGCTCCTTCTCAGCCACCCTGCTCAAAAAGACAAAAGAAACCCATTTCAAAAGGACTCGCAAGATTTTGGCGTGGCCTTCCAAGTCAGCTAAGAGAAGGTTTGCAAGGTTTTCCACCATAGCCCATCTGGAGAAAATCAGATGGAATTTCTCACCATTCCCTCCCCCCCTTTCTCCTTGCCTGACCCTTCATTCTGGACACATACAATTTCCACATGTGAAAGCGACACAATCCCAGCTTCAAACTCCCGCCTTGACGTGGCACCATCCGCTTTTCCCAGTTCCCGCCCCCTGCCAACTTGCCCTCTGAGGTTTTGGCTCTGGAAATCATCCAAAACTTCCTCCGACACACACACACACACACCTTCCCCGGAAACTACTGCTGGCTGTGCTGGTCCATGGCCAGCTGTCGCCTTGGAAACCAGCATCAAAATATTGCCATGTTAGGAGGCAGCTGCGCTCCAGCCCCAATAACACAAGCTGTGCTCCATTTGAGTGGCGTCCAGCAGAACAGATGTGGGAACTGGATGTGCCCTCTCTTCCGAGCGGAGAGCCAAGTGGATTTTCCTTCCAGGACGCAGCGCTACTCTCCCTCTGTCCTGCAACCACCACTTTTTGCTGCTGGATCTCCCCCCGCCCCGCCTCCACTGCTTGATTCTTAACAAACTAAACAGGGAAGGGGGATGTGCCAATTAACACAAGATTCCAGCCCCAAATTCCCACTGGTGCAGAGGAGTTTTTGGCCTGCCCGGCACTCCGCCAAGCCGCAGCTCCTACATCGATTCCATGTCCTCGGCAGAAGCAGAGTGACATGAGGGAGGGAGGAGGATGGAGCCCGTCCACATCCAAGCCCTCAAGAACAGGCTGCTAAGTGAAAGCGCCATCTCCTTAAACCCCTCTGTCATTTCCCTTTCAGGATCTATAGAGGCAGCTGAGGTTTCCAGACAGTCTGCGAGCAGCTTCTCCTTGTATGAAGAGAGTTGCACCTGCCGCTGAACTCTGTTCCGCCCCAAGGGAAGCAAGTGGAAAATTGGGAACGGGGGTATTTCCTTTGCTGTGGACCCTGAACACAAGAACGCCAGAAGAGCCTGGCTGCTGGATCAGGCCAACGGCCCACCTAGTCCAGCATCCCAGCAGCCAACCAGGTGCCCTGGGGGAAGCCTGAAAGCAGGACCAGAGCACAACAGCTGTGCTCTCCACACTTCCCAGCAACAGATCATCAGCTCTCCAGTGAGACACAAAGAGCTGATCTCGCAGCCAAAAGGCAGAGCTAGTCTGGGAACTGGGGGTCCCCTCTCCAGGGCTGTGCCCCCCCCCGGTCCTTGGAATGCCCTCCACGTGGAAGCTCTCCTGGCACCAGCCAAATATTTCAGCACCAGCCAGAGATCATTTCATTTGGTCTATGTGCTTAGATGCTCTTCCAACAACTGTTTTACCAATGCTTGGCCCTGGGCTTGGATGAATTTAGCATTTCTTTGTTAAAAAAACGTTTGCTGTATTGGTTGGCTAGACTTCGGAGTTGTTTGCCACTTTTTGACTTTCTGGGTCGAACAGCAGGATAAAAAACAAGATAAATAAAGAAACGAAACATCAGGCTCCCTGCACTCTGGGCCCTACCCGATTGCAGTGCTCCCCGTTCACAGACACACTCTCCCTGTTCTCGAGACAGGAGGGACTTACCGTTTCAAGTGTTCTAGCAGAAAGAGGAATGTGATGAGGTTGGGGTCAGGCAGAGAACGCAGAAGGTGCATCATGCAGTTCTCCTTGGCTGATGGGTCAGAGAGTGCTGGAGGTGGAAAGGTGGCGGTGAGAGAGTTGGCAAGCACCCATACCCCAACTACTCCGGAAAAGCCTTGCTAATGTACCCAGAACCACCAAAGTCCAAACTGCACACCCATTCTCAAAAGATCCAGTGAGGGGCAGTAGATGCCCAGCATCAAAACCTCAGACAGCCATGAAGCTCTCCAGGTGCTCTGTTCTTGGTCTACCTCACAGGGTGGTTGTGAAGATGGACAGCTCAGAGCATTTGTCCTTCAAGTCCAAATGACTGGCAGCAGCTCTCCAGGGTCTGAGGCAAAGAAAGGTTTCTCTCACTGCTTGCTACTCCTTTCCTTTTTACTTTTAAGTTGCCAGGAATTGAAGCTAGGAACATCTGCATGCTAAGCAGGGGCTCCACCACAAAGTAACAGCCCCCGCTCTAGTAAAACGAGGTAACTTCATCAGACTGTTACCTGGGGGCAGCCATTCTGCAGACTGCCTGGGTGGGAGCAATGGGAAGCAGAGCTCATTCCATCAGTTTTGCTTGAAAGCCCAGCTCCACCAGGCTCCTATTACCCATGAACTGTGCCAGACGGGCATTATACGAGCAACAGTTTAAGAACTGGTGCCTGACTTTTTCCTCTTCCCTCCTTGTCCTTTTTTCCTTGTGTGCTGTGCTTTTCTAGATCATAAACCTGCAGACAGGGACTGTCTCGTTTTAACTGACTGTATGTAAGCCGTTTTGGGCTGAAGAGCAGGGTATTAATGCTCTGAATGAATAAATAAATAAATAAAAATAAATAAATAAAAATAATAAACTCCATGCATATTGCCCTGAGCTGGTTGCAGGGCTTGGGGGGAATAAAATACAAAAAGGCAATTAAGACTCAGGGGTGCTGCAAAGACACATTAGTTGTTAGGCTGTATCGGGTTTCTACGCCTATCCAGATGCAAGAGAAATGATACAGACAACTTGTCCCTGCCCTGTTCCCGTCATACCTGTGTACAAATTCTACCCTCTTTGTCTTGTGGTCCTGGCTAGGGTCTCACCCACTCCCTGAATCCTGAGCTCCAAGTCTGTATCAAGAAATTCCTGCTCTACATCTCTGCAGATACATGGTAACGCAAGCTCCCTTACCGATACCCTCCATAAAAGCAGGATAAAGCCGATCCGTGAGAAGAGGCTCAGGGAGCTCGCGGAAATACAGCTTCAGGGTGCCTGCGATAGCATTGATGTCCATGTCGCTCAGCATCATCAGGATGTCTTTGCTGTCTACGGCAGAATTAAAACAAAGGAAATTGGAATGTTGGGAGGGGATATGCTGCCTTATATACCAGATCAGACTCTTTGTCTACCTAGTTCAATACTGTGAACTCTGACTGGCAGCAGCTATTCAGGGTCTGAGGCAGAGAGAGAGAGAGACAGAGAGAGAGAGAGAGAGAGAGAGAGAGAGAGAGAGAGAGATGATCTTTCCCATTGTCTGCTAACCTGATCTTCCTTTTTTTTCACCTGCCAGAGGGACCTTTGTATGCAAAGCAGAGGCTCTGCCACTGAAGCTATAAAACCACCCCCCCCCCACCATCCTCAAGAATTCCCCTGCCAGATCAGGCCAAGATCCAGCTAATTCCCTTTCTTTCTTCCTTTCAATTCAGCCATCTGGCTTCAGAACCATAAGATGAGGTGATAGCTTACTTGGCTTTAAAACAAAACAAAAGGAGTAGATACATTTGCAAAGAATAAGGGGAGATTAGGGGTAGGCGACTGTGCATGTGTGTGTGTGTGTGTGTGTGTGTGTAGGGTGGTTTAAAAGGGCATTTATTGCTGCTGCCCCCCCCCCCCCGTTATTTGGAAGACTCTCCCCTCTCCCGTTACAGAGAGTCCCATCAGAGACCTGCTTCGGTGTCTTTGGAAGACACATCTTTCCCCATTCATCAAGCTGGACAATATCCCTCTACAAGTATTAACAATGCCTTATTGCACTTCCACATTTTGACTGCTGCTTTTAGGCACTTGGACAGGTGTGTTTACTGAATATCTGTAATAGTGCAGCCAAATGTTTATCTATTAAGCCAGTAGTATCTAACATGGTGCCCTCCAGATGTAGGCAGACTCCCAACTCTCATCATTCCAAGCTGGCTGGAGCTGATGGAAATCCAGTAACAAAAAAATGATAGAGTTGGAAGGGACCCCGTGGGTCATCTAGTCGAACCCCCTACGATGCAGGAATCCTGCTCACAGCTGTGTACAAAAGTAGCTAAATAAATAGTAATAATGATTTATCTATTATTGAATTTATACCCTGTCCTTCCTGCCAAAGGAGCCCAGGGCAGCAAACAAATACACAATTAAAAAACCATCTAAATAGTTAAAACATTCTATAAACAATTACAATTCAAGACAGTTATTGTTGTTGTATTTATATCCCACCTTTTCCTCCAAGGAGCTCAAGGTGGCATATGTGTTTCTCCCCCTCCTCATTTAGTCTCCCGCGACAGCCCTGTGAAGTAGGCTAGACTGAGAGGCAGTGACTGGCCCAAAGTCACCCAGTGCATGTTGTGGCTGAGTGGGGATTGAACCCTTGTCACCCTAAACCACTACACAATGCTGGCTCTAAGAGCAGCTACAGTTAAAACTGTCCTGAAAGCATTATTAGAGAAAACAGCTAAATAAAAACCTCCGTGTTTAGTGGCAGCACACTCGTGTGAATGCCAGATACAAAGACTGGGGGCTAACTGCTCTCGGAGAAGAGATGCTTGGCTTAAGCCATGAGATAGAGAAAGAAATGGGCACGCCAGCAGCAAAGATGCAAGGGGGAACTTACTGGCATCAAAGGCTGCTTTCAAGGCCTGGATGTCCGTGGCCACCCCCGAGATCCGGTAGATCCCCACTTCATCAATGCCGCGCTTCTCCACTTCCTCAACGCACTGGCGCACAATGTAGGGCACTTTGGAGCGCTCACGCCTGGAAGGGACAAAGCAGAGAGAGCAAGAGAAGAGAGATGGGTCAGGAAAGAGCCCAGGACACCACGGAGGAAGCCAGGCCCTTGCAGAAGCTGCCAGCCTCTTCCCTGCGTTTGGCAAGCAGTAGGAGTTTTTTAAAAAATAAAATAAAATACGGACCTTATTAGCCCCAAGTGGCTGAAGAACAAACAAATATTGCAAATTCCCAGGCTGGCATTCTCTCCCCCTCTGGCCAAAACACCACCAGACCCCCCTGATCAGGGCAGCCCCGCATCTGCCGCCGGACACCAATCCCAACGTACTTTGTGACGACGCTGATTTTTACCCCGAAGACTCCCGTCTGCTTTTTCGATGGGGTCCTTTTAAGGCTCAAGTCGCGGCTGGTGAACTTCATAGAGAACTCCACTTTGATCTGAAAGGGAGACTTCAAGGTCAAAGTCACATCCTGCAAAGGGGAAGCTCTCTACTGCAGGGGTGGGGAGAGGAGCGCACAGGGTGGGCAGTAAAAGCATGAGGGAAGGGGGATCTTGGGCAAGCACCGTGGGGCGTGGTACCCAGCCCGTTTCCCCTTCTTACCCCATTCATTTCAATCACATCCATGTGCCAGTTCTTGGTCTGCACCGTCTGGGGATCCAGCTGCAAAAAAGGAACAACAGGAGAGAATGAGCTTCCAAAATATCCACCCCCCAAAAAAAGGTAGACAGGGAAACCACAAAATAATAAGAGTGCAGGGCCAGGTAGCATAAGAATAGATTTATTCAGGCCCATACTACTTTAAACAGCCCCCGGAAGGTGTTGAGAGTTTTTAGGAGACCCCTATTCTCTTCCCAGAGCTACAACTCCCAGAGTTCCCTGCGAAGAGGGACTGATTGTTAAACCAGATCAAAACAGTTGCCAACATTCTACATGCCTGGTAGGCTTGTCTAAGCAAAAATGTTTTTAGCAGGAAATCAAAGTACAGTGAAGGCGCCCCAACCTGATGTCAATAGGCAGGGAGTTCCAAAGTTCCATGCTAAGTGATTGGTTTCTTACAGCAGCAGAACGAGTACTACGTGACACCTGTAAGAAGTCCAGTTGCACAGAATACCAAGCACTTGGACGAACGGCTTGGGGGCTGGATATAAGCCCATCATCCAGGGGCAGCCCCTCATCTGCAACCTAGAGGAGGAGGAGGAGGAGGATGTGGGCAGCGTTTCATTTCACAGGCAGGAGCTGTCCTTGTTCCAGGAGAGGCTCAGCAGGACCCAAAGCCCCATTGGAAAAAGATAACAGATGGCCGTCTCCGCTTCATGATTGTCCAAGAAACGCTCCCATGAATCAGGGATATTTCTGGAGACCGGTTCCTAAAATAATTTTCAAAAGGCCACGTCTTCCACACGGCCCTACTTGTGGTCTCCTGGGAAAGGCGGCTGAGCTGTTTCCGAAAGGCCTCCACACTCTGGGAGTGCAGCCTGTCTCAAAGGGGAATTGGGTCGTACTGGGCTTCCATCCCTTTTCAGAAGAGGCCCTTGGGTTTCCCAGGAACCAGAGTAGCACCAGTGTGCAACAGGAGAGAAGGTAACTGACAAGTGGATCACGGTGGCAAGTTGGACAAAAAAAGGAGGTGACTTCAGATCTTGGGTCACATGAGCTGCTCTGTGCATGAAGAACAGGTGCACATTTTGAACCCTTTCTTTTGTTAGCACCTGGGGCATATCTGTATAGGGTAGGCCAGTGGCCTAGCCAGTCCAGCGTCTTGTTCTCACAATGTCCAACCAGATGCCTACAGGAAAACCACAAGCAGGATTCAAGCACAAAACCCTTCTCCCTTCCTGTGGTTTCCAGCAACTGCTATTCAGATGCATGTATCGTATAATTGTAGAGTTGGAAGGTATTGGATGGCGGCGTTTTTAGGTGGTAGAGAACAGAAAACAAACCCACAAAGTAGCGAGACTTGACTTAAACGAAGGTACAACAAACTTAAAGCAAGTAGGTGTTATCTCTCTGCAGGCAAATTCAAACTGCAAGTGCTCTTTCAGCACAGACGGCAAACAAAACAGCACGGAACTTAACAGAAACAGTTCTTAAAGCTACACACACCTTTTCTGAATCTTTGCAGAATGGTTCCTAACAGAAGGGTCCACGGGGGTCATCTAGTCCAACCCCTGCAATGCAGGAATCTCTTGCCCAAGGTGCTGCTCAAACCCACAACCCTGAGATTAAGAGTCTCATGCTCTACCGACTGAGCTATCCCAGGTAGACAATACAGATGGGAGTTATATATAGTTGAGGAACTATAACCCCCATCCTTGCCCATTGGGCCACACTTGCTATGGGGCTGCTGGGAGTTGTAGTTCAGCATCTTCCACAGGAGCCAAAAGTTCCCTGCACCTGGTATACAAAGAAAGGTAGGAGGAGACAAACCAGCTTAAATAAGTAACATTTGCTACCTACCCAATTCCTTTCATTTGAGCTTTCCCACCCACCCAGGATTGCAGTGCTGTTTTCCCTCTCACTGCAGATGTTTGTTTCTTTTCAAGAAAGCAAACAAACAGGTTAACATGGGGGTTGGACTAGATGACCCATCAGGTCCTTTCCAACTCTACAGCTCCATGAACCTAGAGGCCTTGCATTGCATACACACACGACACAAATGCAACGGGAGGACAGAGCCTGGATCCGAGGGAGGGAGCCCATGCGCGTGTTCGGGTCACAGATGTTCCATGAGGCTGGCAGATCCAGGCCCCCACGCTGTGCCGGTTCCTTGAGGGTGCGTGTGGTTTCCCCCCAGGGCGCCTGGTATCTTGGGAGCAGCCATCTGAGCTCAAACTTCAGAGGGGATCTGTGGTCCCGCCCTGCTGATCCATTATCACAGGCAGCAAATGCTACACAGGGCTCCCTGCCTCCCGCAAGCACACAGCCCCCATCCTGGAGGCTGCGGCTGGCAGAAAAGCAGATGGAGTAGGGCAAGAGCCCCACACAGAGCCATCAGAGAAGAAAGTCGCCCCTCCACCGGAGCCAGAGGCCTTAAGGCTGCAGATGGGTGATCACTCCCTTCTCCCCACCCCCGAAGGCGATTTGACAGCGATAGCTCAGTCAATAGAGCATGAGACTCTTAATCTCAGGGTCATGAGTCCGAGCCCCACATGGGGTGGAGATTTCTGCATTGCAGGAGATTGAACTAGATGATCCTTCGTGGCTCCTTCCAACCCTGAGATTATATGAAGGCAGGATCGCTGCCTGCCGCACGAAGACACTCACTCCAGCTACACCTCCAGGGCTGAATAGTGTTTGCAAGTTACTGCTCTCATTTCATTAAAATTAACTAACAGCCATCTTCAGAATATCTCAAGGCCTGTCACATGGAAGATGCAGCAAGCTTGTTTTCTTCCTGCTCCGGAGGGCAGGACTTGAACCAATGGCTCCTAGTTACAAGAAAGGAGATTCTGGCTAAACACCAGGAAGAACTTCCTGACAGTAAGAGCTGTTTGACAGCGGAACAGATTCCCTCAGGAGACTCCCTCCTTTCAGGTTTTAAAGCAGAGGTTGGACAGCCATCTGTCAGGGATGCTTTAGTTGTGATTCCTGCATTGCAGGGGGTTGGACTAGATGGCCCTACAATTCTATGATTCTATGATCAGCGTTGCAGAGTTGGAAGCGCCCTCAAAAGGTCATATTGCACACCCCACTGCTGAATGAATGCAGACCGTTGCAATTGCAGCATCCCAGCCTCTGCTTAAGATATCTCCAGTGGAGGAGAGAGCCCACCCCTCTTGAGGCTGTCCGCTCCAGGGCTGAACAGATCTCACAGTTCACAAGTTTCAACTAACTTTCAGCCTAAATCTGCTCCTCACAATGCCCCTTGGTTCTAGAGCAAAGCTACAGCACAAGATGCAGGCCAAGGGAATTTGGGGGGTTTCTGTAGCTCAGAGGTAGAGCACCACCAGTGGCATCTCCAGGTAAGGGTAGGACTGTCCACCTCCCGAAACAATGGAGAGCTGCTGCCAGTCAGAGTAGAAAACACTGAGCTAGAATGAACCAGTGGCAGCTTCCTGTGTCAGGGTCATCAAGCAATTAAAGAGTGTCCAGGACAACTAATCAAACTGCTGAGCGTTTAGTCAATGACATTTGCATGTTGCCCAAACCATCACAAAAATCATCAACCATTGACAAAAATCATCAAGGCAGCAAAGGTGTCTTTTTGGTTAAATACAGAAGGGGCTGTGAGAGAAACGTCCAGCGCAGTAAGGACACACAAAGCAAAAAGTTTCTGATCATCCATTGTTGATCCTTTCTGCAAACATTCCCTGGAACAGCACAGCCTAAAAACCAACACAGCTGCATATACCCCAAAAGGTATGCTCTCAACTTGCAGCCCCATGAATTAAAATTGGGTTGCTCAATCCAGCAAAATACTTTCTCAAACAATTGCTTTAATATTTTTCCACATTCTACTCTTCTTCCAGATGAGCTCAGGGTGATATAAAAAGGTCCCTTTTATCCACACAATAACCCTGTAAGTAAGTTAGGCTGAGAGAGAGAGAGAGAGAGAGAAACAGGCCTAAGGTCACCTGGCAAATTTCACAGCTGAGTGGGGATTTGAACCCAGGGCCTTGCCAGCCCTAGTCCAGCACTATTCATGATCCCACCACGCCAGCTTTAAAAATATTTTCAAGCAGGCAGTTGCCTTTAGTGAAGCATTTCTTGCTTCTAGGCAACCAGGCACGGAAGACTTTGCAAACTTGGAATAGTTGCTTCTCTCTTTAATAAATAATAATAATAATAATAAATAATAATAATAATAAAATCAGGCTGCTGACATGCATCCTCAATAGCTCTTTTGTATAATTTGCAAAGGCTGGATTTCGTCTTGCAGTCCCATGTGTGCTAAAAGCCCAAACAAATCCACAATTTGCAAAAGGGCCCAATGTCTGCCAACTTGCATCCTGAACAGGATAAATTGAGGCCATGCCAACAGCATGATTTGCACTGCGTCTTGACTTCCTGGTCCCATTTATTTCAATGCAAAATCAGAACAAGCAGTGAGGGCTTATTTGGGGCAGAGAAAACAATCCCTTGCTGAGGCCTCTGGCAAACAATACCACATTGGCTGATCTCCCCACCCCAAACAAGACCTGTCAAGCCCCCAGATGTACCTATTTCGTGGGAATTGCTACCCCACCAGATCCTCAGCTCAGGGAGCCCAGCTGACTCTGTTCCTTAATTTACGGTGTTGAATAAATTGGTTAGCCACCTTTTCAGAATAAAATGTTTTCTCAATGACTTCTTGGATGCGGGAAGAAAGAGGGCGCTAGCCCGCCCCTTTGGTAACACAACCCAATTGCGCTGAACTTAATTTGAAACAACCGCAAGCTCCCATGTTCAGAGCCTCCCTTGACACTGCCCCTTTGAAGTGGCCTGAGATCCCATATGGAAGGGATTTCAGCAGGGCCCTACATGAAAAAGGCTTTATGAAAACCAGCTTGGCCTCATGGGTAACGCCATAAACCTGTCTTTCAGGAATCCTCCCTCCACCCCGGATCTGAGAGAGGGGAAATTTGCTCACTTCAGTCTCCCCTGCTTTGCGGGAAGGCAGAGACTGAAGGATGGGTGGCTCTGTAGAGCTTGGATGAAGGACTGCTCCGCAGCTCCCTCCTGGGCTGTGGGATGCTCCAAAGAGCAAACTACCATTCATTGCTATTGTAAGTTATAGGTTTAAAGCCTCCTTAAAAAACAAAAGTATTAAAAAAATACTGTACCAAATGTCTTGTGTGTGAACCTCACAACAGCTCTGCCCCCCGCTCACTTTTTAAATATTTCAGACATACGCTGTTTTTCAGGTCTAAGCAAACATCTCAATGTGCTTGGGAGTTTAAAAAAAAAAACCACTATAAACACCAAGCTCAAAGGATTCTTCTGAAGCTGGATAAAAAAAGTTAAAAGAATCCAAAAAAAGGGGTCTGGGAGAAGAAAAACAGAAGCACCAAAATTAGAAAGAGGAGGAGGTCTTCCCCTGGTTTTGAAAAAAAGTTGAGCAAGTGCCAAGCAAAAGGGGCCTTTTGGGGTCCCCTGCCCACCCCACCCGACGGAAGGACACCCAGATGGACCTCTGATGCAGCTCTTCATAGCTGGGCAGTTTCACGTCTGCAAAAGGGAGATACTTTAGAAATAGGGCGCTGAAGGTGGGAGACAGGGCTCCAGATAGTGAGACCACAGAAGGTACACAGCTCCAAGGACAAAGAACGCTGTTGCTTTTAAGAAAGCTGAACGTGGCTGGGGTGAGCCTTGGCCAACCTGGTGCTCTCCAGCGGTTTTGGAACACCCATCAGCCCCGGCTTTTGTTCTTCTGTCACCCCTGTTCAAGCAGGTTTTAGTAGCTTCATAGCCATCATAGCTAGTAGCCATTGATAGCTCTCTCCTCCATGAACTTGTTGAATCCTAAGATATTCCAGTTGGTGGCCATCGCTGTAATTCAGAAGCATTGTTGCTGCTAACCGTGGAGACAAAGCTGCCATCATTTCTAATCCTCTTTAAAAGCCTTCCAAGTTGGTGGTCATCACTGCCTCCTGCGGGAGAGTTCCATAGTTTAACTCTGCACTGCAGAGTTAAAGAATTCCTTTGTAAAATCTGTCCTGAAACTTAGAACATTAAACGTCATTGGAAGTCCACAAGTTCTGGTGTTATGAGATAGGGAGAGAGAAAATATATATATATACATATATATCTCCACTTTCACATTGCCATGTAAAATTGCATATACTTCTATCTTGCCTTTTCTATAAACTACAAAGCCCCAGACACTGCAGCCTTTCCTCCTAGTTGTGAACTGGCACATGAATAAAATGCTGGTGCTGGTGATGACAATGGTAACACAACCTGCCCCAGCAACACCACATCAGGTGTTGCCGCACATCCACAATGCCAGGATGGTCTCAGGTTCCGAAAGGGCCCTTGAGACCTGGCGTGCCAGCTTCCTCTGCTGTGTTCTGTCAAGAACTGGCGATGCAAGCAGGAGCGGAGATCTTCTGCAGAAAAAGGCTGAGACACCAACTCAGCAACCTCCAGGAACAGGGTGGGGAGAGCAAAACACACACACACACACACACACCAGAAAAGCAGCAACGACAAAGTCTTGCTAGATTGGACCGTCTAAGTACAGCTTAGCTCACAAGCAGGAAGGCATAAGAAGCAGTGGGTTGTCTGTCAAGGCAAATGGGGCAGCACCCCACCAACCTCTGTAACACACACACAGCCATGTATTAAGTCTCTAATCCCATTTTAAAGCCTATCCTCACCATTCACAATGACCAGCTGTAGGATCCTCTGCCCTGAATCTCCAAGTGGCGCTTGTCAGGGTATAGGTGGTCTGGTCACAAAACCGGATTAGGGTGAGGGGAGGTCCGGGTTCAAACTCCTCTGCGTGATGCTTAGGTCACGATCTCTTGGCCTGACCTACCTCACAGGGTCGTTGTGAGCATAAAACAAGGTGGTGGAGACAACCATGTATGCCATTTTCTGCCCCTTGGGGGGGGGAAGGAGTGTGCTAAATCGATCAATGGGGGGTTGGCATGTGCCCTCCCTCCAATGTTATTGGTTTACAACTCCAGGCCATTGCTAGCCCAATACATTTTGCCGCCCGCCAGGAGGACGAGTCAGTTCCCTCCCAAGCTCACTGTACAGAAACCAGCTGCATGGCCAGCCAAATCTTACTTCAAGCCTTGTCACTAGACAGCACCCCCCAGGATACCCGGAGGCAGCTCAGTGGGCAAAAGGCAGCCCATTGGACACAGTCCACTCTGTCCTCCAACAGAAGAAGAGTCCTGCAGCTGCTAAACCAGGTCAAAGTGAGCCCACCCAGCACAGCCGCCTGTCCTCATGGTCACCTACCAGATTGCCCCTATGGGGAAGCCCACAAGCAGGAACCGAGTGCAACAACAGCACTCTTTCCATGTACGATTCCCAGCAACTGGCATTCAGAAGCATCCACAGCCTCCGACGGTGGAGGGGAGAGCAAAGGCTATCAATGGCAGCTGGTTCACTTTGCCTAATCTTAGGGCCGGCACCATCTGGGCTGGAGTCGGGTGTGATGTGATCTTTTATTGGGGAAAGGAGTGGGGGGAAAGAGAGCTGCTGATACGTCAGTGTCACCTCCTGGATCCTGGGTGGTCCCACGGAAAGGAGAGGAAGATATCTCTGGCAGGAAAGGCACACACCCCCGCCACCCCCCAACAAGAGCACACGCCAGCTCCAGGAGATGGGCGCCGCCTCCATCCCCTGTAGAGAGAGCTGAACACAAAAGACCCCAGGAAACAAGCTCTCTCTCACACACAGCTGCTGCTCCTGCCTGCTTAGCATCTCATCTCAATGAGGGCCTCGTGCCAACCTTGGCGGACAACAAGCACAGCCACCTGTTGCACGCCCGCCTTTGCATGCGCGGAGAGACACACGCAAAAGAAGGGAGGCCCGTGCTTCTAATTAAAAACAACAACAGCCACGGCAGAGTTGCTGGAGCCCAGCCCTGAATGGGTGAAGGGAAGGAGAGAGTCTCCCTGAGCATGCACAGAATGTCCCTTCCCCTCAAGCTGATCTGCAGGGCAGGCTAGAGCAGAAAATTGCAGCCATGTCTAGTTGTGCGAGAGAGTAACGTAGGAACATAGGAAGCTGCATCTCAGGGTCCCTTCCCTAATATTAAAAACAAGGCTCTGGTCTTCGAGGGTCTGATCTGAAGGGGTGAAAACAGGAATGCTGAAAGGTGCTTTCTATGGAGTCAGACCACTGGGCCCATTGATCTCCCGCACTGACTGGCAGCAGCTCTCCAGGGTTTCAGGCAAGGGGATGCTGGGGACCGAACCCAGGAACTTCTGCACTCAAAGCAGGGGTGCTGCCACGAAAACTATGGCTCATCCACAAACTTCTCAAGTATTAACCGGAGAAGGGGGAGTCACAGCAAATCAAACCGGCACAAAAAACCCCTAAGGAGATCTGTCCTCTGCCGAGGATCACAGGGAAATATTCTGGTCCTATCACAGAAGGTGACCTCCAGCCCCCAACACCCTGGGCCTAATCAGCCCTTCCAGGCTCAGCCGGGATGCCGTTGGCGGCTGCGCCAGATAGAAGACCCTCAGAGGTCCAGACCACCACCGCCCCCGACACCCCAGCGATTCTATGGCATGCATAGATGGTCCAGATCAATTCCATGCAGACGCCCTCCAATTAAGGGAGCATCATCTTCAAACATCGTCCTGGGAGCTCTGCAGCACCACCCAGGCGCTTTAGGCCTCACCAGCTGCTCTGCTCCAATTCCCATCACCAGACAGTTAGCATGGCAACCGCCGCTCAGCCCCACTGGACCAGAAAGCCTGCTGGCCAATAACCACTTTCCAGAGAGAGAGTCTGGCTCCCTCCTGGCAGACAGCAAAGCAACAAGGGGAGGGAGCGCTAAGCCATCAACCTGATCTCTGCTCCCAGAAGTGGAGAAATCACTTGCCATGTTTTTTCGTGTGTGTGTGTGTGTGTGTAACACTTTTATATTTATGTCACTTTGTTGTACATCGCTTTGGTATGCCTAATGGGAAGCTACTAATAAACAAAATAAAAGAATAATGAAAGGGAGGTGCAGCAGTGTTCCCAAAATTCATGCTAGCCAATTTTTGAGGTGGGGGTGGGGGTTCCCTTCCTCTGAATTAAATATATGCTTGACTGTTAGCACACACACACACATGAGAGAGAGAGAGAGAGACTCTTCTGGACACAGATCAGTGACTCGCACAGGGAGGCAACAGGGACCCTCTGCTGAAGGCACATCATCCTGCTGTGTCATGGAGTGGCCCCCCAGGGCAGTAAAACAACAGGAGAGGACACTGCCTCTGGGTTAGTTGGAGACCAGCCAGCCAAACAGCAGAGGCACAAAAATCAGGTCAATGGTGCCTGAACGCTACATCACAACAAAACCAGCCAGGGAGAACAGTGAGAGTCAGTAATAGTCTTTATCAGGAGACCCTCCCCTGGCCCTGTGGGCTCAGTTTCTCCTTGGGGCAGCCAGTACAAAGAAAAACAAAAACCACAGGGAATCCATGCAGATCACACACCACGACTGCACACATGCCATCTCTTCTTGCACCCTGTCTTAAGGGTGCTACAGTTCCAAACTGCTGATCTACCTTAAGGACTCTTGAGTACACACACACAACCCATTTCCATGTTCAAAACAAGAGCTGAGTATCATAGGTCTTGACTTCACCTATATAGAAGCAGACACAGAAGGTGCTGTAGGGGGTGTCAGAGCTCAAATTACTGTGTGGGGAGAGTAAAGGGGCTGTTAATTAAATCCACAAGTTCCACCTAACTAAACCATGCCTCCCCACTTTATAAAAACAGTTGCATGAGGGAGGGCCCCTTTCCAGACCTCCTGCAATATGAACGCCAGGGATACAGAACTCCTTTTTCACCACTGTGGTCCTTGAAGGGACCGGGTCAGCCCTTCGGAATTGTAAGCGGATGTTGTGCGGCTGAGCTGCAGCCCTTTCCTTGGAACAATAAAGCAAGATCCCGGTCCTCATGGTTTGGAATTAAGGAATTACGGGCCAATTTAAACAGGAACAGAGGAAGCTGCACCATTGGCTCATCCAGCTCAGCAGCGTTCGATGCTAACCAGCAGCAGCAGCTCTCCAGGATTTGGGGCAAAGAAAACCCCCAGCCCTACCCAAAGAGGCCAGCGACTGAAAAAGCAGCCCCCCCTCCAATCTCTCAAAGCTACAGTAAGGAAAAGGCATTAAGGCAGCCAGTCTTTTTATGCACCTCTAGAAACCTAGAGATTGCATAAACACACATGCAAAACACTAAGGAACTTTGGGCTAGAAGATTCCAGGAAGGATAAGGTGACTGAGCGCGTGCAGGAAGCTTGGGGTGTCCCACGCCTGGTGCAGTTAGTCCTTGGGTGTCCCCTGGAAGCCCTGAGGCAGCATTTTTGACCCGCACGTTCCTCCGCTGTCACCTTTGAAAGGACGAAACAAAACAAAAAAATGCCAGTAGCTCCGGTGACGTTTGCACAAAGCGCGTCTCACATTCCCTGCATGTCAGCAGCCCAGGAGTGCTGACCCTTTCCTAAGAAGAGACCAGACTTCGGGGAGAGCTCATGCTGCAGTCATGCCAGCTGGGAAGGGATTGGGAGCAATCTCAGCCCCAGATTAATTATAATGATGATGATGATGATGATGATGATGATGATGATGATGATTACTACTACTACTACTACTACTACTACTACTACTACTACTACTACCTATTCTTACTGGAGGCCCATACAAAGTAGCGAGAGCTCTCTAAAAACCCCACAGAGTACACCTTCTGCGCTGCTTTAAGAGCCAGTCAGCCCCAATGTTTATGAGGTTATGAAATGAAGGTTGAGTGCCACTGCACACCTCTTTTTAAAAGGAAATCAACCAACTTTGGAGACAGCCAGAAAGCATCCAAACTATCTCCCTAGCCCGAGAAATATGGAGTCTTAACAAGTGTCAGAACCATCCAGCTACTCTCCTCTGCATGTCGCATCACCCTTAGTCCGTGAACTCTGCAAGCAGCTAGATCTCAGTATGTGCAACTCCCACCCTACATTATGCCATGACCAAAAGAAGGCACCAACAGGAGCTTAGGGTAAGGGAGCTGTAGTCGCTATTTCACATAGTGGGGAAGGGGATTCCCACAGCAAGGCTGTGAAGAGAAAGAAAGAGGGCCTGAAATGAAAGCCTTGGGTATACCCTGAGAGGCAATTTGACTCCCCACCCGCTAGAGGAGGGAGAGAACTGCAAGTTGATGCGGAGTTCGGAAAAGGAGACAGTTCTTGAGAACACCGCTCCCAAAGAATTGAACCATGCAGCCACAAAAGTGATGCCTTCCACTGCAGCAGGAGACGGTAGCATATGCAGCAATCATTCCTCCCCTCTCCCCCTCCCAAAATAAGCAGAGAGATGCAAGGAAGAGCAACCCCCAGCCCACCCTGCGCACCTTTTGACGAAGGAGCTTGCTGCGCACCCGGCCCCACAGCCTGGACCCAGTGTTGGGGGTCCGCTTGCCCTCGGAGGCTTCTTCCTCCAAGCTGTCCAAGGAGCAGTGGTCCAGCCGCTCAGAGGCCAGGTTCAGTGGGCATTCGGGGGTCTGCACCAGCACCTCTGTCATCTTGCTGTCTTTCTCCCGCTTCAGCGGGGTGTGTGTGTGTGTGTGTGTGTGTGTGTGTGTGGCTTGGGGGGAGCACCCCCGGAAATCAGCAATGAATGAGATGCCAAATATTTCCAAGAGAGAGGGTCCGCTCTCGTTTCAGCTAGCAGGATGAGGCAGGGGGCATCCTGGAGGCAGCTGGTTCCATGCAACCTCAGAGACTTTGCAAGAAAGAACCCCTCATCTCTCCAGCATCCTCTCCGACTTGACTTGAGGGGAACACTCCCTCTCATGGGCTGGAGCAAGGAAAGCCAGTCTCTGTTCCGCCCTCTTCCTAGCAGCTTCTCCACCCACCCCCCTTTCCCCCTACTGGGTTAACCCCTCAAGCGCCAGGCTGTTTCCCACTTCCCTAAGTCACACACAGACTTTCTCAAGAGAATTAGTCGCTGGGTTGCCAGTGACCCATGGGTTGGAGTCTTTTGGGGGTGGGCAGCTCTCTATAAAAGCAGCATCAATATCTCCCTGTGCTGGATCATCAGATGGAGTCGCTAACCCATCTGTCCCTATGAGCGATCAGCCAGATGTGTCCCCCCCCAGCACAAGCAATCAAAACAAGACAGTTTCGGACTCCCTTTGCTCCGTTATTTGGTCCAGATTCTTTTGTATCAGACAGAAAATCAGTGGAAAGCTTTTAGATGCTGCTGCTAATTGGTAGTTCTGGGAGCAAAAGAATTCACTATGCCGAGAATAAAGCTAAGTAAGGGTTGTTGGGTTGCTGTTTCTAAGATTGTTATAATTGTTTTCTTTCCCTCCTCTATTTTATACTAAAAACAACCCTGCGAGGTAGACCAGGCTGAGAGATATCACCCAGTATGCTAAGCAAGGATGCAAATCTATGGGGTGTATTCACGCTTGTCCTACTCAGGGGAGACCCGTTGAAATTAATTTCATTAATTTCAGTGGTTCTACTCTGAGCAGGACTAGCCTTGGATAAAATCCCGAGTCTCCACAGTTTTGAGTCCAACACTCAAATGGATATACTAAACCGGCACTTATCTACGACGGGATCTTGTGGCCCAGCTATTACCTGGCGTTCCAAGATTGAGCACGATTCCCTCACAATGCAGGTGTGCATTTCAACACATGCTCTCTGCGAGAACACACAGAACTTGAAGTCAAAGTGCTTCCATTTTTTAACAACATAAAGCCTAGTACCAGACCATTAGCCCATCTAGGCCAGTATTGTTTACTCTGACTAGCAGCTGTTTTGCAGGGTCTCAAGTACACAGAATCCTCCCCAGACTTCCCAAACCTGGTGCCGTCTTGGACTACGGGTCTCAAGAGTCTCGTTGGCCCCAGCCAGCAATCTGCTTTGTACAGCCTTGTCAGCAAGCCCTGCAGTGAATTATAAAGGTGCAGCTTCTGACAACCTGCTGGTGAAGGAAGGCCCTGCCTCCCAGTGTCAAGAACTGGCTGCTGTGACTCATGAGCAGGCAACAGGCCCTGGCTCTCTGTCCATGCTCGGGGGTACTTGCACCATGCCACATAACCCAGGCATGGAAAACAGGTGCCAGGGGTTACATCACAGCTCATGTTAGGTCTTTCCTAATGCTCAAAGGTGGTAAGGTTTGCATTTTTGGATCACACTCAAGGATACCCCCCCCCCCGCCAAAAAACACCAGTGGTCTTTAACACACCCTGATTCCCCTACTTGATGTGGTCAAGAACACAAGGTTTTCACCGATGTCTCCATCTCTCTCTCCGTCAATCCTCCTCCCTCGGAGTAGATGCAAGAGTTAAACAGCAAGCTCAGTTTGGAATGTTCCTTTGCAAATGAGAAGCCAATGTGGTGGTGATGGGGGGGGGGGCAGACAGCAGCAGAGGCCTCCTCCTTTTTCTCCTTTAAACCTCCAGGATTCCCCCATAAGCTGGCTCCATTCTCTGCCCCGGATTCCCACCTGGAAGGCACCTGTCAGCAATCAGAGGCAACCTGAAGAGGGTCCTCCAAGGCCACAAAAACTTAAAACTCCAAAGCTGGGTGGTGCTGGGGGGGGGCATCTGTGCCCCTGCCCCAAATGCTGCAAGACTCCTAGCAGCCTGCACAGCCAACAGGTCAGGGATGGTGGCAATCTGGAATCATTGGCTCAATCGTTCAAAACAACCCAACCGATTATCAAGGTCATCAGTTTTGTTGGATTAATTAAACTCAATAGTTTTAATTGGATTTCGAACAAATGTGCAATTAATCGTTACTGCTTTGAATGTTATTGTATTATTATCTTCCTTAGTGGGTTGTGCAGATTGCTATTCTGAATGCTTTTTATAAGGTAGGGGGCACTGGGGATGAGTATGTGAAACCAGCAGGGAGGGGGACAGGGCTCCCCAAAAACTTTGGGAAAACTGACGCAGATATAATGAGGCAAAATAAGCAGAGTTTCTAAAACAAAAAGGAGAAGTCTGTTTCACAAATTCCCCAGCTAGAATTAAGAACAAAACGTTCTGTACAGTACTCACAGTAGCCAACCAGATGCCTCAGTAAGAAGCCCACAAGCAGGACCTTAAGATTGGCACAGGTTTGACAGCTTGAAGCAGCTAGTCGGTAAGGGAGATGCACTCTGCTTATAGCGCAGAGGCACTCTGCTGTTTTGTTTAAAGAGAGAAATATGCAATCTAAGCCTAACAGCTGCACACACACCTCAAAGGAGCTTGTCAATGCAGCCAGTGCGATCAGAGTGTCAAACTAGGAGCTGAGAGACCTGGGTTCAAATCCTAACTCGGCCATGTAGCTCACTGGGTGTGACCTGGGGCCAGTCGCTGCCTCTCAGCCTAACCCACCTCACAGGGTTGTTGTGAGGATTGACTGAGGTGTCTCTCGGCAGTTGCCCTAGACCAGTGTTTTCCAAACTTGGGTCTCCAGCTGTTTTTGGACTACAACTCCCATCATCCCTAGCTAGCAAGACCAGTGGTCAGGGATGATGGGAACTGTAGTCCAAAAACAGCTGGAGACCTAAGTTTGGGAAACACTGGTCTAGACTTTAAGTTTCCATTTTAAAAACAAGCAAGTCTCTAGCCTTCCTGGAAAGAAAGTTATGGTGCAAAATGTGCAGGGACCTTCTAAGCAGTTTCTGTGCAATGAGAATGTGATGTGCACACCTTTTTTGTTCTTCCTGGTGCTGAGGAATGCTCCCTGTTGCTTACTTGACAGCAACAGCACCTGCGTTTGTGTGCTTGTGTAAAATCAATATTGTCCAATCTCTACAATCAGGACCAGCAGGACATAGCTGACTCCCCATGGTCAGTATAAGGTTGTTGGAGTGGCTGACTCTCTAATTTTGCATTATGCCTCCCCCCCCCGCGCTCCTGCTGCCATTTTGTGACTGGCACCCACAGCACTCAAAATCTGAAACATGCCCTCTGGTCCCAAAAAGGTTGGTGAGTCCCATACTGTACCGTGTTAGGTAAAAGGAACAGCTGAGACCTTATCCTTGCAGTCCAGGGTTGTTACTCTCCTAGTCACTCCCTTTTCCTGAACTAATTACGGTTTGCGCTGGACCGTAGCTAACAAGGCAAAAACTATTATTACTGCAAGTGGCTCGAAATGCTGATTGACGCTGCGCCGCTTCAGAGACTTGCTGATTTGTGGCTGCTGTTTAATTCCATCTGCTGAAGAACTGCCCAGAGCACTGTTTGACTGAGGGAGGCTGATACGTAAATAACATGCAATTGATCCATAAGGAGGCAGAGAGCACAGCCGCTATCGGGAAAAGGCCTTCTTTTAGGAGATGCTCCCTGGGCCTCTCCAGAGATCCTCTGCATTGTGTATTCATAATGGTTCTCGGGGTGGTGATATTATTATAAACAGCAATAATGATGAATAGCTTCAGAAGAGGATTGGACAAATGAAGAATGTAAGATGTAGTTCCTGCTGGGTCATAGAATCCTAGAGTTGGAAGAGACCACAAGGGCCATCCAGTCCAACCCCCTGCCAAGCAGGAAACACCATCAAAGCATTCCTGACAGATGGCTGTCAAGCCTCTGCTTAAAGACCTCCAAAGAAGGAGACTCCACCACACTCCTTGGCAGCAAATTCCACTGTCCAACAGCTCTCACTGTCAGGAAGTTCTTCCTAATGTTTAGGTGGAATCTTCTTTCTTGTAGTTTGAATCCATTGCCCCGTGTCTGCTTCTCTGGAGCAGCAGAAAACAACCTTTCTCCCTCCTCTATATGACATCCTTTGATATATTTGAACATGGCTATCATATCACCCCTCAACCTTCTCTTCTCCAGGCTAAACATACCCAGCTCCCTAAGCCGTTCCTCATAAGGCATCGTTTCCAGGCCTTTGACTAGATGGGCCATTGGCCTTTGATGGGACAGGCCAATGGCCCATCTAGTCCAGCATCCTTTTCTCACAGGGACCACCCAGATGCCTGTGCGAAACCTGCACGCAGGACTGGGGCGCAAGAGCCCTCACCCCTCCTGAGGTTTCCAGCAACTGGTATTCAGAAGCATAGCTAGGAGCATAGATAGCCCTCTCCTCCTCCCTGAATGTGTCTAATCCTCTTCTAAAGCCCTCCAGGATGGTAGCCGTCCCTGCCTCATGTGCATAGCTGCCAACTTTTCCCTTTTCCTGCGAGGAATCCTATTCAGAATAAGGGAATTTCCCTTTAAAAAGGGGGAAAGGTGACAGCTATGCTCATGTGGGAGGGAGTTCCATAGTTTAACTGTGGGCTGTGTGAATAAGTCCTTCCTTTCATCTCTCCTGAATCTTCCAGCATTCATGGATGTCCACAGGTTCCAGTGTTGCGAGAGAGGAGGAAAAGCTTTTCTCTATACACTTTCTCCATGCCATGCCTCAATTTATAAACTTCTGTCTTCTACTCATGGAAGACAATGCTGGCTCTGCCCTGCCTCTGCTGTTGGGAGGCTTTTATGCCTCTGAATACCAGGTGGTGGGAATCGCAAAGTGGGGAGAGCACTGCTGATGTGCTCAGGTGAAAACAGGGTGCTGGATGAGATGGGCCGTTGGCCTGATCCAGCAGGTTCTTCAGCACCACCTTCGCAGCTGCCGCCACTGCAGCCACAACTAGGAAACCAGGGGTTGGTCCAGCTGCCTCTAGCCAAATCCTTCCAATACACAGAAGTTCAATCTTAGGCCATGTGCCCCCATTACAAGCCCCATGAACCTCACAAGACCACCTTCCCGGGCTCTGTGTACCACGGTGAGAAAGAGCGAGTTGCCTGCCACTGACCCCGGGGGTCCTCTCCCCCCAAGCCAGGCCTCCCACCTAATTGAAGCCAGAAACAGGTCTCCTGGCCTGACAAAAGAGCCCTTGTCTGCACAGCTCTCCTGGCTGGACTGGGGGAGCTCAGAGGCATTGGGGAGGAGAGGGGCTTGGAACTTGGAGGGGTGGGGAGAAAGAGACTGCAAAACAACACAGATCTGGGATGGACTGAGACAATGGGGTCTGTGCAGCATTCTGCCCATAGGCTTACTCTAAACTGTTTTGTCTCTCCCGGGACGAGGGGAAAGACTTTGGAGTCTGGTTGAAAAGAGGAACCACCTTCAGCATCCAAGGAAAGGTGGATTTGTCTGGTACCCTAGAAAGTCACTGCCTGTCTGTGTGGATATTCCCAGCCTTACCTGGAGATGCTGGGGGTTGAAGCAGGGACATTCTGCAAGCGAAGGAGGGACTCTACCAGACACCAGTCCTCATTGTTCTGAGTTAAGCCCCACTTTGGGCAAAAAGGTTCCTGCGTTTCAGGGGGTTGGACTGGATGACCCTCATGGTCCCTTCCAACTCTACAGCTCTATGATTCTAAGGGCTTGTTTCAGCAGGAACACAGGAAGCTGCCTTATGCTGGGCCCATTCATCGGTCCACCTAGCTGGGTATTTTCTGCGCTGAATGGCAGCAGCTCTCCAGGCTATCAGGCAGGAAGTCTCTCCCAGCGCTAGCTGGAGATGCTGCTGGAGCTGACCTTCTACAGGGGCTCCACCACAGGCCTCTTGGCCCTCCTTTCCTTGCCTTGCCCACATCTTCTACTCCCGTCCCTGCAGCACAGCACACACACCTCTGGGCACTATCTATCGCAAGCAGCCTGGCCGAGCTGTGGCCACTGGGGAGGTCCTTGGTTCCCAGGATTCCCCTGCCCACCCCCAAGGTTCACACGGCTGGAATCTCACCCAGCGGCCATGACTCATGCTCCTTGATGCAAGCCTCCTTTGCAATGACACGGCCACGATGTTTCCACCCACTGCCTCCCCACCAGTCGCAGAAGTCGCTCCAGGCTGGGAGGCATCTGAAGAGAGCTGGCCGCAGCCGGATCAGGCCACAGGGGGCCCATTTAGTCCTGTCCTCACAGGGGCCAACCAGATGCCCCCAAGGAGAAGCAGGACCTGAACACAACATAAGCAACTTTATCCCTGCATGCCATTCCCAGCAAAGGCAAAGATTAGGCAATTTCGTGGAGGACATGACTATCAGTGGCTACTAGCCCAAGTGGCTACGTTCTGCGTCCACCATCAGAGGCTCTGAATAATACCACCTGCTGGGAACCACGAGCGGGGAGAGTGCTACTGCTTGTTCATTGTTACGTTATTATCCTCCAAGAACCTCAAAGTAGCAACATAGTTCTGTTCCCTGCCCACCTCTCCATGTTATCTTCACTACAACCCTGCCGGGGGGGGGGGGGTGCCTGTCTCAGTTTCGTCTGTTTGCACATGTGACATTGAGGATAATGGTTGAAAACCAGCCCTGAAACTTCATACACAGCCTCCTCTCTCTCCCCGCCACCCCAGCCTCTGTTGTGTCAAGAACAGAACCGCCTTCCCTTCAACTCCCCCACTAACGGGCACACACAGACACACTCCTTTTCATTCAGCCCAACTGGATCTCTGTTCACGTGAGCTCAGGGCACAAACAGCTAAGAGGACAGAAGAACCTGGCAGAAGCCAAGGGGGGCGTATGGGAGGGGGGCTTGAGAAAGAAACACTCCCCACAGCCCCTAAGGACTAGATCACTAATACAGATGCCTTCTATTCAATATGACACCAATAGATCTTTTATTACTCTGTGTCTGGTGAGCATCCTATTCAGGCAGGTGCTGATATTTCTCCCTCCACTATCATTATCCGCCTCTCCCAATTGGAGCGAAACTCAACAGTTGTCTTAGCAACTGTTGCCAGAGCAACCGTGGGATAAAGCTGATATGGGGCAGTGTGTGTGTGTGTGTGTGTGTGTGTGTATCAGGGGAGTGGGGGGAAAGGGGCTGGGAAAGCAGGCAGAAGGCAGTCCTGGGAGCAGAGCAGGCTTGCTCCAATTGTTTAGATGTATCTGCTTCAACTGATTCATAGGGAGGGAGAATTTCCGCTGTTGCCCCTTCTCCAGTCAGGGCAGTGCAGCAGAGGGAAAAGATGCCACTTTCTTCCCAATGGTTTCTGGCCCAGATCCAAGGGGCTGCACAGTTACAGTAAGAAGGGCCTGGTGGATCAAGCCAGTGGCCCATCTAGTCCAGCATCCTGTTCTCGCAGGGGCCAAGCAGATGACCCAAATGGAAGACCACAAGCTAGTAGCTTTTGATATTCCCCTCCTCCTTCATTAATTTGTCTAATCCTCTCTTAAAGCCACCTGAGTTGGTGACCATCACTGCCTCCTGTGGGAGAGAGTTTAACTATGCGCTTGCATGAATAAAGCCTTTATTTTATCTGTCCTGAATAGTCCCATGCAGCCCAGCTCGAGAGGGTATGGGACTTGCATGTCTCAAACAGCAGACTCCCTCCTCATGCTGCTTGGGCACCTCACTGAAAAAAATAGTTGGGAGATTTGAGACATATGCAGATAAGGACTTTGTCATGCAGCCAGAAGTTAAACTGTGGAACTCACTGCTGCAAGAGGCAGGGATGGCCACCAACCTGGGTGGCTTTGAAAGAGGATTGGATGATTCATGGCGGAGAAGAAGGGATGCTGGACTATGTGGGCCACCTTTGGCCTGATCCAGCAGACAGGAACTTATTAAATTCTTATGAGTTTTAATCTGATTTTAGTCTATTGCTATTTTAACTTTTTGAGAGTCTGAAATTATTGTTGCGAATTTTCTTATGGATAACTTTCTTGTTTTACCTTTTTTGCAAGCTGCTTGAGGGTTTTGTTTCTTTTTACCATTAACTGGTTATAAATTTTATGAAACAAACAAACAAATAAAACTGTGTTCGCAAGATATGGCACCAGGGTCCCAGCATTCCAATGTAGATGAAGAAAGCTCACATTGAAGCTTTGCACAGGTCTTTGGATGCAGGTTTCCTCCACACCCCTCCCCAAAACTATCCTGTGGCAATTTTAGTTTCTATTGCACCTCAGAAAAAAAACTCAGAAAAACAAACCAAAACCCAAAAGCAGACAACACATTGCTATGAGAACACTCAGACACCCAGCAAAACAGTCGGTCTGCTCACAGACTCTGCTGGTGCCTCAGCCTGTGCCAGTTTTTTAAAAATAGTGGCAACTCTACATTATCCTGGAATCATCGCCAAAGAACAAATCATCTCCCTTTTTGAAGGATGGGCCATTTGAGGCACATCTTTGAAAAGCCAGCAGGGTATTTCTCTCCCTGGGTCAGAGGACAGCCGAGTCAATAGAGAACTAGGTCAATCATACAACAGCAGAGATGTGAGTCACTTGGAAACTTCATCTCCCTAAAAACTGCAGGTGGTTTCCGCCAAAATATGGAAAGAGTGAATTACCTTTGCAGATGAAACTCACTGAAACCGAATAGAGTCCACAAAGTATGTTGTACCAGGGAAGCCCTTTGCCAGCTTGGGGCCTCCAGATCTTTTGGAGTCCAGCTGCCATCAGCCGCAGCTGGCACGGCCGTGTTTTCGACTACAATTCCCATCAGCTCCATCCATGTTTTGGAATCCATCTCCCATCAGCCCCAGCTAGTCCTGCGCATCTATAAGGCATCTGTTCAGCAAAGGCTGTACTAGGGAGAGACCATCACATATGCCTAGGAGAAGGGAACTCTCCCTGCGCAACTGTGGCACAGGTTTTTTATCTGATGCAAAACCACCCTGAAGGGCATTAAGACTCCAAAAAACCACATTTCTAGAACTAGACGTATTCCACTTTGATGCCAAGATTTGACCCTCTGCAAGCCAAGTAAATTTGCGCCCCTTGTTGGAGACCAGATACGCTCCAGAACGTGCTTGCGAACATACAGATGGGCTGGAGACAAGAAGCAGGAAGCCAGACAAAGCCGCAGCATGCCAGAGAGGAAAAAGGAAAAAGCAAGCCCACCCACGGAGAGCCTGGCAGAGTGGCACAAAGGAAGTGGCACCGCCTGCAGCTTGGCACCCGGGAAGACGGGTTGAAATGCGCCGCTTTGGCATCCTAGCAAGCGGAGGAGCAAAGGGCCTCTTGATCAATGCCCCCAAACAAAGCATGTGATCCCTGGAGCAAGGATTGCCAAAATTGACCTGAAGGACACTCACTTTTAAAAAGGAAGGCAAGGTAGTAATCTATTATTTATTCCCCAGCCACTCTGGGCGGCTCCCAACAGAATATTAAAAACATGATAAAAGATCAAACATCCCTAAACAGGGCTACTTTCAGATGTCTTCTAAAAGTCAGATAGTTGTTTATTTCCTTGACATCTGGTGGGAGGGCGTTCCACAGGGCAGGCGCCACTACCGAGAAGGCCCTCTGCCTCATTGTTGAAAAGCAACAACCAAGAAGACCTTGTGGCTTGGAAATGAAACACTGCCCCACACCAAGGAACAACCCACATGTTCTCTCACATTCCTTCTCCGAGATAACTACCACCGCCTTGGCAATATGAACCATTAGGAGGCAGAAGTCTCACCCATTTCGCCCAAAAGCCCACTTTTGTGATTCTTCCATCACTTCGTACTACATGCTAGGGGTGGTGTTGCTGAGCTTCAGGGGCAGGACAACATGAATGCATCTCTTCTTGAGGTGCTAGCTTTCTGCATACGGGCGGTTGCAACGTGGAGGGCGGTAGGGTGGTATTAGATGCCATCTCTGCAAAATTTCACAATGCCCGTTCCCCTTCCCTCTCTCATGCCCGCATGGCCCTACCTGGACTTGCCCCTTGCCCATGATCTTGTCCACAATCTCGTTGTTGTCCTTGTTCATCTTGCTCTTGTCGTAGCATTTCTCGTAGCAGAGGATCCGCAGCGACTGCGAGCCCTCCAGCTCGATCTCAAACTCCTGCAGAAGTGGGGCAGAGCAAAGAGGGGAGAAGAGGAGAGTGAGTGGGGACACTGGGAAGGGTGGGGGGATCTCAGGTTTCAATTTCCGACGACAGCATCTCCAGGTAGGACTGAGAACGTCCCTTCCCTGAAACACTGGAGAGCTGTTGCCAGTAACAATAACAATAATAGTAATAGTAATAATTTATTTCTTATGCCCTGCCCATCTGACTGGGTTTCCCCAGCCACTCTGGGTGGCTTCCAACACAATATAAACATTAAAAGCTTCCTAAAACAGGGCTGCCTTTAAATGTCTACGAAAACTCATATGATTGTTTCTCTCTCTGACATCTGGTGGGAGGGTGACACTACCAAGAAGGCCCTCTGCCTGGTTCCCCTGTAACTTCACTTCTCGCAGTGAGGAAACCGCCAGAAGGTCCTTGGAGTTGGACCTTAGTGACCAGGCTGGCTGGACAATGGGGATGGAGACGCTCCTTCAGGTATACAGTCATCAGGGTGGACAGTATGGGCAGTCAATGGTCTTTCCATACAGAAGGTCCCAGGTTCAATCTCTAACAGCTTCAAGGTAGGGCTGGGAACGCCCCTCCTGATCAGAAATCCGAGAGAGCTGCTGCCAATCAGTGTGGACAACACTGAGCCTGATGGTCTGACTGAGCAGAATGTAGGCTTGTCATACGTCTGAAAAATTCCAGACATGTACGGAAGTCAGGCGCCTAAAATGGCATCCTGGGGAATTTTGTTTGAATTTTAAGAGATGTCAGGAATTTCTGGGACGTATGGCAACCCGGGTTTTTTCCCCCTGGTCTTTTTCCATTTTTTCGGGGTGTTTTAAAAAAAAAAATTCGGGGGAGGCTGTGCCCCGCCAGCAGTGGAAGTGACAAGCAGTCACTTCCCTTGGCTGGTGGAGGAGAGGGAGGAGGTGGGGGAAGGAGGCCACGCCGCCAACATGAGCCTGGTCATTTTTGGGTGGGGGGTGGTTCATTTATCACATTATTATTATTATTATTATTATTATTTTCCCTGTTGGAGCTGGGCACAGTGACCATCCAGCCGATGCCTTCGAGGGTTTCCCTCCTGCAACAGAGTGAGCGCAGCCAGATGGAGGGCACGGGGCTGGAGCTGTATGCGCAGCAGAATTTGATGCGCAGCAGTTTGAGGCTTGAGGGGCTAAAGGTGGGAGGCACATTCTTACTCCTCCACCTCCTTAAGCATAAAGGAGCATTACATTTAAAAAATAAAATAAAAACCAAGGCAGTTAAAAGGAACGCCTCTTCTCATCTGTGTGTAGCTCAACAACTTTGGTTAAAAAGGTAGCTTCCCATGTTACGATTTAAATCGGCCCTTAATATGGAAGCATGAGGACTAGAATCTTGCTTTATTTTTAGGGGAAGAGCCGTTGCTCAGTGGCAGAGCTTTGGCTTTGCATGCAGAAAGTCCCAGGTCATCTTCAGGTAGGGCTGGTATAAGATTCCCTGCCTGAAACCCTGGAGCGCTGCTGCCGATCAGTTTGGACAACACTGAACTTGATGGGCCGGTGGATAGAGCAGCTTCTTATGTTCTTATTGAAACCAGCCCTTAATTCAGAACCGTGAGGCCTAGGCTTGCTCACCTCATTCCACTGGGGCTCGGTCGTGTCCCGGAACACCCGTGTCTTGGCTTTGCTGACAAAATAGCCAAAAGAGTCGACTTCCAGTGTGCAATAGAGGTCTGGGAATAGGGAGAAGAGACGTGTGAGGCAATCTTCCTGCCACCCTGCACCTCAAGGGGGGAAGACTGGGTACTTCTAACTGGGAAGGGCACCACTGAAAACCAATCAGTTAGATTAACTGATGGATCAAAAGCTTTCGATTGCTCGATCAGCCAGCAGGTTAATTAAGACAAACAAATAAAAGCAGTAATAATAATTCTACAGCGTTGTAATCTAAGACAGTTCTACGCGGGGCGGACTCATTGTTAGTCCTAGATGAATCAAATAATTGTAGGGATGGAAGGAGCCACCAGGGTCATCTAGTCCAACCCCCTGCAAGGCAGGAATCTTTTGCCCCACATGGGGCTCAGACCCATGACCCATGAGATTGACAGTCTCATGCTCTACCAACTAAGACGCTGTTGTGACGCACCCAGCCGTGCTTTTGTCTAAAAGCAAGAAAAGTCTTGCACAGTCTTTTGGTTCCGGAATTGTCGCGTTTTCTCATACGCAACTGTGGTAAGTTAATGGATTGATGGAGTAAAACATGCACAATTAAAAACAGACAAATATTTCTTTAAATGGACAGTTGGCCGGCTCTGAAGCACCACTTTTCCAGCTTCTTCAGATGCTGGATATCTATTTAGCAAACAAACACCACCCCCAGAGTTGCACTAGAAGCCAAGAGCAGCCAAAAGAGATGGTGTTTGCTGATTTGTTAGACTGCGCCTTGCCGCTTCATCTGAGGGTGAAACGAGCCTGGGAAGATCTCAAACAGAAAGCCAAAAAAATAAAAACCAGGCCGATAAGGGAGGGGGCTGAAGAGCAAAGCAGGAGGGGGAGGGAAGCCCCAGGCTCCTTGACAGGTGGTGGCTCAGTGGACCCTGAAGAAAACGTCAAGCAGCAAGAAGCAGCAGTTGCAATTTCTGGCCCCTTCTTGTGCCAAGCCGTTGCTGGCTCAAATCGCAGAACGGGGCAGGAGAGAAACCAAAAATGCAGACACCCCCCCAAAAAAAACCTCCCAGAGGCAGCACTCACTAGCAGATTGTTTGAAGCCCGTAGCAGAGTGGACGATAACATGTAGGAAGCCGTACATCCCAGGAGATTCGTCATCTGCGGAGAAACAAAGAACCACCCAAAGAGAAAGCTATTAGATTTGTTTTGTTTGTTTTTCCAGTTGCAATCATCATTATTATTATTATTATTATTTGAACAAGCTTTGAGTAGAACCGCTCGGGCTGCTAAGATGAAGCAATTGATTAAAGGGCTCAGGAGATGACAGACTAAAAGAAGAAGACTCAGAAGTGTTGTCCTAGTCCACACCAAGTAAGATCGAAAAGGCAGCTTTGGTAGGGCTGCAATGTTTAATCTGGGCACCTGTTGTGATTCTTTTAAGAAGAAGAAGAAGAGTTTGGATTTTATATCCCGCTTTTCACTACCCGAAGGAGTCTCAAAGCGGCAAACAATCTCCTTTCCCTCCCTTCCCCACAACAAACACTCTGTGAGGTGAGTGGGGCTGAGAGACTTCAGAGAAGTGTGACTAGCCCAAGGTCACCCAGCAGCTGCATGTGGAGGAGCGGAGACGTGAACCCGGTTCACCAGATTACGAGACTACCGCTCTTAACCACTACACCACACTGGCTCTCATCTGATCTGTGAGGGCCAAAGCCCCCACAGCCCCAGCACACTTTTCACACATACAGTTGCAGAGCAGGAGATCCATCCAGGGCATTGTCACAAATTGTCACCTGTACAACTTCCCCAAATTTCAGCCCGTTACCATTTACTGCTTTCCCCTTCTGGAAACAAAAAACCACACGAGGCATAAGATGACCTCCAAATGCGTTGAATTTTGGCATTGGGGGCTGGGGGAGTAAAATGCTCCCTCATTTTCCCCTAGAAAAAAAGGTCACGAAAGTGTGGGTGGGTGTCAATAGGTTGGTACAAACTTGATTTAAACAACGATGATTTTCTTGGATTTCTTAATGGTGTCAGAAAAAAACAGTTTTGTGGGGTCAGTTTTGTGAACTGCTAATGTTAGTTCTCAGCTGCAACAAAAGAATTTCTAGGCAGTGTACCATATTTTCATAACTTTTTTCCTTTAAAGTATCGTTTTTGTTGCTTGCAATTGCCGCTGAAAATAACCCACCACACAGCGGAAATCTCATTGGGATAGAAAGTGCCCCCAAAACTGTTAATGTGATCTTCTTTCACACTTTGGATGAAGGTTAATTGAACATTACATGTTTTGTTTATTCTATAAAAATGAATAAAACTAACTTTTTTAAAAAAAAATGCCACTATGCCTCTGCTAAAAATAAAAAGATAGAACACAGAGAACACAGGAAGGCAACAGTTTAGCCATGATGTCAGGAATCTCAGGAGCACACTGCGGGGATAAGAGACCACAGCCTTATATACATGGCGGCATCTAGTGGTGGGACAGAGATGTAAACCCGTAAACACAAAAGATGTGGCCCGTAACCTGAGGCCTGTAAGACATGGCTGGGCACCATGCTGGCAACCATTGTTTGGTACCCAAACTGGCATGAGCTGTGCGGTTCTTCTACTTCTGGTGGTGGCAGAATCTTGGCGAGGGGGGAAACAGGGGGGAGGACAGGGCAATTGGAGCATTTCTGCGCTTAAAGGTAAAGGGACCCCTGACCATTAGGTCCAGTCGCGGACGACTCTGGGATTGCGGCACTCATCTCGCTTTACTGGCCGATGGAGCCGGCGTACTGCTTCCGGGTCATGTGGCCAGCATGACAAAGCCGCTTCTGGCGAACCAGAGCAGCGCACGGAAACGCCGTTTACCTTCCCGCCGGAGTGGTACCTTTTTATCTACTTGCACTTTGACGTGCTTTCGAACTGCTAGGTTGGCAGGAGCAGGGACCGAGCAACGGGAGCTCACCCTATCATAGAGATTTGAACCACCGACTTTCTGATCAGCAAGCCCTAGGCTCTGTGCTTTAAGCCACAGCGCCACCCACATCTCCTTTCTGCACTTGGCTGTAGGCAAAAGTGTACAGCATTGCTTGATGGCAGCTGGTGCCCACTGGGACTGGTAGGGTGGAAGGCAGGGAGCCTGACAGTAGGTGGCGCCAGAGCCAACAGAAGGTGCTGCCAACTAATTCTAGGGCAGACCGAGACTCGTGGAGCAGTGCCCCGCTTCCCCTAATGGACCTGCCACCACTGCTCCCCCCCCGAAAGCCACCCTTGTCATTCCATTCAAATAATAATAATAATAATAATAATAATAATAATAATAATACAGTTGTAGCTTGGGTTACGTACGCTTCAGGTTGTGTACTTTTCGGGTTACGAACTCTGCTAACCCGGAAGTGCAACCCGACGCGCATGCAATTTACAAAGGTGCACAGCGGTTTTCACGGTTTTTTGGTCTGCGCATGCACAGAACGAATTGTTCGGGTTACGTCCTTTTCAGGTTACGTACTGTAACCCAGAACGAATTAAGTACGTAACCCAGGGTACCACTGTAATTAATAATAATAATAATAATAATAATAATAATAATACTTTTATTTGTACCCCGCCCTCCCCGGCCGGAGCTGGGCTCAGGGCGGCTAACATCAGAAAACTAACACAGTATACAAAGAGCATAAGAACATAAAAACAGGCAATCAATTAATTAAAATACATCTTAAAATTAGTTCAGAGCAAATTAAAATCTGGACAGATGGCAGTCCACGGTAAAATTGAGAGTGGTTAATATTCTCCAGGGCTAACTGTTACCACTGATCTTATAAAGGACCTGTGAGCGGGCTAGGAGGCCTCTTTAATGCTTTTTCTTATACAGAACGAAAAGAATCAGACTGAACCCTGACCAAAGTCCTGAGGGAACAGCTTCGTCTTGCAGGCCCTGCGGAAAGATGTCAAATCCCTCAGGGCCCTGGTCTCTTGTGAGAGCGCGTTCCAACAGGCCGGGGCCACGGCCAAAAAGGCCCTGGCTCTGGTTGAGTCCAGTCTAATCTAATCTAATCTAGGAACAGGCAACCTACGAAATAAATTAGAGGGGTCTCACAGGAGCGTCAGAACACTGGTGCACCTCTGCAGGAGACACCAAACTTCAGTGATTTACCCTTTCCATGACCTTCAACTTGTTGGGTGGGGGAGAGGTAGAGGAAGAAGGGGCGCCACAGCCCTTGGGCTTCTCAGAAATGCTGGCCAGTTCCATCTCACAGTGAAGCAGAAGGCACCCAAGTGGTAGTGGGGGCAGTGGGGGGGGGAGAGAGAGATTTCCTAGGAGAAGGAGGGCAAAGGCATCACTCACCGTCCTTATTGCTGGTGACGGGAATGTTGTGGACGGTGCGTAGCTTGAAGCAGGACCCTGTCAGGACCTGCAGCTCCACAGAGCTTAGCACAAAGGTCTGGAGATCTATCGTGCAGGAATGAAAGAGGTCGGTTTAGCACAGAGAACAACTTGTGTGAGACCAAACACATTGCATTACAAAGGAATGCAGCAGAAGGTCACCAGGGGGCAGCAGAGAGTTAACACTGGGAAGACCCACCAAGGGCCCCTCTGGGCATCCTTTTTATTGCGCATTAGTGATGATTGGTTCCCGTGATGTCATCTGGTCAGCTACCTGCAAACCTGCCTGCAAGGTGTAGTGGTTAGAGTGTCGGACTAGGACCTGAGAGTGACCGGGGTTCAAAATCCCACTTGGCCATGATGCTCACTGCCTTTGTCAGCCTAATCTACCCCACAGGGTTGTTGTGAGAATAAATGGGGCCGGGGAACCATGTCTTGAGCTCCTCGGACAAAAAGGCAGAATATTAATGCAAGAAATAAATATTTTGGAGCAGACATTCTGCTTCGGTTCCAATGGCTGTGTGTGCTGCAGCTTCCTGCTGAAATCTTGTTAACATTTCGTACCGCAAACAGCTTATTTCCGGTCTTAATTTTGTGGCGCTATAAAGTGCAAGTACCATCTCCAGATGGCAATAATGTGGTCACATTGGGGGAGCATTCCAGAATAAATGAATAAAGTAGAATGACGTATGGACAGCCTAGCCTAAATCCAGGGCTAATGCACTATTATCTCATCAAATATTTATGTATAAAAATATTTATATACCGCTACTTCATAGAAAAATATCAAAGCGGTTTACGATAATAGAGAAAAGCATACGATAAAAACCGTTCAAAGAATTAAAATCAGACATCAATTAACTATTGTGGAAAGATGCATTCTTAGTTTTCAGCGTATGTTTGAAAGCTGAAACCAGCTTTCTGCTGTAGAATACATGAAATGACCTCTTTGGACTTTATTTTACACGGGTGTTTTAGGGTTGTGGTTATGGCTTATGGCTAAGCAAATAAATTTACCTTATTTTCCCTCCCTCAAACCCCCACCAGTCTAGAGGGACTCTTACTGTAGAAACTGATCCCTGGAACCCATGTCCAGATGACCCTGCAGTCACTAGATTAGCCAGAGGCCAAAGAAAACTGCAGGGTTTTTGGGAAGCCAGCCATGGAAGGAAGGGTCTGGGGCCTCAGGCCTCGAAGGCCCCCCCATCTTGAACTGGGCATTCAGGCAATGCTAGTGGTCAAACTGCCAGGTTGTCTCAAATTGAGGGGGGAGGTGTTACCACAACAAGAATCTCTTGCCTTTCTTCTGCAGCTTTTGGATGGCCTCCCTCCACTCTGCTCGCTCGTAGTCAGAGGAAAGCAGGAACAGGTAGCTCTGGAAGAAAAACAGGATGGTGCTCAGCCGGGGGGGGGGGCACACACAGGAGCCCCCTGCCTCCCAAAGAGCAGAGAGAGGGGGGGGAGAGAGAGAGTGCATGGCCCACACAAAGAGGAGGCAGATCAGAGTTTGGGGGCAGAGGCTGAGGATAGCAGATCATGGGGAAGACTCTTCTCTGTTGGAGAGCTGCTGCCAGTCAAGGGAAGACAATGTTGGGCGAGGTGGACAGACAGCCTGATCTAACTTAAGGCATTTTCCTATGTTCTTAAGGGAGGCTCAGTGACAGAGCACCTGCTTTGCTTGCCGAAGGCCCCAGGTCCAATCCCCAGTGGCATTTCCAGGCAGAGCTGGAACCCCAGAGAGCTGCTGCTCGTCAGTGCAGACAATACTGAGCAAGATGGACCAATGTGTCCTGACTCAGTGCAGCGGTACCTCTGGTTAAGAACTTAATTCGTTCCGGAGGTCCGTTCTTAACCTGAAAATGTTCTTAACTTGAAGCACCACTTTAGCTAATGGGACCTCCTGCTGCGCCACCAGAGCACGATTTCTGTTCTTATCTTGAAGCAAAGTTCTTAACCTGAGGTACTATTTCCGGGTCAGCAGAGTTTGTAACCTGAAGTGTCTGTAACCTGAAGTGTCTGTAACCCGAGGTACCACTGTATAAGGCAGCTTCCCACGTACTTATTTAAATCAGAACCATGAGGACTAGGATCTTGCTCTGCTGATTTAAGGGAAAGGGCTGTTGCTCAGAGGTGGAGCACCTTCTTTGCATGCAGAAGGTCCAATTAAAATAAAAGATCGGCGACTGTTAAAGACCCTTCTCTGCCCGGGACCCCAGACAGCAGCTGCCAATCAGAGGAGACGCTTGCCTCTCTCTTCCCACCCACAGCCCCACCCCTACCCAGGCACGACTCGTCTGTCCGTACTTTCCCATTGCGGTTGTGGATCCGGAAGGGGATGGATGGGGAGTTGAGCAGGAGCCAGAACTCGTTGTCAAACATCTTCTTCTTTAGCCGTTCCATCGCTCGGCTCTGACCCTTGTTTGCCTTCTGGAAAAAAAGAGAAGGAACAATGTTTGACATACAATTCTCTCCCCTTTGAGACCAGGGGCATCGGTTGGTCACATAGAAGATTCAGGAACAGGAGTGCTTTCCCCCTGACTCATAAAATTGGACCTTGTTTCATGTGTTAGAACCTTCTGGGTTTCTTTAATTCACATTTATAAACTATTTTCAATAATGTGTCTTAATATTGTTTCTTAATTGTTGTAACCTGCCCTTGGACCTTTGGGTGAATGGTGGATAATCATGACTAATAATGGTAGTTTTAGACTCTGTTTATGTTCTTGCTTAATGATACATTGTTTGGTGTTAGACTACACACCACCTAGATTTTTAAAATATTAAGTAGATTATAACTGCTATTAAATAAATAACTGAATAGATGCAAATTTAGGCTTTAACTCTCAAAACAGGACAAAATCAACTAATTCTCCATCCAAATCACCTTAGAGCAAATTCTTCAAATCATTTACCTCCCCCCCCATTAATTTCCCCAAGAGATTCTGCTCCAGATCCATTCAACTGTTCATCAGTCCCTAAATCATCTCCAGACAGAGAAAACCAAATTTCTTCTCCCAAATTAATATCCCACCAAGTCACTCAGATCTCCCTACAACTCAGTCTCTCACAGAACACTTTGGGGCACTTAGAAAAAGATCCGGGGGCCTGTATCCTGTGGCCTCCTCCTTGGCTCTACTGCTGTCTCGGATATAAATTTGGGAAGTCACTAAGTGCAGGAATCCAATGACTGGAAAGTGATTCTGTCTTCAAAGTGGTCTGGTGGAGTTTCCAAAAGGCATCTTGCCAGCCTGCACTGGAAACAGAATACTGGGGTAGAGGTAGACGGACCTTTCCATATGATCCAGCAAGGGTGTTTTTACCTTGCCCCAGAGCATACCTCCTTCTGCACCTCGCTCTTCATAGAGGAGATCTTTATCTTCATGTCCTCCAGGTCGTGGTCGGGCATGGCATGGACGTGTGGGCAGGAGTCCGACTCCTCCAGCGACGGGAACACCAGCTCGGCCAAGGGCATGTACCACTTGCAGTCATATTGCTGGTGTTTCCTGGGAAGGAGACGAAGAGCTCATTCTGGGCAACCCCAGCGATCCACACAGCCCCATCCCCATTTGGACCGCAGGCCAAGGAAAAGACTCCTGCCCGAGACCCTGCAGAGCTGTTGCCGGCCAGTATAGGCAGTTGGAACTATACAGGCCAAGTGGAAGGACTGGAGCTCTGTGCTGCAAAGCATCTGCATTGAATGCAGAAGGTCCCAGGTTCAACCCCTACCTAGCAGCATCTCCAGGTAAGGCCGTGACTGTGCCCTGTCTGGAACCCTGCTGCCAGTCAGTGCAGACAATACTAGATGCCACAGTAGAAGGCAGCTTCCTGTGTTCCTTTTTAAACCAGCCCTCAATTTGGAATCATGAGAACTGGAATCTTGGCTTTATTTTTAGGGGAACAGATGAAGCTCACTGGCCGCATCTCCAGGCAGAGCATTTTGAGGCAGACAGTCCCAGATTCAATCCCTGGAATCTCCAAACATGCCTGGAAAAGATTTACTGCCTGAAATCCTGGAGTGCCGCTGCCAGTCAGTGTAGAGAACGGTAAGCTAGATCGACAAACAGTATCAGGCTGCTTGCTACATTCCCATTTAAAGCACCCTTTTATTCAGAACCATGAGGACTGGGGTATTAACTTTATTGTTAAAGAACAAACATTTGCTCAGTGGCAGAGCACACTGTCTGCATGCAAAAGCTCCCAGGTTCAATCCCTGGAAGTGACTCCAGGTTACACCACTTAGGGATATTTTTAATATATTAAGTGGTATAGAAATTAAATAATCAATCAATCAGCTACGGACAAAGTGCAAGGGAAGTTCAGGATTCCCACCCTGTGCCCTGTTCTTCCCCACTCATCTAGACTTCCCCCCGTGCCTCACCCCACGCCCGTTTTCTTCAGCTTGGCACAGAGGAGGACGTCTGTGAAGAGGAAGACATGGCGCAGCTTGCGGGAGCCCTCGGCCAACTCCACCAAGAAGCCGTCCTTGACCAGTTGCCGCGTCTGCAGGTGCGACAGCAAAAGAGGAAAGCACGTGTGTGAGGAGGAGGAAGAGGAGGAAGAAGGGAATGTAAGAACATCAGCAGCCAGTGGCCTGTCAAGTTCCCAGCATCCTGTTCTCACAGTGGCCAACCAGATGCCTCCAAAGGAAGCCCAAAAGCAGAGCCTGAGTGCAAAAGCAACTCCCCAGTATACTACTTCCAAAGGTGGAAGCAGCATGCAGCCATCACGGATGTCAATAGCTTTATCCTCATGAATTAGTGTAATGGTCAGGGACTGGCTGGATGAGGAAGAGTGGTGGCAGCTGCCTACCCAAGAGCTCCCCAAGGAGGGCAAAAGACGATGACTTAGATCAGGGGTCCTCAAACTTTTTAAACAGGGGGCCAGTTCACTGTCCCTCAGACACTGTTGGGGGCCGGACTATAGTTTGAAAAAAATACAAACAAATTCCTATGCACACTGCACATACTTCATTTGTAGTGCACAAAAAAACAAGAAAAACAATACAATATTTAAAATGTTAGATTATGGGTTGTAGCCAATGCCAGATCACTCAGAGTAGATCTACTGAAAACAATGAACACGAGTCACTTGGGTCTATTAATTTCAATGGGTCTACAACGCAGAGTAATGCTGAGTTTTGCCCACCTCCCAATTACTTGCAGCACTGTCCGAAACGCATTATCTCGACCCCCCCCCCCACTTTCCTCCTCAAACCCGTGCTACTTGTGGTGAGGCGACCATCAGGGAGGGAGAGGCGATCAAGCAAGCAGCCACACCAACATATATTAAAAGGAGCGCCTTCTCCAGCGACCAACATGCCCCCAGTCCAAGGTCTTGGATACGGAGGAGGAACAACTGCGAGGGAACTAACGTAGGTAGACTGGGGGAGCAGGGAGGGAGAAGCGCGTGTAGCTTTTCTCCTATAAGGGGGGGGGGAGGTGGCAGGATCCTTGCAACACCCAGCGTGTTCTCCCTACCCATTATCTTTGGCTAGCCCTATCCTGCTTCCCCCAGCAGCCCAGCGGTGTCACATGTCTCCCCTCCGAGCCCTCCTTGACTGGCGCAAGTAAGCTTTGGAACGTTGGGGGGGCGGGGAGGGAGGGGCCATTTTGGAACGCCGGGGGCGGAACTGTTGCTACTTTTTGCCGCTTCCCTTTTTGTGCGCGGCGGGTTCTGCAATTGTGGGGGGGCCGGACCTGGCCCGTGGGCCGTAGTTTTGAGGACCCCTGACTTAGATCCTGGATCCTGCTGGTGGAACACCGAAGAACAGTCTGCAGAAGGGACGAGCCGGGAGGCACAACAAGCGGGGTGGTGGTGTGAGCAATCAAAGGGGAGTCGGGGTAAGGAGTGCCTTCCAGGACAGGGTTAGAGGCTGAGAGTCACAGTGTGAGCGCAAACTCATACAGAGAGGAGCCAGAGGTTGCCCAGCTCTCCTCCACCTCTGACACTCCTGAGCAATGGGCCACACAGGCCCAGGGGCGTCGCTAGGGGGGGGCGCTGGGGGCGGTACGCCCCCGGGCGACAGGGGCCACAAGCGGCGGGTGGGGGCGACAAGCGGCGGGTGGGGGCGACAAGCGGCGCCCCTCCCGCCACTCCCCAGGCAACGCCGGTCACCCCGGGAGCAGCAGCGCTGCACGGATGGGGTGCTCCCTCGGCCGTGCGCTGTTGCTCCTGGGGCGACCGGAGCGAGCGGCGGCGCATGGGGGTGACAAGCGGCAGCCCCTCCCGCCATTCCCAAGCGCTGCCGCTCCCTCCGTCACCCCAGGAGCAACAGCGCACGGCCGAGGGAGCACCCCGTCCGTGCAGCGCTGCTGCTCCCGGGGTGACCGGCAGCGTGGGGAGTGGCAGGAGGGGCCGGCGCTTGTCAGCCCCACGCGCTGCCGCTGGCTCCGTCCCCCCCGGGAGCAGCAGCGCACGGTGTGTGCGGTGCTGCTGCTCCTGGGGCAACGGAGCGAACGGCGGCACGTGGGGGTGGCAGGAGGCAGCCCCTCCCACCATTCCCACGCGCTGCCGCTCCCTCCGTCACCCTGGGAGCGGCAGCGCACGGCCCGACGACGGAGTGCGCCTGCGCGCGCAGGCGCACTCTGTCATCGGATCGCCGCTTCCACAGCCTCCTTTTGAGCCGGAGAGCTTAAAAGCGAGCTCTTCGGCTTAAAAGAGGGCTGCAGAAGCGGCGCCGGCACCCCCGGAAACGCCCTGGGGGCGGAGCGTCATGACGTCACAATGTGATGTCACGACGCCCCGCCCCCGGGGCGTTTCCTTTGCCGCCCCGGGTACCGCGGAGCCTTACTCCGCCACTGCACAGGCCCAGAGGAGGAGCTTACCCCTTGACGCAGGGGAAGGGCAGGGACAGTGGTCAGTTTCAGCAATGTCTCCAGCTGCATTGAGACCAGCCAGAGGAACTCTGCTGCGTTGTTAGTTTCTGTTATGAAAAAGCCAATTGCATTCCGTGCCTCCGGTGCCTCCCTGCCCTGTGGTCGACCCGGGCTCGCTTGGCAGCTCCTTGACAAATTGCTGAAACTCTGACAGCAATCCTCCTCTAATGCTATCGTGGTCGGTGGGCATCGCTGCCTCCGGGGAGAGAAACACTGAGCAATACTGAGCTAGTATGCTCCTACGGGTCTTCCCAAGTTCTCAAAATATGCCCCCTCCAGGCACCCCCTCTCGCTGCTATGCCAGTCTCTCAGTGCTGGAAGTCTCCCCGGCCTCTCTCTCTCACAAAACTACACCCCACTTCACCCCCTCCCTCTTACCTCTCCTTTGGGGGTGGTGACTGCCGTCCTGCGGGGGTCGATGTCCTCATTGATACTGGAGAGGAAGTTCTGAGAGATACGGAGGGCATCTTGGAGCAGCGGGTAGTCGGGGTGGTCAGAAGGAGTGTGCTTCAGCAGGTCCTAGTGCAGCAGGAGAGGAATGGACCTTGAGATTTTACAGGTGTGTTATTTCTTAATTATCTTTTTTTTTTTTTAAGGCATCAAGGGACTTCCCAGAAAGTGAGCCATGTTAGTCTTTATGGTGCTACAAGAGTCTTTGAGCTGGTTTCGCTGCCGCTGAGTAACACATCTTAAAATGGCAAGATTCAAAAGCCAGAGGGGAAGACATGTTGGCCTCCCAGGACATGTTTGTTTGTTTAAAACAAAAGAAAAAAGGTGACTTAAGAGAGGACACCCTTTTAATGACTTAAAGTGGCCATTTTTGAACTTCAAAAGGGAACTGCAGTGTAAAACCACTGAATAACCATTTCTCAAGAGGTTTAATGCTATCACTTGCGGACAGAATCAGGACAAATGTGTTGCTGTTTTTTAAAAAAATAAATAAATCACATTGTCCATTCCAACTCTACTATGACAAGTGTTAATTGTCTGACCAATGCCACAATGTCTGTGTTATTAACAACTGTTTTACAAACTTCCATGGTCAGTTATGTACATTATCAGTATCCGCCCTTCTGCATTTAATTTTGCTCTGACTTCATCTGGAAAGAACCCAGAAAAAAAACAGGCTAATGGGGGCTAAGCATGTTCTGTGGCTAGAGAACACCAAATATCTGTTGGCGTGGTGGTGGGTGGGATAGAAAATGGGGAGGGAGGGATGGAATGGCATATTCAGTTTTAGGGCACAGCTGGCACCTGGAGCTGGCAAAACATTGCTCTATACTGCAACATTTTGTTGCGGGTTCCATTTGAATAGGGTCTGTTCTGGGGCTACACCTTGAGGTGGTAGTTGTTTTTATTTAAAAAAACAACAACATTTTTTTTGCGAGGATTAAATATGGGCAGGTTTTGATTATAGCAAAGAGGCAAATGGATTCCTTGGTTTAGTAGGAATTGCTCTCTCACAAATGCATACGTGAGACCGGCTGGATTTGGGGGGCACTGGCATCTGATGGCAACAGGTGAAAAACAAAAGCTATACTTACGTGTAATACAAGAGTGCTCCGGGTCACTCGATTTATAGGCTTGTACAGCAGCGCTATAAGCGAGGAAGAGAGAGACAGGTAAACCGGTGAGTGCCACACAAAATAGCCGCCGTATCCACAATCTGCATCAGAAAAAGCCTTAGTGGGACATGTAGGGCACTGCCCCACCAACTCCAGTCTGCCCTCAGCCAGCCCCCAATTGCCCTGCCTTTTTACACTCAACCAGCCTGTCAACTTCTTCCTCCTCCTCCATCTCAGTGCTGCCTCTTGTAGAACTCAGCTGGGTGGAGGAGGATTCCCCTCAGAGAAAGGCAGGTTTCAAATTTATTAAATAAACAAAACAAAAAAAACCTGGTCCGTTCTGTTATGAGACATTGGAAATATCCCTTCTTTGTGTGCCTCCAACACGAGAGGTCCAGAGGGTGGCAACACGAGAGCGGGGCCTTTTCTGTGGTGGCTTCCCATTTGCAGAATACTCTCCCCAGGGACCTTCCTTATACACCTTTAGGCACCAGACAAAAATGTTCCCTCTTCAACCAGGCCTTGGGCTGATTGACATCCTTTTAAATGTGTTGTGGGGGGGTTATTGGGTTGCCTTTGTTTTTATTTATGTATTTTCAGTTTTTTATGCTGTGAACTGCCCTGAGATCTAAAGGTATAGGATGGTAATAATAGGGTATAGGATGGTAATAATAATAATAATAATAATAATAATAATAATAATAATAATAATAATAATAATTATTATTATTATTATTATTATTATTATTATTATTGCTGGACTACAACTCCATCATCCCTGACCACTGGTTGTGCTGGTTGAGGGCTGATGGGAGCTGGAATCCAAAACGTGTGGAGGAGACCAAACCAAACATGGCGCTGGCGGCCATTTTGCCTCTTCACGTGTCCCTCACAAATAAAGGGAGCTGAACTCCACACCCATAACCATCTCTGGCCTAACCTTGCCGTGCCCCGTCACACACGTCAAGGTGTGTCTTTGTGTGTGTGAGAGAGATTCATGCTCCCATTTCCTGTGCAAATTAGGTCCCTTCCGCTTCATGTGTGAAGAGGGCAGGCTCTGAACAAACATGGCCGCCCTACCACGTTGGGACGCGGGGCTGTAGCCAATGTCCATTTCCCTCAGAGCAGGCCCATTGAAATGAATGGACATGACTAGCAAAGGCCCATTCATTTTGACGTGTCTACTCCGAGTAACACTTAGCTGGACAAAACCCAGCTAGGGAAGGGGGCAGACCCAGAGCAAACATGGCTGCCCAACCACACCTCTGGAATGAATGTCAGTGCCACAGAGATGGGGCACAGGGTTAGGGGACATGAGGCCCTCCAAAAGTGGCGGGCCTCCAACTTCCATCAGCCCTGGCCAGGGACGATGGGAGCTGGAGCCCCACAGACGTTTCCCAGCTCTGCTCTAGGCCCACATTTATGGACTAACCACCCAAAAAACCTATTCGCGTTCTCTGGAACCCAGCCCAGTCAACATAGCCTAACAGAGGATGGCCCCAAAGCTTCAATCTTTTCCTTTTCCCAATGGGAAACGGGTGGAATAATGAGTTTTCCCATTATATAACAAAAGGAAGGGGAGTGGGGGTTGGTGCTGTGAACCGCCCCGAGATCTTTGGATGAAGGGCGGTATACGAATTTAATTAAGAAATAAAATAAATAGCGTCAGAACAGAGATGAAAAGAAAGAAAAAAACAGGCAGAACCTCAAAAACAAAGGTTGCACACCAGACCACACCAGGCGTTTCCCACACACACAAAAAAAATATTCTGTATTTTTGCAGCGCTCCTGAGGCATCGTCTCTGTGTCACACACCCCTTCTCACAGCAAGTGTGAGCAAGAAGAGGTGAAATTATGATCTTTAATACTATCTGGGTGGGTGTGCCCAAGCATTTGAAACTAACGTCAGATTCTGACATAAATACAGGTACAGGGAGTTTCCTCAAGACTTCTACTTGGGTTACGGAAGCGTGGTTTAAAAAAAAAAAACATTTTGGAAGAATGACACGGATCAATTGGTTTTTCACGCTCACACAGTGGCTAAGTGCTTGGAAAACTATTGTTTCATTTCACCTTCTTGAATTCCACATTACATCATCCTTTCTTTCTTTCTTTTTTAAGACAAGTGCCAAGGACACAGCTTAAAGAGAGTTTCCCCTGAACCCCAAAACTCTCATGTCTCTCTGGGACGCCTCCTTGAGGGTGGACCACAGGATTTTGGTGTCCGGGACGAAATGGCACATGCGGAACTCATAGCGATTAAAAAAAAACACACATACCCCAAACCCGGTCCTGCCATTAAGCTATAAAACTGACAATTTGCTGCCCTCTGGCGGTGCAGCAAAACCTGCCGCCCGAGTCCAGAATTAAGGCAGGCGGAGGCTGAACATTCATCTCCCTGAAATGTTCATGCACTTGACTCCAGTCTGGTTCCAGCCCAGAGTCAGACGCGCATTGTGGATTTCCCCCTTTCCCCGCTCAAAGCCACTTCCCCAAGCTGAAGGGAACAGGCAGGGTCTCGTTCTGAAACGGACGGAAATAGGGAAATTCATCCTCGCCCCCTCACAAAGCAGAGCACCCAGTCCCCCCAACCCAACAGGGGCGTCTCTTAAGGAAGCTCCCCACCCCAAAGGGAACGGGTGCAACGAACCCCCATTTCAATGGGACACATTTGCCTATAGGAGCGGTGACAGAATTTAAATAGGGGCAGGTAAAATGCCGTCCCTCCACCACCAAGGGGGTCTCCATGGTGGTTAAAAGGAAACCGGCAATTTGATACCCCCAAATCAGTCACTCTGGATAACACCCCTGAAAAGCAAGAAGTAAAAACCCATGTTGAAAAGAGTCCTAGGAAATGCCCAAAATTGGGGTCCAGCACCCCAATAAAGATGGCCATGATGAAAGATACTGGCCGCCAATACAGCCCCCCCCCCGCTCATCACCATGGTTACAAGGCCTGGAAGGGAGGGGGAGCAAACATTTAGTGGTAATTGCGGGAGGTCGATACCCCACTTCCCTCGGGCAGCTAGTGAGTGGGGCAAAGATGAAGCAAATGTGAGGTGATTTGGGGGAGTCAGTGGGTGGGAGGGATGGAGAAAAATGGGACAGGTGTGTTTCCACCCCCACCCGCCTTTTGTTCCAGGTTCCAGGGAGAATTCTGCATTCAGAGGTCACAAAGACCCACGTCAATTGAAGTTGCGCCCTAACGGGACCAGGCAGAAACTGGGGGCAAATAGTCACAGAGTAGCAGTGGGAGCCCCCCCCAAAAAAAACCCACCTGCCATAGGGACCCAATATTTCCTTGGATGTTGGTCCCTTGGTTCCTACTAAATGGGGGGGGGGACACCTAACGACAGAGAAGAGCCCAGCCCTAGGATCGCTTAGGAACAAAGAAATCACCAAGTTGGCACCCCCAAGCGGAGCAGAAAAATGAGAAATCTGGAAAAGTGGGGGTAGGAAGGTTTCTGAGTTGCACTAAGACCCCCTCCACACTTCCCCGGCACCGGACCGGTGAGGACAAAGGCTTGGTTGCCGGAGGGGCATTTGTGGAGACAAAAGAGAGCAGCGAGAGAGAGAATCCTTACAAGCCACCCCGAGAGAGGACCCCAGACCCGAGCGAGCGACACCGTCCCTGCCCTGCCCACCACCTGCTCTTTTTTTAAAAAAAATGGGGGAGGGGGTGGAGATGGATGGAAAGGAGACCCCCACCGTAGGTGCAGTTACAGCAAAAGCGGATGATGAGCAGAATCTCCATGGCACCCTCCTTGCGGCATGGCTAAGACCTGGCTCCATCGGTGGCCGTCCGCTGGCTGTCGGTGAAAAGAGCTCCAAAGCCAGCCGGTAGTTGTAGCGGAGGGAGGAGGACGAGGAGGAGGAGGGAAGGGGGCGTGAGGGGCTGTAAGACGCTGCCAGCATTGTAAAGAGGTCCAGACCCCTCCTCTCAACCCCCTTGCCTCCTGCCTCTCCCCATAAGAGCACAAAGGGATCCGTATCTCCAATATGCACACACAGCATCGGATATTATCTCTCCTTTGATGGGCTCAGGGGACGGTGGGGTGGGGTTTTTTGGGGAGAGTCAGACAAAGGAGCATGCCACATAATTTAAACGCTCGCTCGCACACACCTACAGAAATATATGCATGCAATAAAATCAATACCTTCCATGGTAACGGAGGTGTGGCTCTCTTTTGAATCCTTTGGACCCTTGACTTTCAGCTCCTGCCGAGAGGGGGAGAGAACCATTAGAGGCTACCTTTAGGGAACGGGCAAGAGGGCATTCTGCAAACATCTCACCCAGGAGTAAATCTCATGGAGTTCAATGGGACTTGTCCCCCTGTGAGTGTTGCAGATTAGACCCACTGGGATTAATGAGTCTACGTTAGCCGTGTCCATTAATTTAAGTGAGTAGGTTTCGTACCACAGACAGCCCCCATCACCCACCCACCCCGGTTTCTAAAATCTGGTCTCTTTTCATCTTCTAAATTCCCAAGGACTGCACCCTTTGTATAATCTTTTTTTAAACAGAGAATGAGAGTGCCTCTGAGGGTGTGCAGAGAGCACCATGGCCAGCAAGCTGAGGTCATACACAGGCACACCGTTCTACTCCTGAGTTATATCCAACTAAATTCTATGCAGAGAAGAACTGGAATTAGTGGGGTTACGTTAAGTCACATACATTCATATCTCTGGGTAAGACCAAGATTGGATATAGGCCAAAGGATTTGGAGAGAAAGGGTTGATATAAAAGAGGGGCACAATTTCTGAAGTTTGTTGAGCTCAAGAGAAAGTAATTTCCGTGGTGGTGATGGGGTCATTAATAATAATAATAATAATAATAATATTTATTATTTGTACCCCGCCCATCTGGCTGGATTTCCCCAGCCACTCTGGGCGGCTTCCAACAGAAACCAAATACAACAATATCAAACATTAAAAACTTCCCTAAAAAGGGCTGCCTTCAGGTTTTTTCTGAATGTCAGGTAGTTGTTTATTTCCCTGACCTGTGATGGGAGGGCGTTCCACAGGGCGGGCGCCACTACCGAGAAGGCCCTCTGCCTGGTTCCCTGTAGTTTTGCTTCTCGCAGTGAGGGAACAGACAGAAGGCCCTCGGCGCTGGATCTCAGTGTCCGGGCTGAATGATGGGGGTGGAGACGCTCCTTCAGGTATACAGGACCGAGGCCGTTTAGGGCTTTAAAGGTCAGCACCAACACTTTGAATTGTGCTCGGAAACGTACTGGGAGCCAATGCAGATCTCTCAGGACCGGTGTTATGTGGTCTCGGCGGCCACTCCCAGTCACCAGTCTAGCTGCCGCATTTTGGATTAATTGCAGTTTCCGGGTCACCTTCAAAGGCATGCACCACTTTGGTGAGACAGGCAGGTAGGGTCTCAGCCTGCGTACCAGGTGGAGCTGGTAGACAGCTGCCCTGGATACAGAATTAACCTGCGCTTCCATGGACAGCTGTGAGTCCAAAATGACTCCCAGGCTGCGCACCTGGTCCTTCAGGGGCACAGTTACCCCATTCAGGACCAGGGAATCCTCCACACCTGCCCTCCTCCTGTCCCCCAAGAACAGTACTTCTGTCTTGTCAGGATTCAACCTCAATCTGTTAGCCGCCATCCATCCTCCAACCGCCTCCAGGCACTCACACAGGACCTTCACGGCCTTCACTGGTTCTGATTTGAAAGAGAGGTAGAGCTGGGTATCATCCGCATACTGATGAACACCCAGCCCAAACCCCCTGATGATCTCTCCCAGCGGCTTCATATAGATATTAAAAAGCATGGGGGAGAGGACAGAACCCTGAGGCACCCCACAAGTGAGAGCCCAGGGGTCTGAACACTCATCCCCCACCACCACTTAATAAGAGTGCAGAGATATACCATTAATAAGAGTGCAGAGAGAGAACAAATAATCGACTACACACAAGGCCTTCCAGAGACCCCCTGCGTCATTTAAACTCAAAAGACACCTGTTTTAGATGTACTCCACACCAACACAGCAATTTCTACACACAAAAGGCACCATTTGAGTAGCTTTTAAACTGACCAGATATGGACAAAAAGGTTCCTAGAAAAAATACATTTCTTGGCTGCCCTCCTCACTCCTGCTGCCCAACATCACAAGCATCGGATCAGAACAAACAGTCCCCTTTTCAGTCTAGCCGCTGCCACCCACAAATCACAGAAATCAAAGAATTGTAGAGTTGGAAGGGACCACGAGGGTCATCTAGTTCAACCCCCTGCGAAGCAGGAATCTTTTGCCCAACATGGGGCTCAAACCCACAACCCTCAGTTGCTCCACCAACTGAGCTGTACCAGTTTCACAAGCAAACTCTTGGAAGTGGGGGAGAGTGGGTAAGACTGTGACTGCCCAAGGAAGTTCCGTTTGTCAATAATGTCACAATTTTGCCCCCCAAAACATCAACAGAGACCCTTGCCTCTGCTTGGGAAGGAAATCCAAATATTTCACAATGCCTGGAGGATCTTGGGATTAGAATAAATTATGCCAGCAAAGACATGGTATAAAGTGGAGAAAGATGTCTGGGGCAGGGATAAAGTTTGGGGGTCCTGCATAAGCCCTCCTTTCCCACTTCCCCCCGCCCCCAACCCCCAGCAAGAGAAAGTAGAAACTGGATCAAACAGTAGGCAGGCAGGCTTGCATTGCATTTTTCAAAATACACAACTCTGTTTACTGCACAGTAATAAGGTAGAGATCAGCAAATCCTTTGTATAGCAAAGGGATTTGTAAGCTGTCCTACTTTGTAGACTCCTCAGGGCAAAGACTTGTCTCTTTTTGGAGCAGGAAGGGGAGGCTATATTACTCTATAGAAAAATCTCATTAGGCAAACTAGGGTGTGTGTGGGTGTGCGGGTGTATGTCCATCTTGACCAACCTCACAGGGTTGTTGTGAGGACACAGGAAAACACACATACCGACCCACTCACAGGATTCACCCCATCTATGCCACTTTTGACCCATGCGAAGAAAAGACAAGCAAATAAACGACAGTATTTTGAATCCTCACCTCTGAGATTTTCTGAAATTGGTTGTTGCTCTGGCTGCATTTTTCGGCCGTCTCCAGCGCAATTTTGTAGTTGTCCACGAAGGCCTTGTACACCCCCAGCTGGCTAGCCTATTTGTGGGGGGCAAGCAGTGATATGTGTGCACAGGGAGGGAAACATGAGAGAACCATTAAGTTCATTCCCTGAGGCCTTAAGTGACAGCCTTCTTAAACCGTGGCCCCCCCACTTTCTGATCCATATCCCCACAGGCCCCATTTTTTCCACATGGGAAATTAAAGGGGTTCATCACAGGACCCGAGATAATCAATGCCTCATATATTTATAACTCCCCTTCCCGAAATACGGTAGCTGAGGATCACTCCACAAACAGGTGAGATCTTTGAATGCACCCTCCCCAAATAAACAAAATAAAAATAAAAATAGTATAATTACAGCTTGCGCAACAATTTTCCTAAAACCCAAGATGGGAGAAGAAATCCAATTTTTGTTAAGTAACAAAGAAACATTTGCATCATAAGATCCACCTTTCGGCAAGGACAAATCATCTGCAGCAGCACAACCTTAATTTTCTAATAACAGGTGGGTAGCCGTGTTGGTCTGCCATAGTCAAAACAAAATCGAAATTCTTTCTAGTAGCACCTTAGAGACCAACTGAGTTTGTTCCTGGTATAAGCTTTCGTGTGCATGCACACTTCTTCAGATACCTGATATCTGAAGAAGTGTGCATGCACACGAAAGCTTATACCAGGAACAAACTCAGTTGGTCTCTAAGGTGCTACTAGAAAGAGTTTTCGATTTTGTTTTAATTTTCTAAGTGCTGCTTTGGCAGGGAGGATTTCCAATTACTATAGGTTTGGCTGTTTTTAAAATAGTCATTATGTTATACAGCAACGGGGGCAGTGGGAGAGACAGACCATCTGGTTCCACAGGCCAGATCCTTAAGAGGACCTTGCAGGCCAAATCTGAAATGTGGGCAGGGCTGCCCAACATGTCAAATACCTGATGCCGCAATGACATCGTGAGATTGGGTGCTTTGAAGGCCCGAAGTTAGTGCTTTAAGGCACCTGAGGCTTCCGGTAGAACAAAGCCTGATTGCCAATGCCGAAGTGGAATCTTTCAGATCCCTGGATAGCTCACTTGGATACAGCGTCGTGCTGAAAACGCCAAGGTTGCAGGTTCGATCCCCGTATGGGACAGCTGCACAGGAGAGTCCCTTAAGGTTCCCTTCCAACTCTACAATTCCATGATTCTAATCATGTCCATTAACTGCAAACTGGCCTTCTCCGAGTAGGAATAGAATTGGCTACAACCCACTTTCAAACACAATCAGAAGCCAAGGAACACCTTTTTTGTGTGTGACTTTTTTGTGTTCACTTTGGAACAAAACAGGACAAAAACCCACGCCTTGGGCCTTTGCATACCTGCCCCATCTAATTCTAGGAATTAAAAACAGGGGAATATCAGATTAACAGCATCCTCATTTCTGAATTCAGACAGGACCCCCCAAATGTACCACTGGGGGTGCCAAGAGGTAGCCGATTTTTAAAAAAATATTTTGTATATATCCCAAATCTGCAGCAACCCCCTCCCACGATGGTGCCTTCCCCCAATACATGAAGCTCCATGTGCTTGTTCTTGACTCAAGAACTAGGCGAACTTGTTTGCCCGCCCGCCCCCTCCACACCACCCACACAGTTTCTCCAAAACTATGATAATGTATTTTAAACTCTTTGGAGAGAACAGGCAGCGCTCAGGGCAAGGTTTCCACCCTGGAAAACTGTCTGACCTCATTTCAAGTAGTTGAGAGCGCTCCTGTCTGCAAGGAGGGCTGCTTTTGGCTTAAAGACAAAGACGGCCTTGGGTTAAACCTCTCGCTGGCAGGCTCCACGGAAGCAAGGTGTCCACGGACCAAATTTCCACAAGCAGCCCCGCTCTGGCTGATCCGTGGGCGAAGAGAACCTCAGAAGAGCCATCCCGGTTGAGGCCAAAATCTTCCATTTCACCACTGCTGGCCAACAGCTATGCTAGCTGGGTGCGAAGAGAGGTGTCTGTCCAAACCACATCTGGGGGGCATCGTGTTGGCTACCTCTGGTCCATCTAGCCCAGCATCCTATTCCCCCTGCGATGGCCCAAGGAGAAGCCCAAAAGCAGGGCGCAAAAAGCAGCAGCCCTCTCCCACTCCTTTGGTGCAAGGCACCCAGAGGCACCCTGCTCCATTACAGCCATAGTAACTTCTGCGTTGGGTGAATAAGTCCTTTCCGACTGTCCCAAACGTCCTGCTCGTCAGCGTTTTACTGGGTGACCCTGCTGAGCCTCTCCCTTCGGCTTCGTAAACTTCGGTTGTGTCCCACCTGGGATCTTAGTCACCTCCTTTCTAAACAAGGAAGCCTCAAACACCATAGCCATTCCTTTCGGAAACAGGCCAGAATGTAAAACGTGAAACACAAGCACAGCGAAAGCTTAACCACATATTGCCCCTGCTTTTCTGAACCATGATGAATTGTTCTTGACTGTAATAAACAAACCAGCCTTCCTGCTTTATTATTTTAGTGTTTGACAATGTATTGTGTTTTTACTATTTTTTATTTGGTGGCATTTAAATAATAATAATAATAATAATAATAATTATTATTATTATTACTACAAGGTGTGACCGGAAACTTTGGTGAATGGTCACAGAAATGGGACAGCGAGAAATATTCAAACATACAATCGGCATCGGAAACCCACAAAATGCTCACAATTGTGTACAGAGATGAAGCTGTAACTTGAAAGACAGTGTTCGAGTGGTTTAAGCGTCTCCGTGAAGTGCGGCAAACCATCGAAGATGACCCTCAGTCTGGCAGACCGTCAACGGGCAGAACGGCAGCAAATGTTGACAGAGTTTGTGAGTTATTGATGCGGGATCAGCATTTGTCTGTCTGAATGATGGCAGAAGAATTGCATATTCCATGTGAAATCATTACTGAGGTTACTGAGTTGTCCCACGCTCCATATTCTCCAGGTTTCTTTCTTTTTCCAAAACTGAAATCTGCACCGAAAGGGCACAGATTTTCCAACATTTCACACGTCCAAGCTGCTGTGACGAGGGAACTGAAAGCAGTACGAAAAGAGGAATTCTCCATAAGTTTCCAACAGTTCTACCAAACTTGTCAATGGTGCCTTGTATCAGAGGGGGCCTACTTTGAAGGACTGTAAGGTATGTATGTTCGAATATTTCTCACTGTCCAATTTCTGTGACCATTCACTGAGCTTTCCAGTCACACCTTGTATCATTATTATTGATGTAGCCACGGTTTATGAGTTTGTTGCTGGCCACAGTTTATGTGTCTGGTGCTAGCCATGATTCACGTGTTTGGTGCTAGCCACAGTTTACGTGTTTTATCCGCCCCAAAACTACTGAGGACACTTTCACACAGAACTAAAAGACTGGAGGTGGACACACAGGAAGTCAAGGACCACAAAAAGTCAAAGGATAACTCACCAGCTTCTGGAAAAGGTGGCCAAGCACGACGCTGCTGTCCCAGTTCTGGACCTGGGGCCAAAGGCTGTCGTAGAACTCCTTGTGGATCTCGTAGATGTCCTGGATCTTGTAGAAGATGGTCTCGATCTGCTGGATCGTGAGGACAGGCTGGGAGGTGGTGGCTGTTGCTTTCAGGGGCTTCATGGGCTGGAGTGAGCCGGACACAGAGGAGAGGAAGCATCAGAGAGAGAAGGTTAAACACTGCGGCCCCCACATCCTCGTGAACCACCCTTGCAAAGAAAACTAGCCATGGTGCTTCTAACCTATGCTCTGCCTCCATGGTCAGAGGCAATAATGCTTCCGAACACCACATGTAGCACTAAACCGTGGCTTGCTTACACCATGGTTTGTTTAACAAACCATGAGTTAACCATGAGAGCAGCGGTGTAGGGAACCGCTTTGCCGCCCAGGGTGGCAAATGCGGGGGGCACCCCGTGCGCACACAGTATCCCGGGTGGACTGCGCATGTGCGGACATGCGCAGTCCACCCAAGGTGGCGGGCGCGAGCGGCCGGCACCCCTCCCGACCGTGTAGCAGTGCAGCAAGTTTTAAAAACTTGCCGCGCCCCACGCACACTGGCGGTACCCGGGGTGGCCTGCCCCTCCGCCCCCCTTGCTCTGCCCCTGCATGAGCGGTCCCACAGATGATAAAAAAACACACCATCTGTACGTTGCCTTGAGCTCTCTGGAGGAAAAGGTGGGGTACTAATACGATTAATTACAAAAAGTAAACATAAACAAATACAGTGGACGCTCAGGTTGTGAACGTGATCCGTGCGGGAGACACGTCCGCAACCCACAGCGCTGCTTCTGCGCATGCCTGCGTCGCAATTCGGTGCTTCTGCACATGCGCGAGCGCTGAAACCCGGAAGTAACCCGTTCCGGTACTTCCGGGTTTGGCGCGAGTGCAACCCGAAGAAACGTAACCCGCAGCGTTCGCAACATGATAGGTATGGCCGTATACATTACCGAACTATCCTGAACACCTCCGCAGGTGTTTTAAAAAACAAACCAGCTCCCCACAGAGCACAGCGGCCCTTTGAAATGTCAATGTGAGCTTCCCCATTGGACCAGAATATGGAAAGGGAAGCTCCCCGTGGCCCACGCGGGTGTTGCGCAAGGCAGGGCTGCTGCGACTCAGACGCCAGGCTCTCAGGAGGAAGCCGGAAGCTATAAATAGGCCTCGGAGGGACACTTTCGAGATGAGGCCACAAAAAGGAGGCTGCGGAAGACGTGGCCGCTGTCTCGGGACGTCTGCTCCAGCCAGAAACATGCGGAACTCACAGCCGCATGACGTGGCCTTCTCCACCGGCTTGGAGTGGGCTCTTTCCTTTTCAAGCCGGGAAGGGAAACTTTGGGCCTCAAAATGTTGCTGGACTACAACCTCCGTCCACTCCCTTGAGCGATGGCCACCCTGCCTGAAAGGGCTGATGGGAGGGGAGGGGGCTGCTGTGGCGCTCAGGACGTGCTTGTTTGTTGTTTAACTATAACACGGCTGAGGACCCCAATATCTTGAAGACCACCTATCCCCCATAAGACCCGACCTGGACTCTGCACTTGTCACCTGAAGCCCTCTTTGAGAGGTACGGAGGGTGGCAACACAAGAACGGGGCCTTTTCTGTGGTGGCTCCCCAACTGCAGAATGCTCTCCCCAGAGAGGTTCACCTGGTGCCATCATTACATGTTTTTAGGCACCAGGGTTAAAACATTCCTAAGCAGCCAGCCTCTTTTGGTGTTTTCCACTGGCCAGGAAGGATCTGTCCTCGTCTCCTCTCTGATTCCCAAGCCCACTTCCCCCAACTAGAATCATAGAATTGGAAGAGACCCCAAGGGCCATCCAGTCCAGCCCCCTGCCAAGCAGGAAACACCATCAAAGCATTCCTGACAGATGGCTGTCAAGCCTCTGCTTAAAGACCTCCAAAGAAGGAGACTCCACCACACTCCTTGGCAGCAAATTCCACTGTCGAACAGCTCTCACTGTCAGGAAGTTCTTCCTAATGTTTAGGTGGAATCTTCTTTCTTGTAGTTTGAATCCATTGCCCCGTGTCCGCTTCTCTGGAGCAGCAGAAAACAACCTTTCTCCCTCCTCTATATTACATCCTTTTATATATTTGAACACGGCTATCATATCACCCCTTAACCTTCTCTTCTCCAGGCTAAACATACCCAGCTCCCTAAGCCGTTCCTCAAAAGGCATCGTTTCCAGGCCTTGGACCATTTTGGTTGCCCTCCTCTGGACACGTTCCAGCTTGTCAGTATCCTTCTTGAACTGTGGTGCCCAGAACTGGACACAGTATTCCAGGTGAGGTCTGACCAGAGCAGAATATAGTGGTACTATTACTTCCCTTGATCTAGATGCTATACTCCTATTGATGCAGCCCAGAATTGCATTGGCTTTTTTAGCTGCTGCATCACACTGTTGACTCATGTCAAGTTTATGGTCTACCAAGACTCCTAGATCCTTTTCACATGTACTGCTCTCAAGCCAGGTGTCACCCATCCTGTATTTGTGTCTTTCATTTTTTTTGCCCAAGTGTAGTACTTTACATTTCTCCCTGTTAAAATTCATCTTGTTTGCTTTGGCCCAGTTCTCTAGTCTGTTAAGGTCATTTTGAAGTGTGATCCTGTCCTCTGGGGTATTAGCCACCCCTCCTAATTTGGTGTCATCTGCAAACTTGATCAGGTTACCCTCAAGCCCATCATCCAAGTCATTGATGAAGATGTTGAATAAGACTGGGCCCAAGACAGAACCCTGTGGCACCCCACTAGTCACTTCTCTCCAGGATGAAGAGGAGCCATTAATGAGTACCCTTTGGGTTCGGTCAGACAGCCAGTTACAAATCCACTGAATGGTAGCATTGTCTAGCCCACATTTTACCAGCTTCTTTACGAGAATATCATGGGGGGTGAGTTGGGTTGTTCCTCCCACCTACTGGCCTCCTCTTCACCACTTACAGAATCACAGGATTGGAAGGGATCTGGTCCAGCCCCCTGCAATATGGGGCGTACTCACCAGCAATAGAGCTTCTAGCTGGTTGATGTACATCTCCTCACTGGCCAGGAAATCCTTTAGGACCAACCTCCGCATGTCCACCCCCTTCCCAGCATCTTGTCCACCCTAGAAGAAATAAGATGCCACATGTTAGAAGGCAAGCGGAAACAAGACGGTGATTGCAAGTGTCTCTGAGCATGCGGAGACTGGTTTTTCTCACACTCCCAAGTTGGAGAGTGTAATTGTTTGTTTGTTTTTAAAATTGTATTCCCTTGCATCTCCACAACCCCCCCTGCGAGGTAGGCTGGTCTTAAAGGCAGCAACCTGGCCCTGGTTGCCCAGCTGTGTGACCGAGGCAAGATTTGAACACAGGACACAGCACGCAAGCAACGACACACGGAGTCCAGTGGCTCAGTGACAGAGCAGCTGCCTTGCATGCAGAAAGTTCCAAGTTCGATCCCCACTGGCATCTCCAGGTAGGAGGAAAGACACCCACCCACCCACCCACCTGAAACCCTAGGGAGCTGCTGCCAGTTAGTGTGGCCAGTACTGAGCTAGACAGACCAACGTTCTGACTAAGGGCAAGGTGGCTTCCTAAGTTCCACTGGGTGCCAGCACCCTGGCTAAGATGGGGAATGTTGCATTTACCAGGGGGCTAAGATTTGCATTTCATGGGTCTAAATTGAGGAATTGGGGGTGGGGGTCCTCCAGACACTGATATACACCAACTCCCAGCAACCACCATAGCCAAAGACCAGGGGATGATGGGAGTTGTAGTCAGGCAATTTCTGGGGGACCACAGGTGTTGTCATATCTTGTAGAGCAAAAAGGAGGACAGTCCGAGCCGCTGGGAGCCTGAGCCACGTGTGCAGAGCAGCCCAAGTCTGACCCTGAACCCGCCCATGCCTCCCCCCAAAATACCCAACTTGCCCCCGACATTTCCTTTAAAATGTAAAAATCCCCCCAGGTGGGCATGTTGGCCCCTCAAAAGAGGGCATGTCCGGGATTTCCCGGACATATAGCAACCCTATGTCATATTTCCACCTCACTGAAATCTTGTTGCTGTCCAGAGGGGAGATCGCCAAGGGCCCCAATTCACACAGGCTGTTTTCAACACACACACACACCCATGGAAGACTGACAAGATGCAATTTTCCTCTCTCAGAGACGTTTCCTTGAGACAACGTAAACCTGAATCCCCCCCCCCCCCGAATGTTTGAACTGCACATTTACCTTGTGGGCCACGACACGATCTGGGAAATGCTATTTATTTATTTATTGGATCTTAAAAATCCAATAAATCCAACACACACACACACACACACACACTGGTCTTCAGCAGTAAATACACAGAGCTTGAGGCAGTTTATACCACGATTAAAAAAACAGCACCAGCCAAACAATTTATCCTGAAACAAATTAAATAACGATAAAGGAAGACAAGTGGACCAGGTTTTTAAATACCACTTAACTAGAATCAACAAGATCAGACAGTTAACATCCCCTATCCCATCAGTAGGCAAACTAAGGCCCAGGGGCCGCATCCGGCCCAATCACCTTCTAAATCCGGCCTGCGGACGGTCCGGGAATCAGCGTGTTTTTACATCAGTAGAATGTGTCCTTTTATTTAAAATGCATCTCTGGGTTATTTGAGGGGCATAGGAATTTGTTCATATTTTTTTCAAAATATAGTCCGGCCCCCCACAAGGTCTGAGGGACAGTGGACCGGCCCCCTGCTGAAAAAGTTTGCTAACCTTGCCTAACCTGTGAAAGGAATGCCAAGTGAATGGTGGCAATCAGAGGTGCAAATTTGGTACTCGGTGGTTTTCAACCAGGGGGCCATGGCACCCTGGGCTGCCTTGAATGATGGTCAGGGGTGCTGCGGGCGACACTAGCCTCTGTCCCTCTTCCCCTCCCTCCCAGTGCCAGTGTGGTGTAGTGGTTAAGAGTGGTAGTCTCGTAATCTGGTGAACTGGGTTCATGTCTCCGCTCCTCCACATGCAGCTGCTGGGTGACCTTGGGCTAGTGACACTTCTCTGAAGTCTCTCAGCCCCACTCACCTCACAGAGTGTTTGTTGTGGGGGAGGAAGAAGGGAAAGGAGAATGCGAGCTGCTTTGAGACTCCTTCGGGTAGTGAAAAGCGGGATATCAAATCCAAACTCTTCTTCTTCTTCTTCTCCCTCCTCAGATGACCTCTCACATCTCTGCCTCCCAAAGGCTTGCACAGCGCATGGTGCCTCTGGGGCTGGCCAGGGGGTGCCGTTTGCCAGGAGCTGAGGCAGCCTCAGAGTAAGCAAGCAAGCAAGCAGGCGAGGGACCCCAGCCAGCCAGCCCACCAGCCCTTGCTGCTGGGAATGGACAGAAAAGTCCCAGGCGCCTTCACTATCTTTGGGGAAGCTCAGAGACCAGGGGCAGCAGCTGCGGCTGCCAGGAGGACTCCCCAGGAGAGCAGGCTGAGGGACCACTCCACCAGGGATGGTGCACGGAAAGGGGTGGGAGGCTGCCGGCTCTGCAGGCAAAGGGTGACGCAACTGGGGTGCTACAGAACAATATAGTTGGTCAAGGGAGCTGTGGACTCAAAAAGCTTGAAAACCTCTGCATTATTCCATTACCTAGCGGGTTTTCCTTCTCAAGATTTCAAAGATGTTTTCCGCAATCCTTCCCCCATAAGAGCAGGCCAGTGGGGTCACACACACCCCATTTGGTAAGTAGCTGATTTAAGGCCACCCATGGGAACCTGTGGCAGAGGGGAAATTTGAAATGGGGAGCCTCTTGGCTCTACCTCTCCAGGACACAGGGGCAGAGGAAGGGGGGTGCAGTGGGGGCAGGCCACCCTGGGTGTCTTCGCTGAAGGGGGTGACATTTGGCACGCTGCCCACCCGCGACTCCCAAGCCTATGCCGACTTTGCCCCCAAAGGCTCCCGAGACTAACCAATATACTGCCTGAGTGCATACAGAGCCTCTAAACCAGAGATTCCTAGAATTGTGGCTTGCACAATCCAAATAATATGATAAAATTCACAACTGTAAACATTAATGGCACATTTCTGCAGATTCCAATTAAAACTACTTCCTTGAAATTGATGGTCTTGGTTCAGTTACAGTCCTTCTTTACGCCTCCAGCGCCCCTGCCCCCCAATAACTCCACTGCCCCCTAAGGGGTGGTAATGCCCACTTTGGGGGATCACTGCCCTAACCAGCCAAAACATTCTGTATTCTCACAGTCTTTTTAAATACATTTTTTAAAAAGCAGGATGCCTCTGAATACCACTCGCTGGAAGTCACAGGGAAGGAGAGTCGCTGCTGCCACGCTCGTGTCTCGCTGGGGGGCTTCCCTTTGCGGCATCTGGCCAGCCGGACACTGCAGATGCAGGAGGCTGGACCGGATGGGACCCCCCCCCCTTCTGGCCTGATCCAGCAGCTGGGCTTCTCTGACACTCTCAGGTTAAAATGCCGGTGGCAGAAGAAGAACAGCTCATTTCGAATGCCTCCTCACAGAGACGCTCGTTTGGGTTCCCTTTGCATTAATTGCGGTTCATTTGCACTGTAAACGCTCCAGCTGACGTGTTATCACAGAGGCTGCTTTTACCGTCCACCAAACAAGCGGTTGTCGCCGGGTGGTGTTGCTTGCAAAAAGAAAGCATGTACAAATGAGGGCACTGGAAGTGGCCTTATGGCAGGGGTAGGCAACCTAAGGCCCATGGGCCAGGTGCAGGCCAATCGCCTTCTCAATCCGGCCCACGGACGGTTCGGGAATCAGCGTGTTTTTACATGAGTAGAATGTGTCCTTTTTATTTAAAATGCATCTCACACTGCGATAACGGATAATGCTTTGAAAGACAAATTCTGGGACCATAAGGGAGGGAGGAGTACGAGTAATATGGAAAATTTTTGTTAAGATAATGAGAAAATACAGAAGTATTATGAGGCGGAAGTAGAGAAATGTTAAATAGAAAAAAGGATGAGATGGATTTTAAATTAGAGTTAAAGTTAAAAAAATCTGGAATTATGTGATAATTTGGAAATCAGTAAGGGGGGGGGAATGAGGAAGTCACTTTAAGAAGCAATGATGGGAATTTAACTAACGGACCTAGGAAGAGGGTCAGCTCTACGCTATGATTTGGAAAATATGTGGTTAAATGTGAAATGATTTTTGTTACCTCTGTGAGAGGGGGGTTTTGTATTTGTTGCTCCCCTCGGTGGGAGAGGGGGGAGTTTGGAGTGTTTAACCATGTATTGTATTGTATGGTTTTTGGCTTTTTAATTGGAAAATCTTATGAATTCTTAATAAAAAAATAAAAAAATACAATGCATCTCTGGGTTATTTGTGGGGCATAGGAATTCGTTCATTCCCCCCCCAAAAAATATATATAGTCCAGCCCCCCTCATGGTCTGAGGGACGGTGGACCAGCCCACGGCTGAAAAAGGTTGCTGACCCCTGCCTTATGGGGAGTCAAGCCAGTGCTCCACCTAGGCTCAGGGTTGTCGACACTGACCGGCAGCAGCTCTTCAGGGGACATTCAGGCGGGGGACATTCCCTGGCCTACCTGGGGACTGAACCCGGGGCCTTCTGCATGCAAAGCAGATGCTCTGCCACTGGGTGCAGCTCTGCCCCTAAAAATGAAACAAGACTCCAGCCCCCATGGTTCTGAATAAACAGCTGATTTAAACAGGGGAAGCCTCCAAATTGGACCATGAGACCATCTGCCACAATGACCGGCAGGGGCTCTCCAAAGTTTCAGGCAGGCGACATCCCCAGTGCACCTACCTCGCAAGGTTGTTGGAATAAGTCAGGGGTCAGCAAACATTTCCAGCAGGGGGCCGGTCCACTGTCCCTCAGACCTTGTGGGGGGCTGGACTATATGCAGGCGCCACAAATAACCCAGAGATGCATTTTAAATAGAAGCACACATTCTACTCATGTAAAAACACACTGATTCCCGGACCGTCCGCGGGCCGGATTTAGAAGGCGATTGGGCTGCATCCGGCCCCCGGGCCTTAGTTTGGGGACCCCTGGGATAAGTAATAGGAACGGAGGCACAGGAATCAACCCCACCAGTTCCCCCTGAGCTCCTCAGAAGAAGGGAAGGATATAAATGTGAAAGAGCCTGACAAACAAACTGCCTTTTTTCGTTGTTGCTTTGCAGCAGTTGGAGAGCTTTGTTGTCACTTGTCTACATTCAGAGGGAAAACCACTTAAGATCTCGCCGTCCTTAGGCGGCTCCAACGTGGGGCCTGCTGGGGCTCGACTCCCTCTCTCTTCCGCCCCCTTCCAACCTCCCACTCACTCAGTGCTGCGGGCGCCCCACAGATTCAAACCCTTTCCCCCAGCCAACCTCGCAACGCAAAGAGCCCGAACGCCCCATGGGCTGCCAGCCTAGGCCTGGCAGGGCTGGACTCACACATCACAAACCCAGAGAAGGGGAAGCACACACGCTAGCCAAGGGAGCTTTCAGCTGCTCCACACAAAAAGGGCGCATTCCCAACCCAGGAAAGAAAGGAAAGAATAAATATATATTTTTTTAAAAAAAACCTTCCACTCCACTCCCAGGACTTAATTTGTGTGCCTGGCACCAAAACTTCCTGTAAGCTGAGCTTGCCAGCTCCAAAAGGGGAGAGGGAGGAGAGGCCTGCAATTACTCAGCAACGAAGCAGCAGCACAAAGAAACGCTCTCTGCCCATGCTCAGAGGCAAGCCGCCGTTGCCGCAACACTCCCCCAGCCACCCAAAGAAGCCTGAGGCTTTGGCGCTGAAAATCATTTATTTTCTTGGAGAAAGCTGAACGTCGTGCTCAAATTCAGCCCTTGCATCTGAGTAGTAGGGGTCTTCTGTTCCAAAAGCATAGGGGGGGGGGGTAGAAATGGAGAGGGTTGGTTTTAGACAGCAACTGTTGAGGGGGAAAGAGAAAAAAGCAAGGCACAGAAATATATGCGCACCAGCCCAAACAAACAGCCTTATCAGCGCCCGCTGACCTCCAGCTTTCTACAAACCCCAAACCCTTTTACCTTCAGAGATGGGAGGGCTAGGCTGGGATAAATTGCCAATATCTCGTTCCCAGAGGCCCCCAAATCCTGGGAAAACCCTGGAATTATATCAAGCAGGAGTTATTTTGGGGGCGGGGGGAGCGAGAAAGAGAGAATATGGCAGCATTTTCACTCACCTGAGCACATCTAGATGTAAACCACAGCCCTGGCAAGCCCAGAGCTCCAAGCCACAAGAGTGCCTCTGGCCATATACAGGTGGTGGTATCATTATTATTATTATTATTATTATTATTATTATTATTATTATTCCCTCCATCACAGAACAAGGTGGGATAGAAGAGGCAGGACGTCCAGCAACTCCTTGAAATCAGCCCCCCCCCTTGGGGGGCACCTCTGGGGAATCGAGTAAGGGCCTGAACCCGCAGCAAAAGCCCCCCTCCCCATTTTATTTATTGCATGAATAGCAAACTGTCGTCTCTTGAGGAGCTCCAAGCCGCGTACACAGTTCTCCCCCTCCTCGCTTAGTCCCCACGCCGACCCTGCGAGGTAGGCCGGGCTCAGAAGCAGCAAGTTGTCCCAAATGCCCTGAGTGGGAATTTGAACCCTGGCTCAATCCCCCAGCATAATGCCCAACCTAAGTCTTCAGTGGTAAGGCTACTGGGTCCTTCTGCCCCCTTTGGAAGCCCCCCCCATGCCAGTCCCGGAGGATTAGGCCAGCACAAAGAGCCCGCCTCGCCCCGATTGCACGCCCACCTTCTCCGAGGCCGGGGAGCCGGGGGTAGCCGGCCTCTCCTCTTCCTCTTCTTCTTCAAGGACCTTATCGAGATAGCCAATGGCTTCCTCTTCTTCTTGCATGGCTCCCCGGGCTCTGGGGAGAAGTCGGGCCCCCCTCAGAGGAGCCAGGGGCCAGCCAGGCCTGGCATCGCCGCCGGAGGCTGGCACTGCCTCCTTCCGAGGAAGAGAGCCATTCCCGGGCACCGGGACGGCACACAGCACACACCCCAAACGAAACCCGCACCCTTTTCCAGCAGAGGCAAAGTCCGCAGCCAAGAAACTCAACTCCTGTGGGAAAAAAGCGAAGGAGGAGAAGAGCAGCCAGGAAGCAGCAGGCTTAGCTTAACCCCTTCCCTGGGCTGGTAGCACGCATGGCTCCGGTCTCTCGGTCGTCCTTGCCCAGCCTTGGCGCTTGTTTGGCAGACAGGAAATGCCAGCCTCGCCCACTGGCCTGCCCTCCGTAGGTGGGGAAAGGACCCTCTCTCCGAGATACACACGCCTGGCAAAATGAGAGATATATTTTAAGAAAAACAAGGAGGTTGTTTCTCTCTCTCCGGTGCCAAGAGAAATGGGGAAAGCTCGTGGGAAGGAGCTCCCAGGGCTATGAGGAAGCAGCAGGCAGCTTTTTTTCCGTGGCGAAGGAGGGCGGAGAGGTGGAAGAGGAGGAGGCTAGATGCACCCCCTCCAAAAAAACAAACAAAAAAAAAACCTGGAGGGAGGGAAAAAGCACGGACACAAATGCCACTGGGTGGTTGGAAGAGGAAGGAAGGATGGATGGATCCCAAACTTGCAGCAGTCCAACTTGGAAGAAGCAGATGCAGAAATCACCTGCAAAAAGGAGCTAAAAACTACTGTCCCCAACCGCAGGACAGCATCTCAGGAAGGAAATGCAAGGCCCTGGCCACAACACTTCCTAGGCTAGTGCTCGGTTTTTTTCCTCAGCCGAAAAATGGGGTTCACGACAACAGCCCGCCTCGCAAGGCTGTTGTGAAGATGGCTCGAGGTTGTGTGCGGAGCGGGGAACAACAACACTTGAGTTACCTCCGGGAAAAAGACGAGGGTATGAATGAATGAATGAATGAATGAATGAATATAAGAATTGTAATAATTGGTTAATGGAGAGTTTGGAAAAGGTCCTTTGTGTAGCGAAGTGTTAGGGGAATGCGAGTCTCAGCAGTTAAAGTGCCAGACAAGGGTGAGAGAGGCCTGGGTTTGAATTTCCACACAGCCCCAAAGTGTGTTGGGTTACTGCAGCCCGGCTGCTCTCTACCTCGCAGGGTTGTTGGTGGGGATTGTGTTTGTGGGGGAGAATGACCTAGGCTCTCCTGAGGGCCTAAGGAGAAGGGTAAGACTATTGCTCTAAACAACAAACAAACAAATATTTCTTGCTGCAATCTATGCAAAAATAAGGAAGAAAGGGGAGGGGGGACACAGGACATCTCGGGATCTTGAAATAGTTTTTAAAGCTGCAAGAAGGACCGGCATCCACAGCATCCCACTGTCTCAGGAGAGTCACAAAAAAATGTATTTCCAGCTCTGCCTATGCAGGCTTCTGAGCCACACAGGACGTTTCTTTGGCCCAGGTGAAGAGTCCTGTCTGATGCATAAGCCTGCATATGTGTTTCCTAACAAACACAGAAGAACTATATCTATCTATATATATCTATGTATCTCCTCTCTCTCTTTCAGTTTCTCTGTCTCTCTCCTCCAAGACCAAAAGCGCACAAGCACGAAGTGCATATAACTTTCTGGGAATGAGCTCAGCCACAATAAGACTGCGGATGGGTGAGAGGGGAAAACCACCCATACAGATGGGAATCCCTGCTAGCAGCCCCCCACCCCCAGAAAGGGCATCAGGGGCAAGCCGTGGATTGCACACAGCTGTAGAGACCCAGAGGCAGCAAAGAAAAAAACAGAAGCCTTCTCATCTGCAACCAGGAAAAAAAAGGGGAAACCACAGACCACAGAGTTTGCATAGGAGGCTCTTTCTGCTGCTCTGGGGAGCTGGCCAGGGGGGAGAGAAGAACAGCCTTCTTTTCCCACAGCCTCTGAACAAATATACTCCTTCCTGGCCAATTTCACTCCCTGCAAAAATTCACAAGTCCACCTTGACGAACCAGTGATCTTGTGTAAAATGAAACTGTGCTACTAAATGGGTTTTTATATTGTGTTTTAATGTTGTAACCTGCTCTGGGAACATAGGGAGAAGAAGAAGAAGAAGAAGAAGAAGAAGAAGAAGAAGAAGAAGAAGAAGAAGAAGAAGAAGAAAGTAGTGTTTGGGCAGGGGAGATTAAATTCTGCACCATGGCAGTCCAAAATCCAGCCATTGTGGCGCCAAAGAGGATCACTCCTAACACCAGGAAATTGTCCAGTTAAGCTGAATGTTGGAGGGTTCAGGACAGACAGAAGAACATCTTTCTTCATGTGGTTAACCTATGGAACTCCCTCCCACAAGAGGCAGTGACGGTCGCCAACTCAGATGGCTTTTAAAGAGGATGAGACAAATTCATGGAGGAGGAAGGGCTATCGATGGCTAGTAGCCTGGATGGCTATGCTCTACCTCCACGGTCGAAGGCAGCGATGCTTCTGAAGACCACAGGAGGGGAGAGATTGGCCTGATCCAGCAAGCTCCTCTTACGCCCTTGTGTTGGACATGGAGCTGGGAAGGAGGAGAGAAAACTCAGCTTCTCACTCTCTGGCCGACAATCGGCTTCTCTCAACCTAGCCTGTGGCCTACCTCACAGGGTTGTTGCAAGAGAAGCGGGGGAGAACAAGGCAACACTTTGGAGGAAACCGCAATGAAGAAATGCAAAAAAGAGCAAGCCGCTGCATAGAAGCACAGAGTTGGGGAGCCCCTCAGAGGTCCTCTAGCCCACCCCCATCAGCACCCCGCTTAATACAGGACGCAACCACGGCAGGGTTCAAATCCCCACTGGGTGACCTTGGGCCACTCGCTGCCTCTCAGCCAAAACTACCTTCACAGGGTTGCTGTGTTTCTGCCTAAACACCTCTAAATAAATCACCACCCTGTGCCAGTTCAGCAGGACATTCTCTGCCTGGTCCCATGTAAGTCACACTGCAATGAATTTCTGCTTATTTTATTTTAAAACCATTTTTATCGTTTTCCAATCAAACAGTAGACTTACAGGAAAACCAGCACTACCAGTGCCCCCGTGTCATCGTTTCCTTGCAGTACGCTTGGACTACCATGAAATACAACAGGTGTGTCAAGCAGGCTGTTTGTGTGTCTTTACACTATTTTGCCTCCCTCGTAGTAATTTTCCTGAACAGAGCCATCAGCAGTCCTCTGGTCCCCCCGCCGGCCATTACGCTTTCTCTAGAATCCATTGACATCCATAAGGGCTAGAAACTTGATGGCTGCAAAAGGCCGTCTGCATGCACGGCCCTGACTCTATGGACCGCCCCCCCCCCCCCGGGCTGAAGGCCACCGGCTGTGACTGGCCTGCGGTCATCACTCTCGTGGGTGCCATATATATTACATGGGGGAGCAATTTTATTCTGGGACGACAGCACATGGCAAAAAGGTGACGCCCACTTCTCACCTATGCCACGATCCTGATCAGGACATGTGAAATTACACAAAAACCGCATTTGACATACTGTGTGGTTTTACCTTCACCTTAAGGAAAGGATTTGTGTGGGGAATGCGGGGGGGAGGAGAGGCAGAGCTGGGCAGTGGAAACTAAGCCAGATGGGCAGGATACAAATAATATATTTATTATTATTATTATTATTATTATTATTATTATTATTATTATTATTATTATTATTATTATTATTATTATTAAACAGCAAGCACTAAAGACCAGGGGGGTAGCCTCATACTGCAGCCTTCAGCCATGTTCATATCAGATGTTTCTCCTTGCTTGTTTTATTTATTTCATAAAATTCATACACCTCCAGATTGCAAGGATACAAAACAAACCCTCAAAGCAGATTACTGAAAAAGGGATAAAATATTAAAGCAACAGATCATAGAATCTTAAAGAGTCGGAAGGGACCCAAGGGTCATCTAGTCCAACCCCCTGCAATGCAACGAAAACAATTAGCCACAATAGTTTTAAAACATTAAAAAATAAATAAAAATAAGCAATATATTAAAAACAGATTAAAACATGCTTGAAATCACACAAAAAGCGCATTTAACATAATGTGTAGTTTTACCTGCCCCTCGAGGAAAGGATTTGTGTGGAGAATCGGGGGGGGGGGGCAGGAGAGGCAGAGTTGGGCAGTGGAGGGAGAAGAGAGAGCATAGTGAGGGATAAGTAGTATGGATCCTTAAAAGAAAAAAAAACAGCAAAGACAATGAGGACTAGAGACTTGAAGCCAAGACAAAACCGGGAGAAGAAGGAGCCAGTGCAGGGAATATGAAGGAGTAGGTGGATGAGACAGGATGAGGCCACAGCTCTGTGACGGTCGTGAAGGGGGCCTCAAAGCCAGCCACAGCAGTTTACACCCAGGACAACGTGGGAGTCTAAGAGTTAACGGCAAGGGACCAGGAGGGAGGATTTGTGGGTTTTAAGGCTTGCAAATCCCCTCAGCTATGGGGCCTCTGCCTCAACAAAGGAAAGCTATTTTCTGCGTGGGTTGCAGGGCTTTTCTTTTGCTGGCTCCCCACAACAAAAACCCTGGTGCTGCAACACACACACACACACCCCATACATATGGGGGACAGGTGTGTAATCAGAAACCTTAAGGGAAAAAAGCAGTGTGGTACCTCATTATGGCCACCAGGTGGGGCAAGGAGCCCAGATCACAGGGAGGTTGGTGTCCTCCTGAGACTTTAAAAGGAAGACCTGGCCTTACAGGTGAAACTCGAAAAATTAGAATATTGTGGAAAAATCCACTTATGTAAGCAATTGTTTTCATTAGCTACTGGAGTTTAATATAGGAGATAGACTCGTGACATGCAAAGTGAGATATGTCAAGCCTTTGCTTGTTATAATTGTGATGATTATGGCACACAGCTGATGAAAACCCCAAAGTTGAAATGGTTAATTTGGGGTTCTCCTCCGCTGTACGCCATAATCATCTCAATTATAAGAAATAAAGGCTTGACATATCTCGCTTTGCATGTCATGAGACTATTTCATATATTAGTTTCACCTTTTAAGTTGAATTACTGAAAGAAATGAACCTTTCCACGATATTCTAATTTTTCGAGTTTCACCTGTATACCATCTACCTCAGTATTGCTTACACTAACTGGCAGCAGCTGTCCAGGATTTCAGGCGGCAAAATTCTGGTCCTCATGCTTCTGTAATAAGGACTGATTTAAAGGGAAGCTGCTTTATACTGAGCGAGAACCTGAGTCCATCCAGCTCACTATTTCCCGCACGGACGGGCAGCAACATCAACAGCCCCACCAGGAGATGCCGGGGATCGAACCTGCGACCTTCTGCATGCAGATCAGGTGCTGAGTCCTGGCCCTTCCTTGCCTTCCCAGGTCGCAGACTGTGAAAGAGGCTTCTGCCCAAGGCTTCAGGGCCAGATGAAGAAGAGGAAACAGCAAGCACCCAAGACCAAGAGGGTACCCTCGCACCGCAGCCTTCTGCCATGTTCATATCGGAGGTCCCCCCCACCCACTTATTTTATTTATTTCATAAAATTCATATACCTCTGGATTGCAAAAATACAAAACAAACCCTCAAAGCAGTTTACCAAAAAGAAAAAAAAGAAAATATTAAAATGACAGTATATAGAATCTTAAGAGTCGGAAGGGACCCAAGGGTCATCTAGTCCAACCCCCCTGCAATTCAATGAAAACAATTATCCGCAATAGTTTAAAACATTCAAAAAAAATTAAAATAAGCAATAAATTGAAAAGTGCTAAATTCCAGGTAACTGGATAGGCTTGCCAAAACAGAAAGGTTTTAATCAGGCACAGAACAGAGTACAGTAAAGGCTCCTGCCTGGTGTCAATAGACAGGGAGTTCCAAAGGGCAGGTGCTGCTGCAGTGGAAGATGGAGTTCTTACAAATGCAGAACGGGTATTTTGTGGCACCTGTAGCAAGATTGAAGCTGTTGAGAGGGCATCAAACTGCTTATGGTAGCCGCACACCCTTGGGTGGGTCTAGGAGGAGAGTCTTCCCAGATGCTGGCCAATAGCACCCTGCAAACGTGGCTCTGGTGCCTTTCCATAATAAGGTTTGAGATCATATTTCCACCGCACCTGCCTTTCACAACATGCAAAGCAACTCTGCAAAGCCCTTTTCACCTCTGCAACACCTAATCAGTTGTTGGGTTTTAAAAATGCAAATGTCCCAAGACCTGCTCCAGCACTGGGGTGCACGGGAGAATCGCCGAATTAGACACATTAAACAAATAAAACAAACACAGCACCAGCCAGGTTTTAAAGCTGGGCCTGCCTCTCCCATGCTCAAATTTAAACAGCAAAAAGAGTGGGGGGGGGTCACCCATCACGTCTGCCCCCCACCTCCACAATCTGTCCCACAGAAATGACTTCTTCACACAGAACACAGTTAAAACTATGGAACTCCTCTCCAAGCGGGGCTGGAAAATTACTCCCTGCCTGGAACCCCGGAGAGCTGCTGCCGGTCAGTGCGGACAATACTGAGCTAGGTGGGCAAGCCGCCTGACTCGGTAAATGTGAAGCACTTCAAACGTCGAACGCTATCATAGCAACGCATAATAAACCATCACCAACGGCAACAACAAAGGGGGGGGCATTTCTGCCCGGACCCCCCAACCACTTACCACAGTCCCCAGTCCATCCGCTGGGGTGGGCGAGAGGCTCTCGCACCCGTCTCCGCCGTTCCCGCCCTCTTGTCCACGGGCACTGAGCTGAGGCGACATGGTGGGCGACTCATCGATGTAGGGCATGGTCTCCGAACCCCCCGGGGGGACCTTGGGCTCTTCGTTCCCCTCGGCGTCATAATCCTCCATGCCATAGTTGAAATCTGTCAACAGGACCAGAGAGAGAGGGGCTGGTCACTCAAAGTCTGACGGTGAGCTCTGGGCCTCTTTCTCCAAGGCGGCATTCCGCGTTTAATCCCACACAACAACCCTGTGAGGTAGGGATAGAGGCTGAGAGGCAGGCACTGTGGCCCAAGGTCACACACCCAGTAGGCTTCATGCCCAAGAGGGGATTCAAACTCTGGTCTCTCCCAGATATCCTAGTCTGACACTCTAACCGCCACATTGGCATAGCATTATTGCCAGAATGTTGTTATTGATTAGTTGTAAATTAATTAAAAGACGCCTGCTTCTTGGGAGAAACCTGGACAGCATCTTAAAAAGCAAAGACATCACCTTGCCGACAAAGGTCCGTATAGTTAAAGCTATGGTTTTCCCAGTAGTGATGTACGGAAGTGAGAGCTGGACCATCAAGAAGGCTGATCGCCGAAGAATTGATGCATTTGAATTCTGGTGCTGGAGGAGACTCTTGAGAGTCCCATGGACTGCAAAAAGATCAAACTTATCCATCCTTAAAGAAATCAGCCCTGAGTGCTCACTGGAAGGGCAGATCCTGAAGTTGAGGCTCCAAGACTTTGGCCACCTCATGAGAAGAGAAGACTCCCTAGAAAAGACCCTGATGTTGGGAAAGATGGAGGGCACAAGGAGAAGGGGACGACAGAGGATGAGATGGTTGGACAGTGTTCTCGAAGCTACCAACATGATTCTGACCAAACTGCGGGAGGCAGTGGAAGACAGGAGTGCCTGGCATGCTCTGGTCCATGGGGTCACGAAGAGTCGAACATGACTGAACAACTGAACAACAAGCTTGAGTTACTTCTATTAAAAAAAGAAGTGACTAATAAGTTGAATAATAATATTGAAATTTGTTGTAAGTCAATTTGAGTTACTTCTGTGAAAAAAGAAGAGAGGACTAATATGTTCATTAAGAAAATCAGAATCGTACAGGCAACCCCCATTTATGTGCATTCAATATGTGTATGACTGACAGCATGCGCACATTGCACCAATCTCAGAAGTGAAGAGTCCCGGAAACATCAGGAAAAGGGGCAGAACGGGGTTGTTTGCAGGATTACCCAACCATGTTTCAAATATACGCAATTTCTTTTTTTTTTTTAACAAAATTTTATTAGCATTTTCATAATATAACACAAACCCAACCCCACACCTACAAATACAAAAACAAATACAAATACACATAAAGTCAGGATTCTTCTTCTTATTTATATACCTTACAAAAAAAAAATCTAGTTCTGAATCTTGACGTTTGACTTCCCCCGCCTTTTCACCTTCGGTTTTAATTCAATATACTATTTCCTTAACAACTTTTCTCTATAAAAAGATTTAACTTTGCTTAAAAAAAAAAGAAAACATACTTATCTCAGTCTTTGCATTATAACCTAAATCATAACCAGATATTCTTGTAGCTAATCTTATTTCTTCTGTCCTTTATCATGCTGCTTTTAACTTAAAATTCAATATCTCCTTACTTATTTAGAATAAACTTGTAATTAACAGACTTCACACTCCGATTTCGGATACCATGGCAGACCATTTAGATTATACATTTAATACTTCAACCCACTCCCCCTCTATCCATTGTCTTTTTCTGTCTTTCTCCAAAACCAGATCTCCAATTGTCTTCCTCTGAGTGTCCACAGATCCAGGCAGCATCCACAACAAACCCAGCATCGAGCCTCAGGGCGTTCCTCATCTCCATTCTGGGCTCCTCCGTTCCTTTTTCTCCTTCTTCTTGTAAAAATCTTAATTCCATGTCCCTTGCCCCCGAGCTGCCACCTCGGAGTCTGGATATTGTAAATTTTCCCATTTCAGGTTCCTTTTCCCGGATTTGCCCAGCCATTTCAGACCATCGTCCGAAATATACGCAATTTCACTTAAACGTACGGTGACTTGGAACGTCAAGGTGGGCTTGCCTGTATTCTGAGCCACCGCCATAAACCTCTCACACCTGAATTGTCACCTGGCTATTAAAGCCCCTTCCCCCTTTTATAAGCATCGGTGGGCGGGGTTCTGGTGTCACTTCCCCTAGCCCCTCACTTTTCCCAGGGAGCACCCCTCTTATAGCAGCAGCTAGCCTGCCACAGTGGGCATCACTAGGGGCCAAAACAGGGACCTTTCTCTGGCAAGGCCCTGTTCTTGCCGACACCTCCTGCCAGCCCCCCAGATGCCTCCTCCTACACCTGCCAGCCCCCACATGGTTCGGCCATCAAGGGGGGCTGATGCCAGTTGCCTCGGAGGGCACCCGGTTGGGCAAAGGCTGCCCTGGTGGGTCTTACCCCAGACCGAAGCCAGGCAGAGGCAACTCAGCTATGCCCCATCCCATCTCTGGGAAAGGAAATTGGGGTTTCCTGCATGGCACGGACTCTTGTGCATTTCTGGGCACAATTCAAAGTGTTAGTGCTGACCTTTAAAGCCCTAAACGGCCTCGGTCCTGTATACCTGAAGGAGCGTCTCCATCCCCATCGTTCTGCCCGGACACTGAGGTCCAGCCCCGTGGGCCTTCTGCAAGAAGCGAAGTTACAGGGAACCAGGCAGAGGGCCTTCTCAGTAGTGGCACCTGCCCTGTGGAACACCCTCCCATCAGAGGTCAAAGAAATAAACAACTATCTGACTTTTAGAAGACATCTGAAGGCAGCCCTGTTTAGGGAAGTTTTTAATAAAGGTAAAGGGACCCCTGACCATTAGGTCCAGTCGTGTCCGACTCTGGGGTTGCGGTGCTCATCTCGCTCTACAGGCCGAGGGAGCTGGCGTTTGTCCACAGACAGCTTCCAGGTCATGTAGCCAGCATGACAAAGCCACTTCTGGAGAACCAGAGCAGCGCACGGAAACGGCGTTTACCTTCCCGCCGGAGCGGTACCTATTCATCTACTTGCACTTTGACGTGCTTTCGAACTGCTAGGTGGGCAGGAGCTGGGACCGAGCAACGGGAGCTCACCCCGTGGCAGGGATTCGAACCACCGACCTTCTGATCAGCAAGCCCTAGGCTCAGTGGTTTAACCCACAGCGCCACCTGGGTCCAAGTTTTTAGTAACTCATGTTTTAATGTATTTTTAACCTTCTGTTGGAAGCCGCCCGGAGTGGCTGGGGAGACCCAGCCGGATGGGCAGGGTAGAATTAATATATTATTATTATTATTATTATTATTATTATTATTATTATTATTACGCACAGAGAGTCTGTGCCAAGACCCCGTTCTGCAAAAATAAGCCACCCAGATGAACACAATGCAGATGTGAGAAAACAAGAAAGTGGGCGGGGGGGGGCAGCTGCCCCCCCCGCCTCTCCCCCTCCCCAGAGGCGCCAACTCCCTCCTCTCACATTAGCGCATTATTACCTCCTGGAGCATCCCAGTCAGTCAGGCGTGCGGCCCCTGCTCGCTCCCCCTCCCCAACAGCCTGACACACTTCCCCACTTTTGCACAATTAACCACGCGTCCTTGAATCCGCCGCCTTGGAGCCCGATGCTTTGTGCCAGTTAGCTGTGGCAAGTCCAGGCCAGGACTGAGACGCTTCTTTCGAGAAGAAGGCTGCGTTATAGGGAGGGGTGGAAAACAGGGGCCACTCCCGCCCCCAAATCACATCAGAAATATGATCGGGTTCCTGTGTGCTTGGGGGTGAAGCAGGAAACCCACCCCGATTCTGCAAAACTGATGGTTAAAAACAACCCCCCCCCCACACACAAGCAACATCTCCACCTCGCATCAGTCGGGCCCAATGAAACATGTTGAATTGCACTGCATAATTTATCCTGCCTCTGAAATTCATGGGGGTTGGGCGGAGGTGGAAGGGATGATCTGAATGTGTGAATGCAGTTTCAGGTTTTCGCGTTGCCAGAAGTCTCCTCAAACGCAACAGCTTTGTTGTGGAAGCAGTTCTGATTTCATTATTAATTATTATTATTATTATTATTAGGATTTATATATCACCCTTCATCCAAAGGCATTTCAGGGCATTTCACAAGATGAATTGTGGGAGTTCTAGTTCCAAACATCTGGAGGGCACCAGGTTGGTGTAGTGGTTAAGGGTGCCAGACATTAAGATCCAGGGTTCAGATCCTGCCCCGGCTGCAGCGCTTTCTGGGTGAGAATGGGACCGGTCACTGTCTCTCGGGCCAACCTACCTCTGTGAGAAGAGGGTGCTGGTCTAGATTGGCCACTGGCCTGATCCAGCAGGCTGTTCTTAGGTTCTTGCCTTTGACACTAGATGCAGAATTCAGCTTTCAGAGAAGCTCGCTTTTGTTTTCAAGAGGCAAGTTACTAGTCCTCATGATTCTGTGAGAGCGGGATGCAGGGCTAGATGGGCCACTGGCCCGATCCACCAGCAGCCAGGCTCTCTTCTGATGCTCTTGCCCATGCCACAAGATGTGGGTGACTCTCCAGGTAACATACCAATTGACCCAGTTTACTGCAGTGTAATATGAGAGTTTAGTGACGCTTCTGCGCATTTCCAGAGAACTTGCAACATTCTGGGAGAGTCATGGAGCAACATGCAAATGTGCCAAGTGTTGAACTGTGCTCTCATTATCTCCGTCCTAGGGAAATTTGAGGGTTGAGCTTTGCATCCCAAATCCTCTTCCCCAGGGCAGAACAATGAAGGTGTGACAGCAGTTCCCTTCTTCCCAGAAAACAATTAAGAGGCCACAAAACAAAAATCCCCAAGAGAAAGAGGAACAATTTTTGGCCACCTCCTTTCAAAAGGAGAACAGTGGCAACAACAATACCCCTATCAGTATCCTTATTCCTATTATTATTATTATTATTATTATTATTATTATTATTATTATTCCTTTGCAGTCACTGATTCAAGGCACCGAGGCAGATATCTTTTCAATTATCTCTAAGCTGACGGGGTTCCAGTAGTGTTACAGAAGGGCATAAATTTAGCAAGAGCAGGCCGCACTTCATCATTCGACCTCTACTTCTGCCCGGCTGCAAACCTTAATTTTTATGTGAATTTGCTCTTTCAGACAAGGCTTTCTCCATAAAAACAGGGGGAGCAAACTGGGTGCTTTCCAGACTTTGCTGGGCTACACCTCTCATCACACTGGCCGTTAGTGGAGATAGCATCACAGAATTGTAAAGGTGAAAGGGGCCCCGAGGGTCATCCAATCCAACCCTCTGCAACGCAGGAATCTTTTGCCCAACGTGGCGCTTGAAGCCACAACTCTGAGATTAAGAGTCTCATGCTTTAGCGAGATGGGAATCTAACTACATCTGGAGGACCCCCAGAGCAGCCTTTGCCCACCTGGCACCATCCAGATGTTGTCAGACTACAACTCCCAACAGCAAACACGGCCGTGAGGACGGGAACTGTAGTTCGAAACACCTAGAGGCCGTTAGGTTGCCTATTAAAGCTCCCATTCAAGCACAGTCTGTTGCCAGGATCATCTCCGAGGCTCTGCTGTGAAACCCACCCACCCCCGAAAAAAACCCCCACTCCCCCTGCCCTTCTGCTTTAGCGCCCGCCTCCCCATCGCGATCCCACGCAACGCTCCCTGCTAGCAGCTTGAGGCCTGTGCCGTCACCACGGCAACCGCCTCCTACCGCATCCCACAGTGATGCAATTCCTGCAGCTGTAAAAGCCACTCAGGTGCCCACACGGATGAGGGTGGGACGATGCTGCGCCTCCTCCCCAACCAGCACCCTAATCAGCCTTTGTAGCAAAAGGGGTGGGGTGGGGCGTTAAGAGGGAAAGCCAGGAGGGTCGGTCCCCCCCCCCCAATTCCTGGGGTGAGGCGGGTGGGCCGGAGGAAGATGTCCCCCTCTCCCTTTCCACCCAGAGGTTAGATAATACTCCCGCCTGCTGAGATCCAACCAAGGCAACGGAACGAGGAGTTTTCAGGCCTATCAAGATCTACTCTGAGGTGGTGGTTCGTCTTTCTGCTTGATCCACCAACCGGGACCGGGTGCGGAATACGCTCACCGAAGCGATTAAGGGATGCGGAGCCCAGGCATCTGTTCTCGAGGGCCAGAACTGGGTGTAGCTCTCAGCCTGCCTGCCCCACACGATTCCAGTCGTGGTAAAGGGGTTATGGAGCACCAGACTAGGACTTGGGGGAGACCAGGGTTCAAATCCCCATTCAGCCTTGAGGCTTCTTCTGCGACTTGGGGAGCCAGTCACTGCCTTTCTCAGCATGTCCCTGTTTAAGCCAGCCTTTAATTCCGAACCATGAGGACTGGAATCTTGGTTTAATTCAGGGGAGAGGTCTCAACCCAATGACAGAGCAGCTGCTTTGCGTAGCTTCAATCACCGAAAAAAATTTCCAGGCAGGGCTGTGGGGAAAAGACTCCTGTCTGAAGCCCCGGAGAATCGCTGCCACTTAGTATGGGCAACACCAAGACAGATGGCCCATTTTTTTGACTCTCTGAATCCCCTGAAATCCTTTTTCATTCCATCCAGCCCCTTCCTCCGTGGGGAATCCCCCCAACATTTATTTCCCATTTGGCTGTTTGATCCACCCCCCAAAAAAACAATAACTAGCTTGCAAGAGTGCTTTCTCGATCTCCGTTTGCAAGCAGTGAGGTTAATGCCTGGACCTGTTAAGGGAACCTCGTCTAATCTTTCTTTTCTCCCTGCCGTTCAGAAGTCATTTTAAAACTTCAGCTGAGCAGTGAAAACTGTAATACAGACGGAGGCGTCTCTTGGTTCCCCACTGCTTTCGAACTCGGCTCCTTGCATTGCATGTTAATATGAAGAGGTGGTTTGTTGATCCGGCCCTGCATGGCCCCCCGCCCTTTCAGTAGCCTGGCACTGAGGAGTGTTTGTACCTGAACTCTGCAATTCTTTATATTTTGGGGAGGGGGGAGTGCGAGAAGACAAAAATGGCAAATGAGACCAAGACTGCTTGGCTGGGAGGGAACCTCAGCTGTGCTTTAATATGCCTGGTGCATACAAAGCCCTTAACTATTCTATAGGAACATAAGGATAGCCTGCTGGATCAGGCCAATGACCCACCCAGCCCAGCCTCCTGTTCTCACAGTGGCCAACCCGCAAGCAGGATTCGAACCCAAGAGCACTCTCCCCTCCAGGGGTTTCCAGCAACAGGAATTCAGAAGCACTGCCGCCTCTGACCGTGGAGGCAGAGCATAGCCATCGTGAAGTATCGTAGAACTATAGTGTTGAAAGGGACCCCCGAGGATCATCTAGTCCAACCCCCTGCAATGCAGGAATCATTTACCCAACGTGGGGCTCAAATCCACAACCTGGGTGGCTAAGCTAGCCATCGATTGCCTTCTCCTCCCTGAATTGCCCTGATCCTTTTCGAAAGCCATCTAGATTAGTGGCCATCACTGCTCTCCCGAGTGCAGGGGTAGGCAACCTAAGGCCCGTGGGCTGGATGCGGCCCAATCGCCTTCTCAATCCGGCCCGCGGACAGTCCGGGAATTAGCGTGTTTTTACATGAATAGAATGTGTCCTTTTATTTAAAATGCATCTCTGGGTTATTTGTGGCGCCCGCCTGGTGTTTTTACATGAGTAGAATGTATGCTTTTATTTAAAATGCATTTCTGGGTTATTTGTGGGGCATAGGAATTCCTTCATTTCCCCCCAGAAAAATATAGTCCGGCCCCCCACAAGGTCTGAGGGACAGTGGACCGGCCCATGGCTGAAAAAGGTTGCGGAGTCCTGTCCTAGTGAGTTCTATAGCTCCCTCGGTCCTGAACACATGCACTCTTAACATGCTCAGTGGCACTCTACTCAAGGAGCTTGAAAACACTGACACTTTGGGCGTGATGGCCTCGCCTGTACGCAACACCATTGCCTTGTTTTACCGCAGCCATTCTGCGCCACGGCACTTTTAACAAAATTTGAGTAACAGGAACTCCCCTTTATTTACCTTACCAGAAAAAAGGACTGCTGGGACCTTAAAAAAGGACTTGCAATTCTTGATAGATGCAGGTGGCCTTTGAGCTCTGGAACTGCCCTCGCCCAGACCCTTCCCACCTCACTTCCTCTGCCCTACTTGCCATGCTGGGAGTGCCAAGCGCCTGCCGTCAATACAGCCTCGCTCTGTCCTGACTCCCCCCCCCAAAGGCAGCCCGAGGCGACACAGAGCGGGGAAAGCAAAGTCAGAAGCAGAACCTGAATGCTAATGCCAACACCAGAGGTCTCCTTGGCACTGGGGCTGGGTTTGCGAGTGAAGCGGCTGCTCCGAAACGGAGGCTGGAAACTGGGGCAGTCCTCTCCCAACCCACAGAAATCGCAGCAATGGGGAAGGGTGGGATTGGGGCTGCAAAGGTTAATGCCCCCCTGCAGACAGTCTTGTGGGGGCCACTTGCTCACGGTGGGCAGGCCCAGAGGGAGAAGTAGAAGAAGAAAGTGTTGCGACTCTTAGCTTTGAAAAGCAAGCTAGACTTCAACCCCAGCCAAGTCAAAGGACTCTGTATTTACATATATACACCTTTCTTCACCCAGGGAAGCAAGGAGGAAGGGTCAGAGTTCAAGGGGAGACTTTTACAGCCGGGCAAAAACACTCAAAGAAAGTGCAAATCAGTACAGTGTGTGGCTTGGGGGGGGGGGAGTGTCCTGAGGGCCGCACAGAGAGGTATTGAGGTCCACGTTCAGCCCCTCCCCACCCCACCCTACGCTTTCCCAACCCCAGCTTCAATGGTGCAAGTAATAAGGTGCCCCCTGATTAAAACAGGCATATTTTTTAATGGCATCCGTCTGTCTCGAGAGACAATGGAGTGCACCTGTGGGGGTGAAGTCAAATTGTGACCTCCCCAAGGCATCATTAATGCAAGCCACACAACCGCTCCCCCCACAGGATGGCACAGCCAAACACTTTTCAGGTTTCAGGCGTGCAGAGCGTACTTGGCACACCCTCCGCCCGGCATTATTCGCACACCGAAAGCCCAAATTATTTCGCCTGCCAAGAACATTTATAAATTCACACTCGCTTCCCCTTCCACTTTCCGCGGGGCTATCTTTGTCACGGCAAGGAGCCAAGCTGGGCGTAGGATTCGGAGTGGCAATTCCTGAACTGCGTCCCAGACGGAGGGAGAAAGAAATCATTGAAAGAAACGGAGGACACCCAGAACACAAAACCCAAGTCATGTTCCTGCCTTGGCATACTCCAGATCAGGCTCTCCGGGAGGGTGGGGGACCATTATTAACCCCCACCCAATTCCACCAGCCCCTTCCACAGTGCTTCCTTTCTCTTCCCCCTCTCGCCAGAGGTCTAGACCCCTCTCTCACAGAGAACAAGGCCTGCCCTTACCCACCCTCAGTCATTTTCTACAGACAGGAGTCCCCCACGCCTCTTTTTTCCCTTGCCCCCCTCCTCTTTCCCCTGCCCCTACCTTTAGCACCTTGGGAAACAGCCACTGAAAACAGCGTGACGACAGACTAGTGCTAACATAGTATAGGGAGAAAGAGATATAGCCCTTTGTGTGCTTGAAATGTGGCCTACTGTATCACAAAAGGGAGGGGGTCACATCTGTTGCTCCGCCTACTTTACCTTCAGGCCCCACCCACCACTGGGATAAGGCATCTCAGGGGCCTGAGGGGAACTTTGTGGGGGCCATGTGCCAGTGGTGGGTGGGGCTAAAATGGGGGAAAGCATGTGACATCTACCTTCGATGGTGATCTATCAGGGATGCTTTAGTTTAGCTGAGATTCCTGCATTGCATAGGGGTTGGACTAGATGACTTTTGGGTATCCCTTCCAACTCTACAATTCTACTATTCTATGATTTGTACTGGAGGGTTTTAAGAATGCCTCCCAACATTATTATTTTTTTGGAAGGGAGATGCATTTCAACCATCAGAAATTCAGAAAGCTTTGGACCCCAACCCACCCCGAACAAGCTGCAGTAGGGAGGGGAAAACCCCAAGAATAAACAGAATTAAAACCTGGAATGGTCAGGCAAGGTCCCTGAAACATCAGGCCAGCGACTGCCTCCTCAGCCTAGCCTACCTCACAGGGTCGTCGTGAGGCTGGAACTGGAGGGCTGACCTGAGCATTTTGTAGAAGAGGTGGGATTTTAAAATAAAATAAAACAAACCCATGGAATTAACGAAAGCAACATAAGCTGCAGAGAGAAATTCCCTGCAAAAGGAGGGGGAGGCAGGAGAAATATCCCACGCTCATTAGAGTGTAAAAAAAATAAGGTTTTATTACTAATGAGTGTTAACTGGCGGCGGCGGCAGCAGCGGCAGTAGCACACTCAATTGGCCGCGAAAATTGTTTTGTGCAAACAGATGGAATTTAGAGCACCAGGTTCTGGCAGGGGAACCTTTGGAGGAATCTCAAAGGGCTGGAAAATGGGCAGCAGTGGAGGCCCAGCAGGTTGCAGGGAGGTAAAGAAAAGCAGGATTCCTATAGAGGGACTGGATCCCCAAATGCTTTTGCTTTTTGCTGGGGAGGGGAGTTTTCTACAGTTAAGAAGGCCTGGTTTTGTGAGTCTGTGTGCATTGTGTTTTCCGATGTATATAAAACAGAGACAACAGTTATAACAGCAGGTGGAAATGAAAAGATGAAAAATGAAACCGTAAACTAGAAATAGGTACACAGAAACAGCACAGTTGCAAGTGGGTGAAAAGAATGAAGTCCAAGACTATCTGATTATTTAGGATAGTTCCAGATTTGCCAGGCTTAGGAGGACGGCTGCCTTGAAAACGATGGTTCTGCTGCAGGTTCTCAGTCTACGCAAATCATACAGAAAATGTCTGGAGGTCTCAGTCCCTGCTGAAATCTCAAATCCTGAATAATTTCAGCTATATTCCAGAGTGGTACCAAACCTCCAACGTGAAGATTTTAGGATGTTTTGCAATTAAGAAAGGTTGGGGTATCAAAGGGTTAAAGCAAGTTTTTAAGTTTAGGGGGGGGGGTTCTCCCAGTCGGTACCCAGATGTATTTGAAACTGGTTTTATATATGCAAATGTCTTACTTATTTATTTTAGCCTACCTATCGGTTTTAATTCCTTCCATATGAATTTACCCGGATCCTGAGATCATCTTCTGAGGCCTTCTTTGTGTGACTCCTCCATGTGAGGTCGGGGTGTGTGGGGGGGCAACACGAGAACGGGGCCTTCTCTGCAGTGGCTCCCCATCTATGGAATGCTCTCCCTGGGGATGGTTGCCTGGCACCTTCATTGTACACCTTTAGGTGCCAGGCAAAAAATGTTCCTCCTTAACCAGGCCTTCGGCTGATATACATCCTATGCTCTTTTAAAACGTTTTGAGGGGTTATTGGGTTGCTTTTTTAAAATGTATTTTGTGTTTTTATACAGTCATACCTCTAGATATGATCGCTGCGGGTTGCGAACGGCACAGGTTACGAACGCGCCGAACCCGGAAGTACCGGAACAGGTTACTTCCGGGTTTGGCGGTTCGCGCATGCACAGACGCGTCAAATGAAATCATGCGCATGCGCAGAAGCACCGAATCACAACCCGCGCATGCACAGAAGTGGCACTGCGGGTTGCATTCTGCTCAGGATGCGAATGCGGCTCCGGAGTGGATCCCATTCACATCCAGAGGTACCAATGTATTGTGATTTTATGCTGTAACCGCCCTGAAACCTGCGGGTCTATGATGGTATACAAATTTAATAAAGAACAATAATGGCATATAAATATACCATGCAGTTGAGAACGTATTTCCCCTTTTTGCATATGAGTGCAATTGTTCTGCATGTGAGTCTTTAAAAAAAAACACCAAAACAGTACTGTGAAATCACATTGAGACACTTCACAGAAAGCAATTTGTAAACGAAACGAAACAGTAATAATAATAATAGTGATTCATACATGAAACAAAGCAATAATAATAATTAAAATGATTAATTAAAACTAATAGGAGTCGTAATAAAGAGATTTATGAAGCTGATGGACTTTGCAGAACTGGCGAAACTGACGGGAAGAATACAGAACCAGTGAGACCAAGCATTCCAAACCCAGCCAGATGGGCGGGGTAAAAATAAATTATTATTATTATTATTATTATTATTATTATTATTATTATTATTATTATTTCAAAAGGACTAGAATAAATTTATATTATGTTTGAAAGTCAACTGTAAGCAATTAACATCATTAGCAGGGTTGCCTGAAGATTTGTAAGATGGAATTGCTACCTATTCAGGTTGAGTAATATAATATTTTAGGTAATGATATAACAAGGATAGGAAACGAAGCGAAATGTAAAGATGTGAAGTTTAATTTTGTAAACCATCAGACGGGAGGGCGGGAACTCGTTAGGCTCAGTTGAGCCAAAAAGATATAGTAAGAGGTTATGATGTTACGTAATGTGATTATATGTAAACGCAATAAATTTTTAAAGAGATTTATAAAATGATGAACAGTGTTATCTTCCTATATACATAAACATGTAAGGCTGTTGTCACGTTTGCTAAACCGCTGCATGAAGCCTTTACCCCCACTCCTTTAAAAGGGGCTGCGTGCTTAAAAATGGCAATGCACACAGGTGCACACTCCAACATGCATTGGCCAAGATCCGCCTCCCTCTTCCTGCGCTCTGAGAGTCCCCTCTTCCTCCTCCTCCTCCTCTCCCACCAAATGCTGGCTGGATTATTCTCCCCCTGCCAGCCGGGTTACCAAGCTCAACCCATCTTGTTCGAAACCTCCAGGGAAGAAAAGGGAGGTTTTCTTTTTAAACAGAGCACAGGAGGATGGAACATGCCAGCAAACAACAGCTCCCAGCGCACGTCCGCCCAGCGGAGAAGACAGTTCCCAAAGGTCCCTGGGCCAAGGATGGCTCCACGGTAACCGGTGCGGCCCTAAGAGGGCCCAAAGGAGCAAGGGAGCAGCACAGCTCTTGTGGAAAGGCTCGCACAGGCGGGCAGAGAACAGGGCGAGCGGGAAATCAGAGGCGGGTGAAGGGAAGGAGAGCCGCGCAGGGACCTGAGCGCAACAGCAGCAGCGCATGCTCTTCCCGCTTGCGCTTCCCCAGCAACGGGTATCCAGAGGCACTTACTGCCTCCGACACAGGAGACGGAACGTATTTATTCATGGCATTTGCTGCCATCATTCTCCTCCTCCCCATTTCACCCTCACACGACAACCCCGTGAGGCGGGTTAGTTAGGCTGAGGGCGAGTGACCGGCCCAACGTCACAGACAGCGAGCTTTGCGGCTTGGGTGGGGATCTGAACCCAGGTCTCGCCCGGCGCTGTAACCACTAGGCCACACTTCCCAGCAGCCACGGACAACCTTGCCCTCCCTCCGTGAGTTTGTCTCATCCCCTTTCAAAGCTGACCTGGTTGGTGGCCTCCCTCGTGGGAGCATATAGGGCACAGAACTCCTGGAGGTTAGGGAGGGTCTCAGGAAAGGTGGAGAACCTCTGCCCACCCACCATTTTGGAGAGACTCCCATCATTTGTGACCATCAGCCATGGTGGATTCTGGGAGTTGGGAGTCCAATGACATCTAAATAGAGGCATTCCCCCAGCTCTTGCATGCAACTGAGAATGGTGCCCTTCAGCTCAGTCAGTAGACCAGGAGACTCTTAATCTCAGGGTTGTGGGTTCGAGTCCCGCATTGGGCAAAAAGATTCCTGTATTGCAGGGGGTTGGACTAGATGGTCCTCGTGCTCCCCTCCAATTCTACAATTCTATAGGTCTATGACCTATAGGGAGGGATAAGGGAGCTGTGGCCTCCTCTCTGGACTCCAGCTCCCATCATTCCTGACCATTGACCATGCTGGCAGCCGAGGCTGATGGGAGCTGGAGTCAAAGAAGGAACAAGCACGAGGCATTCATTACCTACCCCATACATTTGAAACTTGGTCCCACCCCTCTGAACTGCCATAGCTTCCCCCAAAGAATCCTGGGAACTGTAGTTTGTTGAGGGTGCTGAGAGTGGTCCCCTATTTCCTCCTACAGTTCCCAGAATTTCCTGGAAGAGAAGTTGACTGTTAAATCGCTCTGGGAACTGTAGCTCTGTGAGGAGAATAGGGGCCTCCTAGCAATTCTCGGCACCCTTAACAAACTACAGCTCCCAGGATTCTTTGGGGGAACCCATAACTGTTCAAAGTGGCATGATACGGTTTTAAACGCATAGGGCAGACGGGCCCCACATCCAAGCAATGTGATGCCCATCAGCTGTCAAGCACTAGCACGGACTATTTCTTATTTACTGTATTACACTCCATTCGACTGCTATTCCCAAGGGGTCTCTCATCCAGCCGCGAACCAGACCTCAACCTGCTTAGCTTCACTACGGTGGCTGTGTCACAGACCTCCCAGCCGCTGCCTGCTATCGACAACTGTCAAGTTCTGAAAAGCTCTGAATATTCACTGGATATTTGACATGGGTGAATATTCTAGGGAGAAGGCTTTCTGGAAGCTAAACTTGCCTCGAATCCGGGTTAAGAAGAAAGCTTACCCTTCTGCACATCCACACAAGCAATATCTGTATTCATTTATGCATACAAAAAAAATGGAAAGCATGTGTTATGTTGGTCACAGGGCATTTGATGCCCACAAATCAGGGGTTTTTGCTCCCCATAACTCCAAAACACTGCTGCTTTTTCCGACACACATTTTTTTAAAGGTACTGGTCCTCCTTATGACAGCAAAACGCTTAAAAGAGAAAGGAATCTGCCACTGAAGGCGTTTCTTGATGATGGGGATAACACTTAGCAGGATCAGCCAATATGATACCAGACAAATGTTTTGGACTACAACTCCCATCATGCCCGGCTACTCACCATTCTGGTTGGAGCTGGTGGGAGATGTAGTGCACAGAAGCTGGAGAGCATCGCTCTGCCTAGCCCTGCTACTGGGGGCAGTATACAAATTTAATTAAATAATAATAATAAATTTGAGGGCAGTGGAAAACATTGCTTATCCATCTCTTCCTTGTTTCAGGGAACGGTTCCTTATTTTGTAGCCACCAGTTTCTCACTGAGTACTAAACCGTATTAAATAAGGAACTGTTCCTTACAAGTCGCCATTGGGGAAGAGTTGTGTGCATGCACGGCCCATGCGCAGCGATGGTGGGAGCCGTATTCCACAAGACTTAGTGATGGTCAACCAATTTAGTGGTTTAGACAGATTCCTGGAGATAGATAATGCCATGGTCCATCTCCACCGTCAGTGCCTGATCTCGGCAGCCAGGCTCTTCTGACGGCCATTTATACCTCTGCCCTCACTCACCACATGACTTCACTTGCCATCAGTGATGGCAGTCCGTAGTCAAATCCTGCACTGGGTTAGCCACAATGAGAACAGGATGCTGGGCTAGACCTGATCTAGCACCCAGGCTTTTCTGCTCTTCTTGATTTCTGGAGGGCCACCAGCTCAACATCCCTCCTTAAAAGGTAAAGGTAAAGGTACCCCCCGACAGTTAAGTCCAGTCACGGACGACTCTGGGGTTGCGGCGCTCATCTCGCTTTACTGGCCGAGGGAGCCGGCATACAGCTTCCAGTTCATGTGGCCAGCATGACTAAGCCGCTTCTGGTGAACCAGAGCAGCGCACGGAAACGCCGTTTACCTTCCCGCCGGAGTGGTACCTATTTATCTACTTGCACTTTGACGTGCTTTTGAACGGCTAGGTTGGCAGGACACCCCTCCTTAAAACACAATGTCAAATCTACAGGGAGAAGCAAGTGACCTCACAGACTCCTCCGTCCTTACTAGGACCTCCATCCGATTTCCTTCCGCATCGATATCCCTCCCCTGCCACTCCAAAGCAACAGCAAAAAGTAACCCACCCCCCTTTAAAAACCTCTCTAATGTCCTGTTTCGTAACAAGGAGGGAGGCTGAAATCTGCACCAGCCAAGTCAAATGTTAAAACAACGTAAAATAAAAAATTCTTTCCAGTAGCACCTTAGAGACCAACTAAGTTTGTTCTTGGTATGAGCTTTCGTGTGCATGCACGCTTCTTCAGATACACTGAAACAGAAGTCACCAGACCCTTAAATATAGTGAGGGAGTGGGGAAGGGTATTACTCAGAAGGGTGGTGGGAATGGGTGATCAGCTGATAGGTGTGGAAAACCTGTTGACGACTGTTGACGATCCTCCCCCCTTTCTGCCTAATGTCTCAACAACCAAAATTGATCTGTAAAAATGTTACATCGAAAAATGCGAGAGACATTGTACACTTGTAAACCAAGAAAATCTCTAATAAAAAAAAAAACGGATTGCCAGGAGTCACTGCAGCCAAAACTAGGACAGACGCTTCAGCCAGACTAGCTGGTCTGGGGTGAGGGTGAAGAGCACGAGCTCTGAGCCAGGAAGAGACACACCTGCCTGGACCCCATCAGAGGCCCTTCCTCCAAACATCTCAGACAGGAGATATTGCCTGTGTGTGTGTGTGTGTGTGTGTGTGTGTGTGAGAGAGAGAGAGAGAGAGAGAGAGAGAGAGAGAGAGAGAGAGAGAGAGCAACAAGATAGAGGGTCTCTTCTGTGGTTCATTTTTAAGCAACTACTTTACTTTTAAAAGACAACTGAAGGCGGCCCTGTTTAGGGACGTTTTTAATGTTTGATGCTGTATAGTTTTTAATATTTAGTTGGAAGCCACCCAGAGTGGCTGGGGAAACCCAGACAGATGGGTGGGGTATAAATAATAATTTTTTGCTGTTGTTGTTGTTGTTGTTGTTGTTGTTGTTGTTGTTGTTGTCTAAAAGGTGGCAGGAAATTTTCTTTTTGCTATTATCGGAGCCACAGAACTGTAGCGTTGGGAGGGACATCCAGTCTAACCTGCTGCAAGCAACAAACATGATTATTTTACTACTCGTCCTCACCCTAAGTTTCCAGCTTGGCTTTCATAGTATTGCTCTGGCACGGGCCCCATCTGCACTTTGAATAGTCACCACTTCCCCCAAAGAATCCTGGGAGCTGTAGTTTGTGAACATCACCTGTACGCAAACACACACAAACAGCTCCCCACCCTCCTTGCCTGGGAAAAGCTCTCCTGTGAGTCAATGGCAAGGGAAGAATTTGAAAATCAGGCCTCCCACATGCCGGTCTGTCAATGAAATCGCAGGGAAAGATGCAGCTGTTTGGATCTCCTGACCTGAAACTCCTGTTTCTAATTGCTGTTTTGACCGGTTTAATTTGTTGTGCTGTGTGTGTGTGTGTTTACGCCATACTTTTAATTGTGGATACTTTTTTAAAAAAAGTTTGGTGGAATCGCTTTATGGTGGGCGTTAAATGGTGGGTGTTTATATCTCAATTTTGCAGTCACTTTTATACAGTGGTACCGCTTTGGATTGCAACCACGTCAAACCCGGAAGTACGTGTCCCTTTTTTTGGATTACAACCCATTTTTTATTTTCTATATTTTTTTAGATTACCACCAATTTTGGGGGAGGGAAGCCCCATTGGTGAAAGTGCGCCTTGGGTTACAACCTGTTTTGGTTTACAACCAGACCTCCGGAACAGATTATGGTTGTAAACCAAGGTAACACTGTACTTGTAAACGGTTTAGAAGCTACCTAACTGATTGACTGCATTTCTGTCTTAGGCCAGTCAGGCATCTCGATAGTGCGGTGACAACAGTGTATCGGATGGACCAGGATTAAGCCTTATTCCCATGTGCTTCCTCCTCCACCCCACATCTGATTTTAGCGCAGATTATCTTACAGTTCCACGTAAGGTCTGAACCAGAAAACTGGTTTAGCTTAAGCCAGGATAGGTGCCATTAAATATAAAATCGATTGTCAAGACAGAATCCTCATTCTGTTCCGTCTCTTAGGTGCATGCATTGGTAGACTCTGGATTTAGTAGTATTGGTACGGAAACACTTTTACGAACGTGGACTGCTCTCCCCAGGGAGGCTCGCCCGGTGCCTTCATTACATATCTTTAGACACCAGGCAAAAACATTCCTCTTCTCCCAGGCCTTTGCTTCACTAGCCAATCTATGGCCTTTTAAACTGTGAGCGTCTGTGTGGGGATATTATTTATATACTGTAAAACCACCCTGTGATCCTCAGATGAAGAGCAGTATAACGATATTATTATTAAATAATAATTAAAATAATAATAATGAAGGTGAATGGTGGGAGGTTCAGCACTGAGAAATATAATAATAATAATAATAATAATAATAATAATAATAATAATAATAATAATAATAATAATAATAATAATTTATTTGTACCCCGCCCATCTGGCTGAGTTTCCCCAGCCACTCTGGGCGGCTCCCAATCGAGTGTTAAAACAATATTAAAAACTTCCCTAAACAGAGCTGCCTTCAGATATCTTTTAAAAATAGGATAGCTGCTTATTTCCTTGACATCTGGTGGAAGGGCGTTCCACAGGGCGGGCGCCACCACCGAGAAGGCCTTGTAACCTCACTTCTCGCAATGAGGGAACCGCCAGAAGGCCCTCGGTGCTGGATCTCAGTGTCCGGGCTGAATGATGGGGGTGGAGACGCTCCTTCAGGTATACAGAGAAGGAAGGACTTAGCACTCAGCTGAACTGTGGAACTCACTGCCACAGGAAGCAGTGTTGGCCACCAGCCTGGATGGCTTTGAAGGAGGAGTAGATAAGACTCTTGATCTCAGGACCGTGGGTTTGAGACCCACATTGGGCAAAGAGATTCCTGCATTGCATAGGGGTTGGAGTAGATGGGCCTTGTAGTCAAGTACAACAAAGCATGCGTGAAATAGTAAATACATATATATATAAATATACGCTTAACAGCACAGAAGAATAACTCTGGGCGACAGAGAAGCTGAGTTAATAAAGCAGAGGAGAGGAGTCTGCTTTTTAAATGTTGTTGTTTGTTGTTGTTGTTGTTGATTTCATTCATGTTTCATTAAAAATGTAGGTGGCCCCCCTTAACCCTTAAAACCAACAAGACATTTATCACACCTGAGACTTCCCGAACGCCAAAGCACAACGCGAACCCAAAATGTCTGAGCATAATGTAGATTTGCACATTTATAAAACACTCTGCTGGAGCCAGGTTTGTTTCTCAAACCCTTATTATCAACCACAATTCTGAATTTTCAGGGGTGGGGAAGAGATTGAGGTCCAGTTCAATGGGGAAGAAAGAGGTTTGGTTTTGAGCATCACATAAACTCCACCATCTTAAATCTTTCTGCTTTAATCACAAGCCCTTGAGCCTGGGGAAGAAATGCACTTTGCATATGTCCAGAGGAACTATTTATATTAGAAACCTGCCATTTTTTTATTTAAAAAAATTTACATTTGTTACATTATCATCCCAGCCTCCCTTCATGAAAGTCGCAGTGGTATATACTGTTCTCTCTCTCCCTCCCTCCCTCCCTCTCTCTCTCTCATCCCAACCTGTTGTACAACCACCCTGCAAGGTAGGCCAAGCTGAGAAACTGCCCCAATGGCACACTAAGTGAGATTCAGCAGCTGAGCTGGGATTCGAACCTGGATCTCTGCCCTGTCCTACCTCAAGAAACTTAACTACCACACTGGCTCTTGGGAAGGTGTCTTGGATTAGCATGGCGGCTAATATCCGAACAATCAAATCTTTCCTCCGGCATGAATTCCGTCCGTATTGAATTGGCCTCAGTCTCCTCACCTGCAGCATGGGGGATAATACTACTCTAACCTACCTGGCAGGTTTGTTGTGAAAGGACGGCACACGTTTGAATGCCTAGGGGCCGCTATATAAACCCTGTTATCGAAAAGATTTCTGAAAAGTCTCAAAGATCAGAATTCATATCACGGCCGGCTTCTGACGTCGCCCGCCCTGCTTTGCCACCTGGCTCTGCACCCAAAAAAAAAAATGCTCAAGGACCCCCCCCCCCCTCATCAATGTGGTTTTGAGGGGAACAGGGCAAGTTCCAAGGCTGGAGCCCCAAAATCAAGGAGGGAAAGATGGAGGCTGGATGCAGGCAGCCAGGAAGAGAAAGTCAAGCTCAGTTGTGTAAGCAGATCACACCTGCTGTGCTGAGCCCGTCTGCTCACCAACCCCCCCCCTTCCCAAATTTCTTTACATCACAGTCCGGGGCGGGCAGAGGGGTCCCCAAGGAAGTTTGGGGGAGGTCAGGGGAACAAAAAGGCCAAGCAGCTCAAACCGGGGTGTCAGGAGTGTGAAGGAAACTCGGGAGGGGGGGTTGTTGGTGTAGAATTAAGCTGCATTTGAAGGGGGCAGAAATTTCAGAGAGATTCAACTGGAAGTAAAACCCACAGGTTTCCCCCCCCCTTTTTTGGCGGGGGGGGGGAATCTCAGAGGATGGTCACGCCACCCCAATTTTGCATCCTCTTTCTCCTTTTCCCTCCCTCCTTTGCCACATCAGGGTATCAACAACAGCCCTGGTGGGTTTATGTAACCCGCTCCAGACTTCCCAAAACAGGTATTTTAAGAGGCCATCCACAGCGCATGCAAATCAGAAATGTTGGATAGCAAAATGGGGAGGGGGGAGAGAGAGATGAGGAGGGGAGATGGTTTTGCTGGCATGCACATACTCCCCCCCCCCACTCTTAAAAGAGGCGAGGGAGAGCCCAAATGCCAACCGGTCGCCTGCCTGCCAACGACACAGAACGCCAACGAAAGCTTGGTACCCCTGGGGCAAGAGATAAGACCCCTGTTTCCTCCTCCCCCCCCATACACACACATGCTCCCCCAAAAGATTGGGGGGGAGGCACGAAGGGCGCAAGGCACGTACTGCTATAGAGGGTGTCGATCCAGGAGAGGCGCGGAGGTCCCCGCTGGCTCAAGGGCTCCATCCTACTTCAGCGATGATGTTGCCGGAGAACCATCAAATCCCCCGGCAGGAGAGCATCTCTAAACAAAGGGAGAGGGGTTGGGGGGGGGGAAGCTGGGGAGCCGAAATGTGGAAACGCAAGGCGCACGCCGGGAAGAGGGGTGCGATTTGGAAGCTGGATTCTTAAAAAATAAAAATAAAAATAAAAATGGGGGGGGTAAGAAACGCACAGAGAGAGTAGCTTCGGGGAGAGCACCGAGCGGCGGCGGCGGGGGGGTGGTGGTGGAAGGGTTCAGGAAGCTGCCAGGGAGGGAGGCTGAGGATGAAAAGGATGCAGCTGCTGCCAGAGTCAGAATGGAGCTCACATGCTCGCTGGTGGCAGGGGTGGCGCTGAAGATGTGACAGCCCACTGTGTGTGTGTGTGTGTGTGTGTGTGTTTGGAGGTGGAGTAGGGAGGAGCTGTGTTGGGTGGGTGGGTGGGGGGGACACACAGAGAGAAAGCAACTTACTTCCCAGGGTGTGAGGGGGAGGGAGAGCCCTATCCGCCAATGGCGAGCGCACAAGTCCCCCCCCCACCATGCTCCCTTACGCAAGGGAAGGAGATGGAGGCACAAGATGGGGAGGGGGGAAGGAGGGAGGGGGGCCGCCTGTGCCCTGCGGAGGGTGTCTGGGGGAAAGGGAGACAGACAGACACACACATACAGAGGCAGGCAGGCAGGCCGTCTCAGGCTCTGGCCCACTCTGGAGGGAGATGCATGTTTGGGGGGTGGGCTGCAGCTGAGAGGTTAGAACATCAGCATTGCATGCAGAGGGTCCCGGGTTCAGGTCCCAACAGCACCTCCAGGTATGGCTGGGGAAGCCCCTTCCTAAAACCCCGGAGAGCTGCTGCCAGCCAATGCAGGCAGTACTGAGCTACATGGACCGGCAACTTCATGCGGTAGAAAACAGCTCAATCTGCTTAAAGCGTCTTTTTATTTCGAATCCTGAGGACTAGCATAATGATTCTAGGGGAAGAGCCGCTGGGGCAGACCCCTGTCTCAAACCCTGGAGAGACGCTGCCTGTTAAGGCTGACAATACTGAGCTAGATGGACCACTGCCTACTGAAACCCCTTCTTAATTCAGAACTTGGAGGACTAGATTTTTATTTTTATTTTTCAGGGGAGTTCAGTGGGAGAGCAGCTGCTTTGCATGCAGAAGGTTCCAGCTTCAGCTCCCAGTGGGGCTAAGAGACCCCCCCTCCTCCCTCTAACCCCAGGGAGCTGCTGCCAGCCAGTGTATGACTCAGTGGAAGGCAGCTTCCGGTGCTCCTATTTCAACCCTGTATTCAGAATCATGAGGGCTAGAATCTTACGTTGCACTTTGGGGAAGGATCAGACCTGCTTTGCATGCAGAAGGTTCCAGGTTCGATCCCTGAAGGCATCCCGAGGTTGGGCTGAGGAAAACTCCTTGCCTGAGGCAGAAAAGCAGCAACCCTCCCTTAAGAATTCATCCCCCAACATGTGGAGCTTCAGAGGTAGACTGCCTCTATCTCAGGAGGCTCCACCATGGACTGCGAAACCCAGGTGTTCTCCGCCTGAGCTATCCTGATAGGTACCAGGAGTAGCCGTTCTGTGGCCCTCCCGATGCTGCTGAACTACAACTCCCATCATCCTCTCTGGCTGCCGACCATCCTGGCTCACAGGGCTGATGGGAGCTGGAGTCTGTCAAGTCCTCGGAAAATGACCAGGGTTCCTCATCCCAGCTTTCGATGAGGAAAATCCACTTTGCTGAACGAACTCCTTGGCTACAGGGCAGGGAAATCTGTGGGTGCATCCCTGCACCAGATGTGGATGAACTACAACTCCCATCACCCCTGACCTCTGACCTTAATGGCTGAGGATGGTCTCGGGACCCCTGAAGCACAGTTCCCAGGATTCGTTAGGGGGAGGACGATGTGCTTTAAATCTATGGTGTCCACGCAGGCTTAATTGGAGATTGAACCTGGGACCTTCTGCATGCCAAGCAGCTGTTCTGCCGGTCACAGACTCTCAGCCTAACCTACCTCACAAACTTGTTACAAGAATCAACAAGAGGAGGACGACCACATACACACCACCCTTAGCTCCTTGGGGTACAAATGCAACAAATTAAAATGAATTTTTAAAAATGCCAGGATACCAAACCGCATTTCTGCCTCTTCCAAACCATCCATGTTTTCTCTCCGCTGGGCGGCAGAGAACGGAACCGGTGACCAGGGCAGCTGCTCGGCATGCAGAAGTTCCCCAACTTTGATCCCCACCTATACAAGGGTCTCCAGTAAGGAAGTCTCTGTTTGGGACCCCAGAGAGCAGCTGCCGGTCAGAGCAGACCGCACTGGCCTTGATGGGACCGATTCAGAGAATCCTGGTGTGAGCAGCTTTCGCCGTTCAACATGGAGAATGCCACGCCCACCGTGGCAGCAGACCAGGAGCCACAAGGAGGCCAGCTCCGCTCCCCCACCCCACCCCACCCCCACCTCTACGTTTAGCCCAAGGAAACGCACAAACGCCAGGGAGCCATCAACCCCAATATGTCACAGGGCCAGCCAAGCGTTGCGGCGCGGAGGCTGCCTTTGACGAGAGCGCTGTCGGCCGGTCCGTGCTGGAGGCAAAGCGCTGGCATGGGGCTGCTCTCCTCCTGCGCCCCCCCCCCTTGTCTCTGCATCTCCCACCCAGGCAGACATCTCGGGGAATACCAGCAGCAAGGATAGAAACACAGAATTATGGTAGAGTTGGAAGGGGACCCCCGGTGGTCATCCAGTCCAACCCTCTGCAATGCAGGAATCTCAACCCAAGCATCCCCAACAGGGTGCCGTGCCAACCTCTGATTTAAAACCTCCAAGGAAGAAAAGGCCTTCTCTGTAAAAAGCAGAGTTCTGGGATCCTTTCACTCTAGGACCGGTGACTTCGCCACCCCCCCTTTTCAAATGAAAGCTCAAGAGTTGGCACACCTGCCCAGGAGCGCCACAGCACCTGTGGGCACCTGGTTGGTGACCCCTGTTCCTGGGGATTTCAACCATCAGCATCATGGGCTGCCCACCGGCCAATGAGCTTTTCCTACAAGCCCACCCAGCAGGGACGGTTTTCTGCTCACACAAATGCTTATCCGAAGATAAAGGAGGCGGAAGACGGGCAGACGGGAACCCCAACAGTCCTGGGACACTTCAGGTATCTGAAGAAGTGTGCATGCACACGAAAGCTCATACCAAGAACAAACTCAGTTGGTCTCTAAGGTGCTACTGGAAAGAATTTTCTATTTTGTTTTGAGTCCTGGGACACAGACTCCCTTTCCAAAATAACACACACAACCCGGCGATGTCCCCTTGAAATGGCAAAGTCAGATTTAGAGGATATTATTATACCAAAGGACGCGGGTGGCACTGTAGGTTAAACAACAGAGCCTAGGGCTAGCTGATCAGAAGGTCGGTGGTTCGAATCCTTACAACGGGGTGAGCTCCCGTTGCTTGGTCTCTGCTCCTGCCCACCTAGCAGTTCAAAAGCACGTCAAAGTGCAAGTAGATAAATAGGTACCGCTCCGGAGGGAAGGTAAACGGCGTTTCCGTGCGCTGCTCTGGTTTGCCAGAATCGGCTTTGTCATGCTGGCCACATGACCCGGAAGCTGTACGCCGGCTCCCTCGGTCAGTAAAGCGAGATGAGCGCCGCAACCCCAGAGTCGGACACAACTGGACCTAACGGTCAGGGATCCCTTTACCTTTGCCTCTATTATACCAGAGCAAGTGATCAAACCAACCCACCTCAACAGAGCAGCTTTGGGTTGCAAGGCTTGGGGAGAGAACCTGAGTCAGTGTGGTGTAGTGGTTAGAGTCCTGGACTAGGACCAAGGAGACCAGGGTTCAAATCCCCGCTTGGCCATGAAGATCACTGGGTGTGGCCTCGGGTCAGTCCCTATCCTTCTCAGCCTAACCTACCTCACAGGGTTGTTGAGAGGACCAAATGGGGGAGGAGTGCTCCTTTGAGGAAAACAGGGATGTAATTGCAACATGTAATAATAAATAACACAGATCTATAAATTATTACTACCGTATTTTTCGCTCCATAGAACGCACCGGACCATAGGGCGCACCTCATTTTTAGAGGAGGAAACAAGGAAAAAAATATTATTCTGGTTTTCCTCCTCTAAAAGCCCTTTTTTGTGGTTTTTTTTTTTTTTTTGAGGATCAGCTAAAAGTTTTGCAGCTTTTTTGCAAAGGGAAAAGCCCTGGCTTTTTTGAGGATCAGCTAAAAGTTTTGCAGCTGTTTTTGCAAAGGCAAAAGGCTTTTTTTAGGATCAGCTAGGTTTTGCAGCTTTTTTTTTTTGCAAAGGGGGAAAAGCAAAGCTCCTTTTGCAAAGGGGGAAAAGCAAAGAGGAAAAGCCCCATTTTTATGAGGTTTAACTCACATTTCTGAAAAATCTTAAGGAAAGGGAGCCATTTCTACAGTTTCCAGACAGATAATCTAATCAGCCAGTCACATGTCCTGGGGAAACAAACAACCTCCCTCTGCAGCACATTCAACAAAGGAGGGCGGGGCTGAAAGGGAGCCGGGACTCTTATCTCTCTCCCGATCTCTTGCTGATCAGCTGCTGAGCGGGTCCTTTCAACACTCCCTTTTCTCTTTGTAAAATAAAAAGCATGATCCTCTTTTGGCCCCTGGGCAATTCAGCTCCAGGGACCACCATTCGCTCCATAAGACGCACAGGCATTTCCCCTTACTTTTTAGGAGGAAAAAAGTGTGTCTTATGGAGCAAAAAATACAGTAGTACTTGTTCAATTTATATGCCACCCTTTATCAAAAGATTTCATGCCAAACAATGTCTGAGAACGGCAAAATATTAGGATTTTAGAATATTAGAAAACTAGTAAAAATTATCATAAAAAGGGATTATTATTGGAACAGATCTAGCCAACGGCACCCTGATCCTTCCAGGGGGGGGCCTTCCAAAAATGTGGATCCGAAACCAGCAGATAAGGGAGAACAGCAAAATATTTGGATCTACCAAGCTTGTTATCTCCTGGAGGGCAGAACTCGAACCCATGGCTTCAAGTTACAAGAAAGGAGATTCCGGCTGAACATCAGGAAGAACTGCCTGACAGTGAGAGCTGTTTCATAGCGGAATGGACTCCCTCGGGAGGTTCTGGACTCTCCCTCCTTGGAGGTTTTAAAGCAGAGGTTGGATGGCCATTTGTCCTGAATGCTTGAGTTGAGATTCCTGCATTGCTGGGGGTTGGACTAGATGACCCTTGGGGGTCCCTTCTGACTCTACAATTCTGTGAAAACTGCTGGCTGCCTGACTCTATGTCTCCCAAGGGTGATCTCTCTCTCTCTCCCCACCCACCCTCTCCTCTGCCACCTCACTCACTGACTGGCAGTGCCTCTTGACACCCTCCAAGTGAGTCACGAGGGAGGGGGGGCAATGAATCACCAGCAGAAGGTGGGAAGGGGGGGGAGAACGTGCCATAATTAGCACCCAAAGATGCCTGCGCAAAGGAGACAGATCAGGACAGTGTCTTTACTCTTTGGTTGCCTGTGTACAAACACCACCCTCATCCTCAAGAGACGACAGAAATAAAGGCAGATTCACACATTCATTTCTTTCCGGGGGTTAATTCTTACATGCCCATCAGTTGACTGCAAGGCACTTAAGGTGGCAGGCAGGGATATGTCGTCCCCCCCCCCAAAAAAAAACCTTATCCTCACAACAACCCTGCGAGGAAGGCTAAGTTGAGAGGGTGGAGACAGCATGCTGCTGGCCCAATATCAGTAAACTCAAGGTAGAATCACAGAATCACAGAATTGGAAGGGACCTCAAGGGTCATCTAGTCCAACCCTCTGAAATGCAGGAACCTTTTGCCCAATGTGGGGCTCGAACCCACGACCCTGAGATGAAGAGTCTCAGGCTCTACAGAATGAGATGGGGTACATATGTTCACTGCCCCCGTTTCCACATTTTTGTAAGGTGCTTGGAGGCTCCTTAGGGGTGAAGAGACTAATGAATTGAAGAAATTAGTAAATAATAATAATAATAATAATAATAATAATAATAATAATAATATCACAGCTCTGCTCATAGACCAGCACTAGTCCAAATTCAAAGTGTTCCCATTGGGATATAAGGCTCTTAACAGCCTAGGACCGGTTTACCTGCAATATCACCTTGGCCCATAGATGCACTTTGGAACTCCCTGCCTGTTGACGTCAGGTCGGAGCCTTTGCATTTTTGTTTTAGACAAAACCTATCCAAAATGTTGGCACATTTCAATCTGGGTTTCGGTTTATTGTTTGTTTTAATTGTGCGGTTTTTGTTTCATTTGTTGAAGGTTTGGAATATTTATTTTCATTCATAAAATTTACACACCGCTTGTTTGATAATAAAGCCTCAAAAGTGGTTTACAAAGAAAATAAAAGTAAATAATTATAATTAAATACAATTTGAAACTTTAAAAACAGGAATAAACCAAAAACAGATTAAAAAGCACACCAACATTCTACAGGTCCCCATAGCTGCTTTTAACTGTTTTTTTCTAAACTATTAATTCATTGTTTTATTATTTTCACAAACTGCTTTGAGGTTGCTGGGTTTGGGTTTCTTATTTATTTACAATTAAGCGGTACATATGTTTGAGAGATTATACTTTCTTGGGCTCCATGATAACTGCAGATGGTGACAGCAGCCACGAAATTAAAAGACGCCTGCTTCTTGGGAGGAAAGCAATGACAAACCTAGACAGCATCTTAAAAAGCAGAGACATCACTTTGCGGATAAAGGTCCGTATAGTTAAAGCTATGGTTTTCCCAGTAGTAATGTATGGAAGTGAGAGCTGCACCATAAAGAAGGCTGATCGCCGAAGAATTGATGCTTTTGAATTCTGGTGCTGGAGGAGACTCTTGAGAGTCCCATGGACTGCAAGAAGATCAAACCTATCCATTCTCAAAGAAATCGGCCCTGAGTGCTCACTAGAAGGACAGATCCTGAAGCTGAGGCTCCAGTACTTTGGCCACCTCATGAGAAGAGAAGACTCCCTGGAAAAGACCCTGATGTTGGGAAAGATGGAGGGCACAAGGAGAAGGGGACGACAGAGGATGAGATGGTTGGACAGTGTTCTCGAAGTGACTAGCATGAGTTTGGCCAAACCGCGGGAGGCAGTGAAGGATAGGCGTGCCTGGCGTGCTCTGGTCCATGGGGTCACGAAGAGTCGGACACGAATGAACGACTGAACAACAACAACAACATGCTTGATAAAATTCACCCACACCTTAAGGATAGCAGCTTCTTATGGCCGAGGGCGTCATGAAGTTAAATGCTGAATATGTTTCTGTATCTTCTACCAAACTGATACCCTCCAGATCCTTTGGGAGTTGCAGTTCAAAACATCTGGGGGGCGTCAGCTTGGCGAAGGCTGTTTTGCTGTGCTGCTTCAAATTGCTTTTATGGACTTTTCAGATATAGTGAGCCAGGCTCTTCTGCTTGCAAAGGATGTTCTTGGCCACCAAGCTACAGCCCCTCCCTACGTCAGCAGCAGGAACCCAATCTCATCTCTGTGGGAAAAGCAGCATCAGACAAGATGGGCCCTGGATAAAAGGCAGATTTCTTCCTTTTTCAGTGCAAAAGGACTGGAGTAAAAAGCCGTGGCAGCTTTGCATGCCAAGCAGGGCTGGGAAAGGCTCATCCTGAAACCCTGGAGGGATGCTGCCGGTCAGTGCTGCTAGCGCTGAGCATTTCCTGTTCAGCCATTGATTCAGAACCAGGAGGACTGGAATATTGGCTTGACCACAGCTCAAGGGTACGAACCCCGTTTTGTATGCAGAAGGTCTCAGGTTTCATCCAAGTGACATTTTGCTTTCCCCAGACAGTGGTCTCTTGGTTCTCAAATGCCTTGGTACTCAAACAACTTGGAACCCAAACACTGGAAACCCAGAAGTGTTCCGGTTTGCGAGCTTTTTCCGGAAGCCAAACGTGCTCCGTTTTGAGTGTTACGCTACTGATTTGAGGGCCACGCTTCCGTTTTGAGTTTGACGCTGAAGTCTGTGTGTTTTTATCATTTCTGGTTTTGTTTTGTTTTGGCGGCTCTTTTCGTTTCGTTTGTGTGACTACGATTAATCCATTTTGCATTACTTTCTATGGGAAAGCGCACCTTGGTTTTGGAAAGGACTTCCGGAACAGATTAAGTTTGAGAACCAAGGTACCACAGCTGCCCTATAGGAGAAGTACAATAGGAACATAGCTGTCAATTTCCCCCCCTTTTTAAGGGAAATTCCCTTATTCCAAATAGGATTCCTCGCAAGAAAAGGGAAAAGTTGACAGCTATGAATAGGAAGCCAGTGTGCTGTAGTGGTTAGAGTTTCGCACTGGCACCTGGGAGATCAGGGTTCGAATCCCCATTCAGTTACAAAGCTCACTGGGTGACCCTGGAGTCAGTCACAGCCTCTTCACCTACCTTGCAGGGTCACTGTAAGGATTAACTGTGGAAGGGGGCGAACCACATACTCCTGGGATAAAAAGGTGGGCTACAAATCCAGAAGTAAGTTCTTCTGTTTACCTGCTTAAGGCGGCTGGAGGGGCCAGCCAGGTTGAGATGTCTGTCACCAACCTGGCATCCTGAGATCTCCACATGGCCACAATTGGTCACAGTTGCAAAACGCACCTGGTTAATTTCTAACCCTGGCTCTCTCTGCTAAAACACCCTCTGTGCATGCTCAGGAGGCTTCCCACTTCAGCTGTGCCTTCTGGCTTTCAGAGGTCAGTTCTAGGGCCAACACAAAACTGTTATTGATGCGGCAAAGGCAGAGAGGGAGAGACAGCTAATCGATGGAAGGCAAACCTCTAATAAAACAAGAACCGAGAAAATGCAGAGAGAGAGAGAGAGAAAGATAGAAAGAGAGAGTCCACCTTCTCCTCCCCTTCTTTACCACAAGGCCCCCAAAGCCCAGGCAATTACTGGTGGGGGAACGAGAACTCAGAAATGGAAGCCACCAAGTGCAGGTCCGGTCCGGTAAAATTATATATTGTTACTTTTGAGAAGCTCTCTGGCCTCTCTGCCCTTAACAAGCTCCAGGCCGCCACCTTGTGGCCCAAAGGGATCCATGCAATAGTTTTTAGATTGGTCCAGCTCTCTCCAGGGAGAGGAAGGGAGCCCATCACCAGTTGAATAGCTGCCTGTCACATTCCCACAAAAAGGGAGTCCGTGCCTTCCCCCCCCCAAAAAAAGTGGGGGCTAGGTTTCTCTACAAAGAACCGGCCCAAACGTGTGACCATCATGCATTTAAAAACTCTTTATTATTTTTTAAGGTTGCCGTTCCCGCCTTCCAGTTTCTACCTTTGCTCTGCGGAAGCTCCTAGGCCAAACACGCAAAATATGTGTGCCCAGGAACTTTGGTAGCTTTTGCATGCTCTAAATAACACTTTTTTAAAAAAAAACACCCCAACAACTTGAAACTTGACGCGAGAGTTTTGCGGGTCTCTGAGCTGCCTTGGGCCCAGGGCCAAGTGCGGCCCTTAAGGCCCCTCTATCTGGCCCCTGGGACTCCCTTCCCTCCCCAGGCTACACCCTTCACTGGCCCTCCTTCGCACCCTCTTGAGAGTTTCTGATGGGCTGGGGTTGTCGGATCTGTTTTTCGATATATGTCTATTTCTCGCTCCCATGGGAGGCTGCGGTGGCCGCAAACTTAAATGGGCAACTTCGTGGAAGAGAGGGCTATCGAAGGCTACTAGCCCTGATGGCAAGGCTCAGCCTTGACCGCTGGAGGCAGCAGGGCTCCTGCATACCAGTTCCTAGAAGCCACAGGAGGAGAGAGCTGCTGAAGATCACAGGGCAGTTTGCAATATAAAAACACAATAATACATAACAGAATGAATCCCAGTTCCTGGAAACCTCAGGAGGGGAGAGGGCTGCTCTTGTGCTCAGATCCTGCTTGTAAGCTTCCCTCTGGGGCCTCTGTGAGAGAACAGGATGCTGGCCTAGATGGGCCATTGGCCTGATCCAGCTACAGAGCTCCTCTGGTGGAACCTCCATGCCCAGAGACAGTCTATCTAGGTTCTTAGGGACATTTGGCCACTGTGGAGACAGGAGGCTGGAACAGGTGGGAAACTGGCCTGATCCAGAAGCCTCTTCCTATGTTCTCATGGTATGTTTTGCTGTTTATTGATTCAAGGTTTATCATATCTGTATTACTATTGTCTGTATTCACATTAGGGGAAAGTAACTGCCTTCCTGTTCCAGAAGGAACAGCTACTATTGGTTCATTCAAGTTGCTGTATTTGGATCCTCGGTCATTGGTTCCCACCAAAAGGCAGCTTTGTGATTGCTTGAGATTGTTCCCTGCGAAATGTATCCTTTCTAGCCAGTCTTTTGTCCCTATAAATGTAGCCTCCCTCTCCTCAGTTCCCCAGTCTTGTTTGCCTGAATAAAGAGTGTTACATGAAGAAGCTGTCTCCTGCCTGCTATGTCAGAGAGCTGAAATCACTTGCTGAATCACTATCCCCATGCTACATTTTACACTGCTTTTTTACACTTGCTTTTAATAGACGTTTATTGCAAGTTGCTTTCTGTTTTTCTCCCCCCGAAAAAAGCAATAGATAATAACCATCATTTTGATAAGTGAGAAGGCATCCTTCCCGGCCCTCCAAGACCTCGTTTCTGCTTTTACCATCGGCAAAAGGCTTTCGCTTCCTTTTGAGGGGGACGGGGCAGCCAAACCGCAGGGGCGCTGCTCGGAGGCAGGTGCAGAGACCACCGTTTCCTGAGAGAAGCGTTGGCAGCTGTGGAAGTGTTGCAGGCCACCCCCTCGGCCTCAGAGAGGAGATGCTGTACACAGCAGCATCACCAAGGAGCCATCTGAAGTTTTTAGGTGAGAGTTCTTCAGTAGCGTCAGACTTCCCCAACCAGCTGCCCTCCAGGTGTCGGGAACTACAACTCCCATCAGACCCCAGGAGTCCCACGTCATCTTCCTTCTGCCGTCTACGCTCTGGTAACCTCTAGGCTGGATTACTGCAATGCGTTACACGTAGGGCTGCCTCTGAAGACAGTTCAGAAGCTTCAGCTGGTGGCCAGGTTGCTCACTGGGCCTAGAAGGTTTGAGAATATAACGCCAATCTTGGCCCAACGGCACTGACTGCCAATTGGTTTCTGGGCCCAATTCAAAGTGCTGGTTTTGACCTAAAAAGCTTTAAATGGCTCAGGACTGCAATCCCTCAAGGACCGCCTCTCTCCTTTTGAATATCCCCGGACCCCGAGATCATCATCTGGGGCCCTTCTTTGTGTGCCTCCTCCATGAGAGGTCCAGAGGGCAGCAACACGAGAACGGGGCCTTTTCGGTAGTGGCTCCCTGCTTGTGGAATGATCTCCCCAGAGAGGCTCCCCTGGCACCTTCACTCCATATCTTTAGGTGCCAGGCAAAAGCCTTCCTCTTCTCCCAGGTCTTTGGCTGATTAAACGATCTATGGCCTTTTAAATGTGTTTGGCAAATGGGGGTTATTGGTTTGTTTCATTATGTGTTTTGAGTTCTCATTCTGTATTCTTGCGTTGTGAACTGCCCTGCGATCTTCAGATGAAGGGCGATAAAAACAATTTAATAAATGGTAATAATTATAATCTGGAGGGCAGCAGGTTAGGGAGTGTTGCTCTAGGGGTGCCACTTGTGCTCCAAACTGACCCCCGGAAACCCAACAGGTCCTTGGAAGCCCCTTTGAGGGATGACACACTAAATCAGGGGGAGACACACACACACACACACACACACACCAGGAAGTTGCTTTAGCAAGAGGTCAAAGGGAACCAGACCGTTCCTAATCACCTCTAAAGCACCAAGTCCAATATCATGCACCTAAAAAAAAAAAAGGAACTTAAGGCAGAGCCCCAAATGCTGCACCCAGAGAGGAGCTCACCTGCTGCAACTCTGCGAGAGTGCCTGCTCTGGTCTGCTGCCAGTCCATCTCTGCTGGGGGAGGGATAATTTGTCCACTGTCACTCTGACTATTCCCCATGCTGGGATGAGGGGAAAACACAGGACCTCAGAGAAGAGGCGGCCTGCCGCAACTCTGCACAAGTTGCTCCAATCAGGAGGCAACCCCCCCCCCGAACGGGACCTCAGAGGGCATCTAGTCCAACCTGCTTTGGAGGCAGAAAATCCACTGCAGCAGCATCCCTGATGGAAATCTTTTATCTGCTATCCTTTGGGGACAAAACAGAAAGCAACTGGCACACAACGCAGGAAGTCAGACCACTGGTCCATCTAGTAGCTCAACACTGTCCACACTGACTGGCAGCAGCTCTCCAGGATTTCAAACAGGGTGTCCTTCTCAGTCATACCTAGCGATGCTGGAGATTGAACTTAGGTGCTCTACCACTGAGCCACTGCCCTTCCCCTAAAAATAAACCAAGTTTCCAGTCCTCAAGGTTCTGAATTCAGGGTTGAAATAGCAAGCCTTGCTGGGTTCATCTAGTTCAGTATCGCCTACACTGACTGGCAGCAGTTCTCCAGAACCCGGAGATGCTGCCGGGTCCTTCTGCATGAAAAGCGAGGGCTACAGCCCTCCCCCAAGGGCTCTGCCTCCCTGCCACTCCTGGCTCAAGCTTGATAAAAACACACAGGTAGGCATGTTAACACCCGCAGGGTGTAGCAGTTGCCGTGTTGCCCTGGAGGCAAGCAGCCCTGCTCCACTTCCTCCTTCTCTCCTGAGTCAACAGCCCAAGCACACCCAATAAACAAGTGCTGTTTGCTTGGCACGAGGGGCGTGGCCAGCCTCTCCCCAGGGTGGCAATGGCACAGCTCCACCAAGGACGGGCGGAGAGCAAGCGGGCAGGCCTCCAAGGAGGCATTCCTGGGCAAGCAAGCTCCCTCCCTCAGGACTGCAAGAACTGCGTAGCCTTTGAATCAGGCCAGGGGAGAAGTTTAGGACCAAGGGCTGAATGTGGATCCCGGTCTCTTGAGCTGGTCCCTGGACACACCCCTCACCAGCCCTGATTCAGTAAGAATAAATACAGCCGTACCTTGGTTTTCAAACAGCTTAGTTCTCGAACGTTTTGGCTCCAGAACGCCACAAACCTGGAAGTGACTGTTCCGGTTTGAGAACGTTCTTTGGGACCCGGACATTCTTTGGAAACTTCCTGCAGCCAATCAGAAGCCACGCTTTGGTTTCTGAACGTTTTGGAAGTCAAACAGTCCTCCGGAACGGATTCTGTTTGACTTCCAAGGCAGGGGCGTAGCAAGGGGGGGCGGGCCGCCCCGGGTAGCGCCCTGGGGGAGTGACACTCAGGGATGATGGGAGCTGTAGTCCAAAAGGGGCCGCAGTTTAGCTCGCCTGCATTAAACTATGGAGGTTTTAAGTCCCTCCGGTTTTGAAGGAAAAGCAACCAGGACACACTCCAAGGATGGGAGAAAGCCCCTGAGCATTGCAGAGGTAGCCAGCAGGCTGGGTGGCCAAAGGGGCAAGGAGATCTCTGGCAAGGTCAGGCTGGAGCATCTTTCAGCTCCAGGCAACAAAGCCTCTCCATGCGCCCCCAAGTGGTGAAACGGAAGTACCGGCACCTGCATCGGGCTAAAAACCCGCCCGGCCCAGTATCCTGTTTCCAGCAGAGGTCAGGCAGATGCCTCTGCGAAGCCTGCAAGCAGAGGACAAAGATGGCAGATCTCTGACACTTCCCGCCCCCATCTGTGGTCTAGCAGGCCTCTCCTCAGTTTTGGGTTTGCGCACTAAAAATAAAGAAATCACAAGCCAATTAAAGCAGACCATTGCGCGCGCGGGGGGGGGGGGTGGAAATAGAGAGAGCAGCAGCACCAGCTCAGGAAATTGTCAACTGTGGCTTTGCTGGCAAGGCAAAAGATCGCCAGCACGATCAGATCACCCGTTTCCTTGCCGACCTTCTGCAGCCGAGGCGATAACAAATTGCCACCTGATCCACCTACAGCCCTCTCTCTCTTTCACACACACACACAGCCTGCAGAGCAACTAAAGCCCCAAGTGAAATCCTTGGCCAGCTGAAAGGATGTTTTGCTCATTTCCCCCCCAGCCAAGCCAGCACCCTTGACACTCAGAGCCTTGCAGATTAATCAACTCAAGTGTGTGTTGATTAATCTGCTGAACAATCAACTCAAGCGGGTGTTGACTGATGAATTATCTCTCTACGTTATATACGTATGGGGTGGGGGAACTGTTTGCAGCCCAGGGGCCACATTCCCCACCTGGGGAACCTTCTGAGGGCCAGCCCTCAGTGGTGGGTGCTAGTGGTGGGTGGGGCCAGAGGCAAAAGTGATTGGAAAAATGCCGGCCGGTTTTTACACACCCAAAGTTCCACCTCCCCCCCCCCAATCCAGGCAAGCCAAGAGCGATGGTCAGAGCTTATGACGTAATAGGAGAGGTTGGTCTTTTAAAGGTGGGACACAGCCCCTTCTTGCAAGAGAGCCACGCATCTGCGCTCAGAGGGGAAGCGATAATCCACAAGGTCAAAAGTGGGTAAATCAGAACAGTATTATAAAAACAATTGCAGCTTTAAAAAAAAAAAAAGTTCACACAATCAGTGGGATTCTTTTTTTAAAAAAGCACACACCCAGATTTCAAGAACCTGCAAGAAACAGAAGGAGCCAAGCAGGTTTCCCTGGGGAGGTTTTCCATAGCCAGAAGAGGCACCACCAATAAGGCCCCTGTCTGCACTAACCCTCTGCGCCACTTCATTCAGCTGGTATACATGAGCCAAGACCTCCTAACTCCATCTTAAAGTTTGGGCAGGTAAGAATGGAGATGGTGGCCTCTCAGGCAACCTGGTCTCAAGCGGTTAAGGCCTTGAAATGCTACTACGCAGCTGCACATGGAGGAGGAATCCCGTTTGGTGCAGATTTACGAACAGGACTTGGGGGTTCTGACCCAATCGAGCTTTGCCCTCCATTGGACCATTCACTCTCCAGTGGCTCTCCTCTTGCATCAAGCACCTGCTGGTGTCTGCTTGTGCACTGTCAGTTTTTTTTCATTTTTTAAAGGAAGCCTGAGAAATTATATGCAAAATTACAAACACACACACACACACACACACACACACACAATGAATATTATCTGTACAAAAGAGCCAAAATTCAGACCGTATTATATTTTCGCAGCCTAATTTTATAAATACATTATATCTTCCTATGCACATAAAATATAATGCTGTCATCAAGCAGCCCCCACTGGAGGTGACACATTATACGAGGCATCCAACTGTCAACTTTGTTGAATATTGCTTTTCAAGAATCTCAGCCTTTTAAGATTCCACTGGGCACTCCCCAGAACATGCATTCAATTGCCTTCCCCCCCCCGCCAGGGACTAGAAACTTGACTTCCTACAAAAAACAAAATTAAAACCAAGTTTCTCAGGAGGCTGAGGCTGCAGTCCTATAGCTGCAGGCAAATCTCTTAAACTCTTGGAGGCACCTGCAAGATTGCACTTTGACTTCTGCACCAAGAAATTGAAAGAGTTTGCCCATTTCTGCTCTGTAATGGCAAAATGCTGAAAGAAACACTCTCTCTGGCTCTCAAAGCTTTACCCAAAGGTCAGCAGAGCTGTAAAGAACCAGCTCAGCTTATAAAACTACGACGTTAAAAATAAAGAAACCTGAAAACAGCTAGAGATAATGAATTTTCAGAATTGGACAGCAAATGCGGTCATCTTGATCAGTGCTGGGGGACCCTGCAGGTGTTGCTGTCATATAATATTTTATTTATGGCCTTTATATCCCACCTAAGGAGCTCAAGGTGGCGTACGTGGCGTTCCCCCTCTTCTCTCCCATTAATCCTCACAACAACCCTGCGAGGTAGGCTAGGCTGAGAGAAGACAGCGACTGGCCCAAAGTCACACCCAATAAACATTTAGGTATTTGTTAAGATGTGCTTTTTATATATGTGAAATTGGAATCAGAAGAAATATAGGCTACAGCATAATAAAGTTAAGTGAAGAGAGGATATAAGAAGTTGAGATGTGGAATTTGATGTGTTATTTGATAAGAATAAGATTTAAGACTTAAGATATGTTGATTATAATTGTAAGACTAAGATCAGGTGCAAGAAAGTAGATTTTACAATGTTACAAAGTTACTAAAGAAGATTAGAAAAGAATGCAAAAGAGAGGATGTGAGGAAGTCCCAAGTTTAGAATTATAAAGAAGATAAGGATGAGTAAATAAGTGTTTTGTTTGTGTGTAGTTTGTGTAGTTTTTTGTAGTGTATGTATTTGTATTTTGTGTATTTTTACCGTTAAAATCCAATAAATTCTTATTTAAAAAAAAACCACAAAGTCACACCCAGTCAGTTTCATGGCCAAGAGGGGGAGATTTGAACCCTAGTCTCCCAGGTCCTAGTCCGGCATTCTAACCACACTGGCTCTCCCTTGGTGCCACCGCTGGGAGCTGCAACCCAAAGCATCTAGAGGAAGCCAGGTGAGTGACGGCTGGCCTAAAAGGATGCCAAACACAGTGGAAACCTAAGCAGAGCTTGGCTCTGAACTGCCGCAGGACGCAAACCTGCCAAGAGTGCTTTTAGCTAATTAAAGAAAGAAAGAAAGAAAAAAGAGTGTCATTTGGGAGCATCAATATATAGGACACAGGTCAATAGCCTTGGAAGAAAACCTCCCTCTCAAAAGGCACAGCTGTACCACCATCAATTTGGCAATGCGGACCGTGACCTCTGGAAAGAGCTGGCACAGGCAGTGCTCCCCACAAAGGCCAGATTCAGCTCAAATACACCCAAGTTCCTCCAGGATAATACAAAATAAAGCTGCAATTTCCTGGTTAGGAAAGGAACTAGGTGGGTTGGGCAACTTGCTTCCCCCCCCATCTCACACACAAAAAAGAAGTGGGGAGGGAATTGGCCAAGCAGCATCAAAGAATCTCAGCTTTCCTTAAAGAGTAACTGAGCTACAGTTATGTATCTGACAACAGCCGCAGGGATGCTGCTAGCCCAGAGATGGAAAGAAGGAAGAGTCCCTGCCAGAGAGGAATGGCAAGCTAAGCCGAAAACGGCAAAGTTGACTGGAAAGCTCAGGAACCAAGAGGAGAAAAACTTTTTGAAAGAATGGGGGGGAAATTATCATCTATTTAGGAGACCACTGTAAGCAGATGGAAATATTAACAGGATTCTAATTTCACTTCTATCGTAACAGATTCTATGGATAATATGGATGGATACAAAATATAGATTATATGCAGTTTTAAATGTTGATAATAGGACCCATGGAGGGGAGGGGGGAGTCTGGAGAGTCAGAGAAATCTCTATATACAGATATGTATTTGGTATTGTTATAAATTTATATTTGCAAAATCAAATAAAAACGATTTCCAAAAAAAAAAAGTTGAGCTAGTCCCTGTGGTTTCAAAGTTGAAGATGAAACTAGTGCAGCCCCAAGGAAAGAAGCTTCCGACAGTGGAATGGACAGGCTTGGAAAGTGGGGGGGGCCATCTGTCAGGGGTTCTTTAGTTGGGATTCCTGCTTTGCAGGGGGTTGGACTAGATGACCCCTTGGGACTCCTTCCAGCTCGATGATCCTACGATTGTATGATCTGGCTGCTCTAGACAGCCCCAGGTGTGCACAGGCGCAAACACACAAACAAGCAACAACCCCGCGGGAGGAAACCAGCTGAAAATGCATTCCTGACCCATTTGGCTCAAGACTGCCTACTCTGTCCGGCAACGGCTCACAGGGGTTTCGGGGAGGGAGTCTCTCTAGAAACGCCAGTGTGGATTGAATCTGGGACCTTCTGAAGTCCAACGGCGAAGGCAAAAGAAAACGGGTTGCCTGGCGCTGTTGTGAGCTCAGGCGACTGACAGGTGGATGATCCGAAGCGTCCCACTTCAGACTCTCCCCTCGTTACTAAGTGAATTTTTAATCAGGTGTTCTGGGTCAAATTACAATGCACCCCACCTGTCCCTCTGAGGTCCGTCTGTTATTTCACTTCCCTTTTATTAATAATCTGGGAATTTCTTAGTAACAGGAGTTTTCCTGTCCAGCGGCCGTGGCCGGTTATATCCTCTGCTCTGGGCTTCAGGAGTTAACCTCTCCTTTGCCTCCAGTTCGGGGTCTCTCCTTATTAGATCCCCTCACTATATCATTTACTGTATATACTTGAGTATAAGCCTAGTTTTTCAGCACATTTTTTGTGCTGAAAAAGCTGCCCTCGGCTTATACTTGAGTGAGACGGGCGGTGGGGGCGGCGAGAAAGAAACCCTTTCTCTCCGCTCGTGCCGCCACCCACTCTCCCCAGTCAACCATTCCTTAAGAAGCATACAAGAACAGTGGTTCTTTACTCTCCCCAGGCAGCTTGTTCCATTCCTGAACTGCTCGCATAAATGCAAACTTGGCAAAGGAGGAAGAGAAAGGAGCAGCCCAAAGGGCTGCTTTTGGGCTGCTTGTTCCTCCTCCTCCTCCACAGCGGCAAAGGTGAATCGGCTTATACTCGAGTCAATAAGCTTTCCCAGGTTTTTGTGGGAAAATTAGGTGCCTCGGTTTATATTCGGGTCGGCTTATATTCGGGTATATACGGTAGCTAAGCCCTCTTAGCAACTCTGTGGCAATACCAGGGTTTCCGCCCGCTAGCCCCTCCTGAGGGAACTCCAAGACACAAACTATCCCCCTTCAGTATAGTTTTGTCCTTTCCCTGAGTTCAGAGCCTATATAACTCGCTGGACCAAATGAACAATGATATTTTCTTAGCTCAACAATAAGAGGTCTTTATTTCTTACAGAACATAACGGTTTCAGTGATGGTTCATAGGCTTAGTTTCATAACAGTGTAAACTCTTTCTTTCAGCAACATATACATATCTTCAATGATCCTAACCTAACCTAACATAAACCTAACCTGGCCCCACACCCTCCTTCTTCCAGTAACCAGTCTCCTCACACTCACGGCTGCTCCCTCCTTTTAAAGAGCGGAAGGTCCCACCTCCCAAGGGGTATCTGCCACTCAAACTGGGGTGCCCATTAACTCCCAAAACACCGTGGGTTTCTGAACATCCCCTAACTTAGATCTGATTCATTACATCGGCCAGGTGCAATTCCACATCCCTTCCATTGCATATTTTTCACCTAGCAATCGGCTGCTTGCGACCGAGTGAAGATGCCTGGGGTGCCAGAATGGTGCCTGACATCTCTACCATCTGGAGATCTCGGTGCCTAGCTTATACATCTGAGTGAGAATCCCACAAGCAGGACCTGAAAGCAGCAGCAACTCTCCTCACTTGCAGTTTCCAACAACTGGCATTCAGAGGCATTGACTGCCTCCAACAGAGGAGGGAAAACAGAGCCATTGTGCCTTGTGGCCAGTGACAGCCTTAACCTCCATGACTTTCCTTAACCTCAAAGCTGCTCATTCGGGCAACCGTCGTTCTCTCTGGTGGGAGCAAACAGCGTAGCTCTTCCTCTTGACTCTGCAGAATCTCTGACCTCTCAGCTTCATCAGACGACTCCCGAGTTGCATGAAAATTGAATCGCCTCCCACCTGCTCCTTGTTAATGGCGCCTTCTTCTCGCAAAGGTCTGCTGAGCTGCGGTTCTTCCCCCCACCCCTTACTATCAGGTCAGATTCTCTGCCCACCCAGGCCAGTGTTGCCTGCTCTGAACGGCAGTGAGTCTTCAAGATCCCCTGACGAGGCCCTTCCCACCTCTTGCCATCTGATCTGCTTACATTTCAAGCACACATTCCCCCCCCACACACAAAGAATTCTGGGAACTGTAGTTCACCCCCACAGAGAACTACAGTTCCTGCCACCTTTAAAATGCAGTTCCCAGGATTTTTCGGTGGAGGAGGAAAATATGCTTTAAATGTATGGTGTGTAGGCAGCCTTGGGATTTGGGGGGATTGCACCTGAGACCTTCTGCATGCCAAGCAGCTGCCCTGCCACTGAGCTGTGGCCTGATGGGATTTGGAGTCCGGCACCCCTTGCCTTGTGCCATAACATTCATTACTTCTGCACCAAGAGACTGAATCCCGTCTTAATGTTTAATTTCCCTCTAACTCCAACCCTCCCTGTAACCCCAGTTGTTTTGGGGGAAGGTGTGGTCACCCAGACATGAGTACAGGGCCCTCTGTACATGCTCAGGGGCACCTTGGGTTCACATTACTGCAAAGACATCGCTATATTGAGTGTTAGTGCTGAAAACCGGCTTGGACACCCCAGGGCATTTCCAGGGGGGAGGAATCCCGTAACCCCCTTGAAGCGATGTGTGCGTAGCTGAGAGAGGATTTTCCTCTAGGGGCCAAATTAAAAACCGGGGATAACATGCTCTTCCTGAAAGCCCTGGACCTATTAAGCTATTTTGACAGCGGCATCAATCCTGCTCTCTCTGAGGAGCTGCCTCGGTCTTCCCTGGAGAGGCTTTGCGGCTGGCAGGATGAAAACAAACCCAAGACTTGCTTTGAGCAATGGGCTAGGTTCCAGGTCTGATTATTGAGGCTGAGCTGGGGGATCTGTGAGGCTGGGCTGTGGGGAGGTTTGCACTCAAAAAACTGTTGTTATTTGTTAATATTATTATTATTATTATTATTATTATTATTATTAATTTATTGATTGATTAAAATTGTTTGCCTACTGCTTTATCATAAAAAATACACCAAAGCAGTTTGCAACTATAAAGCCATAAAACCATGCAATATAACCATAAAAAAGTTTAAAGAGGGCATCCATTAGCCTTTGTCGAAGGATGTATTATTAATTTCCTGCAGAGGCACTTAATTTGTTATTGTTATTTATTTATCAAGGGATGTTGATTCTCCAGTAAGTTAAGGCAGCAGTGTTAGAAACTCAGATATATAAGCTAGGGGCAAATGGCTCCTTAAACTAAGGTTACAGTCGCCAAAATGGAGTATCAGGTGACAGACTGACTGTGATTGATACTCAGTTAAACATCTGGTTAGTTTATATGACAACCTTGAATTAGATTAAGAACTTAGAGAAGAAAAGTCACTTGATCCAGGGACAGTCCTCACATATATACTGTATTGGCTTATTCCTAACTTTTTTTCTTAATGGTGACACGGACCATTCATAATGTAGGAATATTCTTCGCAGCTGTGAGCAGGGCAGTGGGGTGGAGTAATTGGAGACAAGCTACAACAATTAACTATAACGTCTTCACTGCTCCTGCTCAGGGTGCATTTTGGTTCCTGAAATTCATTCAGATAAAATATAAATGTGATAATTCTACAGGATGTGGTCTTAGTGTGTGAAAACAGTCCAGATCCAATGATCCTCGGGTAGGCAATTCCAGATGGAGATTGTTAGACACCATCCTGCCGCCCGGGCATCCTCACTTAGATAGCTTGGCACAAAATGCGCCTGGCGCCAGACACCCCCAATGGGCAACCTGCAAGCAGGACCTGAGCAGAAGAGCAACGCTCTCCCCTCCTGCGGTCTCCAGCAACTGGCATTCAGAAGCATCGCCATCCTGGCTAGAAGCCAGAGACAGCCTTATCCTCCATGAGTGCTAGATAGCCCAAAGATGTAGCTCAGCACAAGGCAGTTAAGTCCCAAAGCTGTGGTCATATCCCAGGAATGACACTGTTATAATAAAACGGGACATAGCCAAGTCACTTCAATGGAGCCTCCCTGGCCAGACGCAGTTTACCACAGTCTTTCTGGAAAATGAGAGAGAGGCTGAGGGTGGGGTGGGGCGTGCCAGGAGGACCCCTTCTCCTCGCCCGGAGACCTACCTATGGACGAAGCATCCTCGTGGTCGGAGCTGGTGCAGCTCAAGTCACTGCTTCCTCCTCCTCCTCCTCCCGCTCTTTCGGGGTCGCTGCTGCAGCCGGGAGACTCGTTTTCCTGGACCAGGCGCAGGTGGCGCTCGGGGGAGCCGCAGCCGTCGAGGAGCTCCCGATTTGGGGGGCGTTTCCAGAGGCGAGGGGGCGGCGGCGGAGGCAACCGCCGGGCCAACGGGGGCTCCCCCAGCGCCGAGTCGTGCGCCCTAGGCGCGCCGGGGCTGGAAAGACCCCTCGGCGTCTCCTTGGGCGCGCAGGGGCTGGACGGGGCGGGGGGCTGTCCTCCGCCTCCTTCTCCTCCCCGCCGCTGCAGCGCCGCCTCCAAGTAGACCACTTTGAACTTCTCCTCCTGCAGGGCCCGCTGGAGCCGCTGCAGCGTCCGCCGGCACCGGCCCAGCTCCTCCTCCATGGAAGCCACCGAGTCCAGGCGCAGAGCCGGCGCCACCTCGCCGGGGAACTCGAGGCGCCAGTGGTGCTCGAACTCCATCGCCGCTCCTTCCCCTTCTCCCCCCGGGTCCCCCATGGCTGGGCGCCGGGGCCGGATCGGGGCCTCCCGGGGCGGAGGGTACCTTGCCGAGGATGGAGAGCCTCGTCCCCACTCCTTTGCGCAGAAGGTGTTCGCCCGTCGCCTCCCCCGGAGCACAAATAAATTCAAACTTTCCCCAAAGTTTCCTCCTCCTCCTCCTCCTCCTCTTCTCGCTTCGGGAGCTTCTTCCGCTCTCGGCGCCTTAGGCCAGCCCCTCTCTCCGGCCGGAGGGATCCGCCCAGCGGGCGGGGCTGCAAAGGCCGTCCCAGGCTGCCGTCCCAGGCCCTGGTGGGCGCTGCTTCTGCGTGCGAGAAGACGGCGCAGGATGCGCGGTGCATGCGCTTTCTGGAGAGCAAGAGTGGCTGGGACTCCCCCCCCCCCATTTTTTTTTTCAAACGTGAAAAAAGGGTCTGAATCGTTTCCTCATATTTCTAGAGAAATGTGTGTCTGGTTGCCTTACAGGGTTTCCAAAACTCGGGTCTCCAGCAGTTGTTGGACTACAACTCCCATCATCCCTAACTAGCAGGACCAGTGGTCAGGGATGATGGGAACTGTAGTCCGAAAACAGCTGGAGACCCAAGTTTGGGAAACCCTGCTTTCCGAAGAGAGCTTGGCGGCTGCTGTATCAGGAACAAGGGGGCCCATCTCGTCCAGCTTCCGCGGCGCCCAATCAGGTGCCATCTTTGGCCACCTGCTTCCACCACCTCTGATCGCTCACTGGAGCGTGAGGCAGTGAGATACACATGGATACAAGGAAGAACCTGGCTGCTAGATCAGGCCCAAGGGCCAGCATCCTGTTCTCTCAGTGGCCAAATGCCCCGAAGAACCTAGGAACCTAGATAGACTGCCTCTGGATCTGGAGGTTCCATATGAAGAGCATTGCAGCTAGATCAGGGCAAAAAAAGCCCATCTGGTCCCCCAGCACCCTGTTCGCACATGGGCCAAACAGGTGCCACAATGGAAAGCCCACAAGCAGAACTTTATCGCAAAAGCAACTCTCCCCCCGTCTTGTGATTCCCAGCAACCGACAGTGGAGGGAGAACATAGCCATTGTGGCTAGAAGCTACTGATAGCCACTCACCTGAATGTCTTTAAAAGAGTAGACTAATTCATGGGGGATAATAAGGTTATCATTACCTCATGTGGGCATGAGTTCCGCAGTTTAACTCTGCGCCTTGCGAAGGACTTTCTTTTGTCTGTCCTTACACTTCCAACATTCAGCTTTTAAACCTCTCTAAAGATCTCCATTTCTTTGCTCCAAATAGTAGCTGAAGGGTGTTTTCAAAAGGGTGCTCTTTTGTGGGATGGGTGCATCTCAAGCATGCACATTTTCTGGCGACATCACTGTTGCAAAAAAAACCATGTACTCAGAAAGCTCTGAATAAACAACCCAAAACTGCTGCCAATGTTCCATTTGCAAAATCTGAACAATTAACACACACACACACTTTGGAAGCAGTCTGAATGGAACCCAGATCCTACTATCCATTCAGACTGTCACATAAAATGCGCAAACTCAAGAGATACAAACTGGGAGGCAGTGTGGAGTAGTGATTAGAGTGTCAGACTAGGACCCGAGGGAGACCAGGGTTCGAATTCCCGCTCGGCTAGGAAGCTCACAGGGTGACCTAGGAGGCCAGACACTGCCTCTCAACCTAACCTACCTCAAAGGGTTGCTGTGGGGATTAAACGAGGAGGGGGAGGCGGACCTTGAGATCCTTGGGGGGAAAAGGGGAAGTATAAAGGCACTAATCAAACAAATAAGACCAGACACTTAGCTTCTTAGCTATTCTGAACAAAATGTGCTTCAACTCCCTTTCTTCATGCCTGCTCAGAATCACCCTCTGTTCCCATCGCCTCCTCTCCCTCCTCCTTCAACCCGACCAAATTTGGACTGTGCGCCCGGGGTGGGGGGCCGCATTCCCTTCTGAGCAACTTCATGAGGGCCACCTGCCAGGGGTGGGCGGGGCCCGAGGCCAAAGGGGGCGGAACAAGTGATGCAAGTCCCCCTGTTGTCTCTCTGAATTGCTGCTTTTCGTGCCCAAACCGTCTCCCAGCATAATTCGCTAACCAGGTTTAAACAGTCGTAATACAACAGCAGCCCGATGAAAACTTCTCATGTTAACCCACCAAGCAATCGGCTGATTAGTAGTGCCTGACAGACAGTGTGGTGAAGTGGTTAGAGTGCTGGGCTAGGACCCAGGAGCCCAGGGTTCAACTCCCCCACTCGAGGAGACCTTGGACCAGTCGCTGCCCTTCTTAGCCGGACCTACCTCACAGGGTCGTTGTTGTGGGAATTAAACGGGAGGCAGGGAGAACCATGTACACCCCCTTGAACTTATTGGAGGAGCATGCAATTAAGAAATAAATAAGTCGTTCCTAATGAAGTCCCAACAATTAAAAAACATATACTGTACAAGAACACATGCCAAATAACAGCTAAAGAAATCCGGACATCTCCAAAGCAAAATTATGACCCCCGGTTAACCTCGTTCGTTTTTTAGTAACTGAGGTTGGGGGGGCTGTGTGGTGCCCTCCCCCCGCTCTGGCACCCTGGACAGCACCCCTACATCTCCACCTGAACTCCTGACCCGGCCACCTCCGGTCTTCTCCATCGCCTGCCATCGCTGTCATCCACGGCAAAGACGCTTACGGGACAGCGCTGGAGAGACAAGGGCTGCCTCTTGATCCGCAGCGGAGGACAGACCCACACCGACACCCCACACGGTTTAGGGGTCTCGCTCTCGCCTCCCGACTCTGGAGTTCACCAGCCTGGAAACCAAAAGACGGGGGTCCTCCGCCGGGTTATTCCAAGGGAACCACCTCGCTCCTCACCGCCTTCCACCACAACCCTCCGTCCTCGGACTTCTGCAAAAAAGGCCCCCTCGCTCGCTGGAAGAAGGTCAGGCTCGCTTTGATGGAAGCAAATCAGCTGGTTGCTTTTCATTCATCGAATGCCATTCAAGAAATGGACCCCCGAGGCTCGCAACAAGCGGTCGGCGGTCGGTTGGGAAGCGGCACGGCACCGGTGCGCACATCCGCAGGCGCGCAGGGAGACCTTTCTCTCCCCGGTTCCCCCCCCCCCTGCGCTGCCCCACTGGATCAAATGAAATGGATTGGATGCAACCAGCTGGCTTGAGGGAGGGGAGGGAGGTCTGCGCCATAAACAAGCCTTCAGTGACACTGGCTAAGTGTTTTCCTGGATCTCCTCCCAATGCTGATGGAGCAATATTTTTTTCCCCTTTTTCCTTTTTAACTCTGCCACATGCATTAGAGCCAGCTTGCTCCCTGGGGGAATCTGCTTAGCCCCCGCTGGACGCGTGCCAAGGACGTGTCTCCAAAAGCGGCTCAGCCTGAGCAGCAAGCAGCCGAAGTGCTTAGCAAAATAATAATGGCAGGTGTGTGAGGAGGGCCAGGGTGGTGGAATGGTTAGAGTGTTCGACTAGGACCCGGGAAAGACCAGGGTTCGAATCCCTGCTCGGCCATGACGCTTGCTGGGCGACCTTGGGGGCCAGTCCCTGCCTCTGTCAGCCTAACCTACCCCACAGGGTTGTTGTGAGGATGAAATGGGGGGGGGGGAGGAGAGCCAAGTACTCTGCCTTGGGCTCCTTGGATGAAAAGGCTGAATATGAATTGGCACCCATCTGTCTCTGGAGACAATGAATGGCGGAGTGTGCTTTGGGGGTGAAGACAAACTGTCAGAAGGTTGCAGCGCCTGCTGTGGCTGTAGAGACCGATACAGGAGAGACATGTTTTGTTGCAGCCGGGGCAGAGGAAGGCGTCCGGTTGTGCTCCTGCAGATGCACCATGGCGTTTCTTCTCTCTGTGCTCCTCCCAGAGGGCATTCCTCCTCTGGTCACTGCCATGGATGCACAACTGGACCGCCTTTTCTCCAGCCGCTGCGGTCATCTGCAAGTTCCCTGCAGCCAGACCACATTAGCTCACAAAACACCTGAACTTCCTAATTCTCCCACCAGAGAGAGCCAGAACACAAAGCAACCGTCCTTTCAGGGATGGCAGCGGTGGAAATCCAGAGTCACCAAAATCAATGAAAAGGGAGTGTATTAAGGAGGGGCCCATCTCTCCCCCCCCCAAACTCTGATGGGTTCTCAATGTCTCCACCAAGCAAGGCGATTGGATGAAATGAAACAGGCACATTTATCCTGCATAAACTTACAGCAGGGTGTGTGTGTTTTACCACCCCACAGCAAAGGCTGAGGAGCCCCCGCCTCCCTCAAAGAGAGAGAGAGAGCGCGCAAACGTGGCTCGCTTTATGTATTTACTCATTTATTGGACGTTTGTCAGCTGGAGCGATCGGAGCAACTTAACTAAATTAAACCGGCTAACATACAGTGGGAATTGCACGAAATGATTTAGCCTTGCTGGCATCCAGTTTTGCCAAGGCGGTGGCGGGGGGGGGGAGCACATTTCCCATGACATAGTTAGCCCAAGCCCCCCTTGAAAAAAATAGATGCCCCCCCTTGTCAAAACCACTTGCCACAGAGGGCGTTCACCCACACCCAGCTGTTGAGGGGCAGGGTCCATTTAGCCTGGGGTGTGTGTGTGTGTGGTGTCGCCATGTTACTGGATGCCCTGCAGGAATGACCTGGCCACAAACGATGAGAGAGGAAGAATGAGCAACCTAACCCCCAGCTGAATATATTCCCCCGCCCCCAAGACCATGTGGCAATGGTGTTGATCCATACACAGCCCCCCTCCAAAAGTCCCACAAGTCCCAACAGATTCACATTACTTCTTCATGCTGCGCATAGTTAAACTATGGAACTCCCTGCCACAGGAGGCAGGGATGGCCACCAACTTGGATGCCTTAAGAAGAGGATTAGACATATTCGTGGAGGAGGAGAGGGCTATGGATGGCTGTGCTCTGCCTCCACGGCTGGAAGGAAGCCATGGTTCTGAATTCCGGTTGCTGGAACCCACAGGAGGGGAGGCGGCTCTTGCACATGACCCGGACCCTGCTTGTGGGTTCCCCTTGGGGGCATCTGGTTGGCCACTGTGAGAACAGGAAGCAGGGCTAGATGGTGTGATCCTGCAGGGCTTTTCCTGGGTTCTTTGATTTGTGAAGAATGGAGATCCTGGAGCAGAAGAGGCAATAGGGTTTTTAATGCAAAGCAGCTGCTCTCTGTTGGTTGCTAGAGGGGTGAGGAGGCGACCCATTTGTGTGGGGCGATGGGCAACCCAGATTAACGTTCTGCTTTGCCTGTGGCTGAAGTGGCTGCTCCACAAGAGAAAACAGCCCCAGAGGGAGGGGAGGGAAGGGGAGAGGCCCCGGCTTCTCAAAGCACACTCAACAGGGACTAGCCCCTTGGGGGCAGCCTTTAGTTATAGGGAGTGGAAGCACGATAGATTGGCTCTGGGATTAGGGACAGAGTCTCTCAAGGTCTGCAATCAAAGCGTAACAGCAAGGAAACCTACCCTAGTGAGCTGACAGATATTTGAAAAGGGCAGGGGGTGGTGTTCATAGAGATGTCTTCTATCCCTGCTTGATCGCTGATTTTTTTCTTTGGTGGGGGAGTCCTTGTTAGTGGCCCCCTGTGGCTCAGGTGCACAGCTCGGATCCACCGTAGAAGAGATGACTGTAATTAAGCGGCAGATATTCATAAAAACTAATGGTGCGCTTGAGTGGAGCTTCCATGTCCAGATGCAGTTTACCCCTGAATACTAGATGCTAGGGAAACAACCATTGAGGAATGGTTGCTGTCTTATTGTCCAGCTTCCCAGGACACCTGGCTGTCCATCATCGGAAGCAGGATATCCGGGTGGGGGGTGATGGAGTTAGACAAATCCTGATGTGGTTCAAGCCTTATTAGTATTATTACTATTAAAAAAAACCCAAATACTTTGTCTTATTGGCCAAAACAAGTTTATTATTATTATTATTATTATTATTATTATTATTATTATTATTATTTTGCTAGTGCCCCAAACCTGTTTGTTCCTGCCTCACTTTACACCCCTGCTAAACTCAGGTGCCTGTCTCTTATAATTCACTCAGCCACCCATCCCCACTGCCCCTACATGCCCCACATATTCAGAGCTAGGAGAGGTCTTTCTCGGAAAGCTGTCTCCCCCCCCCCTTCCCTGAACCACAAGATTTACGGTGTGACAAGAAATCATCATGACGCTAGGTCCGCCCGCCACCCATTTCTGGGTGCTCAGGCTTGTAAATCTTGCCAACAGGGTGGAAAGCGATAAATCAAATTGGGGGGGTGGAGGGGGAGTTCCCTGCCCTGAAACACACACACACACACAACAAAATGCTATATTTTCACAAAACCTGAAATGACAATGGCAAGAAAACTAGGCTGCGTACGGGTTTTGAGAGCCAAGAAGAAAATAAATGCCGATGGAGACATAAAGTACAGGTTTAAGTGGAGCCTCTAAGTTCAGCAGCAGTCTACCCAGTGTTTCTTGCAGGCAGCAAGAAAGGAGTCAGAGATGGGGACGTGATAGAAGTATAATAATGCATGGCATGGAGAAAGCGGATAAAGGAAAGTTTTCTCCCTCTCTCCTAACACCAGAACTCAGGGAGGTCCAGTGAAGCTGAAGACTGAGGGCAGATAACCTAATAAAGAGTAATATTTTAAATGTGTTTGTGGGAGGGGTGGTGGCTATTGGTTTTTTTCTGTTTTAACTATTTATTTGTGCTTTTATCTTGTGAACCGCTCCTGAGATCTTGCGATGAAAGGCGGTATATAAATCTAATAAAACAACAAGATAATAAAAATGAAAGGCAAAAGAAAGCCCTTTCTCATACAGCGCATAGCTTGACTGTGGAACTCCCTCCCACAAGACGCAGTGATGGCTTTAAAAGAGGAATGGACAAACTCATGGAGGAGGAGAGGGCTACTATCCACAATGGTTGGAGGCAGCCGCGCTTCTGAATCCTGGTTGCTGGAGACCACAGGAGGGGATAGTTGCTCTTGTGCTCGGATCCTGCATGCTGGTTTCCCTTGGGGGCACCTGGCTGGCCGCTGTGAGAAGAGGATGATGCCGGGTTCGATGGGCCATTGGCCTGATCCAGCGTAGTCTCTCTTTATGTCCTCATGTTCTCCCTCCTGCCTCCCTCTCCCCAGCTGCAAGGTGCAGGAATTTGCTCAGGGGGTCCGGGCCACGCCCCCCGCCCAAGGACCAGGAAGGAAGGGCGGTTGCGAGACAGATTGGAGCAGGTGATAAAAGAGGCCGGGGAAATAATTTGCTCCCTGCAAACAGAGGCCTTCCTGTCCCCTTTTGGATCTGTGGCGGGACAAGGACCTCGGGGCAGGCAGTTGTCTGGGCTAGCTGCCACCCGGCTTTTGGGATCGACATTCCTAGGAGAGTTGGAGGTGGGGTGAGAGCAGGTAGTTGCAACCCCCTCCCTTTTAATCAATTCGTTTCCCCAAAATGAACGTGCATCAATTTCAACCTCTCCGTCTTCCTGAAGGAAAGTCGTGCGCTGAGCTGCAAATGTGATTCCTTCTAGTTCCGATGCTCTGCTGGAGTGTGCTGTTGTTGCAATTGTTGGAGCGTATCACACTGATCATGGCCTGGCCTGCCGAATAGCTCCTGGGCCCGATTCAAAGTGCTATAAAGCCTTAAACAGCTCAGGACCACAATACCTCAAGGATAGTATATACCTCTCCCCATATATACTGCCCCAGACCCTGTAATCATTATTTGAGGCCCTTCTTTGTGTGCCTCCTCCACGTGAGGTCTGGAGGGTGGCAACATGAGAACAGGGCCTTTTTTGCAGTGGCTCCCTGTTGCGGAATGCTCTCTCCAAGGATGTTCGGCTGCTGCCTTCATTATACATCTTTAGGTGCCAGGCTAAAATGCTCATCTCCAACCAGGTCTTTGGCTGATTGATATTCTACAGCCTTTTAAATATGTTTGAGGGATCTTATTGTTTTGCTGTTTTTGATTAAACCATTTATTTGTGTTTTTAGCTTTCATTTCTATCTTGTGAACCCCCTCGAGGTCACGTCTAATAAAGAATGATAAATAACAGACACCCTTGCTGCAGTCAAAAGGTGAGAAATGAGTTTGTTATTTTTAAGGTCTTTATCAGCTTCAGAAAATAAATTTAAAAGTGCCAGGCAATTGGCCCTTTGCACAAACCTCTGGAACTCCCTGCTACAGGAAGTGGCAACAGTCACTATGCTCAACTGAAAATATGCATAGGATGGCACTCCTATGCATGAGTTCATGTGCAGGGTTGCACTGAGGATAACGTAGGGCAGGGGAGAGACATTCAATGCCCCCTTGATCTCCATGGAGGGAATATAATCATAATAATTTATTATTTGTACCCCGCACATCTGGCTGGGTTTCCAGCTTCCAACAAAGATTAAAAATACATGAAAATATCACACTTTAAAAACTTCCCTGAACAGGGCTGCCTTCAGATATCTTGTGAATGTAAGATAGTTGTTTATCTCTTTGACATGAGATGGGAGGGCGTTCCACAGGGCGGGTGCCACCACCGAGAAGGCCCTCTGCCTGGTTCCCTGTAGCTTTGCTTCTCACAGTGAGGGAACTGCCAGAAGACCCTCGGAGTTGGACCTCAGTGTCCAGGCTGAATGATGGGGGGTGGAGACGCCCCTTCAGGTATACTGGGCTGAAGAGCTTTCAAGGTCAGCACCAACACTTTGAATTGTGCTCGGAAATGTACTGGGAGCCAATGTAGGTCTTTCAGGACCGGTGTTATGTGGTCTCGGCGGCCGCTCCCAGTCACCAGTCTAGCTGCCACAATCTGGATTAGTTGTAGTTTCCGGGTCACCTTCAAAGGTAGCCCCACGTAGAGCACATTGCAGCAATCCAAGCAAGAGATAACCAGAGCATGCACCACTCTGGCGAGCCAGTCCGCGGGCAGGTAGGGTCTCATCCTGTGTAGACAGCTGCCCTGGATACAGAATTAACCTGCGCCTCCATGGACAGCTGTGAGTCCAAAATGAAGGTGAGAGATGCAATACAACCTCAAACAAAAAAATGTGAACAAAACTGACAAATTGCTGTGTCCTAGTTGTTAGGCCCACAAACCCGAGAGGCCGCTCCTCCAACCTTTTATTAGCCTGTGTCTGATTTGTGTGCAGTAATTGATCACAGCAATTACTACCTGTTCGGTTTGTCTCTTGCCATGCTCCTGTTTGGACCTTTTGAAGCCATGGCTAATTTCAGGGCCTGCGTCCAATAAATCAGCTGTAGGGACCCCCGAGGGAATGAGGAGGATGGGAAGGGAGACTTCAAAGGGAGGCATGTTTTACACCTGCCTGGTTCTTCGCGGAGGCTGGAACCTCGCCTCGCCAAGAGGCCCAATTTATTTTTCTTTTTTTTAAAGAAATTGGTGGTGGAGGAGAGGGGTCTAAATTAATAGCTAGCCACAGACATCTGGGAGAAAGGGGCTGGTGATTTAAAGGCCGAGTCTTTTCCTGGGAAGGCACCAAGGTGCTTATTACAACTTTCGGAGGGTCGAGGGGCTGACGGGAAAGGAAATTGCATCCTGAGTGTAGGCAGAGCCTGGCTGCTGGATCAGGCCCAAGGGGGCCCATCTAGTCCAGCAAGACCCAAGCAGAACAACAACTCTCCCCGTCTGTGGTTTCCAGCTCCCGGCATTCAGAAGACTTGCTGCCTTTGTCCGATGTGCTGGATTATGATAATTTATGTACACTGCAAAAGCATTTGACTCATTCCACAGTACCGGGAGTTCTTGTTAGGCCGCCCACCCTGCAGTGTAGGCAAGGAACTCGAGTTGGAGGAGAGGGTGTGACAAAGAGGCAGAGTGTTGCAGGGAGGTGGGGAAATCTGGTGTCTACGCAAACGGCTTCCTGAATAAGCTGGTGCCCCTAACCCCAGGATACCTGGAGGCTGGTGATAAAAAAAGGCTACCTGGGACTGGATTCCACGTGCTATAATTAAATCTCAGCCTCCAGGAGTTTGGAGGAGGAGGAGGAGGAGGAGCTTGGTGCACAGCACTGTCCAGCAAAGATCTGCACAGGAGGAGGGAGAGAAATCTGCACAGAGAGGCTCTCCACTCAAAAATGCCCAGAGCAGCCCCGGTGAGACTCATGAACCACCTGGAACAGCAGGACCCCTGGGAAGGAGAGGCACGGGGTGTGCCCAGGCAACGGACCCGCTTCCTGCAGCCTTGCAAGGCCAAGTCCTCGGCCTTCCCTGGAAACCCCGAAGAGGCCCCAGAGAAGCGCAGGGTCCGGCCCATGCGCTCCAAAGCCCGGCGCATGGCCGCCAATGTCCGGGAGCGCAAGAGAATCCTAGATTACAACCAGGCCTTCAACGCCCTGCGGATGGCTCTCCGCCACGACCTGGGGGGCAAGCGCCTCTCCAAGATCGCCACCCTCCGCCGCGCCATCCACCGGATCGCCACCCTCTCCACGTCCCTCCGGTCCGGGCCTGCGGTGGGGTGGTCCGGCTGCGCCCACGCTGAGTGCCAGCTGACCCGGGGCGAAGGCAGCTTTAGGGGCAGCCAGCCCAACTTCTTCCAGCCTCTCTGGGATCCTGGATACAGTAAGGGGCCTCCATTTCAGCCCAGTGCGACAGCATGCATGAAGTGCCTCGCCGAAAACACTTCCCATCACTTCGTAGAAAACCCCAAAGAGGGCACTTATGGATCCAGCCCTGCCTGTTGTCCAACCGGCACCCTCCTCCTGGGGGGCCGAGCCCCCTACCAGCAAAGACTTGCAGACGGCAGCATTCAAAGTTGCCCTTCTGGGCATTTCCACTGGAAGTACGGCTTGTTCTGAGATGCGGACTCTCAGCCTTCTCCATCCTTGTGGTCCTGATGGTGAGGGCATGATCCTCTGCTTTCCCCCGAAGTTGGATCGGGACAGTTTTCCTAGGATCTCACATTGGCCCTTGCAGACTTAGAGAAGTTGTGTTCACGGGATTTCACATTTCCATGTTCCTCTGGCTGAGTTTGTAAAGGTATACAGATTGCTTTTTTGACTGTACCTTCATGGAGCAGAGACCTCTCTTAGGCGCTCCAGCTGATTTGTAAATATATACAGCGGCTTTTTGACTGCATGCTCCTGGGGAAGCTGTAAAATGCCATGCGCACTGATGGAACTGTATAAATATATTATATTATGATGTTCCAACCATTTGATACTGCAACAATATTTGTGTGTTTGGGATGTTATAGGTTCACTTTTCCTGAAATAATCTGATGCCTGCTCTGTCAGGCCGATGGAAAGCAGCTGAGAGGTGACAATATTTCTAAGGGGCTTCAGAGGGGCACCCGCCACCAGGATGTGAGCCCCAGATGGTTTTCCACAAGGGAACGTGGTCCTCGGACCAGATTTGGAAGCTTAACCACTACAGCTAGAAACACTGATTTGGGAATAAGCCCCACAGAACTCACTGGGGCTCATTTCTCAGTAGATATCCATGGGGTGGCACTTGTCAGCATCACTACAGTTCTGGTGCAACTGGAATGGTGGGGGGGATGCGAACCAGCCGATGTCTTAAGAAGGAACAGAAGGAGTCCAGCTGAGACACTCGAACACCAGTGCAGGCAGCAAAATAGGTGTGGTTTGTTTGTCTGTTTAGATCTGTTGGGGCATAAACTCCAGAACTTGTAATCCACAAAGGGTGCGCCAGGGCATGCTAAGAGTGCTGCAAGATGAAAGTTAATTAAATAACTGAAGGCCAAAGCATTTTGGGCATGTGTCCCTTTTCTGATTTCGCCTCTTACTAATCCACACTGTACTGGGGGATTGGGGAATGTGATGGCGATGGGAAGTACCAGGGTGCTGACGGATCAGGGATTTCTAGCTGTGATTCCTGCATAGCAGGGGGTTGGACTAGATGACTCTTGGGGGTCCCTTCCAATGCTAGAATACTATGATTCTCTCCGCGTGCGCACATACACACATGTGTGTCTGTTGTACCGCTCTGGCTTTGCCTCCTTCTAATTAGGAGAGATTTCCTACCATCGCACAGAAAAACAGAGAGACGGATGGATTTTGCTGGAGGCAATCATTATTTTTCTCATGCATTCTTTAAAAACATTCATGTGTAAGAGTGAAGATGGCCTCCTGTTTTAATTCAGAGATTTTTCTGTTGCTGTTTTTTTTTGGGGGGGGGAAGGATGAGCTTTAGCTATCTGGAGTTGGGAGACGCACTGATCTGCACCGATATAACAAGAGTCACTTGATAAAACCAGCTGCTGTGTTTCTGTGACGCTCCTTTTGCCTAGCCGCTGAGATCCCCGTGCAATTATCTGCAATGTACTTAACATTATCGGGATAGTTGTCGGTATCGTACAAGTTATCTGTTCGCTGTCCTGAACGGTGGTGCAATTTGTTTTCCCAAATCAATATAACCTCCTTTGTATTTCTGACCAGTATTGGGAAGGGCTGTAGCAAAGTGGCAGAGCCCCTGCTTTGCATGCGGAAGGTCCCAGGTTCAGCCCCCGGTGGCATCTCCAAGTAGGGCGCGAAATGTCAGGGCAGGTAAAATAAAGGACTTCTTCACACAGCGCAAACTATGGAACTCCCTCCCACAGGAGGCAGGGATGACTACCAACCCAGATGGCTTTAAAAGAGGATTCACATAGGAATTCATGCATTAGTATCGATGGCTACCAGCCATGATGGCTCTGCTCTGCCTCTGCAGTTGGAGACAGCAATGCTTCTGAATGTCCGTTGCTGGAAACTGCAGCAGGGGAGAGGGGTCCTGTGTTCAGATCCTGCTTGGTTTCCCACAGGCATCTGGTTGGCCACTGTGAGAAGAGGATGCTAGACTAGTTGGGCCAAGGGCCTGATCCAGTCATTATCCCCTGCCTGGAAACCGTGGAGAATCACTTCCAGGCAGTATAGAGAGCTAGATGGACAAATGATCTGACTCTTCCTATGTTCCTGTTTACAGGTGAAACTCGAAAAATTAGAATATCGTGGGAAAGTCCATTTATATAAGTAATTGTTTTCATTAGCTACTTGAGTTTAATATATGAGATAGTCTCATGACATGCAAAGTGAGATATGTCAAGCCTTTGCTTGTTATAATTGTGATGATTATGGTGTACAGCTGATGAGAACCCCCAAGTTGAGATTGTGAATTTGGGGTTCTCGTCAGCTGTACGCCATAATCATCACAATTATAACAAATAGAGGCTTGACATATCTAGCTTTGCATGTCATGAGTCTATCTCATAAATTAGTTTCACCTTTTAAGTTGAATTACTGAAAGAAACCAACCTTTCCACAATATTCTAGTTTTTCGAGTTTCACCTGTAGATCAGCCCTATATTCATGAGGACTGGAATCTTACTTTGTGTTACTTGCAGGCTTCCCATTGGGGCATTTGGTTGACTGCAGAATCCCGGAACATGTGCACCTTCCTACTATCCACAAATAGGTTGTGGGGCTCAGAACATCACTGTTTCCACAGTGCTTTCCTTCCTTCTTTGCAAAGGAGCCCTCCAAGGAAACAGCAATATGAGACCCCGGCGAAAGGCAGGAGATTCTGTTCTATTGAGCTTGACCCACACAAACTTCTGAGCATCACAGAAGTCTTCTTCAGGCAGAGAAGGGAATGGCATCAACGTTCCAACCCATTTTGTCCTCTGTATGATGCGGAAATCTTGCTTGGTAGCAGCAGGGGGGGGGGGGAGGAAATTGTAGATTCTTTTTGTGAGTGGGTGACCCAGCCAGAAAATTCCTCATGTGGCCCACAAGGTGGCACTCTGCACCAGTTCTAAACACATAGAAGGTCCCAGGTACCACCTCAGCATCTCAAGGTAACACAACAGTTCCAAAGCAGCAGCCACCAAGTTCAGGCAATGCTGAGCTAGGTGGACCAATGGCCTGATCCAGTATAAAGTAGCTTCCTCTGTTTCTATTTAATACAGCCTTTTATTCAGATCCATGAGGACCGGGATCTTGCATTATTTTTTTAGGATGGTTCGGAGGCACAGCACATGCGAAAGGTCGCAGGTTCAATATGGAACACCTGCAGGGAGGCTGAGAATGCCCCCCTGCCTGAAACCCTGGAGAGCCGCTGCTGCCAGTCAGGGTAGACAATACTGAGCTAGAGGGTCTGCTGACTTGGCCTAAAGCCCATGTTCATCATTGCCCGGGCACTTCCACAGCAGATGCAAAGCTGACGTGCTGGTGTGTGCATCCTGCAACAACCCCCCCCCCCGACTAGTAAAATGCTCAGCCCTTTAAAACTGGGGCGTGGTGCCTGCCTCATGATAGAAGATCAGTACAGAGCAAAGCAAGGCATCCAGGTGCTGAAACTGAGTGACATCGAGTTTTTCTCATGGGTGGCACTGTGGGTTAAACCACTGAGCCTAGGGCTTGCCAATCAGAAGGTTGGCGGTTCGAATCCCGCAACGGGGTGAGCTCCTGTTGCTCGGATCCCCTGCTCCTGCCAACCTAGCAGTTCGAAAGCATGCAGTGCAAGTAGATAAATAGGTACCGCTCTGGTGGGAAGGTAAACAGCATTTCCATGCGCTGTTCTGGTTCGCCAGAAGCGGCTTAGTCATGCTGATCACATGACCCAGAAGCTGTACGCCGGCTCCCTCGGCCAATAAAGCGAGATGAGCCCAGAGTCGTCCGCGACCGGACCTAACGGCTAGGGGTCCCTTTACCTTAAGAATGTTACCCCTGAAAATGGGCCAAGCCACATTCACAAATGGATGCCCCTTCATACATCTTTACAGTTTCCCAGGCTCTCACCTCCAGTTTCGGGAGCACTTTTAAACACTGCCATTTCCCATCTGGTCTTCAGACACTGTTGCTAAATGGAACCTCTAGATTCAGAGGCAGTCTATCTCTAAACGTCAGCAGCTGGGGAAGCAACAACCAGAGAGGGCTGTTGCCTCCACTGCCCTGCCCAGTGAGCTTCCTTATGGCGTCTGGTGGGTGCCCATGGGTGGGATGCTGGGGTAGAATCACTAAGGTTGGTTTGATCCATCCAGCTGAAGTTTCCTTGAGGACTAGGAACAAGGAACTGAGAAGGAGGTGTAAGGAAATAACTGCTAAATGCGAATAGGGAACTGAGATTTAGGAATTAGGGATAAGAAGAAATGATTTGAGTAGAAGGAGAGAAAGGAGACGCAGGAATAAGGAACCGGGAATAAGGAGCCAATTCCAACTTCCATCTGCCTTCTCCAGGGCTGCGGCTGCTGCTTCCCACCGGCCAAGTCCCCGCTTCTCCACCACACAATCCGAACAATCTGCCCATTGCCGGCGGTTGGCGGGCCGTGCCCTGGGGCGAGCGAGCGTCAGGGAAGGCGCTCTGGCTCCTCCTCCTCTCGCCTCCTCGGTGAGCTCACAACCCAGCCTGGGCGGCCCCTTCGACGGACCGGCGCGCAGTTGCCAAAGCGCGCTTTGGAGAGAGAAAGGCGAGCGCGGCGGATAAGAGAGAAGCCTGCGTGGCTGGGTCAGGAAAGCGAGCGAGCGAGCAAGAGGCAGGAGGAGGACGGAGAGAGCCCCCAGCACCAGGGCGAGGCGCGTTGTGATCCCGTCGAGGCGGCGCCCGCGGCTCCCTCCCCCGGACCCCCTGCGCCTTCGCCCGGATCATGGGAGTCTAAGCGCGGCGCAACCATGGCCATCAACACGGAGGCGCCGCTGGCGAAGGCGCTGGAGAACTCTCCTCCGCCTGTGGACTCGCATGAGACGGAGAAGCTGCTGACCGCCGTCGGGGTAGCCCCGAAGTCCTTCTCAGCCAGTGGAGAAGACGGCGATGAAGCCCCCGCCGGGGGCGAGGCCGAGCGCAACGGCCACCACAGCCTGCCTTACCAGTCCGGCTCGGAGGGGAAGCTGGAGGCCACGTCGCTCTCGCCGTCGCGGCTCAGCCTGGGGCGCGCCTCATCCACGGCCACCACCTCCAACCTCCACGAGCCGGGACGCTCGCGTGACTACCTCCCGTTGGCCATTTTCTCCTGCTTCTGCCCCATCTGGCCCCTCAACATCCTGGCCTTAGTCTTCTCCATCATGGTAAGCGACCGTTCCCCCGCTCCAGCGCGTCCCCTCGGGGCTCCGGCTGTGCGCAAAGACGCGCCGCCCTCGCCAAGTTCCTTGTGCGCCCTGGGCGCACCGGGGACATCGGCACTGCGTCGGGGAGTCGCGGAGCGCGGAAGTCCCCGGCGGGAACTTTGTAGCTGCGTTTAAAACTTGAGCAGAGGGCGTTGCATCGGGGAGAATGGAAGACGAGTGTCGGTAAGGGAGGGGTGCCTTAGTTTCTCCAAAAGTCTGTGAACTGCACGTTTTGGAGTGGACTGTTCTTCCAATTTCAGGAGGGACACGACTTTTTGGGGTGTGCGTGTGAGAGAGAAAGAATATGCAATCATGTGGACCTAGCTGGGAAGAGGAGGAGGAGAAAACAAAGAATGAATAATCGTTATTAACAACTTTCCCCTGCATAACAGAGTCCAAATACAGCAGCTCCCTTCCCAAATACGGGGTGGGGCGTGTGCGTTTTGTGGATTGGGGAGGGGGAGATGGGAGAAAGACTTGAACAGAGTGTGAGGATTTGGGGGAATTTAATAATATTAATATTATGCTAAAAGTGCCCTTTCAAATGTAGACTCTTGCTCACGACTGAATTAAGGCTGCGGTACCCTATACCCGCTGACCTGGGAGTAAGGCGCGTTTAATTCAATGGCAGTTCTGAGCAAAGATGCCGAGGATTACACAGCAATAAAATCAATTAAATTCGCGGGCCAAAATACGAGGGTTTTTGGTGGGGGGGGGGGAGGTTGGTTGGTGTGTGTGTGTCTAATTCCCTCTTCTGCTTAGCAAACAACGTTGATCAATAGCTCCAAACCCTGCCGCCCTCTTCCTTCCCATCCGCCCCAGCTAGACATGGGTTGGAGACAGATCCCACTTAAGTTAAGACGTGTCAAGAACAGCCTAGGCGTCTCTTGCTTGGCTCTGGATTTTGTCGGAGAGAGATGTAAAAAATTATACAGTGAGGAAATGGGGAGGTGGGCGGAATGGTTGCCAGAACTTGTTGCCATGCAATGTCGAAATAAAGAAAGACTATCCTGAGCATGCACAGAGCGCCTCTGATCACAAAGAACAAACACAAGCTTCTGCCACGGGGAGGGTAAGAGAGCTCAAAGGCCAGTTTCCAGAGCTGATAGATGCATCTTTGGTTGCATATTAACCTCTGACTGGGGGGGGGTGCTGCCCCCTTCCATTCCCATCCTGTGAGAGTGCACTTATTAGCAAGGTGAGGAGCAGACATGTGTTAACAGGCTCCCCTGCAAAGAATGGCAGCACCACAGCGGTCCAGAGAAAATGCTTCTGCACCTCAAAAAGGGCAAAAGTCTCCTGGTCACAAAGGCGTACGAACTAGCGGGGGTTTAGTGGTTAGCGTGGGAGAAACCTGGGTTCGAATCCCCACTTGGATATATGAAGTTCTCTGGGTGTGATCCTGGGGGCCAGTCACCATCCTCTTAGCCCGACCTGCTTCGCAGGGCTGTTGTAGGGATTAAATGAGATGGGGGAGAGCCATGGGTGCCGTCTTGAGCTCCTTGGGAGAAAAAGGTGGGCTATATAAAGTAATAAATAAATAATAAGAGGGGATCCAAAGTTTGTCGGGGGGGGGGGGGGGGGGAGCGCGCGCACACACACACACACCAGAAGTCACACAACATCCCTGGGATGGCTAGAGGGAACAAGGACGAATTAGTTTCCGTCGAACTGTCCCAAACTGACTATAGAAAGCTCTGGGCATCCATACTGGGGTGTCTTCCTCTTTCTCCCCTCCCTAGTCAACCAAGCATACCTGAGGTTGGCTTTGGGGCAGGCAGGGCAGCATTGAGATTCATCCATAGGGCTGGAGGAGAGCGTGCTCTCTCTGTGTGTGTGTGTCAGGATTTGGCTCCAGGAAGGCCTCCTGGCAGACGCAGCAGGGGAAGGAAGGGAAGGGTGGAGGGGGAAACAGATCACAGAATTCTAGCATTGTACAGTTGGGAGGGCCCCAAAGGGTCATCTAGTCCAACCCCCCAACACCCTGCTGTGCAGGATGCTCTTTTTAATTTCTAAAATGGGGCGTGCCGGTTCTCAGGTTCCGCCTTTGGGCTGAGATGAGGTCACCCACCCACCTAAGGGTGTAGAGGGCAGGTATCTGGCAGGAAAAGGCCCAGCGCGCTTGACATGCTCAGATGCAACGCTTACAATTTTGACGTGGTTCAAGAAGGCTGAGCTCAGAAACAGAGAGGACTAAGGTTTAGCTGCCACACAGGGCTGGGAGAGGTGGAGAAAAGGGCAGCCAAGATTATTGCACATCTCCTTTGGCCAAGGTTTACAGTGTTGGCTTGGTAGAGCAGTGGATGATGTGAAGAAAAGAGCCATGCTGGCTGAGCTGATGGGAATTGTAGTCCAGAACGGCTGGAGGGTGCCACGATGGCCAAGGCTGGATTAATGGTTAATAATATACCGTAAAAGCTGAAAGAGAGAGAAGCAAAGAGGATTCCTGCAGGGAGCTGTCCATGGTAGCAGCCACAAGTCCTCCAAAACAGGGAAAGCTTTTCAGGGAAACGCAGAGCCGTTCCAGACGGAACATAGGAAGCTGCCCAACACCGAGTCAGAAAGTTGCGCCATCTAGCTCAGTATTGCCTACACTGGCTGGCAGTGGCTCACCAGTGTTTCAGATCAGGGATCCCTTCTCCAAGCCCTAGCTGGAGAGGCTGCCAGAATTTGAACCTGGGACCTTGTGCATGCAAAGCTGATGCTTTACCATTGAGCTATGGCCCATCCCTTAAAAATAAATCAAGATGCTAGCCCTCAGGGTGCTGAACTAAGGGCATGTTTGAATAGGAACACAGGAAGCTGCCTCATTGGTTCATCTGGCTCAGTACACTGGCTGGCAGCTCTCCAGGATTTTAGGCAGGGAGTGTTTCCCAGCCCTGCCTGAGGATGCCATTGGCGATTGACGCCTTCTGCATGCAAGGCAGATGCCCTGCCACTCAGCTCATGATAGGCAATGGGGAGAAAGGCTCTGATAAGCCCCCTGTGTACAGGGCTTGTCCACAGATAGACAGCAGGCTGAGTAGGGCATGGAAAGAGGGGGTCGTGGCACATTTGAGCCCCGCATCCATACTAACCACATGAAAACTCTCAAGACCAGCAAGTAGGATCGATCTGGCAATAGCAATGCGGAGCCCCCAGGTTCAGAGGAAGTCTGTCTTAGGATACCAAGAGATGAGGAAGAATGCTGTGGGGAGGGCGTTTGCACTCGCATTCTGCTGAGGGCATCCCAGAGGCACCCAGATGGCCACACAGCAGGGAGGAGGTTGCTGGGCCCAGGTGGCCCTTAGGCTCCAAGGAGGGCCTCTCCAGATGTTCTTACAAAGTAAGATAGTTAAGAATGGAGCCTCCATAGGCAGAATCAGCAGCAGGCCCTTTGAATATTTTATTTATTCGTTAAATTTGTATAGCACCCTTAATCAGAAGACCACAGCGCAGCACACTACATAAAAATACAAAACGAAAACACAAAATACACAATAAAACCAAGAAGAAGAACAACTCCCACAAACACATTTGAAGGGTCACAGAATGTTTAATTAGCCAAAGGCCTAGGAGAAAGGGGATGTTTTCGCCTGGCACCTAAATATATGCAAGGAAGGCACCAGGCAAGTCTCCTTGGGGGGAGCATCCCACAAGCAGGGAGCCACTAGAGGACAGGCCCTGTTCTCGTGTTGCCGCCCTCTGGACCTCTCATGGAGGAGGCCCACAAAGAAAGGCCTCAGATGAAGAACACAGAGTCCGAGAAAGTTCATATGGGGAGAGGCAGTCGTGAGCCATTAAAGGTTTGATAGGTCAAAACCAGCACTTTGAACTGGGCCTGGAAACGAATCAGCAGCCACTGCAGTTAGGCCAGGATCGGTGTAATATTCTCAAACTGTCTTGCAACGGTGAGCAACCTGGCCACCAAATTGTGCACCGGATGATGTTTCTGACCTTTCTTCAGAAGCAGCCCTACGTTTAACACTTTGCAGTAATGTAATTTAATGGTTATCAGAGTACGACTGGGGGACAGACAACTGGGGAGGGTCACAGCCATTTATGTCCTGCCCTCACACCTGGGAAGGGCTGTAGCACAGTGGTAGAGCATTTGCCTTGCATGCAAAGGGCCTCAGGTTCAATTCCAGGCATTTCCAGGTAGTAGTAGTAGTAGTAGTAGTAGTAGTAATAATAATAATAATAATAATAATTAATTTATACCCTGCCCATCTGGCTGGGTTTCCCCAGCCACTCTGGGTGGCTTCCAACAAAATATTAAAATACAATAGTCTGTTAAACATTAAAAGCTTCCCTAAACAGGGCTGCCTTCAGATGTCTTTTAAAAGTCTGCTAATTGGTTTTCTCTTTGACATCTGGTGGGAGGGTGTTCCACAGGGCGGGCGCCACTACCAAGAAGGCCCTCTGCCTGGTTCCCTGTAACTTGGCTTCTCGCAGGGAGGGAACCACCAGAAGGCCCTCAGCACTGGACCTCAGTGTCCGGACAGAACGATGGAGGTGGAGACGCTCCTTCAGGTATACTGGACTGAGGCCATTTAGGGCTTTAAAGGTCAGCACCAACACTTTGAATTGTGCTCAGAAACGTACTGGGAGCCAATGTAGATCTCTCAGGACCGGTGTTATGTGGTCTCAGCAGCCGCCCCCAGTCACCAGTCTAGCTGACGCATTCTGGATTAATTGCAGTTTCCGGGTCACCTTCAAAGGTAGCCCCACATAGAGCGCAGTCTGCGGGCAGGTAGGGTCTCAGCCTGCGTACCAGATGGAGCTGGTAGACAGCTGCCCTGGACACAGAATTGACCTGCGCCTCCATGGGCAGCTGTGAGTCCAAAATTACTCCCAGGCTGCGCACCTGCTCCTTCAGGAGCACAGTTACCCCATTCAGGACCAGGGAGTCCTCCACACCTGCCCGCCTCCTGCCCCCCCCCCCCAAACAGTACTTCTGTCCTCCAGGCAGAGAGGCTCGTCCTCTGAAACTCTGGAGAGCAGTTGCTGCCTGTCAGTGTAGACAGTACTGAGTCAGATGGTCTGACTCAGAGGAAGACTCCTTGTGGGTTACCCAAATGTGTCCTGCAAAGTAGAGGATGCTGGATGGACCATATTTGTTTCTGCAGTCAAGATTTAGTTTTCGGAGATGCAATCTTGTTGCTGTCACCTGCTGCATTTCAGTGATCAGCAAATAAATTTTATTGCATATTCATGAACAGAAGAAGTTCACATCAGCTTATTGCGACCATTTAAATCAGGGTAGGCAACATAAGGCCCACAAGCCGGATGAGGCCCAAGCGCCTTCTCAATCCGGCCCGCGGACGGTTGGGGAATCAGTGTGTTTTTACATGAGTAAAATGTGCCATTTCATTTAAAATGCATCTCTGGGTTATTTGTGGGGCATAGGAATTCATTCACCCCCCCCCCAAAAAAAATACAGTCTGACCCCCCACATGGTCTGAGGGATGGTGGACCGGCCCACAGCTGGAAAAGGTTGCTGACTCCTGATTTGAAGTCTGTGAGGTCTTGTAACCGTGAGCGAACTGCATAAACCTTTGGATGGTGTGAGCTGCCTTGAGCATGGCTTACTAAGGATCAAATGTAAGAGGATGTTGAAGGCGGACCTTTGGCCAGGCTCTTATGAAGGATTATTGGAAGGTGGGTCAGCATTTCTGTCCCCTTTCAGGTTGAGAAAAGCAGCAGAGCCACTGAAAGGAGTCTTCCCTGACTCCCTGTTATTTTGTAACAAGTCGGGAGCGTGTGATGTTTTTGCCACCTGTGTCCATTTGATTACCGAAAGCAGCCCCAGAGGACCATTACATACTCCACGGTTTTGCAAAGATAACTTCGATTCTCCGCCGCGGAAGCACACACAGAGGCCATCTCCCCGATTAGCAGCAGCAACAAAAACAGGCTTATAAATGGCAGTCATAACCCCGTTCACCTGGGAGTGAGTCTATGCAAAATAATAATAATAATAATAATAATAATAATAATAATAATAATTTTTTATTTATACCCCACCCTTCCCAGCCAAAAACCGGGCTCAGGGCGGCTAACACTAATTAAAATCACAGCAAAAACATAAAAACAATTGTATTAAAATACAGATTAAAATACAAATTCAAAATTCAAAATTAAAACTGCAGTCTCATTTTCAAATAGCCTACCAATAAAAGAATGAACCATAAGTATCAAACAGAAACCAACCCTAAGACCAGGCGGAACAGCTCCGTCTTGCAGGCCCTGCGGAAAGATGCCAAATCCCGCAGGGCCCTGGTCTCTTGTGATAGACTGTTCCACCAAGTCGGGGCCAATACTGAGAAGGCCCTGGCCCTAGTTGAGGCCAACCTAGCATCTTTGTTGCTCGGGACCTCCAAAAGATTATTATTTGAGGACCTTAAGGTCCTACACAGGACATACCAGCATATATATATACTTGGCTGATACCTTTTATGCAATACAGAACCCAGCTTTTCCCACGGTGGAGTCTTCTTTTATCGTGCACAGCTGTGGAAGTGGGTTCAGGTTGCAAGAGAGGGTTTAGTGGGAGATCTTACAATCAAGGGTGTAAAAGGTAAAGGTAAAGGGACCCCTGACCATTAGGTCCAGTCGCGGACGACTCTGGGGTTGCGGCGCTCATCTCGCTTTACTGGCCGAGGGAGCCGGCGTACAGCTTCCGGGTCATGTGGCCAGCATGACTAAGCCGCTTCTGGCGAACCAGAGCAGCGCATGGAAACGCTGGGTGGGGGGGAATTTAATAAAGGGGGGAAGTCAGCTAGCCAGGGGTTGACACAGAAAGGGGTGTGTGTGAAAGCAGTGTAGACCTAAGTAAAAGCACCACACACACATGCACATCTAAGGTTTCTCATTTGTAATGTAAACATGAGCCAGCTGTGTGCTGCAGCAGCAAATAAAGCCAATATATCTGAAGGCAGCCCTGTTTAGGGAAGCTTTTAATGTTTGACAGACTATTGTATTTTAATATTTTGTTGGAAGCTGCCCAGAGTGTCTGGGGAAACCCAGCCAGATGGATGGGGTATAAATAAATTATTATTATTATTATTATTATTATTATTATTATTATTATTATTATTACAATCCTAAGCTGGAGATTTTGGGGACTGAACCAGGCAGGGACCTTCTACATGCAAAGCAGGTGCTCTATACTCCTGAGCCATGTGGGAAGCTGCACCAGGGCCCTTTTTAAAGGTGTTACAGAATTTTATTTATTTTATTTTTAAAGAAATCTGCCCATGCATCCATACATGGACCTCAAGGCTGCTGGCTTGGAGAATTTACTTTCCAGTGCTAGATTTATTCATTTAGTTCCTAAAAATATATATACACCACTTGGTTGTTGTGGTTGTTGTTGTTTATATATATATATATATATGTATAAAAACCACATACCTCAAAGTGGTTTACAAAAAAAGCTAGAACTATCGATACTATCAGATGACCCAGCAGCAAAAATTTAACACTTTCAAAGATGTTAAAATAAAAATAGACTGAAAACAGATCAAAAGCCACATTAAATTTATAAACAATTGGACAGCCTTGCCTAAATAAGAATGTTTTTAGCAGGCGCTGAAAAGAGCTCACTGAAGGCGCATGCCTGATATCAAGAGGCAGGGAGTTCCAAAGGGTAGATGCTGCCACAGTAAGATTCCAAATTCTCCCAAATATACTGGAACAGGTATTATGTGGCCCCTGTAACAGTGCAAGATCCACTGACCGAAGCAGCAGTGTGAGCTTATGTGGGGTAAAACGATCTCATAGGTAAACTGCCCCCAAGTTGTTAGCCGATAGCAACACCTTGAATTTGGCCTGGGAGAAAATTGGCACCCGGTGAAGATCTGTGAGCGCAGGTGTTCTATGCTGACAAGGCCGCACTCTGGTCAGCAATCGTGGGGCAGCATCCTGCCCCAAGTGCAGCTTCCAGGTCAAGTGCAAGGGAAGCCCCCCATGTCCTCACAGACTGCATGAACCAGGGGGGTAAGACAGGTCCACTTTTCTACCCTCCCCTGCCTTCTTTTGACAGTCTAGGAACAGCTGCCAACAGGGAGATGTGGACGGAGCACGGAGGTTGGGGCGGGTTGCCAGATTCCTCAGCATCATCTCCATCGTCCTGGGGACCCTCATCATCTTGGTATGCACACTGAAGTTCACAGGTAGGTGCCAACCCATGTCCCACCCAATTCCTCCAAAGACACTCGCTCGCTCGCAACCCTCAGGGTGGAAAAAGCCTGGCATTTCAGGCGGCAGAACACGAGGCTCTTAATCTCAGGGTTGTGGGTAAAAGATTCCTGAGTTGAAGGGGGCTGGGCTGGATGACCCTCCGGGTCCCTTCGAACTCTAAGAGTCTATTATTCTAATGAAACTACGAGATTTTCAAGGATGGTCTTTGCAGGGCTACCCTCCCCGCAGCTCCGGGCCAGAGCAAAAAACTGTTCTTTGCTCCCTTCAAGGAAATGATTCTGCTCCACCTCTCAATTTTGGTGGTAGGGGGAAAGGAGAGCTTTGACAGCATATCCCAGACAAAACAAACTCATGTTTCTGTCCGCAAGGAGTTTATAATGCAGAGCGATTTAGTTGGTGGTGCCTGAACCATTGCATTCAAATGATGAAAAAGGAGATTGCGACTAAACTTTAGGAAGAAGTTTCTGAGAGTAAGAGCCATTCATTTGTGGGATGGTATCCCTCAGAAGGTGGTGGACCCTCTTTCACTAAAGGTTTTCTAAAAATAATTTTAAATTGAATTGATACGTATACGTTAAAACAACTATTCAACCATAATTTTAACATATCCGACTTCCACTCCTTTCCCCCTTTCTGCGGTTCTTTGCATTCATTTTCGTCCTTTCCTGCATACTCCGAATTATCTTAACTTATTCTTTTATTCCTCTATTCTAATATATATTTTTGAAACTGCAGGTTTTTAAAATAATCCTGCCAATGGCTTCATCTGTTTACAGTTTATTTGTAAATACTCAATAAACCATTTCCATTCCTTTCTAAAGTTTGTTATCTTGATTTCTTATGCTCCCCGTAGGTTTCGCCATTTCTGCAGGCTCCGTTAGTTTCTGTAACCATTCTCTTTTGTTGGGACCTCTTCTTCCTTCCAATTTTGAGCTAATAATAATAATAATAATAATAATAATAATAATAATAATAAATTATTTAATTATACCCCACCCATCTGGCTGGGCTTCCCCAGCCACTCTGGGCAGCTTCCAACAAAATATTAAAATACAGTAATCCATCAAACATTAAATGCTCCCCTAAACAGGGCTGCCTTCAGATGTCTTCTAAAAGTCTGGTAGTTGTTCTTCTCTTTGACATCCGGTGGGAGGGCATTCCACAGGGCGGGTGCCACCACCAAGAAGGCCCTCTGCCTGTTTCCCTGTAACTTGAGTTCTCGCAGCAAGGGAACCGCCAGAAGGCCCTCGGAACTGGACCTCGGTTTCCTGGTAGAACGATGGGGTGGAGACGCTCCTTCAGGTATACAGGACCGAGGCCGTTTAGGGCTTTAAAGGTCAGCACCAACACTTTGAATTGTGCTCGGAAACATTCTTGCAGCTGTGGTCGCACACATAAACTAAATTCTATACTGTTGGCAGTTCTGATCCCATAATTCCCAAGAGAAAAGCTTCTGGGTTGTTTTTTTTTTAAACGAATGTTATCTGAAACATCTTTTTCAATTCATTATATATCACTTCCCAGTGAGCTTTAACCTTATTGCCAGACCACATTCTTTCTCTTTACATTTCCAACACTTACTCGACTTTGATCTGTACACTTTTGCCAATCTACTAGGTGTTATGTACCATCTATATAACATGCTCATATGATTTTCTCTTAAGCCAGAACATGCTGTCAATTTTATGCCCATATTCCATAATCATTCCCATGCTTCCATTTCTATATTATGACCAATATCTATTGCCCCTCCTTCACTAAAGCTTTTAAAGCAGAGGTTGGATGGCCATCTGTCGGGGATTCTTTAGCTGAGATGCCTGCATTGCAGTGGGTTGGAATGGATGACCTTTGGGGGTCTCTTCCAACCCTAAAATTGTAACAGGAACACACCAGTGTCTTGTGCTTGTAAAAACTGCCTGACCAAAACGACCCTCTCTCTCTCTCCACCCCCAGGTTACCTGCAATCCAATTAGCATGAGCAAAGCTTGAAGGAAAAGGAAGTGGTCCTTCGAGCTGCATATTTATTTGTTTTTTTGAGTGGCCGTAGGATGCCTCCCATTTTCGCCGCGGTTGCAAAAGGAAGGACTTTTTCAGCGGGAGAGAAGTGTGGGCGTCCTCCGCTGCCCAACCCTACCCTGCTCCCACCCTCGGACAGAATTACAGCATGCCCGTCTTCACCATTAGCCTTTTGGATCACAAAAAAACTTTGTTATTTCCGGGGGGACGAACGAAATGTACAATCCGATGAACAGGAGGACTAGCCAGGAGGGGGGGAAATGAAGATCCCTCCCTGCCTGGCACAGGAACTCTCTCTACCTCGTCATCTGCCACACACAGAGAGAAAGACACGGGGACACGGAGAACCGTCAAGAGGAGGCGCATTTCTCCTGAAGCAAAACTCTCCTTGATCTCCCGCTTTACCCCCCCGCGCCAGCAGCAGCGAACTGGGTTTTGTACAGCTTGACGCTTTGCCTCTCCGAGGGGGTTGGCCAGAGATCACTCTTATTGCTGTGCAAAAATAAAAAATAAAAAATAAAAATTGAGGAGGAGGAAAATCCACCGAGCCACCCAGCTACCGGACAGCCCTTTCCAAATACCGCTTCTCTGCAGGGATGGTTCTGGAGCAGGGATCAAGGGAAGGTGTGGGCGTCGAGAGGGAATTCTGTTTTGTATATTTTTGATTACCATTTGCATGCCTGTACGTAGGAATAGGGGAAACTCATAGCTGAGCCTCGTCTCACTGCCCAGGCGCCATCCTTGTGCTTGCTTGGTCCTGAGTGATGCATGATGGGTTGTTATCTGGATATATATATTTTTTTCCTTTTTGCAAGAATTAGTGGCGGTCCGCTGCCTCTCTCCGCGACCCAAGGACATTTCATCCCTGGGGCGGCTGAGGGGAAAGGACCCGCTTCTGCGTCTCCCAACAGCTCGATCCGGCACCCGCCAGGGCTGGGATGTGGAAAGGGATCGTTTCGGATCCCTTCATTAAAATAAATTATAAACCTGTTTAAAAATAATATGCGGGGCAAGCAGATGCAACGGAGGGAGGCAGTTCCAGCCTCTGAAGGCAGCAGCAGCTCTCCCAACGGGAAAGTGGGAGAGAAAGTCCAGAAAACCTTTTTCTCTTTCTCTCACGACACTAGAATACCGGGACACCCAGCGAGGTTGAACAATGGAAGTTTCACGGCACATAAAAGGAAGGGCAGGTGACTCTCAAGTAACGTTGGGGGTTACGTTTTGGGGATCGTACGTAAAACCAAAATCGTTTATAGTCAAAACACATTGGGTTCCAAGGGCGGGCGGAATTGCCAAAGTCCTTTTTCACGCAACCCTGCCCCCCCTTTTTTAATTAATCGATTGCCAAGCGCATAAAGCTGAATGCACACAAATGTACTCATTTACGCTCTTGTGCTCAAGTCCTGCTTGCGGGTTTCCCATAATAGGCATCTGCTTGATGCCTGTGGGAACAGGATGAGCCCTTGGTTTGATCCAGCAGAGCTGTCCTTAACGTTTTTATGGCCAAGGGACAGAAGGCAGATTCCTCTTTAAATCAACCTTTTTTTCACCAGAACCGTGAGGACTAGGATCTTGCTTCATTTTTAGGGAATTGGCCGTAGGGCACCTGCTTGGCATGCAGAAGGTCCCAGCTTCAATCCCTGCAATCTCCAGGTAGGGTGGGGGAGAAACTCCTGCCTGAATCCGTGGAGAGCCTCTGCCAGTCAAGGGTGTGGGGACTTTTCTGGCCAAAGGGCAACCTTCTGGAAGGTGCATGCCAGGAATGGGTGAGGCTAGAGGCAAAGGAAAATGAACACAGCGATGGATAGAATCATATAATTGTAGAGTTGTAGCGTCCACATGAGGACTGAGCAATGATCTGGCTTGGTATATGGCCATTTCCTGTGTTTTGGGATGTTTTGGGGAAGTTATGATGATTCCTGCTGTAAACATCTGGATTTGTTAATCCACTGGCCTAGCGATGGAGTCAGCATTTCAATGTGGATCGGGAGGCCGGATCCTTCGCGAGAGATCATGCAAGGAAGCAGCATTCACACATCCATCCCAGGGAGAAAAGAAAAGAAATTGAGACAGCCAAATTGTCTTTATTTTCTTATTTCTACAGACTCTAGGTTGGTGTTTGGGAATTCGGGGGGGGGAGGGGTCTCCTTTGTTTTTGGATGAAAATATCTCTGTCTTCCATTTCTTCCTTTTCTGCAAGAGATTGTATCGTATTTTTTTCTTTGTACTTCTTGGCATGATGACAAATAAACAGAAAAGTTACCATGCATGGTCAAAACCTGGGCTGGACTCAAGTCTGTTGAAACAGTCCCTTCCAGATCTTGAAGAGAGAGATATGAGTTAAATAAAAGCCCTTGCCAGAGGTCTCATAAAAATTAAATATCCATTGCTTGCTGCACCCAGCCTCATTTTCTACTCCTGACTGCTGAGGTGCTGTGCAATTCAGGACTTCGTAAGAGGCTGGCTGCTCTCTCTCTCCAGGAGTCTGAGCTGGTTCCACCCTGAGTCAGGCAATACACCTGTGCTGACCAAAGCCCTCTGTGTTTCAGAGGTGAGCTCCTCCAGGGATGGCCATCCCTGCTCTAACCAACACGACTGGGGAGGTTTAACTGCAGGTGCAATTCAGGAAAATAATAATAAGTAAAGGTAAAGGTCCAGTCGTGTCTGACTCTGGGATTGTGGCGCTATTCAGCTACCAAAACGGAAGCAGCAACTTTGTCCAGAATGAGTTGCGAGCTGCTGGGATATGGACTGCAGGGTTCTACAGCCAGCAGTGACAGAATCCTGCTTTGCAGGAAAGCCTGCCACCTCCCCAAAAGCAGGTTCCCCCTGGAGGCATTTTCTTCCCCCGAGTGGCTCTGCTGCAGCTCTCTTCCCATCCGGCTCTCCCTGCCAAATGGAAGCGAGTTCACGGCAACAGCCAAGCTTGCATTATCGCAGCAAAGCAAATTAAAAATAAAATAAAATACAAACCGCCTTTCCCCCATCATCATCATCTCCCAAGCGCCGGCTGTAAGCCAGTTTACACAATCAGCAGAATTGATCTGTAAAGTGCGGGAGGAGGAGGAGGAGAAGAGGGGAGGCTGAGAGCATCAGCTCCGCTTGCAGAAAACACCAGGTTCAACCCTTCCCCATGACATATCTCCAGATGTGGCCAGGAATGTCTCCTGCCTGAAACCCCGGAGAGCTGCCGCCGCTGCCAATAAGTGTGGAAAACACTGAACTGTCTGGAGCACAGGTCAGAATCTGTGTAAGGCATATGCTTGTATTTCAACCCTTTGTTCAGAGCCATGAGGACTAACATCTTGGTTTGTTTTAAGAGGAGCAACCTCCACGGCTATTTGGTACAGCCGCAACCTTTGCATGCAGGAGCTCCCAAGTTCAATCCGCCAGTGGCATCTCCAGTTAGGGTTGGGAACGCAGCACTACATGTCACCCCAGAAAGCCTCCAGCCAACACTTTGGGGTGCTGCACTGCTTCAGCATATTCTGGGTTCGTAGGGGGATTTTTGCCTTCTCAGCTCGTGACTTTATGGGCCAGCGCACAAGACCTGGAGCAGGGATCTTTACAGCCAAGGCAAAATTCGTGTTTCTATCTCTGCTTGCCTGGTGGGAGACTTGCTAACTGGCTTGTCCAATTAGATTAAGGCTTTGGGTACAGAAGTGGAAAAACATAACGCCTCTTAGATGGAAGGGGGGGTAGGAACCACGAACAAGCACATTCCTTGAAAGGCTCACAGGGAATCGGCTCAACAGGGCAGAGCCCCAGAACCTATTTGAAAGGCCAAGAACATATTTGCAGTCCTGAAGGGAGAGGGGGCACAGACACTATTCTACTTCATTAATTTTGCAGTGAAAAGCTTGATCTGTAAGACTTAGGACATAGCTGACTGAAACCATGATGGATTTGGGAATACCTTCACTGTTGGAGGCTGGATGCCCCCGAATACGTCTGCTGGGAGTCACAAACAGAGAGAGTGTTGCTGTGGTGCTCAGGATCCTGTGAGATTCCCTTTGGGGCATTGCTTAGTCACTGTGAGAACAAGAAGCTGGACTCGATGGGCCCCCTCTGGCCTGATCCAGCTGTGGGCTCTTCTTATGGAACCTCCAGGTCCAAAGGCAGTCTATCTTGGTTCTTAGGGGAATTTGATCACTGTGAGAAGATGATGCTGGATCAGAGGGGCTTCCTTTGGTCCAATCCAGCTGAAGAGCTCTTCTCATTAATTAGTCACAGGAAACTTTTTACCACTGATGTACTTTTAATATACTAATTAAGGTAATAAGATATACTTTTTCCATTAAATTAAAGGCTCAAGGGTGTTTAACTAAACTAAAAAAAATGTTAAGGAATCACAAAATAATCAAATGAGAGAAGGAGCAGCAGCCAATGAAATTCTTCAACAAACCCAATTTTGTAGCCAACCTGAAAACCATGTAACAACAACCAGGCATTATATAAGCAATACACCCTCTCAATTCATTTGGAGACATTAAATTTAACAGGTTAAAATGTCTTCAGGAAACAAATGTCTGCACAGTGGCAGAAGGGGTGAAACAGGCCTTCCTTTGCAGGAAGATCCAAATTTGTTCTTATCTTCTTCTTTCTTTGGCGATCCCTTGTAGCTGAGTAAGATTGTCTTCCATAAAGAGTTTTAACAGTGCGTCCGTAAGTGACTGTGGAGGCCAATTCTGGATCCACACGTCCTTCCACAGTCGGGACATTGGTTTCCGGGAGTTGATCACGCGGTGGATTTGCCAAGCGTGACTTCCTCTTAGCGCGTTTCTCCCTTGCGTCCTGAGTTCGAGTGTCTTCAAAGCCCACGACACCTTTGGTAAAGGCTGTTCTCCAACTGGAGCGCTCGCAGGCCAGTGTTTCCCAGTTGTCAGTGTATATACTACATTTTTGCCTTGAGAGAGTCTTTTGTCCTCATCAACATGAGGACTAGAAACTTGGATTTTAAACACAAACAAATCCCCTCCTCCTGCCTCCAATTGCTAACAAATTCTTAAGATTCAAAGCACAGGCATATATACAGGCTGCGTCCTGGGAGGTTGTTGCAATTCTTTCCATGCGTTTGACCTGCTTTTGACTCTCGGCCACGAAAGGTTCCCCTGTGGCTGAAATCAGCCTGGCAGGTGGGATCTGGGGAGCAAGCCCAAACTGAAGCCCGAGAGAAGGATTGGACAAGACAGGAAGTAATCCCAAGGAGCACCCTCACCCCCCACCCTCCTTGGCTGGACAGCCAACACACCTGAGACCAGCCAGGCAGGTGCAAAGTGCCGGGCTGCTGGAGATCAGAGCAGCTGCAGAGGCCATCTTCTTCCACCTTCTATATTATTAATAAATACAACAAGCCGATGGATCTCCATGAATAATAGATCCCGAAAGGAAGACGATTTCCCCTTTGCAGGAGTACATTTCCATCAAAAAGGGCTAAGGCGGAATCATTCATTTCTTTACACACATACTCGCCTGCCTCCCCCTTTATTTTGCTTAATTGACTTTTGTGTCTTATTTTAGATCTAGAACCAGCTTGCAATTATTTGACCCAAACAGACCTGAGGGGGGGGAAAGAGGGGATTGAAACAGCAGAACTGTGGAAACAGGGAGATTAAGGAGAAGACCTTGAGGACACAGCAAGGCTTCCGAATTATTATCATCATCAAATTTATTCCATCTGAAGATCACAGGGCAGTTTGCAATAGAAAAACACCAAAATATATTATCGGTATGATTGCCAGTTGCTGGAAACTGGCAGAGCGCTCTTGTGCTTGGGTCTTGCTTGTGGGATTCCCTGTGGGGCATCTGGTTAGCCCCTGTGAGAACAGGATGCTGGGAACTACCGTATTTTTCGCTCCATAGGGCGCATCGGACCATAGGGTGCACCTCATTTTTTTCTGGTTTTCCTCCTCTAAAAGCCCTGTTTTTTTTGAGGATCAGCTAAAAGTTTAGCAACTTTGTTTTGCTAAGGGAAAAACCCTGTTTTTTTGAGGATCAGCTAAAAGTTTTGCAGCTTTTTTGCAAAGGCAAAAGCCCTGTTTTTTTGGAGGATCAGCTAAAAGTTTTGCAGCTTTTTTTGCAAAGGGAAAAACCCTGTTTTTTTGAGGATCAGCTAAAAGTGTTGCAGCTTTTTTTGCAAAGGCGGAAAAGCCCCATTTTTATGGGGCTCAACTCACATTTCTGCAGCTTCTAAAGGAAAGGGAGCCTTTTCTACAGTTTCCAGACAGATAATCTAATCAGCCAGTCCCATGTCACTGGGGAAACAAACAGCCTCCCTCTGCAGCACATTCAACAATGGAGGGCGGGGCTGAAAGGGAGCAGGGACTCTTATCTCTCTCCCGATCTCTTACTGATCAGCTGCTGAGCAGGGTCCTTTCAACACCCCCTTTTCTCTTTGTAAAATAAAAAGCATTATCCTCTTTTGGCCCCTGGGCAATTCAGCTCCAGGGACCACCATTCGCTCCATAAGACGCACATATATTTCCCCTTACTTTTCAGGAGGGAAAAAGTGCGTCTTTAGATGGGCTACTGGCCTGATCCAGCAGGTTCTTTTCTGATTTTCTTATGCTTTTCAGGAGTTTAAGGGAAAAGTAGGCGAAGCTATGACTGCAAATATAGCCCCCCCCCGCCAACACCACAGAGGGGCCGTTTTCTGCAGCGGCCGGAGACAGAACCGTTGCTTCCTACCTGAAAGGTAGTTCTGTGTTGCAGCATCACCGTGCCGTTGACAGAGATGACCCATGCTTCCGTGTGCCCCTTTGTTTTAAGATAATACATGGGTTGTTGTTGTTGTTCAGTCGTTCAGTCATGTCTGACTCTTCGTGACCCCATGGACCAGAGCACGCCAGGCACGCCTATCCTTCACTGCCTCTCGCAGTTTGGCCAAACTCATGTTAGTAGCTTCGAGAACACTGTCCAACCATCTCATACATGGGTAGACGTGTCTAAAAAGTCCGGGACACAACTTTTCATGACTCTCTAGTGGCTATGGTGACTCGTTGACCAGAAGTACTCAAATGGCTTGGCTCCCGAATGCCGCAAACCCAGAAGTGAGTGTTCTGGTTTGCAAACATTTTTCGGAAGCCGAACATCTGACGCGGCTTCTGCTTGAGTGCTGGAAGCTCCTGCAGCCAATCGGAAGCCGCACCTTGGTTTTCGAACCGTTTCGGGTGTCGAACGGACTCCTGGAACAGATTAAGTTCAAGAACCAAGGTACGACTGTACTTGATTCTGACCAAACAAAGCCTCTTAGAGCGAAATATACAGGAGGCAAAATGTACAGGAGGCCTCTGCATGATCTTACATGGCGTCCCACTGGAAATCAGAATTGATGCTGGTGCCAGTTCTCTGCCAGGGCGGTGCGGTGGGAGGCCCACCCACTGGGGTGGTGGCTTCACCCCACCTAATGGCAGGGCCAGGATTGTTCCTATTCCTGGTTCAACTATTGGCGCTGCTGGTGATTGTGCCCTTTGGAACTGGTAGGGCAGAAGACAGGGAGACCAACTGTAGGGGGGCGCCAGATCCAATGGGAAGTGGAGACACTCCTTGGGCTGGTTAGAATACCAGAATCGTAGAACCGAAAGGGTAATCTTGTGATGTTGGAATCTTTTGCCCAACGTGGGGCTCGAACACACAACCCTGAGATTATGTCTCATGCTCTACTAGGGGTTTGTCCGTGAAGCGAGGTCCAAGTCCAGTCCTGGGTCTAGAGGTCCAAAGGAGGTCAGTCTGGCGGGGAGCGAGGCAGGGAGCAGGTCAAGGTCCAAGGCAGGTTCAGGCACGAGGTTGCAGGTCGAGCATACACTTGCAACTAAGTTGCTCACGCAACTTGGGCTGGGTCTGGCTGGCTTTTATCTGGCCCTATGCTTAGGGTGGCCCCGATCCTCCGGAGACTCGCCTCTCCTCCGGGCCTGGGGGCGAGCACTCCTCCTGCAAGCACTTAGCTCTCTTCGCCTCTCTGCCCTGAGCCTCTGCAGCTCAGGAGAGGCTGGTGGGTTAATGGACCCAGGGGCCGCCTCAGCTTCCTCTGAAGAGGCTGGGAGTGGACCACCTGCAGGCAATGGGTCCTCCCTCCCATCAGGAGCCAGAGCAGACTCTGCTGATGCCTGCACCTGGGGATCCAGCACAGGTGGGGATCCTTCAGGCTCAAGCCCTGGCCCCGGCTCAGCTGGTTCTGGAGGCGGGGAATCCTGTGCAGGCTGGGATCCCTCAGGTTCAGCATCAGAGTCTGACTCCCAGGCCATCACAACATACGTATAAATGGATGGATGGATACATATCCCACCTTTTTCTCCGAGGAGCTCAAGGTGGTGTACATGGCTCTCCCCCTCTTAATTTAATCCTCACAACAACCCTGTGAGGTAGGCTAGGCTGAGAGGCAGTGACTGGCTCAAGGTCAGCTAGTTAGCTTTGTGGCCAAGTGGGAATTTGAACCCTGGTCTCTAGTATCCTCGCCTGACACCCAAACCACACCATCACCACCACCGGCCACCTGCAGCTGCTCCGTCAAGAGAGCGGAAGAAAGCCCAACTTCACATGAGCCTTCTTGTGTCTGGAGGACAAGGCAAAACCCGAACTCGCTACCCGCTCTCTGGGCTCGGTTACCAATGCATTTTTCCTGGGCTGCAGCAGACTGTGACTGACGAAGGGTGTGGTGGAAGCAGCAGCGTTTGTTGGGAGGCAGCCACCGGGGAGACATCACCCGGCATCGCATCTCTGCTTCAGAGCTGCTGGGCCTCTTCTGGGAGGCAATTACACCTGCCCAATTTGCAAGAGCAATGGCCTTGCGCTGTGTGCGCTTGTCCCAGGATTTCCCCGTCCGCGGGCAGGAAGTGGAGAAGGCAGCATTCAAAAGGATGTGAGAAGAGGCCTCCTGGGCCAGAACGAAGGTTTCTCCAGTTTGACGTTCCGTTGCCCACAGGGGCAACCAGGTGCCCGCAGGAGGGTCCCAAGCAGGGCGTGAAGGCAGCAGCCCTCCTCTGTCGCTGTCATGGTATATTGAGGGATGGACAGCCACTGAGAAAAGTTGGTTCATTTGGCTGCCACTAAGCTCACTGCCTGCCTCTCCTTGCCAACTCATCTGTAAGAGCTTTGGGAGAATGTAATGAGAACCTGCTGGATCAGGCCAATGGCCCATCTAGTCCAGCACCCTTGTCTCAACAGGGGCCATTCTGAGAAGCCCGCAAGCAGGACCCGGGCACAGGAGCTCTCTCCTTTCCTGCAGTTTCCAGGAACTGGGATTCAGAAGCATGGCTCAGATACCATGGGCTCGTAGCCATCCTCCATGATTTTTTTCTTATCCTCTTTTAAAGCCACCTAGGTTGGTAGCCATCACCGCCTCCTGTGGCAGCGAGTTCCATAGTTTAATTGTGCGTTGCATGAAGAGATCCATTCTTTGATCCATCCCAACATTCAGCTTCACTGGACCTCCACAAATTCTAGTGTTAAGAGAGAGGGAGATAAGTGTTTCTCTATTCACTTTCTCCATGAAATGTATTTAAGGTGCCCATTGAGAGGGATATCTGGCCTCTAAAAACAATTTCCTTCCAACCCACAGCTGGCAGTGCATAGTCAGTCTTCCATGAGCCAAACGACATGTCTGGCAAAATTGCACAGCACAGATCTTTTAGGAGTGTGTACCAGTATGGATTACAGCTGGGGAACTCGTCTTTGTCCTTTTCAATGGTTCCCCACATTTAAGAAGTAACAAACCACCCTGCACATTGAAAACTAGAGGATCAAGGATTTAATATGAGCTAGCTTTCCACAGGCAGGGAGTCTCTGTGCGTGTTCTGAAACATGGAACATTCTGTTACATACTGAAGTCTGCACCCTCTCTAGCTGAAAGACATTGGTTCTGTATGTCATTCTCCACTGCTCCTACCTCCCTACGAGTTCTCAAGATATGCTCCAAAGAGTCTTCCGCTGAATCTCGGGGAGGGGAGGGGGGAAAGAACTAACAATTCTAAGATTAAATAAATGGATTTTATTTAGGATAGTGCTTATTACTTTGCCAGCTACAGAAAGCAACCCAGTCCTTCCCATCTCAGCAGAGTACAACCACCGTCGACACGTGCCTAAGTACAGAAGAAAATAAGAGAGAATCCAGGGGTCATCCTTTCCAACTCTGGTTGCAGAAATTTGATAGCAAATCCACTTAATTGCCCTTTAATCTTCCCCGTCGCCATTTTCCAAGTCAACAGTTTATATGGAACTGAAGATATTTCCCTACAATCAACCATCTGTCCGCTCCTTGTAGGCAAAGGATATAAACCCTGCAATTTTTTCGTTTAAGAAAATCAGCACTAATGGTAAAACGCCTTCAAAACCCAAACAGGATCAACAGTTAAATCAGCTCAAGGAATCTGGAGCATCTGTAAAACGGCAATTTTCCGAGTCTATCTGAACAGATCATGTATTAATTCCAATGGTTCGGGTTCGGGTGTTGTTTTTTGCACAAAGTGCATGGGATGGGATATGGTCTTTGCTGGGCCCAGAAACGGGGTTACTTGGAAGCCTCTAAGTTAATGCAGTGACTGATGCAAAGTCTCTTGATCAGCCTTTGCCAACCTGGTGCCTCCAGATGTTTCGGTGGCGAGTCGTAGTCCAGAACACCTGGAAGGAAGGGCACCAGGCTGTCACAGGCTGCTCTGGTCCGACTCCCCATTTCCGGCAGAAGAATGGGCGGAACACGGAATCTGTGTTTGCTTCTATGGAAAACGGCGATCTCTCGTCTGAGTCTGGAGAGGCTGCCACAACAATTTGGCCATTATTTAAACCTATTTTTCTTTTTAAAAAAGAAAAGAAAAGAAAAACCAAACCCCTGGAAATCCAGTGTCTGTTGTTAGAACAGGAACAGGCTGCTTTAGGACAGGTTAGGAAGCCGGGGAGGAGAGGGATCACAATTTGATTTCTTTTCTGCTGTGCGAAGGTGACATCTGAAGAGAAGATTGATTCATGCCGGTGAGGACAGAAAAGACAGAAAAATAAATGCGTCTGCAGCCAACTCCCCCCCTCCCCACAACGCTGCAAGATCCGAAAGGACGTCTCTCTCTCTCTCTCTCAAGAGAAGTCCCTTAAATATGAGCATGGCCATCTATATCTCAACAGTTTCACGAAGAGAGATTCCAACAACACACAAGCCCTTCTCCACGCCAAACATGATGGCCCTTGTGTGTTCCCCTCATGCTCTGACTGCGCCTTCTCCCCCACCCCCCAAAAAACGCCACATACATTACAGTAGAAAACAATGTTTAGAATAGCTTTCCGTCTGAGTTAAAATAGATTATTATTTTTTAAAAAAACAAACGGGTCCTATGTGAAGTCCTGGCCAGAGATATGAGTCAATATGATAGGCTTTGGTCACTCTCAAAAGTCCCTTTCTCCAAAACGGGGTTTTTATATCCCCCGCCCCACCCCCAGAGGATCTCCCCCCCTCCTTAAATCCACCAAGAATCCCTCCTGAATATGTCCCCCTCCGCTCCACATGCACAGATTGGAGTGCTGTGCAAAGGGAACCAAGCAACTGGGTCTCTCGCAGGGATTTCCAAGAGCCAGGCGGCAGCTCAAAGTAACACAGGAACGATTGAACGGCTGGACCAGGCTAGAATTAGTATATATATATATATTTTAAAAAACTAAATGTTTTCAAGTTGTATTCATAATAAAACCGGCACATGCCGGCTTAAAGCCACCTCAAGATCTCAACACATTTGAGAAATGCTTGACTTGACATTTTATGGGCAGGTGGGTTTGAGAAAACCGGGATGATCTTTTTTGGGTCCCAACCCAACCAAAAAATGGTCCTAGGTGACACTAAAGGTGGCAGCATTGTCACGCAGGTTTACTCACCTTGAGCCTATGTATATGTGTGTGTTTTCAAAAGAAGGGGGGGCGTTAATGCACACATTTTGAGTACAACCGTAACTGAAAACAGGCGAGGGGGAGACACCTCTGGGGGTTGTGGCCGACGTCAGAGAGAGGGAGAGTGACCCCCCCCCCGTGCTGCCCTCCTCTTCGATTTCACCAGAGGGGGGGGCACTCCAACAGTCTTTGCCTGCCTGTCCCTCCCAGACTAGGCAATGGACCCCCCCCCCCGAAAGCTCAGAAGTCTCTGTGCAAAGCGTCCCGTCAATGGAAGGCGTAGAGTAACAAGAGGATGGTGCAGATCCCAATTACGCCGCCCAGGATGAGGGAATCCCGCCGCTTGCGGAAGTTGATCCGCTGGATCAGGCTGTTGACAGCTGGAAACCGGTCTTTTTTGGGGGGAGCAGAGTTAAGGTGATCGCTGTGCCAAGTAATGCATTTTGTCCAGGGAGCATGCCCTGAGCGTTCCTTCCCACTCCCTCCCCGTGGCCCCTTGCAAGGGTGCCGGGCTTTCCTTCCTGGAGGAAACACAGAATTGGAAGGGTCCCCCAAGGGCCATCTAGCCCAACCCCTTGCAATGCAGGAGCTGCAGCTAAAGATGCCCTGCCAGATGGCGATCCGACCTCTGCTTACAAACCTCCAGCCGCGTGAACATCCGTGGCTTTGATATCCAGGCACATCCGCCTGTCTCTCCGTCCTCCACTCAGGCAAGCAAAGAGGCAGGGCCAGTTCAGGGACACATTTCCAGCCAGGCAGAAACTCTCAAGGGAGGGCTTGAAGGAGGGCCAGAGAGGGGTGTGGCCTGAGGAGAGGAGGCGTGGCAAGGGAAGGTTCCACGCGCTAGGATGAGAGGTTCCCCACCTTGCCCTGAAGATACCCACTTCCTCCCCTCCCCTGGACAGGCAGCCATGCTTTCAAAAGCTCCACGATGAGCAGAAATCCAACCGGTGTAGATACTTAATCACAGAAGGGCCCTTTTTGATTCGGAAGTATTGTAGGAACACTAGATACATGGGTTGGGGGTGTGGGCAGATCAATGGGGTGGCCAGCACCCCCCTTTCCTCTCTTCCTTCACCTCAAGGAGAGTGTAAAGCAGGGCTGGTGAATGGCGTGGCCTGGGGAGAATCCGGGGGGGGGGGGCAGGCAGAGAGGCTTGGAGGGGGCCGCATTCAGCGTTCAGGGGCCTGAGGTTCCCCAACCCAATCCATGAAGATTTGAATTTTGGGGGTGGGGTGGGGGGAGGAGAAGGGGAAAGGAACATATCAGAACCATGTCCCCATGATCATTAGTCATCAAAGAGGGGAAGGAAAAGTCCCCAACCACTGAGATTAAGGAGACCCATGTGGCTTTAACCGCTTAACAGCTTATTAGTGGGACTGCAATTGTCTTTTTCTCGTCGGAATAAAGGAAAGGGAGGGGGAATAATGAGAAAGGGGGGTGAGGAAGCTTAATGCTCACATTTATGCAGAATCCTAGTATTTAATCTTCCTAAATGACTGGCTTAGTTTGTGATACAGAGGGAGCTTAGCTGCTTTAGATAATTGTTTAGAGACCATAACAACTAACAGAGGTGGCGGGGGGGGGGATGGAGGGAGGGAAAGAAAGAAACATAGCATATACTGAACGTACCTAGGCCAGGGAATCCGGGTGCCCAAAAACAAGGAAATGTGCCCCAGTGGTTTACTTCCACTGCAAGGGAAAAGCATTATAAACACCCCTAAAAGACACGCCTTCCCCCAGAGGGAAGAGCAACAGTGCCCTTATGAAGGGGACAGGAAAGATGCCATTAGACTACAACACCCATCATGCTCTGTCACCAGCCATGCAGGGGATACAGGGAGTTGGGAGTCTGACAACATCTGTGGGACCACAGGTGTCCCTGCGCTTGATGTACAAAGAGGGATTCTTCCAACTCCTCCTCCTTAAAGCGGGGATGGGGAGCGGCTATGGCCCTCTGGATCTTGCAGGACTACAACTCCCATCATGCCCTGCCACCTGCCACAACGGGGCTGCTGGGAGCTGGAGGCCAGTGATGTCCGGAGGGCCACCTGCCTCTCTCCATCCCTGCCCTTGAAGATTCCCTCGCATGTCACGCAGCAAGGAAGCAGGGCTTGGGAAATCTCCTTTGCTCTGGCCCTCGCCTACAGGGGGGGGGGTCACTTGGGAGTTGACAGCGATGGCTTCACAGCAGTAAATAAAAAGCTTTCCCTGCTTATCAGCAGCGCCGAAAAAGCCTGCACCTCTGGAGGTCGTATGCCTCCTTCCCCAATAACCTTTTAAGGGCGATGCTTACAGCCGAAGTCGCTTTGTTTGTGCCCGATGCTGGAGGGGAGGGAGGGAGGGGGGGGAACGAAAGAACGGGGGAAAGAAAAAGAGAAGCCTGAATGAAATTTATGGTTCATCAAGCTGCACATCTTTGGGAATGTGATCTGTCTAATCAAATGAGGCTTAATGCCTTTTCTTTGGGCTCATGCAAGGGAGGCAGGAGAGGGGGCGGGCAGGCTGAAGGCGTCCCAGCAAAAGCTTTGTTCTTAGGCTTGGGGAGCGAAGAGGAACAAGGAGAACGAGTCAGGGTGGGTGGGGAGACACGCAGTCCAGGACAGGAACGAGAGCAGCCTGGGGGATGTGCTGAAGTTGCAGCGATCTTCCGGTTGGTTGCAGGAAAGAGAGGGAGAGGCAGATGGAAGAAACCCCTGCAGGAGACTCTGCCCACCTTGCCCCCCCCCCAGGACTTGGACTATAACTCCCCATTAGCCTGGAAGTGTGAGCTGGGGCTGATGGGAGTTGGGCTCCAAAACATGGCTGCTTCAGCAGGGGATGATGGGGATTGGAGTCCAAAATACGGCTGTGTTGACTGAGGCTGATCGTAGAATCACAGAGTTGGAAGGGACCACAAGGCTCATGTAGACCAACCCCCTGCAGTGCAGGAATCTTTTGCCCAACGCAGGACTCGAACCCACAACCCTGAGATTAATGGTTTCGTGGTCTACCGTGGGAGCTTGCAAAGGCTGACCTAAGCGATTTCCTTTGGTGTTCGTTGGGAAAGTTTGCTTGTCCTTTAGAATGCTTTCTCCAAGGGGGGCGGGGATGTCAAAGGAGAATTCTCACGATCCCTGTGGAGATGGGTGGAAGAGAACGGGGATCTGGAGCTAGACGAATTGGCAGAGGGGCAGGCAGAGTCTGAGCAGGATGAGAGAGGGGTGAAATCGGGGCAGTGGCCAGTCATCAAGAGGAGCTCGACCCTGGGGAAGGTTCAAGCAGGGGGGTCAGAGAGGTGTCTCCCACACCCCGTGATACTGGACACTTCTAGCCTGGCCCCCCCCAAAGGCCCGCCCACCCTGTTGCTGTCAGCCCCTTCTGCAAGTAAGCAGCCTCCCTGAGAGCAAGTTGGATGCTGAGGTGGCACCTCCCATCTCCAAGGACACGGGGATGCCACGGCCATGATGAACGCACCTCACATGCCCAGCCCACTTGCAGGAGTCACCATTTGCTTGCCCAGAACAAAGGTGCCTGTCCTAAGCCATGCTCAGGCTGGTGCCTGCTCCGCAGGGGTGGCGTGTAGCTTATTGGATCAATGTCTTGGCTCGCACTTTGCTATCCAGTTCCCCTGCTGTGCCTTTAACCCTTGGGCTCTGTACCACTCTGATTCTTGCATTAAATAATCTGGCAGGAACAGAAACCCAAGTCTGAGTTGCAGAACAAGAGTCTTGCTACATGCAAGTAAGATTTGCACTCCGGAGCAGGCCCAAGGTGAAGTTTAGCTAGAGGGAAATCGCACCCCCCCCTGCCCAGCCGCAGTGAATTGCAACGTGCAGATTTCAGTGGGGATGTTTGAAAGCAGAACCGGCTTTCTTTGAAAGGATACTGGCCAAAGTGTTCATCTTGCTCTGTATGGACTTCATCATCCCTCGTTGAGAGGTCATGTTTTCTTTTGTTGCCATGGCAATGCTGGAAAGGAGGTGGGTGAGCAGAGAGAGAGAGAAAAGGAAAGAAAGGTAATGTCACTGGTACCCCGAATAACTTGCAATCTGACATAACAAAAATCTGCCGCATATATATGTATGTATGCAAGTGGAAGCATATTGACAAGTATAAGCTGAATGTGGCTGTTATACTGTTTCAACCATCATGGTTTCACACTCTCCAAAGAATTCTGGGAGTTGTCGTTTGATGGGGGTGGGTGGGAAATGCCTCTGTAAGAGATCCCAAGGCCCCTCTGGATTCCCAGGGTTCCCTGAACAGAGGGGATAGCTGTTAAAACTAGGCACCAGAAGGCCCTGCAGCAGATACTGTATATTCTGGCGTATAAGACTACTTTTTAATCCAGGAAAATCTTCTCAAAAGTCGGGGGTCGTCTTATACGCCGGGCGGAGAATCTGCGGTCGGGTATATCTCAAACTCTATATTTTAACTGGAAAAGTTGGGGGTCGTCTTATATGCCCAGGCGTCTTATACACCGGAAAATACGGTACCCTCTCGTGTTTAAAGCTCCATGAAGGCCTTTCCTTTTCAAAGTTGGAAGCAGTCTAAAGTGTGTGGCTTATGACAAGAGGACAGACCACAGAGGGTGAAGAGAAGACCATAAGCGACCCAAAACCTAGAATGTTTTAAGGATGCAGAGTGAAAGCAAGCAAACAGGGGGCGGCTGCAACGAGGAAGGAGAGAGGGGGCGGCAGCAGCTGGTGATGATGACAGTGAGAAGGCAATTTGCTGAGTGACAGGGAGGGCCACAGTGGTGGGGTCATGCACCAGGGTGTCAGAGCCAGCCCTGGTTGCTGTGGGGAGAGGTCTTGTAAAGCACAACTTGCGGACATGCTGGGCAACAGAAAAGCTAATCAGGAGTGGAGAGGAAGATACAAACACAGGAAGCTGCCTTATACCAGACCATTGGCCTATCCCACCCAGGGTTGTCTGCAACTCTCCAGTCTTTTAGGCAGGGAGTCTTTCCCGCCAGCCCTACCTGGAGATGCTGCTGGGGTTTGAACCTGGGCCCTACAGGGATGGGGGAAGCTTAACTTTGCTGAATCCTGCTCTCCTTTTATTTCTTGAGGTTTGCTTCGTCTCGGAAGTGTTTAGCCACGTCAAGATGCGGCCTTTAAGTCGGGGCAAACCCCAAGGCAGATGTGTACGTTTCTAAACGGAGGTTGCTGGGTTTCCGTATGTGTTTTTGAAAATGGGAACCTCTGTATACGCAGCACGGCGAGTCGGTGTTTGTTTCCACAGCTACCCAGCCCAAGGGGAAAGAGGAGCAACCCGCCTGCACTCATGGGAGCCCTCTTTTGAAGATCAGGCGAGCAGGGGGCGGAGGCAGGAAAACAAAGCAGCAGAACGTCTTCTCCTGGCAAAGAAAGGGATTCAAAAGGGGGGTCCTCAAAGCTGGAGGAGCTGCCAGCAAACGCACAGGAAGCAGAAGGGGAAAGGGTGAAAACGAGAAAACGAAAATGGGAGACAGGAAGGAAATTCTGCCACACAGGTAGCAAGAGGGAGAAAGAGAGGTTTGTCATGCTGCCCAGGGACACAGCAAAACCTGGGTGGATTTGTTGCTAAGAGAGTATCAGGTGCAAGAACCTGCCTCATCCCAAGTCAGACCCACTGGTCCATCTAGCTCAGTATTGTCTACACGTGACTGGCAGAGGCAGTGGCGTCGCTAGCCTCTGCGCTGCTGGGGGCGGCGGCAGCGCAGAGGCACCCCCCTGGGGGAGGGGCACGACGCGTGCGTCGTGACGTCATCATGACGTCACGACGCACGTGTATGCAGAAAGGGGGGATTTCCCCCTTTCCGAGGCTTTTTTTCGGCAGGGGGTGGTGACCAGCGAGGAGGGGGTGAGAAGCGTGACCCCCCCTCGCTGGTCGGGCCCCCCCCCGCCGAAAAAAAGCGGGCGGAAAGCCTGGAAAAGAAGCAGAGCGGCGCTTAAACGCGCCTGCTCTGCTTCCTTTCCAGGCTTTCCCCGCCCCCCCCCCCGCGGTTTTTTTCGGCGGGGGGGTGACCAGCGAGGAGGGGATGACAAGCGTGACCCCCCCCGCTGGTCGCCCCCCCCCCCCGCCGAAAAAAAGCGGGCGGAAAGCCTGGAAAAGAAGCAGAGCGGCGCTTAAACGCGGCTGCTCTGCTTCCTTTCCAGGCTTTCCCCGCCCCCCCCCGCGGTTTTTTTTCGGCAGGGGGTGGTGACCAGCAAGGAGGGGGTGACAAGCGTGACCCCCCCCCGCTGGTCGGGCCCCCCCGCCGAAAAAAAGCGGGCGGAAAGCCTGGAAAAGAAGCAGAGCGGCGCTTAAACGCGGCTGCTCTGCTTCCTTTCCAGGCTTTCCCCGCCCCCCCCCCCCCGCGGTTTTTTTCGGCAGGGGGTGGTGACCAGCGAGGAGGGGGTGACAAGCGTGACACCCCCCCTCGCTGGTCGGGCCCCCCCCCGCCGAAAAAAAGCAGCGGAAAGGGGAAAAGGAAGCAGAGCGGCGCTTAAATGCGCCTGCTCTGCTTCCTTTCCCGGCCCCCCCCCCCGCGGTTTTTTTCGGCGGGGGGTGGTGACCAGCGATGAGGGGGTGACAAGCGTGACACCCCCCCTCGCTGGTCGACCCCCCCGCCGCCGAAAAAAAGCGCGCGGGGGGGGGAAAGCCTGGAAAGGAAGCAGAGCAGCCGCGTTTAAGCGCCGCTCTGCTTCTTTTCCAGGCTTTCCGCCCGCTTTTTTTCGGCGGGGGGGCCCGACCAGCGAGGGGGGGTCACGCTTGTCACCCCCTCCTTGCTGGTCACCCTGTCACTGGGGGCGTACCGCCCCCACCGCCCCTCCCCAGCGACGCCCCTGGGCAGAGGCTCTCCAGGTTTCCAGGCAGAGGATCTTTCCGGTCCTGCTGAAAGATGCTGGGGATTGAATCTGGGGCCTTCTGTGTGCAAAGCAGATGCTCTATGCCGCTGAGCTATGATCCTTCAAATGCAAAAGGAGGGCCTTATGTGTTCCAGTGTCTGTCCAGGGTTTCAGGCCTGGTCTCCCCAGCCTTAGCTGGGGATTTCTGGGTGTCTCTGCATGCAAGGCAGCTGCTCTGCCACGGAGCTATGGCCCGACTTAGAAAGTCAGAGAGGAAGAGGAACTTTGCACTGCCATGAAATAAACAACCATAATTGGCTTTACGTACAGTAATTGGTGAATGATATAGCAAGTGATTAATGTGATTGGCTAATGAAAACCACCACCCAGATGATAAGACTTCCAAGCCTAAGTATCCGCCTTCTTTACGTAAGAGCACCAGAAGACCTTGGCTGCTGGATCAGGCCAAAGGCGGCTCATCTAGTCCAGCATCCTGTTCTCACCATGGCCAACCAGGTGCCACAATGGGATGCTCACAAACAGGACATGAATGTAACAGCATGCTCCCTGTTTATGAGACTCATAGACTGAGATACAGTGGAATACTGCCTCTGGCAGAGAGGGAGCATAGCCATCATGGTCAGTAGCCATTGATAGTCTGATCCACCATGAATTCCCCCCCCAATCCACTTTTAAAACCGTCCAACTTGGTGGCCATCACTACCTCTTGTGGCAGGGAGTTCCACAGTTTACCCATGCACTATGTGACAAAGTCCTTCCTTCGTCTCCTTTGAATCTCCCAGCATTCAGTTGCAATGGGTGACTTTCTGGGGTTCTAGTATTGTGAGGGGGGAGGGGGGAATTCTCCCTACCTACTTTCTCCGTGGAGGAAAAAATTATTCAGCTTCCCCGAGAATCTTTTTGACCTAAGCCGTAAAGGAACCCACCTCATAAGGTTTTCCTTTCACCAGAAATCCAAAGCATTACCTTTTCTGCCTCTCAGTTTGTACTCTTGAGCATACAAATAATAAAGGTTTGTTTTGCTGGCCAATATGGATTTGCAGCAGCCCATATAGAGAAATTGGAAAAAAAAATTTTTTACTGAGGAGTCTTCCCTCAAGGGAATATTCAAAAAGCCCCAGAACTGAGCAGAGGTCTTGCCAGGAAGATGTGGTGTGACATTTCTGTATTTATAGGCAAAACATAAACATTCATCAAGGGGAGGGAATATGACTAGGCTAAATTATTTGCATCCCTAAAGCAGAAAATTCACTCTGATAATGCTTCTTACTTTTGCAGATGGGAGTATAGAATCATGGGAAGCTGCCTTATACTGAGTCGGATCACTGGGTCCATCTAGCTCAGTGTTGTCTACACTGGCTGGCAGCAGCTCTCCAGGGTTTCAAGCAGGAGATGGTTTAAACTTGGGAGATGCTGGGGATTGAACCTGGAAAGCTAGGTGGGTGTGCAGAAACCAGCCTACTGAAGAATTGCAAGATTTGCATCTGTTGCTCCACCCACTTCCATGTCTAGCCCCGCCCACCACAGGCAAGTGGCCCTCAGGTGGTTGTCCAGGACAGAATGTGGCCCTCAGCTGGAAAGGGTTTCCCCTGAGCAAGGGAGCTGCCGTTTTCTGCCCAAGAAATGCATAATCGTTTTTGTCCAGAACCACGATCCTTACTGTGGGCAACTGAGTGGCCCCCGATCTGCGCAGGGCTGGGTTTGGGGACTTGCAGAGGCAAACCAATCGACCCGCCACAACGCCCTGCCAGCCAGCCAGCCAGCCGTGTGGGTGGGAGGGCCCCGAGCCAAGCGCTAATGTTAAATACATCTCAGGCTCGCTCGCTCGCTGCAAAGGCCGCAAGCGCTCTCCTCGCTTCAGCTGGGGGGGGGGAGGCTGCCAGATGCTTTTCTGTTGCATTAAAAAGGAGAGAGAGGGAAAGTGGAGGGGGGGGACACCATTAAGGAAGAGAAGCTTGAAAGGAACCTTTTCCGACAGCTGCTTAAAAACCTCCAGTGAGATGCTTGGAGCAGCAGAACCGCCTTCTGCAGCACCAGCCTTGCAAAATTGTTTCAGGGCAGCAGAAAGGGGCTGAGTTTTTTGCTGGGGGAGGCAGGGGGAGGGGGAGGGGGTGAACTCCAAGGGCCATTGAGTAAGTAGCAGCAGCACTGAAGAGGGACAGCTGTGGCTCAATGCAGAGCCCCTGCTTGGCATGTTAGGCTGCATCCACAGGATTAGTGCTCCAGTTGAGGAAAGTAATAGTCCCACTCTGTTCTGCCTTGGTCAAACCACACCTGGAGTAGTACCGATTCCAGTTCTGCCTACCACAATTAAGAAGGATGTTGACAAGCTGGAAGGTGGGCAGAGGAGGGCGACCAGGATGGCCATGGGCCTGGAAACCAAGCCTAAGGAGGAACGGTTGAGGGAGTTGGGGATGTTTAGCCTGGGAAAGAGGAGACTGAGAGCCATCTTCAAATATCTGAAGGACTCACGTGGAGGATGGGGCAAGCTTGTTTTCTCCACTCCGGAAGGTAGGACTTGAACCCATGGCTTCAAGTTACAAGAACGGAGATTCCGACTAAACACCTGGAAGAACTTTATGACAGTAACAGCTGTTCGACGGTGGAACGGTCTCCCTTGGGGGGTGGCGGGTTCTCCTTCCTTGGAAGTGTTTAAGCAGAGGGTTGGACTGGATGACCCTTGGGGTTCCTCCCAACTCTGCGATTCTATGATTCTAGAATCCCCAGTGGCACCTCCAAGTTAAGGCTGGCAATGTCCCTGCTGCCTGGCATGCTAGTGTTATGCACCAAACCTTCCGCACCTGCATTTGACCATGAAATATCTCTGCTTGAGTGTGCAGTGGAAACTAGCTAGCGAGGGCATCTGGGGCACTGCCCCACCAAGGTGATTCTTCTTGCCTTCAGCCAGTCCCACACCAGACTGCCTCTTCACACACAACCAGCCCCCGGGGGCTGACCTCGCCCACCAGCTACCTCCTCTTCCTCCCCTGTGTTGCCCCTTGTTACCTCTGGCCCTGCCTACCGTTGGCATCCCTGCCTTCCGCCCCACCAGTCTCAATGGCACCAGTCACTGCTGAATATGACCTGGGGGGGGGGAGGAGGGGAGAGTTGAACCACTCAGGCTGTTGCCAGAGCTAACAGAATTCTCTCACTAGGTCACTCTGCTAAATGCCACACCCTTCTCCAATTTTCAGAAGGAGGTTTAATGTACCCTGAAGAGCTAAGAGAGATCACCACCCCCACCCCACCCCTCCATTTTCTCAGGGTGTGCAGCTAAACAAACAGAGCCACAACAAAGATGGTGACCAAGTTTCCTGGAGTGCTTCTCCCCTCAAAAATCCCCCAGCAGTCGTAAAACTCTGGAGGAGGAGGAGGTGGTGGCAAGGAGCCTTTCTTGATGATGGTGCACAGGAATTTCTGCTTCATTTAGGTGGCGCATGGAGCGTAGCTGGTCATTCGTTTTACTTCATTTCAGGGAAAGCTGACATAACAAAGGGGAAGGGAGGAAGGAGGGAGGGAGGGAGGGGAGAATGAGGACATGGTTTTGCAAGAGAAAGCACTTCCAAAACTGCTCTTTTCCACCGAGTTGGAAATGCACGAGAAGAGCTTTCGCCAAAAGTGAGGGAGGGAAGGAAGGGGAAATGTTTGTTTAGGATGCTGAAACTGAATTTCACACGTGCAAAAAATAAAAAGTAAATTTATCTCACTAGGACGGATTGAGGGGTCATCTCCCCCAAATTCCTGCAAGACAACAGATCGCAGAGGAACAGGTGAAGCTTCCTCATACAGTCAGATCACCGGTCCTTCTAAGCCCAGTGGTGTCCACCCTGAAAGGGAGTGGCTCCTCAAGGTTTCAGGAAGGGAGTCTTACCCAGCTCTACCTGTCAGGGATTGAACCCGGGAGGCTCTGTGTGCACAGTACACTATGGGTCTTGCGCAAAACAAGGTTCAAGTCCTCGTGGTTCCAAATTAAAGGCTGCCTTATACAAAGTCAGACCTTCAGCCTATCTAAGCTCGGTATTGTCCGTGTAGACTGGCAGCAGCTCTCCAGGACTTCAGACAACATTCCCAGCTCTACCTCTGCAAAGCAGGGTCTGTGTACTGCTAAGCTATGCTCCTTTCCCTAAAAATAAGCTCAGATTCCAGTCCTCATGATTCTAAAGAAAGGGATGGTTTAAACAGAGACACAAGAAGCTGCCTTATCCTGCGTCAGATCACCGGCCCATCTAACTCAGTACTGTCTACACCAGGGGTCGCCAAACTATGGCCCGGAGCCAATTATCCACCCCCCGACGACCGACGACCGCACTTACTGGCGCGGTGCGGCTGCCCTTCTCTGGGTCGGCACGGGGCCGGAAATAGCTTGTGTGCATGCGCGTCATTTCCGGTGCACTTCCAGGTCTGTGGAGGCCCATGAGCATGCACACAAGCAATTTCCAGCGCCACGCCAGAAATGCACTGGAAAAAGTGAGTGTGCACGCTCCCCCACCCTCCAGCCTGCCGCGCAATTGGCGCCGGAGGAACCAGCCCGAGGCCGGGTAAGTTTGCCAACCCCTGGTCTACACGGACTGGCAGCAGCTCTCCAGGATTTCTGGCGTTCCAGATGCCGTCGGGGACTGAACCTGGGACCTTCTCCATGCCAAGCTCTTACCACTGAGCTACGGCCCTTGCAAATCTCCTCGGGACCTGTGGAAGACCCCTGGGGCAGATCTCCAATCTCCTCCTGCTCTCCTCTCCCCAGATTACCACCCGTCTTAAACAGATGACGGAAATGCACCAGGAAGCCCAGGGAGCCAACCGCGCTGCAGTCACCCAAGCAGCTGTAACTGAACGCCGCTCAGGCTCTGCTGCGCCTCACATGCTCCCACTGGGTGATGACAGACAAGGAGCTAATTAAGAGACGGGCGAATTCCTAGTGGGTATAATTCCCCCAAGCAGCAGCAACAGCAGCCGCGCTACCACCAATTAATCAGATACACAAATGTTTGCAATTACAGTGAAGAAAACGGGGGGGGGGGGGGAGAAGAGAACAAAAACATGGGCTTTGTTCTCACAAGGTGTTTTGCAGAAGCCACACCTGAAACGAGGACATGAAAGTTTCCCTCCCTCCCTCTCATCCAATGAAGCTGAATGTTGGAAGATTCAGGGCAGGTTTTTTTTTTTTTAAAAGCCCTTCTTCATGGAGTTAACTGTGGAACTCACTCCCACAGGAGGCTGTGATGGTCATGAAAGATGACTGCACAGATTCACAGAGGGAGAGGGCTATCAGTGGCTATCAGCTATGATCATAGAATCCTAGAGTTGGAAGAGACCCCAAGGGCCATCCAGTCCAACCCCTGCCAAGCAGGAAACACCATCAAAGCATTCCTGACAGACGGCTGTCAAGCCTCTGCTTCAAGACCTCCAAAGAAGGAGACTCCACCACACTCCTTGGCAGCAAATTCCACTGTCGAACAGTTCTTACTGTCAGGAAGTTCTTCCTAATGTTTAGGTGGAATCTTCTTTCTTGTAGTTTGAATCCATTGCCCCGTGTCCGCTTCTCTGGAGCAGCAGAAAACAACCTTTCTCCCTCCTCTATATGACATCCTTTGATATATTTGAACATGGCTACCATATCACCCCTTAACCTTCTCTTCTCCAGGCTAAACATACCCAGCTCCCTAAGCCGTTCCTCATAAGGCATCGTTTCCAGGCCTTGGACCATTTCGGTTGCCCTCCTCTGGACACGTTCCAGCTTGTCATGATGGCTACGCACTGCCTCCACAATTGGAGGCAGCCATGCTTCTAAATAAGTGTGTGTGTGTGTGTGTGTGTGTGTGTGTATAATGCAAATAGGCTGCAAATTGAAAAGGCAATGAAAACTCAAAACAGAAGATGATACTCTGAGTAAAGAGGGGAGCTACCTCTCACAACTTTGCAAACACCTCTGCCACTCACTGGCAGCTGCTGCTAATCTATATTTAAAACACCCTTAAACTGCCTTTCGGCTACCCAGCAGCGCTGAAGGCATCACATGACGTGACACTCTGCATTTATAAGATAAGAAATGACCGTTCGGAAATAAAGCAGGAGGTTTGAAGAACAGAGTCCAGAACGAAGAGCTTTGGAAAACAAACACTGGCTTTGCATCCCACCCAAGGCAAGCAGTGAAGTCAACATGTCAAAGTAACAAGGACTCAAAGGTCATTTCGTTCAACCCCCTAACAATGTTTATTTTGTTGAGCTACGCCGATGTTGTTTTTTAAAGAAAAGTTATGACTAAAAGTGTCAAGTGGCTGGTGGCAGTATTTAATTTTTCCTTTTTTATTTTGATACGTCAGTGACTTAGAAAAGATCTACAAAACGTTTCACTATCCTGGTTATTGTGGGGGCAAATGTCTAATTTTTTTGGGGGGGGGAGTGGGAGAGATAGTCAAACAGCGGCTCTTAGGCAATTAAGTACCTGGGAAAGTAGCTTGATAGCACGAGGTCTCATTGCTATATAGGATCCTGGTTGACACAGCCATAGGCATGACTGTTACCCTAAAATCCCAGTGGGAAAATTACTCCAGTTGTATAAGAAATTTAGTGGGCAGCTATATGGATTAGAGAACTATCTCCTTCGATCTCCGCACCCACCAGAAGTGAGATGGCTGGTTGATGGCTGGCATTATGACTCCTCAGAAATTGTACAGAGGCTAAACTCTGAAGCAGGGAGGGGTGAGCCTTGCAAGTCTGATTCTACAAGCAGGAAAATGCAGAGTGCGTGAGCTTAGAAACAAGGCCGGGTCTTACCTTATTGTCTCTTCTACCAGCCGGTCAGAGCTGAAAGAAAAAAAGAAAAAAGGGGGGGGGCACTTAAAAGAAATAGAATTTTATACATCACGATTTCTATACACACAATCAGAGCAGCTTACGATAAAAGCAGGAAAACAGAATGGCCTTTTTTGAATGTCACAGTAGAGTAAACCATGGAGAACCAAATGCGCCCCCCCCCCCGGCCTCTCTATCTGGCCCTTGGGACTCTCCCCCAAGGCCACGCCTCCTCAACAGCCCTACTTTGCAGCCTCCCGGAGTGCGTTTTTTTGCCAGGTTGAAATGTCGGTGTGAAATCTACAATGAGATGAAAATGATACTAGGATATAATTTTGCCAAAAAACCAGAGTCTTTATTATTGGGCATAACAGGTATAGGAATTAAAAAAGATGACACAAAATTGTTCCAATATATGGCAACAGCAGCCAGAATCCTATTGGCCCAAAATTGGAAACAGGAAATTTTGCCGACAAAAGAGGAATGGGTTTTGAAAATGATGACTTATGCGTAGCTAGATAAAATGACAGGGAGAATCAGAGACCAGCGAGACCAAAAATTTATTGAAGATTGGAAAAAATTTACAAATTATTTAAAGAAACATACACAATTGAATACGTTGATAGGATTACAGGAAGCTTTGTAGTTAAAAATAAATATTATTGTATGATGAAATAAAGATTAATTACCTAAGATATGAAGATAAAAGCAATAATTTATGGAATAAATATAAAAACAAAGGAATTTGTATTGCTGAAACCAGACGGAAGGATTGTTGGAAGTCCAGGCCTGAAGAGGCCAAAATATAAGGTGATTAATATGTAATGAATTGTAAATATAATGTATATTTGTGAAACTTAATAAAAAGAATATGAAAAAAAAGAAATGTCGGTGTGGACAATACTGAGCTGGACAAGGCAGCTTCCTAAACTAAACCTACACGATTTTCAGGAATGCAACTGGTGAGGACTTAAACATGACAATGTCCCTCAAATCAGCTGAATTAAAAAACGAAACCAAAAACCCTGCCAGGCATCAACACTGTTTGGGATCAAATAAGCAGCCTGCAACTTTTCCCGCTGCTGCTGGGTACAAAGGCATTGCTATCAGGCAACAGGCGGGTCTACATTGCCCAGGAACCAGCTTAAACTCGCCCCGCTCCATTACATTTTTACATTAAACAGTAACTTCAACGTAACATACATAATCTAGAGAAGCTTATTTGAGTGCAAGAGTGAACTGTTTGCCCAATAACAATCAAAAGTTACCTGTTGGTAGCAATAACATGTTTCTAACACAAAGCTTACTAACAGCTCAACTGTCAAAAAATCCTTTGCAAGTTTGAGATTTCGGAGGAAGAAAATGGGTTCTTCCCCCATTGACTAATGAACACTCTCTCTTCTATTTACCTCCCCCCCCCCCGGCAGCTCTTCTATGCTTTGTCAAACGGTCTGCAAAGGCCGTCATCCATACACTGGACACTGAGGTCCAGTGCTGAGGGCCTTCTGGCGGTTCCCTCGCTGCGAGAAGCCAAGTTACAGGGAACCAGGCAGAGGGCCTTCTCGGTAGTGGCACCCGCCCTCCCACCAGATGTCAAAGAGAAAACAACTACCAGACTTTTAGAAAACATCTGAAGGCAGCTGTGTTTATGGAAGCTTTTAATGTTTAATAGACTATTGTATTTTAATATTCTGTTGGAAGCCACCACTCACAAGTGGCTGGGGAAACCCAGCCAGATGGATGGGGTATAAACAAACAACAACAACAACAACAACAATTATTATTATTATTATTATTATTATTATTATTATAATACAAGGCTGACCCAATCTATCAAAAGGTATCTCAGATTTTGTTTTCCAGCGTTTGAAGTGTTAAAAATCACCTGCTTGACCAGAAATTCTGGAAAAAAACTACAAGGAATCTCCCCCTATGTGAGTTGCATGAATGGCAACGCAGAATACAGTACACAACGTATTTGATATGGCCTGACTGCTACCACCACGGGAAGGGTTCAGGTCAGTATGAATGTAAGGGCCTGCTGGATCAGGCCAAAGGGGGCTCATCTAGTCCAGCATCCAGTCCTCACAGTGGCCAACCAGGTGCCCCCAATGAGAAGCCCACAAGCAGGACCTGGGTGCAACATTTTCTTCCTCCCCAGACCCCAAACTCTGCAACTGCTTGCCTGCTGAGCTCTGAGGAAGAGCCTGCGAGCCCCCCCCCCCGCAGGATTCCGCCTCCAGTTTGCAGAGAGGGAGAGAGAATCTGCTCATTTGATAAGTTTTACAAAAAGCTCCCCGTCGCTGCTGCCACCCCTCCCCGTCTCAGCGCATGGATTTCCACATTTAGCAGAACGCTTCCCTAAGGCAACATAACTTTTTTGCAGAGTCTCCCCCCCCCTTCCCACCTGCCCCATATTTTCTCAAAATATATTTAAACCCCTTGCAGGGAGCAGATGCCAAAGCAAGATGCGCACATTTTATCTAATTTAAGGAGTGGAACGGAGGAGTGGGGAGGGGGGAGAAACCCAACAGACTCCTACTTTGGAATGCATGGCACCCCTGGGTAATATCATGGAAACGCATGGAAAAGGGGTCACAAAAAATAATAATACAGAAAATAAATAAAGGACGGTATGATACAGAAAGGAAAAGAGAACGCTGCGTCTCTGTATGAGTCACTGTTCTGGAGGTGTCTCCCCAATACAGAAACATAGGAGGTTAGGGTCCGACTAAGTGAAGACCCACTGAAATCAATGGACGTGACTAATACAGGTCCATTTATTTCAGTGGGTCTACTCTGATGCAACCCAGGTGTTCATCTGAGGATGGGAAATTCTCCACATGCTTTACAACGAAACCAGCTTGGCTGAAAGTGGTGAAGTGTGTCTCTGGTTTTCGTTCAGGTAACAAAGGATGCGTCTAAGCCTGTTGGGAATTTCAGCAACACTCCTCTGGACACTCAAGGGTTCAAGCCCCTGCTTCGCATGCAGGAGGTCTCCTTCCAATCCCTGAAAGCCTCTCCAGCTAAAATGAAGATTAGGTGACCTTCCTCTGCTTGAAACCCCCGAGAGTTGCTGCCAGTCAGGGCAGACAACACACAGCTAGCTGGACACAGCATAAGAGGCAGCTGAGTGGAAGAGCACCTACTTTACATGAAGGTGGTAGGTATGTTTAAAGCACTCTTGTTACACCACTTTAACAGTCATGGCTTCCCCCAAGGAATCCTGGGGACTGCGGTTCGTTAACTTCACAGCACCACAATTCCCAGGACCCATAACAAGATATAGCTTCCAGGGTTCTCCATGAATTTCAAAGTGCAGTGCTTAAAAATGGATGACATGGATGGGCAAAGTTCACAGGCTTGGGCCTCGTCTACCTGACCACACGTTTTTTGATCGAGATTCTCAAAAGAGAAGCATGGGGGGGGCCAACATTTCTGCATTGCAGGGGGCTGGACCACATGACCCTTGGGGGTCCCTTCCAACTCTAGAATTCTATCATTTCAGACAACTAATGGCAGACCTAGATTTCCAGGTGCCACGGGAGACGCACCACGTGCCCCGTTTGATCTGGAGCTGAAATGCTTTTGCAAAGTACACGGGGGCTGGTGACACAGCTCCAGAGAGAGGCCTTCTCAGTAGGCACCCGCATTGTTTTAAGATCAAGAGAAATAAACAAGCCCCATATGCACTAATGGGGTAATTAGCAGCAGCGTTAAGAAAGCTGGATTTATATTTTCAAAAGGCAACAGGGCGGTGGGTGGGGAAGAGCGACGAAATCCGGGCCGTTTTCCAAAACCTTCCAAGGAGAGTTTGCGGCTCTCTCTTCTCCGAGGAAAAGCGCAAAGCTGGACCATGGAGCTCACTCCTGCGGGAGGCAGCGAGGACCACCGCCATGGATGGCTTTAAGAGAGGACTAGACATTTTCAAGCTGACACTGGCTACTAGGCATGACAGCTGTGCTCTGTCTTCACGGTCAGAGGCAGCAATGCTCCTGAATACTGGAAACCACAGGAGGGGAGAGTTGCTCTTGTGCCCGGATCCTGCTTGTAGGTTTCCCCAAAGAGGCATCTGGCTGGCCACTGTGAGAACAGGGTGATGGGCCATTGGCCTGATCCAGCAGGGCTCTTTCTGCATTCTTGAAATTGCTAAGGGCCAGGCCTTCACCTGCAGACATCTAAAAACGGACTGATAAGGAATGGATTTACTGTATTTTCCCGTGTATAAGACTAGGTTCCCCCCGTAAAAAAATGTCAAAAATTTGGGGGTGTCTTGTACACCGATACATCTCCCCCCATTTTCTTAAATCACAGTCCCCCAAAATAGGGGGCGTCTTTTTTTTGGGTGTCTTATAGACGGAAAAATACGGTACCATGTGCTCCAAACATGCCCCTCCCCACCCTACTTCTTCTTCTTCTTTTACCTGGCAAGACAGACGGAGAGCTGACAGAAACATTTTTTAAAAAAAACAACAACACGCCTCTTGGAAAGATGCTGATGCAAGCTAATGGCCCGGATCCAAGAGCAGCAGCAGCAGCAGCAGCAGCCGGCGTCTTCCAAGAAAGATGACCCAACACAAAGCACCTTGTTTACAGTCAATCGTGGCTTTGAAAAGGAATTCCCGAAGAACTGCCTCATAGAATCATGGGGTTTGAAGGGACCCCCAGAGTCATCTAGTCCAACCCTTTGCCATGCAGGAATCACAGCTAAAGAATCCCTGGCAGGTGGCTGTCCAACCTGTTTAAAAACATCCTTTGAAGAAGAGTCCATCACCTTCTGAGTTTGTTTGGCTTTTACCATCACACGGTTCTTCCTAATGTTTAGTCGGAATCTCCTTTCTTGTCATTTGGATCCATTGGTTCGGGTCTTTCCCTCTGGAGCAGCAGAAATCGAGCTTGCTCCATCTCCCATGTGACAGCCCTTCTGATGTTTGGCTCTCATGTCACCTCTCAGTCTTCTCTTCTCCAAGCTGAACATACCCAGCTCCCTCAACCATCCCTATTAAGGCTTGGTTTCCAGACCATTCAATGAGTTTGACAGGGTTGCCATATTTCAAAAAGTGAAAACCCGGAAAACAAAAGTTGCAAAATAATCTGCAAAAAAAATCAACACTTTTTTTCCTGGACATTTTTTGTTTCCAAGACATTTGTTTATGATGGACGAATCCTGGATATGTCCAGGAAATGCAAGACATAGGACAGCCCTAAGTTAGACCTCTTAGCCTCACGTTCCCTTTTCAACTGGCACAGAAGACGCTCCCACTACCACCCTCACACACCGGGTGGAGCAAGAAAATAAGAAGTACATTAACTGTAACCCAGTGGTGTCTGAAATACATTATCTCCCTTTGAGAAACCAAATGTGCGGGGGGTGAAGAAATAGGCTACACTTGGCCCAGTTATTGCCTGGTGCCGCCAGCTGGTGTGGGCACATCCTTGGGGCTGTCAGAGCTCCAGGGCTTAGCGCTGCGATTCCTGAAACAATGTAAGCGATACATCATCCCATCGCCACCCCAAAATATCCACAGAGCCGACCAGCGACAATCCTCATTTACATGTTGTTGGAATGTACCGCTTTGAGTGAGGATGTCTCCATGCAGCACAATGAAGGCAGAGCCCATGATTTGGAGAAGGGAAGCTACAAAGCCGCTAACGGCTGGAGATGAAAGGCTGCTTTCAAGGCTCAGCCACTTCCGCTTGGAAGGCAGATGGAGGGGAGTGCTGCTCTCCCGCCCAAGCACAAGGCCGCAAAGGAGAACTAAGATGGAAAAAGAACTGTGCTTAAGAATAAAGGAGTAGCTTGCAGGGATCGAACCGTGCAACCTGGCACTGGGGATAATAGCTTCATTGAGGCACAGGAAATTGAGGCAGTGCTCCTGAAACCGTCTAAAAGGAAAGAAACTACAGGAAGGAAGCAGCTGGAGGGAACAACTCATAGTTTCAGTTGTCTCTACACAAATGCACAGAGTATGGGAAACAAACAAGATGAATTTGAGCTCTTAGTACAAGATGGCAAATATGACCTGGTAGGCATTACTGGAACCTGGTGGGATGAGACTCATGACTGGAATGTAGGAATTGAGGGGTATAACCTGTTCAAAAGAAATAGACCAAACAGGAAGGGAGGAGGAGGAGTGGCGTTGTATATAATGGATGTGTACACTTGTGAAGAAATACATGACCTGGAGCATGAAACGGAGATTGAGAGTATATGGGTAAAAAATGTAGGAAAGAGAAACAACAGTGACCTTACTGTGGGTGTTTGCTATGGGTCGCCAAGCCAGACCGAAGATTTGGATAATGCCTTACCAAACATTAAAAAATGAGAGAAATAGCAAGCATGGGGGACTTCAACTTCCCCAATATCTGTTGGGACTCAAACTCTGCCAAGAGTGTAAGGTCTCACAAATTCCTCCATTGCATCGCTGACAATTTCATTTCCCAGAAGCTGGAAAAACCAACAAGGTGATCATCTATCTTGGACCTGGTCTGATTGATGAAGTGCTCAGAAACTTGGGAGGACGTGATCGTGTTCTCCTGGGTTTCAGGATACAGAGGCAAGAGAAACACGCACTCTGGACTTTAAGAAGGCCAATTTCAAAAAGCTGGAGAAGTGTGATCCCATGGTCAGAAATACTCAATGAGAAGGGAGTCCAAGAAGGATGGGAGTTTCTATAAGGAGAAATATCAAAGGTACAAATGCAGATAATACCAACGAGAAAGAAAAGTGGGAATCATCTAAGGAAACCGGTGTGGCTGCATAAGGAGCTTATAAATGAGCCGAGAATTAAGGAGGGCATGTATAAGAAATGGAAGAAAGGGGAGGTATACATGAATAGCCAACAGTTGCAGGGAGAAAGTCAGGCTGGCTAAAGCTCAGAAGGAGCATCCTTCCAACTCTTAAGAGTCTATCATCCCATGAAGCATTCAATGTGAACAGAGATGCACTGGGTGGCATGGGGTAAGGAGGAAGGGTGTGTGTGTGTGGGGGGGGGTCCTATAGGATTTTGGGGGACAGGCCCCATCCCAAAATGCAAAGCCACTTCAAATCCGCCAGTTAAGACAGGGATGGCGATTAGCGTTGGTGCGGAGGTCACTCTAAGCCGGCCTACTCAAGCTGGTACCCCCCAGATGTTTGGGAGTTGTAATCCAAAACATCTGGAGGGCACCAGGTTTCTTTGAGGGGGGGGGAGTGTTGTAAGCATCTCCACTGGTCTTCCAAAGTGACAGCTCTGTTTTACAGGGACTCAGCACTACCTCGTCATCCTCTGCGCATGGGAAGTTTATTGCATGTAAGCTGTGACTCCTGCATTGCAGGGGATTGGACTAGATGACCCTTTGGGTGTCCCTTGCAACTCTACAGTTCTCTGATTCCACGATCCCCTATGTGTAAGAAGAAGGGGGAGGCTATGCACTCTCCTTGGGGGTGGGGAGGTGGGCCCAGGCTAGCCTATCTGCCTTCCCCCTGGCACTGCCAAAGCTAGGATCCTCCCTCCCTCCCTGGAAGGCCAGTTCCTGGAGAGACTGACCCTCCCATGTAATTTCAGCACATTCCCCCAGGAACCAGGATAAATGAACTTAAAAACAAAGCTGGGTGGGCATTAATGTAAGTCATTACCACCAACCACATCTGTCAGAACAAATTCCGGTAATTCACTAATGGACTATGCAAAGCTCCCCTCCCCCCTCCACTCTTACCCATTTCAGCTTTTTCACAGCCTTGCAAAGCTCTGAGCCAGAGAAATCTGCTGGAAAGGAACCACCGTTGAGGAGCTCTATAGGGACACCCACCCACATAAAAAAAGAGATTTGTAATTAAGAATAATTCAAAGGAAACGGGGCGGGGGGGAGGCACTGAGGCCTTCGTTAAGACAAACTAAGAAGAGAGGAAGGTTTAAGGGAGGCTTAAAAAAAAAGAAAATATTCTTATCCGACTGAATGTTGGCTGGGGGGGGGGTGTTTAAGGATGCTATAGTGAGTATGATGGGGAAATGTCAGCCTGCCATTAGGAATGAGAGCTCTTCTGTGCGAATAGACACAAGTTCGCCCTCTGCTTTTAAATAAAATATACATATGCATGTATGGAGATAAGAGGCACTGACACTGACACACACACACACAGTCTAAACCAGGCTTCCTCAAACTCGGCCCTCCAGATGTTTTTGGCCTACAACTCCCATGATCCCTAGCTAGCATGACCAGTGGTCAGGGATGATGGGAATTGTAGTCTCAAAACATCTGGAGGTCCAAGTTTGAGGAAGCCTGGTCTAAACCTCTTAGGGGCAACAACAATAATAGCAATAATTAAATTTATTACCCGCCCTTCACCAGCAGGCCCCAGGATGGGTTACAACAATCTAAATGTAATTAATTTTTTAAATTAAAATAATAATTCTGTGAAATAAAATTTAAGTTTAACTTGCAAAATAAACCAGCTAGGGTGCACCCAATAATATTCAAACAAGAATGTCAACGCAGGCACAGATGCCTCAGTAACCAGCACATACCCAGAGCCCAGAAGAAGTCGCGACTCATCCATTATGCCTCACCAGCAGAAGTAAGCACTGAAAACAGCCATTCCAGAGCATTTCACCTAAGTCATGCCTACTTCCAACCACTCCTTCCCCGCAGAATCAGATGCTTCCAAAACAAAACATCCTGCCTAAGGCAATTCTCATCCTCCAGGGAGGGGGAGAATCAGGTTTAGAGGCACACTTAGAAAGGTGCTAAATGGCTGGCCTTTGCCCCCCCCCCTGTGATTAGCAAAAGAGGAACAAATTAAGCATCTCAGCAGAGTTATGCAAAACAAAGCAGGCACACTTGCTCAATGACTAAGGATCTCAAAATCCAGCTTTTACTGATTTGCTTCTCTCTCTTCTTTTTAAAATGAAAGCATGGAGTAAAAACAACTATCTTCTAAGGATTGGAAACTTACTTTTCTCTCTTGTTTTGGTTGTTTTTTTTAAAAAAAAAATTATGGAGGCACTGTCAGACGGACATCAGATTCCACACTTGGGCAAGAGGTGGCAGAGGCAATTGGTACATACACTTCAAGGGAGGACAGTAATAAGATTTGGATGCTGGAACTTTCTTTAAAAAAAAAAAAAGTGGTCAAGAGCCATCCTCACCAGGGGAAGGAACACAGGAAGCCTGTCTTATTGAGAGTCTGGCCACTGGGTCCACCAGGCTAAGTACTGTCTGAACTGACTGAAAATAAACAAAGAGTCTAGTCCTCATGGCTCTCAATAAAGGATTGAAATAGGAACACAGGAAGCCCCCTAAGGGTTCTGAATTAAGGACTGATTTAAACAGGCAGTTGTCCTATGCTGAGTCGGCCCTCGGGTCCATCTAACTCAGTATTGTCAGCATTCACTGGGAGCTCTCCAGAATCTGAAACAGGGTTCTGCCCCAGCCCTACCTTGAGATGCCGTTGGGGATTGAACTTGGAACCTTCTGCATGCAAAGGTGGTGTTCTGCCACTGTGCTGCGGCCCTTTCCCTTGAATCATGCTGCTAGTCCTCATGATTCAAAATAGAGAGATGGTTTAAACAGGAGCGGAGGAAGCTGTTTTCTGCCGAGTCAAACCACTGGGCCATCTAGCTCAGTACTGCCTTCCGTGGCTGGCAGCAGATCTCCAGGGTTTCGAGGAGGGACGCCCTACTTGGAGATGCTGTTGGAGACTGAACCCAGAACCCCTTGCATGCAAAGGGAGAGTTCCCCAACATCCAGCTGCGAATCCTTTCCTCCGTGCAGGGAGGGAGTACCGAGACCTAACCACACCGCAAGCAGAACGTTCATAAAGACACAAGACATCCTGCCAAAGCTTCAAGGAACATTTGCCTCATTGCATCCTTTCCAAGTTACAAAAACACAAAGCAAGGAAGAAATTCAACGGGGAACCAGCTGGAGAAGAATGTGTGTGTTCTGCAGTACCAACAACAGCCCTTCTTCTTGCTTTTCTACACTTACTTAATTTATTTTTTATAGAAGAGTATATTTTGGTTCAAGCCACCGGAGCATCAAAAATAGCAAAGCACCAGGGTGATTCAAAACTCTGCAGAGAGAGAGAGAAAGAGAGAAGGGGGAAGAAAGAGAAGCACCTTGCCCACCTGGGAGAGAACAGGTAGGACAGGACCGCAGCTGTATTTAGCAATCTTCCTCGCTGAGCAAGCGATTTAGAAGTGCCAAACTGGGCTTCTTTTATCGGAGCTCTTAAAAGTCACGTTGCAATCTGGCAAGTGGAGACTCCGTGTCCAGTTAGACCCAGACTCCGCTGGAGCCCTTTGCAGACTCTGCTGGCAGGACCGAGGGTGGGTGGGTTGGAGGCAGAAACGCCATAAGGATAAAGGAATTTTGGGCAAAGTACAGCCAGACTCCTGTGCATGGGAGGTGCCTGTGAACCCTGCACTCTGTTTATTTACGTATTTCATAAAATTTAGAATACCTGACCTGCATGAAGAAGATCCTGGGTTCAAACTTAGCAAGGGGCGGGGGCAATCTTTGACTGACACCCCGGAGAGTCACTGCCAGCCAGTGTGGGCAAAGCTACTGTTAGTTTGATGGAACAATGGTCTGCCTTGGTAGAAGGTGCTGCTTCCTGAGCTCCAATCTCGCACACCTCACTCTGACAACGCCAGGGTTCCAGTAACTGATGAACAAAGTGTACCTTGCAAGTCTGAGGTCTGCCACACCTGGTCTAAACAATGCGCATTTGCTGTGGGTTTACGATCAAGCATGTAAATACTTATTGCCATTAGGGAGGCCGGCCCTGGAATGCCACCCCAAGGAAGTCTTGCAACAATGCCATTTCTCTGCCCACCACTGGCTGGAAGCTCAACTCCTTTGACATGAACTGCCAGCTGAAAGGAAAGCCAAGGGGCATAAACAGATGTGTCTGCACCCACCCTCTATTACCCTTGCTCTGCCTGTGATTTGGGGCTTGGAATACACAAAATACTATGGAAATCTAATAGAGCAAATGTTAAAGAGCGTGGTGACTAGGCGCTCTTTGTCCTTATGAACTGGCAATCGTAACAATCAAAAAGGGAAGAATATAACAGGATCAGTTTGCACCAGCCTTTGCAGACCTAATGCTCTCTGGGCGTTTTGGACTGCAACTCCCATCAGCACCAGACAGCACTGGTCAGAATCCGCAAGTAGATAGAAGGGGGACCCTCAAGCCTGGGCCTCTTTATGTGGCCCTCGGGAATCTCCCCAGGCCACGCCTCCTTTCTTAAAGCCACAACCCTCCCTGGCCCAGCTTCACATTCTCCCATGACTGCTTCTGCCTGGCTGGAAAAAGTGTCCTTGAACTATGCCTCCTGGGTGGAGACTAGAAAGAGGAGGGTGTGCAGAATCTGCACCCGCTGCTTCCCCCAGAAGGTTGCTTGGGAAGGAATGCGGCCCTTGGGCTGGGGGGGAAAAAGATTTCTCAACTCTTTAACTACTGGGTTGCAACGGGTCAAAGCCACACCACGATCACTGTACAAATAAACCATGAACAAAAAAAAGGGGGTCCCCAAAATGCTTTTTGGGCTAAAGGTGAAACCTCAGGTCTCAATTGCTGAAAATTGCTGTTTAAGTTCTTGTGCTCTTATAAAGGGGGGGGGGAGCGAAAACAGTTCTATGAGTTCTTGTGTTCTAGTATATACATAGAAAACTGCTGCACGAGTTCTTGTGTTCTGATATACGAGCAGTGACCATTCTGCATGCATCCAATTGATGTGTGACTGCTGACATGCACAGCACTTTTGGCCCTGGAAGGTGGCGGAATGGGCTGACATTTGCAATGACCAGGAACGCAACCCATATGCAAACGGGGAGTTGCCAGTATATAGAAAGAGAAGACTGCTGCACGAGTTATTGTGCGTGCATGAGAGCACTCTCTCTCTCTATATATATATGGTAAATCCCTTGCCAGGGAAAACAGATGAAAGAAATGCACGTACAGACATAAAAGACCGGCTGTTATTTGTACTAATGATGCTGAAGCAAGCCCACTCTCCCTACCGCATCTGCCTTTCATGCTGGTTATTTATAAACACCAACAACCATAGTAATGGTAACAGTAAGGAAGCCCAGGAGAGCTCCTCTGCCCCTTGGAGCACCCCGTGCACACAGAAAACCCCTAATTAAGCTGTTCAAGGACCTGCCTGGCTCCGTTATGTAACTGTGCTCCTCCACCACAGCCATTGTTTCCATAAACGGGAACTCTTGAGGGGGGAGGCGGGGAGTGGCCCCATCGGTCAATATGGCAGGGCACCTGCCAGGGGCACACACCCCATCAAGGAGGCTCACCGACAAGAGCCCACTGGACTTTCTCCTCATACTTCACCAGTCTGCTGCCCTTCCCAACAGTGGTGGAGAGGAGGAGAATGAGTAGGCGTCACTTCCTGCTGGTTCCAACACCACACTCAGCTCTCTGTATGCAATGGGCACGGATGGCTAAAAAAAAAACCCCACCATACCAATGCATATTCCACATGGCCACCGCCTAGGAAAGCTAAACCCTGGAATAAGCCCTCAAGGACCAGCAGACCTGATGGGGCATCTGTGCTGCCTGTGGAGAACCAGGTCCCTAAGTTATCCCACTGCTTGCCTCGGCTGACTTACTGGGCCAGCCTCCCCAGACCAGCTTCCTGGTTCCAGTGGTGGGGCCATGCTTCTAAGCCATGACAGGGCCCTTTCAGTGGTGGCTCCCCGTTTGTGGAACGCCCTTCCTTGACTCGCCTTTAAGAGACACCAATGCCCAAATGTTGCAAGATAAAAAGATAAGAAGAGCCCTGCTGGATCAGGCCAAAGGCCCATCTAGTCCAACATCCCGTTTCCACAGCGGCCCGCCAGATAACTATGAAAATGTTTTTAAATGTTTGATGTTTTATTGTGCTTTTCATATTTTGCTGGGAGCCAGCCACAGCGGCTGAGGCAACCCAGTCTTATGGGTGGCATATAAAAAGTGTAATAATAATAATAATAATAATAATAATAATAATAATAATAATAGTTGTTATTTACCCTCCATGTATAAGTCCAATCCTCTTTTAGATCCACCCAAGTTGGCTTCTTTCATAGGGGGGTTGCTCCAACCCCCCGAAACACACTGGGCTGCCCTTTTCCAGTTGCGCAATATCTGTATTGAGGTGGGGTGAGCAGAACTGCAGGCATTCAGGGACGGCCACATAGCAAGGCCTGAGGCCAAGAGCTTCCACCCTTCAGAGGTAAACCAGGTCTTCATGGAGAGAAGGTGGGCTTTAACCATCCTTGGCATTCTATACTGCACACCCTCCCATAAGAAAAAAAAACCACTTTATACATACAAATGAATTCCTTCAGTGCTGATTTAGGAAATTACTCCTCCCACCCCCACAAGCCATTAAGCTTCAGAAGCTCTCAGGGCTACACTCTCCAAAACAACAACAACAACACACACACACACAGAAGTGAGTGCTGAGCTGACAAACTCATTTCCTCTTAGCCCAGCACTTTGCAGGATGAGCAGCTGAAACCTGTCCATTCATCACCCAGCCCTGTGCCTCCATTTGATGGAAAGCCTCGCCGGCTACAGGAGGGAAGGCCGTGGGGTGGGGGGGAGAGAAAGGAGAACCACACAAATGGATGAATTATTTACTCTGCTGGCCTAAAAGGGTATTAGCTGGGGAAAGTGGGGCAGGGAAAGGGAGAGGTGCTTTGCAGAGCTGGTCATCAAGGAAACCCAGCAGGCTGATTCACTTATTACTCATACGCAGGATGGGCAGAGGAGCATTGCTGCTTGGGCATCCCTAATGCAAAAAAAAACCCAAACCATTAGGATTCCAACTAAGCTGCAGAACAGGCTGCCTCAAAAGGGGGTGGGTGGACTCTCCTTCAGCAGAGGTTTCCAAACAGGGGTTGGATGGTCATCTGTCAGGGATGCTCTGGTAGATTCCTGCATTGCAGGGGGTTGGACTGGATGACCCCTGGGGTTCCTTCCAACTCCACAATTTCTGGGGTTTACGCCACCTACACTTGTGACCCACTTGTTTCAGAGAGCAGTCTGGAGTGCTCGGTGTAATGCTTAAGGCTCTAACTTGGCCTTACTTAACTGGGTGCCGTCCAGATGTTCTGGACTATGGCTCCCACCAGCCCAAGGCAGCATGTCAAGCCACTGGTCCCTCTAGCTCAATACTGTCAACACTGACTGGCAGCAGCTCTCCTGGGATTCAGGCAGGAGCTTTTTCCCCAGCCCTACTGGAGATGCCCCTGGGGACTGAACCTGGGACTTTCTGCATGCAAAGCAGATGCTCTGCCAACTGAGCTTTGGTCCTTCCCGTAACGTAGAGCAAGACCCCAGGCCTCATGGGTTTGAACTAAAGGCTAATTTAAATAGGAACATTGGAAGCTGCCTGAAACAAAGCCAGTCCGTTGGCCCATCTAGCTCAGCAAGGACTACACTGACCGGCGGCAGCTCTTCAGGGATCCAAGCAGGAGTCTCTCTCCCAGCCTTACCTGGGCATGCTGGAGATTGAACCTGGGACCTTCTGCATGCAAAGCAGATGCTCCGCCCCACCTTCCTCTGGGGCCGAAAACGGCATATGCCTCCGTGGTCGTGCGTGTCTTGAACACATGCAAAACAGGAGTTGCCTGTATACATCCCCGGAGGACCCTGCTCCCACCCACCCCTGATCTGGAACAGCCAGCCTTGACATCTGCACCCCCATCAGCACCTGAATCTTCTGTTAGCATCTTCCTGCTTTGCTACTACTCCCTCCTGCAGGGAGAAGAGAGACGTGGGACCATCCCTGGAGGACACAGATTTGTAACAGCTGGCCTTGACCCCAGACCCCTGGGTGGGCTGGGGAGGTTAAAGGGGGGAAACTGTGGGTTCGATGTGAATGATTTTTTGGTCTAGGGGGCGGTTGACGTTTTGTTTATTTGTTAATTAGTGGATCTGAGTATTGCTTTGTTTATTATTTCACTATTTTTTTAAAAATAGAATGGATGTCATGTTATGTGAAATATTAATGTATTACACAATTCCATCCCCCCAAACTTTCCCCCCATGGTACTATGTATTGTATATCTTTCTTTTGTTGCAAGATGCTCAGAGACCTTTGGGTGACAAGCGACTAATAAGTCTAATAAATGAAAATGAATATTTACGGGCTTCAAGAACAGTTGCAAAACAACCCTGCGTGTTTGGAAACGAGCCCGTTAATCTGTGGCTACCGGTAAGGTAAGCTCCTGAGTGGAAGCTGCCCAGCAGCTGCGGTCTCCTTTGCAAAGGCTGAAGCAACACAGCTAATTCCCGAGCAGAGGATCCGTCGACATATATCAAGGCTTGCACAGGCGCCAGTGGGGTTTTCCGATCCCTCCACCTGGCCTGTCTAAACCAACGCTGCTGAAGGGCCCCTTGGCCTGTCCGTGAGATGGAGCAGCATGGAAAACACAGCGCTTGAAAACATCCCGTGGGGGAAATGAAAGAGGGCCGGACCTTGGAAGGGCACCATCCAAATGGCAATCCGGGTAGGTAGGGGGAACTACAGCTGAGAAATCAGTAACCACAAGGTATCTTCTATATCCCCTTCATGGATCACTGCCTTGTCATGGCGAAGGGGCTTGAATTACTCAGGGAAGCTATGGACAGGTCAAGATGGACAGGTCATAGTGGAGAGTTTGGACCAAACGTGATCCACCTGGAGGAGGAACTGGCAAGCCACTCCAGTATCCCTGCCAAGAAAACTCCATGGACAAAGATAACAGGCATATAAAAGATATGACGCTGGAAGATGAGCCCCTCAGGTCGGAAGGCGTCCAACATGCTACTGGGGATGAGATGGTTGGACAGTGTTCTCAAAGCTACTAACATGAGTTTGGCCAAACTGCGAGAGGCAGTGAAGGATAGGCGTGCCTGGCATGCTCTGGTCCATGGGGTCACGAAGAGTCGGACACGACTGAACGACTGAACAACAACAACATCTTCTATATGGTTTCAAGAACGCAAGCATGCTATAAGCATTCTAGCCTCAAAGCCTTGGATATTACACTTTTGTAAATGATGATAATAAAACAGGCAAAATGCCCACCGAGCTAAAGGCAAAATACTCTTGGGATGATGCAAGGTTGCCAATCCCCACCACTAAAGCTGCCGCACTACAGCTGCTGCCTCTCTCTCTGCCCTGGGCTACAGAGCCCCACTCTCAAAAGGAAATTGCATTAGGAGCGCAAGGCTTTCCGGCCAGAAAAACCCTCCAGTCCCGTAGCAGCAGGGCCAGAACTGCATCGATCCTGACAAGCCACCCACCCAGAGTGCCGCAAACGTCCACGGCAATTAAGCAGAGGAAGGAGGTGGGGCTGGGCCGCGAGGAAAGAGAGCAGTGCCTGGATCCCCGGGTCAAAGCTAAAGTATTCAAGCCGGCCACACGAGAAGTTATACAGAGAGTCTGGATAGAGAAGAGTTTCCTCCTTTTCTCATAATGCTAGAACTTGGGGGTGAATGTCGGAAGACTCAGAACAGATAAAAGAAAGTCCGTCTTCTTCACACAAGGCATAGTTAACCTATGGAACTCGCTGCTGCAGGAGGCTGTGACGGTGAAGAGGATTAGACAAACTCAATGAGGGAATTTAAAGGCTGCCAGCCAGGATGGCTCTGCCTCCACAGTTGGGAGACAGTGATGCTTACAAATACCAGTTGCTGGAAACTGCAGGAGGAGAGAGGGCTCTTGTGCTTGAATCCTGCTTGTGAGTTTCACACAATAGATACCTGGTTGGCCACTGTGAAAACAGGATACTGGATTAAGATGCCCTTTGGCCTGATCCAGCAGAGTTCTTATCTTTTCATATTCTTAAGACTTCTAGTGGAGGGGAGGGACTGCTCCTCTCATCTGGCCAGAAACTGATGGATGACTTCCTAAAACTCAAGGGACGAAGGGAATCTACCTGTCCTCTATCAACCTGGAAAGGGAGGTTGTCTTCCACGAGATGGATTGAGAAAGTGTTTTATCAGCCTCGGCAGCCAACTTAATTAGCTTTCAGTCAAAAACCATATTAGAAAAGATGTGATGAATAGATGTCTTTTTTTAGTCGTCAAGATTTGTGGCCTATCCATCAACACACACACACACACACACACACACACACACACACACTTAAAGTCTTGTGGTTTCTTATTAAGAATATTCAAGATAAATGGATCCTTGGGGACTTGCCTGACAGGCGCTGTACCTGCAAATTTGCGATACCTGCAAATTATGCATGAGGGGCCACAATGCACCAGGAATCAATCTGGCGCAGAAATTGTCATAAACCATGATAAATGGGAGTTGCTCCTTATTTGTCACAATGGGATTTGTGCAGAAGTTCCTCAAACGCAATGGAAGTAAAAATCCACAGACTGCAGAATGTAGTATCAGGTGAAGAATTTCACTTGCTGAGAACTTGGGCCTTTTGGCTTTAAATATGACGTTTCTAGTCCTTATAAGGCACATGGCCTATCTGCTGAAATCTCAGTAGCCAGAGAGGTAACAGAGTAGGGCTCCTATTATGGGGTGTGGGGGTGGGTGGGGGTGCTTCGGAGCCCTGTTGAGCAGCTCATGGCTCCCCTCCCTAGGGAATAGAGCAGGCAGAATGATTTATGCAGGTCACAGAATCTAGTTTCTCTTAGGGCAGAATTGGCTTTAACTTGGCAAAGTACTGATCTCGAGGACAATGCCGCTTCCCATTGTTCAGCCTACTGCTGCCCTTCATCCCACCAGTCCCAATGATCACAAGCCACCAAATAGCCCGCAGGTCCCCTATTCCTGCTCCACCCACTACACTGCACGCTCCCTTCCTCCACCGACGTTTCAAAGCCAAAAGGTGCTCAAAGCTTCAGGATACTCCTATTATCTATTCTCAATAGACATCCAGCAAGTGAAAATCAATGGATGCCCCTCCCTCAGCCCTTCCAAATTTTGCAAATGCCAGTGAGAGCCCCAAGGGGAAATTGAGGGATGCACAGACGTGGTTTATCAGATTCCTTGGCCTATCACAACCAAGCAAAAATTTAAAAAGCCATTTCCTGTAAGAGGTTTTCATGCACCTTTGATTACAGAAAATAACAAAACCGCCTTCAGCAGGAGCAGATATTGGAGAACGGCTCTTCTGGAGGGGAAGAGCGCCCCCTGGAGCCCACATGCTGCTATGGCTTTTGCAGAAAGCATCCTGGAGCCATCAAATTTCCTGCAGATTTTTTTAGGAATGGAGTTTCATAAAATTAATCAGAAGCCTAATGAAGGAGCACACTGGAAGTGAAGCTACACAATGGAAAGGAACAGAAACACACCTAAAATCTAAAAGTGAAATAAATAATAATAATAATAATAATAATAATAATAATAATAATATCATTATCCCTGGGAAGCACATTATTTGTGCGTGCAGCTCTTCAGAGGCACAGTGAAATCAGTATGTGATTTTTTTAAAAAGTGTTTTCACTCATTTGCTTTCCCCCCTAACACTCTAAATAACGCAAGGGAAGTCTGAGCTGTACGTTGCTTAGTACCACTGTAAAAAAAATGACATTTGTGCAAAAGTGCCTTTGCCAACCGGTGGCCTTCAAGCTGTTTTGGACTACAGCTCCCATCAGCGCCAGCCAGCGGGTCACACTGTCCATTTGGATGAATGAGACTGTGCCCCACCAACCACAGCCTGCTCTCAGCCAGCCCCTCACCTGCCTGCCTTTTTACACATAACGAATCCAGGAGGTTGCCCTGCCTGCCATCTTCCTCCTCTTTAGTCGCAGTGTTGTCCCTCGTAGAAATCAGCAGGATGGAGGACAGGGACAAAGCCAGAATTAGTTTTCTCTGGCTGTCATTGGCTCTGGTGCCACCTCCTGTTGGGCCCCCCACTTTTTGCCCAGCCATGCCCAATGGGCAGCGGCCACCACTGCTTTAAGGTGGCACAAGGCTCCTTGGCTTTTCTGGCTGCAAGAGTCTAACATGGCCACCCCTGCTGGAAACGTCCCCTGGATGTAGGAAACAGTGGGTTACGACAGGAGGTATCATGGGTGGCGACTGGTTCTCTTTGAGGAATAATCCGATACTAGGCACAGACTTACTTCCGAAGGTGCTCGTGTTCCTTTAAGAAAAGCTCTGTCCTCCTGTTGTTGACGCCACACCCGCTTTTGTAGGACCTGGAAGATAAAAGGTAGAAAGTCCCCAGAAAATGAGATTGCAGGAGCAGTGAACAATGTTATAGTTGGACTGGATGGCCCTTGTGGTCTCATCCAACTCTATGATTCTATGATTCTATAATTGTTGCAGCTTGTCTTCACTTACCCCGCCCCACTGCCCAGCTCACAGAAGAATATTCCTACGTTATGAATGGTCCATGTCACCATTAAGAAAAAGAGGTTGGAATAGGGCAATATATATGCGTACTGTCCCTGGATTAAGGGACTTTTCTTCTCTAAGTTCTCAAAGCTCTTAACCTAGCTCAAGGTTGTCATCTGAACTAGTCAGATGTTTAAGTGGTAATTGATCACAGTCAGTCCATCATTTGAAAAAATAAGACTTTAGAGCTGCCTTGCCACAAAATGGCAACTAGGCATTCCGTTTTGGTTACTGTAATCTTGGTTCAAGGAGCCATTTGGTGCCTAGTTTATATATCTTAGTTTCTAACAGTGTCTGCAGGCCCCAAGCCCCAGCAGAAGAGAACGCTGGCTGTGCCACCAAGTTGCCTGGGAGTGAATCAACAGGCAAGGGTCAGCCTCGCTGCTCCTTCCACCATTTGGGCGATTCAAATTGTAGCCCCCGTGAAAAAGCCAGTTACCAATTGCAGCAACGTAGTGCTACTTTTGCTGTTCTGGAGGACAAAAGGCTATTCTGCGGTTCTCAGCAGACAGAAGGCAGCCACAGGCTGAGCTCGGTTCAAAACAGCAGCGGCCTCCAGGAAAGTAAATATTTGCTGGAGGGAAAACACAAGCAGGGAGTGCCTCCTTGCATAAAGCAAAGATCCGATTCTCGTTGTTGGCAAATCCTGCACAGCTTTGAGGATGCAAAAGATAAATTCCCAGGGCATATTTTTCTTTGGAATGCGGCAAACTATCTTTTCCACGCTCTGTCAGCCTAGGTTTTCTTGGAACAGAAAATTTTGCTGCATCTCTCCCCCTGCTCCCCTTTGGAGTCTCTTACAAAGAGCAGAGAACTGCCTTGCCTTTGAAAGCTAACTCCATCACACCAGGCTTCTTCACTCTTGGCACCCCAGACGTTCTTGGACTACAATTGTCCCTGATCATTGGGCTAAGCTGGCTGGGTGTGATGGGAGTTGGGAGTCCTGTGGCCCCCAGGCCTTTCTATCAGGCCCTTAGGACTCCCCCCAGGCCTTGCCCTTGCTGGCCCTGCTTTGCATCCTCCTCAAGTGTTTTTGCCTGGCTGGGACTGTGTCCTTGAACGCTGATCATGCCCCTTTGTTGGGTTGGAGAGGGGGGGGTGTAGAAACGAACCTTCACTGCCCCAGTCACTTTCTCCTCTGGCTCCGCCCACCAACGGCCTGCAGTCATCAAGAGGCTGCCCAGAAGGCAATGTGGCCCTCAGGCTGAAAAACATTCTCCACCCTTGGGTTCTGGGTCACCAAGAATGCCTTTCTGCCCTGGTGGGGCTCAGGTAAAGTCCACTAACGACTGCAGAGAGTGCTAACTTACTCGATATCCTTCCGCACCGAACCCATGAGATTCTCTCTTTCCCGCACTGCCAGGAAGTTGGTTTTGGTTTTGTGGAATTCGTGTGTGTAGTCCTGTAACAAGAGCAAAAGATTCCAAGCGTGTTAGACTTTGAGAAGTGCTGTTCTTCCTCTAAGGATGAAGCTCAAAACGTTACAAATCATCCGAGATCCTTTCCCAACCCACTGACTTCCTCCACGTGTTCTGAACTACAACTGCAGACGCTGCAAATGGTGTTCAAGGATGAAGAGGGTTGGTGTCCAATAACACCCAAGGGGTGCCAGCTTGGGGACGGCTGTCCTATAATATGTATCAGGTGTAAAACTAAGGCTCACAGAGAAACAGGTCTACCAAGAACTCTGGCTCAGTAGATGCCTATTCTAGCCTAACAGTTGCAGCTGCAACCCATTTAAGAACAGGATCAGGGTCACGTTTATTCTCTAGCAGATGTTCAGGACTTCATACATGACCCGGTGGCCTTGTTCACACACAACAGTAAACCGTAGCTAACTGGGTACTGTGAACGCACCGATCTTGACCAATTCGCTCATCCCAACTACTGTAGCTCACAGAACAAGCAAAACTATACGAGAAGTACAGACACTCACCCTGGAAGACCAGCTCTATAGTCTTGAGGTGTGTCTAGTTCCCATGGTGTTGGTGAATGTCCAAGCGTCCTCTAGAGCATGAAGCACCTATTTCTGGCTGCTGCTGCTGGTTCACTCCCAGACAGGTCCAGCTTGCCCACTGCACTTCATGCTCCAATAATGTCCCACCTGGACTCCTGCAATGCTGCCCTTGAAGATGGCTTGGAAGCTGCAGCTAATGCAAGAGGCAGCTAAGAGAATTCCATTAGGCTTATCACCTAGGGACCATGGAAACAATGGCACCCGAAGCCAAGTCTTGGTTTTGATGTATAAAAGCCCTATGAGGCTTGGGACCCACTTATCTGCCTCTCCATGTATAAGAAACGGGGAACTGCTCATCACCCCTGACCACTGGCTACTCTTAAGACATACAGGGCTGTATCCAACATTCTCTGTCTGCTAGTGCAAAGGCTCTTGTGCTAGAGGACAGATGAGTTTTAATGTCGTGCAACGTAGGAAGGCAATGAAACAGATCTGCCAGCAGAAACACATTGCACGACAGATTGTGCAACTTACTTCACAGCAAGGTTGCCAGCTTGTACGTTCTTTAACTTACCACCTCACTGGATACAACCTGCAGGCTTTACAAAACATGTTTTTTTTTAAAAAAAAATACTTGATTGTTGTGTATTTACTTCCGCAGTTGTAACACCCTACCTAACAAATCTATAGTCAACGTTTGGTGTTGGTTGAAAGGTCATGGTTTGTTCGAAGTGAAACTGAACAAGATTCCTGGTTCAGCTGTAACGCTCTACCTCTAAAGCACATTCCTCTCCCGTCCAAGAATCCTGGGAACTGTAGTTCCCTCTGCACAGCCAGAACTCCCAAACCCCCTTAACTATAAGCACATGAGAAGCTGCCTTATACTGAGTCAGACTATTGGTCTATCTAGGCTACACTGACTGGCAGCAGCTCTCCTGGGTCTCAGGGTGGGAGTCTCTTCTCAGCCCTACCTGCAGATGCTGCCGGGGATCGAACCTGAGACCTTCCACTTGGAAAGCAGATTCTCTACCACTGAGCTACAGCCCTGATCCTGGGGAATACAGTCCTCAGGATTCTTTGGGCGAAGCCACAAGCTGTAAACGTATGGTATATAAGAAAGTGATAGTAACTGGTTTCTTCCTGCGCAAGCCCTGGGGATGAGCAATGTGGGCCAGATTGACTATTAACCACAGTTTATTGTGACATGTGATCAACCATTAACCACAGTTTACTGTGATGCGTGGACTAGGCCAGCGACCACTAGGCGTCGATCAAGTCTGCTAGGCTGAAAGAGCCACCAAGTCCGGCAAACACCAGAGTGTCACCCCCAGAGCTTCTTCCTACCTGCAAAATGTCTCTGTGCCGCTGCAAGGTGTGCATCAGAGCCGCGTTGAGGGATGGGACTCCGGCGCTGTTGGTGTATTCGGCCATCTTGTCATTTATCCCCGTGAGCTGTGAGAGGGAAAGAGGGAGGTTGGACCGGTTGGACAGGACACAGGTTCTTCACAGGAAAGTTAAGAGCACGCATTTGGAAAGGGAAAGGGAAGCCACTGCTTTTTGGAGCACACAGCAGCTGTTTTAACGAAGAGCAAGGCTGGCAGAAATCCTGGTGCCAGGTGTGGAAGGCATTCTGAAACAAACATACAGGCTTTCCGAAACAAATGCTCAACAGTTCCATAATCACTGTTTTGGACCAATGCTGTTCTGGGACTTCAGAACATTACAAGAGCCTTTATGAATCAGGCCAAAGGGAGCCCATCCAATCCAGCACCCTCTCCTCACAGTGGCCAACCAGATGCCCCAGTGAGAAGCAAGACCTGGGCACAACAGCACCATTATCCCCATCTGCAGTTCCCAGGAACTGGTATTCAGAGGTATACCGCTCCAACGGCGGAGTCAGTACAGTTTGATGCAATTTGTGCACAAACAACTCCGACCACCGTATTTTGAAGATTCCTGTACTACTCTTTAGAATACATATCTGAGGGCTGTCTATGGTAAGAAACTATGAGCGGTAAAATAAGCAACAACAATGTCAAAGTGCTTCAAAAATGACAAAGTGTGAAATCAGACAAAGCAAACAGTGTTTAGAATTTTAAAAAGGTCTTGTTACCCAGCCTTGCACTGCAACTCTTGTGTGGGTGAAATACGCTGGCATATTTCAGGCCTCCCCTTTTGGAGTGAGCTTGTAAAGAACAAAACCCATGAGTTCTGGTGGAGGAAAAGAGGCCGTCCCAAGACCCTCCAAGTAGTTTAAATTGGGGTGGGTGGAAGGGGTCGGGATCTACTGGAACATCTCTGGATAGATGTACAGCAGCAGTAGATTCCTTTGTTTGTTTGCCTTCACCAGACTATCCCAAACCAAAAAAAGGTTTAACAGTACGAAAATAACACAAGACACTGTCAATGGACGTTAACTCAGATAAAATATAACATAAGTAATCTTAGAATCATAGAATCCTAGAGTTGGAAGAGACCACAAGGGCCATCCAGTCCAACCCCCTGCCAAGCAGGAAACACCATCAAAGCATTCCTGACAGATGGCTGTCAAGCCTCCGCTTAAAGACCTCCAAAGAAGGAGACTCCACCACACTCCTGGGCAGCAAATTCCACTGTCGAACAGCTCTCACTGTCAGGAAGTTCTTCCTAATGTTTAGGTGGAATCTTCTTTCTTGTAAATGCTGAGTTACCCTTGCAGATCACAACATGCCTCTTTAAAAAGGGAGGGAAAGGTTCCTCTCTTAACAAAGATTAAATGAAAAGGAGATGAAATAAAATGAGTTTACACAAATCTGAATTAAATTATGTAAAGCTGCAATTTTATACACATTGAGGGTTCATGTTATTAACAATGAGATAATTTTATTATCATTCACTAACAGTGATTGTCAGGTCCGCGAAGCGGCTGCTCACGAGTAAAGACAAAGTCCATATTGTCTTTAACTGTTTTTTTTTTTATTGTACAAGCTATTTACAGTGCGGAGCTACTGAAAAACATGACTGCCTAGTCGCTAGTAGAATCCGGAAGTGCCTGTCTCCGGCTACAACCCCAGCATAGGAATTTCGGCATCCTAAAAGGCCGCCATCCCGGTCTTTTGACCCCTCTGCGCAGTTCAGGTGACGGAAGTGGAATCTCCCCCTCAGAACGGGTCTGCCGGATGGTGCTGGGTCTCTGGGCAACATTCTGGAGCCCACGCTCCACCTGGCTGCTTGAGGATAACTCCTCCTCTCCAGGGGAGGTGCTGGAAGACTTGCGGGGAGACGTATCACTGGCTAGACTCTGACTGGCAGTGGAGTGCAGCTCCCTGACAAGTGATTTTTTTATTTTTGTCTCTTATGTAAAAGCTAAATGAATAAAAAACATAAAACTAACATAAAATACTCAAAATTGTGCCAAGTATTGCTCTCCGAGATAGTATATAAAGGAAAATATATAACATGTATGATTTGCAATAGGTTGGCAAGGGTTTCTGGCTCCTGACTGTTTAACAGCAGCAGCAACTTTTAAAAGGCCTTTTCTTACCACCTTTGAAATTAGGCTTCTGGGGTTTCTGATGATTTACAGCCACCTAGATAAATACTTATATATAATCAGAGCATTCCAGGAGATGGCTCATGGAATGAGGAGAGAACTGGCTGCACCCCTGGGCCATCAATCTGCATCTGACCTCAGTCCTAATTTAATTACAAATTTCTTAGCAGTTAAGAAATTCCCTAATGTCTGCATCACAGCAGTAGAGTACAACTTAAAAGGGGGGGGGGATAAGAAAATTGAAGCAGAAAAAGGCATTCATTCCAGGAAGGAGATGATTTTTTTTGCTCATGGGAGAAAACACGCTCTAAGGAAACAGAGCCACCACTTTCTGAACTGTCGCTTTTTAAGCTGCTCCAGCAGCTCATGTTGAAAACCTTGAAGGTCACAACAGAGGCCTGGGAATTTAACCGACTGAAATCCCACTCACCTTCCCCAAGAGCTGCTCTATTTCCACAGCCATTGTTTCGAACATTCGGTCTTGGCTCGATCCATTCAGAAGAGGGGTTGTGTCGGAGCTGAGTGATGAGAAAGACAGACAGACACCCCTCTGTAAATATTATGGCAGAGTAAAAAGGTGTGCCTAATTGTCACAAAATGTCACAGGGGACCGTGCAACCCAGAAGGCCCTGTTAACTCTGGGGAAACCAATGGGCCACAGGCAAAAGCCCAAGAATCCCAGGTGCTGATTCCAGCCTCTGTGGCTCTCACCTGCAGAGAGGGGGGGGGGGGGAAACAGTTGCACATGTGCTCTCCTGGGCCTTAAAGGCACAGGAGGAAAAGTGCTGTTGCCAGGCTCTTCAGCCTGTTCCTTTAAACTGCCATGATGCTGAGCTGCGGCCTCCTATTGTCATGGACTGACTGGATGCAGAGTAGTGGTGGGAGACACCAGCCAGGGAACCCCCAAAGGAAGAAGGCTCAGAGCCCAGGGATTGGTGGTGGGAGGACAGCGAGTGGTCAGAGGGAGAAGGAGCAGAATGGGAGGAGAAGGTGACAGAAGCTGGCTGAATAGGTAACAGGGTTTAATGAGCAAGAATAGACATAATCAGAGGCAGAAGGGGAAGCTGGAGAGGAGTGGAGGAGGGTTGTTGCAGCAGTCAGGGAGTCTCTCCCTACTGCTGTGACCAGCTCCCCTCCCTGCTGGTCTTCCAGAACACACAGAGGAATTAAGAGAGCAGAGCAAAGAGAGACAAGACGAAGGAGCTTCAGGTTGCTGGGGAAAGAGTCTCAGGGAGCAGTGGGGCAAGACCTACTGGGAAGAGTTGCTGTGATCACTAGGCCTGCACCGTTTTGGTTCCTTTGAATAAAAAGTCAACTTCACTGACACCAGGTGTTTTATTGCTGACCTGCTCTCGACTCTTGTCTCCTGACACCTATTCTGGAAAGTGCAGCACTGATGAGCTACCCCAGACGCTATGGTTTCAGGGCAGGCCAACAGCAGCTAGGAGAAGCAGTGGGAAGAACCCGGAAGCAGAACGTCCCCCTTTGCCTGGCCCTTCAAAGCTATATGGACATATTGCAGCAGGAAGGGGACTTTTTTAAGCTAAAAAGCTACGATCAGGTGAAAAGTCAGGTCCCCGACTGGCTGCACTATCATCAGGTATATGAAACATTTAAGATGGACAAAAAAGTTGGTTTTCAAGTAGAAAAATCAAAACTGGAAACAGAACTGATAGAATCGAACTTTAAGAACCTTTCCAAAATGTATAATCTTTTGCTAGAGTGGCATACGAAAGATGAACTGGTTAAATCGTCAATGATAGATTGGGCGAAAGATGTAGGACATAATATTATGATGGATGACTGGGAGAGATTGTGGCAGAAAGGTATCAAATTTACTGCTTGTCATAGTCTAAGAGAAAACATAATGAAAATGGTTTACAGATGGTATTTGACACCAGTTAAGATAGCTAAGATGAATACCAAAATGTCAGATGTATGTTGGAAATGTAAACATGCGAAAGGTACCTTTTATCATATGTGGTGGCTGTGCCCAGCGGTAAATGCTTTCTGGGATAAGATTTATAATGAGCTCAAGAAGGTAATGAAAGTTACCTTTTGTAAGAAACCAGAGGCATTTCTTCTGAGCATGACCAATGAAGAGATACCCAGTCAGGACAGAGTGTTTTTTATGTATGCCACAACAGCAGCTAGAATATTATTGGCAAGAACATGGAAAGGAGAAGAGATACCAACGGTGGAAGAATGGCAGATGAAGATGATGGAATACATGGAACTCGCAGAACTGACCGGCAGAATCCGGGACCAGAGGGAGGAGACGGTGTCACGAGAGTGGAAAAAATTTAAAGACTATTTAGTTAAATCAGCAAAATTGAATATTTGAGCAGAGATAAATTAGAGGCTTTAATAGGGTTATATTAGATAAAACTGGCAAAAGAAAATTTTTGTATGAATGATTTATTTGTTTAATAGGAGTTAAGATTTGACATTAAGATAAGATTTATAGTTGATTAAGTTTATGACTGTGTAAAGTTAAGCATATTGAAAATTTGAGCAAATGTTAAATGAACAAGATACAAAGCTACCTTTAAGATGTTTTTGACATTGAAGACAGTGGAGGGAATGGGGGAAGTCCCCAAATTGAGAAGCTAGTAACAAGGAAAGTATAAAGATAGGTAATGGTTAAGGTATGTATATGTTCTTTTTTCTCTTATGTTTATTGTTATTGTTATTGTTACTGTTTTTATTGTTGTTTTTATGCCTTGTGTTGTTGTTGTATTTTGTTTTTCGGTGTTTTATTGGAAAATAATAAAATCTTATTAAAAAAAAAAAACAAAGCTTCTGGAGAAGCCTCTCCCTAGAAGTAGCCTCATTAGGTAGCGTAAAAGCAATTAGGAATTGTGGGTGGGGCACAACCGCAACCCCTAAACTGTGTCAGGTAAGCCACAAGGCAGGAGTCTTGAGCAATGAAGCTCAAAAAGAATAGAGAAAAGACAGGTTTAAAACAAAAACTATTTTGAAATGGTAGAAATGTCAAAAATAAAATAAAAGTAGGACAGTAGTACCTATACCTGTCGCGCCTTCCATCTCGGGAGCTGCTGTGGCTGTAGCTGGTGCAGAGCTTGCTGAAGGAGACCAGCTTGAGGTCCAGCTCATTCTCCAGCTGCCGGGCTTGCTTCCTCAGATCTGCACCAACAAGAGAAAGGGGGTAGGGAGTGAGCCTTTCCTGCCCACACACACACACACACCCCTACATACCTACTCACACACTTTGCTGCTCCTAAGCCCTCAAGGGCAAAAAGGAAGGGGCTTCATTCAGCTCTGTTTCCGAAAATGGATACGAATTTCAAGGGTGTAATGAGATGCAATGTTTCTAATATGATCTGTCACGGATCAGCAAAATGGAAAGCATTCTGCTTTGGAAATGTTAACAGTGTACAGGCTGAAGAGAACAGAAAATGTGTGTTTCTACTACTGATTATAAATGATTGCATTTAGATCCCATATTTTTCCCCAGGGCGCTCAAGGTGGCATAAATGATTTTCCTGCTGCTCATTTAATTTCCACAGCAACCATGTGAAGTCAGTTAGGCTGAGAGGCACTGACCAGCCCAAGGTTGCCCAGGGAGCTCCATAACTGAGTGGCGATTCAAACCCTGAACTCTTGAGTGCTAGTCAGACACTCTGCGACAACCCACTGGCTCTCTCACTGCATCACCCTAGTGAGGGGGAAACCTGTTGCTCTCCAGATACTGAACACGGGAAGCTGCTGTACACTGAGTCACACCATGGGTCCCTCTAGCTTCAGCTCTGCCTACACTAACTGGCAGTTAGCTCTCCGTGGTTTCAGGCAGGAGGCAATTCCCAGACCTAGGTGGAGATGCTGGGGATTGAAACTGAGGGCTTCTGCCATGCAGCTATGGCCCTTGTTACTTTATTTTTGAGAAAAGCAGGCTATGCAGCATTATAATAAGTAAATAAAGACTGGGGTCATAGAATCATAGAGTTGGAAGGGACAACAAGGATCGCCTAGTTCAACCTTTGCCTAACATGGGGCTCGAACCCACAACCCTGAGATTAAGAACCTCGTGCTCTACTAACTGAGCTATCCCTTGGGGGGCAGTTGCTTGGGGCAGAACACCAAAGAGGAGTGCCTGTTTATGGACCTCCTGGAAACAGCTGTACTCTCATGAAGGAAAACAGCGCATAAAAGCTCCACATTTAAAATAAAACTGGTTTCAAAATCCACAGGAAAACAAGATATTTCAGATAACCTTCCGTCTAATCCAGTAAGCCATAAAAAGAGAGTGTCTATCAGTGCAACTTCGATGGCAGGCTCCCTCTTAGCACCAATTACTGGGATGTGGGAGAGAGAAAGTGAGAAGCAGGGTGCCAGGGGCATGTAAATGCTACTAAACCATTTGCCTCCCTGCAGGCACCTTTCAGGTTTCAACCTATAAAGCCCTGTGCGTCTCAGAATCTCAATACTCCAGGGACTGCCACTCCCCACATGTGCCAACCCAAATCCTGCATTCAGCATCCAAGGCCCCTCTCCATGTGCCCCCTTCCAAGGAAGCTGTGCAGGGCGGTGACACAAGCTTGGGCCTTTTCAGTGGTGCCTCCCTGCTTACGGAATGCTTGAAAGCATACCAGCGCAAGTGGATAAATAGGTACCACTGCGGTGGGAGGTGAAACAGCATTTTCATGCACTCTGGCACTCATTACGGGCGTCCTGTGCACCAGAAGCAGTTTAGCCATGCTGGCAACATGACCTGGGAAAGCTGTCTACGCCTGCGGACAAACGCTGGCACCCTCAGCCTGAAAGCAGAGATGAGCATTGTACGCCATAGACAAATTTGACTGGGCTTAACCATCCAGGGGTCCTTTACCTTTACCTTAGCTACATTAAGGCACCAGGCAAATGCATTTATCTTTATCCAGGTCTTTGACCCTTAATCTGGAGGGTTTTAGATATTTGTGGCCTCTTTTCAGGGGGTGGGATGCACCGGACCCACCTTTTATACATATGAATGGGTTTTTAGGTTTCTATTTTGCTTTGGTTTTGAACTGTTTTGTAAGTCACTTTAAGTGACTTTTTGTAACAAAAAGAAAGCAAATAACTGCAACAAACAAACAAAATGTAGCATGAAAGTACTATATAAACACCACAAATAAATAAATGGGTGGTATTCAACTAAGTTTTATTCAGAGCTGTTGCTGGCATCTGTCTGTCTCGAGAGACAACGGAGTGCCCTTTTGGGGTGAAGTTAAGACCACCCCCTGCATCAAAGTGACCTCCCCAAAGTCCAGAGTGTATGGAGGTGCTGGGTTGCCCAGACAACAATATCCCCTCTCAGCCTCACTGAGGTGGTCCAAAGGAAAGCAGAGCAAGATGTTTGGCAACAGCTTGGCTTCAGGAGTTGCTGGAAGGAAGCACCATCCAACTGTCTCAAGGACTCCACTCCGTATTTGTGTAGGGTTTACTCCTTACCTTTTCTTCTCCCATATATATCCCACAAGGCAGTGGAGGCTTAGTTTTCCTTCTCCTACATGGTCCTACCTTTCCAGGTTGACAAGCCACATCTGCCCCTCACTTTCCTCTACAGCACAAGCACATGCAGAAACTGCCTTCCTGACTGTTGAACTCACTATTGGTATCATCCACTCAATCTGCTGGGCCTGTCTTCACATGCAATGGAAGTCCCTATCTCACCAAGGTTCTGAGAGACCCACAGGCTACCCTCCCCTGATTTAGCCGGGTCAGTCAAAGCCATTCTTGGGGTGTGACCACAGGTGAGAGCCGAGTGTAGGGTGGGGACCAAAGCTGGACAAACTACCCCAGAATGAGCATGACGTGTCCCCCACCAGAGGTACGACCCCCCTCCCCCAACACCCCATAACCTATTCAGAGCTGACCCAGTGAAATGAACAGATGCCCCAACGGAGGAAGCCCCCAAGCAGGACCCGAGCACCACAGAAATTCTCCCCTCCTGCAGCTTCCGGCAGTTAACCCGTGCTTAGCTGTGAACAGGCAAGCAGAGCCTCCTTACACAGGAGCAGTGTACCACTGGGCACTTTTCATGTGAGAGAGAGAAAGAAAGAGAAAGAGAAAGATTGAGAGAGAGAGACACCCATTATGTCTTGTTTGTGGGTCTCCCATTTGCTGGCCCTGGTTGAAAACAAGGCCCCTGATGCTCTGTGCTGGGCCCCACACCTCACCACTCCCCCCCACTCCAATTTCCCAGCCCTCCTGCGGAAATGAGGCCCAATAGAACCACAGCCCCCCCTTTCTCCAGCCTCAGCCCACTCCCCTTCCTGAGCTTGGCCCCCGCCCCCATAGACGCTTGGGAAGCCCTCGCCTTCCCCAATCGCAGAATATGAGGCCTTCCAGGACCAAAGCGACGCCTCCCCTCCCTTGACAACCCCAATAGCCCCCTCTCCATTTTCCTGCCCCTCACCCGGTGCCTCCCTCCCCCTCTCCCAGCTGAGCTTTCCCCCCCCCCCTCACTCTTCTTCCCCTGCTGCCCCACCCTCCCCCCTGTCCCGCCCTACTCACCCTCCCAGTAGTTGCTGCTGCCCCCCGCCGCCGCCATCTTTGTTGTCCAACGTCAGCCCTCGGCAGCCTAGGCCGGCAGCGCGTTGGGCTACAGAGGCGGCGCGGGCCAGAGCGCCCTTCCCGCACGACGCTTCCGGGTCATAGAGATGGGGAAGGAGAGCAAGGACTGTTGCAGAGAGCGTAGGCCGGGAAAGGAGGCCGGTGGAGCGTAGAGGTGGAACCATAGAGATGGCGAGGAGCGGCGGTGGAGTGGGGACTCCCAGAGCGCCAGCCGCGGCAGCGCCACTCGGCGGCTCCCGGCGCTAATGGCTACCCGCACCCCGCACAGGGCGCACTTTGGGCTTTCGGTTCTCTGCCCCGCCCAGGTTACCATCTGAAACTCCTGCGCAGGTGAAAGAGGGCGGGCGGAAAGCCAAGTTTATGTACCGTGCAATCATCTCTATGCCTTTGCATACTTTTAATTTTTGTGTAATCTGATTTTTTTTAATTCCCCCATGGGTTCTATCGTATGGCTTTATGTACTATTGTTAAATCGCTTTGGTATTAAATAAATAGCGGTCTATTGAATGAATGAATGAATTTGTAGCCCACTTTCCCCCAGGGAGCTCAAGGTGGTGTGCATGATTCTGCCGCTCCTCATTTAATCCTCACAACCCCCCTGTGAGGTAGGTCAGGCTGAGAGAGGAATAATAATAATAATAATAATAATAATAATAATAATTTGTTCCCCACCCATCTGACTGGGTTGCTCCCGCCACTCTGGGTGGAAGTGACTAGTACCCAAGGTCACACCCAGTGAGCTTCATGGTTGTGTGGGGGATTTGAACCCTGTTCTCCAAGGTCTGACACTTACTAATATTCTGCACTGGCTCTCGCTGAATAATTCAATGGGTCTTGTTTTTTTAACATCAGAGATTTACAAAATATAAAAGAAGAAAATCAAGAAAAAATCACCACCATACTTCAAAAGCAGCAAAATTTAAAATACTAAAACAGATTAAAATTACTTCAACTTTCTAAGCATCTGGGTAGGCAGTCTAAGCAAGGCACCAAAAATAGTGGAAGCACCTGCTGGGGGCTCTAAAGTGCAGGTGCTGCCATGCTAAACGATTGAGTTCTTACAAATGCAGGAGGGGTATTTTATGTGGCACCTGTGGCGTGGTAGTGCCAATTCTGCCAATCAAAGTGGTTGAGTGGACACATTTGGGGTAAGGAAATCTTGTAGGTAAACTGATCCCAAGCTGATGTATCACATTAGACTGCCTATTGGAGGAGTTAGTTTAAATGCAATTGAAAAAATGACTAGAGGCCTTTATTTGTGATTATCTCTGTTGGTACACAACTAAATAAGATACCCATCCCATTAAGATGCCATGTTTGTTTCTTGTTGATAACTGAGCATCCTAGTGATCGAAAGATGCTGTGGATTAAAGCTGGGCCCTTCTGTACATAAAACCAATGCTGTTTAGTTTTGGCTTTATAGCAAGCAGCTTAGTTTGCTTGGGGTCTGTTGTATATTGTAGGTAGGAGCTGGTTGGTGATAGAAACACAGGCTATTAGTCATCGCCTGCAGGTTTGATCTTCAAATTTCATTTCAAAAGGACCTCAAGGAATTTTCTGTGTATGTAAATCCCCTGCCTGAGCCACTGCCACGCAAAAGATGCAACAGAGGAGCAGACAGGCCAGTTATTTAGTTAATAGGGCAACGTTGTATATTCAGCTCCCCTAAAGCCTGTGCAAGGGGCTACTGCTGCAGCAAGCTGGGTGTTTCAGATGCTGTATTCCTATCATGAAGGGGGTGCTCTGTTATAATACCGCTAGCTATTGTTGTTGTTCAGTCGTTTAGTCGTGTCTGACTCTTCGTGACCCCATGGACCAGAGCACGCCAGGCACCCCTATCCTCCACTGCCTCCCGCAGTTTGGCCAAACTCATGCCATTCGCTTCAAGAACACTGTCCAACCATCTCATCCTCTGTCGTCCCCTTCTCCTTGTGCCCTCCATCTTTCCCAACATCAGGGGTTTTTCTAGGGAGTCTTCTCTTCTCATGAGGTGGCTAAAGTATTGGAGCCTCAACTTCAGGATCTGCCCTTTCAGTGAGCACTCAGGGCTGATTTCTTTAAGGATGGATAAGTTTGATCTTTTTGCAGTCCATGGGACTCTAGCTATAACCCTTTTTAAAAACAATACAGCACGACTCATACTACCTGGAAACTTGTCTGTGGTGCCTCCCCTTCTCAGGTTGAAGTAGCACCCTATGTTTAATTTTAGGTGGAAGTTTTAAAAAACTCTACCCTTGCCCAGAATTTTGATAGAGAGGGATGGTAGAGCCACTGGTGATTTATTGCCACAGGAGCAATTAAGTATTGTATGTTGAGGACTTCAGTTTTGTTTGATGGGTATTTAATATGGTTGGATATTCTTATAGAACCTGTGATGGGGAACAGCGTGCAAAGAAGACAGTAATGGAGAATACTGTACTGAAGGCTTTGGGGGGGGGGAGAGAAAAAGCTTCCAGCAACTTGTACAGGTGAGCAGACTCTTGCATTGTATTTTCCATGTTTGGAGAATTCCAAAATGTGCCTCTTGGCACCATAATGGATGTTAGGAACAGGCCTTTGGGAAGAGTAAAGCAAGACTGAAAGCAGCTTTTGGAGCAGGAGTGGACTCCAATTCCCACCAGCCCAGTGATCAAGCTGGTGGGAGTTGCAGTCCAACAATAACAGGAAGGCCACAACTCCCTGCCCCCATGGCAAAAAGACAGGAACAAACGAGGCAAACTGTGTGTGTACTTTGCATTTGATCTAGAAAAAGAGGCACCTGCATATAAGCTCTGATCCACACCAAGGAATGTAACCAGTGGTGAAGCAAATAAGACACAGGAAGAAGAGACGTCATAAAATAGTTTTATACAGATTAGAGCTCAGTGTACATGTTAAAAAACCCAACACACACTCACAGAAGAGTCATCAAGCCACCCCACCCCACCCCATTCACACCCACTGGTTTGCATTCCCAAGTCAAGCCCCTAATTTCCAACTTTGCTTTTGAAGGCACAACAGTGCATGGACTAAGACAGGGATGGGTTACACACCAGCAGCAGTTGCAGACCAACCTTCTGCACCACAGAAGCAAACACCAGATCCTCCAAAGGCATAAGCTGTCACACAGAGCAGGAGAGGGACGCACTTTTGTTGCTCTTTAAGCACCTTTGCATAATTGCTACCAAACAGATGCAGTCACCTGTGATCATCAAGGCAAGACTTGCCTCCACACTGAGATTCTACATTTCAAACAAGTTCTGCAAGGAGGTCTGGTGCCCCACCGAAATACCACCTTATTGCCAACTGGGAAGTTTAGGAGGAAGAATGGCAGGGAGAGAATCCTCTTAATATGTGTTAGGAAGGCCCAACCCAAAACCCATAACGTGGCAACAAGGATATCTGGAATCCACACCCAATAATTTGTACTTCAGAAGATTATATATTAAAAGCCAAACATCAATTAAGGCAGAAGATGATTAGGATAGCATTGAAGACTCTTGTAACAGTATTTTGGGATGGATAAAACAGGTAGGATGGTTGTTAATGGACTTAGGAACTTGATTCCATAGAATCCAATCCTGGCTGATATGAGAGGGACAGTGTTAACTCACGTCTTCAGTCTTTTGAAGCCCGGGGGGCACATGTGGAATTAAAACAAAAAAAACTGTTGTGGGCACCACACAATACCCATTTCATGGAATAAGGCTGGCAAGGCTGGTCACTGCGTTTCCTAAAGAGGCAAAAACATAACCCCATTCCCCAAACAACAGAAAAGCAGGCAAGACCCCAAACCACCTCAACTTTTTAAAAGGGATAAGAATGGGAGGGGGAGGGGACCTTTGTGGGTGCAAAGAGGTGTGTACGTGTCTGAGCCCACAGGCACCATGTTGGGGATCCCAGGGTTCATGTTCCCTGCAGTTACTTAAGAAGGAGGGAAACAGAAGTAAGGAAGCCCAGGCCAGGGAGCATATTACCATCAAATCCTGAAGGGAACACCGGTCTTCCTGAGAGGCCGTCTTGTATATTACTCAGTTTAGTATTTTACAACTGTAAATTGCCTTGAGCGCCTTGGCAGAATGCAATTACTATTATTTATTAAATTTCTATACTGGCTTTTATCCGAGGATCACAGGGCCGTTTACAGTGAGCAAATCCAGACAGAGAACCAAGGCCAGAGGGTATTTCTAGCCCTAGCTGTTAGAGAGGGTATACTGAAAGCATCATCACATGGGGTCTCAGATAATTATGGTATGTGTACTTAGCAGTAAGACATGGAGTAAGTGTGGCAATCCCAGTCACTGTGTTCCCAATCATGGCAAGTTTTAAGAGGTTTGAGAAAAGCATCTGGTTTAGGCCTTGTGGATAACTTATACCAGCATTGGCCATGCTGGTTCCCTCCATATGTTTTGGACAACCTGACCAGGACTGATGGGTATTGTAGTCTAAAACATGTGAAGGGGACTAGTTTGGCAAAGGGTGACTTATAAGCATTTCTGACAACAAACTGAGCCAGTAAAGGTGGAAGTATTTAGCCAAGCTCCAATAAGAAAGCTAGCAAAGGATGAATGACGGAGCCTTGTTTACCTCCCACAGATTTCATTATCTTTCTTTAAAACAAAAACAAAAAAACCTGGTCAGTTTTGTTAGCCCAACTCAGTGAGGTTGCATCTTCCCACACAGATGATGTAAGAGCCCATGACACAAAAATACATATTGGAAAGAGGACGTCACCCAGCAGATAAATACTTGCAAATGGGTGGTGTCTGTCCAGCCTTGCCTGGCAGCAGCAATGCAGAAATCACCATGATCCTTTCCATTCCCCAACCCTCAAAACAGCCCAGCTTCACTCGGCTGCAATTCATTCGCTTTGTGGTTTGACCCCCTAGCAAGCATGCACCTGATTGGATTTTTGACCCTGATGCCTTCCCCAAATAAAGCTAACAAGGCTTAAGAAATGGTGACTTTAAAAAGGAAACAAAAGACATACACATATCCATCAAGTACATAGAGGGAGCTGGTCTACCTTCTAAGAGATTTTTCTAGCCCAAACAGTGAAACATAAAACATCAGAAAAACAGGAGGCAGCCTTAAATCAAGCCAGACCATTTGGTCCATCTAGCTCAGTACTGTCAACATTGCCTGGCAGTGCCTCTCCAGGTTTACAGGCAGGAGGAACATCCCCAGCTCTATGCGGAGATGCTGTTGGAGATTGAATCTGGAACTGTCTATATGAAAAGCAGATGCTCTACCACTGAGCTGCAGCCTTTCCCCGAAGCTTGTGGTAATTGTGTGTCAGCTTTGCAACAGCTTTTTACTCTCACTATATGCAAAGTCCGTAAATGAAATTTCCAAACAAGTGGTTGAAGGGGGGGAGAGACTAGACTTGTACCATGCAACATGAGGAATAACCACTGTAGTGCCTCCCATCCAGAACAGGCCCACTAACATTCTCTCTCCTTTTTGGAGATACTTTGAGAAGCAGCAAATGGAAACTTTTTTTTTTTTTTTGCAAAATCTAATATCAGCAGAAAAACAGATTTGCAGTTACAGGTTTGGTGCTCAAAAAAGGAAGGATCAAGTAGGAGGTGCCCACTCCCCCGGTCTTGTTTTTTTTGTGGTTAGGAGTAGCCTGGTGAGTTTTCAAAGCAATTGCATATTAATAAGGTTTACTAGAAGGAAATATTTTTCTAGACTACAGATACACAGTCACGAAAGCCACTAGTCTGGCTGCTTGAATCCAAAAAAATGAGCTGCGAAGGACCATTTGGCATCCAAGCCAGGAATTCTGGCTCACAATCTAGCTAGCATTAGACTCTTGCTAGTCTACATTGTCAAATAGTGAACATCAGAACTTTTGAAGCAGGATAAGTGCGAGAGAACTCAACCAAAACATGTTTTTTATTTTTCAAAAGAACTGTCACCTTAACTGGAGACAGAGATTCTTGCATCTTGATACAACGCTCCTCTCTTGCTAGGAGTCAAAGGTAACCATGAACCAGGCTTCTGCCAAAATAACCTAACCTGAAGTCATTCTTAACAGAAGGAAGAGCTTAATTCCTCTAAGTAGTGAGCAAAGACCAGTTTCCTAACACCCTGCACCCATTGACCCTGCCCCAGGCAGAAGAGAATAAGAGGTTCCAAAAACTTCCATATGCTGCTGGAGCAGCAGTAGTTTAGACAAACGTCTTGGCAGCTACAGTGAATTTCCCACAGATAATTGCATGGAGTGAAAAGTCTCAGATGGGCTTAGGGAAAACATTGCCAAAGTGCTAGCAATGCCACAAAACCATTTGGGCGTTCCCCTCCCTGGAGTGGGCTTGTAAGCAACCAGGCTTCCAGTTGCACTCCTGACTAGAAGAGAAGCCAGCTGGAGAGTGGGGTGGGGTGGGGTGCCCTCCTTGTGCATAAACCAGGAACTGGCATGAGCCAAGAGCAAAGGTTTGGGAGGACACACGTTCTGGGTCCGTCGCTTGAGGGGGGGGGGATGCTCAGTGTTGCAGGATCTGTCTCTGCAGGGAACTTCCCTGCTGCCGGGTGGGTCAGTGTTTGCTAGAGTAGAGTGTCTCCTCCTCAGTGTCCGTTTCATCCTGGAACTCGTGGCTCAGCAAGGACTTCTTGGAGCCCGTGGACATCATGCGGATCTCATCCTCATAGTCGTCATGGTGCTGTCGTAGGCGGTGGAAGCCGTCCTTGTGCCGGTTGGACTTGATGGAACACACACACCAGATGATGCAGGCTGTCAGGATCACAGCTGTCATGGTAGCACCTGGAAAAGGGGGGTTGTGTGCGAGAGAAATCACAACCCACACATCAACATCAGGACAAGGGCAGAAGCTTCTTTAACAGAAGACGACACATGTAACTCCATGGGTTTATCATGCACCGAAGTTACATTTACACACATTACGTTTTGCATGTTTATGTAAGAAAATACCTCCCACATATTAATATATGAAGCTGTTCTTCATAGCAAGCAAAATAAAAATAAAAAATTCTTCCAGTAGCACCTTAGAGACCAACTAAGTTTGTTCTTGGTATGAGCTTTCGTGTGCATGCACACTTCTTCAGATGCATGCACATGAAAGCTCATACCAAGAACAAACTTAGTTGGTCTCTAAGGTGCTACTGGAAGGAATTGTTCATAGCAAGCAGTCATCCTAGATTCAAGAGCCATGGGGGCATGCAGGGGACACAGGAGGAGAAAATGGCTCAAGTCTTTAAAGAGCCAGAGTGGTGAAATGTCTTACTTTCTAGCTTCCTAAATAGACATTCAGACACAGACACCTTCCCCCACCACACACAAGAGGGAACAGTATTGTGGGCTCTCACCTGCTACCGTAACCACCAACTCCCTTGGAAGGCCAAAGATCTTGTTGTCCGTGTCAAACTGCACATGGAGAAAGCTAGCCATGTCATGGCGAACCAAGACCTGGAAAGAAGCAGTACACATTTCAGCAATTGTGTGGATTCAAGCACAAGTCCAGGGTTAAGGGGGGAAAGAAGCCAACACGCCCCCCTCCGAATGTACCAGCATCCAGGGTCTTGGGACCCCAAGATGTTCTCTCTTATGGAATAAGGAAAACGTCTGCACTGAACTCCTGTTTTGTGGGGAGGGCAAGGACAGAATCTTAGGGTACGCTTTAAGCACAATGGTTGGGGAAGAAAAGGGACTCTGTTCCAGTCCCTAACACACAAATGTTGTCAAACTCAAATAGGTTAGAAAGCCAAATTCCCAAGTGCTTGGAGTCTGGTGGGATACCTTTCGGGTGGAGTGGGAACCTCTGAGAGGTTCACATGTAACATTCTTGCCTTCAATGTGAAGGTAAGTTCATGATTCTCTTGCAGTGGCAGACCCCCTTTCCTCATGATCCCCTTGCCCACAAGAGAGACAACCCCTCTCAAAGAGTTCCTGGGCACAAAGAGTTCCTGCACAATTTGGTGTCCTAACTCCCAAATCCCTTCTGACCCTCTGAAAGTACACAGTGTCCCCCTTTCCAAACCCCCACTGTTCTCAGTTCCTCTTTACAGCCAGGACTTCTCATCTGCCTTCTGTCACACAGCTCCGGCTCCCAATTCCCAGAAGGTTCTTGTGTGATGGTCGCCTTCCACCTTCCAAAGAAATTCTCCAGGGCTCACCCTGCATTTCTTTCCAACTCAAGCCAAAGCTGCCTCAATCACCTCTTCCACCAGGCTCATGAAATAAGGCTGTGGTGTGCCTTCCCATACCTTGACATTCTGCTGCTGATAACCTTCCGCTATAGCATGGATCTTATGGTAGCCAGGAGCCAGCAGCACATGGAAATAACCACCTTCCTTAGTGTAGACTTTTACCCCTTCGTTGAGCACAATTTGAGCTTTCGACACTGGCTGTCCATGCCTGTCTCGGACAAACCCGTAGACTCCTTTATGAACCTGGAAGGAAAGGAAGGAATCTGAGGAGGTGTACACCAAGAAGTCCTTTTCTGTAAGGATACAAATCTTCTCTTCTCTATGGGATAAGACAAAGGTGGGGAAACATCTGGTCTGCAGGCTGGATGTGGCTCTCCAGGCCTCTCTATGTGGACTGTGCAAGCCACACCCCTCTCCCTGGTCCTGCTCCCCATTCTCCGCAAATGCTTTTGCCTAGCTGCCCTCTTGCTTGCCTGGACTGAGAGATTGCCACAGGTGGGTGGGTTGTAGAAACCTTTACAAGGCTGGAATGTATAGCCAACTGTACAAAAGAAAGAGTTGCATCTGCTTCTTCATCCATTTTTGACCCTGGTATGTGGCTCCCAGAAGATTGACCATGAGGGGAATGCGGCCCTTGCATTGAAAAGGATTCCCCATCCCTGAAGTAAGAAAACCTCCACAGAACAAAATAAGCACAAAAATTAAGCAAGACCCAAAATGTATGTTCCTGATGTTACATTTCCTCATTGCCTTACCCTCAAGGCTTATGACTGGGAACGCTACGCATTATCAGGCAGAGTGGCAGGCAGTGTGCCCAGGATGACCCAACAAACCTCAGAGCCAAGGAGGATTTAAAACCAGCATAAACCTTCTCCAAAATCCCAGCTCACTCATTACACCTTTACTGGGTCCTCACTGTATCACCCAGAGGAGAGCTGTTAGTTGTCCTCCGTATCATAGAGGTCTGCCTGGCCTCAGTTGGAAGTCAGTACTGGGTGCCACTGGTCCCATGCTTGGGAACACAATTCTAGCAGAGATTCAGCTGGCAGCCTCACTTTGGATTTTCAGGCTTTTCCTGAAGCCTTTGACGCTGACAGTTGTTTAATATTTGCTTGAGTAGACAGTCATTTTAATGAGTGCTCTGTACTTTTTAATGATTTATGTGTATACATTTTTAAAATATTGGTTCCATGTACAATGGATATCCAACAGTAAACAGCTACAAGAAATTCCATCCTTAAATCTAATGTGGTGTCCAGCCCATTCTGAGCAATTGCAAACAAAAGCTTGAATGCGTTCAAGTCCAAACTAACCTCCACTAGCATGCTGAGAAGAGATTTCTTATTCTCCGCCCAGAGAGTAGGAAGCTGCCCCGCACTGGGAAAGTAACAGCAGCCAGTGTATACCGTCATCTCTGGGCAGTGTCCGTAGGAAAGACTGAAATCCTGAGAAAAACAAATGCAAAAAGAGGCTTTGTTGCAGGAAAGAGAGACAGGACTGGACCAAAGCGCCACCACTGGCAACTTTGATTTAATTTGGCTAAGAGAAACAAGATCCCCAAAGTGTAGTACAACTGTGAAATACCTTCATGCTTCCCAGGTGACTGTTCCATTCAGCCCCAAGCAACACCCCTCCAGGAATAGTCTCATCTGCAAGAGAGAGACACAAAATCAGAAGCCCTTTGTAAGAAACAAGCCTGCCCCAAAAGGTCCAGAGCACCCTGGGCACATACCTGACTTGTTTGGACAGCTAGGCTGGCCCAGATGCATTGTGGGATGGTTGTTTGCATACACAGATGCCAAATATCTCAGAGTCTCTTTGTTCTCCACTATAAAAAGAAAAGGGAAGTCAGAGAGTCAACAAGTGCGTGATTCAGCCTGTGGTGCTCGAGGCAGACAGCAAATGCCATGGTCTCATTATAATAACCAATGAGAAGCCAAGCATGCTCAATGGCCAGGGATGATGGGAGCTGTAGTTCAGCAACTTCTGAATGGTGAAAGGTTCCCCATGCCCGGTCCAGGTTCTCCATGTCTAGTTTACTCTCTCAAGAAGCAGCAGGGAATAGATTGCTCTTTAAAAGATTGAAGATAATCCCACAAGTTGTTTCCAAAGTACCCGGTACTCAGAGGATGGCACAACCATTACCTGTCTGCACAGGCTTGTCATAGGGGTAAGTGACAAGCAGAGATCCTCCGTCCAAGGCAACAGAGAGACTGAAGTCTTGCTTCAGTATCAGGTTGTCCATGATGGCCTTGGTTTCCGGTTCTCTTGCCCCAGAGGAATTGCCTAATGGAGTAAGACACAGAAGTTCTCAAGACTTGAGGCAAGCAAACAACTCAGTAACAACCTGGTGAGTAACAGGTGACTCCAGACAGTGCACAAGCTTTGCAAAGACTGCTGCCACAGCACTGAAGCACCTGACCATTCACTCACATTTCTATTCAATGGCAAGCCATCAAAGTGTGTAGATAAAGGCAATTAGTACAGTGCCACAACAGGGTTCTCTTTAACGAATTAGACACCCCTCCCCAGGTTAGGATGAAAGGATTTGGCACAGGAAGAGGTGTGTGTGTCTGCTTTACTTGTGAAATCAGCGTCCAGATCTTTGCCATGAATGTTGGTCAGGCCCGTCTTTGAAGTGCAGTCTCTCTCCTGAGCAATCTCTCGCCCATCTGGATTCAGGGATGGCACGATGACAATTCTTGTATTGTCAATCAGCTAAAAAAAACACAGAAACAGTAAGGAAGAATAATCAAGCATCAGCCGACCCTATCCATCTGAAAGGAGTGGGTGTGAAGAAAGAGGGAAGTTGGATAAATGGCAGAACTAGGGTGGGAAGGAGCAGCCAAGGCTGTTTTGCACAGAACTGCCTCTACTGGAGAAGCGGGAAGTGCAGTGCATAGGAGGAGGCCCTCCACAATTATTCCACATCCCACAACTGTCAGCAGTTTGACAGTCTGGGAGAAGAACTGAAGAGAAGTTGAGGAATTTCCAAAAGTGCAATGAAAGCAGTGTTTGCCCCTCCCCATAGCTGGCTGTCACTGCTTGAATGGCACTGGGACCACTTCGAATGCTGTCACGGCTATCCCTTGGTCTGAAGGCAGCCCTGTTTGGGGAAGCTTTTAATGTTTGATGGATTACTGTATTTTAATATTTTGTTGGGAGCCGCCCAGCGTGACTGGGGAAACCCAGCCAGATGGGGGCAGGGTATAAATAAATAATAATAATAATTATTATTATTAGTCAGATTTATTGAAGTCTTGTGGTGTCGTACTCTTAGCTCCAATATACCACATAAAAGCCACATCTTTCCCACCTGAGAAGTAGAGGCTGACAAATCGGCCTCAGCAGCCTTTACACTCAGCATCACTTTGGATCTCCTGAGGCAGGGGTGGGGATCCTTGGGCCCTCTGGATGTTGCTGAACTGCAGCTCCCATCATCACTGTTCAGCAACACCTAAAGCGCCATAGGTTCCCTCACCCAACCTGAGAGTTCTTCTCAGACATATCCTCTGTTAAGCCATGTCCCCCTCTAATAGTCCACAGATGTGCCTGAAAGGGACACCCTGAAGCTGATAGGCCCAGCTCTTCTGCATGCTGACAGACATGCAACAGCCTACCTTGGTAATGGCCAGGTTCTTTTTGTAGTTCATGCAGAGGAACTCTGCCAAGGCCAAGAGTAGCTCTGTGCCAACAGGGGCGTTGCCATGGATGCCAGCCACAAAACGGATCTTTGGCTCCTCTGGCTCAGATTCTTTGGGTTTGTTGGAGATTTCCAGGGACCAGATATGACGAAACTCAACACTTTGGCCCAAGCTGACAAACAAACAAACAAACAAACGTACAGCTGGTTAGCTTTTTAATGGAAAGAACAGCTTGAGCCTTGTGTGTGGTTGATGCATGCAAAAGCCAGAGGCTGCAAAAACAGGATTTTTCAGGCGCCTAAGATTCCTGCATAGATTGGTGCCCCCTCTATTTTTCTCAAAAGCAGAATAAACAATAAAGAATTCAGAGAAAATTAACAAACTTTGCTGTTTGCAGAATACACAGTTTGGGGTTTCTCAGGACAGAATGTGGGTTGTCTGGATACAGTGTTCAAATTTGTTTTTTGTTTAGCCAGAAATGTACACAGGGTCACTCCCTATTCAGAGTAAGCTTGTCAAATGCTTTTTCAGGATCACATAGAGGACTCATTATTATAGCAAAGCTGTGACTTCTCCAGAATAAACAGAATTCCCCATAGCCCAGGAGTTCCACCTACCTTGAGAGATTTGTGATCTTCTGATAGTTCAAGTTGAGGCCTCTGAGAGACTCGGAGAGTTCATTGTAGGAACGGTAGCGATGAGGCTGGACATCTGCCGATGACGACAGCAGGAGGCGCTCCAAGCCATTCTCTGCTGAGAGGTCTTTAATCAGGGTCTCAAACTCTTTGGTGACTGTGCCGTTGAGGCCAACCATATTTTTATCTGGTACTGTCCCCTCCTCTACTTTGGAGTCTTTTCGAGTCAAAGTAAAGTTGACCTGCACTGCACCTTTACCTCCAACTTTCACTGTCTTAGTTTCTGAATTATACCTTTCAAAAAAACAAAAAAGGAGGTAGGGGGAGAATTTGAAATTTACGTACAATAAAACTGAACATTCTGACTGCTTGTGGCAATAGGATGTAGGCTGTTGTTATTTTATATTGATTACTGAGAAAAGTAAGAAATATTATGTTATTAAACTTCAGCATAACAATTAAATATGTGTTAGGAATCTTGAAGGAATGCTGTGCAAGAAGAAATAGGCACATGCCAGGCTGTTGATTCCAACCACAGATCCAGTGGACAGAATGCTATAGTATCATGGTTTAAAGTTGGGTTCATATTATGGACTGTATGGAAGCCATTAACAATAGTCTCTGGGTTCACCCACAACAGGAGCTCTGGGGTTAAGTGATGAATCTGGGTTTGTTCAGCAGTTCAGGCAAAAGGAAGAACAAAGTGGCTGCAAAGGAGCTCTGGGCTCCAGCATACAGAATGGGCATCTCCTGGTTTCTTAAACCAGGGTTTTTAGGGCATGGCCAGGAAGTGAACATACCCTTTGCTTCTTGGCCAACAGATGGTGCTACCGGCTCTAACTCAGTGACTGTCAAGCAAGCTCATAAAGGGAGTAGCAATATTAAATAGTGTTTGCTGAAAGGAGCCACTGGCCCAGCAGCTTAATCAACAGCAATAGCAGTTATTGATCCCAGAATATTTATTTCTGTTTTCACACCATACGGCCTCAGGGTGAGTTCCAACACCATGCCATACAGAGAACATTTTATCCTACAGGCTCACAGTCTATTTGGGAGAAAGCCCCCAATTCCAAGTTAAAAGTAAATCCTTCCTTTTACAACCCAAGTCACTTTCTTCCAACACAACATATTTTCATGGACCAACTTCTAATAGTAGCACCTTGAATTTGGCCTGGTAGCAAATCAGCAACCAGTGCAGATCTCTGATAATGTCTTACTCCTGTCAGCAATCAGGCTGCTGCATTCTGCTTTAGGCTAAAGAGGAAAAGATGCCAAATGCAAAGCTGAAAGACTCACCCTCGTGCAGATGCTGTAATTTTGTATGTTCCCTGGGTCAACAGGCGCCAATAGTCTCCACTCTTATAGGTAGAGACAGGGTGATCAATGTCCGCAACACTGATGGTCGCATTTAAGATGCCCCGTCCATCTGTGGCATCCAACACAAACCCTTTGATGCCTTGGTGGACCTGGGCAGGGAGAGAGGGAGAGAGAGAGAGAGAGAGAGAGAGAGAGAGAGAGAGAGAGAGAATAATGAATAAGAATCCTGGCCAATGTTGTACTTCATTCAGGCATTCAGGCTCACACATGGCCTCACCTTCATTTCATGCAGAGGGGCAAGGAAGACAAAACACGGAGAAGGAGGGTGGCAAAAAGAGAATGGAATACCCACCCCCAACCTCTGGGTCTGCCCACTGCTGGTAGGCACCCACACATACACACAGATAAAACAGGAGAAAAGGTTCCCCACCCTTGGGTTTAGAAGGTGCCATATTTTGGAAGTTCAGAATACAAGAAATTCAAGGGAAAATCTTTTTAATGCAGGCATCCTCAAAGGCTGCCCCATTCCTAAGGCTTAGTGCTTACTATAAAACATATATACACACACTAACTGGAAAATGAGTGTCTTTATTTTTTAATGGAGAAAGGCTCAACCCTGGCCACACACACACACTTTATTGGAAGGGGCTTGTGCTCAGTCATAGAAGAATCTCCTAGAAAAGCCACAGAATGTCGTTCTACGATTACTCATTTATCCAAATTTGATACTTGAATGAACTGTTTAACAGGGCACTCTGTAAGGAGTTTGCCTTCTCATTGTGACAGTACACAAAGATGCTGTCATGCCTGTTCCAACAATTCATGGCAAAAGATATTAAGGCAGCAAAAGGCAAACAGTTGTGAAGACAACACACCAGCTCACCTGCTTGATGAATTGCAGCAGAGACCTGTGGTTCTGCTTCCAGTATTTTGGCAACTCCTCTGACTGAGGATATTTGATGCAGCCCAACTCAATGGTCACTTCAAAGCAATTGGTGTTTAAGTAATTCCAGTCCTGCATGCCACCTGAAGAACAATGATTTATCAGAAGAGCCCTATCAAATGCCTCTGCTTAGCAAGGACCTTTGTAGCATGATACACACAAATAAATCTGTCACTTAATGAACTGAGAGCTGGCATTCCAACTCCAGAATGATGCCCTGAGCCTGTGAAACAAATAAGGAATGTTGCTTTTGAGCAGGTATGCGTTAGTACAAAGGACGACAGCCCAGGCTTAACATGAGGCCTGCACAAAGGCAAGCAAGATTGTTCTTTAATGAAGAGTGTGCTTTTGACTCTTCATATAAAAGATGCAAAAACAAAGCTAAATCACAAGGTAGGAGGAGCAAGCAGGGGATGGGAAAAACTGTCAGGAAGAACATACAAGTTATTCTTCCTGCAGCACTTGTGCCCAGCTCTGTAAGGTAGATATAGCAAGTTAGCTTGTTTTAAACTTTTGGGGGGGGGGATTTGAAGAGGATGCAAATAATTGTACAATTTCCTTAGACTAAAAGAATTTCAATATAATTCTTGTTGTATTTCAATCTTGTTTGTCAGAAACAAGGTTTTCTTCACCTCTAGAATGCAAAACCACCTAGAGTGGATTGGGATGCCACAAGCCATGGCAGACAGGATTGGTTTTGCAGACTCCCGAATGAATGGTGCCTTGGTTTTACCTGGAACATTATACCACTGAGCTCCATTGGTGATGCCGTGAGGGAAGTACTCGCCAGGATACATGTCTGCACAGGGGTGACCCTCAAACATCCGTGCATTCTCCTGGAAGAGCAAAGGATGACTACCTGTGAAAATTGGATTTTCTGACAGCGCCAGAGTTAATGGGCTGTTTCCAGCCAACTCCTACTAGAGTAGACCTAACTGGCTACAACTGAGTGCTTTTATTTCCCAGGTATTGTGCTGCATTTGAAGACATGGACAGTTCAAACATAATGGCACCAATTAATATGCACCTGATTATGAGTGTCAATGTACGTAAACATAAGCCCTTGAATCCAGGCCTCCCAAAATCCAAGTCCAAACTATTTATTTATACAATTTTTCAACTTCTGTTCACAAACTTGTGTACTTGAGTAGATTAAGCAATTAATGTAGTACCTTTAGTTTTTGTTCAAGAAGCCAAGGCAGCATACAATGTTTAAACAATCTCACCACTTTTTCCACAAATACCTTGCAAGCTAGGTTAAGCTGAATGTGCCCCCAGTAAGCATCATAGCTGAGTGCAGATTTAAACCAAAGACACCCCAGTCTTAATTTGACACCAACCACTGTAGACCAGTGGTTCTAAATCCTCAATCCACAAGACACTTGTTGCTGCAAGAGTGTGTGTGTATGAAAGAGAGAAAGAAAAAGAGAGAAGGAGAACAGAAATCTGGCAAGAGCTATGGCCAAAGCCATCATGGAAAGTATTTACTTCCCTCCAAATGGACAAGCCGATGATATGAGATGTAGCTCAGTCAACAGACTGTGCCATTATCCACCGTCTGAAACAGACATCTTATTTTGCTCACGTCACAGCATTACTCTATGCCTTTCACGGAGCTAACCTTCCTGCCATGATCTTTTACATACAACCTAAAACATCTCTGTTTACAGAAGGAAGAAAGCGTGTTGGTATTTGAATATTACCATGAAACAGCTTTCCATGTTAAGAACTGAAAGCTCCGAGAATCTGATTTCAGGATCTCTCAAGGACACCCTGGGAGAAATTTTACCTTGGCATAGGAAAGTGCAATTTGCTTAAAGACTGCATCATCAGGGGATCTACTGTATGTCGCAACTCCTTGTTGGTCGTCGTCATAGGGGTAGTTAACCACTAAAGAGCCTGAAAGAAAATAAAGGAAAATATGGACCTAACAGTTTTTTTCTACGAGGTGGCTGCTTTGCCAACATGCTAAAGAACAAACCTGCTGCACCTGGAACTGGGTGTGACCAATGCAGCTGAATGGGACACAGCTGTGGGGAGCCTGAGACAGCACTATCCACCTTGGACCTGCTTGTAAAAAGCAAATCTAAAGTGAGAGTCTAGGATGATGTCCACTGTTTCAAGGAACCCTTCTCATTGTAAGACTTTAGTGGGTGAGCTGAGAGTTTGTTTGGACCTTGGGTGAGAACTCAGTGTCTGAGAGCAAGGGTGCGTCAGAAGGAAAATGAACTGATACTGATTTATATGCATTAGTAACTTTGTATTAATGTTACATTTTTATATGTAACAGTGTATTTTCATAATATTTGGTTTAAGTTGTTTGTTGTTGCTTCAGTTTTTTGTACACCACTTAGATGTTTAGTATATTAAGTGGTATAGAAATTAAATAACCAATCAACAAGCAAGCCTGCTATGTCCCTAGTCTCAGGCATTAACCACAGGACAAAGCTCGGTAAACACAGGCAACAATGAAGATTGTGTAGCAACACTGAGGCCACTTACTGGAATTCACTTGGTCTAAGCAAGTCACATTCACTTGTCACTTAGTATGGCAAAAGACAAGGAAATGAAACAGCTACTGAGAAGCTTTGACACTGAAGGCAAATGGCACTTTACTGCAGGTTGTGACTTAAAAGTTGAGCAAGGACAGACTTCCCGGCAAAATGCAACCAGACAAAATGCAACTTTAAAAAAAAGGTATCAATCTTGCATCACAGCAATAGCAGCCAAGTAGCCTAGGGAACTACTAGCAATTCCATAAAATCAGGGGGGGGGGCTAACTAACAAGGTTGGGCTGAGCCTTCTAGAGTGTTTCTATTTACAGACACCCAAAAGGCCTCAGGATAAAAGGGTGCAAGTTAATAGGGGCTTGTACAGAGCTTTTGCAAAACGCTCTTGCAAGACCCACATGGTGCAGAAAAGTCACTGTGACATCAGGTGATTGACAGGTGGGTGGCCACATAGGAGATTGGGGGGAGAACTATCTGGCCCACTGGCAAGATCTAGTTCCAGACCTTTAAGTACAGTTTCCTCAAGGTCCTTCCAGCCACTTGCTAAATTTTCTTGCAATGACCCCAGAGGTCAGAGAAAAACATTTAGAAGGGATGGAGCTTCCACAGGCACAGTGAGATTCAATTTACACCCACAGCTGCTTACTTAAGCTTTGCCTGCAGGGTACTCAGCAGCACAAACCTACCTTCAACCTAGGAGAGACCAGGATTCTCTTACCTCCATGCAAGTTTGCAGAAAGCACAAATGGGTAGGTCTTCAGCCAGCTCATGACAGCTAATGTCTCTGGCTGTGGAGGGTCAGTGACCTGGAAGAACTGATCAGGGAAGTTCCGATTCAGGTCATAGTTGTTGCTGTTGTTTCTGCCAACAATCCCTAATCTGTCTCCTAAGGAAAGAAAACAAAGCCTGTTGAGATTCTCAGAAGAGGCATATGGTTGGTGCTGAGCTAGATGGGTCTTTGGCCTGACCCACGTTGCAGGGTTCTTCTGGGGTTCTCTTCAGGCCATTTGTGTCTCTGGTCCCTTTGCTCTTCATAAACCCAATATTACATCCTCCAAGTCCCTGACTCCACCTGTTCTTTCTTGCTGCCTCCTATCACTATACTACCTGATATCATCCTCCAGCCTCTACCAATATATTTAAATGCCTGGAAAAACCCCACCTCTCCACCAAGAACAGCCATTTCCTTCCACTCTTCTTTCCTTGCACATTGCATGTTTGAAAGCAGGAAAAGCATCTTAGCTTTGTTTTATGTTTAGTGCCTGCTCTTTCTAGGCACTCCAGAAATAATAATTCTCCTGGACCATGAATGCCAGAAGATCTGATGAAATATCCCTGTATCAGATCCTTGCCAAATAACTGTCCTCTTGCTAAAATGGAGATGAATGGAATAAGTTGCCCTTAAAAGACCGATTAGGGGAGATAAGATGCCACGAACAAAACAAAGGCAGGCATTCTGGCATGGCAGAAGAAAAAACAAGGAAGTGGGACCCTCTACATAGCTTGTGGTAAAAGCTGGGTAATGAAAACAAATGAAAACTGTTGCCTCTCAGGAGGAATACCTGGCCTTCCCTTAAAGCCACCAGTGGTGGAAAGCACAAAATGAAAACACATAGCTACCTTCATGGGCTTTCTCGTAGCCGTCAGGGTTCATGGATGGCATGATGTGGATCCGAGTGTTTTGGACCAAGTCAGTTACTTCAGGATCTGTGCCATAGTTCTTGCAGAGGTACTCAATGAGATTAAGGAGAAGCTCTCTTCCTACTACCTCATTGCCATGCATATTTGCAATATACTTGAACTCTGGTTCAGCTGGATGAAAGCGGGGGTGAGGGAGGGCAGAGAGAAACATGTTTATTTTTTTTTTTTTATAAGAATTTATTGACCTTTTTCTTATAACAGCATATACCCACACCCACACCTACAATTAAACAAATACAAAACAGATACACTGATAAAACAAATACAAACAGTGTCAAGTTTTCTTGTTGCATCTTTTCTTTAAAAAGAAAATTTCTATTTCCATATCTTGACCATTGACTTCCCCTGCCCTTTCTCCTTCGAGTTCATATTCTTAGTCTATTTTATAACCATTTCTCCTGAAATTCAAATTCAATTATATAGTTACACACAATTATATATTCAACATTTAACTAACAATGCATCATCGTGGTAATATCTCATCATAATTCTTCTTCCATTAAAATCTTCACCAATCATTTATATCATACCTATCTCTTCTATCCTTTAAACTGCTGCTAATAACATAATAACTCAAAATATCTCCTTTCATATTCAAACAAAAAATAAAACAGAAAGATTGTTGACAGTATTCACCCTCCGATTTCAAAATTCCATGACAGGCTACTTCAAATTTTACTTAGTGTTTCACCCCACACCCCTTCTGTCCATTATTCTTCTCCTGGTGGCATCAACACTGAATTTCCCTGTAGCTTCCCTCTCCAAGCGTCCACAGATCCAGGCACAGTCCAAAACTCTCCTTGCCACGAGTTCCAGGATGTCCATCTCGTCGTCTCTCAGCTTCTCCGGTTCTTTGTAGCATTCCTTTTCTTCTTGTAAAAGCCATAATTCTCTGTCCCTGGCCCCCGAGCTCACACCTCGGGGACTGGATATAACAAATCTTACCGTCGCCTTGGGACTGCCACCCCCAAAAGGCGAGTTTCTTCTCCGAAGTAGCTCACTCATTTCTCTCCATCTTCCCAGACACCCTCTCAGCTCTTTGGCAAGACTTTCTTCCAAAGTATTAAAAGTTTTAAAAGCCTCCTCTGTGGGCAATTGGTTCTCTTTCAGACCCCCACACAAGACTTTGACTTTCCTGTACAGCAGTTCCACCTTCAAAGCAGTGAGCCTCTGTTCGTCCGTTAGTCCAGAGTTCAGTACCAGTTCAAGGACGAAGCCCAGCATACTGGTAGAGGGGGAGGAAGTGGGTATCAGATTTCTACTCCTGCCTCTCTGTTCGTCGCCATTTTCCTAAACTGGAGCGCAGATACCGCAACTTTAAATGGAGATATTTTCCACTAATTTACTTCCCGAGAAAAAAGTTTGCCAGTCTCATGTATCAATTTTAAGTACATTGAAACAGTTCTGTAGCAGCAGTTACTCAAATTGGTTAGCTTCTTTAACTCGAAGGGAAGAAGGCAGGCTGCCTTTCTCCTTCCCCCCGGATCGTTCCAAAAGCTCAGTTTCTGGTCAAATTAATTACTCACGACCACCGGGTTCCTTTGGCTCCATTCTTCAAAGGTAGAACTAAGACGCTCACCGCGGGCTTTGTCGCCGCATTTGCATCCCGGTTGGGGCATATCCCCGTAAGCCCGGCTCCGTTGTCCCTTCACCCCCACTCCCCCTTTACAGGGGGGGCAAGGGAAGGGTTCGGAGCCTCCGTGGGCGCAGCCGGGGAGCCCAGGGTGCGGGACGCTCTTCCCGCACCCCAACCGGAGCCCCGCTTTGCGGTTGCGGGGCTCCTAACCCCCGGGATGGATCGGGCGCCTCGCAGCCGAAGCAGCCCCGACCACCCGCTATGGCGTCGCCAGCCGGAAGTCCGAGAGAAACATGTTTAAACCAAGTAACCTCCTCTTAGTTGTTTGTCTACCTGGATGATACACTGTATCTGGTGAACTCTATTCTAGTGAAAATAGCAAAAAAATACCCACAAATGCTTAACATACTTGCAAAATAATTTGAGGCAGTCAGGCCAACAAAAGAAACCACATATTGAAAGTTGCTATGTCCAGCTTGGAGCAAAACAAGCTTTGTTGTTGTTGTTCAGTCGTTCAGTCGTGTCCGACTCTTCGTGACCCCATGGACCAGAGTACGCCAGGCACGCCTATCCTTCACTGCCTCTCGCAGTTTGGCCAAACTCATGTTAGTAGCTTCAAGAACACTGTCCAACCATCTCATCCTCTGTCGTCCCCTTCTCCTTGTGCCCTCCATCTTTCCCAACATCAGGGTCTTTTCTAGGGAGTCTTCTCTTCTCATGAGGTGGCCAAAGTACTGGAGCCTCAACTTCAGGATCTGTCCTTCTAGTGAGTACTCAGGGCTGATTTCTTTGAGAATGGATAGGTTTGATCTTCTTGCAGTCCACGGGACTCTCAAGAGTCTCCTCCAGCACCATAATTCAAAAGCATCAATTCTACGGCGATCAGCCTTCTTGATGGTCCAGCTCTCACTTCCGTACATTACTACTGGGAAAACCATAGCTTTAACTATACGGACCTTTGTCGGCAAGGTGATGTCTTTGCTTTTTAAGATGCTGTCTAGGTTTGTCATTGCTTTTCTCCCAAAAAGCAGGCGTCTTCTGATTTCGTGACTGCTGTCACCATCTGCAGTGATCATGGAACCCAAGAAAGTGAAATCTCTCACTGCCTCCATTTCTTCCCCTTCTATTTGCCAGGAGGTGATGGGACCAGTGGCCATGATCTTAGTTTTTTTGATGTTGAGCTTCAGACCATATTTTGCGCTCTCCTCTTTCACCCTCATTAAAAGGCTCTTTAATTCTTCCTCACTTTCTGCCATCAAGGTTGTATCATCAGCATATCTGAGGTTGTTGATATTTTTTCCGGCAATCTTAATTCCGGTTGGGGATTCATCCAGTCCAGCCTTTCGCATGATGTATTCTGCATATAAGTTAAATAAGCAGGGAGACAATATACAGCCTTGTCGTACTCCTTTCCCAATTTTGAACCAATCAGTTGTTCCATATCCAGTTCTAACTGTAGCTTCTTGTCCCACATAGAGATTTCTCAGGAGGCAAATGAGGTGATCCGGCACTCCCATTTCTTTAAGAACTTGCCATAGTTTGCTGTGGTCGACACAGTCAAATGCTTTTGCATAATCAATGAAGCAGAAGTAGATGTTTTTCTGGAACTCTCTGGCTTTCTCCATAATCCAGCGCATGTTTGCAATTTGGTCTCTGGTTCCTCTGCCCCTTCGAAATCCAGCTTGCACTTCTGGGAGTTCTCGGTCCACATACTGCTTAAGCCTGCCTTGTAGAATTTTAAGCATAACCTTGCTAGCGTGTGAAATGAGTGCAATTGTGCGGTAGTTGGAGCATTCTTTGGCACTGCCCTTCTTTGGGATTGGGATGTAGACTGATCTTCTCCAATCCTCTGGCCACTGCTGAGTTTTCCAAACTTGCTGGCATATTGAGTGCAGCACCTTAACAGCATCCTCTTTTAAAATTTTAAATAGTTCAGCTGGAATATCATCACTTCCACTGGCCTTGTTGTTAGCAAGGCTTTCTAAGGCCCATTTGACTTCACTCTCCAGGATGTCTGGCTCAAGGTCAGCAACCACATTTCCTGGGGTGTATGAGACCTCCATATCTTTCTGGTATAATTCCTCTGTGTATTCTTGCCACCTCTTCTTGATGTCTTCTGCTTCTGTTAGGTCCTTTCCACTTTTGTCCTTAATTGTGGTAATCTTTGTACGAAATGTTCCTTTCATATCTCCAATTTTCTTGAATAAATCTCTGGTTTTTCCCATTCTGTTATTTTCCTCTATTTCTTTGCATTGCTCGTTTAGAAAGGCCCTCTTGTCTCTCCTTGCTATTCTTTGGAAATCTGCATTCAATTTCCTGTATCTTTCACGATCTCCTTCGCATTTTGCTTGTCTTCTCTCCCCCGCTATTTGTAAGGCCTCATTGGTCAGCCACTTTGCTTTCTTGCATTTCTTTTTCATTGGGATGGTTTTCGTTGCTGTCTCCTGTATAATGTTACGAGCCTCCATCCACAGTTCTTCAGGTACTCTATCCATCAAATCTAAATCCTTGAACCTGTTCTTCACTTCAACTGTGTATTCATAAGGAATTTGATTTAGATTGAATCTTACTGGCCCAGTGGTTTTTCCTACTTTCTTCAGTTTAAGCTGGAATTTTGCTATAAGAAGCTGATGATCTGAGCCACAGTCAGCTCCAGGTCTTGTTTTTGCTGAGTGTATAGAGCTTCTCCATCTTTGGCTGCAGAGAATATAATCAATCTGATTTCGATGTTGCCCATCTGGTGATGTCCATGTGTAGAGTCGTCTCTTGTGTTGTTGGAAAAGAGTGTTTGTGATGACCAGCTTGTTCTCTTGACAGAACTCTATTAGCCTTTGCCCTGCTTCATTTTGATCTCCAAGGCCAAACTTGCCAGTTGTTCCTTTTATCTCTTGACTTCCTACTTTAGCATTCCAATCCCCTATAATGAGAAGAACATCCTTCTTTGGTGTCATTTCTATAAGGTGTTGTAAGTCTTCATAGAATTGATCAATTTCGGTTTCTTCAGCACTGGTAGTTGGTGCATAAACTTGGATTACTGTGATGTTAAAAGGACTGCCTTGGATTCGTATCGAGATCATTCTATCATTTTTGAAGTTGCATCCCAGTACAGCTTTCGCCACTCTTTTGTTGACTATGAGGGCCACTCCATTTCTTTTACGGGATTCCTGCCCACAGTAGTAGATATGATAGTCATCCGAACTGAATTCGCCCGTTCCTGTCCATTTTAGTTCACTGATGCCTAGGATGTCAATGTTTATTCTTGCCATCTCATTTTTTACCACATCCAGCTTACCAAGGTTCATGGTTCTTACATTCCAGGTTCCTATGCAATACTTTTCTTTACAGCATTGGACTTTCCTTTCGCTTCCAGGCATATCCGCAACTGAGCGTCCTTTCGGCTTTGGCCCAGCCGCTTCATCAGCTCTGGATCTACTTGTACTTGTCCTCCGCTCTTCCCCAGTAGCAAGTTGGACGCCTTCCGACCTGAGGGGCTCATCTTCCAGCGTCATATCTTTTATATGCCTGTTGTCTTTGTCCATGGAGTTTTCTTGGCAGGGATACTGGAGCGGCTTGCCAGTTCCTTCTCCAGGTGGATCACGTTTGGTCCAAACTCTCCGCTATGACCTGTCCATCTTGACCTGTCCATAGCTTGCCTGAGTAATTCAAGCCCCTTCGCCACGACAAGGCAGTGATCCATGAAGGGGAAAACAAGCTTTATTCATCCCCAACTGTCAGGCTGGCCTTATAATAGGCTGAATAAGTGTGACCACTTGGAATAGCGGCTCAGGCCACCTCCCCTGTAGAGTCTTGAGAAGCCGCATGTGTTTTGCTGAGGTCTCTTCCCTGGTGGGGCCATGCTTCAAACAAGAAGTGACCAGCAGACAGCACAGAACACCACAAAGCAGGGCATCCTCATGCCAATAGCAGCCACTGTAATGGTAAGGATCAGGGGCTGCACAATCCAAAATAAGCTTTGGGACACTGTAAGTCAAACACACACACCTCCAGGGGAGCCCCTTCTGTGAGACGGCACAGAATGGCACCTAGTCCTACATTTGTTTTGGGTGCAAGAGATTGTCAAAGTATTTGGGGTGGCCCCACATTTCTTGGGGTGTGCACATCTCAAGTTCCTTATTGTTGGCATGGAGATGCCATGCTTGGCCATGTCTTCTGCCCAATTCTTTGGGCTGGACACAATTCTGTGCCAGAAGATTATGGCAGTAGATGCTAATGTCAATAGGTGCTAGTACTGATATAGCAATATTTATAGGATGAACTACAGCTTGCCCCATATTTGCCTACTGGCAATGCTGACAGGGGCTGATGGGAGTTTGGAGTCCAACATCATCAGGAAGACCACAAGTTGGTCACCCCTTCACAACTGTTAGAGGATTGTGTTTTCCTTTTGTGGTTTTCATTATTATTGTGCTGGTAAGATGTCAGTCTTACATTTACTGGACTATTCAAGTATTGCAGATTCAAGGAATGTGAACACACACACACGGAAAAATGTGCAAGCAGCAAAAAAAGGAAGTAAAAATATAGCCTCAACCAGCCCCTTCCTTGGCAGTAGAGGAATTCCTTTGGCACTACAGTACATTACTTGAAGCTACAATACAGAATCCAACAAAATGGATCCAAGCATCCTTACTTCCTATGTGTCATAATTTGCTTTTCTTTGAAAAGGAAAAGGAAAGGATAACAAAAAATGGTCACAGTGGAAAGTCTCAAGGAGAATCATTGTAAAATTCAAACATACAATCCAGACACATTTTACATCTTCCTTGGGGGAAGTGAAAGTCTAAATAGCAGTAACTGAATAATCAATGAGAACATTATCGCAATGATGGAGAGGGGAGACAGACAACTGTCAAAAACCATGAAAATATCAAATGGCCAAAACGTAACGGGGGATATCCAATGTTAGTCATGCTCAGAGTAGCTCCACTGGTCTTGTTACTTAAGTCCATTTCTTGAACAGTCTTGCACATTCTTACCCAAACATATACACTTAAAATGCTAAGTAATTCCGGACTATCATTTCTGAAATAACAAGGATAACCAAACCCAGTGCAGCCATCATTTAAGCAAAAATAATGGGCTGCAAAAATCAAGCTCAGTCTCTAAAATACAATTCCCCTCCCCTTTCATTGTTTAACTGAAGAAGCCTCTGTTACAAATTCTTATTACAAAAAAGAGCGTTCTGACTTGCATAGCATGTTTCAGAGAATTAGGACTTGACAATAAAGATTTTGATAACCTATCTCCAAAATCTAATAAAGGCAGAAAGAGAACCAGTAGCTGGCAGTTGACTAATTTCCGCACTTGCAATTAACCCTTTCAGTACTGCACTGTATTAAGAGAGAGAGAAAGGTCTCCTGAGGTTTCAAGATAAAAAGGAAATGGGAAGAACAAAAGATATCTGAACCAGCAACAACAGCTTCCTGTGGAGCAGACATCGGCAACCTCCAGCCCATGGGCCGGATGCGACCCATGAAGGCCGTTTTACCAGCCCACGAGCCGCCCACCAACTGAGCCACCCACTCGGCAAGGCCCCCCCCTCCGGTGCGCCGCGCTATCCTTGCCGAGCAGCGCCAAAAACCTCGTCTGCGCATGTCCAGACACCAAAAATCGTTTCTGCGCAGAAGCGATTTGCGGCGCCACAGACATGCGCAGACGCGATTTCCGGCATCATGCTGTGCATGTCCAGCCCACGGACGCTCTCCGTGGGCTTGATCTGGCCCACGGCTGGATAACCTTGCGGACGCCTGCTGTGGAGCCCAGCACAAGGTATCTGATACTAAGAGGCTCTTTTTTTAAAAGGAGACTCTTTATTTACAAGCAGAAAGTCCCCAGTTCAATCCACAATTGCACCCCCAGGTTGGGCTGGAAAAGAATCCTTGCCTGAAACCCTGGAGAGCCAGTCAGTGAGTGTAGACAACACAGAATTAGATAGACCAATGGCTTGACTCAGAATAAGGATGCACTACATCTTTAGAGATGCTCCCTGCAGAATGCTACCTGGATAGGAGCAGCCACAGTAACAAGGCGGCTTCAGCCAGCTGTACACAAACCCAGCTCAGTTAAATGCTTTCTCTTATACCTTCAGAGACTGGAGCCTCAGTGCTGCCTCTGTGGTGCTCCAGTGCCTGCACCCTTGGAGGAATATCAAAGACAATGGTATCTTTTTTGCTTGAAGCACACCAATTTTTTTAAGGACCCCTGGATGGTTAAGTCCAGCCAAAGGCGACTATGGGGTTGCGGCACTCATCTCGCTTTCAGGCTGAGGGAGCCAGGGTTTGTCCACAGACCGTTTTCTGGGTCATGTGGCCAGCATGACTAAACCGCTAATGGCGCACGGAGGACCGTGACGAGTGCCAGAGCGCAAAAGACGCTGTTTACCTTCCCACTGCAGTGGTACCTATTTATCTACTTGCACTGGCATGCTTTCAAACTGCTAGGTTGGCAGGAGCTGGGACAGAGCAACGGGAGCTCACTCCGTCACGGGTATTCAAGCCGCCGACCTTGTGATCAGCAAGTCCAAGAGACTCAGTTGTTTAGACCACAGCGCCACCCACGTCCCTGGGAAGCACATTCATAGAACCAAAAGAGCCATAGGCTAAATTAACTACCTGCTTCGTGGATGCCTGGGTTGTCAGATATTTCCATGACATACAATTCCAGCTGCTTCACCGACTTGCCAACTGAGTAGAGGCGAGCAATATTTGGGTACTCGGTGGCATATTTCCTCAAGAAGATCTCCATGTCAGGGAAATGATGATGGCGGAATTCCTCTGGTTGGATCGCTTGGTGGAAGGAAGTTGTCCTATTTGCATCAGTGGTGTTGGTGGTGTTGGTAACAGACTCTGTGGTGGCTAGTGGCACATCCTGGGTTGGGTCAGAGGCCAGCACTGCTATTGAAGGTTGCAAGGAGAAGTCCACAACAGTTGCATTCCCTTCCTTGACTTCTACATTCACTTTGGTGACTGGCAGGTAGCTGCAAAAAAAGAGAAATGGATACAAGAACTTTCCTTCAGCTTCAAATTCAGTCTGCTTGGCCTCACCTAGGAAGATATGAAATAAGGGCTAACTAGAACTCTGATTATGACCAGACAGCATGAAGATTAGAAACTTCCTGAAAACAACCCAGAGGACCCCCACCCAGGAAAAACCTTTCAGTTCAGAAATCAAGGCCATCTGCACCTGGAGGAAGATGTATTACAACATTCAGGCTGTATCTACACACAACTGCTATGAAGAGAGTCCCACTGGATACAGTGGAACTAACTCTTGGGTAAATATGAACAGAATTGTTGTCATTCAATGCTTTGTAAAACATGGTTTTTAATATAAAGTCCACTTCATCTTCATTATTATTCCTATTTCACAGATGGAAAACTGAAGCTGAAAGATCACAAGGCCGTCTACTTAATTTCTGCATCCAATCCCAGGGTCCCCATGTCAAAACCCACTTCTGTTTGCTGAGCCAAAACGTCTTGTCTCCATACAGGTCTCTCCACCTTATCTACAAAAACTTAGCAAAGCACAATTAAGGGTAGGAAGGGCACTTAATTCTCATGGGAACTCAAGGAGCCTTCCTTGCCCTTGGCCTTGGCCTGCCTCTTGCTTCTGTTTGCATAAAGCAAAATGAGCAAACGGTTCAGGGTGATACGAGACAAGGCAGCAAGAATGGCTTCTACTGTTTCAGGGAAGGAGCTTCCAACTAGGAGCAGCCTTGCCAAGTGCAAGAGACAGCAGCACAGTGTCTTTGCCTGCATCAGAGACTTTACCCCATGACAGCAGCTGTGATGTTGTAGATCCCAGGCACCAGCAGTCTGTGATAGTCACCAAACCAGTCAGTTGTGATGTTGTGATCAATCCCAGCCACAGCAATAGTTGCATTTTCCAAGCCAGCCCCAGTCACCAAATCCCTCACAAACCCTTTGATTCCAATGTGAACCTGCACAGATTAAACATGAAATAGATCAAAAGACAGGCACATCATGAAGAGCAATACGACTCTTTGCCTCATCACCACGGTTTTAATCTATAAAACTTCTCATTTCATGCTTAGAGTTCACTGTGAAAGGTACACAGTGCTATTAAATTCACAGGCAAACAATGACACACATAATACAGCCTTTTCCACCAATGCACAAACAGAATTAGAGACTGGCATATTTGTGTGTTACTTGAAAGTGTATTTATGCTTTTCTGAATCACTTTTTTATTATCTTGAGTTACAGAATATTCAGTAGACAAGACAAAAAAAGAGTATCTGCTATCAGCATTTAGATCTGTCTGAAATGTGAGATGCTGCTGCAGATTAGTGTAACTATGCTTGCATTTCCCATTCCTTTATCTGGAGGGAAAAAGAGGCTGCATTTGTCCCCCATAGTCTTCCACTATAATAGAACAGAGAGTGTCATTCAATCCTGTGACAGAATTCTGTAAAACAGCAGCAAAAGACAACTTGTGCTCTTTTTATCAGGCCTGCAAAAGGCAACTGCATATGGAGACACCCAGTCACCACTTTAGGGGAAAGGTGTGCTTTTTTTTTTTAGTTGCAATTGCTTTTGCTTAGAGGCCTGTCTCAAAATGGATGCTGTTTGACTAGAATGCTCTCTCTGTCTTGAAAACACCACACACTGGCACACAGAAGAAGCCTTTCAAACCATATCTACAGCAACAACCACCTACAGGAAGGTTTATACTGAACCAATTCTACAATTCTGAGGGCAAAAAGAGGACAGAGTGCCAGGAAGAAAGGGGATTCATGCTAAATGACATCAAGGCTAATATATAGGCAACATTAGCTTAATGGACACACCTCTTGTTTAGGGTGAAAGAAAACGATTAGAAACAAAATAAAATATACACCAGTGATATTTCCTGATTGTTGCTTGGTCATAAATATGGGTTGTATTCAATGCTGGTCCTGTTTGGAGCAGACCCATTGAAATGAATGGCTATGACTAGCTTAAGTCTAATAACTTCAGTAGGTCTCCTCTGAGTAGAACTTAATTGGAGACAACTCCTAGTATCTGCTTGTTTCATTTGTTATTATCATTATTGATTTTTTAAATCACTTTCCACAGAAGTGTCTCAAGGGTGAAGTTTAATAAAAATAGCCAAAACAAAAACAAAACCCCCCCCAGCAGATATATTTAAATGAAACAAACCAATAAGACAAAATAAAATAAACAAAATAAAATAAAGAATATTATACCCATGGCAGAGACCTACTCATCCAACTGAGGAAAAAAACCCATCAGGACAAACATGTATTCAGTTGTTTCCGGAAAATGTAGGTATCAGTCATATTACATTTTGTGAGCTTTCTACTTCGTCTGATTGGCCAATGCCTGTGAATGGGGTCATCACCTTTCAACACAAGTACAGATGGAAGCAGTTGACATTTCAAACAGCCTGCAAAAGGGCCAAAACAATGTCTTACTTTTTCAATGAAGGCGAGAAGAGATTCCCGGTTATTCTCCCATTCCTTCTCAAGCTGCGAAGCTGGTGGGTATTTACAGCAGGAAAGCTCAAAGGTGACTTCAAAGCAATTGGCCCACAAGTAGTTATAATCCTGCATGCCACCTAAGGAATTTAAAGGGAAGAATTAAAGTACTATCACTCAAGAGACTTCTGTCTTCAGCAGTATTTCTTTACATTATTTTAAACTAGCAGCCTTTTACTTTCCAATGCTTATGTACTCTAAGGGGGGGGGGGACCAATGCAGTTTTGAAATCAGTATGCCACTTTGATTCAAAATGGCATCCAATTGTATGTAACACAGCTGAAAACCAGCTCATTGAACTCAGGAACCATCGTGCAAAAGTTGGTTGCAATATCTTAAGAAGTGTCCAAATAGTGTATTAGCAGTTATTTTACTAGACTAGAAAAACTCATTAACTGAAGAGGGGGAGAAAATTAAGCCAAAAGCAAAATCCAGGTGCCGTGGCTTTGGCTCTGGAATGGAACATAGGAGAAAACACACTTAATAGGTAAATACCCCAACCCCTTTACAAGCAAACAGAACTGAGGATCCAGCAGCTTCTCTTATTTGGCACCTCTAGCCACATTGTCAGAAAAAGCTCAGAATGTGATTAAAGCAGAAGCCATACTTCCCTCACTTCTCGCAAGTGCCTGGCCAGCATCACCACCACCACCACCCAGTCTATCCCTTCAACCAACCCTCCACGAGAGGTCCAGAGGGTGGCAATACGAGAACAGGCCTTTTCTAGGGTGGTTCCCCATTTGTGGAATGCTCTCCCCAGGTAGACTTGCCTGGTGCCTTCATTATACATCTTTAGGCACCAGACAAAATTGCTTCCTCTAAAATCAGGCCTTTGGCTGATTAAACAATCTATGGCCTTTTAAATGTGTTGGTTGGGGGGGGGCTGTTATTGGTTTGGTTATGTATTCTGTGTTTTCATTTTTTATTATTATGCTGTAAATTGCCCTGTGATCTTTGGATGAAGGGCACTATACAAATTTAATTAATAAAAAATAAAGACATTTTTACTTCTTTTCAGAGCAATTTTATCAGACAGGATCTTCTGTGTTCTTAACCTCCAACAGTTCAGCACTTGGTGATAAACAGGATTAGAAGTCCCAAGGGACACTGGCCAGATTAGCAGGGAATGGCATATCGTTCTTGAAATGCCTATGTAAACTTATATGGGTTTCACTACCACAGTGACAAAGGCTTTCTGTCATTTGTTACACGGTATAATGCTCTTCAAGATACTCATGTTATACAGGCAAGGCATCTCTTCAGAAGGCAAGCTACAAGCTTTATTCCCTTGGAGGAGAAAAAATATTCTATTAAACATCCCATACCTTTATTTCAAGAAGCTCCAAGCAGTATACATAGTTTGCCCTCATCCCATTTTTTCCCCTTACAACAACCCTGTGATGTAGGCTAGGCTAAGAGAGAAGGTCCTACAGTAAGCTTTGTGGTAAAGTTGGGATTTTAAATATAATAAATAAATAAATAAATAAATTGTTTCTGTGCCGCCCATCTTACTGGGTTACTCCAGTCAATCTGGGCAGCTTCCAACAAATTATGAAACCACAGTAAAACATCAAATACCATAAACTTCCCTATAAAGGGCTGCCTTCAGATGTCTTCTAAAAGTCAGATAGTTGTTTATTTCATTGACATTGACATTGACAGGAGGACGTTCCACAGGGTGGGTGCCAACTACTGAGAAGGCCCTCTGCCTGGTTCACTGTAACCTAATTTCTCACAATCGGGGAACAGCCAGAAGGCCCTCAGAGCTGGATCTCAGTGTCTGAGCAGAATGATGGGGGTAGGGTGGGGAGACGCTCCTTCAGGTATACAGGGCCGAACCCAGGGCTTCCTTGTCCTAGACTGACTCACCAACCACAACACTGAGCTGCCTGGCTCTCCACATTAACAGAAACTGCAGCATGAGGTTTATTGCAACAGATCAAGACCAAAGGCAACTCTTCAGCAGACAAAATTGTTACTTTTTTGTGGGTTGGGAGGGGAGGTAGACACAAAAGAATGTTAACAAGGTTAGCGAAATATGACCAAAGGAAAAAAGCCTTGCCCATCCAAGCTCAAGTAACTCTGCACCTTTGAAAGTGCCAAGTAAGAGAAAGATTCTGCTCAGAAGAGTTACAACATTTGGGTTAGTGTGCAATTCATTTAGTAAGTGACAAAATGTGGTGCGGATGGTGGGTAAGAGATGAACTTAACTTAACGGTTAATGGCCAATTCCCTAGATAGCCTTTAGCTCCTCCTGGCAGCTCTATTTCAGCAGTTGCACATTTAAAATGAGTGGGTTATATATACAGTACCAAGATTTTAAGGCAGAAAAAATATCTGAAGGGAATTAAGAAGGAAGTGGCCTTAGTGTGAACCTGTTCCCCTTCTGAAAATCTACACTAATTGCTGCTTATTTTCAGACTACCAATTCCCGTTACACCACATTCATGGTGGTGACCTCTTACCAAAAGGCATTGCTTAGTTTCCTGCTTTCCACACAGTGAAAGTGTTCTATCACCACTGAAATTACACAAACAATGTGATTCTATGCATGTTTAGGAGATGAATAAAAACTTTTAAACTAGTGGTGAGATACTGCATGGGAATATTGTTCTATGGCATTTCCACAGGTCACTAACCACCTGACATTAGCAACCAAGTGAACCTGATTCACCAAATCTTTAAAAGCCAGGGAGAATACGTGTTCCTTGAGATAGCCACTAAAATAATAATAATCTTCAGTTCAAACAGGCAATACACAGATGAATGTGCAAGTGAAATGGCAGCACCAGGCAAACCAACCAAACTAAAGAGGTCACATCTGAACTAAAGAACCCACATCAGGGATAGGAGATGAGAGGAAACCTTATCCCTCATCAGCTAGAAAACAAGGAAGAGCATGGCCAGACCACAAACAAAACTGCCAACATTTCCCTGATGATTAGAAAGTTATACAGCTTATGCTTGGCAAAAAGGAAGCCCTCACAAACTTGGGAATCAAACTGGCTTCCTGCAGGAGCTCACACAGGGGATGTTACTGTTGGCGAACCTATATTCTACCTAACAGAGGGTTCTATCTACTGTTAGTAGTAGTAGTAGTAGTAGTAGTAGTATTTATTTATTTATTCATTCATTCATTCATTCCCCAGCCACTCTGGGCGGCTTCCAACAAAAGATTAAAAGTACATTAAAACATAAGTCATTAAAAACTTCCCTAAACAGGGCTGCTTTCAGATGTCTTCTAAAAGTTGTATAGTTCTTTATCTGTTTGACATCAGATGGGAGGGTGTTCCACAGGGTGGACACCACTATTGAGAAGGCCCTCTGCCTGGTTCCCTGTAACTTTGCTTCTCGCAGCGAGGGAACCGTCAGAAGGCCCTCGGTGCTAGACCTCAGTGTCCAGGTTGAATGATGGGGGTCATCATATGTTAGTCGTACATAAAGCAGAACCATTTAAATTAAGGAGCATAACTAGCTTATCATCCATTAATTTCAATGAGTTTCTGAGTTAAATTTATTTGGATGCAACCCTGAACTTTTGAGCAGAACTAGCCACTGTTAAGAGTGAATTAACTTAGTCCCTTCAGGATATCCTGGTTCAAAATTAAGTGACAGTGTGCAGCTTCACAAGCATTCACTCATTCTGTCTGCTTGTGAAATGTTGTTGATTTAGCAAACCCAGAGCTTCTACCACCATCTGGGTGTGTCTGTAGTGGAAAGGAAGCAGGAAAAAGAGCTGGCAACTACTGGTAAACAGCATGAAGGAAAACTTTTATTTAACAGTTTAGTTAGGCATTTGGCCAGCCAAAATAAGATGTGTTCACATGACTGGTCCTGTATTTCTAAAAAGTTTAACGCTACTAGGACCAAAGAGAGATGTTTATCCATCAATACATCTGATACTTATGTTGATTATAAAAACAAAAGTAGTTAAATGCTGGGCAGGATTTCTATAGACATGAATACCATAATTCACAATACACATAATTTTCATTTTTAATGTTAACTGCAATTGTAATTCTAAAATTAAGGTAGTTTGGCATAAAATCTGATGATGTTTGAAGTATCTTTGTTGTTGTTGAGCAAATATTGTAGTGATTAAAGGTTAGGTAAAGGGACCCCTGACCATTAGGTCCAGTCGTGTCCGACTCTGGGGTTGCGGCGCTCATCTCGCATTACTGGCCGAGGGAGCTGGCGTACAGCTTCCAGGTCATGTGGCCAGCATGACTAAGCCGCTTCTGGCGAACCAGAGCAGCGCACGGAAACGCCGTTTACCTTCCCACCAGAGCGGTACCTTTTTATCTACTTGCACTTTTGACGTGCTTTCGAACTGCTAGGTGGGCAGGAGCTGGGCAGGAACTGGGACCGAGCAACGGGAGCTCACCCCATCGCAGGGATTCGAACCGCCGACCTTCTGATCAGCAAGCCCTAGGCTCTGTGGTTTACCCACAGTGCCACCCGCGTCCCTTATTGTAGTGATTAGTTGACTGAATAATTTTGACAAGACAAAAAGAATGTCGGGGGAAGGACAAGTATAAAGAGCTCTGGCTTGACTTTAAGAGTCAGCTTCTATCAGGCTACAGCAAGTGAGAGAAGGGAGGGAGGACCACCTCTTAGGCTCAGCTGAGAGACCAACAACTTTTGGCTTTCCTCTCTTTGAACTGCTTCCATTCCAGCTGGCCATTGTAAGAACACTAAAAACTAGTGTCTGTCTGTGTTTCTTTTTCTCTCCTCCCTCCTAATTCCTTTTGTGTTACGTATTTTAGACTGTAAGCCTGAGAACAAGTACTATTTTATTACTGATCTTTGCAACCACTCAGGGAACCTTTTCAGTTAAAGAGTGGGGCAAAATTACTTTAAATAAGGAGAAATGAGATTATCTACAAGCAATTAATGCAAGTATTTTGCAAATGGTTTTAGGTAAGAAAAAAATACCAGAAGAAATGTGAGTCTAAAGCAGGCAATTAAAAAGAAACGTTGCAATATGCTTTTCAAATCTGATTAGCATGTAAAAAAAAAACTAAGTAAACACGCATAGCTTTCACACTGTAAATCTGTATGGAAATACTAACATAAAAACCTTTCTAATGCAGCTGATGCTACTTTTTGAGCTGTGTTATAACCTGGGTGACATACCCAAATTACTTCTGATGGGGTTAAATACCATTTCAAAGCCATGTAAATCCTATGCTCAGCCATTAGTAAAGCTCAGAAGCTCACTATCAGGTGTGGAAATAAAGGCAAACATACCATACTGGCAGTCACTCCTACAGGAAGACCCTATAATTTTTTCTATCACAGTTAAATCCCCAAAAGTGAAGTTATTTTATGCAACCTAGAAATTGTAAGTTTTGGAAGACTGGCCCACGGGTTCTCTTCATTTGCACCATGTGTTGCAATTCTAAGCAAACTTTCTTAGGAACTTTATTTTTCAAGTGCCTCATTTCCCCCCCCCCCCCAAATTACAGCTTTACAGAGATTAAGGAAAACACAATCCTTGCCTGCAGCCTTACAGCATAATAGGCAAAATACAAAAAAGGGGGGGAAAGAGAATGTGGGACCGAACAGGAAAATAAGCAAGGTTAGGCACCAGTTAGTCGTGAAGTTCAAATGAATTCAGCAATGCTTACTTTCAAGACAGCATATTTAGGAGGGCTCTGCATGGTAGCTACAGACAAATTCAGTACTCTGAATGCAGACAAGCAACTCTAGTACCAAAGGTAGCTCAAAGGCCACATACTCAAGCAAAGCAGCCTCATGTCCAATGGAGTATCTATACCCATCAACCTACGTCTTACAGGCCATATTCAACAGTAAAAGGATGGCACACAGTAGTGCTCCATAAATGCTTTGTAAATCTGGGAGAAGGTCTCTCCTGTTAAAACAAAATTAGGCAACATCAACAGACAGCTAGCTAGCTAGCTGCAATGTGTCAAAGCTAGCTATAAAAGTTTGCTTATATTTAAAAAAAATGTTTGACAACAATTGAGCCAGGCATTTTCTTTACATGGCTTTTGTTGAATGACATATGAAATGCAAACACATAGAATCAATAACCAGCACCAATCATGTCATCACCTTGATGCTGCCTGCAGGATTTCAGCAGCAGTAAAGTGACAATACAGTAAAGGGCAACATGCTACTCTTTTGGAAGACACTAGTAAAGTAGTTCACTTGAGCAGCCTACCTTCCACGTCGTACCACTGAGCACCATTGGTGATGCCATCTTGGAAAGTTTCTTCTTCCTCCCCAGGGCAGTTTGGGGTGCCAGTTTTCATTATTGGATGGTTTGATGCATAAGCCTTTGCTAAATACCTGAATACCTCATCATCGGCAGATTTGCTGTACACCCCAGAGGTCTTGTGCACAGCGGAGTCATCAAATGGATAGCTTGCAACAACAGATCCCCCGTGCAGGTTCCCAGAAAGCACAAACCTGTTTTCAACAGAAGCACAACAGTCATCAGAACCAAAAAATATAACTGCAGGGTAAAGATGCAATCAGGTTAATGTGGCATGTTTTATCTCATCACACTAGATTTCTTTTGGGAGGAAACATGGTGGCTCTTTTTAGAAACTGCAAAACAACTTGTCAGCAAGAGAAGATGATCCCTGAGTCAGTGTGATGAGGTTTACAGAGTGCTGCGTTTAGAAGGGGGGACCACACCAACCCCTGTATTATAAAAAGACAGTTCACAATGAAGGAACCAGTATTAAAGGCAATTCAGACCATTATCAGCAATTAAGTCGGCAAACAAACTTGGTGCTAAGCACAGGAAGCCAGGTCATAAAAATAAGTTACAAGCAGCAGAACCCACAAGCATAGTAATTTTAGGGAGACTATTCCTATAAGCTTGTCAACACCAATTGAGATTCAGACTGATGGGAATTAAGTCTGCAGACTACTGTAGTTAGGAAATGGAAGTGCCTAGGAAACAGCATAGATTTCTTTAGCCCTGTCACAAGTGACTGTACACCTATCTTTAAACGTTCTTCTCAGCTGATAAAGAATCTTAGGGTTCCTTCCAAAAGCACTTGATATTAAGCATTTGGTTTTTTTAAACCAGTCAACATCAGAAAAGCCCTATTTTAACAAACTACTGAGCACCAACCAGAGCACTGCATTCTATTCAAGAAAAACAACTCATAAATTGTTAAACTAAAGCATGCATAAAGCTTGATGTTTATTCAGTTTTGTACCAGTGACATAGTATTGCAATTGTAATCATTTTAAGCCCTAAACCAAGGCAGAAGGGCAACCACAAAGGACTGCCTTGTTTAGCCAGTTTTAGCAGCTTCTGTTATTTTAATTTGAGGTAATTTTAAACAGATAGAGCTGAGAGAATGTAGATTTGAATATGCATTGTCACATGGAAGATCTTGAGACACCCAGCATAAGAAGTCAGATTTTGTACATCAGAACTGCAACAAGCACATTCACAAATCCTTATTGGGCTCTTGTTTTCATTCAAGCAGAAGAACATCAGCAGAACATCAAGACCACTGCATGGTAATAAATTTCAAGTTTGGAAGAATAGTATTTTGCAGTAACCAAAGGCAACACTGCTTACCATGTATTTGCCACAAGCAAACCCAGTTCTCCTCTCAGTAGCCAATATGTTCCTGTGCAAAGGGGACAAGCCATACAAACAGCATCTTCTCCAACCATAACTACCCCCCAACCAGCCTAGAATTCCTAACCAACTTCCCACTCACAGTACAGTTGTACCTTGGTTCTCGAACACCTTGGTACTCGTATGTTTTGCTTCCCAAACACCGAAAACACGGAAGTAAGTGTTCTGGTTTTCAAACATTTTATGGAAGTCGAATGTCTGACGCAGCTTCCACTTGAGTGCAGGAAGCTCCTGCAGCCAACTGGAAGTTGTGCCTTGGTTTTCAAACGTTTTCGGAAGTCGAGCAGACTTCCGGAACAGATTACCTTCGAGAACCAAGGTACGACTGTATCAAAAATGTGCAATCCCTTGGACCCTCAGAATAAAAATTGTTTTAAAGTCCCACTATAACCACAGATACTTACTTTAAGGTTAAAATCCTCTCTCCATGGCTTCTCTAACTACACACTCCAGATCTCCTATCCAGTTCTCTACAGCAATGAAGGCCACCTAGAAACTGGTCTCACCCACAAAAGATCAACTATACTGAGAATCATCTATGGAAATCTTGTTGTCTGTTTCCCCTTCATAAGAGTTGTTAAGGGTGGTGACACAGAACAGGACCAGGCTATCTCCATGACAGCACAAAGGAACTTACTTCCCAGGAGTCCCACCTGGCTTAGTTAAGGTCTCTCACCTCAGTTTTTAAGTACCAGGTGATAGAAGTGTGTTTAACGGCTGGTGTTCCTGTAACTTCTATTTAGTTGTTCTGTTGGTTTCTTTTTGATAGTACAGTATTATATTTTTATTTCTTTAATCCAGTTTGTGACATAGGGAAGGGGATTAAGAGCAGATAGCACCAAGGGAACTGGAAAATAACCAACACAGCACCTGAGCCTCAACATGATGCCTGGAATGAAGAGAGGAAAATTACAGTTGCCCAACACATTTTAGCATGTCACCTTGTTTGGGTCATGGGTCAAGACATTTTCTCCCTCTACTCCATTTACTCTTTTGTGTGAAAAACAGCAATGTTGTGGCAGTATACCCAAAACACAATTGCAGTTTTCAATGAATGTTTTCATCCCTAGTATCTACTTGAGGCTTTGCCTTCTGATTTTTGGTTTCCAGCCAAAAATGTAGAAAATATTTTCATCCCCACATGAGAGAATAAGCTAGCTCCTGGGCTTCAAAAAGGGACAAGCCAAGACATCCAATTATCCAGTGTCCCTAACCCAGTACAGAACAACTGCCACCCATGGACCTCTTAAAACCTTCCACTGCACCCCCAAATAACATAGACAGCATATGATGAGGCCCAGCCCTGACTGAAACACCCAGTAGGGATCCCACCACGTAAGCCAAGAAGCTCTGCCAACCAATGAAAGCTCAACTGGCTCAGCACTATTAGACCTGGCCCCCAAGGAAAAGCCTGGCCTTCCAAGCATCATGTAAGATTCTACACTTAGGCAGGAAGAACCAGCAGCAGAAATATAACACAGGAGCCACCTGAATTGCCAGTAGTACATGTGAAAAGTATCTAGGGGTGTTAGTAAAACACAAGCTAAACATGAGTCAATAGTGTGATGCAGCAGTAAAAAGAACTTAGGCTATTCTAGGCTGCATCAACAGAAGTCTAGTGTCCAGATCAAGGGAAGTAATAATCCTGCTGTATTCTGTCTTGTTTTCCCAGGCTCACCTGGAGGCGTGTGTCCAGTTCTGGTCACCACAATTCAAGGATATTGACGAGCTGAAATATGTGCAGAGGAGGGCAACCAAGATGATTAAGGGTGGAAACCAAGCCTTATGAGGAATTATTGAGGGAATTGGGCATGTTTAGTCTGGTAAAGAGGAGACTGAGAGGAAATATGAAAGACATCTTCAAATATCTAAAAGTTTGTCACTTGGAAGATGGAGAAAGCTTGTTTTCTCCTGTTGAGGAGGCTGGGATCCAAACCAATGCATTCAAGTTATAAGAAAGGAGTTTACAACTAAATATCAAGAATAACTTTCTGACAGTAACAGCTGTATGAAGAGATTCCCATGAGAGGTGGTGGACTCTCCTTCCTTGGAGGTTTTAAACAGATTTTGGATGGCTATCTGTCACAGCATTTGAAATTCGCCAGGAGCCAGGCACATTCTGCGGATTTTTCACCTGGCTTTTGACTACTGTAATTGCAACCAAGTGAAGATGCCTGACATCTCCATCATCTGCAGGTACATGCCTGGGGATCCTGGGATATTGATTGTTTTCACACCCCGGTAACACATTCTACAGAACTTTATCAGTTATATCAGCTGAGATTCCTGCACTGCAGGGGGTTGGACTGGATGACCCTAGGGGTCCCTTGCAACTCTACAATTCTATGAGATCCCACCTCCAGAGAAGGAAGCTGCACCCAACCACATAAAGCTGACACCCTCCCACCACAAATGAGCCCTGCCAACCAATAAGGGCCCACAGGATAGTTCAGTCGGTAGAGGACGAGACTCTTAATCTCAAGCTTGTGGGTAAGAGTACTATGTTGGACTAAAAAAAAAAAATCCTGCTTTGCAGGAAATTGGACTAGATGTCCCTTGTGGTCCCTTCCAACTCTACAATTCTAAGATTCCAGGTTAAACCTGAACAAAAAAAACCCCCATCCATACAGCACAGAGACCCTGTCCCCACGCAAAGCATACCCACCAAGAGACACTTGGTTCTGCCTACTAAATAAGAACCCACCCCAAATCACCAGTCAACATACAATAAGGCTCCAGCCCAGCCCAGCCAAAGATTGAAGCACCTAGGACAAGCCATGGGCATAGCCAATGCGGGGGGGGGGGCTGCACCCCAACATAAATCCTGGCTACGCCCATAGCAGAGGTCCCACCCCAAAACAAAGAAGCCCCATGTTTTAATTTTTCCTTTAAAAATGGGAAGTCATGAATAAGTGACTAATGTATGCTAATCATAGCTGTCAAGTCTCCCTTTTTGGGCGGGAAACTCCCTTATTCCAAGCCGTTTCCCGCTGCTATCCCTTATTGTTGATATCCCTTAAATTTCCCTTATTTCTGGGAAGGAGAGTTGGAGTCCGGGGACTCCTTGGGTCCCTGCCTTTCTCAGCCCTGCCTGCCTGCCTACCTCACAAGACTGTTGTGGGGATTAAATGAGGACTAGGACCAGGTGGCGCTGTGGGTTAAACCACAGAGTCTAGGGCTAGCTGATCAGAAGGTCGGCGGTTCGAATCCCTGCCACGGGGTGAGCTCCCGTTGCTCGGTCCCAGCTCCTGCCCACCTAGCAGTTCGAAAGCATGTCAAAGTGCAAGTAGATAAATAGGGACCGCTCCGGCGGGAAGGTAAACGGCGTTTCCGTGCGCTGCTCTGGTTCACCAGAAGCGGCTTTGTCATGCTGGCCACATGACCCGGAAGCTGTCTGCGGACAAACGCCGGCTCCCTCGGCCTATAGAGCGAGATGAGCGCCGCAACCCCAGAGTCGGACACGACTGGACCTGATGGTCAGGGGTCCCTTTACCTTTACCTAGGACCAGGGAGCTCCTTGGAGAAAAAGGTGGAATATAAATACCTAATAACAGACAGACAGACAGATATAAAAAGAAGATAAAATAGACGAATGTTTCTTGGCAACAGGTGCTCAGATTAAGCATTGCTGCCCCAAACTGGAGGCAGAGCAGAGCCAACCCGGCCAGAAGCCATCAGTGGTCGTCTCCTCCTGCATGAATTGGCCTAATCCTTTTCTAAAGCCATCCAAGCTGGTGGCCATCGCTGCTCCCTGTGGCAGGGCGTTCCAGAGGTTAACCGTGTGCTGCGTGAATAAGTGCTTTCTTTTCTCTGCCCTGATTTCTCTTTCCTGGGGTAAATTAATTTGTAGCCTGGGGGGATTACCACAGCGTGGACTGTCCCTGAGAACCGTAGACTGTCCCCGGAACAGGTGAGGGTACTGATCCCTTATTTTCAAATCCGAAACTTGACAGCTATGATGCTAATAATGCCTCAACATATTCCATAGGATGAAGCCCTACTCTCAAGGTAAGCCTAGCCCACCCTGCAACATGACCCCCACCCCCCAGCACGAGACCCCGCCCCTGTTCAATGAAGCCACGCCCACAAACAGAACCTCATTTAGCACGAGGAAGCCCCGCCTCCGAGGAAACGTCTGACCCGCCCTGCGCCACGAGACCCCGCCCCCGCGCCCCGCCCACTGCGACCGAGCCCCGCCTCCCCCTCACCGGTTGCGCCGCATCCAGTCCATGAGGGCGCGCACTTCGGGGACGTTGGCCAGGTCCGGCTGGGCTGCCCCGAACTGGTCCGGGAAGCTGCGGTTGAGGTCTTTCCCCCTGGCGTTCTCCCTCCCGGAGGCGTCCTGCTCGGCGCCGCAGTCGCCCTCCTCGGCGCGGGCGAAGCCGTCCGGGTTGAGGCTGGGCATGAGGTAGAGGTCGGTGCCGTTGAGGAGGCGCTGCGCCCGGGGTTCCCCGCGGAGCCACCCCGCAACCAGCTCGCGGGCCAGGCGGACCACCAGGGCCCTGCCAAGGGCCTCGTCGCCGTGCATGTTGGCCACCAGCTTGACTTGCGGGCGGCCCGGGATGGGGGGTCCGCCCACCGGGTCGCCGACGTCGCCGCTCCCGCCGCCGGGCTCCGGCAGGTCGGCGCTGAGGCGCAGCACCCACAGCTCCCGGCCTTCGCCCGAGCGGCCGATGGAGAAGAGCCTGGCCAAGCCGCGAGGGGCCTCGTCCTCCGCCAAGCGACGCAGCGACGCCCCCAGCTCCGCTTCGTCCAGGTAGCGCGTCGCCGCGTCGCCGCCGGCAGCCGAGGGCTCCGTGGAGGCCGCGGCCTCCGCTTTCTTAATGTGAGCCGCCTCCGCTCCACGCCGCCACAACAAAAATAATAAGAACGAAGATAACGCGAAGGGCAATAGACCGCCACCTCCGCCCCGGCCCGCCATCGCCGCCTCAGATGTGACAGGCCGCTCGCTCGCTCGCCTCCGCTGAGGGGAGGAAAAGTGCTCGCTGAGGTAACTCGACACTCGATTGGCGAGGAGGGAGAAGACGGCAAACAGCCAATAGGAAAGGGGAAGGGGGCCAATAAGAAAGGCTGTAGGGCGGGCTTAAGAAGCGAAAGGGGGCGTTGTTTAACCCTTGAGGGGCCGATGGGGAGAGAAAAAACGTTTCGAGGTTGGTGAATAAGTAGGGAGAGATAGAACGGGAATCTACGGATGGAAAGAAGCGGGGGTGGGGAGGAGAGAAAGGGCGGGAGAAAGCATGACGGGAACCAATGAAAGACGACAGAGGAGATGACGGAGAGGTTGAGGGGCAGGGCTGAAAGCGGGAGACGTGGAAAAGGTAGAGATGATGTCGACGTAACCAACTGTTCACGTGAGTGGGATACACGCGTGTGCAGCGTCACGTGTGGAACAGAAAACACGGAATTTCTTAGATTTATCTATCATCTTGTTAAGCTATTGTATTTTTATCCTGCATGTCTGACAAGTTAATTTAAAAAAACAAAATAACAAACGTTTTAAAAAAACCAGATACTGACCGTGATCTTGTAAAAAAGACCACTTTCCCTTAAAAGGGTCTGTTTCCTTTGATCAGGCCAAACGGACTCCAGCCAGTCCAGCCTCCTGTTGCCACAGAGGCTCGCTACTTCTGATAACCATCAACTGATATTTTGCCTGTAAACTGCAAGATTCTGTGTGTTTGACTGTATTCTAGTGGCTGATCCGAGATCATAACAATAAAGATTAATTGAGCATCAGATATTCACAGGGGTGAGAGAACACAGCCACTTGTGTTTAGTAGCCATAGATGGTCTCATCCTCCATGAAATTGTTCAATATTTTAAAGTCATCCAAGTTAGTGGCCATCACTGCATTTTGCAGGAGTAAAGTCCATAAGTTGGCAAAGGCTGCCCCAGAAGATCTGAAGATAATGGACTTTTTGGACAGGGACACTAGGATCAGCTTCGTGGTCAGTTGGTGCCACAGGTGGGAAGGAAAACACCTGCAGGCAGCCAAACCCTTTCAAGGTTTGTTTGCCGAGGTTTTCTTGAGACTGACATATGCAGAGTTGTGAAATCAAGGAAGCTGAGCGGTCTTGGGAGAAGGCATTGACCCTGCAGGAATTCCTCTGTAGGAACATTGTTCTCATAATGGGACTAAAGCCATGAATGATTTGTGACTCACTCGCACCCCAGCGGTTGCTGGCTGTGTGTTTACCCATCCCATAATGCAGCCAGCCATTACATCTGCTCTGTGGTTCTGCATCTGTTGCACTTAAACCTTTTTAACATTTGGACCCCCAAATATAAGAGAGAAAGCAATCTTAACAGGAGCTGCTCATGGGCAGAAGCTTCCCTTGGATCCCATGCAGGGTTTTGAAAGCCTCTTCAGAAGTAACCAGGACAAAACGAGGCCAAAAGCCATTTGTCATGACAATGAATGGAATGTTAAGACTTTGTTGCCAAGTGGAAAGAAACATGAAACATGCAATAATTAGAGACACCCACCCCGTGTTTGGAGGGTGAGGAAATGCAGTTTCTCTACAGTCAAGTGGATTTCAATGATGTGCAAGTTTAACCACACACACACACACTTTCTATTTTATTTTTTTCAGGTCATGTACCAATATACAATATTAATTAAGGAGAGGAGAGAAAGTGAAGCAAAAAAAAAAACAACGAATAATGATGCACATTTCCCTTCTCATTCTCTATATAACATATTAAAGGAAAAGTAAATTATAAAACATAAAAGTACATGGATTTACATTTTTCTGCACTCCATTACACCAGTACATTATAAACACACTCCATTTCCCCACAAAACTGTTGTGAGATTATCTGTCCTTCTTTATTTTGATTACCAGTACCTTAGTCAGCTTTTAGTCACATCCTCTGTCCAACGTTTCAGTCTTCCAATGTGGAAGTTCTTGTTCTTTTTCAGTTATAACATGGATATTCTTTGTCACTTGTCAGTACCTGAATCTTTGATAGATCCTAAGAGTATGATTAATGGATCCATTGAGAGTCTATAACATGCAATCATTTCTATTTCTTTTAACACCTTGCTGCAGAATATCTGGTTCCAAGATAAAGATCCATTAAGCCCATTAAATAAGCTGCAAATTGGCACTATTCATTTTACAACTCCCAACAGAAATCGCCTGCTGTTCTATATGTATGATTAGGACATGATGGATGCATTAGACCTTCATTTTATATGTATGAATGTATTTTTAGCTTTTATTCTCTTTTATCTTTATCCTGGTTTTAATCTTTGCACTATTTTGTAAATTGCTTCAAGCTACTTTTTGTGAGAAAACTACAGTAATAAGTGCAATAAATAATAATATCACTATTGCATGATTAACTCAGCTTTGAGATTAACACTTATACAGGTGTTTGCCGTGGAATATTTAACCAGAGCCACTGCCACACATTCAGTAATATAACCAAAATCTCCTTCCCATTTCTGCTGGTAATTATTTTCTTTTGATTCTATGTTGCTTCTCATTCATATGATTTATTTGATCATTTTTGCAATTTATATTTTGACACCATACGTTCAAATTCCAGTATTTCCAGGAGAGGATACTGTTTTGCAATTAAAAGCAATATTTCATAACTGTAAATATTGGAAGGACTGTGGTCATGTCTGTGACCAAAGAGTCACTTCAACAGAGCTGTAGGTGGGGCCCCTTCCTCCTGAAAGAAGCACTTTGTGGAACTCTGCCTTCTTTAATTTTCCTTCTTGTTGTCCTCTTTTCAGTCTCTTCCTTTTCCTCCTCTTCCCTAAAAGCCACAGACCTGCCTGCTGAGCACTTAGAAAAATGTTTTTTATTGGAAGATTTTATTGGGTAGCAAATGTACATACAGTGTCTCAGTTTTTAGTTTGTAGAGTTCTTTGTTCAGGTTATTTATATTCAGTGTGAGACATTACTGTCGTAGGCAGTATGCAGTTGGGGGCGAGAGAAGTGGGGAGAGAGAACAGAGGAGAAAGAAGAGGGAGACAGCAAACTTTCATTCTATTACATAGTGTACGAGTGGGGCTTTTGTGCCAGAGTCAAGTGAATAGGTATCCTATTTTTATGGGTGGTGAGAGAGACCAAAAGGCCCAGGGTGAGCACTCTGAAATATTGTGTATGCTGTGTCTTTACCAGGTCATGAGGTTCCCTTCTCCCCTTTACACCTGTCTGAAACCTGGTCCAAACCAGGTCTAAGACCGGGAGGTTAAGAATGTGGAAAGTGAGCTTTTCAGCTTATCACGTCCTAGATCTCCTTTCTTCTCAGGTGTGTGGGGCTTTCAGTTACATGCTGGACCTGACTGGTGATGACTAATTAATTATGTTTTGTGGCTATTTCAACATGTTCCCAAGAAAAGCTCTAAGGATTGGCACTCCCTTTCCATCCCCTGCCCCCCCCCCCCCAATCTGGTCTCATGGCCTGGGGTTGCAGTTGGTGGATGCCAATTTCCTGCAGTGGCTGTTGCCGGATGCTTCCAAAGAAGGCACAGAATCCTCCACAGCGCACAGCAAATCTTTTGGTCTAATTGCAAAATTGTAGTCTTGTGACAAATGTAAAGGAGATGCTTGGTCTAGCTCTCTGTCAGCCTGGATATTTTCTGCCCCCTAACTTTCAGGGAACCGACCCAGTTCTCACAGTGGTGATCATCAGCATAGTGGTTTAAGGCAGGAACTATGAACAAGGCCCCATTTTTAAATCTCAACTCTGATCTAACTGAATAGCATGGCATGGGAAACTGCCACCTCTTCTCTTTAGTTCCCTCCAAATAAAGTAGCCGTAGAGATTACCTCAATCCTGTACGCAAAGCACTTTAAGCACATTTTCAAAAAGTTGAATTTTACATTACCACCCTTACAGCAGGGTCCTGGCTGTAGTGCGAGCCTCCTGCACCCTCTAAGCCACGTTGCATTCAATCTCCTCCATCCTACAGTTTGGAAATAGAAGGAATGCAAATATTCCAAGGCTGCAAAAGGGCAGCCCTAAATCTTATGCTTCTGCTCCCCCTGGTGGCAACTCTCATCACTCAAGAAATTGGAATTTAGTAATTGACTGTGAGCTTAGCCACATTAGGCACAGGAAAGAACACCCCATCCAATGTGACAGCGAGTAGGAGTGGCTGAGAAGTGGTAAGTGGCCCCATTGGTTACCTTTTCTGAGACACCTTCCTTCTGTACCAGCTTCCTTCTGACCTCAGTGCTAGAGCACTTCTCAGTTAGGTTCAGTGTTGTGTTATTCTGGCGGAATCAAAGGCTGCTCCTTTTCAGATTTTAGTTCTCTTTGCAAAAAGTTTTAAAAAATGGTCCTCCTTGGATCAGAGCCTTGGTTTCATTGAGTCATCCAAATGCTACCCCCTTCAACGCCACCTGACCTGTGTGCACTGATTTTGCCCCATTGCTTCTCATAATAACCCCAGGCCTGGCATTCTTCACTTTAAAATCTTGCATCAAAAGCAAGGCAATGAGTTAACAGTGGCTACAGCTCATGTAGGTGAAGTCTGTCAAATGTATAAAACAATAGCACATTTGGTGGCAATGGCTGTCAACATTAGTATACAATTTCCAGAGAATAATGCTGTCTGTTGCCCTGAGCATGAGGTAAAATGACTTGTTAATTATGTATATTTCTTTCTTTCTTTTCTTTCTATTTGGATAGATGCCAAATAGTTTCTTCTCAACCTTTTGGCTTCAGGGATGAGGAGCTGACATAATATTGGATTGGATCTTGTTGGACTTTGTAGCTTAGGCGAGTAATAAATTCTGCTTCAGCAGAGCGAAGAGACGGGCAGAATGCTGTGACTCGCTAGTGCAAGATGTAGGATCTTAGGATCTGGCAGCCTGGCTCTCCTCAAAGGTGGCCTTTGACCACCTTTAACAACAAAGACGTACACCCAGTGCTGTAAGAGGGGAAGGGCGTTCTGCCCGCAGAAGGACAGTGTGCTGCCTTCAGAGTCAAAATCAGGGGTGGTTGACCCATCTAGATGCACTTTGCTGCTGTTACTTATTGCCTCAGCCACGGCCATAAATCTGGGAAAGGTTTTTGCCCAGCTTCCTTTTGGGAGAGAGAGAAGCACCCAATGTTTACCCAGGAAGTCCTTAAGAGAACACGGCCTTGAACTCGAGTGGATCACTTGTCTCTGCACTGCAATAAAGACATATAACCACGGGTGCCTATAAAAGCCCAAGGAAGGCCGTGGTTTGCTCTCCATTTCAAGACAAGTGCCCACACGATTGGCCTTTCCCAACGTAAGTGTCAGTATTTGGCAGAGAAGAGGGCAGTGGGGTAGCAAGGTGGCATTTCCTGGGGCAGGGGGCTATTTCTCATAGCTTCAATTCATATACAGGTCGCTCCTCGAAATGTGGAAGGCATTCGTAGACCCTGGACTGTGTGGGTGGAGATGTATGTGGGCGCATTGATGGTGCTGACTTTGGGGTGGGTGAGCTTGGGCGACCCCTCCAACCTTACGGGGGCAATCACTACCACAAGGCACATAGTGACTCTCTCCTGCCTCCTTTCTGCTGCAGGTCTTGTCAGAGTTCTTCGCAGATGGCCTCAGGGGGGATGGTAGGCATCCTTTGCAGGACACCTCTCTTCATCTTTGCACTTTTGCCTTGTGCTGTCACAGGTACGAAACCAGCGTGGGTCCTCACCTGAGCTTCCCAATGGAGTTCTGCATCTGAATTGCCTAAAGTGTGTGTGGGGAGATTAAATGATCCTCTCTTCTTACTCATTCAGCCAAACTGTTGATTTTTTTTGGAATCAGGACAGCTATTGATGCTATTTTTTAGAGTCTGTCTTTTTTTTTTTTTTTACAAAACTTTGCTTCATGAGACTGACGTCTTTCCCCCTCCCCAGGCACCCATCTGGCTATCAATGGCAACACTACTGGCTACCATCTGTCAACAAAGCCAGGTGTGGCAGAGTCCCTCGTGTGCACAGTGCACAATAACAGCCAGGGAGAAGAGCTGCTCTGGTTCCGAGGGGACACGCAGGTCGACCTGAAAGATGGAAACAAAGTGAATGCCAGCAGCGTCTGCATCTACCCCGTCGCTGTGGATGACAACGGAGTTTCCTTTACCTGCAAGTTGGCCCGAGATGGATCTGTCATGATCTCTGTGGTCCTGGATGTCCGTTGTGAGTGGCCGGCTCTCTGCTTCTGAGGAAGGGGGGCAGTGGCTGTAGGCTGGGTTTTCTACAGAATTTCATATAGATATATAAATACACACACACACACATACATAAATATGAGAGAATCTAGTCCATTTTTATATTAGATTTCTCTCCTTTTTTGCCCAGAAATTAAATGACATTTAAAATTCAATCTGATTTGTATAGAACCAGGTCGTGGCGCCCTCCCTGTGGAATGCCCTCACATCAGATGTCAAGGAGATAAACTACACAGTTTTTAGAAGAGATCTGAAGGCAGCCTTGTATCAGAAAGTTTTTAACGTTTAACGTGTTATTATGTTTTATATTCTGCTGGAAGCCGCCCAGAGTAGCTGTGGAAACTCAGCCAGATGGGTGGGGTATAAATAATAAAATAATTGGTTTCTGTGCAATTACAGACCTGTGTGCTCTGCCTGCGCAATGGCAGAAGCAACCTTGGTTTTTTTTAAAAAAAAGTTTTTGTTTTTTTAATGGTTGCTATTTTGTGTTTTGTCATTTGGGACCAGTGCTAGAGCTAAGGCACTTGAGGGGTTTTACAAGTCCACCCCCCCTTCTCTCTGCTCTGAATATTCAGTCAAGGGTAATATCAAAGAATTGAGGAATGAGTGCTGTTGAATGTGATCCTTTGTTGTTCTCCACAGTTCCCCCCATCCTCAGCGGAGAAGACCTTTCCCCACAGGAAGAACAGACTGATGTGACACTGGATTGCCACACAAAGGCCAACCCTCCTGCTCAGATGGCCTGGTATAAGGACAACAGCATTCTGACCCTGGAGAAATCCCGTCACCACATTTATCAGACCAGCGAGCTCTTTCAGTTGACCATTGCAAAGGCCCAGATATCCGACAATGGGATATACACCTGTGTGGCTAGTTTGGGTGGGATTACAGAGAAGATGGATTTCCACCTGACGGTTGAAGGTAATGCAACTGCTGTGATGTGGCTGGCCCACTGGCCACTTGGGGCCTGTAGCCCAGCCAGCTGAACTCCTCTTGCTGGGTGCTTGCCTTGATGTCCTTGACATCTTCCCTCCCTACCTGTGTTGGCTGCAGGCAGGTCTTGCCTTGTGCAAGGTCATCTTCAAAGACCAGGATATCAAGCCTGAAAGCACACCCAGGGGTCAGGTTTCTCTCTGGTTTACCTTGTGAAGGCAGGATCAGCCCTCCAAATCCCCCAGGAGCTGCTGCGTCATCAGCAGCTCAGTGTTTGCAACTGGGAGCAAATGAAGTTAAGGCCCTGGTAGTCATTACGAAGAAGCCATTTGTTTGCTGCGTCTAGATCAGCAGATTGGGGGAGCTCAGGACCCCCAGGCCTTTCTCTCCGGCCCTCAGAACACTCCTCAGCCCTGCTCCAGGCTCACCTCAGGCGCTTTCCCCTGTCTTTGAATTGTTATAATGCCTCTCACTTACCTGGGTGGAGAATAGAGAGAGGGGAGTGTGCATCAGCCTCTGGCTTTTGTGTGGCTGGAGTTTAAGGGGATAGTAAGAGTCACTGCCGTAGTTCTGCACACCTTTGCCTTTGGCCCTGGCCACCTCTGGGATGTGATCTCTGGAAGGTTGCAACAAGGGAACATGTCCCTCGACTCCCCTGCTCCTGGACTAGTTTCTTTGGATGAGGGACTAAAGGGATAATGGTCCCGCCTTTGGGTTAGATGACTTTTGGATCCCATCCCTCACCCCTGTTCCTGGTATCTGAAGAAGTGTGCGTGCACACGAAAGCTCATACCAGGAACAAACTCAGTTGGTCTCTAAGGTGCTACTAGAAAGAATTTTCGATTTTGTTTTGACCCTGTTCCTGAGTATAGACTCAAAGGCATCACCCAGAATATTAAGCATCTGGTTCATGCTCACAATTTGAGATTCAGGAGTGGCTGGTAGGAGCCAGCATTTGGCAAGATCAGGACCGCCATATCTACGCTGCCCCTGTGGACCTCTTGAACACACTCTTGTTCCATTTATGGTTCTAGGAGAGCATAAAACACTCTCGGCCTTTCACAACCGTCAAGTCTGCAGCCTCCTGTGTTTGGGGAGGGACCAGTGGTAGACCAGGCACCTTGCATGTAGGTTCAATCTTGGGCAGCTCCAAGTAGCAGGTTAATGGGAAGGACTTCTCTCTGCCAGAGACCCTGGAGAGATGCTGCCAGTCAGAGTAGGCTGTGCTGTGATGAGACGGGCAAACACCCTGACCTGGTGAAAGGTAGCTTCTGATGTTCACTGAATGCATTTAATAGCATTGATACTCCATATCCAAAACCCAGTTGCATTTGTTCTCCCAACAGGAGGGAAGCTCCCTTTCCCAACGGAGGCTGTCATTGCTGCAGCTGTGGTCGTTTTTTTCACTATCCTTTTTGGCATTGTGGCTCGATGGAAGCGGATTGCAAAGGTAAGAAGGACCTGGTATGTAAGAACATCAGAAGAGAGCCTGGCTGCTGGATCAGACCTAAGGGGGGGGTGTCCATCTGGTCCAACATCCTGTTCTCACAGTAACCGACTAGATGCCCCAGTTGGAAGTCCACAGGCAGGATCTGAGCACGACAGCATCACTCTCCCCCCTGTGGTATTCAGAGGCCTCCTACCTCGGACATTGGCTAGTTGTCATTGATAGCCGCTGCCTCCATCATGAATTTGTCTAGTCCTCTTTTAAAGCCACCCAAGATGATGGGCATCACTGCCTCTTTTTGGAGGCAAATTCTGTAGTTTAACTATACGTTGTGAAAAGAAGTCCTTTCTTTTGTCTGCCCAGACATTGATGGTTTCATTTTGGAAGCTAAAGAGGCACCCAAGTGTATCACCACCCTTTATTAGACGGCAGAGACCAGCGGGCAAACCCTTTGCGTTGCCTCAGCCAACAGGGGGCGCCATTCAGGGAACACCTTTCTGACCCAGCTATGGTGTTGTGCTTCAGACTGAAATGCCTCCCACCCACAGCCCTTTTCCCCAAAAGGAAGGCGTTGTCATCTTCTGCTTGCTTTGTTGAAAGTGGGGAAGTATTGTAGCAAGGAGTGAGCGGGGTTGAAAGGGGCACTTCCAGCCACTCCATTTCAACAGGGCCGAGGGCTCCGTTTCAGGTGGGAACCAAAGCTGCTACTTTGTTGTAGCTCAGCCGGTTAGAGCGTGGTGCTGATAACACCAACGTCACAGGTAACTGGTGCTGGCCGGCTGCATATTCCTGCAATGTGGGGGGTTAGACTGCATGATCCTTGGGGTCCCTTCCAACTCTACAGTTCCATGATGCTATGTATACATTTGCAAGATGTCTACTTGCTACTACTTCCTAGCACAGGGGTAGCTCTCCTGTGTCTCTGCAGATGCTGTTGGGGCTCCAATTCCCATCATTGCTGGCTGCTGGGAGCCAGTGTGGTGTAGTGGTTAAGAGCGGTGGACTCATAATCTGGGGAACCGGGTTCGCGTCTCCGCTCCTCCACATGCAGCTGCTGGGTGACCTTGGGCTAGTCACACTTCTTTGAAGTCTCTCAGCCCCACTCACCTCACAGAGTTTTTGTTGTGGGGGAGGAAGGGAAAGGAGAATGCTAGCCGCTTTGAGATTCCTTCGGGTAGTGATAAGGCGGGATATCAAATCCAAACTCTTCCTTATTCTTCTGCTGGGAGTTGGGGTCTCAACCATACCTGAAAAGCCACAGGTGAGCCATCAGTGCCCTACCAAAACCACAGACTCAGCCCCCATCTGAAATCCATGCAGCTGGAAGACGTCCACTGAAATCAGTGGCAGAAATAAATATACAAAAGCTGACAAGGTTGTCACATTTATGCCTTTCTCTTTTCCACCCCCCTCCTTTTTTATTTTATTTTTAGTGCTTTGGGATAGGGTGCAACTCGTCAAGCAACACGTCTCTGTAAGTATTTTTGCTACCAGTCCTTATTCAGAAAGCTCAGTGAGGAAGCTGGCCCTAAAAACTCTTCCTCGGAGCAGGGGTGGCCAGAGGCATTGTGCAGCCTGAAGCAGGAAACCCAGAGGCACTCCCTTCTCTCCCAATCAATATGGGGCTTGTGCAGGAGCCTGTCAGCCCCCCCCCTTGCCTCAAGGGGAAAAGCACCCCAGAACCGCAACCCCCCAGGCAAGCAAGAGGGAACCTGCAGTCTTCCCAAGAGAGAGGCCTACTTTGGAACTGCCACCCCTTGTTTTCTGGGTGCTGGAAGTTGCCTTTCAAAAGGACCCCAAAAGCATGTTGTGGCATGTTGATATGTTGGTGCTGCTGCTGCTTTTTAGCCTGGTGTGCAACTTGTGAACCTGCACAGAATGGGCACAAAACACAGCTGTGTGGCTGCACAGGTGACCATGCAAAGAGCCACAGTTACAGAAAAGCCCTCTTTTAGCTTTCTCCCTTTCTTTGATCTTTGAAGGTGGGAAGGTACACTCCATTCTCATGTGATTTAAATCTAGCCACTGACCACAGAGCCGATGAAAGGGAACATTGTTGTTCTCTGGGTAAAGCTCTGCCTCTGCTCTCAGCCCAACACGAGCCTTGTCTTACTTACTGTATCTATATTATATTTATATCAGGCACCAGGCAAGAATGTTCCTCTATAACGAGGCCTGTGGCTGATTAATCTATGGTCTTTTAAATGTGCTTGTAGGAGGGAGGTTATTGGTTTGTTTGTTTTTGGTTTGTTTTTTTGTCATTATGTTGTGTTCTCAGTTTGCATTGTTATGCTGTAAACCTGTGATCTTCTGATCAAGGGCAGTATACAAATTTAAATCATCATCATCATCTAGCCAAGATGGGGTGCTCTTTTCAGATGTGTTTACTTTTTATCTGTTTTCTTCCCCTCCAGGTGAAGGAATTCCTCCACTGGAGCAAGCAAAGGAGCACGCCTGCCCATCACCACAGATGACAAGACCCTTCCAGCTTTTAAGGGCCCTGGTTCAGAGGCCTCTTTGATAGCATTTTAAAACTGCACACTTTCTGCTGTCTGACAGTTGCTCCTGTAGGTTCAAGTGCATATATTTGGCTTATAATTGAGAAATTCAGGCTGGCCAGACCTTTGGTGTTTTACCAAGGTAAAATGTTAACTTCAGGCTTGTCATTCAAATGCCCAAACTTCAAATCAGGAATGAGGAATCTGTGTTTCTCTAGAGGCTGTCAACCCCCATCATCACTGACTGCAGGCTATACTGGCTGAGGCTGATGACAGGTGGAGTCCTAACGCCACCCAGAGGACCAAAGGCTTCCCTGTCCTTGGTTTATTTATTATTTTAAAAAAAGGAAATATAGAGTTAACACACTGGTTGCTGTTTTGCTACAGAGCCAGGTTCAAGGTCTTCATGTTAACTCACAAAGCTCTAAACAACTTGGGACCAACGTACCTTAAGGGCTGCCTGATCCTTTATTCTCCACCTTGATCACTGAGATCCTCTGGTGAGCCACCTCTTTTGTGTGTGGGGGGGGGGTGTTCTCCATGCCCCAGAAGTTCAGCTGGCCTTCACTAGGGACTGCACCTTTCATTTAGTGGGCTCTGCCCTGTGGAACTCTCTGCCAGTAGAGGTTCAGCAGGAACCACCCCAGCCTTCCTTCAGGCGTCTCTTGAAATTTGCACTTTTTAAACACAATATGATTTTGTTCCTTTTAACCATCCAGTACTGATTGCTGATTTATTGGTTTTTCTAATTATGTTTTACATAATATTTATGAAAACAATCATAAATGTTCAGGCAAACAAATAAATGCAATATCAATACAAATACTTGTGTGAAGAATGATTGCAGGTGTGTCTTCTGCTGCTGCCTTCAGGCACCTCCCTTTTTAAGAAGGCCCTGCATAACCTGAAAATAAGCCTTGCAAAAAATAGGATTTGATAATTACTATGCTGGTTAATATCTGCTATGGGCTCTTAATTTGTCCTTTTCCCCACCTACACAGGGAGCTTTTGATAAAACCAAACCAGGAAAGCATCATTCCAGCAGCCTTAAACAGTCCCTGACCCGTCTGTCTACATCGGGGGTGGCAAACGTTTCTGTCTCATTAGCTTGTTTTCATGGAACATCTTACTCATGTGTGGCTCTAAGAAAGCCTCTGTCTTCCAGTGGGGCAGCCTCCTGCTTTATGATAGAGAATGCAAATTTGTATTATTATATTGTGAAATGGTTTTACAGGGGAAAGCAGAATGTGTTGGTTGAACACAGCTGGGGAGAGGTTTGCGACTGTGTTAAGTCTGGCATCACCAAGTGTTCTAGGTTTAAGAAAATGTTTTGCTATTTCAGCCCTGGTGCTTCTCTTCAGTTTTTGGACTACAACTCCCATCAGCTAGGAGGGCACCAGGTTAGTGAAGGCTGCCCCCCCCGGCTATTACAAGGAATTATGCTGTCTCAGGGCCACGTTGCGCATTCTGCTGCCCGCTACACAAAAAGTAGCGATCGCACCAGAAGAAAATTGCCCATTTTATTGGCATGGCCCAGGCACTGCAGACTGCATGCTCCCCTCCCTATAGCTATGTGATCCTGAATTGAGGAGTGGCTGTCTGGCTCATGTCCACCTGGCCAATAACTATGATGACACACAATACTTTTGCAGGGCTAGGAGAAGAAAAGTGTAAATGGAGCAGTCCTCAGGGTTACATACAGTGCACCCTCAGAAGAACATAACATATGAGCACTGAGCTGTCACCCATTTGTGGGGCGGGCTGACACCTTGAGCAGAATTCAGAACACAGAATGCAAGCGAGAACTGCAGCAAAATGTTGCAGCTTATCTCCTCACCCCTCCTAAAATGAGTTATCCTGGTCAGGTTTCCAGCTAGCCATCTATTCCAATCCCTTCCCTGTATCCTGTTTTTCTTTCCCCACACTCACTCTAAATCCCACTTTTTGGCTGCAATCCTATCAGCCCTCACCACCCAGGTTTGGTGGATCTGCTCACATGGAAGTAAGCCTCATATACTTCATTCACTTCTGAGCAGACCTACCTACATCAGAATGAGTTAGAAGCACCTTTTTGTTTCCCTGCCATGATGAGCAACACAGAAAGTTTTTTGTTCCCCTCCCCCCCATTTTTATGTGTCAGTTAAAGGCACAAGAGCCGAGCCAGACAGGAAAAAGCAGGAAAGGTGGCAGCATTTTGGGTGCTCTGCTCTTTTCAGGATTGCTGGCTTCTTGCTCCATGAAGACCACCTGGCACCAACGCAGAGGCTTGTGCATTTGTTTTATTTCAACAATATTTTTCTGCTTAATCACAGCCGTCTCTAAGTGATGCATAAATAGGAAGCATAGGTACGGGGGGGGGGGGGTTAAATCAGCTGGTTGGCTGTTCCCAGCCCCAGGGAAGGTTTTGCTTGAATCTGCTTAAAAACTCCAATCAAGACAATACACGTTTGCTGCTAGACTGACTGGTTGCTCAGCTCTGCCCTTTACCTTGGTTTTTATGGGTGCCCACACACGGCACATCTTTTTTTCTTAAGTACTTCTTGGGAGCCTCTTGGCAGTCACCTTCCCTTGCTTCCGCCCATCCCATTCCCATCAATTGTATACAATTGTTATTATTTAATTGGGAAGAGAAAATGAAGTTCTAGGTGAATCATGAAAAGTGGAGCAAAGCGGTGTTGGGGGGATGGGGGTGGTGCTCTTTTAACATGTTTGTAAATGATCCGGAGGTGGAGGAGAGCAAGTTTGTAGATGACGCAGAAGCAGATAGAGAGTGGGTAAGTGAAGCCTCAAGGAGACTTCAAGTCTCTCTCTCACACGCAAGTATATATTCCTCCCCGTAACCTGGTTACACCCTCTTTTTTTACAGGGTCAAAGTCTAGCTGGCTCATAATGACCTTTTCTCTGTTCCAAGCTGCCAAACCAAAACTTTTATGGTGGATCATAAAAATAAAGCAATTTAGGAGGTAAGATCCCAGCTAGATCAGCCCAAAGCAGCTTTCCAGGTGCTGTGGACTATAACTCCTATAACTCCCAGCTGGGGGTGGGTGGGAGTTATAGTCCATAACACCTGGATGGCACCAGGTTGGGGGGAAGGCTGGTGTTAAGGAAGGCTAGCCCAGGGGAGCGTGTGGCCATTATGGATGCTGTGCGGAGTCCAGTTCCCATTGGCTCAGCACTGGCCAGAGGTGATAGTGTTGTAAGAAATCCTTCTAATTCCCTTACGGGGCTTTCTACAGCCCATATAGAGTCCCTCGGGAGGTCCTTATCAGTAGGAGAGAAAAGCAGAGGCCAACCAGGGTGTACTGAAAGCAGCTAGTAAGCCTGATCTTTATTTAAAAGGAAATAAACTGTTGCAACAGGGTCCCCACTCACCACACGCAGGAGAACCCCAAACAAAAGGAAATCAGAATTTTTATACCCCCTGATCCACAGATGGATCTCCCCGCAGCCCACCCACCAAGAGCATCAGAAATATGTCATAGAAGGGAGGTACATCGGATAGAGCTACAGGTGAGTTTCACAGGATACAGGTAAGTCATTGACACCTCCTCGAGTGTCCGGAGTTTTATTTAACATTTATATGACCATTTAAACGGAGAGAAAAAAGGAGAGGCAGGCATGGTTGCTTTTCTGTCTGTCGCCCCAAAAGGTTTTCCTGCCAGTTCCGTTATCGCTCATCCTGATGTCGATAACATGCTAACGATTGTAGTCGTTCAGTCGTGTCCGACTCTTCGTGACCCCATGGACCAGAGCATGCCAGCCACGCCTATCTTCCACTGCCTCAACGATTACTCATTGTTATTACCCTTCACAGGAACACGCCCACCATTAGGAATGTAAAGAGGAAGTATTCAGAGAGTCTAAGGCTTGGGGTGTCAGCTAAACAACCTATAAAACGTATCGACTTAATTCATTATCTTATCCTTTGTCTAAATAATAAACTTTAGCGTTTTATCTATGGCGGTTCTTTGGTCTATGTACATACTGTGTAAATCACGTTAGGGCATGATGCGATGTATATGGAAACACTCCTTGGCGGCTTATGAATGAGCCTCAGCCATCCATTGAATAAAATGGTTTGACGTTGTGAATTGGTCGGTGTTATTCATTATAGGCACAGTAGGTGGAGCCGTGGAGCTGTCAGAGCTCCCTTGACGCTTTGAAGAAGGAAGCGAAACCCGTTTGTTACCTTTCTACCAGATGTAACTTAACGGTTATCATGCCCGTTTTCATTAATCTTACGATAATGTCTAATAACAATCGGAACACATGCAGCATCTCTTTTGTAAGGAAGCATGGCAGCCAGCATTTAGCACAAGGGACACAATAAGACCACCTAAAATTCATCTGCAGTACTTTCCCTCTCCATGCAAGGAATGGGGGTGGGGAGCAAGGCTGGATGGGAACTCACTGGTTTTGTTTTGCTTTTTAAGGAAATGTATTTTAACATTGCTGTGTTTATTGTTTTCATTATCCTCTGCATTTAATAGATTTTAATAATAATAATAATATTGTTTTAATTCTATTAGAGCAAAGCTTTCCAAACTTTTCATGTTGGTGACACACATTTTAGACATGCATCATTTCGCAACACAGTAATTCAGTTTTACTAGCAAACCGGAGGTTAAACCAACCCTTTCCAGCCCCGGGAGGAGTGCAGGGAGCGTTGGCATGACACACCTACACACTGTAGCAGACACACTAATGTGTCAAGACAAAGTTTGGAGAGCTCTGTATTAGCGTTTAATTAACTTTTTAGCAATTAGCTTCTACTGTCTTTTTTAATAGCTTTTTGTATATTATCTGTGTTGTATGGAATTGTGTAAGCCGCCTTGGAAAAGGAATAATAATAATAATAATAATAATAATAATCATCATCCAAGTACAATACAGTACTGTACCTGTTAACAGCGAGAAAGCTGAACGGCTCCTTTAAGAGGCGTGCCCCCCGAAACTCCCTCCGCCCCTCTAACGGGGGCGAGGAAGAGAATCCGCGAAGGACAGCGCAGGAGGTTTGTCCTTCGCCGCGCTCCGTCGCGGGCCCGGTTTCCTGCTTCCGAGGCTATAAAAGAGCTGCTTCCGGCGCCGGCGCCCGGCCTTGGTTTTCCTCTTCGGTGGCTCGCGCTGCTGCGGCCGAAAGACCCGCGATGAGTCTCCCAGGTGAGTGTGTGTGTGTGGGGGGGTTGCCATGGGAACGGCAGAGGCCTACTGGGGGTGGGAGAGGCCGGACGCGGTGTTGCCATGGCAACGGGAGGCTGGTGCTGCTTTTTGGGGTGGTGTTGGAGTGGGGGGGGGGGTAAACAGGCGCCGTCGAGCCGCGGGGCCCCGGGATTCAGCTCCGGCACCAGTTTCCCCACTCACACACACTTCATTCCTGGCCAATTTCGCGAGGAGAGGATTGCACCGCCGAAGGAGCGTGTCCCTGGGCATGTGCAGAGTGCACCCCCCCCCTTCCCAGATTCCTGGGGTTGAAGGAAGCGCCCCTTCCTAGTCCGATTTCCGCCCTGGAGCCTGTTTGCACCGGTGTAGGCTCCCCACCCCTCCTCCGTGCTTTAGACGATCTCTGGTTTTTATTAATAATCTGATTATTATTCTTGAGAAAGGGTGGCTTTTTTGTTGAACGGTGTGGGCAGCCTCGACAACTTAAGTAGAAAAGCCTGAAAAGTCAGAGAGAGAGAGAGAGAAATAAAGGAAGCAACGAAGCACCCGACCCTGCAGGCTATACATGAAAAGTAGTTGCCTGGTGAAAGGAGGGTGAATTTAGCACCTCATTAAAAGAGCCCTTAGGACTTAACAAGGCACCCAGCACCCGGCAGCCATAGGCAGGCAGGAACTGCGGGGAGGACACTCTGTCTTCCACCAGACTGAGTGGTTTGCATGCTATTTGTGAAGAAGAAGAAGAAGAATTAGTAGTAGTAGTAGTTTATTTCCTCTAGAACCTCGAACTGGAGGCAGCTTGCAAGAATTAAAACAAATGAAGCTAAAACACAGATCGCTAAAAACATATGAGAGATAATAGTTAAGAAGTAATTAAAATTATAATGGAATCGAAACAATGTAAAAACAAATATTTCCAAAGGCCCGCTAGCAAAAACAGCAGAGCACTATTAAAAGCCCTTTCCTTAAAAGCAGTTAGTTCCCGAAAGCCTGTCGGAATAAAACGGTAACTTCTGTGGTCTTAAAAGGGAGCCATGAGGGAGCCAGGCCGCTCCATAAACTGGCCACTGCAGCGGAATATGTCCTGGGTTGATACCCACCAGCCAACCTCCCAATGAGGTTCCTGTGCCATATGCTAAGATTTCATTCTTCCTCTAGCTAGGCTCAAGGTTGCAGTCTCTCCTTCTCTGCCTCCTTCCTTTTTATTCTCACAACAACCTTGCAGGGTAGTTTAGCCCGAGAGATAGCTGCTGGAACCAAGATCACCTAGTGAGCATCTTGGCTGGCTGCAGATCTGAACCTATCCTTTATTGATGAATCACCTTACTTGGTTTTAATTACGCTACTTGAGTTTTAGGGACCGCATTCTTAGATGCAGGCTGTAGCTTAGTGGTAGGGCCCCTGCTTTGCACACAGAAGGCCTGGGGTTCAAATCCACTTAGGGCTGGGAAAGACAGGTCTGAAATCCTGAAGAGCCACTGCCAGTCAGTGCAGACAGTACTGAGCTAGATAGACCAATGACCTGATTCAGGGTAAGGCAGCTTCCTATGTTCCAGTGACAAGATATTTTTGAAATTAAAAGGTAGGTGTCGGCCCCGTTGCCTTTGGGAAATGACAGTTCTTTTCTAAGTTTTATCTACTTTTTGTCAAACATCTTTATGTCGAGATAAGCATGCACCGAAATTCAGCCACCCTGGCACATGGCAATTAGCTGCGCTTGGGTGAGGCACTATTAGGAAACGTGTCTTTGGCACGGAGCAAGGCCTTGTGATTTACAGGGGTGGATTTGGAACAGTTTCACACCCTTAAGAGGGTGGAGGGCAGCACTGCCTAATAATATAGATACTGAAGGCAGAAATATTTGCATAGCGTTAGAATACGTTTCACAAAAAGTTATTTTTGCTGTGGTCTACTTCATAGGAGCCTGCACACCTGCAAATTCCCAGCTTTCATTTTAAAAAGGAAGAGTACCGTAAGTTTCTAGCATTTGTAAAACCAGGGAGATGAGCAAAATGTACAGATGCTAGTCTCGTCTTTGGTGGGAATCTAGCCTGCTCCCCTCCCCCTCGTCGTTTTTAGTGCTTTACTTTGCCCCCACCCCCAGGCCTGGGGGGGGGGAGAAATCCTGCAGACACCCATGGACAGGAATATTTGCCTATTCCATTTTCAGACCACATGTAACACTGAAATCGCCATCTATCCCCTGTTATTACTATAAGACAAAGCAGGAAGTTTGAAGGGAGGGGTTAAACTGGAAAGGGAATAATTGCAGTGAGGCAAATGTGTAACCTCAGGATCTGTTTTGAGATTGCTGGATTTCATTATTTAAATTATTATAATCATCATTAGAATCTCTGGTTTTCGGTTTAAAAACAGGCAAGAGAGCTAGCAAAAAGTTAACCTAGTTACTGATAACTGTTTAAAAGTTTTACTGATTTTTTTATCTGCAGCTTTTATTACGACAGTTTTATGTATATTTGTTTTCAGGTTAGTTTGTTTCTTTGTTTTCTTTGTGTTTCGTCTACCCCCCCAGTAGGCCTCTGCCGTTCCCTACTGTTATTGGAGACTGCTCTTTGGTTAAATGGCTTACAAATCTTCTAAGTAAATAAGCACAATAAAAATAGGCAAAAGATACATACAGCATTCATAAAATGAAAAAAACAACAACAGGCAATTAAAAACAACAGCTGAAGACAATAATATAATATATTAACAGCCTGCTGCCTGGTTTTTAAAAGAAATTCAACAAGTTGAGTAATAAGAGTGTCTCTGAGAAGAGACAGAGGACATTCCCTGCCAGTAAGAGCTGTTTGACAGTGGAATCTGCTGCCAAGGAGTATGGTGGAGTCTCCTTCTTTGGAGGTCTTGAAGCGGAGGCTTGACAGCCATCTGTCAGGAATGCGTTGATGGTGTTTCCTGCTTGGACTGGATGGCCCTTGTGGTCTCTTCCAACTCTATGATTCCACGCCATGAGCAGCATCAGCCCTGCCTCCAGACCCCTGTGATGAGCTTCCAGCATCCTTCCTGGGTACATCTCTTTTCTCCATGTGTGCCCTCTGTTGCTGACTTTCAGAATCAACTGTCCTGAATCGACTGCCCTGTTTTGTCTTAGCAGGGTTGAGCCTGAAAAAATCTTCAGCTTTCGCCCAAGCCCTGAAAGCTGAACCCCGGTACTTGTTGGCCCAGAATGTGGCCACGTGCGCAGACCCCCTGGAGGTGTGCCTGGAGCGGGCCGTGGTGCAGGACACGCTGCAGGTCTTCCAGCACGTGGTACCTGCTGAAGGGAAGCCTATCACCAATCAGAAGAACTCAGGTAATGGCCATCTCCCTTGAGATCGCACGTCCCATTTTAATACTTTGCGATGCCCATCTCCGCTGTGCTCCTCTGACCCCCAGGACGCTGCTGGATCTTCTCCTGCCTGAACGTGATGCGCCTCCCCTTCATGAAGAAGTTCAACACGGAGGAGTTCGAGTTCAGCCAGTCGTACCTCTTCTTCTGGGACAAGGTGCTTCTGATTGTTTTCAACTGCCCTTCTGCTTCTTGCATTTATATCCCACCTCCAAGGAATTCAAGGTGGCACACATGATTTCCCACCATCCACATTTTACCCCCTGTGAAGTAGGCTGGGCTGAGAGATGGTGACTGGCCCAAGGCCACCCCAGGAAGCATGCCTGAGTGAGGATTTGAACCCAGGTCCGAGGCCAACACTCTTAACCTCCATGCCACACTGGCTCTCAGAGGTGCTTTTTGGAGGCTTTGTTTAGGTGCTAGGGTGGGGAACATGTGGCCATTTGGATGTTATGAGTTTCAAGGGATGATGGAAGTTAGGGTCCAGACTCATCTGGAAGGCTTCAGATTCCCCTCTACTGCTTTGAGGAAAACCCAGAAGACTGGTTGGCTTCTTTTTGTAAGCAGGGGTGCCATTCAGGCTTCTGCCTTGAACTCCGACCCTCATAAACCTTTTGGGGGGGGGACAGCAGCCCAGGAGGGGGCATTCTCTGTGGACTTCCCTCCCCAAAGAGCAGTGTCCTCATTGCACAGCTATCATTGCATGCTGAAAACACACCTGACCCTTTGTATTATGTCTTAGTTCTAATTGATCGTTATATTTTATTATCATAACCTGCTCTGGGCCCTGATGGCAGGTAATCAGTTCTATAACTAACTAAATAATAACCAGGGGGCCACCACTAAGTGTGCTGTAAAAAGGCCAGAAGGTTAAGGCAGGATGGGGTGGGTTAGCTTGAAGTCTACCAGGGCTCAACAGGCCTGGTTTCTGACTGCATTCTGACCGGCTTATTTCCAGGTTGAACGGTGTTACTACTTCTTGCATGCATATGTGGAAACGGCTCAGAAGAAGGAGCCCGTGGAGGGGAGGCTGGTGCAGTTCCTGCTCTCCAACCCCTGCAATGATGGCGGGCAGTGGGACATGCTCGTCAACCTCATTGGTAAGAGGAGCTGAGACCAAGTCACTTTGCAGTCCACCTAGGTTCCTGGGCAGAGGATCCAGCATCTTGGGGGGAGGGGGGGGGGGCTGCTCAACCAAGACCAGGAAATTGGGAGTTGGGATTACAGAATTCCTTGGGTGGGGCTGGAATCGCTAAAGCTTTTGAAGGTCTTCTGATGAGGTGGACAGTTGCAGTATAAGACAGAGTCAGAGTCCTTTCTCTCTGAGATCCCCACAGGATCTTCAGTCTGGTACTCACTTAGTTTTAAAAAATGTACGCATTGAGCTTATGCAGCTAACCGATGGTGGAATCAGGCCAGGCTGCCCGGCAGTCGTCAGGCAAGCCCAGCCTTCATTACCCTGAGCCACTTAATTGGTGATGCTGAGGACTGGACCTGGATGCACCACAGGTGAGAAGGCTCTCCTGGACTAAGGATGTGGGAGGACAGAAGTAGCCTGGAAACAGTTTCATTGCGTCAAGATCAGTGCTTCTCTCACACAGCATAAACTGAGTGCAGCAGGCAGAATGATCTTTCCTTCGGCCCATCAGTTTAAAACTTGTTTCTTCCTAGAAAAATACGGCGTAGTCCCCAAGAAGGTTTTCCCTGAATCACACACCACTGAGGCCTCCAGACGAATGAATGACATTCTGAACCACAAGGTAACTGAATTGTGTGTGCGCGCACACATTGTGGGGGCAGGGGAGAGTTACCGTCTCTAAAATCATTCGTCTTCACACCAGTTTGGAAACTCAAGCTCAGGCTTGTAAATAAGCCCATAAAAACGATCAATCCCCATGGAAAGGTTTAGATGCCTGCTTGCCCACAGGTATCCTATGTAGCACACTGATGATCTGAAAAAAGGATGCTGAGTGAATCTTTCCTGTCTGGTGGCTTGCCAAGAAGATCAGATTCGCCATAGGCGAACGTATGAGTCCCTGTAAAGCCTGTTAAAGCCCTTAAGATCTGAGGTGGGCTTTTGGACATACCTGCTGCTCCACACGCACAATGAGTTGACGGAGTTTTCACAGCCTTTCTGTTCAGATGCTGACACCTGGCATTGCTTGCTAAGGTCCTTATCCATGGATGCTGAATCTTTTCTTTCCAATCTGTTAAAAGGTAAATTCTAGCCTGGTGCTCTCCAGATGTTCTGGGCTGCATCCCCCATCAGCCAGCTCAGACATCTTGCCTGCTCCAGCATCCTGAACTTTGAGCGTGTTGATAGTGTGCCACAGAGATTGCCATTTATAACTTGCTTTTCCTCCTTTGCTTTGATTCCAAACAGATGCGAGAGTATTGCCTCCGGCTGAGGAATATGGTAGAGACTGGATGCAACAAGGACGAGCTCTCTGCAGCCGTGGACACCATGATAGAGGAGGTCAGCTGCTCTCTTTTTTGCCAAATCATTTTTATTCATTTTACAATAATAATAATTTCCATTACATTTTTTCTTCACAACTTGTACATTTTGGCTTTTTAAAGCCGTGACTTCCTTCAAACCTTCCTTATGATTTTCTTACACTACTTAACCACTGCTTAAAATTATAACATCTGAGTATATCATTAAAATTCCATATCTACAATGATTTTTGTGATTTAACTTACAAAGCTTCTTGCAATCCTACCAACGTATTCAGTCGACTGCAGTTGTCTTTCAAATAATCTGCAAATTTAGTCCAATCTTTGATGAACTTCTGGTCCCGCTGTTCTCGGATTCTTCCTGTCAGCTGCTCTTGGTACGGGGGCAAATGTGGTGGCTGAGTGGAAAGAGATTTTCTATCCCTGCCCCCTCTTTCTCCCCCTCAGGGCCCTAGTCATGATGCTTCTCATTTGGCCGCAAAACTTTCCAGGAGCACCTTAGTATTTATTGCGTTTATATCCCACCTTTCCCTCCAGAGAGCTCAAGACGGCATACCCACTTCTCCTCTTCCCCATTTCACCCTCACAACAACCCTGTGAAGTAGGTTAGGCTGAGAGGCTGTGACTGTCCCAGGGTCCCAGTGAGCGTCAGGGCCAAGTGGAGATTCAGGTCCCAGTCCAGCACTCTAACCCCTACACCACACTTGCTCTCACACTCTCCTGTTGTGATCCCAAGATTCCCGCTGTATAAATTTTCCATGGATAAAAAAGAAAGAACCGCTAGGATGGGGTTGAACTGTCTCATTGCACATTTTGTAAAGAGCACATTGTTCACAGGCCTCCCCAGGGGTGTTTCATGCTTTTGGTGGTGGCAGGCTTGTTGCACGCGGAGTTTGGAGTGGCACATGTGTCCACACCCTCCAAAGTCTTGGGAAACGACCGCGCTTTGTAGATCCTGCTGCCTCACTGTGTTCTTGGTGCGAGGCAAGCTAAGTCCCCTTTTTCTTAAATCGGAATAGAACTCTGCCTGGGAGGAAGTGTAACATGCCTGCTTCTTGATTAGGGCAGTTTCACTAATCTTCTGTCGAAAGTATAACTGAGCACAGCTCGGACCAGCCTTTGCAGCTCTGAAATTGGTGCCTTAACAGAGATGCAGAGATCCACTGTGAATGCATTTTGGTTGTGCTCTTTACACTTTGGAGGGGCAGATTGTCTACCAGCTGCACTTCTCTCTCTCTTGCCAAAGCTGCCAAGAGGAAAGGCGTGTCAGGCTGTTTTAATTTTACTTTTTTTACAGGAGTCACATTGTCCTTCACTGCACTTCTGCAGAGCCCTTGGTGCCTCCCTAAGTGTCCGTCCAGGGTGGCTGCACTAGAGGGCAGCAGAGAACAACGTATATCACTTTTTGCTGTTGTCCAAGGCACCGCAGCTCCACGGTGGCTTCCCCAGGGGACGACCCATCCCTTCTCCCAGAACTGCCTCCATCAAACAGGTGGCCATTCCACCTGACCATTGTGTAACTTTTATTAGGGAGCAGAATGAAAGAGCCCATAGATTTCCTCTCCCCACCCTGTTCCTTTTTGCCTGCTGTGTCACATTGCTTAGCTTCCACACTGCTGTTTAGAAAAGCTATAAACCAGCTTGATGCCTTCGGCGGAACAGCAGCTTATAAGCATAGCGAGCAATTAAGCAAAACGAGGGTTTGTGAGTCACAAGCATCAGTTCCCTCTGGCCGATTTGAAGGGAGGCGTCTGGGTTCCACCTTCCTCTAATCTGCTTTCTCTCCCCAGGTGTTCAGAATAGTGACCATCTGCCTGGGCAGCCCTCCGGACTCCTTCTGCTGGGAGTTCTACGATAAGGAGAAGGCCTACCACAAGATCGGGCCAATCTCGCCCCTGCAGTTCTACAAAGAGCACGTCAAGCCCATCTTCGACATGGAAAGCAAGGTTGGGCAATGTGGTAAACACAAGGCAGCCTGTGGACAATCATTGGCCCCCTGTCTGTGCGATCCTTTTTAGATTTTGGAAACGGATAAGACACACCCCTGCCCCACACGGTCTCCTGTTGCTCCCTTCTTCTCGTTTAATACCACAACCCCTCTTTGGTCTGTTTGAAAGTTGCGGCATGGCTGAAATTATAGAATTGTAGAGTTGGAAGGGACCCCCAAGGGTCATCTAGCCCAACCCCTGCAAATCTGGAATCTCAACTGAAAGAACCCCTGACAGACGGTCCCCCAACCTCCCTTGAAAAACCTGAAATGCTGGGAAGTCCACCACCTTCCGAGATAGTCGGTTGCATTGCTGAACAGCTCTTACTGCCAGAAAGTTCTTCTTAACGTTTAGTTGGAAATCCTTACAGAAAGGCCCACCAGATTTCCAGATCTCTATTTGGGGGCCAAGCGTTGCTTGGTCAGATGGTAATAAAATTGTGACCCAGAACATCAAAAACGAGATGAGTCTAGCAAAGGATATTTGCTGCTGAGAAACGGCACCCCTCGTATTATTTCCAAACTTCCATCTTGTTTGAAATGGAACTTCCAGGTTCAGTGGCAGCCTACCTCTGAATAACACCTGCTGGGGACAAACAAGAAATGGCCATCTCTGGCCATGCTCTTCTTGCGAGCGTTTTAGTTGGCTGCTACTGCTGGGTCCAGCAGAGCTTGGAGGACCGACCTCCTTGAAATTAACTTCTTGCGCTAACTCAGCCCTTTGACTTAACAGGTTTGCCTGGTGAATGACCCTCGGCCCCAGAACCAATACAACCAGCTTTACACGGTGGAGTACCTGAGTAACATGGTGGGGGGCAGGAAGACTCTTTACAACAACCAGCCCATCGAGCTCCTGAAGAAACTGGCTGCCGCTTCTATTCGGGATGGAGAGGTTTGGCCCTTTTGCTCCTTAGCACAGTGTCCTCCTTCCTGCTCTTTGCTTCAACTGAAGGGTCCTGATTGTCGCCTGCTCTCTCCTCAGGCCGTGTGGTTTGGTTGTGATGTTGGGAAGCACTTCAACAGCAAACTGGGCATCAATGACATGAATATGTAAGTGCTTGTGGGGTGGGGGAAGAGGGCTGTGATCCTGCACACAGTCCCCCTGGGGATTGCGGGTGTGCATCTCAAGCTCAAACTTTGCTTTGCCTCCATTTCTTTGTTCTTCCGCAAGCTCAGAGCCCCCTGGGCCGCAGATCTGCTGCACCTCGTGCTTAACTGCCCCTGTATATGACTTAATAAATGTGTTTACTCCGCAATTTAGGATTACTAGGGGAGGCTCTTTCTCTGAACCCCACACTTAACGTGCATTTCATGTGCGCTGCTTTGTAGATTTAACCACAATCTGGTGTTTGGCGTGTCTGTCAAGAACATGAACAAGGACGAGCGGCTGATCTTTGGGGATTCGCTGATGACCCACGCCATGGTCATTACTGCCTTCACTGAGAAGGTTGGTGTTGGGGGAGCAAGGTGGGTGGTGGAGTTCCTTCCCTTCCTTTCCACGTACATGGCAGTCAGCCAGACAATAATTACTCACACGACCTGTTCATGGAGTCCTCCTGGGGACGGTGTGTGCTTTTGAAAGAGGGACAGAGAACCGGTGGCCCTCAAATGTTTTGGGGCTCCATCTCCCATCCGCCCCAGCCAGCCTGGCCAGGGGATGATGGGAACGGCAGCCCAGTAACACTTAGAGGGCAACAAAGGTTCCCCATCTCTGCTCTAAGAAGTTGTATTCCATTCATGTGAGAGACAGAGGGATGCTTCCACGGAGAGGAGGATGCCCCTTAGAGAACAACATGCAGAGAACATCCGTGGCCTTTCAGAGATTCTTGGATTCCCAACACCCACCGGCTTCAGCAGGAGCATGGCCAGTGGTCTGGGGTGCTGGGAGCTGGTGGAGGGTCCCATCCCTCTTCTGAAGTGCCTTGTCGACAAAGACCACCGTTCTTTTATGATGAATCATAGAATTGTAGAGTTGATATCTGGATGATGCTGGTGGCCATAGCACTGAGGCCACCAACGCCTCCCCCCCCCCAGGCACCTGCTCTTCCTCCAAGGAGCTCAAATACACAACCTTCCAAAGCTTTCTAAATTTACCGTGTGTCTCCAGTTCCACGGACAGAAATATACCAATGTTAGCAACGATGAAAGGTAGTAAAGACAGCGATGGAATTACTTTAAAAGCTACATAGGCCTGTCAGGCAATCAACCCAATGAGACCTGACCCTCCTCTCTCTCCTTAATCCAAGAGTCCGCTCTGCCCCACTTGGTCCTTGCTAGCTAGAAAGGGCTTGTCTAAACATGTGGAGGCTCCTCACCTTAGAAATCCAAAACGTTAAAACAGAGATTAAAAGCCGCAATGCCCCACGGCTGGTTTTGCCAACGGTTGACAGATTTATAATTCTCACTAAAAGCTTCTTTAGGATAAAAGCAGGTATTAAAACATGGGGCTTTTTTTTCCTTTTAAAAAAAATACCTGTTGTGCAAACAGGTTTTAACTACAACTGTGATGTAATTTTCTTTTCCCTTGAGGCACGTTTAATCCTTGCCAGCATTCAAAACTAAGCTAAATGTGGCTTGATTGAATTGTAAGAGCTTGGAAGTAATTCCAGCCAGGCCTTCGGAGGTTCTTGCCACCATCACTTCCAGCTGCCTCCTCGTATGGACCTGAGCAGAGTTTGGACCCAAAGTCTTTAAAAGTACTGTAGCAGGATTTATTTTATTTATTACCACATGTATATCCTCCCTCCAAGGACCTCAAGATGGTGTACAGGATCTTTCCACTCTCCAATTTATCAAAACATAGATAAAAACAGCAGCTTTATATATGCGTAATAAAAGTACATTTCTAGCTAGGCCTGCAATATTCCGCATGCAATGTTCTCCACACTGTAGAACTCCTTATGTGATCCAGATACCAGGCTTTTAGCATTTGGGGTTGTAAAGGCACAGGTGAGTGATGCTTTCAGCAGTTTGTGAAATGAAAGTACAGGTGTCATCTGTCAGGTAAGGGAGGCATTTTATTTCTCTGCTATAAATCCACAAGCAAGTGTAAATCTGCCCGGCCAGGGGAGATGGAAGCTTTTCTGCAGGACACTTCCTCCTGTTGACCCCTGCATTTCCCCCTCTTTCCAGCCAGAGCAAGAGGGTTGCTTTGAAAAATGGCGCGTGGAGAACTCATGGGGCGAAGACCGCGGGAATAAAGGTAATATGTTGCTAACGCGGAAGCTGACAGTTGGGCTGGCCTCCTTTCGTTTTGCATCAGGGGTGCTGTCTGGATTTGGGGGGGTGGACTAGATGACTTCCAGGGGTCCCTTCCAGTGCTAAGATTCTCAATGGCATGTGTATTGGAATAGAGAGCTTAATTCTGGGCCAGTTTAGCACTCAAAGCCTATGCAGTTTGCCCTGCCTCTCTACTGTAGCAGAATCCTGACAGGCTGGTGGTCAGGGGCCTTGGTGGGGCCTGGTTTGAGTGAATACCATCACTTCAGGCCTCTCCAACCTGGGGTGTCTTCCCAACGCTGAATTTCCCTGCGTTTGTGATGAGGGCATTGCAAGGGGGCTCCTGGACCTCGTTCCTTCCCTCTCTGTTCTGCACTCTCCGCCAGGATCGCCATTGGGCTGTGTGTCCACCCCCACACCTCCTTTTAATTACTCCGGGGTCATAAGGCAGAGATTATAGAATTCCTGCATGGGGTTTATTGCAGAGAAAGAGAGAGAGAGAGAGAGAGAGAGAGAGTGCACATGAGCACTGACTGGGCTGCCGTTCCTTTAAGCTCCTGATGTAATCTCATTTTGTGTAGAAAAGTTCATTACCCTTTCTTCGAACAGCCTCCAGTGGGGGGAACCTTTGCTGTCGGTTGTGTGATTGGGACGACGACAAGCAGCGTCTTTGTCTAGCAGAATTGTAGCTGCCACACATGTTCCGTTTCCCTCTTCACTTCCCCTGGGAGTTGGTGGAAGACAAGGGCCTACCGTGCCCTCGAGCCTTTATGCTACTCATGGCCATTTTAATGAGCCACGGACTTTTCTGCATGTACCAGTGTCTCCCATTGAGACTGGAGCTTCTGTTTGCATAACAAGAGCTTTCGTGGAACAGCAGGCGCAGGACTATCTCAATGATCCAGGCACGCAGGTGGCCCTCACCCACGCTTCCCAAAAAAAGCCGCCTTGAGGTCAAGGCACAGCTATTCTTAGCCCTTCGTTTACCCATCTGTTTTATGAGCGTGCTAAAACCCAGAGTTGCTCCAGCAGTTAAAAACACACACACACACTCCTGCCATCAACCACAAGAGACGAGTGCGAACCACTTCGGGCTTTCAAAGTTTAAAAATAACCCGGCGAAAGCGAGACAGATTACCGGCATTCCTCAGAGTTTACCTTCTCCAGCCTCCTGGCAGGGCAGCCAGGAGGCATGAGGTTGATTCCTTGAGCTTCTTAGCCTCTTGCTGTTCTACGTGGAAGACTCACTGCCACTCGGAGGCAAAGCCTGCTTTTAATGAATGGGGCCTGAATGGGGCTTTTTCCTTGAGGGCTCTGGCCTTGCCCCTGAACACGCTTTGGGGGCCAAGCAGAGCCCTCTCGCCGCCTCTGCCCAGTCAGTCCCTTGCAGTGGCCAACCCTGGTTGCAGCTGCTCTTTTCCACTTACCAACCAGGTAAAATGCTTTAGAGCCTCTCTGCCCTGCAAGGCAGGCCTCCGGTGGGGGTGGGGGGTGGGGAGAATCAGGCTGAAGAAGAGAGCAGCTTGCCCCAGGCTCACTGCCTGAAGGCTGGCCAAGGCGACTGGCAATGTTCCTTCTGTAGGCTAAGGACGGTGCGGGTTGTTTGCAGAACGTGTCTTGGGCATTCATTCAATACATGCGTATTGTGGGCACAGAATTTGGCCAAGCCTGAGTCCTTTGTCTTAGTGATTCTTACAACACAGGCCTATAAAACAGGGCAGTAGCGGTTAGTACTACTAACATTATCTCTGCATTGCAGCTGGGTGTGCTGAGGCTCAGAAGAGCAGTTGCTAGCTTAAGACACCACCGAATCAGTCTGTGGGCTTTCTGGCTCTAAAGCTGGGGTCTGCAGTGCGATGCCTGTAGGAACCCTCAGATGTTGGTGCCAGCTTAGCCCCTCCCCTCCCAATTCTAACCTTACTTTAAAATAGTGTTTTGGACCTTCCATGTTTGCGGGGGTGCCTATTTTTTGGCTAGTTTACCTGCTTTTTTACTACATGTTTTATCTGGGGGGCATGTGTAGGTGTGCTGCGCGGGAGGTGTTTGAGCATTTCCAGTTTTTCTTCTGCGGAAGGGCTATTTTGCAGAACCTGTGAAACAGTTTCTTAGGTTTCCTAATGAGTTCTTAGCATCCCACACCCATGTCTTTGGGACTCCTCTTCTAGCTGCTTTCCCACGCCAGATCCTCCAGGGCAGACCTCTAGCTGCTGCCCCAAAGTCGTCATTTGCAGATACGGCCCTCGGAGAGGGTTTTGGGGATAGCTGGCCTCTTGAAAAAGCCTGGGCTTGTGTGGGAAGGCCAAGCGGCATTCTGGCAGGCCCCTTGTTTAAGGAAGAGGTGAAGAATGAGGATGTTAGATTTGGCACTCAGGCTTGGCTAGGCGTGGAGGCATTAAAATAACAAGCCCCAACGTCAGTCCTTGAAGAGGGTTGATAGAGTATTGCCTGAAACAACAGAGGCAAGATTAGACTCAGGGGCTTAGCTGGAGGGTGATGAGTTATGGAGGAAACGCTTAACCCTTTTGTACGGTGCTTTGGGTCCAGATCGCCTGGTCTGGGTTTGCCAGCTTAGCATTGTGATCCTGTTGTTGAAAGGCAAGGTCAGATCTTAGACAGGGTTGGAGCATCTGACCTGTTAATTGCAGAGGCAAAAGCCACTAGAGGAAACCTGAAAGGCCAACGCTCGGTCACTCAGGAATTTCCAAAAACTCTGGGTTTATAAAGTGGTGTTTTTGGAAGCCCCTGGGTTTTGCTTCCAAACACAAATACAGTACAAGAGACACCATGTGAGACCTCATCTGTTCCTTGTAGGTTTTTGACTTGTGGCGTTTCTTGATGCAGGGGAAAGGCAGAAAAATGTTCCAGGGAGGAATTTGATATGGGATGGCAGTTTGAGCTTGGTTTGCCTGTCTCCCCCCCCCCCTCCAAGCACATTTGACTTTGCAAGCTCCAGCCAGTCTGCTGGTACAAAGCAAGGAAAGGGGCCTGTATTTAATTGTTCAATCAAAGGCCTCATTAGCTGTGAAAATTAATGGCTCCTTAATGTTCAGAAGCAGTCTACCTCCATGCAGGTTTCAGTGTGGCATAGAGGGCAGGGGTCCCCCAGGGCAGATCACCGTAGGTGGCACCTCTTAAGCAGAGCATCTCTTAATAGACCTTGTCCCGTCCTCCTCTTCTCCAGGTTACCTGATCATGACTGATGACTGGTTCTCCGAGTACGTCTACGAAGTGGTGGTGGACAGGAAGCATGTGCCAGAGGACGTCTTAGCTGTGATGCAGCAGGAGCCAGTTGTCTTGCCTGCATGGGACCCCATGGGCGCTCTGGCTAAGTGAACTGTTGTGTGTGTGTGTGTGTTGAGGGGGCTCTCTGCTGCCTCCTTCTGGTCAACCTTGAAGCAAGCATGTGGGGGGGTGGGATCTGGAGGGCCAGGAGCCAACGCCAAGCAGCCCCATGACCAAACTCCCACTTGAGGTGCCAGTCTTTAAGAGTGGTGCCCTGTGGATCTTCAGAGGAAACAGTGCTTTTCTGTGGACGGGGCTACTCTGCAACCTTTGCGTCGACTTGTGTGCTTTTCATTGTAGTATAATCCTCTTCTTTTTTTAAAAAAACGCCCTCTAAAATTATTTTATTCATATACTCGTTTTAAAACTTCAGAAATGATTCTTTCAGGCAAACCTTGTATAGAAAAAGACGGGTGGGGGGGTGGGATGAACGCTTGGGGTGATTGCATACCCCAAAGGGCCACCAAGTGGTGATTAATTGCTTGTTGGTTGTGATTCTGAGCTGCTTGGCTGCTTGCTTGTGGAGAGAGGCATATAACCCATGGTACACGGTGCTGCCCACTTCCTACATGATCTTCACCTGTCTTGTCTTTTCCAACTGAGATGCGGTCTGAATTTAACAGCCTTCTCCCTGGAGCACCAGAATCACAGCCCAGGGGACACCCCCCCCCCCAATCACCACCACTGAGGCTCAGCTGAACCAACGAAAAGAGTGGCTGCAAAGGCTACATTCCAGAATACCCAGTTCCTGGGTAAAATGGGATTTTTTAAAAAATGGCTGCGTTTTTACTTGAATGCCATCTACAACTACCTGGTGCTATGGAGCGTTTGAATAAAAACACTTTGCTGAATGAGCTTCGGTGTCCTGTATTGATATTATTGATGCATAATTTGCTGGCAAACTGCAAAATATATTGCCAACAAATGAATAAGGCGGTGGACGGTGGGAGAAGACACTCCCTCCCACCTCTCTGCCGGCAACACTGGAGAGCTGTTGCCAGTCAGAGGAGACAATATGGAGCTACTAGCTCAGTTTAGCGGCTAGATGGGCAAATAGTCTTGACATGGCATAAGGCATCTGCTTTGGGGTCCTTCTTGGCCAAGGTTTTTCCCCACACATTGGAAACTTCTGATTTGGCACAAGCAACACCTGCAGATGAAGCAACCACTGATCCCCAGTTAGCTGCAGTCTGTCAGCATGGAGTTGGGACTCCAGCCCCATCAACCTCAGCCAGCATGGCCCAAAGGGTCAAGGATCATGGGAGTTGTAGTCTCAGCAATACCAGGTTGGCAAATCCCCACACTAGTCTCTGGGAATTAAGCCTGGTGCCAGATCAGAGAGCTTTGAGAGGGGTGGGGGGAATCTGCCAAACTAAAGCAATGGGGAGAAAAACGTAGGGCATATCAGAATGAACTTTGTGAGAGGAGAGATGAAATTGAATGGGTTCTTACTGAAAGCTGGTCACAGAGTTAATCTCTAATAAAACGGTTTAGTCCTCAACATATGTTTAACATCTTGAAAGTTAGGTGACACTAAGACAGGCTTATGGTATAAAGGAACTGATTTTGCATCCATTCATCTATTGGGTCAAACTAATTAGAAGCAAACATCCGTTTTGCACTACAGTCTTGACCCTGAGCAAGAATTCCTGCCATTTCTATTTTTAAATGATTGGGTTGTTTTTTTTAAAGTTGCATGCTTTCATGCATTTAATACATCTATCTACACTGGAGTAACAGACCTATTTTAATTGTTGCATTTAAGTCTCTTAAGTCCCTTGATTTCAATGGGTCTACTATGAGTACGATTAACATTGGACATCACCCACTATGTAGAACTGGACAACTTAAGTCTTTTTGTTTTTTCTCATTTTCATATCTTAATGGCTGAGCAATTTCCATGGAGGAAATATGCTGGGAATCAGCATTTTTAGACTGCAGCTTTCACCTTCCCCTTGCATGATAGGAAGCTCCAGGAAAATTCCAGAGAACACATGTAGTCTCGGACATGCCTACTTTGGATGGAAGGGAAGGAGGCAGCGAGGTTCCAAAAATATTAGCAAGACCACAAATAGCAGAGGCTCAAATTTGAGCATACTTGCAAAGTCTAGGTAAGGGGTTTTTCTTCTCCAAGCTGGTTCCCAGATCCACTTCAGTGATGCCATCTTGGAGTAAACTTTCTTTAGCTCCAGCTTAAAGCCAAATTATTTTGGTTAAATCATACATTGCACCCACCAACTTAAAGCATACAGCCCACTTTTTCCCCAGGGAAGACTGATAATGACTTAAGTCTTCCACGTTTCTTTCAAGGTTTGCTCACTTCCACTTCCTTTTATAAGTTCATCAAAGGGAGTACTGATTTGTGTGTGTGTGAATTGAACCAGTTTGCATGAGTGTGTCTATGAAGAGTGATCTTGAGAAGCTGGAGGGAGAGAACCTGCTTATTCTTTTGCAGAATTGTAAAAAAAAAGTTGCTTAGTTTGTGTAAAAAGTTGCCTTGATACAGTCTCAGCCCATTGGTCAATCTAGCTCAGTACTGTCTAAACCAGCTGTGGGGAACTTTTGGCCCTCCAGATGTTGCTGAACTACAACTTGGAATACTATGTACCGTTCCGGTCGCCTCACCTCAAAAAGGATAGTGTAGAGTTGGAAAAAGTTCAGAAAAGGGCAATCAAAATGCTCAAAGGAATGTGGAAAGGTTGCAGCATTTGGGGGTTTTCAGTTTAGAAAAAAGGCAAGCAAAAGGCGACATGATAGGAGTTTATAGGACTATGCATGGCATGGAGAAAGTGGAGAGAGGCAAGTTTTTTCTCCCTCCTAACACAAGAACTCGAGACACCCAATGAAGCTGAATGTTGGAAGGTTCAGGACAGAAAAAAAAACCTCTTCGTGCAGCACACAGTTAAACTATGGAGGGTAGGACACAAACCAATGGCTTCAAGTGATAAAGGAGATTCCGACTAAACGACAGAAAGAACTTTCTGACAGTAAGAGCCGTTCGACAGTGGAACTGCATCCCTCAGGAGGTGGCGGACCGAATCTGCTTCCTGCCACCCAAATTTCAGAAGACTTAACAAATTCCTATAGGAGAAAGTGAATTTGTATTTAAAAGCCTAGATTGATTGATTGATTGATTGATTGATGGATTCATTCATTCATTTACAAGCGAATTACTCTACCCTCCCAAGGGAAGGTCTTGGATGTGCCTGGTGGGATTAATGCCAATCCCCCCCACCTTTTGAAATGCAGCCGCCACCATTTCCCTTATCCCAACCCCATGCTATATCACAAGCTGCTTTTCTCAACCCAGCCCTTTGTCTGCCCCAAAGCCTCTTTTGAGCAGCCTCTAGGAATGTTTCGTGGGTAATCCGGACTCGGCGCCTCCCCTGAGAAGGGCTGAGACGATCCCCTCGTAATACATGCAACTCAGATCTCCTGTTGTCCTAACAATTGCCAGCTATTTAAATCCTAATCTATTTGGTGCCCAATTTGGGGGTGGCGGGGGGGGGGGCAGAGAACCAATTAAAGCTGTGTTGGTACATCTCGGGTGGAAGACAGGAGCACCATCCGGCCATGCAGTCACCCCCCACTTCCACAGAGAACCCACTCGACCCAGGCACCACCACCCTCCCAGATCCCCCTCGACCTGTCATGCCACCAGTGCAATCCCACAACTGGCCTTCAGATGGCAGCAACTCCTCTCCTTATCCAAGGGGGGGGGGGTTGGAGAAAAGGATGAAATAATGAAAGGGGGAGCGGGAAAGAGAAATGTTTGGCAATTTCTTCCTCAGTTCTTAGGACTGATGCTGCCGCCGAGATCCCTGCAGACTCCCACCTTCCTCCTGTGGCTCATAATCCCTTTGGTGGGGAAAGGTTGCCGTCCCTTCCTTGTTATTTGCAATGCACTTAAATTAATACATTTATATCCCACCTGTCCTCTGAGGAGCTTAAGGTGGCACTCTCTGTCTCCATTTATCCCCGCAGCAACCCTGTGAGGACGGTTAAAGACTGAGTGTGTGTGTGTGTGACCCAAAGCCACCCAGTTAAGACCTGAGTGAGGATTTGAACCCAGGTCTCCCAGGTCCTAGTCTGACACTCTAACCTAATGTGATGTTCTCATTTCCCCCGCTTGCTTCAGTGATCCACCTGACAGCTCTCATGGGCTTGCCAAACCCAAGGTTCTCTCAAGAGCCCAAAGTGGGGCAGCAGGAGTTCAAGGGAGGGATCACCAAATCTCACCTTGCAATACTGCAGGGCACATTTCCCCCCAACGGTGCCTCTGGTAGGGAGGCAGTGCGGGACACCCTGGTCGGCCTCTGCACCTACTGCAGCCGCAACTCGCTGCTCTGAAGGGAAGGGCTCATCTTGGACTAGCGAAGCAGACTAATTCCTCATCCATGACGCCTGGACCTGAAGTCAGCATCCACCTTAACACTGGCAGAAGGCGGAGAGCCCCACTGCCTCCACCATGGCTCTCTACCTGAGGACCCCGGCCAACGCAGCATCTGGCTGAGCTGGCTTAACAATGGGCATTACGTGTATTTTAATGAGCTGGATAAAGTGACAGCTTATCCGTCTTGGAGGCGTGGCAAGTCAAGTGTGTATTAACTTAACAGTGCTTAGCTTTTTTTTTTTTAGTTGTTATTCTGTTAATGTTAATATTGTTTTATAGAGTATAACTACCACATTGATTTGTGAAACATATACTATGGATTTTGGTGTTAACTGTGATGTTTAGTTGTTGTCGTTTTAGTTGCTGCTTCGTTAACAGCGTTTCATAGATTGTAAATATGATTTATGCTGTGTTTGTGCTGTTCCATTATGTTACTCTTATTTATTGTTTGTAAGCTGCTTTGGGATTCATTTGTAAAGCGGCACAGAAATACAATAAGTTTATCAGTCCAATCAATCAATCAATCAATCAATACAACGCCTTGGGCCATTCCAGCCTCTCCTGGAACATTTCTTTTAAAACCATTAAAAGTCCAAAGGAAGCGGCCTTATTCCAGGTCAGATTCTTTAGTCTCCTACGGATGGCTTGTTTACTGAGCATGCAACCTGATTTGCTTGCCCAAAGTTATGTGAAGATAATGCAATGTCCACTCTTTACTGGGATTGCCTGGCGCTGCCTGTGCATTTGTAGAAGCAGAAGAATATTGTGATTCTTAAATGGATTGGACAAGTTGCCAAAACCTTGTTTCAGCCCACCATCTTGGGTTAAAATGCAGGCCAGGGTCCTGGTGTCAACAAAGACGGCTGCCCCACCTTGTGCAGAGTTTGGAGGCAGCCAAGCCTCGAAAGAATAGATGGGCGGACAGACTGACCGTTTCCCAAAATATACGGAAGATTTGTTCTGATTTTTTTTGCGAGGGAAGTTACACAACAGTGAGCATTCTCTACAGCACCAGCAGTTATATACGTCTTCCCATTAATCACATTTTGCTGTTGCTTTCCTCACTGCAAAAAAGCCTGTTGTCATTTTTTAAGTGGATGTGTTGCACCTGAGTGTTTCGACTAACGCTAGTAGTGCAAACCTAGATTTCTGGTGACTGAAATCCTTCCTGCAAAATGCTGAAAGTCTAGAGGTGACCTCAGTCCCTCTAACCCGGCAGTGCGTACTCTGATTGGTAGCATCTCTCCAAGATCTCAAGACGACAAAGGTCCTTTCCATCACCTGATCACATTTTAACTAGAGAAGTTGGGGATCGGACCAGGGACCTCCTGCAAGTCAAGTGTGTGCTCTGCCACTCATATTAACATTTCATGGAAGGAAATTTGTGGTTGGGATGTTTTGTGTGTGGGGGGGGGGTATGTGGATATAAGTTGTTTTTCCTTTCTGGGAGGAGAGGAAGTGTTTGTGGTGATTAAAAGCAGCCGAATCAGTCTTGGGTTCCATTCCAGCCCTGCCCTGTCGCTGGGCAGAGTGAGAAAGCCATCTCAGGCAGCAAATTTTAGGTATTAGGAAAGGGCAGGCAAATTCGTAAGCTCCTTAATCTGCTGCTATTGTCTTTCTACTGCTAGAGAAAGGAAGTGTCACATTTTCATCTTGGATGCTTACGCCAGCACTTGTGCAGTATTGGTCACAGTAAGAGCATTGGACGAGGGCCTAGGATTCCAGGGTTCAAATCCCCACTCAGGGAGGAATCTCACTGGGTGACCTTGGGGCCACCCAGTCACAGTCTCTCAACCTAAACTACCTCGCAGGGTTGTTGTGAGGGGGGACTGGGGGAGAACTGTGTACGCCACCTTAAGCTCTTTGGTGGAAAGCTGTGTAACAGAAAAATAGATTGAGCAGCAAAATGTCTTGGACCAGCCCTGCTTGGGAGCAACTTCTGATAGCAAACCCCAAGTCCCTTTCCTCTTGACAATTTTTGCATTTCCCACCTCTTTGTCCTTAAAGTGAAGAATGGAGAAGGGCAGGTGAGAATGGCAAAAGTCTGTTTTTCTTCTCCTAATGTGGCCCAAAAGCACACACACACCCCAGTCTCACATTTGCCACTGTGGCAGAACACCTGTCCTGGCCTCATCATCCAACCCCCAGCCAGTCTCTGCCCCCATTTGCAGACCCCCCCCTCTCCCTCGCCCCCCCCCCCGCACTTCCATTTATAGCCACAGCCCAGGCTGCCCTCCCTGACTCCAACCCAGAGGCTCTTCTTGCATTGCTGTGCCTGGAGCCCTCCTCCCCCTGCTGCTGCTGCTCTGAGCTGTTGTGAGCTGCTTGCTTTTTCTGTGTGTGGAGTCACCCACCTCTAGGAGGAGGGTTGCAGCCCACTGCAGTCCTTTTTGGCAAGGCAAAAAGTTTATCTGACTTTATAAAAGAGAAAGAGAGAGAAGAAAGAAAGAAAGTGACGTAAAAAAATCTTAAAGAGCTCTTTGGCAGCAGATTATCTGGGAATCGGACCATGTGAGAAGAAGGGGTGTACAAAAAGACAATCCCCGGTGCAAAGTGACCCATAGGATCCAAAGCAAATGTAGGTGGGATTGGTGAGGCCGGCTTGGATGAGCCAGTGCAGGAGACACGCTCCTGAATCCGCTGGGACACGCCAGGTATTTTACGCTTTATTCTTCCCCCCACCTCTTCTAAATGCAGATGCCTAAAAGTGCCCTGTGTGGTGATTATGAGACAGATGCTGGGGGGGGGTCTTTTCTTTCGCCTTCCCCAGCAGAGCTAATTGTGCTTTTGCTCATCTTGATTTTCGATCTTGATTTAAAAACAAAAAACAAAAACTGAGATGGCGATGGTAATGCACACCAAAAAAAGAGAGAGTCTGTATATATTTGCATGAGAAGCTTTTAAGCCCCTGCTGCACTTAAAACAGACAGTCAGACAGTGAAATGTTCCTGCAACTCCAAGGGACGGGGACGGACGGACAAGGGAGCCTTTTGAATTTATTTATTTAATTTTTTGTTTCAAGTTTTGCTTGAGTTAAGAATGTGTTCCTTCCTCAGCTTTTCTGTCTGTACATGCTTCCTATCTCTGTTATTAGTGTCAGCGTAGAAAGACGGACGAGCAGCGTGTTTCAACCAGCATTTGAGTGAGTGATCGGAGCAGCCCTTAGCCATACTGCAAGATGCAACCTCATTATTTTAGAGAGGGGGCAGGAGGGAGAAAAAGTGTGCTTTAAACAAAACAAAACAAAAAAAAGTAGGGACAAGACATTTCAAACAAGAACAACAATCCAGTTAACTTGGGTGCCTTGCTTTTCATGTTGGTTAAGACAGGAAAAACTGCAGTAGCTTACCTGGCAGCTTACTGATGTCAAAATATTTCATATTTTCACAACACCTCTCTCGCTCACACACCTGTACAGGTGAGAGGGGTATGTGGGTGCCCCCCTCCATATAGAGCAAACGGAAGGAGCTTATTTTGGTGACAAGTTAACGATGCTTCACTTGAACTGGACAGAAGCAAAACAAATTTCACAACGTGCATGGGTCTATGAAAATTACGAATGTGGTATAAAGTGCAGGATGGCGGGTGCTTTTGACCCCCAAGGACATAAAAAGATTGGGAAAGCTGAAAGGGAGAGAGATGCAGCAGATGTGGAAATATCTGAAAATATCTTTGGGATTCTTTTGTTTCTTAAGACAGTTGCAATGAGAAAAAGGCGGCCCATTACAGCGCAGGCAACAAAGGACGGGACCCTGGCCCCCGGGGGCCATACATAGGCAGGAGGGAATGAGGAATGTCACTGTGCCTTCTTAGTTCCGATCTGTTCTCAAGGAAGATGGCCATCAAAAAATAAATATATCCCCTCTTTCTGTTTTTGACCTGTTTTTAGGACTTTGGAACCTGGTGGGCTAATTTAAACATGATTCCTAGTACACATTCTCACGTTCTTGGCATTACAGCGCCATGCCTCTTGATAGCATAGCTTGGCTCTGCCTCTCCTGGGGAACCAGCTGAAAATCTGGGAATCAAGAGTACATATGTGACTTTAAATTTATAAAGGACCAGTCCAGCACAGGGAAGGGCTGTGGCTCAGTGCGGAGAGCAGATGTAGGAAGTCCTGGGTTCAATTCCCAGCATCTCCAGGGCAGGCTGGGAGAGTTCACTGCCTGAAACACCGGAGAGCTGCTGCCAGTCAGTGTAGGCAACATGGAGCTAGGTGGTAGTTTATTTTGCCTTGGCAAATCTTCCATGCTCTTTTTTTTGCATTGTGTTTTAAATGGAAACTTGAGTGTAGACCAGCCTTCCCCAACCTGACGTCCTCTGGATTACAGTTTGTAAACTGCCTTGCATATAGTAATATAGTAAGGTGGTATACAAAATAAAAGTGAAATGAAATTAAACTCTCATCGTCCTCCAGCAGCATGCAGTTTCTGGCTCAGTTTTCCAGCTGGAGAATAAGCTGCCTTTGTTTGAGAGGGTTAGGCGCAAATGCAGTTGACATTTTGCTGGGTGTTCACTTAGGTTAGGGGCAACAATATGCAAGCAATTTGAGTTTCACAAAGCTCTGCCTGAAGAAGAATGCTGTGGAATGCAAAAGCTTGTACACATGCTTCACTAACTCTCGTACCCAACAAGGTAGGTTTTGAAAGATAAATTAAATCACAGCAGTGGAAGCCTGATTCAGAGAAATGGTCCACCACCGCAGAATCCTCTGCCACAGAACGAGGATCTTGGCTTTAGGTGCCTTTAAAGAGTCACACAATTTCATGGAGAGATAAGACTGCAGAAAGCTCAGAGATAGGATAGCCAAGTGGAACCTGAATGTACAGAGGTGGTTTACCTCTGAGTAAGTATATGGGAAGCAACAGCTGGAAAGAAGGCTGTTGCAATATTTTCCTACTTGTGGGTTTTCCCAATGGAGCCTCTGGTCAGCCACTGTGGACACTGGATGAGATGGGTCCCCTTTAGGGACTGGTCCAACTGCAGGGGGATTGCTGTGTTCTTACACTAGATTGTGCCCGGCACAGGAAGACATGTGGAAGTGTGTGACTGCACAGGCTTCTAAAAGATACTTTGTTCTGTTTATTGTTAATTAATTAGAGTGCTGCAGAACGTAATGAGATATAACCAGTGGTCTTCTTGGGAGAAACGGTTCATATTCCCACAGTCAACAAATTTCTTTTGGTCCTTTCTACAAACAAGGCAGAACATTTTAAAGTTTGTTTTCTGCTGTGAGGGAGCCCGTCATGAGCTGGTCTCTCTCAAGCTGCGCACGGCTTGAATGTGAAAAACAGCGAAAAATGGTCTTTGCCCAAAGGAGTCTGGAATCTCCACAGATTCGTCAGGAATGCAGACCATAATAAATAACAATAACAATAAACATAGACTCAATTGTGGAAAATTGAAGGTTTGTGCTTTTCTAGACAATTGGCTCCGGAGCTTGTTGTCTAAGCTGGGAACTTCAGAGACTGTTTTTTGTTCTGACTGGGAAGCTATGATTGACCCCCAAAAGATACTAAAAACAAGCTTTAAAAGATGGCTGGCAGGCAAAAAGCCACCGCGCCCCAGTGCATCTGAAATGTAAGGGCAGATGAGAGGGGAGAGAGAGGAGAGAGAAAGAGACAGGATGAATGAACAAGTCAAGACTTCACAAGTGTAGCAAGAATGAAGTGGGGAGTGGTTTCATAAATGGACCTACAATCTACAGGAAAAACAAGGCTGAGGTCAAGGAAGACTTCTTAGAAGTGAGGAGAGGGAAAGGGAAGGAAGTATCTGAGCCAGAGTTTTGGAGTGGCAGCGAAGCATGACCCTGGGTCAAGGAGGTCTGCATGGGGCTGGGACAGATTTTGAGAGCAAACCCCATCCTTTGGGTTTTAGATGGAAATGGATGGATGCCTCGGCCTGAATCCAGAACTTGGTTCTTAAAGGTTGCTATGGGGTGGATCCTTCTCTCTTTTAAGGGGGGTCCATAACTCTCTGGTAGCAGCCTCCGCTTTGCATGCACAAGAGCCCATTCACCCCCCCCCCAGCACCTCTAATGAGAAAGGGACCAGGGAGCATGTGATGCGAGAAGACTCTTCTCTGCATGGGGAGCCGCAGCCAGTCAAGAGTAGACAACATTGGGCCAAGTGGACGAATCACCAGATCTGGTAATATGGCGCAGAACGGTCACAGCTCAGGGGGGCAGAGTGTATGCTTTGCAGGAATAAGGTATCTGCTTTGATCTCTGGTATCTCCTGTTAAAAAGATAAGCTAGCATGTGATGGGAAACATCCTCTCTGACTATGAACCCAAACAGACATTGCCAGCTAGAAAGACCAAGAGCATGACTTGGTATGAAGAGATTGCTCTACAGCTTCCCTCCCTTCTGCCATTGGAGGGGTCACTTTATTGCACAGATTGTAGCCCAGGTAGGGATGAATGTATTTGTCTATTTCTCTTAGTTTCTCATTTTTCCAGCCTTAAATTCTGTTCTCCACATTTCTGCGTTAACTTGCAATTATCTTAAAAAATCCTGATGAAAATGAATCAGCAGATTAGGACCTAAATTTCTCCCAACGTACAGTTTTTTGCCACTGATTTCCCCATGTATAATGCTTCATATGTTATTTTCACAAATGTATGTGGTTTTTATGCACGCCTAGCAATTTTTCTTGCAAAATATGTGGCTGCTGAACTGCATCGCAAAATTCAGGTTAGCGTGAGAATTTCAAAGGACAGTTGCGTTCCAATTTGCTTTGGGAAATTGCTAATTTGCTAGTTTTGCATTGAAACCCAAACTGAACCAAATTCCTCCCCATGGTAGCAGATTTATGAAATGTATTTTGCTAAACCCTGTTCCAAGCATCCATTCTTCCAAAGGAAGTTGGCCCCATCTAGCACTGAAGACTCCCCAGTGAATGAAGCAAGTGCTCTCGGGCATAAAATGAAGCACAGCTAAGCGCAGTGACATAAGGCGTTTGAGTTATGTACTGAATCCCAAAGAGAAGGGAAATATTATCTCACAAAACCAAACACAGACCCACTAGCCCCATTCAAAGAGCCCCACTTTATGGTTCTGCTGCCAAAATGGTGGAGGAGAGGCTGCCAACCCCTATCGGACCACCATCCATGGTTGGTAGGCTTGGCTTTGATAAGTCAGGAATGTACCAGCCTCCATTAAATTGTGTGCGTGTTTGTGGGTGGGTTTCTTTGTTTTTTTTACCACTGGGTGAGGGAGAGAAATGGTTCTCTTTTTTTGCAAGTGAAACTGGGGGAAAACTTTTAAGCTGTACTTTGATGAAGATTTGGTGTTTGGCTGTGAGGGGCCCAACAGAGTGGCCTCGAAGACCAGCTACCTATCCCTGGCCTGCAAGAAGCATTTTAAATGCAATTGCCTTGGCCCACGGCAAAGTTTCCTTTTGAAAATAAATCACCCTGAGTAATCCCCACTCAAATCTGCATGAACTACACAGTTAGATAACAGCCAGGCTACCCATATACATTCATTCCTGAGGCCGGGGAGGACTCTGCACTCTTTCCCATATGAGTCTGAAAAACCGAAGGGGTGAAATCTCAGGTGTTATTTCTTTCGGCAGGGGCCTGGCATGGGTAAAGTGTGGGTAACTACTAAAAATGCTCCCTAAAGCAAAGTAGCTACTAACATGAGTTTGGTAGTTACTTGAAGCTACTAACATGAGTTTGGTCATGCTCTTGATCTTTCTAGCTGGCAATGTCTGTTTGGTAGTTACTTGAAGCTACTAACATGAGTTACTTGAAGCTACTAACATGAGTTTGGCCAAACTGCGAGAGGCAGTGAAGGATAGGCGTGCCTGGCGTACTCTGGTCCATGGGGTCACGAAGAGTCGGACACGACTGAACGACTGAACAACAACAAAGCAAAGTCTGGATTCAACCCCTGCAGGATGCATCCTACAGGGAATGCTTGATTTTTAGAGGGTTTTTTTTGGGGGGGGGGGGTTAGTGCCAGGACTTTGTGTCTGGTTCTTGCGAGGGAAACTGAACGTTAAGGAGCATCTGAGCTTACAGAAAGTGCCTTTTCCTCCTCAACAACTTAAAAGCATAGCCAGCTTCCACACCTGCAGATCGCTGATTAGGTGTTGTTTTCCAGACTGACCCCTGGCACTTCTCCTCCATAGCAATCAACTATCAGACAAGAGGCTTCCTGGGTGAAAAGTCCATTGAGGGGCAAGGGTTGCATCTTGGTGGATACAACAACAAACTTTATTTATTTGCATAGCCCACAGGCCGTTGCATCAGAAAGACACATATTACAGATACTGATAAAAACCATATATAACCAATAAAACGAGCCGAATCGGGATTCGGCAGAATTAAAACAAGAATAAATGAGATCTTAATTATGAGGGGGCACTGTTATTCAGCTGGCAGCCCTCAATTTCATGGCCCTCTCAACAAATCTGGCTACCTTCTCCGTTGTCTGGGTATTCTGGTCTGCCAGGAGGAAAAAAATAGTATATCCTCGGGCGAGCGGCCCAGAATGGCGAGTATAAGTGGCGTGACGATCTCAAGTCTTTATATAAGGGGCAAGACAGGAGTACATGTGATACAGTCTCCACATTACCGACTCCACAGGGGCAGAGTCGATTCTGGAATGGTGCTTTTGAGAATCGGCCTTCAAGAACAGCGGAAGGTAGCACATCTAAATCTGGCCAACGTAAAAGCTTGTCTATATTTTGGAATAGTTAAATTGGACAGGTATGCCGCCTGGGAGTCCAGGTAGGAGGGGGGAAGATGACTGTACCATGCACTGAATTTCTTAATGATGGCCAGGTTATTTTGCTGTTCGATATTCTTCAGGTGGCATCCTGGTGATATAACACATGCTGTTCATGCAACAGGTCTCAAGTTCACTCTGCGGCATCCCCAAGTAGGGCTGGGATAGCGTTCTCCTTGCGATCCTTGCAAGCTGATGCTGGTCAGTGTAGACATTATTGAACTAGATGGACATATGGCCTGATACTGTACCAGGCAGCTTTTGTTGAGTAAGTCAGACTACTCAAACGAATGGGGGGACCCTAATGGCTCTGAGGGAAGGACCCATAACTCAGAAGCAGGGAACCTGGGTTCAGTCTGTGGCATCTCCAGGTATGGATGGAGGAGATTCCTGCCTGGAACAGGAGAGAGCCACTGCCAGGCTGCATGGGCAATACAAACCGAGATGAGCCAATTGCCTGACTCTGCATAAAGCAGCTCCCCATGTTTCTATTCAGATCAGCCCTTTATTAACAACCTAGGGGACTGGAATTTGTTCATGGCAAGAACCACAGCTCAGTGGTAAGGAGGGATTTCCTCCCCCCACCCCCCAAGCCGGAGCTCACAGGATCTCAGCTCTGGCACTTAGAAAAATAGCATTGGTGATAATGTAAGCAGAGGGTCTCAGGTTTAATCCCCAACATCTGCATGCAGGGCTCAAACCACTGGGAGCCGGCCACTGTAGATGCTATGCTAGATGGCCCAGTGGTTTGCCTTGCATATCTCCTTCCCACATTCCACAGCAGAGAAGCCTCTTTTTCCTTAGCTTGCCTCTGAGCAAAGGTGTGCCTGAACCCTCCAAATGTCTCCCAGAGCCCCTTTCAAGGCTTAAGCTGCGCTTGAGAAAAAGAGCAGCCCCAAAGCCGGGTGCACTTTCCAGGTTGTATGTTTTTTTATTAGTGGTGCTTCCAGCTGTTGAGGAAGAGCCAGCCAGCCTGTGTTTGCGTAAGAGTGACCTTTTCCAGCGGCTCAGAACAAAAATAGATAGTAATAAACTCTTATCCTTGATGCTGTTCGCTTGGAGGACCTGGAAAGTGTTGGATGGCGACGGGCAGGACAGCAGATGGCGAAGGAGCCAGTCCCAAGGGGAAGTGAGCCCCAAGGGGTTTAGTGCAGACTTTGCCAACCTGGCGCCCTCCAGATGTTTGGACCACAACTCCCAGCATCACCATCAGCTAGGACTGATGGGAGCCATGGGCCAAAGCATCTGCTGGGCACCAGGATGGCGAAGGCTTGTTCAGTAGATACCTGCTGCCCCAAACTCTTGACATGGCTGTCAAGAGGACTGCGTGTCTGGTCTTTCTTTTTTAAAAGGTGCCTGGGCAGCCTGGCTGTTAAGCAGACCAATCCACAGTTGGACGGGCTGTCGCTTACTTGCCTTCAGCAGTCCAGTGCTGTGCCACTTGGAAAGTGTTTTTTCCCCCATATCAGCCCATAAATTTGTTGATGCCATTTTTCTTTTAAAACTGTGAAATCGCTTTGAGATATTTTACGGGAAGCAATTCATAAATGAAATCAAATACAGAAATAATACAATATAGAAACAATGGAATGGCTTAAAGCACTATCCCTGCATACATATGGAGGCTCCATTCAGATATTGGGATGCTAACTGCGGTTGATAGCCCTCTGCTGCTGCTCCTTTTTGGAAAGCTGCCTTAAGGTGGTGGCCGTCACCACGTCCTGTGGCAGTGAGCAAATTCCTTTTTTTTTTTAATAAAGATTTTATTATTTTCCATATATAAACAAAAGAAAAATACAAAAATACATAATAAACAATAAACAATAAACAACAACAATAACAATGACAATAACAATAAACATAAGAAAAAACACATACCTAAACATACACATATCTCAATAATCTTCTTTTTTCTATCTTCTTTGCATACATTGAGACTTCCCCCGTTCCCCCCACTGCATTCAAAATTAATATATAATTTGGGTGGCTTTGTATCTTTTTCCATAAACCTTTACCATATCTCTCAATAAACTTTAAATTAATTAAACAAATATAGTTTCTCACTTAAACTCAATATCTTTAAATACTCTTAAACATTTATAACATTCACATCTAAACTTCTTCTACACTATTTTATCTGACATAAACAAGCTAAAGCCGATTTTACTAGCTAATTCTGCTCAAATATTCAATTTTACACATTTAACTAAATAATCCTTGAATTTCTTCCAATCCTGCGACACCTTCTCCTCCCTCTGGTCTCGGATTCTCGCGGTCAGTTCGGCGAGTTCCATAAAGTCCATTAGCTTCATCTGCCATTCTTCTACTGTCGGCAGTGAGCAAATTCCACCAGCAAATCCTAAACTGGCTATGGAATTGAGCCGTAATTACAAATAAGTTACTTATAGGTATATTAAAAAAAGGTGAGGCACTGGCAGGATGTGATTCAGCACGAGCCCAGGGTGGCCTTAACCGAAGCCGGCTGTGGAACAGAACGTGAAGATGATTGTGGAAAGTTCTGTCCAAGGGTGCCTGTGACTAGTGGGTCATTCTCTGTCATTCTATCCAGTCCAATCCAGAGGCTTAAAGTCCACCTGGGTTGCTTCTCCGCAATTGCACCTGGCACTGAATTGCTCTTGCCCAGGTTGTGAAATCACTGGGCTTCCAGTGCCAGCGTGATTTTTATCATTTTCGGAGGCTGGCTGAGCCCTCCAGCGGCAGAGCTCCGAAAGGATGTCCCAGGCGTGGGATCCTCATGGGAAAAACTGAAAGTATTCTGTCTCCTGCTCTGTGCTGTTTGCTGCCTCAGGGTCTTTGTAGATAGCTGTGTGCTAGTTGATGATTAACCAAGGTATGACAATTGCAACATGCGCATGGCCCTAGAGACCCAGGTTTCTCTGCATGGGGAAAGGAGCTAGCAGGTGATTGCATGTGGAGCCTTCTCTGTGTCGTGGAATTTCAGGATTCGGCAGGTACCAACCCTTTCTTCTTTCTCCTCTTAGAAACTACTCCCACCTGGCCACAGCTGGGAGATGCTGATACTGGATTGTTGATTTGAGCCCTCTGATCAAATCCTGTGGGCTGCATGAGACAGATCCTCCCCACTTTCCCCCTTCACAACAATCCTGCAAGGAAGGTAAGGCAGTGAAAGTGGGCCAAAGGTCACTTGGCACTTCGTGGCAGGGTGGGGATTTAAACCCAGGTCTTGCCAATTAAATCCACAGGATGTTGCTGTGGGATGGGTGAGGCTGATGAAAGTTGTAGCGCAAAACATCTGGAGGCACAGCTTGGTGACGGCTGGTGAAAATCTTCACTCTGTCTATAATAGGAACTGGCCAGGTGTCCCTACTCCTCTCCCAGAAGAGCATTGGATGGAGACAGGCAGCCGTGTCCCCAACACCTGATGATCTGAGGGGGGGTCCTCTCTTTTAACTGTTTTAGCTACATGCCGCCCATAGATCATTAGTTTGCCCAATGCTTTTTCAAAGAAGCCACTTACGCTAGGCTTGTCCATCACAACACCTTGTGCCATGGGTCAACTATATGTTGTGAACGGAAAGTGCTCAGAAGTTACTTTCATGTCTCTTGGGATGTTGCTCCTAACTCCCAAATTATGAAAGTTCCTTCATTCATACTTGTGGTTTTTGGTCAGATTCTAGCAGTTAAGTGAGTGTTACATAAAGAAATACAGCTGTTTGTCTGATGTATCACGCACAAAAGTTATGTAATAACCAGCAATAGTTTTTTCATAGAACTATAGAACTGTAGAGCTGGAAGGGACCCCGAGGGTCATCCATTCCAACCCCCTGCAATGCAGAAATCTCAACTAAAGCATCCCTGACAGGTGGCCATCCAGACAGATGGTGCCCATAACTGCACACAATACTCTGACCGAGGCAGAATAGAGTGGTACTATTACTTCCCTTACTTACTTATAACATACAGAAATGCATTATATTAGGGGAAAATACTTGCAAAAATGTGTACATTAGTCAAAGCTGCATACAAAAATCAGTTTATTAGGGGGGAAATGAACTAAAGCGCTGAATAATTTTCATGAGGATTTTTTAAAAACAAATTTCCAGATTGCTGTAAAAATGTGGAGAACTGAATGTAAGATTGGAAAAATGAGGAGCTGGGAGAAATGAAACTGACAGATCCTTCCATCCCTTCTTGTAGGTAAGGCTCAGACCCAATGTGGCACCTTCTCCAACTAGCAAGTCATATACCGTATTGGCCGGAATATAAGCTGCACCCACAAATAAGCCACACCTCTAAAATTCAAGACGGGGGGGGGGGGGAAGAGACAATATCTGAATATAAGCTGCTCCCTTAAAATGGGGTTACAGGGTGAAAATTGCTGTGGTTGGTAGAATTGTAACTCCGAGCCAATTTAAGCCTTTGATCTTGCAAGCCCACAAAAGTTACCGTACAATCGCTAACATCGCTATTCAATCGCTACAATTCTGCAGGCACTCAAGCTCGCAAATTGGCAATAAAACTTTTTTTGTTCCGTTTTACCGTATGTCTGTTTCAGCAGCGATATCGTAAAAGCCAATTTTTGTAAGGTCGTGAATTTAAGCTGCACTTTTATCTTTTCACGGTCAGAATTTGTTTTTTTTTTGGGGGGGGGAGTGCGGCTTATATTCTGGCCAATACGGTACTGTAGGAACATAGGAAGGTGCTTTACAGCATCTAGACCAAAACTGCATCATCCGACAGGCTGCAGCTCTCCAGTGCCTCAGGCAGAGAAAGGTCTTTCACCACACCTGCTTATCCATTTTGACTGGACATGCACGGGTTTGAACCTGGGACCCTCTGCAGGCAAAGCAGTGTGCACTGCCACTGAGCTCCTTTCACTCTCTTAGGAACCGATGATGCTTCCTTATACCAGGTCAAACAATCTGCCCATCTAGCTTCCTGGCAGCCATTATCTGGGGTCTCCAGCAGAGGTAATTCCCATCACTGCTACCTGAGACCTTTTAACTGGGGGGTGGGTGGACTCAGGACTATATGCATGGTGTTATGTATTGGGTTAAACACATGTTTTGATTCAAACCAATCGTAGAAGCGTAGGTGGACGAAAGTTCTAATGGCAAGCACTGTCAACTGCCAACTGGCACTGCTTGCTGGGGCTTTTCAGAGTGTGTTCTTGTTTAATATGGGAGTGAGCTGTTGAATAACCGAAGTTGCATTGGGCTTCCGACTTTTCCTGAATATTTAATACATGCAAAGCAAGAGGTTCTACCACAGAGCAATAGGCCCCCCCCCAAACATCGGCAAAGTTTCCAAGATTTTCGGTGCTCATCACAGCACACCGTATCCCCACAATCTCAGAGTGGACGGTGGCTGAGGAGAACAGAGTTCTCAGGGGGAGGGAAGGGTATGCTTTTGTTGCATTGGGCCACTGCTACACTTTCATTGAAATAGCTGGAATTATGACAGTTTAGAGTTCTGTAGCTGGGAGGAAGGGAGGGGCTTTAAAGAAGCTGATCTGGTAACGCCAATGTTCAATAAGCAATGCTTTTTAAAAACCACACAAGCACGGCACCACATAAATTAAGAGGGCTGGATACATTGCTTTCATGTTGCTTTATGCCAGAGGCAGTCAATACCTCTGAATGCCCGTTGATATGAATCACAATTGGGGGAGAGTGCTGTTGTAGCACTCAGGCCCTGCTTGTGGGGTTTGTGTCGGGGCACGCAGTCAGCCACTGTGAGAACAGGATGCTGGACTAGAAGCACTGTCTGATTTGCGCATTCTCAAATATCTTGGTTTTATTTTTCTAAGACTGCTTTGCACCTAACACAGCACACCCTAATGTTCAAAGCCAGCTTGCATGTTCAACTGTCCTGTAAATTAGACCGGTATTATACTCCCCACAATGAAGACAGGGTGGGACAGAGGGAGTATGGTGTGACTTGAACCAAAAATGTTCTGGCTACGGCACTGCTCACGTGGCTGTTAGATCATTCTTCCCCTATTTGGCCAGATTTCCGTTGGCACAAGACCCACCTGATTATAAAAACAGAAAGGAGAGGTTATTACAAATAATGGCCGGGTTCCAAAGAGCTACTTTGGGCGCGCCTGAGAGTTTGAGTAGGTCGAATCGTGGCAGCAGGTAGTAGCAATTGGACATGAAATCAGAGCATTTGTGTCCACTGAGAGGGATCACAAAACAGAATGAAAAGTGGGAGGCAAGGATAGATTCTTTAAAAAAATACTATTAAAAGAAAAAAGAAAAGTCAGTGCCAATTAGACTGTCACTGCAGGGGCAGAGGGCAATAGCAGCATCTTTTCCTACAGTAGTAACAAGAAGGCCAACCATTACTGCAAATCTGGAGCAAGATGCCAGTAATTGGAAAGCACCAAGAGAGCCAAAGTCCATTGCCTATGTCAGACTGGGGCTTTGTCACTATCAGAAGAGGATGCTGGACTAAGTGGGCTTCGGTCTGACCCAGCAGAGCTCTTCGTATATTCTTAGGAAAGGGCCAATTAACCAGGTGGATGCAACTCCATGATAGAAATGGGAACTGCACAGACCTGGGTCTGCTTCATTGGGATAATAATTGTCATGGCTCTCCTCATGCTTACATGGGAGTAAGCCCAACCAAAAGCAACAGGGCTTGCTTCTGAGTAGGTGTGTATAAGGCTGTACTGGAAGAGGAACGTTTTGTTCTGCCTGGTAATGTAGATTTATCAATGTGCACACTATAGGGTGGTATTCAATGTGAGTCATACTCTAGAGTAGACTTACTGGAATTAATGGACTAACGCAGATCCATTAATTTCAGTGGGTCTACTTTGAGTAGAAATTAGTTGGGTGCGGTTTGTTATTCTTAACTGCAAGTAATAGCAATGTCTGGCCCTGCTGCAGGGAAGGCATTTTGAGGTGCCGTTGAAGATTACATTCACGCCACTGTTTGGTGCCAATGATTCTTGGTTTGACTTTAACCAATTAATTGGTTAGCTAAATCAATTTTTAAAAATTATCAACTGACTAAATGGCACCCCTGATTAGGACTTTTTAATATAAGTTAATTCTTTTTAATGTAAGTACTCATTTAAAAACAAACAACTATGAATGGCAGGCAAATTCTTAGGAAAGGTTTTTCTTTCTCACTCCCATGCCATGAGGAAGTTTTAAAGAAAGCTCTTGTTGTGATGTATGCATGCCCCCCATCTACAAACTAATACAGTATGCTTCCACCCCCTTCAGAACTAATATCTCATTCATATCCAGATTAACTGCAGATAGTATTGGTTGAATGAATCAAGTGAAACACACACACAAAAACAAATCCGATGTCTGAGCTTTTCTTCTCCATACCTCAACTTGAATGCTGGGGGGCTGGGGTGGGGTGGGGGGTTCACAAGGATGTTGTGCAAGTAAGTAAAATGAAATGATTTGGAGACAGTACTAGCAGCAACATCACTATTACCCGATTATGTGCCCGTTCCTTGCTACTGGCATATAGGGCTGGCCCTACTATTAGGTGGACTGAGGCAGCTGCTTAGGCAGCAGACACTGAGGAGCAGTGTATCAACCCACCCCCATTTTGCCTGAGCTCCCTAAGCTGTCCTGGGGCTCCAAGTGTGGTAGAGGATGCGATCCCATTACCACCACTGAAGTAAGAGTCACCCTGGTTGGGTTGCGTATATGGAACAGTGAGAGACCACCACCTTGTCCTTCACATCAAACAGCAAAATGCCTTTAAGTACCTGCGTCATTGCAAAGAGCTGAACATTGCCTTCTACAATCTTGCCGCTTACAATTGTTCTTCTATCTCATTATTAAATAAAAGAACAGAAGCGTTTCATTTCTGTACACATGTTTATGTAAAATAAGACCATATAACCGATCGATAAAATCTTGCCATTTTGTTTTTGCCTCCGCAATTAAAATGTTGAGCTGCCTGTTTCCTCAAACATGTTGCAGGGCCCACAGCTGAGCTGCTGATGCTGGGAAACCCACGAAGGAATCTGTGGCTGGAAAGGCGGTCCTAGTGGAAGTCCCCTGCAGATGGATAGGAACGCTGCCTGCTAACTTACTGGAATGGAGAAGGCAGCCCCCAGCGAGACCCAGCCCCTCACGCCTCCAAAGGCCTCGAACTGTAAGGAAGGGGACGACTGCTCGGAGAACGGACTCCTGATCAAGATCACCGAACCTAAATTCCAACTGGCGGAGGGTGCAAACCAAGCCCACCCTAGCCAGGGAGAAAAGGAGGAGACAACAAGCCCTGTGTCCAATGGGATTTCAGGAGCCCAGAGCCCAAGTCCTTGCAATGCGACAGGGGGCAGCGAAGGAACCCCTCCCACACCCGCTGCTCCCATGACCACCACCCTCTGTGTGGCAGAGGGTCAGCAGCAGCTGGAGTTGCATGAGAGGGAGACTTGGAGCAAGAAAGTGGACTTTCTCCTCTCTGTTATTGGCTATGCAGTAGATCTAGGAAATGTATGGCGCTTCCCTTATATATGTTACCAAAACGGAGGAGGTGAGTGTCCATTGATTGATTTGATTCAATATTTGTATTCTGCTTTTCCAAATACAAATGTTGAGCTCAAAGTGGCTCACAAGAGTCAATTACCCTGCAGCCCCCTGCTTAATCTGGGCACAGCGCTGGGGCCTTGCTCCTCTAACATATACTGGGGGTGGAGCAGGATGGTGGTGCTGTGAACTAACATCTCCCCCCCCCCTGAAAAATCTGCAGCACAAAGCAACCAAAGGCCAAGCGATAACTGGAGGTAAGGCTAATTGCAAGCATTTCTTTGCAATTAAATAAAGAATATGAATATACATTTATTTGCTTGAGACTCATTCTCTCATGCCACCCAGCATTCCCACTTAAAAGATGCTGATGGGCAGGGCTGGGCAATGTCAGGTTTTCAACATTGCAATGTGTCGCCAGACAAACATCGCAACCTGGTGATATGCAGCAACAAGCTGCGTTGGCTCCAGCCCATAAGGCACGGGGTGAAACTGTCGCAACTCTCACTGCAGGAGCTGAGGGGCTTTCATCCCAGCAGGTCAGGGACAATACAGCTTGTTTGCATTGCTCAGCTGGCGCGGGGGGGGGGGGAAGGCTCCCACCCCCCAGCTGAGTGAGACCTATGCCTCTCCAGCTTGCACGTGAGGCATAGGGGCTCGCTCAGGTGGGGAAGCAGCGGCAACAGTTTAAAGAAGCCAAGGAAGGAATAAGTTGTATTGGCCTGGTGATACAGCTTGCTCCTCCCTCTGTGGCATGAGGGGCAGAGCGTGATGGTGGCTTCATCCGGCAGTATAACACAGGTGAAACCGCTGTTGCTCCTGAGTCCCTCTGCTACCAGCGGCCCGATGCTGAAAGTGGCACAGGTAGCAGAGAGACTCAGGAGCTGTGTCGGTTTCACCCGTGATATACTGCCAGGTGAAGCCGTCATACACGGTCCTGGACGATGTATCACCCAGGCCTACTGACAGGTAACAAAAACAATACACACTCCAAGTGGACTCTAGCATGGAAGCAACCTGTATTCACTGAGGGATTCTTAAAATCACTCCTGGAGCTGTGGACAAAATAGGGAGCTATCCCTAAAATAGCCCCATAAAGGCTGAGCGGCACGAAATGTTGACAACTGGCTGGAGAGGAAGATAAACAGATCTAAGAAAGGGAAGAAACCGCATTGTTGCCTCGATAAGGTCATTTCCTGACTTGTTCATTCTGATAAGCTATTTTGAAATATCCTCAAGATGGGAGGGAGAGCTGGCCACAGGCATCAATGGAGATATCAAAGAGCTTAATGTAGTTGGGACTGAACACACATACTGCTCCTCCCCCCCAAAAAAGGCATGCACAACTGAGCATGCAACAGGCCAGCAAGGATTCAGCTGGCTGACTGGTGGAAAACTGGGGTTAGGGGAAGGGGAGCAACTGGGATCTTGAACAGCAGTACTCCACACAGCAACATTGTTGTTGGAACACCCCCACCTTGTTCCCTCTATTTCTGGCATTCAGAGACCTTTGTGGACGCAATGCACCCCACAGGCACAAGAGGGATCTGCCAGCATGCTTGGGGAAACACCAATTGGGGGTGGGAGGTCAAGGGAACTGAGTCTTCTGGGGGAGGGCACAGCTGATCGGCTGGCATCTTGATCAGAAACACTCCATGCTGCAATATTTTGTTGCGTAGGCCACTTGTTACCATCCAATGCCTCTCTGAATGGTGTTTTAACATTGGTCCCTTTGATTCAGGGGCTTTCCTCCTCCCGTACACAATCATGGCTATCTTTGGAGGGATCCCACTCTTCTACATGGAGCTGGCACTGGGGCAGTATCACCGAAATGGATGCATCTCAATCTGGAGGAAGATCTGTCCCATTTTCAAAGGTAACCCTCTAGGGGAAATCTTTATTCTCAGGAGGACTTGTACGTAGAATTCTGAGTCTCCTGGCATATGTGGAGATCAGACGTCTTAACACATGTAATTCTGCCTTTGACCCTCAAAATCCACGCATAAAAAGTTCTCTACTTACTATGAGCACAGTTCCCAATAAATGCTCAGACATGGAAAATGACTGACAATGCCATTTTATATGCTGTTGCCTGTGCCCTCATCCATGTTTTTTATGGCATGTGCTGGAGCTCCATGTGTTGCATGGAAGCCTCTACACTACAACAGATCGCTGAATAGGAACACCAGAGCACCCGTCTTTCTGATGTTTATGCCAGCATTTTCTACCTATCCAGGAATTGGCTATGCCATCTGCATCATTGGTTTCTACACTGCCTCGTACTACAACACCATCATGGCATGGGCCTTGTACTACCTCATCTCCTCGTTCACGAGTGAGCTGCCCTGGACCAGCTGCGAAAACCCCTGGAACACCAACAACTGCACGAACTACTTCTCCAACAAGAGCTCTGCCTGGACTGCCAACTCGACCTCCCCGGCAGAAGAATTTTACACGTAAGTGCATGTAAGTGGAGAGACGGCCATGCCAGAATAAGGTGGAGCAGGGTGGGTGGGGAAGGAGCTTTTGAGGAGGGGCGGATGTGTTAAACCCTATGCTTTCTTTATATGTAGGCACTGGCTCAGGTCTCCTAGTTAGCAACTGCTTTTCATGAGCATCAGTGAGGGTTAGTGGTTCATTCTTTATCCTTGCAACAACCTCTGAAGCTCTCTGCGACATCAACCTTGGTCATTCCCTAACTAGGTGCCAGAACACACATGGGTGCTGCAAGAGATCTGCTAGAGCTGTGAGAAACATGTCAAAACACACAAGGTTCCTAAGTGCCCAAAGCACCCATGAACAGAGGAGAGTGCATTCTGGATCTCTGGATGACTCCCTGCTCTGTTCTCACCTCCTTCCAATCTGCCTCTGCTTGTGGCACGGGTAATTCTGTCAAAGTTCCGCACTGAGCAAACCACCACTCCTGATATAGAAAAGCAAAAGAATTGTCCACCCTCAGAGAAAGCTGCCCATTGTATCTCTGCATGAGTCACTATTCTGAGCGTAGCCCCTCCCAAACAGAAAGCCTACTTAGAATTGTGACTCATGCAGAAACACACAGGCCTGGTTCGCATTTAACACTATGTCATTGTTCATTTATCAAACCATGAATTAAAAACAATTTGTCCTACAGATGATCAAACTATGACTTGCTTCTCCAAAGCCTCTTCTGTTTTCCAGCCACTCTTGCCTTATTAGAATGTGAAGTGTCTGGGGTGGGGTAGCCAAAAAAGCCAAGGGTGCTGTTTTCACAAGTAGCACCAAGCCATAGTTAAAATAACTCAAGTTTTAGAAGCCAACAGTATACCATGGCTTCAAGTCACAGTTTGTTGACGGTAAACAAACCACAGTTAAGGTACAGTGGTACCTCTGGATATGAACACTTCATGTTGCATTTTTTCAGGTTAAGAACGTGGCAAACCTGGAAGTGTTTACTTCTGGGTTTCACTGCACGCGCACAAGCATTCTGCACGCTTCGCACATGCACAAAAGCACTGCTCTGGTTGCGGACTTTTTGGGGTGCAAATGGTACCCCGGAACGGACATGTTCGCAACCAGAAGTACCACTGTACTGGGCAGGGTCTGCACATGTTTAATAAACCATGGTTTAATGTTACATGCGATCCGGGCCATAAAAAGTATGCTTCACTGAGAATAGGTTATTCTTAATAGTATAGTGTATAAAGGAAGCCCTTTCGGGGTATAAGAATGAAGTGGCATCTCCCAATTTAATCAACGGGGGAAATGTGTGCCAGAATTGTCAGAAGTTAGAACCGCCCCGCCAACTGGTTAGCCGATTCCTTGAAACTACTGTAATCAGGCCTGGCTCAAGATGTATGTACATTGTTTTGATTGCGAAAGAAAGGAAATCCAAACCATTTTTGTTAAAAAAAAACTAACTGAAGTAAATAACTGCCACTTTTTGAACAGCACTGGCATAAAATTGACATGAGGTAGGCAGCTCTAGGCTGTTTTTCCTTCTCCCCCGCTCGCACCCAGGAGCAAATCTTTAAATGGGGGGAAGCCAATGTGGTTCCCTCCAGACAATGTTGGGCTCCAATTCCCATCAACCCCATCAGCAGCCAGTATGGCCAATGGTCAGGGGGATGGTGGAAGTTGCTGTCCATCAACATTGCAAGGCTACCCTGTTCCTGACCTCCCGTTTGTTTGGCTTGCATCCAACAGTCACGTTGATGGCAAGTTCCCAGTAGCGAACCCCACTCCATCCCACCCTCAGGACTCATGGACTTTAAGCAAACGTCACCCACTTGAAATGATCCCTTTAGAAAGTCTGCATCCCAAACGACCCAGTTTCCTTTCCATTTCAGCCGCTACATTCTCCAAGTGCACAGATCCAAGGGGCTGGATGACCTTGGAGGAATCAGCTGGCAGCTGGTCCTCTGTCTGATGCTTATCTTCACCACTGTGTACTTCAGCATCTGGAAAGGAGTCAAAACATCTGGAAAGGTGAACAGCAAGGCCAACAGCAGGAGGAGCTATGCCAGGATTGTATCTGGTGGTCAGGGATGGAAATCTGAAGACCGGGGCGGGGGGAGAGGCTCATGTGGCCCACCAGGATTCTCCATTCCTTAGTGCCTTAGGGGTCTTCCCAGGCCACACCCCTTCATCAGGCCGCACCCTCACCAGCCCTGCCTTGTCCCCTTCTCAAGTGCATTTAGCTGACTTGAATGTGTTCTTGACATATGAGAATGTCTCTTGCTTGCCTGGCTAGAGACTGGAGAGATGGTATGTGCGGGTGAGCTTGCAGAAACTTCTGGCTTTTGCATGGCTAGGATACAGATTACTGTACACAGCAAGTGTCCCATCCGTTTTTACCTCTGGTCTAGTCCAAACATGGCATTTGGCCCCTGGAAGGTTGCCCATTAAGGGAATGCGGCCCTCAAGCTGAAAAAGCTTCCCTACTTCTACCACCAAAAAGAGGGAGGACACTTTCATGTTCCTGACTGGCTTGAGAAGCAGCTGGAATGATCTGAGAGTATTCTGAAGTTACCCAAGCTGGTGGCCTCCTGTGATCTTGGCTAGCATCCAGTGAGGATGTCACCATCCTTCCTTCTGGCTGTGTGTTAGGAAGGCTTTTTCTGTACAGAAGATTTGTCAGTGTCAGGGGTGCAGACACCACAAGCCTCCCAAATATGAGGTAGCAGGCAAGGTGCCACTAGGCCAGAAAACTCCATCTGTCCCCTGGCAGCAGGTGAAGAGGAAGGAAGTTCAGACTCAGGGGAGTCTGTGCCACCTCCTTGGGGTGGGAAGAGACAGGGCTTTGGCACAGGATGGGATAGTTCATGGAGCTGGCAGAAGCGACCCCCAGAACTAGGGATTGGGGGGGGGATTCTATAACATTTGCACATCTCTGAATTTTGCAAGGCAGTTCTCCAGTCAACTAAAGTGTATAGAGATGCATATTCTAATGTAAAATGTGCATAAAGAATAGTTTAGTTAAACTAGCACACAAAAGCATGTAACATTTGCTTTGCAAAAATGTACATATTTGCTAAAAATGTACACATTAGGACAAATTTGCACTAAAATGCTGGTGGTTTTTTTTATTTGCCTGGGTCTTTGGAAAGAAAGAGGGACATTCAGGCACTGGAGATATTAAAACTTTCATTTTAATTACTGTTTTTAGATATGGTCTTGATGGATTTGATGTTGCTAGGCACCGTGGGGATGTTTTGAGTTGCGGTGGAGAGTGGGCTATCAATTTAATAAATTAATATTGCAAAGTTTTCATCCATTGTGCTGGTGGTTTCCCTTAGACGAATCCTCAGTCTTGATTTCTTCTCCAAACAGGTTGTGTGGGTGACTGCCACATTCCCTTATGTGATACTCTTTGTCCTCTTAATACGTGGTGCTACCTTGCCTGGGGCCTGGAGAGGGGTGGTCTACTACCTGAAGCCCGAATGGAATAAGCTTTTTTCTACTGAGGTAAGCAGGGGGGAAGGCGGGTGCAACAAATCAGATGAATGGATCAGCTGCCTTAAAAGTCCTGTGGCAAATGCAGAGAAATGCACAGGTGTTCTGTCAGCCTTCTCCCAATCCAAGTAAAAATCTAGGTAATTACTGGTCAGTTGCCACTTTCTCCTTCTTGAGTGGGTGGCTGCAGACCAGATCCAGGCACTCTTGTACCCCTTTTAATTCTCCTCAGCCTTTCAGCAGCTTTCAGTACCATGGTATTTCAACCATGGTGTCCTTCTGGAGCAGCTGTTCGAGTCAGGTGGTGTGCGGCACCACTTGGCGGTGGTTCTGATCCTACTTGGTTGTTTCCAGAGGATAACGCTTGGGGAGTGCTCTTTGGCCCTGTGTAAGTTTCAAGGTTCACCGAAGCCTGCTCTGCAGCTACTTGGAGCAAGGCTGGTAGCATGCTTGCTCCTGCTGTATGGTATGGTGTTCCTGCTGAGATACAAGTACCCACTATCTGTATTTTCTGGAAACAGCTGGAAAACAGGATAAATGGAACTTGCAGAAGAAGCTTTTCTGCAGACTGTCTGCTGAGTGTATAAGGGATAAGACAGTCTCTCAAGTATCCTGTTCCTGAGCTGTATAGGGATTTATGTTAGTAGCAAATTGACAGCCAGTGCAAATCCCGCAAGCAGGATGTGTTATGTGCTGGCAGGAGGTTGCCCCCACAAGCCATCAGGCACTGCATTCTGTATAGCAGATGCAAATGTCATTTCCCCCTGAATAGTTATGAAAGACTCAGATGGGGTTGGGGGAGATTTTGGCCCTCTAAGTAATAAATACAGCTACTATTGAGATTACAGGTTCTAATATTCGCCAGCCAGCGGGCTCCCGGTTGATAGGAGAGAGTTCAATGAAGAGGAAATGAAGACACATCGCTCTCTGATAAAGCCACATCTCCAATAAGGCCCCGTTGCCTCCCCTAAAAGTAATAAAGGGTGTTAGCATTGTATTGGATGTTTCTGAAGCGATGAGCGAGGCCAGATTGCGATCTCTGTGCTGTTGATATATGGCCACAAAGCTTTCGTGTGGTGGCTCCTGGGGCAGGAACGATCTACAAAGTTGGGCAGTGCTCAGCTTTGAGCCTGGAGAATAAAAAGGAACTGGTTTGTTCTGGAGAAAACAGGAGATAAGATGGCTAGTCAGGAAACGGATCTTGGGGTGATGGGAGAAGGACAGCTCAGAGATGTCAACCCAGTGTGTGGCAGCTGTAAAAATAGTATAGCAAATTCCATCCTTAGTGCTATCAAGAAAGAACTGAAAAGAAGTCTGCCGGTGTTGTAATGCACTTGAATAAATCTATGGGGTGGGTGAACTTGAAATATAGTGTACAGTTGTGGTCATCTCGTCTCAAAAGGGATATTGAAAGAACTAGGGGAAAGTCACAGCTCAGTGGTAGAGTATCTGCCTTGAGTGCAAAGGGCCCCATATTCAATCCTCAGCATCTCCAGGTAGGGCTGAAAATGTCTCGTGTTCAAAACACTAGAGTGCAACTCCATCTGCTAGGGGCCACTGGTCTGGTCTGGCTCAGTACAAATGTGCAGAAAACAGCCACAAGATTATCATGGATCTGGAGCATTTTCTCTATAAAGGAAGGCTATAGGGTTTTGGATTATTTTAACCAGAAAAAAAGGTAATGAAGGAGAGAACTGATGGAGGTTTGTAATATTATAGTATGATGCAGAGAAATTGGACAGAGAGACAACTAGGAGTCACTCAATGAAATTGAGTGGCAGGAGAATCAAGACAGGCCAACCCTCTCCCCCAATACAACTTCACATACTGCATTATTAAGCTATGGAACTCACTGTCACAAGATGCAGTGGTGGGCAGTAGCTTAGATGGCCAGCTGTCGGGGAGGGCCTTAGTGGATCTACTGTGGGGAACCCATGGAGTGGCAGACCACTGTGATTGGGGTTGCCCTGCTAGGTCTTCAACTTCAACTCCATTGCCTCTGCTACAAAGCAGTCGTCCCTGCCTGTACCTAACTGATAGCTTCCTCAGTTACAGCAAGAGTCGCCATAGCAAACTCTGAACCTGAAACTCTTGAAGTACAGGGCTCAAAACACAAACTGGAAGCTGAAAGAGCTCACTCCTTGCATGGCTTCCCAGAACAACTCTGCTTTTACCGATACCCTTTTTAGTGAGCTGTGTCTGTTGATTGTTTTCTTTTTAGGTGTGGATTGATGCAGCTGCTCAGATCTTCTTCTCTCTCGGCCCAGGATTTGGGGTCCTCCTAGCCTTTGCAAGCTACAACAAGTTCCATAACAACTGCTACCAGTGAGTTTTCTCAAGGAGTAAGATTACTGAGAACTGGGGGGGGGGGGGGAGAGACACTCAAATTGTCATTGTGGAAGACTCTAATAAACATACTGATGATTTACACACAGTTCTAATGATTTACACTCCAAATCAGACCAGCTGGAGGGTACAAGGAGAATTTGTGTATAGGGTGGGTGTGTGGGTGTTGTGTCACAAGCATGTCCTGATTCTCAGAGGGGCATGTGTGTTTCCATTACAGGGACGCTCTAGTCACCAGCACTGTGAACTGCCTGACCAGTTTTGTGTCCGGGTTCGTCATCTTCACTGTGCTTGGGTACATGGCTGAGATGAGGAACCAAGAGGTGGCAGATGTGGCCCGAGACACAGGTAAGCAACCAAGGATGGGTAAATGTGGCCAACCTCAGTTTCTCATTTGTCCAGTCTTATGTTCCGTTTGCCCCATTTCTGCAGCAGTTTGCAGTATGGTTGGGGTTTTTTTTTTTTTTTTTAAGTGCACCTGAAAATTTCTCTTAACATAAGTTTGTTTGCAATTTTCTGTAATGTTTATGTAAGCAATCTCCCCAAACGGATGTATTTTTACAAGTAATTTTTGTTCGTTATTTCTACGAAAGCAAGATTTCTTCCTTTAACATATACTTTCTTTGGTGAACATTTTTTTTTTTTGTCTGGAGAACTGCACTGCAAAATTTGGAGAAGTGTGAATTCAAAGGATAGCGACTTTTCAGTTTAACATACTGGTTTGGGAAGTGCAATGCAGACAAAGAATTCTTCCCAATCCCTTCCTTTTATACTCTCACCACCTTTCCTGTGAGGGACGCAGGTGGCGCTGTGGGTTAAACCATAGAGCCTAGGGCTTGCTGATCAGAAGGTCGGCGGTTCAAATCCCCGTGACAGGGTGAGCTCCCATTGCTCGGTACCAGCTCCTGCCCACCTAGCATTTCAAAAGCACACAGTGCAAGTAGATAAATAGGTACCACTCCGGCGGGAAGGTAAACGGCATTTCCATGCGCTGCTCTGGTTCACCAGAAGCGGCTTTGTCATGCTGGCCACATGACCTGGAAGCTGTACGCTGGCTCCCTCAGCCAGTAACGAGATGAGCGCAGCAACCCCAGAGTCGGACACAACTGGACCTAATGGTCGGGGGTCCCTTTACCCTTTACCTTTGCTGTGAAGGTGGGAAGGATGTAGCCCACTGGGATGCAGAAAGTCCCAGGTTCAATCTGCAATGGTATCTCCAGGCAGGGCTGGGAAAGATTCCCTGCCTAAAACCTTGCAGAGCCACTATCAGTCAGTGTAGGCAATACTGAGCAAGATGAACCAATGGTCTGGCTCAGTATGTTCCTGTATTCTGATGCAAGCTCTGTATTCTGCAGAGGATCTTTTGCATCCTAAAAAACTCTGCACAGCAAGAGAATACCAGGCACCACTGTGTCTCGATAGCCAGCTGAGGAAGGGCTGGAACCAGTGAGCAAGGTTCCACCCCTGGCATCTCCAATCCCCTTCTGAAGTAATTTTAGGATGCAAGTGATGGAGGAAGACCCTTTTCTCCCTGAGACCCTGCGAGTCATAGTAGTGGGCTAGGTATCTAATAGTCTGATCCGGCATAAGGCGGCTAGCTTCCTGAGTTCCCATGAAACATGTTTCAGTGTGCAACTGGGTTCATCATTAGGCAACTGGGTTCAATGGCCTCATTGAAGAATTCCTCGAACACTTCCTTGGCTGACTAATTTTGACACAGAGTCTAGCCACACAGGCAGGATGCTGGCAAACTTGACTTGAAGGCACAAAAAGAAAACATTCCTAAAGCAGCTCAGTATGTTTAGCCAAGAGCTACTTAATTCTCAAATTACTATGTTTGGCTTTGCATGAAAAAATGTTCCGGGTTCAATTCCTAGCAACTCCAGGTAGGGCTAAAAGCCTCAGTGTTGCCTAAAATCCTTCCCCAAAGGGAACATCTCCAGATGTTGCAGGACTCCTGATTCCCATTAGCCCCAGCCAGCATGGTCAATGGTCAGGGATGGTGGTAGTAATAATTCAGCAGCTTCTGGAAGGCAAATCAGAATCGGAGTCACAGAAGAGCTGGAAGGGACCCTTAGAGTCATCTAGTCCAACCCCCTGCAGTGCAGGAATCACAGCTAAAGAATCCCTGACAGATGGTTATCCAACCTCTGTTTAAAACCGCCAATGAAAGAGAGTCCACCACCTTCAGAGAAGCCCATTCCACTGTTGTTCAACTCTTACCACCAGAAAGTTTTTCTTAATGTTTAGTTGGCATTTGAATCCTTTGGTTCAGGTCCTGCCCTCTGGAGCACCAGGAAACAAGCTTGAAATAGTTATATCACCTCTAGGTCTTCTCTTCTTCGAACTTAGCAGACCAAACTTCCTCAGCCATTCCTCATAAGGCTTGGTATCCAGACCCTTTGTCATCCTGGTTGCCCTCCTCTGCACATGGTCCAGCTTGTCAATATCTTTCATAAACTGTGTTACTCAGGTCAGGGAAAGCTAGCATAGGTGATACTGAGCTAGATGGACCAGCGGGGTCCGACTTGGCAAATCAGTCAGCTTCCAATGAAGTAGGGCTCTCTCCTTGGTTGGAAATCTTTGAGACCAAGCTGGAAAAGCCTCTGTTTGGAATGTGAGGTCAGAGAGGCTGGAACACAGGGATTGCCTTGCTGTTTCAGAATAAAATATGCAGTGCTATTTCTTGTTTGTTTGGCCTGGCTTCAAATCATGAAGGTTCCATTTAGTGATTATGGGTAGCATCCTCCTTGAAAAATATACAGATCTCTGGTGCCAGCCATTGGCAAGGCATGGGATACTCTCAGATCTATAAACTTTTGCCCTTAAGAGCTCTGCCAACTGGCTGCTTGAAAAGGATGTTTGGGACTGGATGAAGGATTGAAGGCCCTCAAGATGAAACGCGATACAATTCATCAAGCCAGGGACAAAGCCGCTCCCTTCCATCCTGCTAGAGTCTGGTGCCACACTGAGATGGTGCTGCACAGGATTCCCGGCTCAATTCCTGCAGCAAGCTCCTTACAGGCACCCACAGGGTCAAGAGCATTGCCCAGAGCCAATCAGCTTGGCTCTGGACAATGCTTTTGCTGGCAAAAGTATAGCCACTGGCCATGATCACACATGCCTTAGTTACATAAAGGTTGGATCACTGTAACATGCTCTAAGTGGGGCTGCCTTTGAAGTGTTTGGAAACTTCTGCTGGTCCAAACTGCGTCAGCTGGAGTCCCAACCAGAGCCAGTTTATATTTTATCGCATTTTTATTGTTTATTGTATTTTGATAATGTAAGCTGTCCTGGGGAATTGTTTAAGGGTGGGGTACATAGCCGCCTAAAATAAACAAAAATAATAAAAATTTGGGGAGGATGCAGCTCTATGGCTGGTGCCAGCTGATTTGGCTCCTTGACAGCATCTGAGCTGCAGTTAGCTTTAAAGTATGAAATGGGCTAGGTCCTAACCATAATGTGAAGCACTGTCTCCTTCCACACCAACCTGTCTGACCACTCCTGGGTAGTAAACATGGTGCCCTCTAGAATAGATGCTGTAGGGCTTCTGGGCTTCCCATTTCGGGCATCTGGTTGGCCACCATGAGAGCAGTGGGGAGCTGGCATAGCTCAGCAGCAGCACATTTACCTTACATGCAGAAGCTCCAGGTTCACCTCCCAATGGTATCTTCACATAGGGCTGGGAAAGGCTCCTTGTCTGAACCCTGGAGAGCTACTGCCAGTGAGCTTGCACAATACTGACCTAGACAGACTAAAAAGTCTGTCTTGGTAGAAGGCAGCCTCCCATGTTCCTAACAGGATACTGGTCTACACAAGCCATTGGCCTAATCCAGCAGACTCTTCCTATGTAGTACTCCAACTCCCATCCAGAAGACACCACATTAGATACCCTTGACTGGCGACCTTTGCAGGAGGAGGCTCTCTATGCCTGCCACCATTAGAGTTGTAGCTGGTGGGAATATAGGAGAGTATGACGTCAGGGCTGTGGAACTCCCTGTCACAGGAGATCAGATTGGCTCCCTTCCTAATGAGTTTGAGATGCCAGATTAAAGCATGGTGGCGAGGAGGTACCGTCACAGCTGAACTGGCTCTGAAAGGAGTGGCTGATTATTTATGCTGCTGATTATCAGCTGTTCCGATTTGTTTTTCTCTTATCTGCCATATGGCTTCTGTGTTAACTTATATTGACATTAACCACTGTGTTACAAGCTGGGAAGGGGGGGGGAATAAACCCTGTAGGAAGCAGAGTAAGTCATGGACTGTTATGTCATTGACTGACAGGTCCCAGCCTCCTCTTCATCACCTATGCAGAGGCCATCGCGAACATGCCTGCCTCCACCTTCTTTGCCATTATATTCTTCCTGATGTTGATCACCCTGGGACTGGACAGCACAGTGAGTAATGGAGCAGTAGAAGGGAAGGTTGCGTGTGTGTTATTGCAGACTTAGTCCACACTTAGCCAAACCAAATCTGAAGAATGGAAATATTATCTTTTTGGATAACCTCAGTTGGTGTTCGGGCTGGAATGCTGACACTTGACCAGCTAGTAAGAAAACAATGTTTTCCCCACTTCCTCTGGGGCAGAATCTAGAGCAGCTTTCCTGAACTTGGTGTCCTCAGTCAGTGAAGCCATTTTGGACTATGTCCCATTAGCCCCAACCAACAAGCTGTGTTGCCAGGGTCTTACTTGGCGTTCTAGCTGGGTGTTTCCCCAAACATCTGGAGAGCATCAGACTTGGGATGACTGGACTATACCAAGGAACATCCACTTGAGAGGAGGCAGGCAAAATCAGGTCGTAGCCTCTGGGGTATGGGCAGAATGTGAGCTGCCTGGTCTGGCCCTTAGCATCCAGCTGTGGGGTTATTCCATCAGCCTGAAAACAGGTTCAGTTCACCAAGAACAAACAAAGAATTGTTCGGATCCCTTTGCAAGCTCTAAGAGTTCTAGGGAAGAAGGCAGCTGCCTTTCTTTCATTGACTCTGTGTGCTTCTCCCAGTTTGCAGGCCTAGAAGGGGTGATCACTGCCGTCCTGGATGAATTCCCGCACATCTGGAGCAAGCGACGGGAGCTGTTTGTGCTGGGTTTCATTGTGATCTGCTTCTTGGGTGCGATGCCGACGCTGACCTTTGTGAGTAGCTCACCTTTCCACGGCCAGTCAAGCTATTCAGTAGGGTGAAGAGTGCGCGCACATTTGGTGTGCAATTTGGATTCCAGGCTTCCCTTTAATGCCACAGAGGATGCCAGAATGCAGCTCTTGGAGTGCAAACAATCGGATGCAATCCAAGATTGGTGCTGTTCTCTACAACCCTGCAAGGGATTTCCTTGTTAGATTTCTACCATGCCTTTCCACAAGTTCTGAATGATTTTGATTCAGATTCCAAATGCTTTTCCATGCAGCCTTGATCAGGGCTGTTTTTAAAACTGAATGTGTTGTTTCAAAACGCTGCAAATCAGCAAGAGCTGCGTTAAGTGGCAATAATGTTTGAGAGTCCCATGGACTGCAAGAAGATCAAACCTATCCACTCTCAAAGAAATCAGCCCTGAGTACTCACTAGAAGGACAGATCCTGAAGTTGAGGCTCCAGTACTTTGGCCACCTCATGAGAAGAGAAGACTCCCTAGAAAAGACCCTGATGTTGGGAAAGATGGAGGGCACAAGGAGAAGGGGACGACAGAGGATGAGATGGTTGGACAGTGTTCTCGAAGCTACTAACATGAGTTTGGCCAAACTGCGAGAGGCAGTGAAGGATAGGCGTGCCTGGCGTGCTCTGGTCCATGGGGTCACGAAGAGTCGGACACGACTGAATGACTGAACAACAACAACAACAACAACAATGTTTGAGACATTCGGGGGTGGGGAGTGTTGAAAAGCCATCCCAGTGCTACATAACCCAGTTTCCCAAAAGGTTAGGGGTGTCTCAAATTGCATGTTGTGGTGCTATGAGGTCAACAGATTGGATGAGATGCCAAGCTGAACTAGAGATAGTGAATAATCTGCCAGGGGAGGTGTTACTACCAAGCATAGATGGAACGTTTCATGAGAAACTTGTATCACACACTGTGTTTTATCAGCTATCGCTCCTTGATTTGGAATGCAAAACAGGAGTCCCAGTTCCTGCTGGAGGCACAATTCCCTTCCCCTTTTGGGAAAGTCTGACTCCCAAGGGGAAAAAGAATAGGAACACAAGGGTCTGCCCTCAGCTTTACTGTCAGTCATTGCCCCTTCAACATTCTCACCAGGGAGGAAACAGAGAGGCATCAATCCCCTACTGGATTACCTACTGGATTGCTCACACATTCCAATCAGCCTTTTCTGATCTGCATGGTTGCTGTATTGTGTGAGGCAAAGGAAGGGAAGTTGGAGAAACTGGGTCATTTACACTCTTCAGGATTAGTCAAGTTGCACTGGTACTGAAGGGAGCATCAGATTAAAGTACGGTACATTACAGGTTTCTGCTCCCTCTCCAATGAGCTAATGAGCTCTGCACAAGCAAGTTTTGCCTTCTGGGAACTGGTAGCGTACCTGTTGTTTCCCATGATCTTTCTTTGTCTTGCTCTAGGGTGGTGCGTATGTCGTAAAGCTGTTTGAAGAATATGCCACAGGCCCAGCTGTGATAGCCGTTGTGTTCCTGGAATCCATTGCAGTGGCTTGGTTTTACGGTGAGGATAGCTGCATGCCGGTGCACTTGCTAATGACTCCTGTGCTCATGTAAATGTGTATTTGAGAGTGCATCCATCACAGTCACATTTAATCACTTTTGAATGAGGGTAAGAACATAAAAAGAACCAGCTGGATCAGGCCAAAGGCTCTTCTAGTCACGCCTCCTGTTTTCACCATGGCCACCCAGATGCCCTCAATGAGGACCTGAGCACAGTAGCAAAGCTTTCCCCTCCAGTGGTTTCCAGCAACTGTTATTTGCTGCCCACAACCGTGGAGACAGAGCACAGCCATCCTGGCTAGTAGCTATTGTTAGCCTTATAGTAAGTGGAGTATAATGCAGCTTCCTTATTGCTTTGAATGTAAGACCAGGTTTAGAAAGGGAAGATACATACATTTCACTGCTTTATTCCTCAAAAGGCAGCCAGTGGCCTTGCTAGATCCATACACCAGGCCCACTGTGGTTGCCTCCAGACTGTCAGTATTTTGCAGGAGGGATTCTAGTGCATACCAGCAATTTAGGTTTGTGTAATTCATAGGTTTGTGTAATTCAAACTGCGGGAGGCAGTGAAAGATAGGCGTGCCTGGCGTGCTCTGGTCCATGGGGTCACAAAGAGTCGGACACAACTGAACGACTGAACAACAACAATTCATAGAATCGTGGAATCACAGAACTGACTCTATTCCATTATAGAATTGTAGAGCTGGAAGGAATCCTGAAGGTCCCCTAGTTCATAGGTAGGCAAACTAAGGCCCGGGGGCTGGATCTGGCCCAATTAGCTTCTAAATCCGGCCCGCAGACGGTCCAGGAATCAGCGTGTTTTTACATGAGTAGAATGTGTCCTTTTATTTGAAATATATCCCTGGGTTATTTGTGGGGCATAGGAATTAGTTCATTCCCCCCCCCCCCAAAAAAAATAATCCGCCCCCCACAAGGTCTGAAGGACAGTGGACTGGCCCCCTGCTGAAAAAAGTTTGCTGGCCCCTGCTCTAGTCCAACCCCCCAGCAATGCAGCAATCTCAACTAAAGCATCCATGACAGATGGCCATCCAACCTTTCCTTAAAAACCTCCAAGAAGGAAGGCCCCGAACATCCTGAGGGAGTCTGTTCCACTGCTGAACAGTTCTTACTGTCAGAAAGTTCTTCCTGATTTTAGCTGGTCCGAATCCTAGCCTCTGGAGCAGGGAAAAACAAGCTTGCTCCATCTTCCATGTGACAGATATTTGAAGTACAGTACTATATATGCCTTCCTCTCCATTACAGGAGGAGAAATGACATCACACAGCACCTCTCTACCAATTCTATTTCTATGGTCTGAGTATTTGCCTATCAGCAATACAGCTCTGGGGACGTAGCCCCTTCTCATGCTAACTAGCAAGAATGTGCATTTGTTAGGTCTGGCTGCTAATCTCTCACACTTATGACCATGTACATATGAGTGATGAACCACAGCTTAGGTTAGTGTGGATGCGCATGAGCTCTGACGTTTCACAGAACTCTTAGGTTAGGACTAATGGCAGCAGGGTGCTGTGAAGCCTGACAGCTGGCATACTACTGTGTATAAACCTAAGCTGGTGCAATCAAAGCAATCACACTTCACTTTTTTATTCTGCTGAACCTAATTCACAGCAACACGCGAGTAACTTGGGCCTCACCCTATGTTAATTTTGCAGGTGTCAGCCAGTTCTGCAGTGACGTGAAGGAGATGCTTGGATTCAGCCCTGGATGGTTCTGGAGAATCTCCTGGGTAGCCATCAGCCCAACTTTCCTCCTGGTGAGTCTGTCCGTCCAGCCCAACATGTAATAAGAAGTTTCTCCACAGTGTGTTTGCATCATAAAAGTAAAATATTACAACACAGACTCCTGTCCTGCACAACAGCCTCTATGAACACAGCCTTACACTGAGTCACACCACTGGGCCATCTATTCAGTACTGCCTACACAGACTGGCAGTGGCCTTCCAGGGTTTAAGGCAGAGGACATTCCCAGCCCTACCTGGAGATGCTACTGGGGACTGAACCTGGACCCTTCTGTATGCAAAGCAGATGCTCTACCACTGACTTTATGGCACTCCTGGTATGTCCCGCAGAGGACCCTAAGGCCCATGAATAAGAATAGCTTAAGGGTCCCAGGCCCTAAAGAAGCCAGATTATCCTCCACCAGGGCCAAGGCCTTTTCAGTGATGGCTCCGACCTGGTGGAATGCTCTGTCCCATGAGACTAGGGCCCTGCAGGACCTGGTGGAATGCTCTGTCCCATGAGACTAGGGCCCTGCAGTCCCTCCTTCCGCAGGGACTGCAAGACAGAGCTATTCCGCCTGGCCTTCAATTTATCCTGATCCTCCATTCCTTTTCCCCTTCCCTTTTTCTATGAAGAAACCCTTCTGGGACCCCACATTTAAATTCTTCCCTGGTCTCCTTGCTGGCCCTAGCAGGACTAACTTGGCCAGTTAGCCCTGGCGATGCTACATTTATGTTGTATTTTATCCTGTTTTTAAAAGTCTTTTTTAATCAATGTTTTATATTTGTTGTTAGCAGCCCGAGCCCGGTTTTTAAATCAGGAAGGGTGGGGTATAAATAAATTATTATTATTATTATTATTATTATTATTATTATTATTATTATTATTATTATTACTACTACTACTACTACTACTACGTCTCTCTGACCCTACTGCTGACTTGGCAAAGTAACTGCCTCTGGCACACATTTGCTATATGATATCTGTTTGGGCAGAGCCTGCTCAAGACATGTTGCTACTTAAGATAAAGCAGCAAAAGGCACCCATGTCCCTCCACTGCCCACTTCCAAGTCAAGGTGCATGGTACCCAAGGCCAGTCAAGTTATTTTGGCACCTGAGGCATTACTATCTACAAGCGCCTCTTCCCGTCCTTGGCAGTAAAAATACCACAGTAAGTGGGATAGCTCGTGGGATAGCTCAGTCGATTGAGCAACAGACTCTTAATCTCAGGATCATCAGTTTGTGCCCCATATTGGGTAAAAAGATTCCCGCACTGCAGGGGGTTGGACTAGATGACGGTTGTGGTCCCTTCTAACTCTACAGTTCAATAATTCTATGATTCAATTTACTGCCTGTTCATAGCTCAAAATCAGCTGCCCAAGGCATCCACCTCCTTCTATCTAACGGTATGTGTGGTAGTCGTGTCCTGTTCCCTATTGTTCTCTGGACTATTGCTCTTTCGGGTCATTACACTACTTTCAGGAAATTACATTAAAGCACTAATTGTGCAATTGTTTTAAGTAGGTTTTTTTTAAAGAGAGAGAACTGATTTCTCTGAACAAATGCATTTTTTTAAAAATCTAATACAAAGTGGGAATGGGGGTTAGTTGGAGGAGCATAAAAACTAACTCACACCTTCAGGAGACACCTGGATAAACTTTAACAAAAGTAGATGGCATCACTTGCAAAAAAAGAAGATTAATAAGATTAGTAGGAGCCCCTGGCCCTGCTTTGGCAGAGCTATTTCTGGCACTATTAAATGAAGGCTTAATCCCATTCCTAAATTGACTCAGCCAGCCTTTTCAGTGAAGTCAGCACTCAGCATCCGGGAAGAAAGGAGACGTTTAGTGGCAAAAATTGATGGCAAAAAGTGGCTAAAAAATCTTGTATTGTTGTAAGCCACTTTGGATGGGCATTATCCAGAAAAGAGGCATATAAATATTTCAAAATAAAATAACGCAGGGAGGGAGGCCAGCCTGATCTATACCTATTCTCTTAACCCTTGAAAGAAAGCCCATTCTCCCCACCTCCCCTCTGCTTCTTTGACATACAGCTCTGATTTGCAATATATATTTTTATCCCCAAATACTGCATATAAGCAAACAGAATGCTGGGAACAGTGGGTGAAAATGGTCACATTTGCATGCCTCTTGCTTCTTCCAGTGGGGCTTGTGCCCCCACAGCCAGATCTAGCAACCCTAATCAGAATCACAGAATTGTAGAACTGGAAGGGCTCCCGAGGGTCACCTTGTTCAACCCCCTGCAATGCAGGAATCTAAACATGTAGATCCCCATCCAATATGAAACCATACCAGACCCTGCTTAGCTTTACAACTGTGCTAGCAGTTTTATTGCTGAGACCCATTGGTGACTTCTCAATGGAGCTCCCAATCTGCTATCTCATTGTAGGGATGCCTCCCTCTGCCAGAGCCCTATTTCCTGCGAGTTAAATGTTTGGCTTTTCTCCAGTTTATCATTTGCAGCTTCATGTTGAGTCCTCCAGAACTCCGCCTCTTCGACTATACTTATCCTTACTGGACTGTAGTGTTGGGCTACTGTATTGGGACCTCGTCCTTCATTTGCATCCCCACCTACATGGTTTATCGGTTGGCAACCACTCCGGGAACACTTAAAGAGGTAGGTGACCATAAGACGAGCCTGACTTCTGGATCAGACCAATGGCTCATCTAGTCCAGTATCCACTCCTCCCTAGCTAAGGCTAAGTCCTTGGGGTGAACCCTCTATATCAGAGCTTTCGAAACTTTTCATGTTGGGGACACACTTTTCAGACATGCATCAATTCGCAACACAGTAATTCAGTTTTACTAGCAAACCAAAGATTAAACGAACCCCTTTCCAGCCCCAGGAGGAGCACATGGAACATTTGTGCTACACACCACAGCCAACACACTAACGTGTCACGACACAGTTTGGAAAGCTCTGCTCTAGATCCAACTCTATGGTCTTCACCAACCTGCTGCCCCCCCAGATGTTATAGTTCCTGAGACCCAGCCAAGATGTCTGGTGGTCAGGGGTGATGGGAACTGCAACCCAACAATAGATGGAGGGTACCAAGTCAATGAAGGCTGCTCTACCACTTCCTCATCTTTTCTTTTTAAAAAATTGTTTCTTTACAGTTAGTGAGTTTTAAAGATAAGCGTTGTAGAATGGGGCACATTGTCCCTGCTTGATTATAAACTGAAAGCGGGTGGGGTTTCCTCCAATGGAAACTTAGAGGACTGCACTGAGCAATGGGGCCCTGCCTGTGGACTGAGTGGAAGGAGTAACTCTTCTCAGCACAGCTGGCATTGAATAAACATTCGTGGCAAGCTCAGTGCTTCATTTGGGCATTTTCTGACACCATATTTTAGTTCTTGCCCTGCCTGGTGGGATACTCGAACATCTCCTGTTATGTCTCTGAACATCTATCATATGGCAAACACAGGAATTGTATCCTATGCAAGTCATACTCAAGAAGAGACTCCTTGAAATTAATGGGCATGACTAACCTTGCTCCATTATTTTCAAGGTGTCAACTCTGAGAAGAAAACTTAGTTGTGGGTGAAACAGCCAAAACAGTCTAGAAAAAAATATGGTTTATCTTGGATACATGGGCCAATATAGAAAAAGTCTGGCTCATGGCATCAGTAACCTGGAGCCATTTGCTCTGTAAATTCCTGTTCTTGTGCCCTTAGTGTTGGCTGGTGCCCACTGGGACTGGAAGGCAGGGAGCCCAGCAGCAGGTGCAGCCAGAGCCAATGGCAGGCAGGGGCAACTAACTCTTGTTTTGTCCCCACCCCCCTCCTCCCTACTGAGTTCTACAAGGGGCAACACTGAGGCTGAGGAGGATGAGGAAGCTGTCAGGCAGATCCATCCCCTGGACTGGTTTTAAGAAGGCTGGCCGAGAACAGACTGAGTTTGGTGGGGCAGTGCCCTATTTGCCCAAGTGGACCGGCCTCCGCCGGTGGCAACCTTTGCTCCTTGGATATGCTCTTGTCCTACCTGAAACCAGTTTCCAGCTATCTCCCTAACATTCTGTTTCCTTTCTCCTTCCTCCACAGCGTATTCTAAAAAGCATTACTCCAGAAACAGCCACAGAGATTCCCTTTGGTGACATCTGTATGAATGCTGCCTAAACAGCTGTTAGTGGGAGGTGTGTGGGGGAGGGGGCATCACTAGCTCCTTGACTCTCTTGTTGCTTTGAAGCTCCTTCCCAAAGAACTGAATTTCCACTGAGAAGTGTGTTTGTGACAAGAGGCAGAAGTGTGGTGACAAAAGATTAGGGCTGCCGATCATCTGAAACTAAAGACTGGCTGCACTCCTTAGCACCAGGCTCTCTTCTGAGTTTCGATTCACTGCACTGGTATTTTTTTGTTTTGGAAACATGAGGATGCGCTCAAGTGTGAATGAGTATCTGTTACTCCATCCATGGTGGGTGGGGCAAGAGGCCATCTGAATGCATGCATGGTTTACTCAAGCCTCTTGTCAGGACAACTGTCGTGATTTAGGATTATATTTAGAACCCATCTGTCTGTGCCGACACACCTGTTATCACTCTCAGTGTGATCCTCTGTAATAGAACCTGTTATATATGCTTCTAGGGACCTCACTGTTTTCAACCTAGCAGAAATATGGGAACTCACCCAGCCCAACCCAGTGCATTTTACCAAATTAATATGCAGACAAAAGTTTCATGGTTTGAATGGGGCCTCTGCTCAACACCTGGGAGAGACACGTTACTGAAACCCCCTGTGCAAGAGTTGAGCTTGTACAGATCTGCGGGTCTTCTGGAGTTCTGCTAGACTTGCTGCAGAGGGAAGGAAGGAAAGTGTATCTACCTGTAAATATTTGGGGGGGACCCCAATAGTTATCTCCCCAAAAAATAGCATATCAGAAGAGAAAGAAAACCCCTTTTATCTGATAAGCTATCTCTATGAAGGGATTATGTGCTTTAGCACAGTGTGCTTATAAACGGAGGAGCATTCAGACATGAAACCCACACTGACATGGTGCAGACCTGCAACAACTGCACCACATGACCCTGCTAATTCTGCACCTCGTCCTAAGAAGGGGCTCAATCTCAGCTGAGGTGGTGAAGCCATCCAGTGCTGACTGTGGGGTGGAATGGTCGGCTCACTGCCACCTGCTTCAAGACATTTCAGAAGACTGTTAAATCATCACCTTGCCACGCTACATTGGTGTTCAAATGTATGCTGAGGTTCACCACCTGCATTGCTCCCCCAGCTGTTCACCCACCCACCACTCCAGGTGCAAGTGTACGGGAATGCATTTTTGCCACCATATAGGTGTATCTTTTTACCTATAGCGCTAGGTGCTTGTTATAGCAGGCTAATGCATTCAGGGAGCAAATATTCCCATAGCCTAGTGTAGCCACACATAGAGGACTACTTTTTAATAAATGTCCTAACTGGGTTTTATTTGTTTTTAATGGAGTGGGCACAGAGCTGTTCATTATATGCAACCACTCTATAGGAGCTGTGCTCCGCTGCAGCTCTGCATCAGGAGACATGGATGGCAGTGACAAATGAGGCTCTTACTTTTGAAAGCCTCTTTTATGAGCGCTGAACTCCAAACTTAGAAAGCTGGCAGAGACACTAAATTTGTATGTTTACTGGTGTTGCAAAAACAACAGGTGTAACTATCTGGAAGACTGAGCTACACTAAACACACACAGTGCTGAGATTACAATTTATTAGGCCTTTTGACAGATGCTGCTGTTCTGAACACACCTACCCACGGAGTCATTAATTGTTCCAAAGAAAACAGTATTAAATCAATTTCTGGTACATGGAAGTAACCCACCAAGTGTTTCTGCTGCACAGGCCACATTAAAACACGTGGGACCTGCACAAGAGGTTGGCTTGGGCGCTTATTTAGGCAACTGTGTGAACTGGGACCATGTTTACCTTTTTGTATGGAGAAATTAAAACTGGAGTTTTATTTTACAAAACAAAAGCATTCCTCTCTTAACTTGTATATAAATGCACCTGTATTAATTTATGCTGCTGCTGCTTTGGTTATATTGAATGTCCCAAGCTGGATTGTATGTCATCAGTATGTGCCTTGCGATGTAAACTGTTACTGTAATAAATTTAATATCATAATAAAATGAGAGTTGTATCCCCCCTCTGTCTGGTGGGAAGCAATTTATTAAAATTAAAGTATTTCTGGCAGGAAAACATCTTCATGAAAATGAGTTGAGTTGATGTAGATCAGGAACAGGGAACTTGTGGCCCTTCATGTGTTGCTGGACTACAATTCCTATCATCTCTATCCTTTGTCCTTGCTGGCCTGGGCTGATGGGAATCGAGTCCAACAGTATCTATAGGGTCACATATTGCCCATCCCTGCGTTACTAGGTTCTAGCATTATGAAAGGGGGAGGAAAACTTCTATCCACTTTCTCCACACCACACATAATTTTATACACCTCTGTCATGTCCACCATCACCCCTTACTCACCTTTTTTCTTAATTAAAAAGCCCCAAATGTTATAGCCTTTCCTCCTAGTGGAGTTGCATAACCTTTTCTGTGGCTCCTCCGTATTGTGGAATTCTCTCCCAAGAGAGGTTCGACTGGCTCCCTCTTTTTTTCTGCCAGCAAGCTAAGGCCTTCCTATTTAGACAGACCTTTGAAAGCTAGGTGCAGATGTTGATAACTGGTCTATCAGGACAACTGATATTTTAAAGCTGGTTCTAAACGTGCGTTATTGTATTTCAACTATTGTTTTTAACCAGTTTGTTTTTATTACTTTGTATTTTAAAACAATGCTTTTTAAATGTTGTAAGCCGCCTTGAATCCCAACTTGGAAGAAACGCACAATATAAACACATTAAATCACCACCATCTACCCTTTCATAAGCTATAAAAAGTGGCTCACAACATATAAAATGCAGAAAGATCAGTCTATAAATTATGCTGGAAGGCAGGAAAACGGAACTGCATTGGACCTTATTTTAGCAAACTCGCTACATTTGTAAGATGGTTTGCCTCTTTTAAAGTTTATTGAAAAAATGCACCAAGTAAAAACCCTAGAGGTAGAAAAAGCTCATTAGTGCCTAAGACATAGCAGGCACAAGTATGAACTGGTGTTTGCTGAAATCTAAACAGAAAGACAATCCTGTGACGTTATCAGTGACACAGTCCTTGTTGTTTCCCTCAAAAACTCAGAAGAGGGGAAAAGGGGGAGAGAAAACACGCTCGCAAAGCACTAGGAAAGCACGGCTCTATTTCTGGAGTTGGCAAAGACACCATCACTATGGTCTCCATAACAACAGCAAGATACAAACTTCCTTCCCGGTGGCTTCCCAGGACACAGGATAAAAAACACAAGATGCTTCAAAACAAAAGGCTTGCAAGAAATTAAGACCATTCAGCAAGGTAAACAACAGCACACAATACCCCAAAAGCCCTCAAACCTTCACTGCAGGGCCGTAGCAACTGAGGGAGTTATTACTCCCAAAAACTGATTTCTCAATCGTAAGTAGCGTAGTAAAAATAACAATAGTGATCTGAATTTTTCTTCTTCTTTTTTTAACTTCAAACTTCCAAAAGAATTTGGTGCTGATGCATCACTGTTAGAAGAGGAGGTTACCAGGAGGTGAGGTAAGAAGGACGAGTGCTTCCAAGGGTTTTGTTGAAAATATATTATGAAAACATTCCCTCCGCCAAAGTTCTCACTTTGCCAAGCTAAAGGTAGGAGTGTCTTTTATGACAGCTTTATAAAACCTTGGCGTCTTGTAACACACAGGGCCTGATCCAGAGAGCCTTCACACAACAGCCGGTGTGTGAGGAACTTCCCCTGCCAAGCATATGACTGGCACTGCTGACTCTCTCTCACTCCTTTACGTATATGTCACTTTATCATGCTTGAAGGGTGCGACTAAGAAGTAACACAAACACAAAACAGAGTCAAGGGCAGCGTAAGATTCACATCTTTCATTTTATTTCAATATTTCTGCACAGAAGAATTAACAAAACTCCAAACAAAAACTCCCCACATTTAAGTTCACTGTGGAACTAAACGGTGGTGGTGGTGCTTTTTTTAAAAAACAAAACAAAACCATAATAATTTTTGCTTCTGGGCTTATTTGTATTCCTCATTAAGTTTGGTTTTCACACTTATCTTCCCCTAGTACCTGTGGCTGGACAGCAGGCTCTAGAACAGAAATGAGGACCCTGTGGCCCTCCAGGTGTTGTTGGGCTCCAATCCCCAGCAGCCAACAGGACCAAGGGTGATGGGAGCTGTAGTCCAGCAATATCTGGAGAGCCACAGGCTCCCTGCTCATGATCTAAAGGAGACCTCTGTGAGGCTATTAAGCACAGACTGGAGCTCACTGCATTGAAAAGACACAGAGCATAAGCAGGTACCGAGTTGCAGGTTGTCAGTGTGAACAGACCCATATCAAGCTATATACTCTGTGTCCAAAAGTCATACCTCTCTATCCATTTCTCCTGCAGAAAAGGATACCCTTTTTAAAAATCCTCTTGAAATGAATGGCCTGAAGCTACTTCAGTTCCAGTTTACAATTCCCTCCTGCCTTGATATTCCCACCAGCGATAAGCACGTGTCACCTTCCTGAAATGAAACCTAATCCTCCTCTTTTTCTATGTAAGACTTGGTGCCCACACGGGACATCTGCCGAGCCAGGTAGCGGTCTCTTGCGGACATCACTGTCTCCTCGTTACTACGCTTCGCAAATTTGCTCTGGCTCTCTGGAGGTTTCTCTGCTTCCTCTGCTCCCACCCCTGAAGTCCTGTGCTTCAATTCTAACGATCTCTCAGAGTTGGGTGGGTTTTCTCCCCTACCATCACTTTCTGGAACCTGATGGCAATCTTTTGCCAAGGGCCCAGGGCTACTACTTTCCCTTTCTTGCTGCTGCTGCTGCTGCTGCTGCTGCTGCTGCTGCTTCTCCTCTTTGTGTTCCCGTGCCCCTTTGTCCCTTTCCCTATCCCTGTGCCGGTCTTTGTGCCTCTCTTTCTCTTGCTGTTCCCACTCAGCATACCTTTCCTCTCTGTCTCTCCATGTCTTCAGTTCTCTATCATAATCATCCCTCTCTTTCCTGTCTTTTCTCCTCTGTCTCTCATCCTGTTCTTCCCGGCTCCTATGATGGTGATGGTTCTCGTGGTCTTTGTGTCTTCTCTCACGTTCCTTTTCCCTGTGCTGCCCACTTTTTTCCTTCCTGCCCCCACCCTCTTCTTTCTCGGGATGACTTGAAGGCACCTTTTGTTGGCAGGTTCTCTCCTCGCTGGATGACCTTGAGTCCCTTCGGCTCCTGTGATGCCTGGAACTCTCCCCACTACGGTCAGAGTGGCCTTGCCTACTCTCCTTTTTATTGCCAGTTCCGCTGTTTGTGTGTGCTTTAGCACTGTTCTCCTCATCACTAGTATCCATTTCCAAGTCACTGTCTGCATCTGGGTTATCTTCTGCTTTTAGAGGAATGTGGGAACTTGTCCTCTCATCCAGGTTTTTGCTTATTTGTTTGGAGTCACAGGAATTCCCACTGGGTTCTTCTTCCTTTATCCTACATTTTTTTAAGACACAAAATAAAATTCACTCCCTACCAACTCAGAACAACCTAGCATCATATCTTATCCTCCAAAGCATATACCCACATTTCTAAGAAAAACATGTTTTTATGTTGTCAGAAATTTGTAGAAAACTGCAAGTTTACCGCATTTATTTCACAACAATAAATAGAAACTCCATGATCCTAGAGAGTATACCACCTCTGAACACCGGGCACTGGGGACAATAAATGGTGCTGGCCATTATTTTAATGCTGTGTTTGGGTGCTTCCAAAAAAAACTGGCTGGCTGCTATTTGAAACTAACAATGCATAATTGAAACATGTGGCATGCATGGATAAATATTCCTCTCCCAACCAGAATGTGTGTATCAAATGTTCAACAGCTGATTTGTGTTAAACAAGGTACCAACAGCATTCCTATTCATATTAATATGGGTTCCTTATCAGTTGTCCCTCACTACAGATTGCAGGTGGAATCAGACAAAACTCACTCTGGTGTGCACTCATTTTTCCTACTGGAAGTGATGGGCAGAACATGTAGCAGTCACTGCTGCCATCTGTAACGAATGGTTGGCAAAGCCTTGGGGCATAACAGGCACATGCTTTCAGGCAATATTTATCATCACCTATTTTTCTATCATTTATACCTGAACTTGTTTTGTTCACATCATGTGATCTCATCACATACTGGAGTAGGGCTCAGACCCAATGATTCATCAAACCATGTTGTAAGCTCTGATTGGCAAGCACTTTAACGCCCGTAAATATGACTCGGATTTTGGATTTTCTCCAAATTACCACAAATACGCTGTGAGCATTGATTAGTATTAATGAAACAAGAGCTGCAAGATTTTCCATTTACCAGAAAAGGAGAATACTACTGCTTTATAAAGGATGACTACACTATTACAAAATAGTCCTCTGTAGAGGGAAAATGAGATGACATAGTCTTTAGTGACAGATATACTCCAAATGCCCCAGTGACAGCATCTGTAACACTATGAGACATTCGTATTTTGCTAATCAGTACAGCCTTATCATGTTTCCATACATACATTCAAGAGATATTCCTCTTCTGCAAAGATTAACACAAGACAAAACAAGGTGGTAACATCTGAGAGTATAATTATAGCTATCAAACTGATAGGACCAGGGAAGTTACAATGTTTCAGTCTTGGGTAGTTAATAAGGAGGCTAACATTTAAGGATATAACCCACACTGTTTACTTCACTAAAATTACCTGTCCAAGCAATCAAATTCTTCACCCAGAAAAGCCAAATTCTGCCACATATACATCAACTGGGTAAAAGCTTATGTAATTCTAAGTCACTTTAAGACAATCTATGTAGTAAGCGATGAATAAATGCAAATAATAATGATGGTGATGATTTTGAACCTGCCTTTCAAATTAGGATTGGACTTTGGCTAAGGGAAGGTAAAGCCAGCCTGAGATCTGAAAGTCATTAGTGGCACTGCTGTTTCTATAGCTTGCTTGGGAAAGGACACATGCACACACAGAGAGACATTAAGAAACATGCTAAGGTGCCAGCCAGCATTTTATAGCTGGTTTTCTTCTAGAATGTATTACGGACTCTGCCTATGTCTGAACAAACTTCTCCCTTTGTTTAAAAAACACGTTAATTTCTTTTTTCGTAAAAAAAGAAAAGGCAACCACAGTTGCAAATATGAAACATTTAAAAACTAAAAGAGAGCTCCAAATGAACAATAAAAACCAGACGCAAATGGGAATAAGTATAGCATCATGCAATTAAAAATGTGTACAAAAACAGGAAGGAGACAGTCTTCCAGGTCTCCCTGGTAACATCCCAAAGCCACATTGCCACCCTGGTGAAAGAGAACAGTAGTTTAATTCCCCTCCATATGTTATTATTGAAGGATCACCTTGCAGGTCACAGGTGTCTTGGCTTGATGCCAATAAGCCGGCCTAGTCTGCTCCCCACTATAGTCACATCACATCATCTGTAAGGGAACCTTTCCTCATTCATCCAGAGAGAGGGGAGGCACCCACTTGACCTCCGACTGCCATCCCACCCAAGAGTGGAGCAAAAGTTCAGTCCCTTCATACTAACACAACTCTGGTTAGTATGAAACTCTCCATTCTTAGCTGAGGATTGCTAACTGGGACCAAACTCTGGCTCCATTAAGCTCAAAGCCATCAAGGAGATGCTGAAACTGAAACTGCCAGAGAAGCTGATTTTTCTGCATTTCAACCTTACCTGGCCTCCCGAAGGCTGCATTTGGGCATCTCCTCTTCCCCCACTGCCTGGTTTAGCAGGTGCCTGTAAAAGCCACTGAGATCCTTCTGCTTGGTCACATCCAGACATGCTAAAAAAAAAGGGAAGGAGGACATAAAATTAGGAATTATTATTATTTATCAATAGAGCAGCTATGAGAAAAAGCTTCATTGCAATTGCCCACATTGCCTGGGATATAATAATAATAATAATAATAATAATAATAATAATAATAATTACTATTATTATTAATTTATACCCCGCCCTTCCCAGCCAAAAACGGGGCTCAGGGCAGCTAACACTAATTAAAATCACAGCAACAACATAAAAACAATCAATTTAAAATACAGATTAAAATACAAATTTAAAAATTCAAAATTTAAAACTGCAGTCTCATTTTCAAATAGCCCACCAATAAAAGAATGAAGCATAACTATCGAACAGAAACCATCCCAAAGGCCAGGTGGAACAGCTCCGTCTTGCAGGCCCTGCAGAAAGATGCCAAATCCCGTAGGGCCCTGGTCTCTTGTGATAGATTGTTCCACCAAGTCGGTGCCAATACCGAAAAAGCCCTGGCCCTAGTTGAGACCAACCTAGCATCTTTGTTGCTCGGGACCTCCAAAATATTATTATTTGAGGACCTTAAGGTCCTACATGGGACATACCAGGAGAGGCGTATCTGGAACAAAGCAGGGGTCATACACAGTACTCAGATTATAGGGCAGTGATGGTGGGGAACAGCCCCCTTAGCTACTGTTTTTAGTTATTGAAGAGAGAATGATGTGGCTAAAACTGGGGATGTGGCAGGGATGGAGTTTGAGGGTCTCATCTAGTGCCACCTATCTCCCATCTCTTGTGGTTCCCTCTTCAAAGTGACATGAAGGAGGCATTTCAGAATAATCTAACTGCTGATCACTGGTATGCATACATGCAATCCAAAAAAAGAAACCCAATATGGCAACTCTTAAAAACCACACACACTTATTTGCTGTGAAAATGATATTGTGACAGTGCTGACAAACCCCTGAGTTTCCTTTAAGCAAATGTCTCTCCCCCCCCCCCCGAAGCTTACTTCACAAGCTGCACATTATCCCAAGCCAAAGGAACAGGGCCAGGAACAAAAGAGTTCCCATCTTGACACCTCCTCAAGGAGACAATGCGTAAAGGAACACAACCAAATCTGCCAGATGATCCCTGCTTAAAGGTCATTTAGGCTACTGTGAGTTCAGAGTCTTGACAATCTAGTTGCTAGCACCAATGAGCGCAATCTGTCAGCACCCTGGTCATCTTCCTCACCCTCAATTGCTGCCTCCTTCTTCTCTCTCTCCTCCTCCTCAGCTCTTTCTTGCAGTTTCTTCTTGTAGGCTGATGTTACAAAGGCTTCTTTGTCATCAAACACGCCTCCTTCCAGTTCACGTTCTTTCTGAATCTTCTTCTCCATTCTCTTTTCCTGCTCCTTCTTCCTTAGCTCAGCCGCCTTGAGAATATTTTGGATGTACTTGGGCTGCAAAGACAAACAGCAATGAAGCAATGGAAGACTGAGATTACCTGTGACAAATAAATTGAAGATGCTGAGAATATTGTGGGATACATTTTACAGAAGCTACTGCTGCCCCTCTGAGCTGCCATCAGTACCAAGGCAAAGTTATTGAGCAGAAGCCCACAAAATCTGCCTGGTATCAGCAGCCAGGTGAAATCTGTGCTTGCCACCAATCCTACTTGTGATCATACACTTAAACCCTGAGTTTAAAGCTAGGGGACTCTTCCCAGTCAAACTGAGCCTCATCCAACACTTCGCAAGTCAGCACTGGCTCTGGGAGAGTTCCCCAGGCTCTGGAGAAGGGTGAGGGAGAGCCGGGAAGCACATCTGTGGACCTGTGATCCTGAGAGATGAAGGTGATGTCAAACAAAAATGTGCAGGAAAGGGACAGTGTGATCCGAGTCTAAGTCTAGTGTATCTGTGAGAGTTGGGCTGAAATCTGACTGCAGAGGCTTGCAAAAGATAATTCTCCCTGAGCCCTCAGTTCTCCATTTTTGAAGCAGGAATAGGGGCCCATCCCACATGACTGTTGAAGGTAAACTTGAAAGAGGTGATGCAGTTTGTAAGAATAAAAAAGGGTCACTTGAAAATAGCAGCGCCAGCAGATCCCACTCCTGAATTTTCCATGTGCAGGAACTGCTAACCTTTGATTCACTCTGAACAAGGTCTTTCCCTTCCCCTCAGTGGCTCCACATCCCTCTTGGCCTCTTCCCACCCACAGCTGGAGGTCTTCACCGCCCCAAACATCCCTAGTGTAGAGAGGCAAAGACAGACATCATACTCATTGCCAGGTATGGACCTTTTTTTCCCCTTTCCCTGCAAGTGCGCTGGCATGACTTTCTGCCTTCTTTTGCTGTATGTCGTCGTAAATATTGTCATATTCATACACTGTGGAGTCTTCCGCCAGTGCCCTCTGGATCTCAAGCTTGGTCTTTAAAAGGAAGGAAAGAAAGGTTATGGTATTTTCATTAGAGTCTTCCAGGAAGCTAGTCCAACAATGTGTTATCTATAATTATCTCAGTTAAGACAGAAGCTACAAACAAGAGAATTTTATTAAAAACATTTAAGGCGCTAGTGCAGCCTTCCAGATGGTTATACAAGAGAAGTCTTCTCATCCTTGCTGCCAAGCTTCTGCTTCCAAAGACCTGTGCTGCTTATTCACCCCTCACTGCTCCATTCTGGAAATTTGTCCTAGAACCAAAATAATAGCCCCATTGTGTGGCCCTGTGTTTCTCTGACTGGAAATGCAGCACGTCACTATTTACCTGTGTTGAGGATGTGCTCTCTGACTTTGGGCCAGAAAAAAACATAAGACAGAGACAGACAGACAGACAGACAGCTCCTGGAATAGAAAGCTGCTACAATGGTAGTGTTAGCCCATCATGGCAAACTATGGTTTTACACCCCCCCCCCCAAAAAAACACAGAAGTTCCCACTTTGTTCCTCTCCTCTAGACAGCAACAGTAACAAACACTCTTGCCTGGCTTAGAGCTACATCCAAGGATCACAGTTTGTTTCATTCTAAAAAAACTCCACAACGTTACACTCCTATCAACAAACCACAACCTGCGGGATGCACAGAGATCGTGGTTTGTTGCTCCTGCTCACACTAGTGCATGAGCAAAATGAGAACCATCTTCATGGTCATTGTAACCCACTTTGATTGATTATATGGTTACAACACAGAAGTATGTGTTCATTTTTTTACACACACACACACACACACACACACACGGTCTATATCTCTATAACATTCCCCTCTTCCCAGTACCAAACCCAAGCGTGAGTCTAAGTTAACTCTACCACCTTGACTTGAAGCCCCAGGGAGCAACTGAGTAAGCCTTCCCTTCCCTACAGGAAACCAAGGGGCCATGCATGTTTCCACTAGGTGCAAACCACAGAGATGATATCTCACATACTCATCATAATCTGCAAAAGCATCTTCTGTGTTTATGTAACCCAAAGGCCAGTATTTCTATTACAGAAAAAATTATTGGCTCCATGTCTTTTCTCTCCATCACTATTTGGCCAAGTGTGGTGGAAATCTAAACAGAGGACAAGTTCCTTTTGTCTTTTCATAGTATTAAGACTTTCATTCTGAAACAAAAGTTACACAAGGAGTCAGTCAAGGAGTCCTATATTTGATGTCAGAGAAGGAATTTGCCTCTCCTGGTGGTTTTTACAGTGTGGATGCTAAATTAGTCTCCACGTTTAATGGTGCATTGTAAACTATGAGTAGATATATGGCAACCTGCTTCAAGGCTTGTAGCAGGGTTGTTTTTCTGTAACAACTTACATAGCCAAAATAAACCCAAGAAAAACAGAGTTGTATAAGAGCGGAACTGTTTATTACGCAAACAAAGTCATGGAAACTAAAAATTCAAGCTTTGATATAAATTATGTCATTGTTAATAAGGAAAGTGTTGCAGTTCGGGCTGGTCTGTAAAATTATGAGGATGAATCACATAAAATAATCCAATAATTTATTTATACATTACACTAATATAATTTTTTTAAAACTATTATGAAAAGAACAGCTGCCACTCTAATTTTTTTAACACTTGCTGCCAAAACTTGGTGAAATATACTGGTTGACAGCCCTATAGGAAAACCATTAGCCTTGTCAGGTACCAGTGTTAACTTCCTATTTCTAAACATTTGCACTGGTGTAAGACAGCCAGGTAAATAAGCCTACCAAAGTTGCTGGTCTGGATTTCTTTTATTTTCTACTGTTGGCTAAGAAGCTAGACTGCATTTCAATGCAGGCTGTAGAACACGCTCCTCTGCAACAAACATGAAACTGCGGTCTGTCAGCCTCTTGGCAGGCTAGTTTAAAAAAAAAAAGTGCTTTCTACCAAACAGATTTGTGGAGAGAAAAGTGTGATCTGTCTCTCCTCTACCAGATTGCTTACTTACCTGAATGGAATTACTGATTGCCTATGGCTACCAGGCAAGTTGTTACATTAAAGGCTTTACTAAAATCTTACTGGAGGGTTGGGGCGGAGACACTAACATTACATCAATGGATGAAAGTGGAAAGTCAGATTTTAAGATGGAGCATGCTGTCTTGGCCAGTGGCGTAGCTAGCTTCTGCGCTGCTGGGGGCGGCGGCAGCGCAGACGCACCCCCCTGGGGGAGGGTCACAACGCGTGCGTCGTGACGTCATCATGACGTCACGATGCACGTGTATGCAGAAAGGGGGAATTTCCCCCTTTCCGAGGCTTTTTTTCGGTGGGGGGTGGCCAGCTAGGAGGGGGTGACAAGCGTGACACCCCCCTCCTCGCTGGTCGGCCCCCCTCCGCCGAAAAAAAGCGGCGGAAAGGGCAAAAAGAAGCAGAGCAAGCGCTTGAATGCGCGTGTTCTGCTTCCTTTTCCCCGCCCCCCAGCGGTTTTTTTCGGCGGGGGGTGGTGGCCAGCGAGGAAGGGGAGACAGGTTTGACACCCCCCCTCGCTGGTCGGGCCCCCCCGCCGAAAAAAAGCGTCGGAAAGGGCAAAAAGAAGCGCTTGCTCTGCTTCAAGCGCTTGCTCTGCTTCCTTTCCCTGCCCCCCCCAGCGGTTTTTTTCGGCGGGGGCTGTGGTGGTCAGCGAGGAGGGGGTGACAAGTTTGACACACCCCCTCGCTGGTCGCCCCCCCCCCCGAAAAATAGCCGCTGGAAGGGGGGAAAGGCAACATGCCCCCCCCCCGTTCGGGTCCACCTGGTGGGGCGGGGTGGGAGGGGCCAGCCAAAGTGTCACCCCCCTCCCCTTGACCTGGGGGCGCCCCCCCCTGCGATGCCCCTGGTCTTGGCTATTGGCCTTACCCTGTTCTAGTTTAGGTGGTATATTCCTCAGGAGAGAGCATTCTCTCTTTCTACACATTTACAGGGCAAATTGCCATATACACTGATATCAGTATAACCACTACTATATATATATGTGTGTGTGTGTGTGTGTGTGTGTGTGTGGTGAGACCAGAAAGGAGTAAGATGTGTGTGTGTACACACATTGTCAACTTACTTGTTTCATTGCTTGCTTTTTCAAGGCTTCTCGTTGAAGGCTCTCACCCACAGAAGACTGTGAAGAAAAAAAAAATTTGCTAATTAAGTTACATATAAATACAGTGGTGCCCCGCTAGACGAATGCCTCGCTAGACGAATGCCTCGCTAGACGAACGGCATTCGCTAGCGGAAGGCTGCCCCGCAAGACGAAAAAGTCAATGGGGCTGCCTCGCAAGATGATTTTTTTTAAAGCGAAAACTGGCGGTTTGCATTGGTGCTTCGCAAGACGAAAAAATCGCTCTACGAAGACACTCGCAGAACAAATTATTTTCGTCTAGCGAGGCACCACTGTATGCTATTTTTGTTTTGTATAGCCCACAATAGTTTAAAAAATAAATAAGGTTGCAGTCCTAAGCACACTTTCCTGGGAGTATGCCCCCAGAGAGACTGACTTCCAGTATTCATATGACCATGTTGAAGGCCAGTACAAGTTTGCTACACTTTCAAAACAGTTTAAAAGCAAATACCGTATATTCCGGCGTATAAGACGACTGGGCGTACAAGACGACCCCCAACTTTTCCAGTTAAAATACAGAGTTTGAGATATACTCGACCACAGATTTTTCCACCCGGCGTATAAGACGACCCCCGACTTTTGAGAAGATTTTCCTGGATTAAAAAGTAGTCTTATACGCCAGAATATACTGTAAATATGGAAGGTCATCAGTAGAGAAACACTATCATCTGCATCCATAGAAAAGAAATTTCCAACAACTGAAATGCCAACTAATATCATTTTCTTTGTCCATAAAGTACTGTATTGAGAAGAGCTATGTGGTCAACATAGCAATTTGCTCACTGATGACATATTAAGTCCCAATGAAGGCGGTGGGATTTAAGAATAAACATGGTTATAATAATAATAATAATTTTATCACAGTGGTACCTCGGTTTTCAAGCGTCTTGAAAGCCGAATGTTTCTGTTTCCAAACGTCAAAAACCCCAAAGTAATTGCTTCTATTTTGAACATTTTTCAGATGTTGAACAACTTCTGCTGCATTTTATTCAGTTTTCTCAATTGACTTTGCCAACTGCCCTTTGTGCCTCAGTTGTTGAACGGTCTTCCGGAACAGCTTACGTTTGACAACCAAGGTACCACTGTATTTATATCCCACCCATCTGGCTAGGTTGGTCCAGGCACTCTTAGGATTAGGAACACAGAAAGCTACCTTATACTGTTTTAGTAAAATATTTATGTTCAAACTGTTGCTTTTCCCTTTGTTAAGCATCGAACTATATTACAGCTTATGATGCAGGTACATTACTATATTAGAAATTCTCAGCCTGTAAGCCTCGGATCGGGGCTGGCTGTGAGAGTTTGTGCCATAGACCTGGGCCAGATCTGAGCTGCAGCTGGAGAAGATGTTGCTCTTGCTGAGAGGCAGCAGCAGAAAGGCAAGGCAAGGCAAGACACAGGCTGGGCCCTTCATGTGGACTGTGGCAGATGCTGTAGGCATCATTTCATTTCGTTTTTAGTTTGTATACCATCTTTCTATCTTACAATACTCAAGGCGGTTTACAAGCTGCAGAAACAAATATTGTACATCTTAAAACAATCTAATGCAAATGTGGTAATAAAACAAAACTTTAAAATAAGCAACCTACATCAAAAAGTAACATTCAACAATTATTAGAACAGTATAAAATAATAATAACATATAAAAGTTAAACAGAAATCCACTCAACAGTTACAAAGTTCTAAACTATAATCAATAAAACAACGGCAAACCACAGTACATAAAATAATACAATAAAATTGAGAAGCAGAGACTGGAGGGTGGGGCAAGGCAGGTGGAAGGAGGCCTTGCCTGATGGAGTCTCTCCCCTCACCATATAGGGCTCCAACTCCATGGGGATGTGTTGGGCTGTTGTCAGAGCTCAGCTAGCACCCAACATCTCTAATTCAGTTATCTAAGCCTGCTCTGAAGATGTAAAGAGCAATTCAGTAATCACAAAGTGGTTACTTTGTAAGTAGGATACCACACCCACACACCCCTCCAAAGCACGATATGCGGGGAGAAGAACATCACACTAGAAAGCAGTGTATTAAGAACAGCAATGGAAACAGCCCTGCTAACTTAGTTCAGAATGCAGTTTCCTTATTCCCAATAAAGTGAAGCACACCAGATCTCTTCTTCACATTTCCTAATTCTACATACAGTAGATCTGCAACTCCCTGTGTTTGCTGAACAGATGTAACTACAAAGACCACTTGTTTATACAGCATTAGCAATCATATATTCCTTTCCCTCCACCAGGTGACAGGAGAACATGAAAAATATCTTTTTTAACATTTTGGCAGCTATCGTAGTTTTCCAATCCTGACATGACTCATACTGAACATCAGCTTTTCTTACAAGTGGAAGAACTTTTGTCACCAGCACTTCATAATACTAAAAAAAAGCAAATGGAAAACAAGCAGCAGGTAATTTTTTATTTTATTCTTATACATTGATGTCCAAGTGGGATGAAGTAAGGTGACTCACCATGACACACAGCAAATTCAAACTGACTCGAATATTAATTTCTCTTGCAGAAGTGCCATATGCCATTTTTCTTGTTTCTGACACAGAACTGAACTATCAACAATAAAGGTTCTCTAGGTTTCGAATTGCACTCATGTATGCTACTTTCCTACCTCCTTGAAGTACCAAGCAAATGTTTGAACAACTCTTTTATGCCAATGTACTGTGGTGCTGAAGCCAGGGCTGCTCACCTGAAGCTTCACATTACAGGAGGTTGCACTAAATGACCCTTGGGGTCCTTTCCAACTTTACGATTCTATGATAGGAGTTGCCATTGTATGCCCCTGTAAGAAGGCACCTAGAACCAAATACCAAGTGCTGTAAAAGAGGAGAGCTTTCGCTTCTGAACTCTGCAATGGCACCTGCCAGGCTGCTGCTGGAGGGAGAATACTAGACTAGATAGACCTTTGGTGTTCGTCCACACTTCCGCTTGTCCCACCACTTTCCCCCAGAAAAAACACACCCTCTACCACTGAATTGGAGCAAATGTTTATTAGGGTTTCTACACATGGACATTTGTTCCAATTCAGTGGTAAAGAATGAGTTTTCATGAGGAAAAGGGGAGGCAAGCAGAAAACCTGTTGAGAGAAGGGCCCCACTCATTTGCCATCTCACACCAGTCCCTTAATGTTTTGTTCTCTTAATGGCCCATCACACAGGCAATCACCTCATCAGGAAGCTAGTTATAGTACCACAGTAATATATGGAAATATCTAATATTCTGGATGTATAATTTTTAATGAAATAAATTATTTGTGACATTTACCGTCCACAACCACCCATGGTTCCCTTTTTACAATCCATTCTTGCTTTCTGCAGTAGTCAAACATGCATCTCTAGTGTTTACTAAATGTATCTGATGGGCTTCAGCTAGCCCACAAATGTTTATGACACACCAGAATCAATTTTCTGTTCCTTATAGCCTGACTTTAAACACTTGCTGGATGCAGTGACTAGAAGGGTCTGGCACTCTGAAAACAGTTTTGCTAATTTGTATTGGGGAAAGAAAAGCAGGGTGAAGCAGAAGGGAACAACACTGAAAAGTTGGAGACAACACTGTCACATGCTCAAAGTTCTAGTATTCCTATACTTAACCATACAAACAGACATGGTTCCTAGTTGTAAAAAAGACAGTACTGTATTAACAGAATATTTTATCCCCTCTATTGGTGGGGGGGGGGGGACCCTGTAAAATACATACAATTTGACAAGTATGAGACAGAAAATCTGGTTGTGGAAATGAAACTACTCTATGGAGTTTTATTTATATAGTGTTTTCATTTCTACAACCAGGTTTTGCGTCTCATACCTGCCATACTGTATGCATTTTACCGGATCAGCCTGAAGTGATATGGTCCACTCTGCCGCCTTCCAGCACCACCTTCATTGGCAGGTATAAATCAGACCCAAACAAGCTGGTAAAAGAGTTATTATCACAGGCCTAGACTGCAGGTGGAGACCACATTTTTTATGTTTCTTGTGCAAAACTCCATACAGGTCTGGGCTATTGTCTACTCTGATGGGCAGAGGCTGAGACCTTTCCTATCACCTGCTACCTGGTTCTTTTCTAACTAGAGATGTCAGGGATTGAACCTGAGACCTTCTGCATACCAAGTACATGCTCTACCACTAGGCTTGCCCTTACCCTCAGGACAGGCCATAGCTGCATTAATAAACCTGGCCACGGTCAGTCTATATGTCATTCTTTTATCATGAAGAAACAGGTTTGGGACTAGCTCAGCTGGACAGTGTATCAAGAGCGCTACACAGGAAGCCTAGATCAACTGACCTTTGGAAGACGCTGATTGCCCTATCCATGTCCGATTAAGAAACATTATTTACTGGCTCTGAAGGAAGGTTGGCCATGTATCTGGAAGATAATCTATGGCAAAGCTGATTCTGAGGAAAGGTCTCCAAAGGACCCCACCAGCATTTTGGAAAGAAGAGGGATAAGAAAATAAAAACACTCTATTCATGCATTAACTGGCTCAGAAAATATATCTTCAACCTGAGGGACTTAGCTAATTATACTTCAACTCAACATGACTGACATATTTTGTCCAACATTTTCATGAAATTGGTCTATTCTTCATGCATAAGTCATTTCTCTCCATCAAAATATTTAAAATTCACAATAGTTTTCCCCAGACCTGCCTGTAGGCGGTTAAGTGTCTGGAGATTATGCAAACAATAAAAGTAATATAGAGGCCTCCATTTCAGTACATAAAATTCTAAAGCGGTCCACCTGTCATTTGTTTGGACACCGCGCCAAGAAGTTTAAGGAAAACAGCGCCAGCACAAACACCTCTTCCAGAGCTTTATGGGTGACAATTTCCTGTTGTGCTGAGAGGATTGATAGATGGGAACTTCCTGTTCTTTTGTATTATTTCTACTTATCAACAGGTCGTTTATTAAAGAACCTTACGAAGTCAGCAATCTGGCATGGGATTTCTGTTTGCCCCCAGCCATGGTATACTTTGGAGACACAAAGCTTGAACTTATAATATAACATTTTCTGAAAGGGAAAACTCTCTTAACCCTGCACTAAAAACACCTAAAGGGAAAAGAACTGAAACAAAATGAGAACTGCAGAGTTCATTCCCCATATTGCAAATCTTTTGAATTTTTACTTTATTCTATCCATTTTCATTACTCCTCTTTTATTTCAATCCTTCTTTCATGCTTTTGTACACCTTCTCTTAGGATGCCAAATTGCTTTTTTCTTCTTGACACAGAGTACCCTTTTAAAATAAGATTTATAAAGTGCTCCAACAGCTTCACAAGCTCTCTTACCCCTGCCTATAAAGCAGCTAGAATGGATGAAGAGCATCACTCCCTCTTTATCTTGTGGATCAGATAAAGAAGATATTATATGGTTGTTCTGCTCCTGAAGTAATGAAGACTGCACATTTTTAAAAAGTATTTCAACTATTTATATATCGCTTATCACTGTAGTCTCAGCCAGAGTGGTTGGACCAAACAGACCATTTTGGATTCAACTGTCACATGAAACAGATTGGCAACACATCAAGGTGTGTGTTGGCTTCTGGATTAGAGTGAAGGAAATGAAGGTTCACAGAAATATTGGATATGCTGACCTCTCTTCCATTAAAGCTACACAGAGCAGCAGGCTTTAATAATTCTTGATCTTTCTTTTCTTTTTTAAGAGTTAAACTCTGTCTTAAATGGGTGGGTGAAACTCCACATATTGCTTTTATTACTAGTTAACAATATATTTAGCAACAGAAGCACAAGGTTTGTCACAAAATGTTCACAGCATTCTTTGTGAATGATAGCATCCAATGAGCTCCTTTTAACTTGTAGAACTATAAAACTGCAAACGGGACACTGTACCACCTTTTCTTGTTTGACTAAACAGGGTTTGAAGCAACAGATTCCTGACACCCATTGCCTTGTGCCACTGAGGCTGCAGAGAAGAGGAAGAGGGGTGCCCTGCTCCAGAGTTCTACAAAACCCCATTTTTCAACAACTTCAGCTGGCTAAAGGCCTTCTACTTCTTCAACATTTACCTCTTGCTGCACATTAAGATTGGAACTGCCTCTGTGACCACCTGAGTGATGTCCTGTCTCTAACTTCCATTGAAACTTTCCTCAGCGCTCACTTTTTCCATCTCTTTAAGTACACCCTGCCTACATTTCCTTCCCATTCCTCTTATTTCTTCTGTGCCAAATTTTAGTCTGGAAGCTCCTTGGGACAGGTATCTGCCCTCTTGTACTACGTAAATATATCTTTCAAATAATTCATACACTCCTTGATTATAAAAGAAAAGAAAACTCCATGGAGTTTACAGAAAGCAACAGACATGTTGATGGCACCAAATAAGTAATTTTTAAAACCCAGAACATTATTTTACCTCCTTTAAGCCTGATACAGCATTGGTCCTAAAACCAGTCCTGTTCTCCATGCATACTCATACACATTCACTTCGCTGTATAACTTGGAAATTATAAGAAAAAGATTAAACAACCTCTCAGTACAGCAAAGAAAATCTTAATGAAATATGCATAGTAACATTTTTTTAACGGAACAAAAGTTTTCTATCTAATATATGATCACCATGGCCAAGTCAGGTGTGCAGGTTTGCTGGCATGGATTTTATTAGAGTTCAGTTATAAATACACCATCTTCAGACACGCAAGGCGTAGTTTTTGCTGATATGGAAGCAGCCAGGAAATGAAACCCCTCCCAAACGCAGCTCCTTATCTCAGAAAGGCCTAAAATTATTACTAAACTAATAAAGTAATTTTGTTTTTTAAAAATGATCTTATTTTTTGGTTGATGATAAAGGCAGTCGCTGGATTTATTACCTACTTTGTGGGCTGTGAAATAACATGGGGAGTTCTGTAAGATGCTTCCCCCCATCACCCGCCATGCCAGATCAAAGGGACAATATAAAGAGGCTATCATCCTCCTCTATACACTCTATTTGCAGATGAGAGAACCTGTTTGGAAAAAAATCGTAATTTTTTTGTGAAAAGCCAATTGTCAACCACCCATTAAAACCAGTGATGACGCATATTTTTCTTCTCTTTAAATAGTACATTATACTAGAAGTTAGTAAATCATTGCCTATTTCTCATTAGTTAAGAGAAGATCAGGCGTGGGCAAGAGCAGAAATAGAGTGTACAGGGGGGAAGTTGGGGTCCTAAGTATACTCTGGAAGGGCACTGCATGTCAATAAGAAAACTCTAAACAATTTGTCTATTGGGCTTAATGTTATAAAGTTTTACAACTAAGAATATTGCCTGCTGGGTTTTTTTTCAGATCGGCATCATTAAAAGAGCTAGTGACTTCATTTATTTTTAAATGAAACTTGGAAATGCAGGGGAAAGGTCTGGGGTACCCCTGAGGGTCCCAAAGAAAAAGCTTGTTTCCTTTAACCCATTGTGTTGAACCAAAGGTGAACTGTTCCAGAAGCTTTGCTAAAAAACGCCATCTTGGTAGTCAAGATAACCCCACAATTAATTGAGTTGTTTTAGCAATGAGCACACTTGCTTTGATATAAGCTAATTGGCTTACTTTGATGCTATCCTTATCTGTGGGCTTGGGATGCTGGGCTAAGCCCAGAAAGGGGAACTGTCTGTAAGATTTGGGAATTTGCCACCTATGCCTTCATCTAGTGAAATGACGTATGCTGCTTTGTGTATATTTTATTTTATTTATTTATTTTATTTATTAGTATAAAGAACATATGCATGTATTATAATGCTAATTGCTATAAACCAATCAAAAGTTTAAATTATGGCACCTGTATCTTTAATATCTTTTTGTACAGTTTTTTTTTATTATATAATGTATTTAAAACAGATAAAACTTAAAAGATGAAAAACAAAACTATAAAATTGGCACACAGAATGAGTACAGTTGCACATGGGTTAAAATAACAAAGCCTAAGTAAAAACTATCATTGTTATCTGATTATCAAGTATCGTTCCAGATTTGCCAGGCTTGTGGCAAAGTTTGTTTTGAAAACGATGGCTCTGCTATATATGTCATAAAAGACTGCCAAATCATAAAAAGTGGCTGGATGTCCTAGTCCCTGTTGAAATTTCCAATTATACAAAGGGTGGCATAATGGGTCAGTGCATCTGGTGGTTAACCAGAAGGTTGGTTCAAACCCACTCAAGAATGGCTGTATGCAGGATTCCTGTATTGCAGGGGGTTGGACTAGATGACCCTCGGGTTCCATTCCAACTTACAATTCTATGATTCTATGTGTAATATTCTCAATTATAGGTGGGTGATACCAAGGGTTCAGTGGGGCTGTTTTCCATTGAAATTACTATTCCTGCTGCTAAGATCAAAGTATCTTTAACATACTGATAAGAACTCGGGTTGCGAAGCATCCTGAAAGCAGCAATACTGATCCTTCATCTATGAGAATTAAGCCTATTTATAGACTACGTAGTCCTTCCACACTGCTTGCAAATAATTTTCTCACAAAGAATAACAGAAACAGATACTTAAATGATGGTTCTATGGCATGCAGCACCCTCTACTGGAAAAACAATTTATACTGCAGGGGGTTATTTTAAAGTTAAATTATAAGGTAGGCCCATATCCCCTGTGTATACTGGGGTCACATTGTCAGATGAGACTTCTGAGCCAAACGCTTTCTCAGCTTCATCTGACAGAAGCTACTTGTAATTTGTGTTTATGGAACTCCATCCCAAGAGATACCTGAATAGCCCACTTTTTTAAAAGGCCTTTAAGGAGGTAGATAAATCCTTCCTCATTCAGAAAGAATTCAGCGGGCTGGCTAGGCTGTTCAACAGCATATAGCTATGCAGGTCTACCCAAAAGTAGTTCACAACTGACTTCAAATGGCATTACTCCCAGGATGCTTGGTAGAATACTAGGCTGATTTACTGATCTGCTGCTACAGTGGTTTTGAACCTGTATTTTAGTTGGTTTAAATAAATTTAAATTTAGTTTTAACTGGAATTTTTGAAAACAGCATTGGAAGCCTCCGTGTATATCTTGGACTTTGTCCTCTTACAAACATAATAAATGTAACAAAGAACAAAAAAAAAACTAACCTCATCATCTGAGTCATCCATAAACACTGCATGTTTGACAAAGGTTTTCTGCTGCGCTTTCTTGGGAAATATAAGTCCATATCTGTGGAGAGAAAAATGAATATTGAATATATGTCTGAAATGTAAAGAAACACAAAACAGCACTAGCTTTGCTGACAGCATGGAAAACAGGGCCCTGACTGACTGCAGCTACCAAAGCTGAGGCTGCTGAACAGACTCTTGGGCTGGAGAATTGTGGCTGTTGTTTATGTTAATTTTTAGTATCTTTATTTTTTAAATCTTATGAATTATATGGAAATTGTTCAATTTGGTCATGTACTTTTTATATGTTTTAATTATTGTTTATGATTACTTTTGTTATGTTTGTAATTATGTAAAACATGATGCCATTCAATTAAGGAAATTAGGCAAGGAGACATGGTGAGTATTCTTACTGCTTTTAGAAATCAAACCAAAATATGTTGGGCATTCATATTGGGTCAAGTAATCTGGATTCTTGTATCTGCTGCTAATAATTTATTTGCTTTCTCTTTACATTATTTTCATATTCTTATATTGGATTAATGTTTTAGCCACACTGAGGGTGCCACAAAAGGCTATAACCGTTTTTTAATAAAAAATACCCAAAAAAATAGATCAAAGTAATGAAGTGAATAAAACAATATTTTTGAAGGAAAAGGCATACAAGTGGGTCAGAAGCATCTCTGTTTTTAGAGAATCTGCAAGAGTTACAACAGGTGCCATTTGGGAAGAGGCATCATCTCCTCTGTGTTAGAGAAAGAAAGATGCTTCTTTTAAAACAGTGCCTGCCAATTGCAGTTTAAGTGCTTGCATCAAAAATAATAAAGTTGTGTCAATACTTTTAAGAACCGCCATTAATGGAGGAGGCAGCTTCTTTTTCCCAACTAGCAACAGTGTGACATAGTGGTTAAAGCAGGGGTCTCCACCCCCATCGTTTAGCCCGGACACTGAGATCCAGCGCCGAGGGCCTTCTGGCGGTTCCCTCACAGGGAACCAGGCAGAGGACCTTCTTGGTAGTGGCGCCCGCCCTGTGGAACACCCTCCCAGCAGAGGTCAAACTATCTGACATTCAGAAAATACCTGAAGGCAGCCGTTTAGGGAAGTTTTTAACCTGTGATATTTTAATGTATTTTAATATATGTTGGAGGCCGCCAGATGGGTGAGGTACAAGTAATAAATTATTATTATTATTATTATTATTATTATAGGCAACCTAAGGCCTGGGGGCTGAATGTGGCCCATTCGCCTTCTAAATTTGGCCCACAGACGGTCCGGGAATTAGCGTGTTTTTTACATGAGTAGAATGTGTCCTTTTATTTAAAATGCATCTCTGGGTTATTTGTGGGGCATAATATTTTTTTCATTTCCCCCCCAAAAATATAGTCTGGCCCCCCACAAGGTCTGAAGGACGGTGGACCGGCCCACGGCTGAAAAAGGTTGCTGACCCCTGGGTTAAAGTCACATTCCCAAACTTGACACACTACAGTATGTTGATGTTTTGGACTCTAACTCCCATCAGCTCAACCCATCACACCAGTACAATGGTGGGGGTGGAGGGCACCAGGTGGGGCAGGCATAGGCAACCTTCGGCTCTCCAGATGTTTTGGCCTACAACTCCCATGATCCCTAGCTAACAGGACCAGTGGTCAGGGATGATGGGAATTGTAGTCCGAAACATCTGGAGAGCCGAAGGTTGCCTATGCCTGACCTGGTGGGGGAAAGACAAGAGTTAAAAGTGCCAAGACTAGGCCTAGGGGAGACACAGTCAAATCTCCACTCCACCAGAGAAGCTCGCTGGGTGACCTTTGGCCAGTTGGGATTTAAATGGGAAGGCAGAATCACGTACACCACCTTGAGGTGGGGGAGAAAGGTAGGATATAAAAGCAATCAATCAATCAATCAATCAATCAATAACACAGTGCAACCCATGCTCCTGTAGGGTTGAGTCTTGGGGGCAGGGAGGAAAACACCTGCAGTGTGGCATAGCGGTCAGAGCAGCCTTTCTCAACCTTGGGTGCCTCAGTGTTGTTGGACTACAACTCCCGTCATTCCTAGCCAACGTGACTAGCAGTGGGGGATGATGGGAGCTGTAGTGCAAGGACATCAGGGTTATTTAGGGTCAGACCAACACCTGGCAGCGGCCATAGTTTGAATCCCGCACCAGGCCATTGCTGCTCAGCCTAACCTACCTCACAGGGGGAATAATTAATGTTCGCCACCTTGAGCAACTTGGGAGGGAAAGGTGCAACGGAAATGCAATAAATAACGAGAAATAATTAGGAGGGGAACCTTGTTCTTCTTCGTTTCCCCCAAATCCCCACTTCACCTCCAGGTCTCTGGATCAGACCCGCCTCGCCCTCCCCTCCTTCATATCGTGCTCCCCGAAAAATCGCCTTAGTCCCGCCTCCTCTCCCTCGGCCACCCCGAAATTACCTCAGCCCCACCTTCCGGCCCTACTTGCCTCCTCCTCGTGCCCCCCAGCCCCACCACCACCACCACGACGTCACTGCCGCCTTGGCCTCCTTCCCGGCAGCGGGTGCCCCCTCCTCGGAAAATAAAATAAAACCGCCTCAGTCCCTTGTCAAGTTTCGACGCACGCGGACGCAGGCCGGGGGGTTCTCCTCAACGCCGCCCCTGCCCCCAATTCCCACCCCAACCCCGCGGCTCCTTCCTTTCGGCTCCCTCTCCACCCCACCCCCCCAAACCCCCCGTCCGAGTTCCTCCTCAGCTCCGCGGCGCCCCCGCCTCCCCTCCCCCACACTCACTGCTTGCTCGGAGCCGCCATCTTGGCGACGCAGCGCGAGGGCGGGACAAGGGGGGGGGAGCGGGGGAGGGGCGGAGCGCCGCCGCCGCCGCCGCCGCGTTGCCCTTTCCCGCCTCTTTTTCTCCCCTCAGCTTCTCGCCTGGCAACTGCGGCTTCGACGCCGCCTCAGATTCTCTCCGCCAATGTTTGTTCCCACACACCCACCCAATTCCCCCAATTATTGTTGTTATTATCGCTTCAGGGTCTCTTTATCAATATAATTCTCCCCCCCCCCCCCGCTACCTTATTCATTCTTAATATTACCACCTCAGAACAGTGCTGGGTTTACTGTATAAGCTAAACAAGCTGTAGCTTAGGGGCCCCACTCTCTTGGGGTGCCCAAAAAAAGCTTAAAGGGGGGAAAACTGGATGTGCATTTCCAAAACATATCTAAGATAATAATAATTAAAAAAAAACTTACATACAGCAACCTTGTTTTGTGTTGTGTAGGCTCCTATTTGTTGTGTGCAAATGGCTTTAGATACCTGTTGGGTCCATAAACTACCATATAGCACATATTCAACACAAAAAACAGCGACAATTTGTTGTTGACCCAGGACAGCTGGACAATGGACATATAAAGGGCCCCATTCCCTTCGGTAGCTTAGGGCCTCATCAAACCTAAATCCGGCCATGCTTCAGAGTCTCTTGGTCATGGGCAATGTCACAGATCTGGGCATAGGCCGGGGTAGCCAGGATTTTTGTTGTGGGGGCGCAGGACTTTTATGGGGGGGGTAGAACCAACGTCATTGGTCTGTTAGTTAAGTACTGTATATATATCTTTTGTTTTACTTGATATAGTGGAGGCAGCTGCCCCCCTTGGCTATGCCCATGCTCTGATCAGTATTCCCCCCCCCCCCAGCTTTCTAAAAAAATTGTTATTACTAGCCCTTCTGGTTCTCTTCATTAATACTGTATTTTTTTTTCTTGTAAAAGGTAAAGGGCCCCTGGACGGTTAAGTCCAGTCAAAGGTGACTGGAGTTTCAGCGTTCGTCTTGCTTTCAGGCCGAGGGGGCCGGTGTTTGTCCACAGACAGCTTTCCAGGCCTTGCGGCCAGCAGGACTAAACCGCTTCTGGCACAAAGGGACACTGTGACAGAAACCCAGGGCCGGATTTGGGTTTGATGAGGCCCTAAGCTACTGAAGGTAATGGGGCCCTTTGTATGTCCAGCTGTCCTTTGTCAACAACAAATTGTCACTGTTTTTTGTGTTGAATAGATGCTATATATATGGTAATTTATGGACCTAATAGGTATCTAAAGCAATTTGCACATGTTGCCATGCAACCAGTCCATGCAGAATGTAGGCACCCTATATATAGAAAGGAGCAAACCAGTGATATTTTAGGGAGCAGGCTAGCAGGCAGGGCCCATTACTTACATCATAGGAGCCTACACAACACAAAACACTGTTGCTGTATGTAGGTTTTTAAAATTTGTTTTTTATCTTATATTTTGAAAATGTACATCCATTTTTTTCCCTTTAAATTTTTTGGGGGCCCCCAAGGGAGTGTGGCCCTAAGCTATAGCTTGTTTAGCTTATATGTAAATCTGGGACTGCGGAAGCCAGAGCACACAGAAACGCTGTTTACCTTCCCACCGCAGTGGTACCTGATTATCTACTTGCACTGGTGTGCTTTTGAACTGCTAGGTTGGCAGGAGCTGGGACAGAGCTACAGGAGCTCAGCCCGTCACAGGATTCGAACCGTCAACCTTCCGATTGGCAAGCCCAAGAGGCTCATGGGTTTAGACCACAGTGCCACCCTTGTCCCTGTAATATTGTATTTATTTTCCCCTCAGCTTCATTATTAATATTATTATTACTGGATTTTTCTTCATCAATATTTCTCTTTCCCTCAGCTTTGTTGTTGTTGTTTATTACCACCACTTCGGAATGCTCATCAATATCTTCCCCGACTTCATTGTCATTGCTTCAGATTGTCTTCGACATTATTTCTTCCCACTGGCAGCATCTTTATTCTTACTGCTTCAGATTCTCTTCAATATTTTCCCCCAACCAACTGTACTATTATTAGCATTATTACACCACTTCAGAATTTCTTAATCAATTTCTCTTTTCCTCAACTTCTTTATTATTGCCATGATTACTACCACCTTCAAATTCTCTTCACCAACATTCTTCCCCCACTTCTATATTAGTATGAGTATTACTAGGTCTTTTATCATGTCAAGCTTAAAATTCCCTAAAATTCTGCCCCCTCAGTTTAGTGAGGACATGGGGGCATGGACACACAGAGAACAAGGCACTCTGCACGTGCTCAGGCAGCTTTGCCCCAACATCATTTTAGAAAACATCTTTTTATTTGGAAGAATGAGCCCTCTGCAGGATCTTAATGGGGGCTTTGCCCCAAGGGAGTTCCTGTTGTTGTTACTATTGTTACCATTATGAAAAGCAGCCCTTTTGTCATGAGGAAAATATTTATGAACTAGGTTATTTATGAGAACATTTCTATACTGATCTCCAGAAAAGATATCGAAACGGTTTGCAAAAGCCATACATACCCTTCAGTGCAGACCCAGGCCATCAAGCCCAAGGACATGGAGATGGTTGCATTGGGATCTGCTTGTACTCTTGGTGACTGCCCTGAACATCACTTGTCAAAAGGGGACGGGGCATGGGTTTAACTCAGTGACTAATAAGTTAAAGTATTTTACATTTCTATTAGATCAGGACTCCTGTTTGGTGCATGTGCTTTTTGAGGGACTGAATACAGTGGTACATCTGGTTACGTACTTACTTAATTCATTCCGGAGGTCTGTTCTTAACCTGAAGCACCACTTTAGCTAATGGGACCTCTCGCTGCCGCTGCACATCCAGGGCACGATTTCTGTTCTTATCCTGAAGCAAAGTTCTTAACCTGAAGTGTTATTTATGGATTAGCGGAGTACAAGTACGGTATGTAACCTGAAGCGTATGTAACCCGAGGTACTACTGTAGTGTGAAAGATTACGTGTCATTGGGGGGCAGGGGAAAGTCTGTGTGTCTCTGTATGAACTTATTTTATAGTTATTTTATTAATATTGCTTCATAGCACTGCTTTTTTTTCTAGGGGTACTCAAGCATATGCAATATTGGCACATTTTGTTCTGGAAGAAAAGTTGTAATTGCAATATTTCATTTCTGTTTAGTTGCTGGTTTGCTAATAGTGTTTTGTAGATTGTAATTGTTTTACTGTTTATTTTCTAATTATATTTTATGAATTATGCTGTACTTGTGATGTTCAAATATATTATTGGGCAATATATATACAGTTGGGCAATACCTTTATTAGGATGAACCAAAATGTCCACAGGAGTGGCAAGCTTTCGGTTTTGCGAACACATTTTTGTTTCATCTGACAACAAAGATAATATGCTTCTTGCTTCAGAAATACTGCTTTTACCCTATGCAAATTTAACTCATAGAATAACTAGTTGATTGAAACATGAGTAATTGATTTTAAGATTTATGGTTCCCACACCTAATACACCTAAAACTCTGCCTAGTTTTTGACCCCACAGTGAGGTTTACAACAAAACAAGAACCTGAACTCAGGACCAACACTGTCTATGCCGGTATAAAAATTCATTTGTATGTGCATTAATGTGCCTTTCAAGAAGTCCATAGCCTCATCTGTCACTTAACCTTTAAAGATGCATCATGTAGACATATACAAACATCTCCAACCCTCTTTTTTATTAGAAAAAGCTATTTGTATTAGTGCAGAATTGCTAGTGAACAAATTCTGAGCTGACAAAGACCTTTTGGTATCAATATTTTGCTAAGGACACTGTTCCCAGGAACATCATTGCAAAGTGCTTCAAATGTCACCCCCTGGCCCCCTGCAGATATTCACTTGCTGTTGTTCAAGCATCAGATAATCAGAGGAATCATAAATTGTAATAACACTGTAATCAATTTATCAGGCAACGTTAAAAGCAACCTATAATCTCAAATTACAGAATATTAGGTAGATATGCCATTGTTTTTTGTCAGCTAAAGAACGGAGAGAAAAGTTTTAATTTCCCCAAATTTTATTAAAAAAAGATTCTGCTGAAAGATAAAATATTGCAAAGATGGAATCTTGCATCAGAACACTGAAAAGTGTTGTCATCTCAGGCTCTAGCCAATGAAAAAGCTCTTCGTTGCCTTAAAATGAGAGCGTAGGTGTGCTTCCCCTTGGGAACAAGTGAAACACAAACTGTCCCTTCATCATGTCAAGCTTAAAATGACTTCTAAAAAGCCACTTCAGAAAGAAGAGCTTTGCTAAATACACAATTTAATTTTGAAGCTCTTTTCTCCTTCTGCCTGCTGCTCTTTTTAATCATTTGTGAATTGTGTAAACTTGAAAGAGGTACAAGTTGTAATTTCCCTTCCCTCTAATCCCCCCCCCCTGCTGTCAGAATTAAATGGAAGTTGGGAGCAATCCACCTGGCCCCTGAAGGTCACTTTATTCCACCTATTGCATCAGAACATTTACCTCTGAACATTTTTAAGGCTCTTATTTAGCTTGACAAAGAAGTGTAATTTCACATCCAAAAGCACATGCACACATGGGGGTGTTTAAAAATTCTCTAAATGCTTTTTTTTAAATCACAAAACAAATTTAAACTACAGGAATGGCAAAAGTGTGGTTTGTGTTTGCTGAAATCTGAGATGACCTAAGCGACCGAGACAGGGTGGGAGTGATGAGAGCTGTAGATGATGTTGCCATGCTCTGACGATGCTGAAGTTTCTTTGCCAGCTCTATTAATGATAGGCAGGTGTTCACCCAGTTGTAGAGGTACTCCAATGCAGTCGAGCGAAACTTCCACACAGCTTTTCTGCCTGCACCTAATTGAAATTTTAAAAATCACAACATGCTAGTTGGCTTACATATTCCAGGTCTACCATTGCATGATTCAGCAAAGATGTCTGGTGTCTTGTGCTATCCCTTTGTGCAAATCTTCACTAAACTTAATCATGTTTCACTTGAATGATTTCCACTTTTGACTATGACCTCTTGCACTCCTTCCAGTTCTGCTCTGCAGGACGCTGTGGGAAGGAATGATTCCTAGGACTTGCTGGTGTATGCACAAAACCTTGTGTATGAACATTTAGATCCCATTTAGTGAGTTTCTCATCAACAACTACCTGGAATGGACATTACAGTGGATTGTTGAGTTGTTGGGGCTCGCATAGATTATTGTTGCACATTAAATCAGCTGCTAACGGCGGCATTATGCATTAAGGTCTGTATAGTTGGGACGCAGTCTCAAAAGGAGTTTTCCTTAAATGTGGTTAGAGTTTGCAAGCTATGCCCACTCCTAATTTACAGCTGCATCATGACTTGTGTCGGTATGCCCACCAGCAGGTGGAAAAGCCAGACTAGGAGAAAAACATGGCTTTGGTTCTTAAATGGAAAATATAGCGAATGTTTTCAGTCACATTTGAAGTTCAGAACAAAGTTAGCTGTATGAACAAAAGGTAGAATTAAATCTGAATCCAAAGCATAATTTTAAAGCGCATTTGAAGCACATCCAATCCCCTCAAAGAATTATGGGCTCTGTAGATTGTTAAGGGTTGCTGGGAACCCTGTGAGGGGTAAACTACGATACTCCGAATTCTTTGAGGGAGGAAATATGCTTCAAGTGTGCTTTGGAAATACAGTGTATATACCCAGCTCAATTGTAGCAGTGAAAGAGCAAGCCTTGAATACAGGGAGCCATGAATACGATATACAGTGGCTTTTGTGTGAACTAGGAATTAAGTTTTAAGTTTCCCTTTCTGTTCTGTGCAGCCTGCACAAAGTTTCCCTTCAGTTCTGTTTGCTACGGTACTCTGTTGTCCCAACTAGGCACAGCTAGCTTACAGAATTAACTGCTACAAGATGTGGTCACTACAGCCATTAACTTTGATAGTTTTCAAACTCATGGAAGATAAGACTACCATTGGAAACTAGCAGTGCTCTCTACTGTTATAAGGTTGCCATATGTCCGGAATTTCCTGGATATAGCTGCTTTTAAGCCCTCATAAACAGCATCCGGACAGAAAATGCTGAAATGTTTGGGAAAATCCAGACGTACCGCAGCCCATCTCGGCAGTGTTGATTATCGCAATTTTTTTGAGCTCAACAACTTTTGATGCTCACTTTTTGAAATAAGGCAACCCTATACTGAACAGTAGTGGGAGAGAACTATGATCCCCATGTCCTGTTTGTAGACTTCCTATAGGTGTCCTTTTGCCCAGTGTGGGATATAGGATGTTGGACTATATAGACCTTTGACTTCATCCAGCAGAGTTCTTATGCCAATCCCATCAGGCAGTTTCACAATTACGTAAAATATAATACACTTACCATGGAGGCAACTGTACAGAGTCTCTGGTCGAACCTCCACATAGGCAGCAGTTGGGTCAAAGTAGCAAATGTTTTCAATAAGTTCTCCATCAATTTTCTGTAGTGCAAGTAACAGAATTGTTAAAAGGTTTATAAGAAAAACATGAAGAGTGGCTGGTAAATCTGGGCTTCATGCTTTTTCAGGATTCTCACCTCTATGCAACAATTCCAGTCCTCAACCTCCTGCGTACCAGCCCACTGGGGGTACAGAATCAGCAGTACACACTTAAGTATTGTATGCACCAGGTGTGGTGGCTTTTCAAAGCACCTTATTTCACTGAAGGAAGAGAAAGGATCAAGATTCCAGATGCAATTCTGTAAATCCTGCAGCATGAATCGGTAGAAGAGGACTCCCCCACGCCTCCAGTCCCCCACATACTCTGCCTCTGGAATGACAAGCCAACATTAGAATAATTAGCCTTTAAGTAAAGGGTGCAGGGAGGGGTAGAATCATAGAGTTGGAAGAGACCCCAAGGGCCATCCAGTCCAACCCCCTGCCAAGCAGGAAACACCATCAAAGTATTCCTGACAGATGGCTGTCAAGCCTCTGCTTAAAGACCTCCAAAGAAGGAGACTCCACCACACTCCTTGGCAGCAAATTCCACTGTTGAAAGCTCTTACTGTCAGGAAGTTCTTCCTAATGTTTAGGTGGAATCTTCTTTCTTCTAGTTTGAATCCATTGCTCCGTGTCTGCTTCTCTGGAGCAGCAGAAAACAACATTTCACCCTCCTCTATATGACACCCTTTTATATATTTGAACATGGCTATCATATCACCCCTTAACCTTCTCTTCTCCAGGCTAAACATACCCAGCTCCCTAAGCCGTTCCTCATAAGGCATCATTTCCTCTGGACACGTTCCAGCTTGTCAGTATCCTTCTTGAGCTGCCCCCATCAATAAAAACTGAGGTTCTGCCCCCTGCAAACAAAAGGCCTGCCCCTCCTAACAAAAATCCTGGCTACGCCCACGTTTAAGGCTATAGAAACACTGGGAGCTGCTTTATACCAAGTTGGACCATTGGTATATTTAGCTCAGTGTTTTCTGCACTTACTGGCAACAGCTGTCCAGAGTTTCTCTCACACAGCCCTACCTGGAGATACTGTGGCCTTATATGACTTCAGACCATACCCTGGGAAACAAGGTGAAGCATCTTCAGAGCAAACTGCCAATCTACATAGATGCTCTGAGTACCCAGGGAACCATTCCGATTAGGAACTTTGAATCATTTTATGTTATTTTAAATTCTGCTTGGAATACATATGTAAGAAGAACACACTTGCACTGCCCACAGACTTGCTATTTTTAACTTGTTGGCTCACAATGGATACAGTACCCTGATGCAAAATTAAAACAGCTCTACAGTTGCACACTCTTGCTTTGAGATTGTAGAACATGTTTCAATGCTTGATTCCACTGAGCAGCTCCAGAATCTTTAGGTTCATTCCAGGAACCAACTGCTTCCAGTTTGTGGACTCAGTGGTAAAAGATGTAAAGAAAAAAAAAAAGCAACAATAGGGTCCTAAGCAAGTGCACAGTACATTTTCCTCACCATTAAGAAACAACAGCTTGTCTCTATTCATCTGAAATTAGCAAATAGGGCTTCCAGGTCTCAGAGGATGAAATTTTCTAGTAGCCCTACCTCTCTTTTTAGAAATTAACTAAAGCAGATTTTGTTACTGGTGGTGCCAGCCTCAAGTAGATCTATAACCTGGAAGTTTTATTCCAAGAATCCGAATCCTGCAGTTTCAACCAGCTATAAAATAATATATCCAAGTCTGTCCGGCTTCCTGTCCCTGCTCCCGTTTTCTCTGAATATGCTCTGGAGACCAGTGTAAACACCTTGAATCTTTTTGACTACCACCAGCACCAGTAGATTTTTTCTGCCATCTAAGGTGCACAATACCCAAGACGTAGAATGGATCTTTCTCTCCAGAATCCTCTTTCAGGATCTCACAAACGGCAGCCTGTATTGTCCTCAGCATCTTCTGCAGGTCTCTGTGCTCACAGGTTGGTAGCTTTTGGCGGCTTCCAAGGTTGACATCAAACACTGCAATGGCCTGGCCCATCTGATTCCTCACAGGAACTGCAATACGATGTTCTTCAAACACAAACTTGGTAACCACCACTGAACAGTCTATGCACTTGAACAGGTAATCTCTAAAACAAAAGGGATGACCAATGAGAATATCACAGACTCTACATCATTGTGCCTGCTCCTGCATCGTGATTGCTATAAAGCCATGAGGACATAAGAGCATTGCTGGATCAGGCCAAAGGCCCATGTAGTCCAACATCCTTTTCTCTCCGTGACCAGACAGATACCTGGGGAAGCCCACAAGCTGAACTTGAGTGTAACAGCCCACCTCCCCACTTGTGATTTCTGGAAGCTGGTATCTTGCCTCTGACACAAGGCAGAACGTAGCCACTGTGGCTAGTAGCCAAAGATAGCCTTATCCTCCATTAATTTGCCTAATCTTTTAAGTCATCAAAGTTAGTGGGCGTCATTACATCTCAAAGCAAATTCTTTCTTTTGTCTGTCCTAAATCTTAGAACCTTAAGCTTCATTTGATGCCCCCAGTGGTTTCTAGTATTATGAGAGGGATAAAAATCTCTCGCGTGTCACTTCCCCAACAAGCAGGTTCATTGGATGACCTGAGTGAGGTCCTGGACTTTGAGGGACAAAAACTTTCTGCACACCATGCATAATTTTATACACCTTTATCATGTCCCCTTTTCACTCACCTTTTTTCTAAATTAAAAAGTCTCAAATGTTGCAATCTTTGCTCATAGGGGAGTTGCTCCAACCCCTTTATCATTTTGGTTGCTGTTTTCTGAACATTTTTTGGATCTACAATATCCTTTGCTCCAGCCAACCTGCTGTTGTAGAAGCTTATTGACACAAATCTAAAGTCAATTTTGAGTATACAAAGCTTGTTCTATGGTACTTTCTGCCTTGCAATCTAGTCGGGATGGCAGATGAGCACTCTTGGGATGTGTTCATGCTCCTGTTTCTCTGAATCCAGTATGCTGTTTAGGGAAGTGGTGTACACACAGAGAGTTAGCCACAATACATATTGTTGGCATCAGTTTGTCTCAGGAGACAATGGAGGAGTGTGCTGTGACTGTAGAGACCGATATGGGAGAGACATGTTACAAGTTTAATGAAATACTTCATTTTGATGTGTTTTCCACCAAACCAGCTTCAATCCAAATTGGGGTGTGGGTGTGTGTGAGACATTGCTGTATGGTGATGTGTACACAGCTCTAGAGTCCCCACTGTAACTTCTTCTCCCACCATGGTACAATCTGCAGTGAGACTTGGCCACCTGCACTAGGGTACGAGATAAGAACAATTTCCTTTGTAGAATTTAACAAAAAGCAGGGGACTCCATGCAGACAACTCTTTGGCTAAGTTCAACCCCTTTGGAAAGCTGCATGAACAGATAAGCCTGTGGAGTTGGGGTTAAGAAAATTAAGAGTATTTGATAAGGACTGAAGTAACAACATGGTTTACTTTGGAAGATGAGTATGTTGCCTCTTGAGAAAGCCAGGCAAGTGTTCTTAGCTTCCAAACCACAACTCTAAAGGAAACTCTATTGAAGTCCATGCAACCCAACAGCAACCCCAAATACTATACAAATACAGGATGTGGAAACAAGTGCCATGAAATGAGCTGATTTTTGGCGCAGTAACCAGTGGGGTAGCCACGGACAAAGAAGCACATTTCCCTCAAACCAGTAATCAAATGGAGACAGAGCCCCATGTTCATACAGAGTTTCATCATTAATGTAACACATAATTAGGCCCTTTATATTGTAAATCATTTTGAGTTGCCATGGCAAAAAAGGACCAATACATTTAAAATAATGATGATAATAAAGCTCACCTGAATATGTTATCTCTTCTTCTGACCACAGGACCTGGAGGGAGATGGACCTCCGCCGGCTCGTTCATATCTGAAGTCATTACTTTACGCAAGGTATAGTCATGCATCTTGAAAAGAGAAAGTGCAAAGAGCTTGCCAGGTGGAAAACACCTCAAGAATAGATGTGTAAGTATTTTGGGAGGGGAGAAAGACTAAAAAATTATGAGGGACAATACAGATTTTTGGCCAGTGAATCATATGAAGCTAACTTTTGCCAGGTCAGACTGTTTGCTCACCTAGCCCAATACTGTGCACTCTGATTGGCAGCAGCTCCCCAGGGTCCCAAGCAGAAATGCCAGGGATGGAACCTGGAGCTTTCTGCATATATACAAATAGGGGTAAGGGAATCTGTCAATTTTGGTTTCTCTCAGTTTCTCGTTTTTCCCATCTTAAGTTCAGTTCTCTACATTTCCACATCAGCTTGCATAAAAAAAGTTTATGGAAATTCATCAGTATTTACTGTACTTTCCTGTGTATAAAACTAGGTTTTGTTACTTAAAAATTATGTGAAAAAGTATGGGTCATCATATACACGGGGCAATCTTCCCCTATTTTCTTAAATTGGAGTCCTAAAAACAGGGGGCATCTTATACACAAAAAAATACAAATTTATCCTAATACACATATTTTCTATGCAATTTTGCTTAATGTACACGTTTTTGCAAAGCATTTCCCCTAATATAATGCATTTGTGTATGCTATTTTTATTAATATAGACATTTTAATGTACAGTTTGCATATTCATCCTTGTAGAAGCCGCTTAGCTGGAAAGCTGCATTGCAAAATTCAGAGGAGTGAGAATTTCAAATGATGGCTGCTTTTTGGTTTTGCATTGTTTCAAAAAGTGCAAACTGGGTAGGTTTGTGTTTAAATGCTAACTGAATGCTAGTGTTTGAACAGAGCAGAACCAGATTTAGTTTGTTCATAAGAAAATGTTTTACTGGAACTGGGGTGGAAGAACAATAAACTGCCTCTCACAGAAGCCAGGTCCACAGGTTCTATTCTATTATGCTACAACACATGAGAATGAGAATGGCCAAAGGCTCACCACCTGCTAAGTTGTGAGAACATTTGGTAAGGGCCCTAAAATGCTGAGCCCTTATGCCAGCCTTGGCTACTGTCAATGAGGGGATTCTTTCAGCACAGCAGCTCAGCTTATCCCTGGATTTCAGGAAGATGAAATGATGTGGCTACTACAAGCCCAGAGGCTGGGCGTGATAGAAGTTGTAGTCTAGAATATCTGAAGGGCACCAGGTTGCTGCCAAAAGTGTGATACCATCTTGATATCAAAGGATGCTCCTTGCAAAGTAGGAATTTAATCTTCAGTCACTTGAAGAAGAGTTAAGTAATACATCAGCTCCACCTGCTGATAGCCTAAGGACTCACCACAGAAAACCTTTGCATCGACTCTACATTGGGGTTTTTGTGGTTTGTTTTTTTTTGGTTTTTTTTTTTGCACAAAGCCTTTGGTAAGACCATCAGACACAATGAAGATGTTTCTTTTCAAGACTTTTATTTAAAAGTTTTCAGGAGAAGTGCATATTGCCATGACTCCAAGCTGCATTTCATAATGCAAAGAGAACCAAAAACAGTAAAGATGAAGTTCCTCTTGTCAGGAACCTTGGAGTCTAGCAACAGATGGGAGTATAACCGATTTTGTTGTTTAGTCGTTTAGTCATGTCCAACTCTTCGTGACCCCATGGACCAGAGCACGCCAGGCAATCCTGTCTTCCACTGCCTCCCGCAGTTTGGTCAGACTCATGTTGGTAGCTTCGAGAACACTGTCCAACCATCTCGTCCTTTGTTGTCCCCTTCTCCTAGTGCCCTCAATCTTTCCCAGCATCAGAGTCTTTTCCAGCAAGTCTTCTCTTCTCATGAGATGGCCAAAGTATTGGAGCCTCAGCTTCAGGATCTGTCCTTCCAGGGAGCACTCGGGGGCTGATTTCCTTAAGAATGGATAGGTTTGATCTTCTTGCAGTCCATGGGACTCTCAAGTCTCCTCCAGCACCATAATTCAAAAGCATCAATTCTTAGGCAATCAGCCTTCTTTATGGTCCAGCTCTCACTTCCATACGTCAGTTAAACCCAACTCCAGGACTTCCGGCGAGGACGCCATTGCGGGCGGTCGTGGGTCGTTTCGGTAGCAAAACGACCCAGGCCAGCCCGGGGGTAGGAGCCCCGCTACCGCACAGCGGGGCTCCGCTAAACCGCGGGTCGAGCGTCCCGCGGCACGGGCTCTCCAGCGAGCCCACTATGGCGCTGAACCCTTCTCCCGTTCCCCTTGTAAAAGGGGAGTGGGAGTGAAGGGACAACAGCGCCGGGCTTTGGAGGCATGCCCCAACCGGGCTGGTGAAGCGGCGGCTGCCGCCGCACTGAGCGCGTCATTCTACCTGATCGGAGATAAAAAAAGAAGAATCACGGAGGCCGTGAGAGTAAGGTGTTAATTGGACTTTAAATTCCTGTTAATTGGCACTCCGGGAGGAACGTGAAAAAGGAAGCCCGTTCCTCCCTTTGTTGAAAGAAAAAAATAACACTGTTTCTAGCTGCTGCTGCAGTAGCGGATACAAAGTTTCTATGGAGCTTTTTGACAAGTGAGACTGGCTGAATCCCTTTTAGGGGAATTAAGTGGTTGGAAATATTTCTTCTTTGAACTTGTTGGATTATAATCTTTTCACCCTGACCCGGGGGAAAATGGCGGCTAAAATTTATGGTTAAAGATGGAAAAATACTGAAACTTGATACCCTCTGCCTACTTCTACCATGCTTGGTTTCGTTTTCAAACTGGCTTTAGACTCGGGACTGACTCATGAACAAAGGATTATTCTTTTGAAGTTAGAACTATTAAATCAGAAGTTAAATCTGTTGAAGCAGGATGTCGAGGAAAAGTTATATGCTACAGGAAAGACCCTTGAGAACTTTGTTAAACTGGAAGAAAATCTTGCTAAGGAACTTGAGGAAATCTTTGAGGAACAAAGTACAGTGAATATGCAACTCCGAGAAGATGGAAAATCTTGTTGGTGTGAGAGACCCAGGGTTGGACAATTTATATCCAATTTCTGGGGTGAGAGCCCAGGAATGATGGGAAAAAGATTTGTGAAACTACAACTAGAAGATTGCTGGAATTTTGAAACGGAGATGCTGGAAGACGATGATTTGTGTTCCCTGGAGTTCCTGGCAAGGATGTTTATGGACTGCGTCTGGACCTTTGGATTTAAAGAAAAAGAGGACATTTTGGACAATGATGTGGGAGAAAGATGGAGAAATGCTTGGGGGGCGATCCCGAGATGGAGAGAGAAACTGGTCAGAAGAGGGATAGGGTGAGAATATTTAAAATATAAATAGGATGGCTCACCATGGTACCCTGAAGTCAGCGTGTTAAGAGCTTAAGATTTTGAACTAGTGAAGAGATATATGAATTGTTTATTTAGCAGCAGTTTAAGTAAAATAAGATGTAAGATTGGAACTGAGAAGTAATAGGTTGTATTATGAAGTAAAAAATGAATATTAAGAAGTTTGTTTAGATATTTTGGATGATTTTAATTTTAGAGATGAGAAGTTATTAAAGTAAAATTAGAATTGGAACCAAAGGAGAGAAAACGGGGGAAGTCACCCGGTAAGATTCAAACAAGAATTTTTTTTTCTAAGTAAGGAAAAGAAATATTGGTGTTTTAGTGGTGGTTTATATTTGTTTTTCTATTTTGTTTTGATTGTTATATGTGTTGTATTATTTGTTTTGTTGTATTGTTGTATTGTTTGTTATTATGTGGAAAACCAATAAAATTCTTGTAAAAAATAAAAAATAAATAAACCCAACTCCACCCATGAGTTAAGAAACTGGTGCTGATGGTGTAATCTACATCCAGTGTGGCATCACAGTGACATACCCTGCATTTTTAAAAGCCACAGAATGATGAAATTTACTTTCTGATTTATGTTTTCTTGGTCTCTGTTCTCAGGAAGTCTACCACCTTGGATATTCTGTACGCTGAAGAGAAGACCCGGGGTGATAAACATGTGGAGACAGGGTGTGGAACAGACTTGGAAGGCCTCCCGTGCCTAATACAGCACTGTCATAGGCAGAAATTTAGCAGGTGAAGCTTTTTCCTAACGTGAAGATCAATGCCACAGGACCTGGGGTGGGTGTGGATTTTATCTGCTAAATGACTGCCTGTCAAGTAACTGTTAGAGGCACCAGAGCCCACCACAACCCTCTGGTGGTGTATGGGGGTAAGGTTGAGATTGTACCATTTGTTAGAAAAACGGTTCGGGAAGGGCTGTAACTTAGTGATAAAGCATCTGTTTCCCTGGAGAAGGTCCCAGTTATAATTTCTAGCATCTCCACATAGACCTGGAAGTGTCTCAAACCCTGGAGAGCTGCTGCCAGTCAGTGTAGTTAATGCTGAGATAGATGGACCAATGGTCTGACTCAGTATGAAGCAGCTCCCTATGTTCCTAAAAGAAAAAGACTGAAAAAAATATGAATAGAAAAGTCCCGCCCCCTTTTTGTGCTTTTCCTAAGTGTTGCACATACTTTATCCCAGTCCTCTTTGCAATTGCTAGCATATTACCCTGTCCTCGCCAGGCTCCATGAAGTACGTAGTGATGGTTTGAAGGTGTGACACACGGGTGAAGAGCCATCCCAGAGCTGTGATGAGGACCTGCATTATACTTTCCTTGGTGCGGATGTGGTGGTAGGCTATGCTGAATGTGTTTGCAATCCCCTAGAGGAAGAACACATGTTACAATTTGTTTGGAAACAATGTAAAACTTTAAAGCAGGAACTTTATCAAACTAAGCATATCAAAAGGGCTTTTGAAGCAGAGGACTCCTATAGGCAACGCCACTGCAATCACATACTTCAGTGGAATGAACAATGTTCACAGAATCCAGCCAGGCCCTCACGCAGTGACTGTGGCTGTCCCTTTAAAGCCCCTTGCAGCCTCCCTGCTGCCCTCACCTGATAGAAACGGATTTCGTGGGGCACAAAGATGGTTTTCTCGTTCTTGTCCTGGAGAGTGTCCAGACCAAGAACACCAAAAACTCTTCTTCGGATATCCTCGAGCGGCAGCACCAAGAAGGAGCCCTTCCTCTCTTCCCGGGGGCGATCCTGGTTCCAGAAGTGGATGTTTCCATGCAGATGAACTCTGGGGACATGGATTGGCTTGTCGTCTAGTGCTGCTGCAAAGCTAAGAGAAAAAAAGTGAGCAGAAAAGAGGAATAGGAGAAGCTTTCAGGAGTCAAGTGCCTAGGTAGAAAACATCATAGCAGCAGGCATGGAGAGGAACACTCCCAACATTCTCATCGCAGGAAAGAGCAATTTGTTAGGGGAAGTGGGTCTCAAGTCAGAAGAGGTCATAAGAAACCCATCACATTGCCCATGTAACAGAGCGTGAATTTACACCTTCATTTTGCTGCTGTGGAACTTAATTTCTCTTGCTTGAGTCCCTTGCTTAACCTCAAAACGAAAACGAGTCTTGTTTCTGTTTGTAGTTATTCTTCTTCTGGGAAGTTTACTCAGCATGGTTGAACTTGTCTACCTTGACCCCCCCCCCAGGTTGATTTCTTGTTTCTCTCCATTTCTTTCTTTTTTCCAGTCTTAAATTCAGTTCTCCACACTTCCACATCAGTTTGCAATTTTTTAAATATAAAAAGGCCTCATGAAAACTCACCTCCTAATATACACATGTTTGTATCCAATGTTGCCTAATATGTACAAGTTTGCAATCAATTTCCCCTAATACAGTGCATTGTGTATGTTACTTTTACTAATACATGCATTTTAATGCACACTTTACCATAGTATATACATGTTTTACACTTTCATTGCAAAATTCAGAGAAGTGCACATTTCAAACCATGGCTGCATTTCAGGTCTTGTGTTGCTTTGGAAACTCCAAACTAGGTAGGTTCACCTTTGAATGTGAACAGTTCCTGTCCCTAATGATGACTCATAATTGGCATTAAATAATTTTGCCCCACTTTATCATTTATGATTTTTGAGGGAGACTTGAGAGGGAGGAGTCTTTTTGCTCTCTGGTATCTTTTCTGTTCTCAAGAGGTGATGTTTTTGTATTCACAGTGGAAAGTGCAATAAGACACTTTCCTCTTGTCTACAGAGAGTTAATGCTGTTTCTGTTATGCAACCCTCTGTTCTGACAATAGGTGCTGTTATTTGTCTCTTAAAGAATTTGCGATTGTTTCCTAACTTTCAATTAGAGATCCTAAAATGCAGAACCAAAAACACATGCTATGCTAAACACATAAATATAATCACCCATACTGAATGTGCAGTCTTTCCCATACTTAAGCCTAATTTTATTTCAGAACCAAATGATCACCCGAGAAAAGGAAACAGCTTTGTGGGTGTTTTTCTTACCTGACTCCTTCCATATCCATGAAAAGTGATTGGTTTAGGACATATGGAGCGTCTTCCTCTGTGCATGCTACATAGTGTAGGAGAATATCTCCTCTCTCTGGGGAAACCAAGTTATATTCCAAAAGGGCAATATAAGCACTGATCTTCTTGGTGTCTCCATGGGCATCTGTGTCCTGCAGATGAAAGGCAGGTGCCTCAGCCAGTCATTTTTATACACATCCCACATGCTCCTAGCTAGCCCTCATTCACATGGAACTCATTCTGTTTCTCCCCAAGTCTGCATGCTTATTCATTTGAAACAATTTCATAGGCATGCAAGTCCCACTGCTTTCTGTGGGATTCATCATACAATTGCAGAGTTGGCAGGGATCCCGGGGGTCATCTAGTTCAGCCCCTGCACTACAGGAATCTCAACTGGATCATACATGACAGGTGGCCATCCAACCTGTGCTTAAAAACTTTATTGCCCTCCGCTGTTTGTGTTTTGTCTACATCCTTCTTAGAACGGCTGACGCCATAACTGGGCACAGAACTCCAGTTGTTTGAATATAACAATGTGTCTTCACTGCTAAGAAGAATCACAGGAGCATGAATCTGTCTCAGTACCTGAGTTTCCCCATACATAAGAATGCCATTGCTGGTTCTGACCAAGGTTTACCTAGCCCAGCACTCTGCCAGTATTTTGCCAGAAGTAGACTGCATCTCTTCATTTCTCTCCATCATTTGGTTATATAAGCCCAGTGTTAGCTATCAGGAACATGGAGGTGTAATTTTGCTACCATGGCTGATTTGGTAATTGATTCATCTGCCTTTCATCAATGCAGCTAATCTTCTTCCCTGAAATGGAAAACCCCAAAACACATTGGCCTTTCCATGTACGGAAAGACTGTGGCAGAAACACTAACCCGACAAAGAACCTTGAATAGGACATCATACACCGGTTTGATGGACCCTCCATTGGTCATGGCTGTGTTCTCGATCTTGAGCAGCCACTTCCTCCGCGCACTGCCTCGCAATCGCTCTGTGTGGGTTCGCTCCACTGCCATCATGAGAAACTCCACGATGTTATCCAGCAGTTCGTCTTCGTTGCCGGTGAGCTCAGAGACAACCAGCTCCATGTAGGTTTGGAAGTCTCTTTGGGATAACTTCACAATCCCACTAGGATGCCACTGGGGTATGGGGAGCTGCAGCTTGGCTATGCGGGTAGCGAAAAACAATGGCAGGATCAGGCAGGACCACAAGCAATCCCATATGCCCACCTTTCCCCTAGTCCATTCTTCACACCAGATGTCAAGAAGGAACAGGTCCAATAGTTTTTAACAGTAGGTAGGTGCTTGCTCTCCTTTGTTTTTTTGTTCGTTATGAAAAGTGCATACCCCACCCTTCAGCCATGTGGTCAGGATGATGATTGCAACAGTGGCAGCCTACATCTTGTGGCCATTGATCCTTCCCCCCAAACTTGGATAACACAGTGTGGTTATTTACTTCTTATTTTGAGGCTTTGAAAAATAGCTACAGATTTTAATATTCCTATTTTGACCGGGTTGTTGGGAACTACTTGATCCTTGAATTTAATCTTATAGAAATTGGGGGGGGGGATCTTAACTTCTCACGTTTCATGTTTTGAGAAGGAGCCATAATTCAGTGATAAGAGCATCCTCTTTTCACACAGAAGATCCTGGGTTTGGTCCACACATTCCCAGTTAAAGGACTTTAAGAAGCAAGGGTGAGGAAGACCTTTTTCTGCCTGGAACCTTGGAAAGCCTTTGTCAGTAGGAAATACTGAATGGTCTGACCCAGTAGCGGCTTGTTGTGTTCATCCGCAGATGACGTCTTGCTGCTAATCTACTTTTGCACACAAGAGGGAGCTCTTGTACAGTTTTTCCAAATTGATATTTTTCAAAGAAAAGTTCTCAATAGGAGGTGCAGAAAAAGAGACAATAAATAGAAAAATCTTATTATTCTCTCTTTTGGCTTACGCAGTTCTCTCTGGAAAATTGCCAGGCTTCCATTTTTTATTTCATGCACAAGTAAAAATTGTGGGGATCCCAGGAATGGAAAGAAAAGCTTCCAAGTGTTTGGTATATCAAGTGAACAGGTAATCAATACAGGAAAAAATAGAAATGTGAAATCTGTTGTTAATGGCATATGCTTGTGATCAATATGTATAATGAGGTTGAAGGGCAAGATGATGAATGGGGGACTTTTAGGAAAACAAAGTATTTGAGCAAGATAAAATCCTCTTCAAATATTCAAGGCCCAGTCACTTTTATGGACAATGAGAATTAAGGATCAGGGCAGCTATCCTGTTTCTGAGCCTCTTGGAGCAAAGGGCAGCTGGGTGACCCTGTCAATGCTGATATCATATGGCAGGCAACACATCTCTCAGCTTCAGGATTTGCCATAGTTGTTAGCTCACATCTAATTATCCCATTTAAGTTTTTTCTCACAATAAACTTTTCGACATTAATAGACCCAGGTTACTCTTGTTCATTAATTTCAGTGGGTCTATTCTGAGTAAAACTTAGCTGAATACCACCCTAAAACAAGCGTTATAAAATCTGTATATAAAAAAGAACAGGATCTATGTTAAATAACAACGAACACAATTTTTAAAACTGATCACAGCAGATGCTATTTATTGATTTGTTCTGATAATTTTGGGGGGAGGTTATATGAGAAAATGTCAAGCAATTTTTATCCTACACTTTCCAGTGCCTTTCCCCATCATTTTCCTAACTGCAAAGGCCTGGTTTTGTTTTATTTTCTGAAGCAGCTTCATTGTGCCAAGTTCCATATCCACTCTAATGCAACCTGAATTTGCCCATATGCGACTGAATCTTGTGTGGAAAGTAGTGACAGTCTGGAAGCAGCGTCACTCTTTTTATTTTCTGGGTAGATGGTGGAAAGCATGCTCTCCCCAGCAGATCTTAAAGGCTGTTCATTTGGGTGAAGGAGATGCTCCTCCATTGAGCCTTCAAGGAGCCACAAGGCTTTTTGCCGTTGCTGCTGCAACTGAGACGAAGGTTACAGCTGAACCAAGCTGAGTTGGCTCAGTAGCAAACTAAGGTAGCAGAAAGCCTTTCTCCTACCTTTGTTTAATGCCTCTTGCTCCATCCCTTCCTTAAAGGTGGACAGAACAGCATCCACTTCCTGCATGTCCAAGAACCCAGAGCATTCATTATCCCATTTCTCAAAGAGCGCAGCCAAGAGGAGCTGTTGCCGGACCAAGAAAGAATTCTGGTGGATCTGATAGAGACAGAAGGCAAAGAAAAAGGACCGCACATCACCAGTTGCAGCGGTTCATGGGCACAAGCTCAGCACATACACATAAATAACAAACTCATGAAACGTGGTGGTTGAAAAAGCTTGGAGATGGATTGGCGTGTGCTGAGCTCTGACAATATGTGGCTCATGGCAGTAAGGGGAATTTGTAGCTGGATTCCAGTCAGGGTCAGCCCCCCTGTGAGGTGTGGTGAGGCAGTTGCCTCAGGTGGCAGACAGGGAACAGTTGGCAGGGACTGGAGATCCGGTGCCTGAGAAATGTGTTGTGCCACTCGCCACCTCCTGCACTTGTTGCCCACTGCTGCTGCTGCTGCCACTAACTGTTTCTCTCTGACCTACTTTTTTCTCCCCTGGCACTTTCAGTGGAAGTGATAGAGGCCAGCTTTGGCAGGTGGAGGGGGTGGTGGGAGGGTGGCTTTGGCAAGTGGCTTCAGAGAGTGTGTGTCATTTTCTGCTTTCCCTCAAGAGGCAAAATGTCCTGGGACATGCCTGACTCCTACCCTCCCTAGCCATTCAGCCTGCCAGTTTGGGTTGATGAGAGTTGGACTACAACAACATCTGGAGGGCCACACAATCCCCACCAGTGGATTATGGGTTTGCATAAGGGTACTTGCAAAGAAACAAAGACCCTCCCCAGGCCCAGAGAAGCATCCCAGATCCATATAATAAGGACAATTGTCTTTTTCACTGCATGGATTTTAGCCAGACTCCACACAGGTGATTTGTGTCCTGCTTCATCAAACAATAACCCGAGAAAATATTTTGGGAAATGATATTGCTTCTTACTCTCTCCATCTGCCTGATCTTCTCTTTCTCGGTTTGTACGTAACCTTCCTTCACAAACTCCACAAGCCTCTTCACATTTGACAGAGTCGTTTCTTCACCAACAAAGGTCTCCATTAGCTGCACAAACTGTGGCGGGTTGAGGGACTCCTTGTCAAAGCTGCTTATGGTAGATGGGGGCCCACGGGCCTGGATTTCTATCATATTCATGCGCAGGTCTAGAAGCAAGGAGGGAAGGTTACATCCTGTGCAATACAAATTTGAAGCTGTGGGTCTTTTCAGGGCTCAACAAGTGAGAAATGAGTAAGCAGAAGAACCCCCGGTCCCTCCAGAATGTCCCCCCCCCCAGGTGTAAGCAGCAGTATGTCATTGGCCCAATAATAATGTATTAGTGGTGGGTTTATACTGGACCATCCGAACATTAGTCTGCTTTATTAGATGTTCTGTGATGCATCCCCAATGTTATAGCATCATCAAAATCTGGAGGGGTGCTCTCATGCCACAGTGTAAAAAATGCAAGGCAAAAAAACCACCAGACCGTTTGTGGAATAAAATGTTACAGGATCTCAGCAATAAGTTATGGGACATGCACTGATTGGAAATGAAGCAGTATGCCTACCCTGGAAATTCTGCAAGTTCAAACCATATCGAAAGCAGGATCACGTATGACAGTCTGGATGTCATCGTGAGCACAGATAATCATGAGTGCGCACTTGCTGCTCACGGCTCCCATTTTGACACCCACCACTTTCCACTAGTTACATGCATTTCTGTACAACTTACTTGACTGGAGAACAGCACTGCAAAATTTGGAGAAGTGTGAATTCCTAAGGTTGGCTGTGTTTCAGTTTGCGCATTGTTTCAGAAAGTGCAAGCATGGTAGGTTTGCCTTTAAATGTGAACCAAATCAGATTTCACCCCCATCCCTACTCACAAGCAAAGTCCTTTTGTCACAGAAATGGACTACAGGGGCATTCTTGTGAAGGAACTCCTGTGTAACCTGAACCAGATTTCTTTATGGTGCTCTAATAAAACATCACACCTGGAAACCTGGTGCTTTCGTTGTTCCAGTCCTCCCGGACTTCCTTGCCATAGTCGGTGTACACGAAGGACAGGTCAGCAGTCTGAAGGTCACCTGCAGGAAGGGGAGGCAACACAAAACGGGCTGCTAAAGAGGCTGAGCTTCGACAGCTACGTGCAGACTATAGAAACAGGATGTTCAATCACCTGACCATATCTTTCCATATATCTTCTGAGGTGCCTTTTCACATGTCTCGCTGTCTAGCCCACTGGGCAATGAGAGCAAATCTGAAACTAAGAGGAGAAAAAAAGAATGTTTGTGAATAGGCAAGGCTAGATGACCAAGATCATGCCCCAAAAGCAGAAGCTAGCCAGATTGCAGGACACTTCTAAATTGCGGGGGTGGGGGTGGGGGTGGGAAGTGGTCCGTGTTGGCACTTTTGTGCATTGCTCTGGGCAGATGTTAAGCTCATGTAAACTGTGGTTTACATTTGCACCTCACTGCCGTGATTTTTTTTCTGAGCTAAGAGGATGCAGCCAGATCTGTGGCATCTTAATTACTTCTCTCTTTAGGGTTTAAAATGAGTGTTTGGTTCAGCTTGTAGCAAACGTGCCCCTTTCATATCCTTCTGTCTCCACCTCCCATTTGAAAGTGTGAGCATCTCTGAGCTCCCAGCTCCAGCTTTCCTCATGTCCTGGGACTCTCCACACCTTTGCCCCCTACCCGGATCGAGTGCAGCCTGTCTTGTTTACCCTGAGGCTTGGTGAGCCCCATCAGGGTGGCATAGCAAGCCTTCTGTGATGACGTGGCAAGCCTGTTTAGGAGCAGCAGGCAAGGGCCATCCTGGCCAGCAGTGTTAACACTCTAGAAAGGGTAGAGAAGCCCTCAGGTGAGCCCAGCAGCGGCTCTTCCTTGACTGAGTAGCATGAGCCATGATCACTGAACTGGAAATGTTAAAGGAAATGATCATAAGTGATTCCTGCTATCAGAGACTGCAATCTGCCTCCTTCATGGTCCTGGTTTAATCATTATACAGTACTTGGCCCCTAGCTAGTGATTCCATGTTTCTTTTTCGCTTATAATATTTTGGAGCAAACAGGAGCCTTAAAGATGTTGTGATCTGCACTGGTGTGTGATGAAACACTTAATTTTTATATATGCATTTGTTTTAAACATTTATATGGGACACTCTGAACATACAGCACCAATTCCAGCATAACTGCACTGGCTACCAGTTAGTTTCCAGGCTCAAACTGAAGTGCTGGTTTTGACCTATAAAGCCTTATTGGGCTCAGGATCCCAATAGCTCCTAAACCACCTCTCCCCACGTGAACCGAGCCAGACCCTGCAATAATCAGCTGAGGAACTTCTCCTGCTTGTAGAACGCTCTCCCTAGGGAGGCTCATGAAACACTGTATTTACCTATTCTTAGGTGTCAGTCAAAAACATTCCTTTTTACTTGGGCTTTTGGCCCTTGCAATCATGTGAATGTCTGCCTTTTCTAATAAGTGGTGATCTGGAATATGTAGCTTAGAGATCTAAATCAGAGAAGCATACTCTGCAGCTGCTCATTTGTGCACAGAACACACACCGCCTTGAATTGATGTGACTCAAAAAGCATGGCTATGTGCATTAAAAAAAAGCTGTTTTCATTAACTACCTGTGGGCACTCTTGTTCAACAAAACATTCTGGTTGAACAAATCCAATTGATGAGCCACACCTTGAGTTAAGCATGCATAAACCAGCTCTGAGAACAGGCCAAAATGAAGCTCTGATCTGAGTGGTGGTTGTGGGGAGGTAAGGGGACCAAGCAGTGTTTAGTTTCTTTAAGGACTCACCCACACTTCCTTTTGTGCCACATTGATAGGCACAGGTCTGGGTCGCAGTGGTGTTTTTCGTTTGTGTGTGTCCTAGCACTTCCCCCAGGAAAACCCACAAATCGCAGCAAATGGCAATCAGGTTTTCCCTGGATTGCCATTTGCTCCAATTCAGTGGGAAAACACATGTTTTCACGGGGAAAGCTCTGGGACAAAAATATATATATGCTCAGACGTGGAACTAGAAAGCCCAGGCCTGTGACCAGAAAGCAGAGCAGAGGTCAGTGTGGATGAGCCCTAAGTGTCCCTCTTGCCTCCCCAGCCTGTTTCCATACAAATGCAAAAGCACATGAAAGGTGGTCATTATCAGAAACCATCACCTCGAATGTTCTTGGCATCTGAAGCCACCTCAGCTGATCCTAAAACAACTCAGAATGTATCCATTTAGCAGGAACACAACAAAGCCTTTGCCTGTGGGTGTGCAGTACACAGATGTTTGAGCTCCATACGGTAGATATGGTATAAGCGGACTTCCCAGTATGGTCTTCTCTGATAAGGTTTGGCTTAGCAAAACACGCTGTACCTGAAAGCTTCTGTCCTGGCCGTTTGCTTGGACCTGGCACACCTTCACTGCTCCTGTGCAGCTGCCCCCGACTGCCTGGCTCCTCCTGAGCTGCCGCTGCTTCTGCACTGCCAGGGCCCAGTTCTTCGTTCTGTGTCTGCTGTAGCCCAGATTGCATGTTAATGAAGGAAGCAGGAGCAGAGCTTCTGGGCTGTGGATCCCTGTCAGCCTCCTGGGTTTCCACAGGTAGCTCTGGTGCTGATGCCCGGGTGGTTACACGCACCACGTCTTCGCCAGCAGGTAAAACAGTTCCTTGGGCGGTTGACTCTGCAGCTGCTGTGGCTGCTGGACCTTGTTCCTCCTGAGCTGCTGCTTCGCCAGGTCCCGGCTCTACAGCTGGCATTTCTGCCTGATCCTGGAGGGCTGATGCTAGAACGACTTCACCCTCCTCTCCTGCGTGGCTGGCCTCTTGCTCTTGGTCAGCAGCTGCGGACCCCCCAGGGGCCTCACCGCCTTCAGGTGAAACCATCTCCATGTCAGACAGGATGTCTTTCAAGAGCAGCTTGAGGGCAATGGCTTCCTCAGATAATGCAAGTTCACCCGATGGGATGTTGAGGCTAGACTTCTCCGAAATCGGCTCATCTTCCATAATTCCCCAAAACTCAGCTACCTCTATATCGTCCAGTTCTATAATTGGCCCTAGGATAAAAAAGGGTGGTGCTGTGGATATACTCTGAAACTGGAAGCATGGTACGGGAATGGAGGATTAATAATAATATTAATAATAATAATAATAATAATAATTACTTGTTACCAAGGTCTCCAAGCAACTTGCACTTATAAACATAAACATACTATACCATTAAAATTTGCATAAAACATAGATATGATGAACCGACCCAGACCCTGCAATTGTCATATGAGGTCCTTCTTTGTGTGCCCCCTCCATGAGAGGTCTGGAGGGTGAAAATAGAAGAATGGGCCTTTTCTGTGGCAGGCAGTTCCCTGCTTGTGGAATGCTCTGCCCAAGGAGGCTCGCCTGGTGCCATCATTTTATCAGACACCAGGCAAAAAACTTTCCTCTATAACCAGGTCTTTGCCCTGTAATTAACAGCAGACTTACATTTCTTGGGGTCAAGGAATCCCTTCTTGTGCTGTGGGGAGCAGTTGTAGAAGAAGACCTCCAGTAAAGATAATATCCTCTGTCTGTCCAAGAGCCCCACCTAAGAAAGAGGAGCACAGACATACCTTTAAGCCTTGCCAGTTCCCACCGAGTTCTAGGCGGTTCATGTACTACAAAAACCACATTGGATGGCCTGTGAAATCAGAGTTGTTCCCAAATTGGGGGAGGGGGGGGTCCTTAATTTTACAGAAAGGGTGATGGAAAAGTAGATCACTGAAGTTGGAACGCAAGCCCTGAACTGCACAGGGGTTCAAGGGCAGGTAAGAATCTTATGGCAACAGAACACCCAACTTGAAACATTTGAAATATATATTTGAAAACCTATTTTAAATGCTGCTGCTGCTGCTACTACTAAAGTAATTCACACAACCCAAGTCACTAAACGTTTGCTCAAATCAAAGGAGCTTACAGCATCTCCAGAAATGCTAAGCAACAGGAAATCTACAAACACTGTAAAGGCTAAACTAGACCTGATGTTAAGTGTGTTACTTCACACCAGTTAAAAAACAACAACTCAAAAACAACAACAAAAACACCATTCAGTGGAAGATGCAGAAGAGTGCAATTTTTGTCAGGGCCATGGCAGGGGAGGAAAAGGTTAAAATATACCTCCCCTCACTGCATACAGCAGCCCTCACATAAACTGGACTCCCCCCCGGGCTTGCCAGTAGTTTGCAGTTGCTGTGATCTGAAGTGGTATTTTTAGCATTAGCCCACGATGGTGGTATCAGTAAGAATTCACTCTTGATCAGACCGAAGAATCATCGAATTGAGCACCTGATTTTCTAATGAGCTCACAAACAAGTCCTGGAGGGGACGGCTTTCTCTCCCCCCGCCCCTGCATCTAGTACCTTGAGATAGACTGCTTCTGAGCATGGAGGTTTATTCACTTAATATATTTAAACTCCACCTTTCTTCTGATGAGCTCATGGTGGCATAAGCAGTTCTCCCCCTCCGCTGTGAATCTGAGCCACTTTTTTCTCTCCAAGGGCTTCCACGCTCAGGCTCTGAATACACTCTGGGCATGTAGTTCTTATCTGAAACAGATTCCAGGCACCCCCTGGAAGCAGCCTGTCTCTTATCTCAGAGGGACAGGAAAATAATAATCAGCAGGCCTCACTGCCTTGTGGCAAGGAGCAGCACCAGGGAATCCTTCTCTCCCAGGGAGAGGGCAAAGAGATGACAAAGGCAGGAAAACTCTAGAGGAAACGGGGCAGAAAATGGAGGGGAAACACATGGTTAAAGGAAAGGAAAGCAGCCCCAAAGGAACGTGGCTTTTCGACTTTATAATGAGCTAATGCGTATTGCTATTTCACGGTTCCAGCTCTGCAGTCTCTTTCCCATTATAGCACAGCATGGTGGTTTACCAGGTGCAAATCTGAAAAACCAAAAATGAAAGATTCTTTTTCTTTCTTTCTTTCTTTCTTTCTTTCTTTCTCCCCACATTTTTCTCCAAGGAGCTCAAGGTAGCATACATGGCTCTACTCCTCCTCCTCCTCCTCATTTCATCCCCACAACAACCCTCTGAGGTAGGTGAGGTTGAGAGGCAATGACTGGCCCAAGGTCACCCTGTGAGCTTCATGGCTGAGTGGGGAGATTTGAACTCTAGTCTCCCAGGTCCTGGTCTGACACTCTAACCACTACACCATGCTGGCTGTTTGTGGCAAACAAATGCAAGTTAAAATCTGTGAGTTGGATGGCTGTGAGGCGCGGCAGCTGCCGAGCAATTTGGTTTTGTGTCACTTTCCACCTGTACTGACGAAGGGGAACAAATGGTTGGATTTGGCCGTTGAGAGCTGGCAATGGGCCCAAGATGGCTGGATGGTAGCCAGGCTCCTTACGAACAGCAAGTAGAAGTGGCAGCAGCACCTGGGGAAGGGGTTGAACTGATGGGAGGAAGCTGTCTTCCTTGCTTTAGTCCAGCCTTTGCCAACCTGGTGCCCTCCAAATGCTTTGGACTACAACTCCCATCAGACCCAGCTAGCTGCCTGCTATGGCTGTGACCTGGGGCTCTTGCATTAAGGACAGGGCATGTATGGTGTCGGAAGAAGGGATGGGGGTGGGGAGTAGAAATTTCTTCAGACTTCCTGAACTACTTCACAAACTGGAATACAAGCATCCTTTGAAATCCAGCCTTCGCTGAATGCAACAACCCAGTTCTCCAGCCGAACAATGCATATTCCCCACTAAAGGAAAAATGTTCACATGAAAAACGTTACGAGTGAGAACAATGTACAGAATGCATAGCGATAGGCAAAAATGCACCTGTTGGGTGGGATGCAAATAAATTTTAATGCAGACTTAAAAAAAAAAACTGATGTGGAAATGAGGAGAACTCAATTTAAGACAGGAAGATTGAGAAACCAAGAGAGTTTCTGTTCGTTTCATCCATCCCTAGAGAAAAGCTTGATTGTCAGATTGTGATCCTGGCAAATGGGTCAGTGGGATTCAAGGCAATTGAGTTGCTTGCCAGAGGCTCAAAGGTTTGAACTGGGAAGCTGAGACCAGAGGCAGATTTAGAGGAGTGTGACTGGTTTAGTTGCACTGGGAGGAGATCCTTGAGGGTGCCGCAGTAGGCGCCACAACTATGATGGTGAATGGAAGGCGAGAGGCGGGAGGGTGGCAAATTTTGGCGTTGTAAAGAGTGCCTCTGAAATTTGAGACCACCCTCCCAGGTCTGCCACTGCTGTGATCTAGCCTAGGAAGCTGGCTAGGACTGTGTGCATGTCCTCAGGCCTCAGAGTTCTTTTTTAGATACAACATGGAATAAGGAGTGTGAGCAGCATTGCCTTCTGTGATTGGCAGGCAGCATGGAGCCTTTGGATTGGCCAGCCCTAGAATAAAATATTGTACTAAGAACCTGGTCTGTGCCTAGTCCACAGAGCAGCACCTTCTGCACTCAAAACCTTTGTTGTTGTTCAGTCGTTCAGTCGTGTCCGACTCTTCGTGACCCCATGGACCAGAGCACGCCAGGCACGCCTATCCTTCACTGCCTCTCGCAGTTTGGCCAAACTCATGTTAGTAGCTTCAAGAACACTGTCCAACCATCTCATCCTCTGTCGTCCCCTTCTCCTTGTGCCCTCCATCTTTCCCAGCATCAGGGTTTTTTCTAGGGATTCTTCTCTTCTCATGAGGTGGCCAAAGTACTGGAGTCTCAACTTCAGGATCTGTCCTTCTAGTGAGTACTCAGGGCTGATTTCTTTGAGAATGGATAGGTTTGATCTTCTTGCAGTCCATGGGACTCTCAAGAGTCTCCTCCAGCACCATAATTCAAAAGCATCAATTCTACGGCGATCAGCCTTCTTTATGGTCCAGCTCTCACTTCCGTACATTACTACTGGGAAAACCATAGCTTTAACTATATGGACCTTTGTCGGCAAGGTGATGTCTTTGCTTTTTAAGATGCTGTCTAAACCTAGACTCAAATAAACTCAAAACCTAGACTCAAATAAACTCAAAACCTAGACTCAAATAAACTCAAAACCTAAACTCAAAACCTAGACTCAAATAAATTAACATTGGAGAATATAGGAAGCTGCCTTATACTGAGTCAGACCTTTGGTCTATGCAGCTCAGGAGTGTCCACGGTGACCAGCTGAAGCTCTCGCCAAGTCCTACCTGGAGATGCCAGGGATGGAAACTGGGACCTTTGACATGCAAAGGAGATTGCTCTACCTTCTCAGCTATGGCCCGTCCCCACCACCTCCTAGGTCTAGGTTTTGGTATAGCCACCTATTGTGCTAAGCCAGTCTGGACCAGTCATTTAATGCCGGGTCCCCAGTGTCATCCCAAAACAATCCAGGTTTAGAGCCTCAGGAATAGGGATGCATATAGACTGAAATCAAGAGCGAGGTGGAGGACCCCACTGGGTGCTGGGAAAGGGAGGCTTGCAACCAAGCCACTGGAAATTAGGAAAATGGGACCAACATGCATGCTGAGCGAGAGAGAATGGAGAAACAGATAATTCAGCAACCGCAGAGGTCTTTTCTATGGATTTCCTTTGCATTTTCTGCTTTCCCTTGAGGTCTAGGTACAGCAGGAACTGATTACAGCACCGGGAAGGAAACCAGGTCAAAGCCTAAGGAAATGCATTAAATTTACACTCTGTTTTTGGAAATGATCCAAGCCCACTTGCCTGCTTGCGATGCTCTCAAATATCGGCTAGCATTGTGGGTGCTTGTTTGTAAGGCTGGGAAAATATTTCGAATCCCCAATGTTACCCCCCCCTCCCCACCAGAAGCCAACCACAAAGGCCTTGCAGAAAGTGGAGGGGGTCGTTTCAATTTCCTGACAGCCCGTCCTGAACTTCCATGTTTCCCTGAGAGGCCTGTCACTATCCTAAGCATCCGGTGGCCCTGAGGCCAGATGACCCTCCATCACCATCCTGTCACTTGCTTGCCTTTTAGTTTGGGCAGGAGAGAGACTCTGAGCCACCCCTGGGTTGTGGACTGCCAACCGAGCCCCTGCTAGTCACAAAGAATGCCAGGCAAGGTGGGCTTTGCAGGTGACAGCACAGGTAAAGGCACAGCCTGGCGGGCTGATTAGGCCCCATGGGCTGCAAGTTCCCCACCACCGACCTATTCCAATAGACCAGAAACTGTTACTATTCAGAGCTGCGCTTGGGAAGTCCTAACTAGGAATAATGATGGCAGAGCTATAATCCTGCACACACCCTGCAGTTTCTCCACTAGGGTCTGGGGAGAAACTCTAACTCAAATTCACACTGCGCTGAGATCTGTGGTTGAAGGGCGGTATACAAATTTAATAAATAATAATAATAAAAACTTTTTAAAAACAATATGAGAAGTGAAACTCCACCAGCCTTCAATATCCACATGTATCCAAATTTTGCAATGCACTTCTCCAATGCATACAAAAAAATGCATGTATTAGAGAAATGTTGTATTAATATTAAAATATGAGTGAAAATAACAAATGCATTATATTAGGGGAAATTGCTTTGCAAAATGTGCATCAGTCAAAACTGCATTTCTGCATTTAGGGTTAGGGTCTGCATTTCTGTCTCTCGTCTGCCTCGAGAGAGAATGGAGTGCGCTTCCAGGGGTGAAAGTGAAACTGCTGCGTGACCTCCCCAGGGCGCAAGCCTGGGCGCTTTGTGCGGAGGTCCTGGGCTGCCCAGGCGAGAATCAGTGGAGCTACCTTTCCATGGTCGCAGTTGAAGAACAGTTGGAGAAACATCTGCCGCCAGATGTCGTGTCTGATTATGTTACGTGCATCGTTGGCACACTGTAGGAGGTGTTGCAGCAATTGCTGGAACATGTCGCTGTTGAAATTCTTGATGTAAGAATGGAGATACTGGAGAGGTGAGGGGGGAAAAGAAGGGGAGAAAACACACATTTTATTCCATTTTGCCATCACTCAGCATCACTCATTGTCTTGCTCATATGAAACTTAACGATGAAGTCACTTGCCCTTAATGACGAATCTGGATTATCCTTCCTCCTATTTGTATCCCATCCTTCCTCCAAGGAACTCGGGGTGATCTATATAGCTGAAAGCACTCTCTGTTTTAGCCTCACAACCACCCTGTGAGGTAGACTGGGCTCAGTGAGAACAGCTGCTCCTAAAGCTTCGCCCAGAAAGGCACAGACGTCCAAACAGAGCCAGGTGGAGCTCCAGGGGTAAAAACTCCTCCCCACAGCTCTCGTTTGTAAATGTAGAATCAAGACAGTGGAGAAGGCAGAGTCCCTGCAGAAGCAGCTGAGCAATGATGCTGCATAAATACACCTCATCACTAAAACATCCGAACCTTACAGCAAGAGATGGATCTGCAATTTAGGGAAATTACAAGCAAGCACTGGGAATGATTTCCACACAGCTGCCACCTATTTGTTTGCCTTCGGAAGCATTTTTGCCTCCTCGGAATTGAGGCCACAACTCGCACCAAGCACAAAACAGATCTCTTTTTCCTCCTGCTTAAGAGTAGCTTGAGTAGCAGATTGAAGCTGGCCGTTGCAGAGACGTTTATCCACCCCAATAGTTGGATTGGGCCCTTGTGCTTAACGTTCCCTGCTATATTTCCTCTTTGTGTTAAGTTACTTATCAGATTTTTATGTGACTTGCAATTTACAACCACAACAAAAATACATTTATTTATTGCATTTCTGTCCCACCTTTTCCTCTGAGGAGCTCAAGGTGGCATAAAGGGTTCTCCTCCTCCTCATTTAACCCTGCAAGGTAGGTTAGCCTGAGAGGTAGTGACGGGCCTTGTGAGGGATTCAAACTCTGTGGTCTCCCAGTTCCTCTCTAACCACTACAAAACACAGATTCTCTTAACGTGATTATTACAATCGTACAACTCACTTGTTCTTTAAAAATGTGAAAGCCAAAAGTAGCAAAACCTTCCCCTCCCCTCATATTCTGCATTTCTGTGCCACATAGAACAGGGGGGCTGCCCTTTGCTGCAGCCAGCACTGAAGTGGAGAACATCAGCCTCACGGCAGGCCAGAGAAATGAAATAAAGCAAATTTATAGATGATCCCTGAGGTAGTATTCTGCACAATCCTCTTCCAAAAAGAAATCTGGCAGCAAGTGGTTCCAGAGTTGATTGGAATCCTCATTATTATTTACCAAAGAAAGAAGATCAACAACAAGAAGAGAAAAAGGGAAGGAAGGAAGGAAGGAAGGAAGGAAGGAAGGAAGGAAGGAAAAGAAGAGGAAAGGATGAAATTCTGGAGACCACCTTCATTTGCCTCAATCCTCCTGACTTTGGGAAGAAGACTCTTGAGCCATGATTTATTTGAAGCTGAGGTCTCAGAGACACGTTTAACACTTCAAATTTATTGCCCCGTGAGATTTTAATGGGTAAAAAAATAAGAAGGCCGTTCAAGAAATGTGGTCTGCACAGTGTAAATAATAAAGGCTGTCAGCAGGAACCGCAATCTCCCGTCTTTGGGCTGAATTATGATGGCATTTTTATTTGTATTTTTAAAGCCTGCTGCTGTTGTGGCTGGATGGGGCGGTGTAAGCAAGAAGGCTTGGGTAACTAAGTTCTCCTTAGACTCACGGATGTAATCATGTACATTAATTTCAATGGGCCTACTCTGAGTATGACACGCAGCATCACAAACTATGACCTTGTTGTTTCTTTCGTTTAGTTTGATTCATCTTGGGCACTTTCATGTTTTTTGCTTGAATTGTTAGTGGCATTGTGCAGTCTTGGGGTAATGCTGAGATGTTTTGATGGGCCAGTTTGAAAAGTTTATTCCAGGTTTTTGTTCTGAACTGAATTGTTAGTTGACCGCAGGGGCGTAGCAAGGTAAATTGGTACCTGGGGGCAAAAAAAAAAAATGTCAACCCCCCCAAAGGCATGGGAAGGTCAGGTGGTCTTGTCAACCCCCCCATTGATTCCCCCCCCCCGCGCAAAAAATGTTTTACGTTATTTCATATTTTCTTACAAAGGAATAATAACAAGTAATAATAATAATAATAACTTTTATTTATATCCCACCCTCCCTGGCCAAAGTTGGGCTCAGGGTAGCTAACATCAGATACATAACATTGGTATAAAATCAAACAATAATTAAATTACCTCCTAAAAACATCTCAAAATCAAATTAAAGTCTAATTAGATGGCTTTCCACAGGGTTAGGGTTGGGAACAGTAAGTGTTCTCTGAACTGAAATTCCAGCCTTCATGACATAGGAAAACAGCCAAGTGAACAGCTATTTTGGTGGAGGAGGGTCAAGATATTAACCAATATACATGAAATTTCATATATAGCTATATAATCCCTAGTATAGTAAGATAAGACCTTCGGAGCAGGCATTTTTTAAAAAAATTGTTCCTTGATAATTTGTCACCCCCTTCATTATGGGAAACCGGTGCGGCCCGCCACCCTAGCCCCCACCTTGCTACGCCCCTGGTTGACCGTGTGGAATCAGCCTTGATCCATCTATCTCCAACGCCTCCTTTCTTCTCTGGAAAAGTCATCTGACTCTGCCTGGAGTGTGGCCTTCGGTCTTTACCTCGTTCTAGCTCAGGGGCTGAATGCCGCCCACTGTACCTCCTTTTCTGGCCTTTGGAACTTCCCCAGGCCACGCCTCCTTCGGGGCCACACCCCTTTCTTCAGGCCACACCCATCACCCCCCTCCTCTGCACCTTCCTCAAGGGCCTTGAGCTGTGATGAGGCATCTTGCTTGCTTGCCTGAACCGAAAAGGAGAGGCGCGTGTGCACAAACTTCTGTATTTGTGTGTGGCTGGAATGTAGCCTGCAGTAAAAAGTTGAGTGTCGCTTCTGTGTTGCCCATCCACTTTTGGCCTCTAGCATTTGGCCCCCAGGAGATTGCCTATAAGGCAATGTGGCCCTCAGGCTGAAAAAGGTTCCCCACCAAGGCTCTAGCCTACGGTCGAACAGGAAGGAATCCAGAATTCAAATGTGAACTGCAGAGACTGACGCCTGATGGATTGTGGTGACAGAAAAGGGGTTCGTTGCATGCCTGTTGTTGCTGATCCTTCTCCAAATTAGCTGCAGTCACTCTGAGGTTAAATATCTCATTGTGAGCTTAAAACAAGATTTGACAAATTACCTTTTTTTAAAAAAAAACGTTTCTCTGCTGAATGCTTAAAAGGGTGGCTTTCAAAAGCAGGGAGGTGAGTAAGGACATGTTGCCACTTGCTCTGAGTCTCCCTCCAGCTGCCTTATGCTCCATCCTCAATCTTAGTAAGGAAGCATGCCAACTGGCACCGCTAAGGCTGCTCATGGTTCTAGTCCATCGTCTTGCACTCATAGTTCTTTCAGTGTGACTGACTCCACAATACGATTCATTTCTGATAAAACACTGAGAACTTGGCAAACACACACACACACACAGAGAGAGAGAGAGAGAGAGAGAGAGAGAGTATTTATAGCTATATCTATAGCAATATCTCCAGACTGATCACCCTCAAGAGGCCTGCAGAGCCCTCAGGGATATACCAAGCCTCCTGCATGAATCAGCTAATAGAATTTCAAGAGCAATAACAGATGCGCTAGGAACGATGCTAATTGTGTGATAATGAGGGTGCCCATAGAAGACGGTCCCCTGAGTGCCACTAGTGGAAAATCTGAATTCACCAGAACTCTCACTACATTGCTAGACTTTCCCTCTCAACGTTTCCCCTGCTGATTCGCCCTGGAAGGAAGCCTTTGCTTTGGAATCGTTTTTTTCTTCTTGGTGGCTATTGTAGAGCATGGAGTAGGAGGCAGGATGGGGAGGGCTGGCAATCTGCTGGCGGTGGAAAGGAGATCCCTGGAATGTATAACCGATTGCTGTGTGTATTGGTGGAGGTGAACTCAGGCCCAAGAATGGGGCAACATTCAATATCTGACAGGTGGAGAGCTGCATGCCAAACTGTGTACCTTTGGGTGGCTGAGCTTCCATATACATATATATTGTTGTGAGCCTGTGGAGGGCTTAGGCTGTATGATGCCTATACCTCCCAATTCCTGGATCCAGCAAGGGTTAAAATCTAATGAAGGATCCCATCGTTGAATTGCCAGGCAAGGGCCATAATGGCCCCTAAGTATGGGTCATACTCATTAGTATAAGAAAAGAAGTTGCCCTTCAAGGAATGGCAAAGAGATATTTCAAATTTTATCTAGCAGGGGAAGAAGCGAATAATAAAACATAAATTACTAATAGATTCTAAAGATATAGGCGGCTTTTCCCTGCCAGGTTTAAGGATATATTATGAGGTGCCTTGTCTTTGCTGGCTTCGGGAATGGATAACATTACAAAATGCAGATATTTTAGACTTGGGGGGGTTATGATAATAGATTTGGTTGGCATGCGTATTTATGGTATGAAAAAGTTAAGGTACACAGAGGATTCCTGAACCATTTAATAAGAAAATCACTATATGTGGTATGGAAGAAATATAAGAATTTGTTAGGCCCAAAAGAAGTTGCTCTGTGCTAGGGGGCAAATGGGTACGCCCCCTCCCTCACTTGGCTGGAGTAAGAAGGACAATAGCCAGAAGGGCTCCAAGATAGCCAACTCCAGACCATCTTGGAGCCCCTAGCATTGTGGCCTCATTTGCAGGCAGTGGATTCGGGGCGTGGGGGGTGGCGGCAGTGGCAGTTATCTGATTTTCGGACATGGGGAAATCTAAAAATACAAGAGGTTGAATTTCTAGGGTCACCCTTGCAGGATGAACGGTTTCTTAGCAGCACAGTTATATGCTAAGGGAAGAATATGAGGCTCCCTGCCTTGGATTTGCTTCATAACATTAAGGTGGTGTTGGGCTGCCTGGGTGTCCTTTGCAGGGAAAATTGGCGGGCGGCAGGGAGAGTGGATCCTTCTTCCAGCCACCATCTGTGTTTTACCCTTGAAACTCAAGGTGTGTGTATATATAGGTTTCCCGATCTGTCTCCCATCCAGGCCCCGGCTCAAAAGAATATGTACTTTAACCCACTTCATATCTCCACCTGATTATCCATGGAAGGAGAAGCAGGAGGAGAGAAAAGCCCTGCTCAGGGACATTGCTCCTCCTCACCTCTGTGAACTGCTCTTCGTTCAGCTTCACAGCCAGGGACCCCACTGATTCCAGAGGCCTGGCATAGATTCCTGCGGAGGTGAAGCAGATGTGAGAGCAGGTGTTAAGCAGTGGAAGAACTGGACAGCATCCTGCGCCTCTCTGGCAAAGGGTTCAGTCTGCATCTTTTAACACTAGTGCAGTTCATTGTGGGTCGAGGGGCCACAGCTCATTTGCACCGGCTGGGTTTCTTCCCATGGAAACCAACGTATTACAAATTTACACCAGCATGAGGGCTTTTGATACCCTATATTTGATTTAAACCACAGGGATGGGGAACATGGGGCGGAGTGGAAGCTCTGTGAAAGGAAGCCCCACTGCCTGGAACTGTGGGAGGCTCCTCCCCCTCTGAGTCATTTGCATAGCCCTGCCTCTGAAGCAAATGGACCCCGCCCCTGGATGAAGATGAATTATATAGCAGGCAAGTGGAACTTACTTCTGCCCAAGGGGTGCATTTCCTCATGGGCAGCCTTCTAGGGGCCGCAGAGTGGGCAAGCCAGAGGCAAAAGGGGACAGAGCAACAGCTGGGACTCTACAGTGGGCCACATAAAGTTAGATGTTTCTGCATACACGTAAACAAACACCCATCTCTCCAATGTCAAAGAACACATTCTGGCCAGGCAAAAGCCCTTAAGGAGGCTAGTGATAGGCATGGCCTGGAGAGAGTCCCAAGGGCCACATCGAGAGGCCTGGAGGGCCACATTCCACTTCCAGGCCAGAGGTTCCCCATCAAAGGATCACTGCATCAATGGCCCTGTTTGGTGGGTGACTTTCTCCGCTACGTGACATAGACCTTGGCTTAGCTTGGTTTGCCCAGCACACGGGCCAGAAAAAGGGACTGCCATTGGCCAACTGGTACTGTAGGATGATGCCAAATCCTGCTATCAGTTTTTTTGTTTGTTTAGCTTTCTATGCCATCCTTCATCCAAAGATCACAGGGCGGTTTACAATTTATAAAACCACAAAATATTAAAGTGCCATTTTTTCTGTTTAGAAAACAGGTGGCAGCTGGAGGAAATTGGCACAACCCTGCCCTGATGGGTTTGTGTTCTTTCAGTAAGAAAACAGGCTTGGTCTAATATGTAACCTGGTCTGCCACTGCAAGCAGTCTTGGAAGGAAAAAGCAACAGCCCATTGCACAGCTTGCTTTCCAAAGAGCAGCACCAAAGAGCAGCACCCGTATTTGGAAAACAAAGTTTACTATATACAGTCAGGTTGCAATTCTGAATTTGGAATAACCCCTATTTATCCCAGAGACTTCCAAGTGCTGGGTTGTCTATAAGGATGGATGTATCTATCGTTTTCAGTTTCTCTCAGCTTCTCGTTTTTTCAATCTTAAATTCAGTTCTCCACATTTTTGCATCAGTTTGTGATTTTTTTTAAGTCCTCACGAAAACAAGTCAGCATCTTAGAACAGTTTCCTCTAATAAAATGCATTTTTATATGTTATTTTCCACTAACACATTGCTTTTTTATGCACAAACAGACCCCTTATACACATTATTGATTGGAGAACTGCACCACAAAACTCATTGCAATGTGAATTTCAGAGGATAGCTCTCTTGCTGTTTGAGTATTGCTCTGGAATGCACAAATTAGGTAGGCCTGTATCAAAATCTGATCCAAACAAATCCCTAGTTGCCAGATCTTCAAGCCGCGTTTTAGGGTGGGCAGAAGATAAGGGTGAAGGACGGGGCAAGTCTAGAGAGCATTTCTCTGGGAGGGAGGGAGAGAGAAATGTTATGTACCACCAGGGGGACTTCCATCACAGGGTCAGAGAGAAGACTAACCAGAGAACACCCAGTGGACTTCATTTACTGCTGGCTCCTGAAGACATTCACGGGCAGTAAATTATTTTCATGACCCCATAAAGAATAGCTTTACGCTCGCTCAGTGCGTTGGGCTCTGCTAAATGGATGGCTCCAGGAAGCAAAGAGCAGCTGGTCACCTGAAGAAGAAGCATCTCGCTAAAGGGCAGGCAACATATGACCCACAGGCTGCATGCCTCGCAAGTCCATTTTTACAAATCAGCTTCGGGAAGACTGGCAGTGGCCCTGGTCTCCCCTCTCTCCTGCCCACTTTCAGCCTTCTCCTAAAAAGATATGACTGGTCGTACTAAGTGAGCAACAGATACGACTGGCTGGACCCTGAGCAGTGGTGGCTGGATACTGATGAGAGGGCAGCAGAAGAAGAGGGGTGGGAGACTGACTTGGCAGATGGGATCAGTGATCTGGGTGAGCCTGTAACAGCTGGGAAATGAGAGTTGCAGGCAGGAGAAGGTGAAGGATTGGAGAGTGAGGAACAGGTGCAGGAGGAAGGAGAGATGGGTCAGGCTGGTAGAGAGTCAAGGGCTTCCATACCTCTTCTTCCTGCCCACACCTCTCCTGCTTCACTGTCTCCCAGGACCAGAAGAGGACTGAAGAGGGAGGAGCAGAAGCAGGTTACACACAGGCATAGTCTTCACCTGCTTGTGCAAAGCACGGGTGGGGAAAATGCTTAAGCCGAGATCGGGGCCTCTCTGTTGCAGCAGCTGCCTCATCTGGTGCACCTCTAGGAGTAGCTCAGAGACACAGGAGTGATGGATCTGCCTTTTCCTAACTTGTATGTGTACATTTGACAATAAAGAGTTAATTCCTCACTCTGGACATTCCTTGCCTGGAAGCATTGTGATAGCTTCAATGTCTCAGCCGTCATGGCTAAACTACATGTTATATTGGGAGTTCTGGGATTTTCACTTTCAGAAAGCAGCTGTGGGCATGATATGGATCAGAATCTATAGGATGTGGAGAAACAGAACCCTTTGCCCCCGCATAGGAAGCTGCCTTATACACAAAGTCAGACCACTGAGACGTCCAGCTGGGTATAATCTATACCAGGCACGGCCAAACTTGGCCCTCCAGATGTTTTGGGACTACAACTCCCATCATCCCTAGCTAACAGGACCCAGTGGTCAGGGATGATGGGAACTGTAGTCCCAAAACATCTGGAGGGCCAAGTTTGGCCATGCCTGATCTATACCGACAGGCAGGGGCACTCCAGGGATCCAGGCAGGATTGAATCTGGGACCTTCTACATGCCAAGCAGGTGCCCTGCCACTGAGCTACTGCCCTTATCTGAATCCTACGACTTAATCCCCTTCTGTCTGATGTGACTATTAGCCCAAGGGGAAAATATAGATACCATGGGCCTGCGGCTGTGTGGTGGTTGTAGGTCAGGACCACAGCATGGAGGGAAAGGGTTGGGGCTTCCTCATCCTGAGCCTTGACGCCAGGGAATCCTCCACTTTTCAAAGAGCAAAATAACACTTTTCAAAGAGCTCCAGCGTAACAGACGGATTGTGTCTGAGAACCAGAACTATATACAGTCGCTGCTGCCTGGGGGATCTCTCCCAGATCCTGCAGAAGCTGGCCTTCACCCTGCAACTTACCGCCCACTTTCCCTTCTGCAAGGCCAACCCCTCTAAGCTTTGCTCTCTGCAGTGCAGGATCGCAGCCTGGCTGGAAGAGGACCCTTCAGCCTTTTCCAACCTGGTGTCCTCCAGATCTTTCAGGCTACAGCTCCCCTGAACCCTGACCACTGGTCATGCTGCCTGGGAATCATGGAATTTGTGATCCCAAACATCTAGAGGGCACCAGGTTGAGGAACACTGGTGTAAGGCTGAACAGGGTTGGGAGACTACTAGGGAGAAGCACCTGCCTTTGCATCACAGCTCTTTGGCTACTTGTGATGCATCTGAAGGTACCGCAGAGATACAGAGATGGAAGGAGCCTTTGCTGATGGAGACTCCCAAATGTTCCTGAGGGCTCTGCATACATCGTTTCCTCATGCACACACACACGCCCCCAGCAATCAGGAACACCCCTCCTTGACTGGAGTTATTTGGATCAGAGCTTGTGGAACCGAGGGAAGGTGGCTGTGGCATTACCTGTCCCATCGTCACTGAGTTCTGAAGAGACAGACTCCATGAATGACTTCAAGGCACTTTGGATCTGCAAGCGAAAGAACCCATTTCAAGGGCTGGTCAAAAAGAGGCCTCCTTTTGGCCCAATCCAGGCTCTGTTGGGCTGGGAGGAGCACCCCTCAGCCTTACGAGTCATTCAGAGCCGGAAGCATAGACGCATAGAATTGTCAGGTTGGAAGGGATCGTGAGGGCCATCTAGTTCAACCCCCTGCAATGCAGGAATCTTTTGCCCAACGTGGGGCTCAAACTCACGACCCAGAGATTAAGAGTCTCCTACTCTACCAGCTGAGCTATTTGAATTGTCAGAAGTTGGATCATGCACTGGTCTGGAGGCGACTTCTTGACTATGGGCTATGAGTTGGGGGTGCAGAATTGCCAGGCCTGGGGGTAAATGGGAACTGGGGTAGGGGCAGTATTGTGCAGTTTTGGTTCTGTCTGATTCCTTACTTAGAAAAGTGTGGTCTGCCTAGGGATGACCCTGCCTTGCGAAAATCCAATCTTATCCACTGAATTGGATCTTACCTGATGCATGGAAAATCTGGAGAGATTTTGCTTAATCAAGCTTCAGTGGGTAAGATAGGATTTTTACAAGGCACAGGTGCGAAACAACAAGAAAAGCTCTCAGGCCTGGGGGAATTAATTGGAATACAATACGATCAGCGTTTCCGTGCGCTGCTCTGGTTCGCCAGAAGTGGCTTAGTCATGCTGGCCACATAACCCAGAAGCTGTACACCGGCTCCCTCAGCCAGTAAAGCGAGATGAGCGCCGCAACCCCAGAGTCGTCCGCGACTGGACCTAACGGTCAGGGGTCCCTTTACCTTCACGATCAAAATACAGGCCAAGCAGAAGTGTGGGTAAGCCCTAAGTAGTGCTTTTCCTATTGTGGGTTGTTCAGAACTGGAAATTTAGCCCTTAAAAAAATAGTTGCTGACCGAGGACTCAGTGAGACCATACAAAAAAGTAGGCATGGAACAGAGGGAGAGGGACTGAGCCTCAGCAGCCATCTTCAGACCAGGCCTGTTTACTTCCAGCAATATGGCAGAAGGAGAGTGGCTTTCAAACCAACCGGTTGCCCTGGCTTTTTTGTGTGTGTGTGGGGGGGCAACATTACCAGCAGAACAGGGATCTGTCCTGTGAGATCCGCCGTCCACTCTTTGAACTGCATGGACAGAGCCTCCTTCCGCATGTCTCTCACGTGAGTCTTGATCTTTTCCACCTGCTCCCTTTGCTTGCGTTTTTCTTTGACCAGAGTCTTCATCTGTGACAGTCTGCAGGGCACAGGGGTAACGGGACTTGAACCAGGGTGCCTTACTCCCACCCACCCACCCCATAAATTTCTTACAGCTGAGCAGCACTTTCCTCCCACTCCCCTGAATTAAATTAATGCTTTGTGACTACAGTACACAACTCAGGAGTGGAGTCCCTAAGGCAGCTGGATGGCACCCTGTACGCCTCCTTCCAGCACCTCCTGCAGCCAAGCTGGTGCCAAACGTCTTGTTCTCCTTTCCTTTGGACCACATCAGCAAGGCTGGGGGGGGGCATATTGTTCTCTGGGCAGCCCAGTTACCAGTTACTAGTCTGCAGCCACAACAGGTGCTGTGATTCCCCAGTGATTCACCCCAAAGGCATACTCCATTGTCTCTTGAGACAGACAGATGCCAACAGCTGATGGTGGGGGTGGGGATGCAGGATACTGGACTAATTGAGTCATTGGACCGATCGCTTCCCTCTAAAGGTGAGTGCCAACAGAACTAGGGACAAACAGGTGCTTGGGTGGGATTCCTGAAGTATGCCCCATACTCCAGCCAGCCCCAAAGAAAGACTGAGTAGGGGGCATGGAATGTTGCGGGTTAGCTGGAAAACAAAAAGAGGGGGGGGGAGAGGAAAATTGGGGGTGGTAGAATGGCCTGCCAGAGCCCCTTTTACAGGGATTGCAGAGGAGGAGGTGCACTCCTTAAGGCAATGGGGATATACTGCAACATTTTGTTGCAGGACGCACTTGCATTCCCATGCTCTTAAGAGGTCGGCTCTTGGAGTGTGTAGAGATAAAGACAACCCGCTCTCTGTGTCTCTGCCTGAGCCTCCGTACTGAACATGTCTCCTCAGCCTTTGCCTCCACGTCATGACATGCTGGTGGGAGTCAGAATGGCTGTGCTGACAAACACCTCAGAGGGTTGCAAGTCGCACTCTTCCTACCCGCCTCCCTTTACCCGCTTTGGCGTTCCTCACCCGCAATGGCTTTGTGAAAGGGGGTTTGCAGGCTGGAGACACTCACTTGTGCAACGTGGTCTCGGGCACTTTGGCTTTCAGCTCGTCTGCGATGGCTTTCATCCCACGCACGTAGGGATTGGGCATGGCGTTAATCTCATAGGCCGGGTTGTGCCTCATCAGGTACTCTCCCAGGAAAGTAATGGGGTCAAAGGTAAGGGGTTCAGATTCCAGAGCCTTCTTCTTCTCTGCAACCATGAGCAGCTTCTCCACACCAGGGACCAAGGTGGGGAGGAGCTTATCAACCAGGTAGGCCCGAGTCTCCAGGGTCATGCTCTCGTCGTTGAACCAGTCGCGAGACAGCTTGTCCGGGGGCTCTTTCTTCTCGACCTTTTTTTGTATCATCTTGCTGTTGCGGAGCTTCTCCACCCTCATCTGCTGCAGACCCAAAGCCCTCGGCTGCAGGGTCTCGTAGAAAATGGACTTCCACTGAGCATCTGACCGCGGAGTCAGCGGCCTGACCGCCCCCCTTGGGCTGCTTGTTGCTTCTTCCAAAAGTGTCTCACTGAAGGGGCTTCTCTCAGAACCCACCTCGCTCTTCTCTGGTTCTGTATCCATGTTTCACTCTGCACATGAGAAAAAGAAGGAACGTAGACGGAGTCAGGGCACTGGGTCCATCTGCCTCAGTACTGTCTACCCTGACCTGCGACGGCTCTTCAGGGTTTCAGCCAGGGGTCCTAACCAGCTCTGCCCAGAGGCACTGGGAGCCTTTTGCATGCAAAGCAGGGGCTGTAACCCTGAGCTACGGCTCTTCCCCCCAAAATATGGGGGTAGCCCTTTCAGAGTGTCTCTAGCGTATCACAACCAAGTGGCTACAGGCCTTGCAAAACAAAACAAAAAACAAATTATATATAGTATGGTGGCCATTTTTAACGCATATTCATATCAATGAATATTCGTCACAATTTCCATCGAGTGAGATAACATTATGGAATACTTACATTTACTGGACAGTCTCAGATTAAATATAACAACTGCTAATTGATGATATCAGGGCTATCCTTCCCCTTTATTTTGTATTTGTTATATCTTCCCTTCCCTTGTAGATGAAGGGATTCCCAATAATCTATTCAACAATATCTTTATCATACCTTGTTGATATTGCTGTTCTTGTTTTTTGGTTGTATATAAATACAATAAAAAGTAAGCAGCAGCAACAACCACCACCACCACCACCACAACAACAACCACAACAACGAGGCAAGAGCCCAGTCCTCTTGGTTCTAAACTAAGGGCTGATTTAAATAGGAACATGTGTGGTATGATTCTAGTGGATGTAACTATTCCCCTCCAGCCACCCATTATAGATGGGCCTTAAGATCCATCCAGGCCACCAATTTCACACTAGATTCGCTCTTGAGAACACATTCTGTGGTTTTTTTCTGGAATGCCCAGCAGAGGGCCATTTCGGAGACTATGAAATCGCAAGAGCTCTGCTGCTCTAAAATTTGGTTGCAGGCAGAATTGCTACCTCATACTTCGGATTTTGAAAATGGTTTTTAAAATACAAGGCCCATTTTCTCTGGGATCCTATTGTCGGCTTTCTGCTCTCACCTCTTGTGTGGAACACCTGGACACCTGCTTGCCTACATGGACGAATAAGGGAGAGTGGACACTGGGGCCACAAATCGAATGGTTGGGAGGAGCTGTGGCCATCTTCTCTCCTTAAGCCAAGAGACAAGGGAGCTATCGAGGGGTTGTAATGTGGCCCCTGTATGGGCTGTCATCATCACCCCTCCCCACTCATCAAGTGACGTGACGTGAGCTTTAATGTCCCTTAGTTTTATAGCCTTTGGACCAGACAGCACTGGATAGCTCAGTTGGTTAGAGTGTGGTGCTGATAACGCCAAGGCTACAGGTTTGATCCCTGCGTGGGACAGCTGCATATTCCTGCATTGCACAGGGTTGGACTAGAACCTCAGGAACCCTCCCAGCTCTACAATTCTATGATTGTGGAAACAGAAGATGAGACTTCCTGGATTGTCCTGAGTCCTGTTCTCACAGTGGCCAACCAGATCTCTTTCTCCATTCCCTTCTCCAGGGAATCTTTGCTCTCCCTTCCCGCAGCATCTTCTGCTCCCTTGGGGTAAGCACTTCTCTCTCAGCCCGATGTGAACCAGGTACGAGACAGGTGTTAAAATCACAGAGAAGGGAACAAAAGGAGCTGCTGTCTACAAAGCCAGACCACCAGCAAATCAAAATTCAGTATTATCTACGGAGCTGCAGTTGTTTCGGAAGCCGCCATTCCTATAGTGGTGCCCCTGGTCAACACCGGCAGGAGTCTTTCCAGTTTCCAGCCCTACCTGGTGATGCCATTGGAGCTTGAAGCTGGAGCCTTCTGCACACAAAGCAGATGTCCTGCCACAGAGCCCTTCCCCCCAGAGTCCAGTCCTTATGACTCTGAATAATGGGCGTAAACCCTACCGCTGGCAGCATCAGTGACAAGAGGTGGTTCGTGGTACCCTAGTGCCCTGCCATTTTTCCTTTCACTAAGCTCTCCAAAGCCCGACTCTTCCAAAGAGCAGCGCAGGAATCACATGTCTTCCCTTACCTTTTCAGAGCCAGCGTCAGGAAAGGGAGATGCCCCCTCCCAAGCTATGCTGGAGTTGCCTGGGAATTCAAGGAAGAGAGCCGTCTAATTTTAACCACAGAGAAACTTACCAGGGAAGCCAGAGGACTCTTGCAGAATCTTCTGTGTGTGTTTGACTGTTGCCGAGCAACAGTCCCCAGGGGGTTGCTGGGCTTCCAACTACAGAGTGAGGTGGGTCATCATCTCCCTTCTCTGGCAGCTGGAGGAGGGTGAGCGCCTTCGTGTTGTGCCTTGCTGCAATGACATCACTGTGTTGTTAGGAATAAAATGAGAGAGAGAGAGAGAGAGGAGATCAGAGTTAACAGCCAAGTCTTACGCTGGGAGGAGGCAGTGACAGCCGCATGAACTTTCCTGGGGGAAGAGGAGATCATATATTTCAGCAAGTGCCTCAAACAGCCTGGAGGGCAGCAAGGGAGCTGCGGTGGTGGTGATGGTGGTAGATGGCTTGTTTTCCCCCTGAGGCTGTAAGCAGAGAACGGGTCTGCTGCAGGTCAAATTCTGGGAAAGGCTTTTGGTGGACTCCTAACGATAAAGAGAGCAGGGCATGTTCCTGTGGCCGGCTGGTCACAACGCCCTCGTGGGCTCTTTGATATAAAAGGTAGCCTTTAGAACCGTGTTGATGGGACTGAGATAAAACTCGCTGGCACAGCAAACAAGTAAGAGGTGCGGATTAAAAGCTAGTCGGGCAGCGTGAATTCGGTGGGGCTTACACCTGAGTACGCACACTTAAGGCTTGTGCTGTAATTAACTGACAGGGCAGGCATGGCCTCATTTCAGCCATCCTTTTCTGAGGGCACAATTATTATCTACACATTTAATACTGAACCATCATGGCTTCTTACATAAAGTTGAGCCATTGGGCTGTCCCGCTTACTGTTGTCCACAAAGACCTGCGGCAGCTCTCCAGGGTTTCTGGGATGGGACCTCCTCGGTCCTACCTGGAGATTGAACCTGGGACCTTCTGCGTGCAAATAATATGCTCTGCAATTGACCGATGGCCTTTCTCCAGTGTTCCTCTGTGAAATGCCACGTGCCATGTCTTCAGGGGAGGCTTGGCTCTTATGTTCTTCCACCCCCAAACATATCTTTGGCAAGGGTGAACAGAAGAGACCACCTCTGTCATGAGCATGGAGGCTGTGGAACTCCCCGCCCCAGGAAATAAAATTGGCCGAAACCCTTCTGCTTATTTGGCCCCCAACCATTGCCCCCCCAATGGCAGAGTCTGCACAGAGCCCAGACAATTAAAACATGAGCATATTTTAAACATTAATTAGAACATGTGGATACATTAAATATTGATCCATGTGATTTCCTGCCTGAAAACCAGAAGGCGCATGACAGCATAAGTGACTAGTGGTTCCACTGGACTCAGTCTAGCCATCTATTAAAACTTGAGTTATTGAATATTTTGCTGGTAATGATCTGCTCTCTTACTTGGGGTCTTTCCCTCACCCCTTGCTTTGAGCATCTAAGTCTGTGCTGGACAGATGGGACTTAAACAGTAGGCAATCAGCAAACAAAATGGCTCTCCTTCAGGACTAGCAATTGTCCTGTGTGTGTGTGTCTTTTGCCCTCAAGGCGATGCTTCTCATCTGGCCCTGAATGCAAGGCATTTTTATTTTGGTCACATCCATATCAATCATACATTTAAGCACACTGAACACACATGAATTCCCCCAAAGAAACCTGAGAACCGTAGTTTGTTAAGGGTGCTGGGAATTATAGCTCTGTTGGGGGGGGGGAAACCACAGTTCCCAGTGTATTTATTTTTGGGGGTAGTAATGAACTTTAAATTTATATGAGCAGTGAAAACAGGGTGCTAGCATTTTCCTGATTGGGCCACTGATGATGTTTTAAGCAGAGAGGCCTCGGCACCCTAATCTTTGGGGCTGCCTCCTTCATCTGCTATTTTTCAAAGGATGCTGTGGGAGGGAGGACTAGAATGTGGTTTCAGACAGCAGGAATATTCCCAGCGCTACCTGGAGATGCCAGGGTTGAACCTGGGGCCGTCGGCATGCAAAGCAAGATGCTCTCTATCGCTGAGCTATGGTCTTTCTCTTTAGAATAAAGAAAGGTTCCAGTCCTCATGGTTTTGAATGAATGCCCAATTTAAATAGGTACACAGGAAGCTGACCGAGTCAGACCATTGGCCTGTCTGGCTCAGCGTTGTCTACACTGACTGGCAGTTCTTAACATTTGTGCATACCTTGCTCTCTGCTTTCCGTTGATTTTTCCCCTATGTGTTCCCATTCCAGAAAAATGCGCACACTTGCTGATTCTCGTGCTGCTTTTGGCTGTTCTTCCTGTACATTTTAATGGCTTTCCATATTTCTGTGTGTTTTAAATACAGAATGTTCTCAAATATCATTGGAATCCCTGGACGCAAGGCCAAGAAATGTACTGTATATATACTGTAACCGGCCAGGCTTGAATGGTGAGTATTTTGTTTGCAGTCCAGCAGCAGGAGAGAGACCCTTTCGCAGGCAACTTTTCGCAGGCAGGGAAAGTAACTTGGTGTCACAGATTTAATCAGAGCATGGAGTCAAGCATTCTGTTTATATTATTCAACGGAATGCCCTAGATATGTAATGTGGTTGTGACTTCAAGCCTGAGATCAGCGGCCAAATAGAGAACGCCTTTTCGAAGTTTGCTGGGTTTCTATGCCAGTACATTGATACTTTTTTTACTGCTCTTGTCCCTTAATGTGCAGAAATGAAGCAGGGGAGAAGAATCATAGCTCAGTGGTAGAACACCTGCTTTGCATGCAGCAGGTCCCTGGTTCAATCTCTAGATAGGGCTGGGAAAGACCTGAAGCCCTGGGAAGCTGCTAACAGTCCATGGAAGCGCAGGTTAATTCTGTGTCCAGGGCGGCTGTCTACCAGCTCCATCTGGTACGCAGGCTGAGACCCTACCTGCCCGCGGACTGTCTTGCCAGAGTGGTGCATGCTCTGGTTCTCTCCCGCTTGGACTACTGCAATGCGCTCTACGTGGGGCTACCTTTGAAGGTGACTCGGAAACTGCAATTAATCCAGATTGTGGCAGCTAGACTGGTGACTGGGAGTGGCCGCCGGGACCACATAACACCGGTCCTGAGAGATCTGCATTGGCTCCCAGTACGTTTCCGAGCACAATTCAAAGTGTTGGTGCTGACCTTTAAAGCCCTAAACGGCCTCGGCCCAGTATACCCCCATCGTTCTGCCTGGACACTGAGATCCAGCGCCGAGGGCCTTCTGTCGGTTCCCTCACTGCGAGAAGTGAGCTTACAGGGAACCAGGCAGAGGGCCTTCTCGGTAGTGGCGCCCGCCCTGTGGAACGCCCTCCCATCAGAAGTCAAGGGAATAAACAACTACCTGACATTCAGAAAATACCTAAAGGCAGCCCTGTTTAGGGAAGTTTTTAAACTGTGACTTGTATTGTATTTTGGTATTTGTTGGAGGCCGCCCAGAGTGGCTGGGGAGACCCGGCCAGATGGGCGGGGTATAAATAATAAATTATTATTATATAGCATAGACAATTCTGTGCTAAATGGACTCTGTTTCAGGCAACTTCCTATCTTAACCACATATTTAGTTAGTATCATGAGGACTATAGTCTTGCACTTGCTTAGGGCACCAGTAAAGCAGGGGCACAAAAAAATGAGAACGTATTTGGAAAGAATTTGATATACCGGTAGATCTTTTTTTTTTTTTTAAGCATTGGAAAAAAATGGGGGAAATCTGAACTTTGTTAGTCTTCCTAACACACTCTTTCCCCATTTTTCTGATTTCTTTTCTTTACTTATCCCCATCTCAATGAGGGGGGCATCCAATTAACACAGATCATGCGAGAAAATAAACCCTGCAATGTGTTGTGCATGACATATGTCTATATTTGGCATATGTTTGTGACATTTTGAAATCCGAAATTTTATTTTACAGCTTAGGTTGGCTTTTATTTCAAATTACATATGACGGTACAATAACCTTTTCAGTGCTTAGGGCTTCTAAATGCCTTACTCTGCTCCTGAGAACATCTTTGGCTCTCCAAAGGTGTCTGTGCTTCACCTCCCATCCTCACCCTTGGAGCATTGGTCAATGGCTGGCTGCTGGGACTGAAGTTGGGAGTTGGGAATCCAGCAACCTCGAAAGGGCTACCCAACTCTTGTTTGCACCTAGAGCTGTGAGTCCCAAAGAGGTTAGTACTGGCCCCTTGGGATTACCTAGGGGGGCACCAAGAGGCAAGGGGGTGGCAGGGGGTTGCAGAAGGAGGCCCCTCCGAATGCTTCGATTGCTTACTTACAATTGACCAGGCCGAAGCCTAGAGCAAAACACCTTCCTTGCTTCTTATTTAAAGTTTTACTGCTCTTATTGCTTTCAAAGCTATTTCCTTTGGACACATTTTTACAATTCTTAGGTTTTCCCAAGCTAGCCAATTACTGGTAATAGCAATTGGTTTTCTCATAAATCAGTTTCTGTAGGTATGTAGCTTTGTGCATGTTATATATAAATATATTATGCTATAAATTTCCTTCACCATTATGTTTTCCTTAGTGAATATGCGCAAAAATAATTCTCCATGCAATATTCTTTGCCATATATTCTATTCTTTTAGCTACAATATGAGATCGGAGCATCTCTTTATTTTTGTACTACCCCGTGTCACACACTCGCGCCTATAAGTTACTCTTTCCGACGAGGACCTATGGCAATAAATCACACTTTGGAACAAACCCGCAATTAACTTTGAATTTCATTGCGTCGTTATTACCTTCCTTAGTGGGTCATGTAAACCGTACTCTAAATAATTAAAACAAAACAGGGTAGCGGGTCACAATGCATTTTTATAGGGTGGCGAGACTCTGGGGATGAGTTTATGGAGCCAGGGTGATCCATTCCCCAAAAGCCGCACTGACCTAGACGCTCTCGCAGCGCCGGGAGCGCGAGGGTTAAGATCTGCAGAGGGAGGCGGAGCGGCGGCGGCGGCGGCGTGTGGGCGGGGCGCCGGAGGAGGCGGAGCGTCCCCCGCTTGACAGGTAGCGCATGCGCGCTGGCGCTTCATTGTGCCCGGCCGGCCCAGCCCCGCCGCGCCTCAGTCGGCGAGAGACCGTTGGCGGGCGAGGAGCTGCCGCAGCTGTGGTCTCCGCCGACGCCGACGCGCCCTCCTTCCCTCCCCCCTCCCTCCCCTCGCGGTCGCCTCAGCCGCCGCCGCCGCCCGCCCGCCCTCCCCCCTTCTCCCCTTCCGACCCTCTCCGCCGCCCGGCCATGGAGTGACAGGGAAAGAAGGGAAAAGGCTCCCGGCAGGCCGGCCGGGGAGGCCCCGCCGCCGCCGCCGCGCCCCGATGGCTCTGGTGACGGTCCAGCGCTCGCCTACCCCGAGCGCCACCTCCAGCCCCTGCGCCTCGGTGAGTCTTTCTCGGCGCCTCGCGCTCCCTCAGCCGCGAGGGGGGAAGGCGCCGCCGCCGCATAGGGTCCGGCGCGAGGCCGTGCGCGCATGCGCGGCATCCTCGCGCGCCGCTCTTCCCCCCCCCTCCATCTCTGCCAGCCGCCCCGATTCCGCGCTGCTCTTTCTCGCCGGGGTATTTTGTCCCCCTCCCGACGCCGTCCCCCCCCCGCCTTGGCTCCCTCTGCCCCCCCTCCCACCCCAGGCCCGCGTTGACAGCTGCAGCCCATTCATTCTGTGTTCCCCCCTCATTCATTCATTCATTCATTCTGCCATCCACCCCCCCCCCCCTTTCCCAACCACACGCATCTCCTTAAATTTCTCCTCCTGACTAAATGAGGGCTCGGAGCTGCCACATAGGAATAATTTTGGCTAAAGCTTTTTTTTTTTTTAAGGGTTGTGCGTCTATTTATTTACAATTTATATCAGGAGGACCACAGGAATAAGAACGCAAGGAGAGCCCGGCTGGATCAGGCCAAAGGGCGCCTATCTAGCCCAGCCTCCTCTTCTCACAGGGGCCAACCAGGTGCCTGTGGGATACCTGCAAGCAGGATTCCAGCACAAAAGCCCTCTCCCCTCCTGTGGTTTACAGCAACTGGTATTCAGAAGCATTGCTGTCTCTGTGGAGGCAGAGCATTGCCATCATGGCTAGCAGCAATTGATAGTCTTACCCTCTTACCCTCCCCATAAGGACATCAGAAGAGCCTGGTGAATCAGGCCAAGGGCCCATCTAATCCAACATCCTGTTCTTACAGTGGCCAACCAGATGGCCCAAAGAGAAACCCTCAAGCAAGACCTGAGCACAAGAGGACTCTCCCCTCCTGTGGTTTCCAGCAGCTGGTATTCAGAAACACGGCTGCCTCCAAAATTACTCTGCCTTATACCGAGCCAGGCAAAATATCCCTTCAAAATAAAGCACAAACCCAGTCCGCGTGCTTCTTAATTAAGGGGCTGATTTGAAACAGGGACATAGGAAGAGCTTACACCAAGTCAGACCACTGGTCTTTCTAGCTCAGTGTTGTTTGCACTGACTGGTAGTGGCTCTCGCAGCCCTACCTGGAGAAGCCATTGGAGATTGAACCTGGGACCTCCTGCATGCAAAGCAGATGCTCTGCCATATGGGCTACAGTCATTTCCCTAAAAGCAAAGTAAGATTCCAGTCCTCATTGGTTCTGAATAAAGAGTCTTTATCTATTAAATTATTAAATTTGTATACCGCCCTTCATTCAAAGATCACAGGGTGGTTTCGCAACATAAAAATACAAAATGAGATCACATAATACATAATAAAAGAAAAAGAAACCAATAACCTCCTGCCCCATGGAATGTTAATCACCCAAAGGCCTGGTTATAGAGAAAGGCTTTCACGTACTGGCTAAAGATACGTAATGAGGGCATCAGGCAAGCCTCCCTGAAGTAAGAACATAGGATGCTGTGCTGCCATACAGTAAATCAGACTATTGGTCCATGTAGCTCAGTATTGGGTAATGTGACCGGCAGCAGCTCTCTAGGGTTTCAGACTGGGAACATTCCCAGTCCTACCTGGAGACGTTGAGGACTGAACCTAGGTCCTTCTGCATGCAAAGCAGGGACTCTGTACTCCTGAGCTATGACTTCCCCATCCAATGACTCATTTCCAGTTTTAAGTTCTTGTTTTGCAAGGATGTGCACCTTAGAATGCTGTTGTTTTTTAAAGAAGGGAATTTTTTTGCGTACGTGTGTGTGTACATTTGGGGCTGCCTTTATAAGGACACAGACCCTTCAAGAAAGCTTACATTATAAATGCAACAAAGAACAACTTTATTATGAATGATAACTAAATATATAATTAATAGTAATGCTGTCACCATCTGCCCTGTGGAAAGAATCCTGATTACTTTGTTATATGTGCCTTGTTGCTTCTAATCTCTCTTGGAATGATTTTTTTCCCTGGAAGGTGGGATATAAATAACTAATAAATACTCAGGCAGAAGCTATAGCAAACAAACTACTTGTAGAAGCCAGCGAGAAGGGCCATTGGAGCACAGTGGTGGAGGGCCTACTTAGGATGCCAATGGTCTTGGGTTCAGTTCCCAGTGGCATCTCCGACTAGGACTGGGACATGAATGAAATTCTGGAGAGCTCTTTCCAGCCGCCGTGGGCAATGCTGAGCTTGATGGGCCATTGACCTGACTTGGTATAAAGCAGCTTCCTATGTCCCTAAGAATAGAACAACGGCATCCGGTCCTAAAATACAGGACATGCCAGTTGCCAAAATCAGCAGCAGGAGAATCGGAGCATCTCTGGAAATAATGGAGAAAAACAAATGGGTCTTTAGGACTTTCCCAGCCACCTGAAGGGGCAGGGCCTGAGTCGGAGAGAGGTTGGTAATTCATTCTAGGCACACGGAACCACTGCAGAAAGGCTTTCTCCCTTGTACTTGCCAACCTGATTACTGTACTCTCAATAGTGGGTATATGAGGAAGTAGCCAGTTCCAATCTCCTGCTGTACTTACGTTCTCATCCTTCTCCCACCCCCTTGTATAGGTGCCAGTTTCTTTTTAAAAAGGCAACCCATGATCACCACACTTGATTTATTACTAAAAATGTCATTTATCCTGTGCATTATTTTCTGGGATTAAGACCTTAGAATTTGGGCTTGTTGTAGGTATGGATGGGGCTGCACTGCCATTCCACCTTTCTGTTTTAAAATACATGAAATATATTTTAAAATAAGAAAAATAAAACAAAAGAGTACTAACTTACAAAAAGAGAGAGATACCATTAGGTATAATATGATGGGGAGACTAAAGCTTCATATACTCTAATGTAATTTGATTTATTTCCAGTTTTCTATTAACTTTTGTTATATATTTGTGTCTCCTTGTTTTGCAATAAATCATTTTTTTGAAAAAACAAACTAACAAGATTTTCCTCCATTTTAGTTTTGTTAACTTGTCTGCCTGAAACTCTGTTATGAGGAAGGCTATAAATGCATCTGAAGTGATTGGTCTTTGTCGCCATAGATATCTACTTTCGTAACATTATTTTTTTTGCAAGGGGGGGTGTAGTTCACTAATAGCACCATCCTTTGCATGTTTACCTAGATGTCCTCTTTCTGTCAGTTTTACTTGCCATTTAAGTGTAGGTAAGGATGAATAAATCTGCATGTTTTGATTTATCAGTTTCTCATTTTTCCAGCTGAGTTTTCCACCTTTCCACAATGCTTTATATTAAGTCCTCGTGAAAATTAATCAGCATGTTAGTGTGCATTTCACCTAATATTCACATTTTCGTATTCTGTTTTACCCAATATACACATTTTTGCAAATATTTCCCCCTGACATGTTTGTATATTATGTGCATTATTTTAGTGCATTTTTGGCATGCTTCGTACTGATAAACACATTTTGATATATCGGTTTGCATTATACCATTCATCGGACCAAATTTCCCCCCATCCCTATCCTTGGCCTGTCCTTGTGGTGCTCTTTTCAACAGCATCTCCCCGTGTGTTTTCCCATTCCCCCTCCTTATATTTCTGCATTGCTCAATCACCATTTAAATTCATAATAGTAATATATTGCTCCATTGGTGTTGCTTCTTGGCAAAAGGGTTTTTCATATCCACATCCGCTCCCACACACAAAAAAAAGGATTGAGGAGAACTCCGGGAGGCTTTTGCTTTCTGCAGAATGTGTGTTTCTGTATTCCTGGTGCCCTTGCAGTCTGCCTCACTTTGATTTTGAACAGTGTTATGATCGAAACCAGCAGCTGGCAGCCCCTGGGCCAAATCCACCCCACAGAATGATACCACCTGCTGCCCTTGGATGAGGAAACTAGGCGCACGGCCATTTTGGCAGGGATGGGCATTCAGCATGTTCAGACACCTTGCTACCCTGCTCCTACCCAAATCACAATTGCTGACCAAGGGATATAGCACACCTGGTTCCATGCAGAGCAGTATGCCGCAGACAGGAGGAAGAGGTTTATCTTTACACTATTATTCTGAGGGATGCTCAGGTTTCTGCTTACGGTTATATATTTTGTTTGAGCTGTGCAGGGTCACTTTGAGGAGCATTCAGAAGCTGGCCTTATTAGAGAGCTTTCCCCAAGCCCTTCCTATTTTTTAAACTCCTGTCTGAGCTTTTATTGCCCGGAGGTTTTCCAAGTGCTTTGCCAATAAAATGAAGCAATGAAACAAGGCAATAAAGATCACAATAAATATATGCAGAATTGCCAGTCCAAAGAAGCTTCCTTGGCCAAACGGTGAGGGCCAGCTCTTAATCAGCCTCCTGAACTGCAGGCACAGAGTGGGGCTGGTTGGCTTGCTGGGGAAGGGAGTTATGCTTCCACACAACCTGTTTATTGAGCACTTACCCCTGATTTGCTTGCAGGGAGATTAGACAATGTTGGCTATTTAATGAAAACTCATTGTTTGAAGGGAGGTTAAATGGTGTGGCATCAAACCCAATTCCACCCTTTCCAGTGAATTTTCATATCACTTTCCTTATCATAAAAAGTCTGATGTGATAAGGAATCAAATGTGATTGAATCGCACCCAAAAACGGCGACAGCCTAGAAGTGCCCACTGTCACATATTGAGTATATATGGGGTCCAAGGGAGGTTTATTTGGAAGTAAAGATTGTAGCCAAAGACTTTGAGAGAGGTTTGCCTCTGAATACTGGCTGCTGGGAAACCCAAGTGAGGAATTTGCTGCTTGCCTTCAGGCCCTCTTTTCAGGACTCCCATCGAGGCACCTGGCTGGCCACTGTGCGAACAGGACTAGATGGGCCCCATTTGGCTGGAATCAGCTTCAGGGCTCTTATGAGGATCTTACAAGTGAATTGCTCAGGGCCACTGGGTGAGTTTTGCCGTTGAACTGGCAGTTTCTTGGCTCACAGTCTGGTCTCTTCACTGCTATGCTTTGCCAACTCTAAAACTCAAGACATGCTCTAAAGCCCTGACAACAATCAGATATTGCCTTAAATGCCTGCTTAATTTTATTTTTGGAGCCTTCCCTGAGAGCTGATGGCATTAGTAACAGGCCCTTTCAATCTCACTTCAAGTGCTTTGTCATAAATATCAATGGGTTCTATGTATCGCCTTGTGCATATTGTCTGATGTGAACACTGCACATTGAGATAGCCAGCCCAGCCTCAGAACACAGAATTTAGCAGCTGAGTTGCTCTGCTACATTTGGGTGGAACCTGGCAGGTGCCTTTATGGCCAAATTATTATTATTATTTTAAATTTTAAAATAGCTTTATTTAATTTCAAACTTATAAAATACAACCATATCAAATCAACCAATAGAAACAAAAAAGCATGTAATCTAGACATAGTAATCCACAAAAAATAATATATGAAAAAACAAAACACACGGAAAAAAGCAAAGAATTATAAATAACGATTAAAAATTTGCATCCTTTCCTGGTATCAATGTCACGCTGCCCAGTCGGTAGTTACCTGGGTCTTCTTTTCCCCTCTTTTTGAAGATGGGGACAACATTTGCCCACTTCTGATCCACAGGGACCACACATGCTCTCCAAGAATTATCAAGGGTTATAGACAGAGGCTCTGAGATCTGCCAGCAACTTGGTACCCTTGGGTGCAGTTCATCAGGCGCTGGGGATTTGAATTCATTTAAATTAGCTAGGTGTTCCCTTAAGACATCTTTTCCTTTCTTGGGTATCAGCTCCCTCCTTGCATCATTTATTCTGTTATTCCCCAGGTTGGGCATTGCTTTCCTTTTGTGTGAAGACAGAGGCAAAGTAGGTGTTGAGCAGTTCCGCCTTCTCTCTGCTACCCAATGGCATTATTATTTTTAACCTCTCTTGCAAGCCTGAGCTCATTCTGAGCTTTGGCCTGCCTGACCTCCTCCACGCAACTGTTGGCTATGTGTGCATACTCCTCCTTTGTGATTCTACAATTTCTACATTCCATGTCTCCTAACAACTCTCAGCACACGCAACAAACTACACTTCCCAGAATTCTTTGACTGTTTAAAGTGGTATCACAGACTGTATGGTTTAAATGTGGCCTATATCAGTCAGGGTGGGCAAAAATGCTGTGGGGGGGGGGAGTGTCTCTTGAGAATCGCCAAAGCCCTCAGACCCAGCTGTAGAGGAGCTCAGCAGCCATCTGCTGTTTGGGGAGGCTGATATTTCTCTTGTCCTGGAAAATGATGCAGGTGTAGTTCTTTGAGCAGAGAGTGGATTTGGGATTATGATTATGATTACTATTATTTTTGAAAAGCTCATTTAGCTCCTGCCCTGCCATGCCTTGTGATCCACAGTTCCAAATGTATCCCATCTGCCATTAGCTGTTGTCACCCCCACCCCCAAACTCCCTCTTCTGGCAGCGAAATCAGAATCCACGATTGGCTGACTATATTCAGCCTGGTGGGGCACAGCTTAGATGCGCAGGTCTGCTCTTCACAAAGGGCAGCAGAAATAATTATACAGCCTTGTTCTCTTGTGCGTGGCACAGTACGCGTGAAAAGCTAAGTTCCTAGTCCTCGTGATGATTGACAGGCAGTGAGCACTTTTCATGGGCAGTGCTCATGTGTTCCAAAAAACCTTGTTCGTACAGGGAGATGTTCTAAAAGTAGCCAGATATTCCTGAAGTTTGTTAAAGAATCTCCATTGGCGCATCTTAGAAACAAGTTGCCTTGCACTTTTCATATAGTTTCATTTCATTCTAAGGATGTGAAAGGCGAGGTTGTGTGCCCAGTATGGATTTTGGTGCTTCCATGGGGCAACTGCAAAAACAGACTTTGACTGCTTTGGCTACCTAGAAGTGTGTACCTGATGCTGGACTACAACTCCTTCCAGCCCACACTGCACAGCTGTTGGTGATGGGAGTTGTAGTCCAAAACATCTGGAGGGTGCAAGGTTGCAGGAGGCAAAAGAAACTTGGAACTATTATCATTAATTATTTCACCCCGCGCTTCCGCCAATGAATCCAGAATGGCATAGATGACTCCCCCCCCCCACTTTGGTTTTATCCTCACACCAACCCTGTGAGGTAGGTTTGACTGAGAGAGAGCCCTCTCCCTGCCCCGCCCCCCAATGTGTTTGAACCTTGACTATTAGCCATGCTAGCTGTGACTGATTGGGTATTACAGAGCAGCAGCACCTGGAGGGCAAAATCACGGTCTTGGGGTGTGTATCTCAGCCATGTGAAGGTTGATCAGACTGAGACGAGAGATCAAGGACCACATATGGATTTGAACCCAGGTCTCACCAGCCCACCCACTACAGCAGGGATGGGGAACATCTATGACCCTGCAGATGTTGCCAAACTCCCACCATCCCTGATCACTGGCCATACTGGCTTCTGGGAGTTGGAGTCCGGCAAGATCAGGAGGTCCACACTTCTCCCCCTGTCTGGTAACAAGTCTTGAACCCTGGAGGTATTGAACAGGCTATATAAATAATGAATCTTGAGCACTTTGAGGGGTGAATGCAGGTGCCAGTTTGTCGTTTGCAGATGTTGCCACATGATCCTGCTGTCAAATGGTCTCTGTTGTGGCTGAGTTTGACTTCTGAGCCACAGAAGCAGAAAACAAAGAAGCAGAGCCATCTCTCCTTTTTTGTGAAAAATGTGTTGGGCTTTTATTATTTACACTGAATGCACCCCCCCTTCAAGGCTCTCTTTTATAGAAGGAGGATGGTTCTGGGCGGGGTGTCTAGACCTTCCGTTGTATCCTCCCAAAGCCTATTTTCTTGCTCCAATAAGAGACCATATTGTTTCCCCGCAGGGCAGAGAGGCGGCTGACCCAGAAATGAAGAGATGGCCATTTTCCTTGTCGCAGACGCATATTCTTCTGCCTCTTCTTCTTCTCTCTCCCCCCCCCTAAAAGCATCACAGTTACAAACGCCGCCATCTGCCTCCTTGTCAGTCAGAGGAGAGGATGATCCAAAAGCTCCCTTATGTCAGGGAATCTTTTCCAGGACTCTGCATGGAGGGAGATGTTTGTTAGGGCCTTACGCCCTGCTGCTTCCTCCAGGAATGGGGCACCCAAGGGTGCCAGAGGCAGCATTTGGGGCTTTTAGGCTTGGGTAGGGGGAAAGGAAGTTTGGCAGCAGGGGGTGCAGAACGTGGCAGAGGTTTACCCAACAATGCACAGTGCAGTGGAAGCAGGTAGAGATTGTTCCTTCTTCTCTCACTATTAGAGCTTATGGGTCATCCTGTGAAGTTAATTGGCAGAAAATTTAGGGCAGAGGTGGAGAAACACAGGACTGGATCCTGAATGCAGCCCTTCCATCCTTCCTAGGTGGCCCTCAGGAGTCTGAGCAGGCCATGCCCCTCACTGTCCTTGAGTGCTTTTGTCTGGCATTAAATGTGCCCTTGAACTCGGAAAATGCCTCTTCATTTACCTGCATGGCTGTGTGTGTATGTAGAAACCAGACTATTGGACCGGTTGCCCAACCACCGCTGGCATGTGCCCCCCAGGAGGCTGCCCAGAAGGGAATGCTGCCCTCTCTGGCTGGAAGGGGCTCCTCATCTGGGACAAATGAAAGGAAGCCACTTCGCACAGCGCAGGGCTCAGCTGTAGAACTTTCTGCCGCAAGGCATGGTGGTGGGTGCTGGCTGAAGTGGCCTTAAACAGAGTTTGCCACATGCACCCTCCAAATAATGGACCTTCCTGTGGCTGCCGTGATCTCTGAGGCTGATGGGAGTTGTAGCTCAAAAGATCTATGGGGCGCCAGGTTGGCCGAGGCTGTCCGTACGGGGCCCTACTCCAAGAGAGCTGCCGTAGTGGCCAGGGGAAATGAGCTGTGAAGAGGAACCTAAGAAGAAGAGCGTGCTGGATCAGGCCAAATGGGGTTCCTCTAGTCCACCATCCTTTTCTCACGGTGGCCATCCAAGTTCCCCAAAGGGAAGTTTGCAGGGAGAATCCTGTTGCGGGAAACACACCTTTGCAAAGCCACTAGGAGACCATATATGGGTTGGGAGCAGGTCATTCTCTTCCTCCCTCCATCATCTGCAACGAAAGGGGGTTGGATGGGGGTGTCTGTGTTGCTGGGCTAAGGATTACCATGACACTCTCTTAATGCTTATGAAGTACTTGAGAGCATTCAAGCGAGACTTTTATTGCTATTATTAGATTGGTGCATCTGTGCATTGTGTGTGAGAGAGATGTTCCCATCCAAAGGTGCCTTCAGAAAAAAAGGAAAGTCCTGGGTCACCCTGAGAGTGAGCGCTCATTGGCTTCCAGTCAGCTCTCTGCCAAATCCCTCGAAACTCACAGGACCGCTCCGTCAACCACACAGGCGGCTTTGACACTGGAGATGCAGAGAGTGTTGCCCAAGAAAGGATAATCTGGTGCAACAGCCAGGTAGAGAGATTTACTGCAAGATGTTCTGAAGGTCTGGATAAGGTTGGAGGAGACTGTGTTATCTTGGTCACTGCTGGACTTTGTCTTCCTTTGTCTGGTGCAAACAAGACGTGCACGGTGGCACTTTCTTGTGGCTATATGCACTTGGGGCAACAGAGAGGTGAAGGCTTCTTTTTTAAAATAAAATCTGGCTCGTCTTGGTGACCTGGGTGTGAATTGCATCTTTTCCTGCATTTATATAAAACTGCAATGGGGCACCTGTGGCCTTTATTGAGCTCCAGCTCTCCGCAGCCCCAGCCTGCATGTCCTCTAGCCAGGGATGATGGGAGTTGTAGTCCAACAACATTTGGAGGGCACCAGGTTGGGAAAGGCTGCTCTTCCCAGGGTGCTACACCCACCCTCAGAATAACACTCCCAAACCTCCTTGTTCTGGTAAACACATGTGGATCGTCTCTCCTTTTATTTAAATCAGCATCGTACCGCTTTAAACAGTTATGGCTTTCCCCAAAGAATGCTAGGAAGTGTAGTTTGTTCAGGATGTTGCAAGTTGTTAGGAGACCCCTCTTCCTCCCTTACTGATCTACAATTCCCAGAACTCCCTGCATGGAGGGACTGACTGTTAAACCACACTGGGAATTGTAGCTCTGCAAGGGTAATTGGGCTCTCCTACCAACTCTCAGCACCCTTAGCAAACTACAGCGCCCATAATTCTTTGGGGGAAGCTGTGGCTATCGTAGCTCTTTAAATGTAGTGCAGACCAGGCCTTTGGCAGAGAAGGATCTTTCCCATCACCTAAGAAATGCTCCTTTTGTCTGGAGATGGCGGAGACTGAACCAGGGTCCTGCATACAAGGCCCCCTCCCTAAATTGAGCACCCACAGCCATCACAACAAGCAGGGTGGTCTGGGGGCTGGTGCACTTCCAGCCCTCCCGTTCATTACGATGGGGGCTTGTGTAAGAGAATGTCAGAGCAGGTCGCGGATCTGGCCTGTGTCTGCTCATCTGGAGCCTAACTGCTTGGAGGATGGCTCCTTGCCCGTGCTGAGTGGCTACTCGAGTGGCTCTCGCACTTAAACCTCACCTAGTAATTGGCTAATTCCATTAGCGGACGCGCGGTAATCTGGCTTTGTAATGAGGAGCGCTCGATCCTGGCTTCAGCGTGGCAGCTTGCCACCATTGTCGCTCCAGCCAGCGGTCAAAACTCAGGAGTGACTTGGGCTGAGTACATGTTGTTGTTGTTGTTTAGTTGTTGGTTGCATTTATGGCCCACCTTGCGTCCAGGGAGCTTGAGGATGGTGTACATAGTTCTCTTTTTCACTGTTTTATCATCGCAACAACCCTGCGAGGTAGGTTAGGCTGAGAATGAATGACTGCCCCCAGGTCACCCAGTGAGCTTCACGTCCGAGTGGGGGTTTGTACTCTGGCCTCCCAGGTCCTAGTCCAGCACTCTAACCACTACGCCACACTGGCTAAACACGTTTGGAATTCATTCTTCAAAGCATTCCGGACAATGTGATGTACCCATCATAGAATCAACAATTCCCATAACCCTTAGCAAACTGCCGTGCCCAGAATTATTGAGGGAAAGAATGAGTTCTGAATGTACTTGAAAGAGTGTGTTCTTAGCCTGAGTAGGGCATACTGTTTGCCTCTGGGCTTTCAGCTGGCATATTCCATATTCCCCATCTCTCTGCCTCTTTATAATTTCAAGGGTTCTTCAGAGCCCTTCACATCGTTCCTCGGTTATATTTGCAGAAGCCCTGTTGGAGAGCCAGTGTGGTGTGAGAGCCAGTGTGGTGTAGTGGTTAAGAGTGGTAGACTCGTAATCTGGGGAACCAGGTTCCCATCTCCGCTCCTCCACATGCAGCTGCTGGGTGACCTTGGGCTAGTCACACTTCTTTGAAGTCTCTCAGCCCCACTCACCTCACAGAGTGTTTGTTGTGGGGAAGGAAGGGAAAGGAGAATGTTAGCCGCTTTGAGACTCCTTCGGGTAGTTAAAAGCGGGATATCAAATCCAAACTCTTCTTCTTCTTCTGTTGGTGACATTATTACCCAAGTTGCTAACAGCTGGGAACCCCCCCCCCAAGTTATGATGGGGGGAGTGGGGCTTGTGGTGGGTGCCTTGCCCCATGAGCTGGCAGGGTCCTCTTCTGCCAAATTTGGTCTGTAAGCGCCTTGAGGACAGAGACTTGTAGTGATGGTTTTGATGGTTCCATATCCATTGTAATCATCTCCCATAATAGTGGCGCTATGGTGTAAACCACTGAGCCTAGGGCCTGCTGATGGGAAGGTTGGCGGTTCAAATCCCCGCGATGGGGTGAGCTCCCATTGTTCGGTCCCAGCTCCTGCCCACCTAGCAGTTCGAAAGCACGCCAAAAAAATGCAAGTAGATAAATAAGTACCACTCCGGCAGGAAGGTAAATGGCGTTTCCGTTCTCTGCTGCGGCTTAGTCATGCTGGCCACATGAACTGGAAAAACTCTGCAGACAAACTTCGGCTCCCTCGGCCAGTAAAGTGAGATGAGCACCGCAACCCCAGAGTCGTTCGCGACTGGACTTAACTCTCAGGGGTCCTTTACTTTTACCTTTACCTTACGCCACCATATTGTAAAATAACAGGACGGCATATGATTGTTAAAAAGACGAGACACCATTACAAAGCAATATAAAGACTCCTTAAAGGGAGTAGCTCAGTGGTCAGACTGTGATGCTGATAACGCCAAGGTGGCAGGTTTGATCGCTGTGTGGGACAGCTGCATATCCTCAGGGTCCCTTCCAGCTCTACAGTTCTATGAAAGTGGCTGGCGTGTTGGCATAAAGGAGTCTTCAAGGGTCACCTGGAAGTCAAGGGTAAGGTTGCGCACTGAATCTCTGGTGGAAGAGCTTTCTGCAAAATAGGAACGCCCAGTTTCTGGATGAAGCCACTTGGCTCTGTGTAACATGGGGGAACAGCTAGCAGCGCTTCTTCGGAAGATCTCAATGTTTGGGCTGGGATAGGAGGGTTTGCAGAGACAGGGCATGCCTGGTAGTCACTGCAAATTTTGGAACTTCTAAAAGGAAATAATATTATTATTATTATTATTATCATTATTATTAATAATAATAATAATAATATTCAAACCAGTTTGGTGCACTTGCATTTCTAGGGCCAGGAACCTGTTAAAGGGTGAGGCTCCTGTTCACCATGACCATACTGCAGGGCAGCCAAATAAGTTGCAAAGTCCTACTGGGTTAAGAGGTTTCCTTGTCAGGCGACTGAACTTCACCTTCAGAACGCAAACCGCGCAAATTTTAGCGTTGGTCCAGTTTCCCCATCAAAAGTGAAGGGCTTCTGCTTCTCCAAAACTATGCACGGAATTCAAGATGAAATACAGCTGGGTGCCTCGTGTTGTGAGTGTGTTTTGGCATTTAGAAAGCAGTAGAGGATGTGATGCTGAAAGTGTTAGCTGAAACTTGACATGTCCCCTTTGATTCTTTCTGACTGCTCACGGCTTCCGGCTGGTATTTGCGGCTTTTGCTCTTGAAACTATGTAAAACGAAAACTCCCAAAGGTTCAGCTCCGGTGACAGGCGAATGTGCTTGCCAGGAGGGTGTGTGTGTGTGTGTTTGTTTCTCTCTCTCTTTTTTTTAATTTCCTGCAGGGTGGAGTATGTTTTGACTTGAGCCTGTGACTAATGACTTGCACATGGCAATTGAATCAGAAAGCAACTCTCTCTCCCACCCCAAAATAACCCAGGCACACTTATTGGGTGAGGTGGGGGAGAGAGGCTGTAGTTCTGCATAGTGGTGGTGAATAGGTTTTCTTTTAGGGTTGGTTAACACCATAACTGAGGCCACACGTGCTTAAATAACAAAAACACACAGTTAGAATTCTGCAGCAGAGAAAGCTGCAGCCTAAGAGATAGTGTGGCTGTGAATTGAGATCTCTGTGCTTATGCGTTTCCAGAAGCTTAAGCTGCTTCATAATCTCTCTGCTGATATTGGCCCACGATACAGCCTTTCTCTCCTCGCTCAAGGATGGGGCACAGAAAACGGTTATAGATGCCCGGGATGTTGTTGTCTCTCCCCACTCCAAACAATCAGCTGTAAATGATAACAGCAAAAGGTTAAGGTCCTTCGCTAGAGACCCACAAAGGTGCAATTGGTACATGCATGGACGGCTTTGATATAGATTAGCAGTCTTAAATATTATGGGGTCCTGTTATCTTGGCAAGCGTGTAAATCTGGAGGTTAACTGTCATGAGCTTTTGTTTTTCCTTGCATAGTATGACAAAAGCTACATCTCCCCTCTTTTTTGCAGGTATTTTTTTTCCATGGGTGGAACTGTAGGCTGCATGGTGCTGCTTAAAGAGAGCTTAGTCCCAGTTCCATATCTCTCTGTGACAAGCCCATCCCTGCCCCCCTCCCCTGCCAAGCCATAGAATCGTAGAACTGTATAGTTGGAAGGGACCCCCAGGGTCATTTAGTCCAACTCCTTGCAATGCAGGAATCTCAACTAAAGCATCCCTGCCAGATGCCCTCCCAACCTCTGCTTAGAACAAGGAAGGAGAGTCCACCACCTTCTGGGTCAGTCCAGTCTACTGTTGAACTGCTTTTAGCATGATGCAGTGAGTACTGAGGTTGGACTCCCATAAAAGCAGTGGATTGCATTCAGTGCTAGTCCCCGGGCCCATTACCTTAAGTGGGTTTACTCTGTGTAGAAGTTGGTTCCAACTCAGTACTCCTGCATTGAGCTCCAGCTATTGAAGTTAAAAGGTAAAGGGACCCCTCACCGTTAGGTCCAGTCGCAGACGACTCTGGGGTTGTGGTGCTCATTTTGCTTTACTGGCCAAGGGAGCTGGCATACAGCTTCCGGAGGTTATGTGGGCAGTATTAAGTAATGGGTGGGCATACCAGACGACACAGTGATTCTCCAAGCAGCTCTCTTTATTCTCAGGCTGGAACGGAACTGGACTGAAGGGCTCAGCCAACCTGCTTATATAGTACTCAGTAACATGCAACAGTAACAACTCTCTCTAACTACCCAATCCGTGAACGGCACTCTCAATCCTTCATTTGCATGTTGTGGACCTGAGTGAGAACTGCAGTCACGGTGGGCAGAGTGAAACTATATACACAACACCCCTAGTGGCCTAGGGTGAGAACTTCAATACATAACAGGCAGCATGACTGAGCTGCTTCTGGCGAACCAGAGCAGCGTACAGAAGCATCGTTTACCTTCCCGCTGGAGCGGTACCTATTTATCTACTTGCACTTTGTGCTTTCGAACTGCTAGGTGGGCAGGAGCTGGGACCGAGCAACGGGAGCTCACCCCATCGCGGGGATTCGAACCGCCAACCTTCTGATCGGCAAGCCCTAGGCTCTGTGGTTTAACCCACAGCACCACCCGCGTCCCTACCCACCCGCATATGGAAGAGTTGATCTTTGAATAGCTCAGCTGGGCAATGCAATGAAAGCCATTGTTGCCTGCTTTGCTTATTGTTTGTCTTTGCAAATATTTTTTTTAATGTTTCAGAACGTATATAAAACAGAGCAAACAGTTATAGAGACAGGTGTATGTTAAAACTTAGAAAAGCAGACTCATAAAATAGCCACGTGAAATAAGTGTAGTCACTCATAGGTTAAGTGTCAAAGTCCAGGTCATGAAAGAAAGAAAGAAGTGAGAATAAAAGTTGTCTTCGCACAAAGAAGGAATGCTAGTGTTACCTGATTGTGAAGTAGAGTTCCAGATTTGCCGGGCTTGCAGTGATGGCTGCCTCAGGAGTGATTGTTCTTCGGTATGTGTAATAAAGGAATGCCAAATGGCATAAGAAGTGACCACAGGTCCTAGGTCTCAAATTAAGTGTTATCGTCTCTATTAAAACTATATTCCAGAGTGAGTGGTACCAAATTGCCCAGTGTAAGTCAGGCTTCTTTATTGAAAGTAGGGATGCTGCCATGCCCTCCACAGGTGACTTTGCCTGGCGGCAGTGTGTCTCCAGACTGTCACAAATGGAGGTAGGTGTGTGTGTTTGTTCTGATTCTTGTGTGCTGCAAAGGTAAGATTCTCATCTCTTGCTCTGTTTGCTTTCGCCTTGGGCCTTCCCTCCTTGTGAGGAGAATCGCACACACCGCCTTGAGCTCCTTGGAGGGAAGGGGGGGTCAGAAATGTAGCAACAGTAGTAAAAAGCTCCAGTGAAGTTGGTGCTTAAAAAAAACAATTGACTGTTATTTGACAATATGTGATTAGTCAGTTGCACACTTGCAGCCAGTGTGGTGCAGTGGTTAGAGTCATAGAATCATAGAATCCTAGAGTTGGAAGAGACCACAAGGGCCATCCAGTCCAACCCCCTGCCAAGCAGGAAACACCATCAAAGCATTCCTGACAGATGGCTGTCAAGCCTCTGCTTAAAGACCTCCAAAGAAGGAGACTCCACCACACTCCTTGGCAGCAAATTCCACTGTCCAACAGCTCTCACTGTCAGGAAGTTCTTCCTAATGTTTAGGTGGAATCTTCTTTCTTGTAGTTTGAATCCATTGCCCCGTGTCCGCTAGAGTGTTGGACTAGGACAGGTGTCAGCAACCTTTTTCAGCAGGGGGACCGGTCCACTGTCCCTCAGACCTTGTGGGGGGCCAGACTATATTCTGGAAAAAAACAACAACAATGAACGAATTCCTATGCCCCACAAATAACCCAGAGATGCATTTTAAATAAATGCACACATTCTACTCATGTAAAAACATGCTGATTCCCGGACCGTCCGTGGGCTGGATTGAGAAGGCAATTGAGCCGCATCCGGCCCCCGGGTCTTAGGTTGCCCACCCCTGGACTAGGACCTGGGAGGACAGGGTTCAAATCCTGCTTCAACCATGAAGGTTATTGGGTGACCTTGGGCCAGTCACTGCCCCTCAGCCTCGCCTACCTCACAGGGTAGATGTGAGGGGGACGGGGAGGAAAACTGTGTGCACCGCCTTGAGCTCCTTGGAGAAAAGGGTGGGATATCAATGCAGTCAATAAGTCAATAAAAGTTCTCCCTTTTTCCTGGAACCAGCTTCCATCAGCCTCAGCCAGCACAGCTGTGCCCCAACCAGCCCCGGCCTCATCCAGTCATTCTGGCTCTGGTTGGTTTGGGTTGTAGCCACAAACATCTGGAGGGCACTGGCTTGGCTTTCTGTTGGGCATCCTAGTCGTCATCTTGGGGTTTACAAACACTCACAGAAGATTTGCTCTTGGTCGATAAGGATCATGTTCCTACTTGTAGGCTAGGCCTTTGTACATTTTTTGGAAAGTGGGGGAACAAGGCCTATAGTCGGCATGTGATGTTTGTTTGCAATCTCTTGCCATGGTTGTGTCTTGAGAGCAAACAGAACTTCTAGTTTCTCTGTTTGCGGCCGTCTGCCCATATTCCGTGATTATACAGCTCCTCTGTGTAATTTCCTTTCTTTTCTTTTCTCTGTCTGATCCGCACCGTGGAGGAATGTTGTGTTGCAGAGACGGAAAAACAAGCAAACTGACCAGCTTATAATTGCCAGCCTTCCAGCTGCTTTTGGCAGCCTGTTGACGGCGGCAGTGCAGCCCCTTAATAGTACAGAAGTCATATGCTCCTGTCTCCTGGGCCCTTGTGGGCCTACCCAGAATCCAGCGGTGTCATTATGGATGAGAGTTTCCTTGTAATTTTGATGCGGTCAGAGAGTTTGAAAACTGTGCTGTCTTTTGTTTGCTTGACACCTCGAGTCCAGTAGTTTTATTAACAGGAATACATCTTTAAAAATTACTATTATTTCATAGAATTGTAGAGTGGGAAGGGACCCCTGGGGTCTTCTAGTCCAGCCCCCTGCAATGCAGGAATCACAGCTGAAGAATCCCTGACAGGTGGCCATCCAACCTCTGCTCCTGTTTTGTTTTGATCCCACTTGGTTGAGGCATAGCGCAAGCGCCCCTCCAGATGGGGAAGGGTTAAAGCTCAGTGGGGGAGAACACCTGCTTTGAATGCAGAAGGTCTCGGGTTCAATCCCAGGTGGCCACTGCAGGTATGGCTGGAAGAGAACCCAGTCTGAAGCTCTGGAGAGCCACTGCCAGTCAGTGTAGACAGTGCTGATCTAGATAGACCAATGGTCTCAGTGTTAGAAACTCAGATAACATAATCTAATCTCCAAATGGCATCTTAAACCTGGGTTGTGGTCACCACAGTGGAATGTCTAGGTACCGTTTTGCTTTTCCCACAATGGAGTTGTTTCTTATTATTACTCATTTATTTACCGCTTTATATTTTAAAGAACAAATCTCAAAGCGGTTTACATCGCATTAAAACATCAAATATAACAACCCAGAATAAAACAAATTCAAACGTCAAGGAAAATATTTCAAATCCTTCTCTAAGTGACTTTTTGCTTTCCCCAGGCAACCAGAGATTTCCACGTGGTCACAGTTGGATCCACGCCAGTCACAAAATGCGCCTGGCCCCTGGCGAATTTCAAACACTGGTCTGACTCAGCATGAGGCAGCTTTTATGTTCCTGTAGTTTTTGATAGCAATAATGCAGTAACACCGGGGAAGTGATTGATTCCTTCATTGCAGGCAGTTGGTCTAGATGACCCTTGGATGTATAATTCTATGATTCAAAGTTTTGCAGAGCAACACATAAAGCAGAAGGATGTGTCCACAATAAATTCAGAAGGTCCACAATAAATTCACTGCTGATGTGCTGTTACTGGGTAAATGACATGCTCCAGAAGATATCCTTTAGAAGAAGAAAAAAACAGTCTGGAGGGGCTGTTTGCGAAGCATCCTGTTTAGTAACCTGATAAGCAAGTTGCCAACCCTCCCTTGGCTTCCTTACGTCCCGCGGAGCCTGAAATTGTCTTGTCCTCTAAGAACTTTGTTCAGCTGCCTTTAAAACACCAACAACAGCTCTGTGGCCTCCACCCAGCTGGAAACAACTGGGGGACAGAAGCTGGCTTTGTCTCCCTCCCTCCCTCCCTCCAAGGGAGTTTCTGCTACATCATCCAAAAATAAATTTTAACAGGGAAGGCTCCTTTTGGGGTAGAAAGGGGACAGCAGCTCTTTGCAGAGGAACGGGGAATAGAAACTAACCAGCTGTGCTTCCTCCAAAGATCTGGCCGGGGCATCGTCATCAGCACTCATTGGCTAACACTCTAGCCATCAAGCGGTGGTTGTCCTTCGCTTCCATCTGTTCTCCTTCCCTTTGAGGAAGGAGGATCTGAAAGATTCTGAAACTCAGAATTAGGAACCTAGGAAGCTGCCTGATGCCTAGTCGGACCACTAGCCCACCTAGTTCTGTACCGTGTACACTGACCAGCAGCAGTTCTTCTGGGTTTCAGGTGGGGAGTCTTTCCCAGTGGAAAGCCCGGAACTGGGATCGGAATATGAGGGCACCCTCCCCTCCTGGGGCTTCCAGCAACTGGGATTCAGAAGCATGGCTGACTCTGACCACAGGGGAGCAACACAGTCACGTGGCTAGGAGCCACCGATAGCCCTCTGCTCCTCCATGAATTTGTCTAATCCTCTCCTAAAGCCATCCAAGTTGGTGGCCATCACTGGTTCCTGTGGGAGGGAGTTCCACAGTTTAACTTGGCGCTGGGTGAAGAAGGACTTTCTTTTACCTGTCCTGAATCTTCCAACGTTCGGCCTCCATGGGATATCGGCATGAGTTCTAGTGTTATGAGAGAGGGAGGAAAGCTTCTCTCTATCCACTTCCCCTGCGCCATGCGCAATTTTGCAGGCTTCTATTGCGTTGCCTCTTACTTAAAGGTAAAGGGACCCCTGACCATTAGGTCCATTCGTGTCCGACTCTGGGTTTGCGGTGCTCATCTCGCATTACTGGCCGAGGGAGCTGTCCTCTAAACTAAAAAGTCCCAAATGATGCAGCCTTTCCTCGTAGGGGAGTCACTTCACACACACACACCCCTTGACCACCTGTGCTGCGCTTCCCTGACCATTTCCCAACATGCACCCGGCGGCCACAACCTGTCCCACTAAGCATTTCCCTCTTACACTCGGAAGTAACTTCCTAACGCGTGGCCTGCCTTGACTGTGTGCGCAGGATGAATCTCGGAGGGGCTGAGGCTGGTTCCTTGGCAGACGGCAACAAAGCCCCTCGCTTTCTCTTTCCTCCTCTGCTCACTTTCTCCGCCTGAACTCTGAGCTGGGCAGGGCTCCTCCCTTCAGTGCTTGCCCTGACTCGCCAAGGATCACCATATTATTGCCAGCGCTTCAGACATGATGAGGAGCTTCCCTAAATTGAGGCACTACTAAAGCTAAAAATGAGGCTGTTCTGGAGCAAAACAGAAGGGCTGGGATGAGCAGGGGGGTGTCCTGCAGTTTTCATGTTGGAGGGGTTGCTGCCAGTGGCAGGAAATTTGGTTGGTAATCCTGGTATCGAAACAAACACCTCTTATTCTTTACTTATTTGTTGCGTTTGCATCTCACCTTCCCCACCCCCCTCCCCAAGGTGGCCATACAGGGTTCTCCCCTCCCCCTTTTATTGGGCTGTAGCCCTTCTAGACAGTTTGAGGATTTTAGTGCTGATCTCCCAGGCCCTCGCCCCACCACACCTTTAAGCCATACAGGTTCTTAACTGCCCATGTTAAAATCACCGGGCATTAAAACAACCCAAGTCCAAGGTGCGTTGGCTCTTTGATGCTTCGAAGGAACTACTTTGTTTTTTATTTACTTGGGAAGCGGAAATAAATAACGTGCATCTTGGCTTCAGTCTGCAAGGGTCAAAGTTCCCCCTTAGCCTCTTGAGAATTGCAGCTTGTTGGGATTGTGAAGTATAGTTGCTCGTCTGTTTGTTTGTTTTGGGCAGCGAGCGTCTTCCGTGCCGTGGCTGCCTTGCCAAATGCATTTTGCACGTCTGGGAAACGCTACCTTTGGACCCGGCCCAGAGGCAATCGGATCCGTGGGCCAAGGAAGTGGCGCTCTCCCCTCCACTCACACACTTTGAATCAGCACCCTGTCGCTCTCATCCCCCCCCCCCCAACTGGTGCTGGGAACACCCAGCCACAAGTGTGTGTACGACTGTCACAACCTACTTGGCACATGTCCATTCATGTCGCTCTCTCCTCCCCTAATGCTTTGTTAACGTGCTTTATGGATGGAAGGTCTTTTCGGAAAAAGGGGAAATGATGAGCGAGGTAAACGCTCTCTTTAAACCCACCGCCTTATTAGGTGGAGGGTCTTCCAGAAGGCCTGGGACCACGAGCTTTTCTTTTTTTTCTTTTCTTTTTTAAGCAACTGTCTAAGTTGGTCTCAGGGCCACCCCAAGGTTTGCAGGTGTCTTTTAAAAAAGAAGTAGCCAAAGACCCTGGGGGTTGATCGGTGTTCAGTCACAACTGGAGAGCCACAAAATTATTTCTATCTTTTAATTCATTCATTTATTACTCGCCCTTCGCCCTAAGGTCCCAGGGGCAAGGTTGCAGCGTCTGGGACTTTTTGGCTTGGAGAAAAGGCGAGGTAGAGGAGACATGATAGAAGCTTACAAAATTATGCACGGCATGCAGAGCTTGGAGAGAGAAAAGCTTTTCTCCCTGTCTCATAAAGTTAGAAGTCACGGATATCCAATGAAGCTGAATGATGGAAGATTCAGGACAAGTTAAAGAAATAGCGCATAGTTAAACTATGGAACTCACTGCCACAAGAGGCAGGGATGGCCACTAACTTGGATGGCTTTAAAAGAGGATAAGATAAATTCATGGAGCAGGAGAGGACCATCAAGGTCTACTAGCCACGATGGCTCTGCTCTGCCTCCACAGTTGGAGGCAGCAATGCTTCTGAATGCCAGTTGTTGGAAACTGGAGGAGGGGGTAGCTGCTCTTGTGCCCAGGTCCTGCTTGCTGGTTTCCTGTAGCGGCATCTGGTTGGCCACTGTGAGAACAGGATGCCAGGTGAGGTGGGCCCCCATTGGCCTGATCCAGCTGCAGCCAGACTCTCCTGATGCTCTTAAACAGCCTAGTATGCCTTAAAGTTGTCGTGTGACTGTAACTCATGATGGCGCAAACTGTAGAATGCCAGCCTTCTCCCCCATATGACTTTGGCTGCTCCAGGAGGTAACGGCATTCAAAAATGGCTCATAATTGGAATGAACTGCAGCATGTGCATAATTGAGTGCCGATTTGCATAATGTGACTCATTAGCATATTTTCTTGGCAGCAGGATGTTGGCCGGCTCCGCGCAGTGTGCTCATTTGGCTCCAGTGCTTCCCTGGGACTAGAAACCTTGAACTGGGATTTTTGAAAAACGCAACAGCTTGGCAGCAGAAGGCGCCTGGGTTAGGCCCACCCCCGACGCTCGTTTAGCTCTAGTGCTTCTCCGGGACTAGATCCTTGAATTCGATTTTAAAAAGAACAACAGCAGCAGCCGGGTGGCAGGAGGTGCCCAGTTAGGCCCACTCACAAATGGCATCCTTTTGCTGCTGTTCTCTCCCTCCAACTCATTTTATTCTTCTGTGGCAGTATGACACAGCAGTAGGATGTCAGGCTGTAGGAGCAAAACGGCCCAGGTTCAAACCCTCCACTCAGCCCTGAAGCTTCCTGGGTGACCTTGGGCTGGTCACTATCTCTCAGCCGAACCTACCTCGCAGGGTTGTTGTGAAGTGAGAATGGGAGGTGGAGAGAGAACTGTTTGCACTTGCCTTGAGCGCCTTGTGATGTGGGGGGCAGGGAATGGGATGTTAAATGAAAGGGGTGGGGAATGGGATGTTAAATAAGCAAATCTTTTTGTGGCATATGCTTCCCATGGGTTAGATCCAGGTCCGGCTCTGGAGGCAAACAACCTACTACTGCTGCTGTTCCTTCCCTCAGATTCAAGAGGAAGGGCCCCAGCTCATTGCCAGAGTAGGTCCCAGGTTCAGTCCTCAGTGGCACCCCTAAAACAGGATTTTTGTGGGGCGCAGGCTTTGGTTGGAGGGGCAGAACCTCAGATTTGTACTGATTTGTTTTGATTTGAGGGGGCAGCTGCCCCCCGTCCCCCTTGGCTACGCTCATGGTGGGGTGTCAAACAGAAGTAGCTCTCCAGAAGTTGCTGGACTCCCGGCTCTGATCATTCCCGCAGCCTGCGTGGCATGATGGGAGTTGTAGTCCAGTAACCCCTGGAAGGCCACCGATGCCCCACACTCCTGGTTCCACCCAGCTTCCTATCTTCCCTGAGCATGCTGTGCCTAGAAGCCCCCAGACGTGCTGCGGGGGGAGGGGGTTGTCACTCTTTGATTTGGCCACATGTAGGGCCTTGTAGAGGCTTTGTCTACCCTGCCAGCTGAGGCCCACTTCCCTATAAAGCACGGTCCAGTAACCAGCCTGCTCAGGCAATCTCGTCTGTGGGGACGCACTGAAAATTGGAGAAAGGCTGTGGCTCAGTGGCAGATCTGCAGAAGGTTCAGTCCCCATCTGCATCTCCTGGTAGGGCTGGGGAAGATACCCCGTCTGAAGCCTTGAAGAGCTGCTGCTGCTGCCAGTCTGTGTAGACAACACTGAGTTAAACCCACCAACAGCCTGACTTTGTTTAAGGCACCCTCCTGTGTTCCAGTCTATTGTGATAGCCATCTTCAAATATCTCAAGGGCTGTCACATAGAAGATGGAGCAAGCTAGTTTTCTGCCCTGGAAGGTAGGACTCGAACCAATGACTTCAAGTTACATGAAAGGAGATCCTGACTAAACAGCAGGAAGAATTTCCTGGCGCTAAGGGTTGTTAGAGAGTGGAACAGACCTCCTTGGATAGGTTGCGGACTCCCCTTCCTTGGAGGTTTTTAATCCGAGGTTGGCTGGCCATCTGCCTTCGATGCTTTAGTTCAGATTCCCAGCGTTGCAGGGAGTTGGGCTAGATGTCCCTTGGAGTGCCCTCCAACTCTACAATTCCAGGATTCTACGAAATACAAATCTGTACAGAACTGCTTCCAGTTCAATTAAATAAAAAGGATAAAAATAGACTATATTGTTACACACAGCCCCAACCTCTGAGCAGTGAGAGGCTCCAGGGGTCCATGCACTTACTGAGGTTCTGTTTCCTTGGACTGAAGCTCAGCAGAGACTGTGGTGTTTTTAGAATATACGGTTTTATTTACACATACCTACATCCTGAGCATGCTAGAGGGGCTCACAACAATAACACGCACACCCCAAAGTTCTTGCTTCTCCCTTAGTTGCAGCTTGGGAACCAGCACAGAGCAAGCGTGTCTCTTGTGTCTCCGGCTTCCAGCCCGCTTTTCAGCTCAGCTCTCTCTCACACCTCTGGCTATTGCTCTCCTACCTAGCAGTTCAGTTGAGGGTGGAGGGACAGCCCACCCTTTTGCTCCATGGCATAGAGACATAGAGCCACTTCCTTGATGATGATGATGATGATGATGATGATGATGATGATAATAAATTTTATTTATACCCCGCCCTCCCTCCCCAGCTCAGGGCGGCTAACACCAAATATAAATTACAATAAAACATAATGGGGGGAACAGTTAATTAAAATACAGCTTAAAATGCAGCCTCATTTTAGTTGTTGTTGTTGTTTAGTTGTGTCCGACTCTTCGTGACCCCATGGACCAGAGCACGCCAGGCACTCCTCTCTTCCACTGCTCATTTTAGTTGTTGTTGTTGTTCAGTCGTTCCGTCGTGTCTGACTCTTCGTGACCCCATGGACCAGAGCACACCAGGCACGCCTATCCTTCACTGCCTCTCGCAGTTTGGCCAAACTCATGCCAGTCACTTCGAGAACCCTGTCCAACCATCTCGTCCTCTGTCGTCCCCTTCTCCTTGTGCCCTCCATCTTTCCCAACATCAGGGTCTTTTCCAGGGAGTCTTCTCTTCTCATGAGGTGGCCAAAGTATTGGAGCCTCAATTTCAGGATCTGCCCTTCCATATGTTTGATCTTCTTGCAGTCCATGGGACTCTCAAGAGTCTCCTCCAGCACCAGAATTCAAAAGCATCAATTCTTCGGCGATCAGCCTTCTTTATGGTCCAGCTCTCACTTCCATATATTACTACTGGGAAAACCATAGCTTTAACTATATGGACCTTTGTCGGCAAGGTGATGTCTCTGCTTTTTAAGATGCTGTCTAGGTTTGTCATTGCTTTCCTCCCAAGAAGCAGGCGTCTTTTAATTTCGTGACTGTTGTCACCATCTGCAGTGATCATGGAGCCCAAGAAAGTAAAATCTCTCACTGCCTCCATTTCTTCCCCTTCTATTTGCTCATTTTATTTGCTCAAGACCATAAATCAAGACCATAAAGGGAGGAAACATCAGATATTCACCTGAGCCAGCTATCCATGGGAAGATTTATATACCAAATCCCATATAAGGGGTCATATAATCCAGACTGATTGCTTCCCCCAACACCCCCCCCATAACAACATATATGTAATTTACTGAATCAAAAGGAAGTTTTATACTGAGGTTGCACACTACCTAGATGCCCTTTGAGTGACAGATAAATATATATAATGTGTCCCTGTGTGTTTTGTGAGGTTCTAGAGAGGGTTTTAAGTGGATTAGCCACACGGCGAAAGTGGAGACGCTTATAGATTTAAGAAACTAGAGTCGACCAGTGAAGGCCGATTAAAGGCTTGACAGAAGAGAGAGAACCCCTTCTAAGCTGCCTGGAATTTTAAAAGGGAGGTTTATGCAGCCCTCTTGTCAGGGCAAGTAGTCTGCACCCCGGTCCATCCATCTGTCCGTCCCTCCCACCCCTGCAAACACATTTTAGCAGTTCCATCTAGCCAAGAATGCACCATGATGCAGTCACTGGCTTTTGAAAGCATTTGGGAAATAAATGGAGGCCGGGTATTGCGCTCCCTTCCACTGACAAAAGGCTGTTTAAGCCATGATAGCTCAGTAGAACTTCCATGCACGGGGGCAGTCTATCTTGGAGCACCAGGCGTCAGAGCCTCTCGCCTCCACACTCTTGGCAGACTTCCTGAAGTCATTCAGCTTGGTCCAGCGGGGCTGTTAATTGCATTTATAAACTGCAGATAGACAGTGGCGGAGGAACCCACTCCGGCACCCAGGGCGGCGCAGCCCATACGGAGTGCGCATGTGTGGCATTCCGTGCCTGCGCACTACGTACGGAATGCCGCACATGCGCACTCCGTACGGGCTACCGCGACCGTATGGGATGCTGCTCTGCTGCGTGAGTGCGCACCCTTGACCACTGTACAGCTGGGGGGGGGGCAAGAGCCATCTTGTCACCCCTCCCAGAGTGTAACACGGGACGGCCCACCCCCTCCGCCCCTCCCTTCCTACGCCCCTGCAGATAGAGCATCTCCCTTGGCCTCAGCTTGAATTGCCTTTGGCCATCAATGTGTTGAGAGAGTTTTCATTTTGTTTTTCTCTTTTGGACTTTTGGCTCACTAGATCAGTTGTTCCCAAACCTTTTCTGGCCATTACTTCTTTGGCCCATGAACTTCATCCCCAGTTCCACCTACCCTATAAATAAGCATTATTCAGAACAGCGGTTTGCACGACCCACTGTGGAAGGCATTAACACAATAAAATTCAAAACAGTAACAATTAATTGCACATTTGTTCAAAATCCAGTTAAAACATACTTAGTTTGATTCAGCAAAAGTGATGAACTTGATCCAGTGACACCAGCTTTTCAAAGTCTGATAGTCATTTACACCTCTGCCACCCCCTTGCCTCTTAGGGAATCCCATTGCCCCCCAGGGGTGCTGCCACCCACTTTGGGAGCCACAACCCTAGATCAATAAGCAGTCTGTTTTTCTCTCTCTCAAGGCCCCTCCAGGTAACTTGATCATTCTTCCTTCATCCGGATTTGCTTGCACGCAGCTAAAGTGGAGGTGGGTTTATGAGCCCTGAGACTTGGAAAATGCTAGTTCTGCTTGTTTGTTTTTAAAAAGAGAGATGCCTTTTTAAAGTCCTTCCCGTGCCTTTGATTTTCTCTTGCTTGCTGTATAGATTATGAATTGGCAAGGCACGGGAGCTTGCTGGTGTCTGCTTGGTGACATAACGAGAACATCTGGTTTCAGTGGGGCATCGTCTTGTTTTCTTTGCCCCCACCCTGCGCCCCCCAGCCCCACGTCAGCGCTCATCCCCTCCGCGGAGCTGATGTCGTCAAATAGTATCCAAATCCCCATGTAGATTATGGGATTTGCAAGAGAGGACTCTACTGACGGAGATCTGCTACTGAGGAGGCCTGTGAACTTGAGAATGGCTGACCTGCCAGGATGCGTGCAGTTGGGGGGACAGACAGATGGCACAGTGGCAGGTGGGGCTAGGAGAGGGGTCCCCCCTCCACCCTGCCATGTGCCCCCCCCCAGAAACACTGGATATAAGATGGCTTGGCATGCCCCGAGGGACTCTCTGAATCCAGTTTTGTTCTGCAGTTGGAACAGTGGGATTCTCTCTCCCTCCCTCTGCCTCAGTCTGTGCTGCTTGAAGGAGAAGAGCCAGCTACAAATTGTCACTTCCCAACGCTGTGTTAGGAGGTGAGAATTGGTGTACACCCTCCAGGAACTGCAACACCCCCACATCGAGCTCCTGCTGCCGCCTTTTGTATACAGTCGTACCTTGGATCCCAAACGCCTTGTGAATCGAACATTTTGGCTTCCGAACGCTGCAAACCCGGAAGTGAGTGTTCCAGTTTGTGAACGTTCTTTGGAACCCGAATGTCTGACATGGGTTCCGATTGGCTGCGGGAGCTTCCTGCAGCCTATCGGAAGCCGGGCCTTGGTTTCCGGGTGTTTTGGAAGTCGGGCGGATTTGTGGAATGGATTCCGTTTGACTTCCAAGGTGCCACTGTATTTGTATATTCGATGGTCAGGGAGCAAAGGCAAGCAGGCCTGCAGCAAAATGCTACAGCACGTCCTCACCAGCCCCGCAAAAAAGGAGGGTTCCTGGTCAGGTCAGCCTTCTCTGTGTGTCCTCCTCCAGGGGACCACAAGCTGTATAAAACCGTGGAAATCTTCAGGGAAGGCCCGTCAGTTGCTGGTAGAACATCTGCCTTGCATCATGCAGAACGCCCTAGGTTCAATACTGGCATCTCCAGGTAGGAATGGCGGTGTCGGGGGACGACGACTCGCTGTCTGAACTCCCGTGAAGTGCTGCCAGACAGTACTGAGCTGGGTGAACCAATGGTCTGACTCAATATAAGGCAGCTTTCTATGTACTCTCCCCACCCCCTACCTGGTGCTTTCTGTTTTTATTTTTGGACACTTCCTATATTCTGTAGCTGCTGAACAAACTTAGTCTTCACTGCACTGGGCTGTAGAGAGGGAAAAACTACACCTGGATACTTTGGGATTCCCCGAAACTCGCTAATAACCTCCCTCTTATTTTCTCAGCAGCCGTAATTTGACTCTGTTTCCTTTGGCACTCGCCACCTGCGTGTGGTATTAGAGGGAGCCTTGTATGTCGGGAAGAAGCCAGGCTTCCACTGTGGACTCAGGAGGTGGCTCTGGGCATCAGAAGCCCCGCTGGATCTGGCCCACAGATCCAGTTTCTGTTTCCCACTGTGGGAAGGAGCCCACCAGCCCAGGCATCAGAGGAAGCTGCCCTCTCCCACTGTGGCACCTAACCACCTCCCTCCCAGTGCCCTGCTGCTTCTGAACCAGGATCCTGCATATATACCCCATGCAGAAGTTGGCTGAAAACACAGCTTCCTGGAAGACAAGGCCTGTTGTTTCTCTTTCAAGGAAGCCAACTTTCTAGTCCTCGTGCTGCAAATATAAGCCAGAAGTCACGTGGGTTGTGCAGACAGGTGGCTGGGCAAGGTTTTTGGGTTCTGAGCTCAGGCAGGGCTGTTCCTAGGCCATATGGGACCTCGGGGAAAGAATATCCTGAGTGCACCCACATCCTTCCCGTTGTTCAGCTTTGGGAAATGGTGGCGCAAGGCTTACTTGCGTTTGAAGACAGCGGCCTGGGCGGTTAAGCAAGAGCTTCGCGGAAGATGTGGCTTTTGAAAAGGAAATCATAAAACATTCTCCTTTAGATGTGGTTGGAGAGAAACAGTTTGCCAAGTCAGTCTCTCTCTCTCTCTCTCTCTCTCTCTCTCTCTCTTCCCTCTCACTGTTAACTTTCCTCCGCTGTCTATCCTGGAGAACAAACTCGTCATTTTCCCTTTGTACGTTGATAGTGCTGAGACATGTGAACATAGGAAGCTGTTGGTTCATCTAGCTCAGTGTTGTCTACACGGACTGGCAGCAGCTCTCCAAGGTTTCAGGTGGCTGAGTCCTACCTGGAGATACCAAGGACCCTCTGCGTGGAAGGCAAGAGCTCTCTCTCAGAGAGAGGTGGATGTGCTTTGTCTGCTTCCATGCATGTATTCCCCATGGTCAAGTTGTGTGTTATTGGGGAAGTGACATATCTCAGTGGTAGAGAATCTGCCTTGCAAGCTCAACATCCCAAATTCAATCTCTAGCAGTGTCTCCAGGTGTAGGATTGGGAAGGACCCCTGCCTGTAACCCTGAAGAATGCTGAGCTAGGTGGACCAATAGGTATAAGGCAACTCTCTATCTATCTATCTATCTATCTATCTATCTATCTATCTATCTATCTATCTTTATTGGTTGCTTTCTCTTGCCAAAGGCAACTGGAAGCAACTTGTAACAAGACAAACAAACAAAACCCCATATAGATACATTAAAACAAAAACAAACAAACCTTAATACACGGAAAATACATGAAAAAGGCCAAAGGCCTGGTTAAAGTGGAATTGCCTGGTACCTAAGATATATAATGGTGGTACCAGGCAGGCCTCCCTGGAGAGAGCATTTTACAAACAGGGAGCCACCACAGAAAAGGCCCGTTCTTGTGTTGCCACCCTCCAGACCTCTCATGGAGGGGGCACACAAAGAAGGGCCTCCAATGATGATTGCAGCGTCTGGGTCAGTTCATATGAGGAGAGGTGGCCCTTAATGAATTGGGGTCCTGAGGCTTTATAGGTCAAAACCAGCACTCGGAATTGGGCCCAGAAACTGCTTGCTGACCACTGCAGTCAGGCTAGGACTGATGCTATATGCTCAGACTGTCTCCCCCCCGTGAGCAACCTGGCCGCTGAATTCTGCACCAGCTGAAGTCTCCAGACTGTCTTCAAAGGCCATTTAGCAAGGTCAGGACCACCCAAGGCTCACGATCTGGGGTGAGAGCTGTGTGTCAAAATCCTTGATGGGCTTCTCTCACTGGAGGAGAAGGCTTTCGACGCCTACCAGCCATAATGGCTGTGCTGTACCTCCACTGCTTCCAAGTGCCAGTTGCTGGAAATCTCAGGAGTGGGGAAGGATCTTGTGCTCGGATCCTGCTTGTTGGTTTCCCACTGGGGCACCTGGTCAGCCACCGGGAGAACAGGATGCTGGACTAGATGGGCCCCTTCTGGCCTGTCTTGCATCCTTATGGTGCTAGCTCACTGTTTTGATATGCTCTCGAGGGCCAAACAGCCAGCCCCTCCCCTCCTCTGTTGCCCTAGCAAATAAAAACCAGCTGCCCGGTTTTTGTTTTGCTGCCACCTCCTTGTTCATCCAAAAGGGTTGGGCTCTCTCAGAAACGCACACCTTTCTTTAAATACCTTCTGCTCTCTGCTGGGGTCCTGCCACTCCATCTAGGCAATTCTCTAGCCAGCGGTTGCCTGGATACCTTCCTCTCCTTGTTAACCCAGCGAAACTAGCTAACAATTTACTGCCTTTAATTACACTGTTAGGATCGCCGGGGTGAGATTTTTAACAACTGGAAGAAAACCCGACTGTTTTCTCACACTGTGCTGCTGTGCCCTGCGCTCCCTTGTTCCCACCCTCAGCGAAATGCTGTGGCGTGGATCTCTCATCTCGTCCATCCTACGCCCGTCCCTGATGGAGCTGGACACTTTCCACCAGTTCCCCAAAATATCACAGGAACATAGGAAGCTGCCTTAGACTGAGTCAGAGCACAATTAGACTTTTGTTCATTCCATGATTTCCCCTTTCCCTTTTCTAACCGCATAAAGCCATCTTCTTTTCTTTTAAAAGCACATTTGTTCTAGGGTGACAGGATTTTAGTAGAATCATACAGTTGGAAGGGGCCCCAAGGGTCATCCATTCCAACCCCCTTCAATGCAGAAATCTCAAGTAAAGCATACAAGAAAGATGGCCCTCGGACCCCTGTTTAAAAACCTTCAAGGAGGGAGAGTCCACCGCCTCCCGCTGTTAAACAGCTTTTACTGTCAGAAAGCTCTTCTTCCTGCTGTTGAGTCAGAATCTCCTTTCTTGTTACTGGAAGCCATTGGTTCGATCCTACCCTCTTCCTCCACATGACAGCCCTTGAGATATTGGAAGATGGCTCTCGTATCTCCTCCTAGTCTCTACCAGCCTAAACAACTCCTTCAACCGTTCCTCATCTGGCCCGGTTTCCAGATCCTTGATCGTCTTGGTTGACCTCCTCTGCACACCTTCCAGCTTGTCATATCCTCCTTAAATTGTGGCTCCCAGAACTAGACACAGGTGTGGCCTGACCGAGGCAGAAGAGTGTGGACTATTTTACTTCCCTCGAATGGGACACTGTGCTTCTGTTGATGTATATTGATTTTAATGGCCCAAACCTATGTTTTATGGTTTGCAGTTGAATCTCGCCCATGAAGCAGCTCGCAGGTGCTCTTACAATCCCAGCACCCCTTTGGGAACGACTGTTTTAGAGGAAGTTCTTTCTGCACTTATTAAATGGGATTCTGGGTTATGGAAATGGCAACCTCTGTGTGTTTGTGAGTGTAATAGAGAGGGAGATAGGAGTGGAACTCATTAAGATCAGAAAGGTTTCTTCTGTTGCTTCAAAGTCTTTAGCCCCGGCATGAAAGAGAAAATGCCCCCGTTGACAGAGCAGTCTTCTTTGTTACATCTCTGCGACAGGCGGGACTCTGCATCGTTGACCTTAATATGCTAATTTGTGGCGCAACATACCCTAGTAACAAAGAGTGCGTTGGCGGTCAGCGAGTGCGGCCAGCTGTCGTTCTTTTTTTGTGTGTGTGTGTGTGTGTGACCTGCATAGGGTATCAGTAAACTGTGTCACGTACTGGGAGAAGTTGGAGACTGGAAGGTCTGGGAAGCTGTGGCAATGGATGGGTTGGGTATTCATAAATCATCTAAAGATTCTTGGTTCAAAGAGACCAGCCCAGCAGGCTGTCAGTCTGAGAAGGAAGTCTCCATTCTCCAAAGCAGGAACTTCAAGGGGAGAGTCTGCCGTGAAGCCGCCAAATTGAAAAGTTATCGGGAGATTTGATTCCATCCGCTTGGGGCATGAATAAGGACGGTAGTTTCCTCTCTCACCACGACAGGCAATAATGAACTTGACAGCGCTAGGATGGTTGTGTCAATCACCCCTTTGTTGCTGTCGTGTGTGTTCGTTGAATTGTCATTTGACACACCCTGCATTGTTTGCAACTCCCCCCTCTTTATCGCTGTATGTAATGGGCACGCTTAAGGAATTTGATCTTGGCAAATCCATTCGCAGGCTGACCCGCTTCGTACCTCGTGGGCTTGGTTTCCCACCAGCTTTCAGCCTTCCCCAAATGTTCCAGTGCCATTTCCAAAATATTTGCATTTCTGAGAGAGAATAGAAATGGCACAGTTCGGCTAATTGAGAGCCAGTGTGGTGTAGTGGTTAAGAGAGCCAGTGTGGTGTAGTGGTTAAGAGTGGTAGACTTGTAATCTGGGGAACCGGGTTCGCGTCTCCACTCCTCCACATGCAGCTGCTGGGTGACCTTGGGCTAGTCACACTTCTTTGAAGTCTCTCAGCCTCACTCACACTTCTTTGAAGTCTCTCAGCCTCACTTACCTCACAGAGTGTTTGTTGTGGGGGAGGAAGGGAAAGGAGAATGTTAGCCGCTTTGAGACTCCTTCAGGTAGTGAAAAGCGGGATATCAAATCCAAACTCTTCTTCTAATTCATTCCAGTAGCTGGGGCGGGAAACCCTCCTCCTGATTCATGCCCACAGCAGACAAAATCAAATTTCTCTCAAATTTTAATCCACGCTGGACTTTCCCCTTGGAATGGAGATGGCTTTAAAAGGGGATTAGACAAGTTTATGGAGACTGCTATTAGTAGCTACTAAGTCCGATGGCTCTGATTTGCCTCCGCTGTCGGAAGCAGCAATGCTTCTGAACCCCACTTGCCGGGAATAGCAGGAGGGGAGTGCTCTTGCTCTCAGGTTCTGGTTTTCCAGAAGAGGTTGGCCATGGTGAGAGTGGGATGCCAAGCACGCCTCCAACCAGCCGCAGCCATTGGCTCCAAAACATCTGCACGCCAGCAGGGGGACACAATGCATCCTCTGCTAACGTTCAGGGTGTCTGTATGTGGACACGGTGGGAAGGGACTGCTGCTGCATCCCAGTTTCCAGCTGTGGGTTGCACAACATGCCCTGAAAACTCCCGGGCAAACTTCCCGCTGCTTCTCCGGCCTGGGGGAGTGCTGGGGGAGTCAGTTTGGTCCCTTGGCTGCCCTCCTTCTTGTGGGCTGGCTGCGGTCCTTGCGGTGTGAACTTGGGACCGTGGCTTATGTTTCAGCACTGGAAGCAAGGACCTCTCCGTGGCTTCTGGTGGTTTTTCAGGAATCCAAGCACCGCGCAACCCACCAGCCGAAACATCTACTTTACGCATACCCCAAAAAAGTTGTTTGTTTTTGTGTGTATGTTAAATCCCTTTTCGGCCCATCCTTAATTTTCCTTCGTCCTGTGCAGTGTCCAGAAGGGCTCTTGTTTCAGCAGGGTGGTACTTCCAATGTCTGGGCGTCAGGCAGAGTGCTGGAATAGGGACCTGGGAGACCAGGGTTCAAATGATCGCCGCTCAGCTGTGACTCAGCTATCCCCACTGGGTGACTTTGGGCCAGCCGCTGTTTCTCTCTGCCCCTGGCTACCTCACAGGGAGGGCAGGAGAATTGTGTCTGCCACACTTGAGCTCTTTGGAGAATAGGTGAGCTATAAACAGTGCTTTTTCCTGGGGAAAGGTGGTGGAACTCACCAAAAAAATTGTTTGTTTATTACGGGCCCCGTTGCAGTGTCGCCCCCCCCCCGGCAGTTGCTAAATGGAAGTTGTGATTAATAAACTCAGGCAGACAATGATCTGCTCAGAAAAACCCCTGGGTATAAATGCAGTAGCAGTGATAGTAATGATACAGATAGCATAATATTGAGGTGCCAGTTGGGTAGCATATTTATTTCACAAAACTGAGTATGAAAAACAAAAACCTTCAAATAAGCTTATAAGAAATGATAAAACAATAAAATCGCCAGCAAGAAAAAAATAGCAGTAATTTAACACTTTGAGAAAGTTTGAATAATAACAGACTTAAAACAGATTGAGTTCACCCACAAAGGCACACTCCTCCATTGTCTCCAGAGACAGACGGATGCCAGCAAACGAAAACAGATTGAAAGTCGCACCAGCTTTCTAAACGCCTTCTCTTATTTTGCTCTGCCTTGGGGGAAAGGCCCTAGCTCACCCGTGGAGCCCCTGCTTTGCACGCAAAGAGGTCCCCACCATCTCCCTCTCAAGGTCCCTGGAGAGCCGGCCTTGCTGCCAGTCACTATAGCGCAGGCATAGGCAAACCCCGGCCCTCCAGATGTTTGGGACTACAATTCCCATCATCCCTAGCTAACAGGACCAGTGGTCAGGGATGGTGGGAACTGTAGTCCCAAACATCTGGAGGGCCGGAGTTGGCCTATGCCTACTATAGAGAACACTGACGCTGTCACCTTCCCGTGTTCCTATTTAAACCAGCCTTTCGTTCAGAGCCACGAGGACTAGAATCTTGTTTTGTTTTTAGTGCAAGGGCCGCAGTTCGATTTCCCAGCAGCATCTCCAGGTGTGGGGCTGGGCACGTCTCCTGTCTGACCGCTGCTGCCAGTCCGTGTAAATAATGCTGTGTTACCTGCCCAATCAGTGGTCTGATGCTGGGTGAAGCAGCTTCCTGTGTTCCATTGATAATTCGTTTCCGAATCAAGGGCATCTTCTTTAACCCCCTCCCTCCCAACCAAATAAGAAAACAGGTGAGCATTGACACAAGGGTCTCCTTCCCCAGACGCCTCTGCCCTCCCTGTTGTCTCTGCTGCCCTCTAGTGGTGTCACCTGAAATTGCACCCCAAGGCTCGGCCATGCTCTGACAGGGGCCATTTTTCAGTTTAGGGAATTTATGAGCCCTGCTTCAACCTTACAGTTGGTGCTGTGGGGATAAGGTGGCATGTTCGGAAAGGATTGTCTTGGAAAGGAAACTTAGGGTGTTGCCCTATGTCAAGTCAGGCCAGTGGTCCATCTGAGCCAGTATTGTAGACACTGGTTGGCAGCAGCTGCATGCTTAGAAGAGTCATTCCCAATGTATACAAACTGACCCCTCCCCATTTTGAAAAAAGAACCCAAACTTGCAGTTGCCAATAATTTAACCTGGCAGCAGCATTGCGGGGGTCTGGACTGGATGACCCTTTGGGTCCTCCTACAATCCTGGGATTCTGTACCTTCTGCATGCAAATAACGCCTGTTGGGGGAGAGATGGGGAGATGGGGGACATTTTGGCTCTGCTGAAAGACCAGGAGGGCGAGAACAACTCCCTGTGCCCTTACTTCACACTACATGCATTGTTTTATACATCCCTATTAACAAAAAACAAAACAAAAACAAACAAACCCTAATCTTATTTCTAAATGCAAAAGTCCCAAATGGTGGCACCTTTCCTCGCTGGTGAGTTTTACCAGCCTCTCTCTGATCATTGCACCTTTAGGGGCAAGTCTCCAGGAAATTCCAGGCAGGGGACATCTCCCCTTCCACCCGGTCCCCCAACATAGAAGCTTCCCTGCAGGGTGTTCCCCACCTCAAGATGCAAAGCCTCCGTCCCCAAAAGCTGACTTGAGACCCTGGATCATAGGGAGTTACTTTATACGGAGACAGACCATTGATCCGTCTTGCGTGGTATTGCCCACACTGGCTGGCAGCAGCGCCTCTCCAGGGTTTCAGGCAGGGAGTCTCTCTCTCCCAGCCCTCCCTGGAGATGCCACTGGGGATTGAACCAGGGACCGTCTGCATGCAAAGCAGGGTCTGTACCACCAAGTCATGGCTGTTCTCTTCCTGACCGTAAATGGTCACGTTTCCAAATATCTCAACCTCTCGGCTCCTTGGTGCGGGGAAAAGAGGGTGCTTTTCTTATCTTTTCCTGAACTCTTCTGTGGCCGATGACTATCTCTGGTGCGTCTGACGCCAAGGCAGGCCTGCTCCTTGAGAGTGTGTCAAGCCCAGATAATTTAAATGCTCGGCATACTCTGTGGCGCAGTCCCATAATTTTTGTCCGGCTCCCAGCCTCTCCTGGCCGTTCCTTTCTGTGGCCAGAGGGCTTCTTGCAAAGTCCTGCTGCTGTGGCTCCTTGCCTTTTCCAAGGCAGAAAGGATGCGGCCCACATACTTGGAATGACTGAGATGGCCTATCGTCATAGGGGGGGGGGCTGTCTTTTAAGGAATCTGATATTACAAAACGTAACGGGCCATACACATTCTTTTAAACGCAGTTGTGCCTTAACCCTAAAACTAAAAATTGGGGCAGATGGAACTCTTAAAATAAATAATTTGTAGGAATGCAACAAGGATTGATTGATTGATTGATTGATTGGTTGGTTGGTTGGTTGGTTGATTGATTGATTGATTGGATTGATGTCCCACCATTTTCTACCTCTCATTTAAACCCCACCAAACACTTGTGAGGTTGGTTAGGCTGAGAGATCTAATGACTGACTCCAGGGTCACTCATTGAGCTTTATGGCTGTGTGAAGATGAACTCTGGTCTCCCAGGTCCTCGTCTGACACTTCAACCACAGCACCACGCTGACTCTCTGTAAAACTGCCTTTTCCCAGCCTCTCATCAACTCCCAGCCAGCATGACATGACCTGTACGGGCAGCCAAAGGAATGAAAGACCGAAGAATCACAGAACTGTAGAGCTGGAAGGGAAGAAAGAGTGTAGAACTTTGATTTGCAAGTGTTATTTGCACCGGGGGGGGGGGGGAGTCTGAGCCGTCTCTGGGGAGGCTGTTGGGGAGTTGACCTCGCTTCAGATCTTTTGTTTAAGAACATAAGAAGATTCTTCTGGATCAGGCCAGTGGCCCACCTAGTCCAACATCCTGTTCTCTCATTGGCCAGCCAGATCTCCTAACGGGAAACCTGCAAGCAGGATCCTGAGCACAAGAATAACTCTCCCCTGCTGGGGTTTCCAGCAGCTGGCATTCAGAAGCATGGCTGCCCGCAACCATGGAGGGCAGAGCAGAGCCATCATGGCTTGTAGCCGTTGATAGCCCTTTCAAAAGCACTTTATACACAAAACATTTAAAAGCAATCATTTAAACATCCAGATTGCCATACGTTCTTGCTTCCACTAAGAGCTTAAGCAAACCATGATTCTGTCAGCCTCCCAGCCCCCCACCCCCCGCAATCTCTGTTTGGCCACCAGCTAGCATGAATTTTAAAAAGGATTAGACAAATTCTCGGTCACAATTGCTACGTTCTCTCCAGATTTCAGGAATCGCAATTTGGGGGGGGGGGAGCATTGCCCTTAGCCTGGGCTCCTGCCTGCGGGGGCTTCTGGTTGGCCGCTGTGAGGACAGGATGCTGGGTTCTGTGGGCCATTGGCCTGATTCAGCCGCAGGGCTCTTCGGACGCTCTTAAAGGTGAAAGACTGGCGATATGAGCAAAGTGGGTTTAACGGCTTCTCTGCTCTGCGGCCTGATGGGGAGAAAGAACCTTCCCCTCCTCTGCCTCTTGATGCGTCCCAGAATGCTTTGGGCTGCTGGGCATGCGCTCAGCTGGCAGAACACCCTGACACCTCGTTGCGGGAACTGGGGCTTGGCGGCTCGCAGAGGGAAAGGCACTTGCCCTGCCAAATGCGAGGCCTCGCTGAGAGTCCCTGCCCTATATATTAAAAATTATTTGTTCACACGGTTTTTGACATCTAGGATGTGCTTTTTCTTTGGCTGGGGGAGGGTTAGAGAAGGAAAAAACAGCTTCGCCAGATGTGCCTGGCTGTTCCTCCGCCTTTGGGGAACATTGAAGAGGAAAACGAAATGCACGTTAGATCCGCAGGCTGGTGCCTGGAAAGCTGAACCAGCTGTGGATATACTGCTCTGGCTGCCAGTTAGTTTCCGGACTCAATTCATGGTACTCACATTTGTGTTTAAAGCCCGAAAGGACTCAGGCCCCACATACCTGAAAGGGCGCCTCTTTCCCCTTGGGTGCTGAGGTCAGCAGAGGGGGTCACCTTGGTGGCCCAGGGGGAGAGGGCCTTCTCTGTGGTGGCCCCTAAGATGTGGAACTCCCTCCCACAGCGCTGTGCCAGGCATCTTCCCTTATCCAGCTTCTAGTGGATGCTGGAGACGGGCCTCTTTACCCTGGCATTGGACACTTGAGGTTGCAGATTTCTAGGACCCACCTTATTTTTATGATGGTTCGTTGTTTTAAATTTATTTTAATACTATGTTGTGATGCTGTGACCATCCTGGGACCTTAGGGCGAAGGGCGGGTGATTAATAATAATCGTAACTGTGGCTGGAAGACCTTGCTGTTTGCTTGTTTGAATGAGGGAGATTTTGGCTTTAGAACAACCACAATGAAGCCCTAGTCAGCCTGAGTCAGGGGTGGAGAGGCGGCTGCCCCAGACCGCAGGGTCCCAGCAGCCAGTGGGGATGGGAGCTGGAACACAGAAACATCTGAAGAGGTGCGGGGGGTCCATGTAAGCCCCATGATTTGTATGATGGTACAAAGCTGGGGAACGTTTTCGTCCTTGACCCTGCCCACCTCTAGCATGCGGCCCTTGGAAAGACAACTCGTGCTGGAATATGGCCCTCAAGCTGAAAAGAAACTGGATGCAATTTCTTTTCCCTACAGAACTAAGTTTGTGCTTCACTCTGCTTGGGGAGTCCAGGCAGGATTCCACCTTCCATCCCTTGCTAACTTCAGCGTGTCAGGGTTTTTGTGTTTTATTTGTGTGTTTCCTGAACTTCCTGGGTTTGTTCTGACACGTTTTTATTTCTTCCTCATGAAAGGTTGCTGCGCCTCCTGTGTGCTCTCCTTGGATGGCGGGGGTGGGAGGGATATTCCCTTCCAATTACAGTGTTCCCCATACTCTTCCAGCAGTGGCCAGGAGGGGGCATTAAAACATTTTCTTGTTATTATTTATCATTTTATTTATTAAAAAAACATTTGCATACCACTGTGTCATTAAAAAACATCAAAGTGGTTTACAGCAGTAAAAACATACAATAAAAACCATTAAAAAGTTGAGCGCACAACCACTAAACATTGTGGGAGGATGTATTCTTAATTGCCCGCATAGGCATGGCAGTATAGAAAGGGTTTCAGCAAGTGTTTAAAAACTGGCGCGGAAGGTGCCTACTAAATCTCTTTTGGCAGAGAGTTCCACCGGGCTGGGCCGGCGACACTGAAGGCTCAATTTCTCATTGTTTTCAAATGAGAGCTCGGAAAATGGCCTGAGATGCTCCAGCAGGTGAGCTCAGTGATTGAGCTGAGTTCAGGTGGTCCCTGGACCTAAGTTGTTCAGAGCTTTGTAAACTGACATAAGAACCCAACCCAATCCTCTCAACAACCCCGCAAGGTATAGATTAAGCTGAGAGAGCTTGGTTGGCTCAAGTGAGAACTTTGTGAGTGAGTGAGGATCCGGTCAGGTCCTAGCCCAACTCTCTTAACCACAGCAACACACTATCTCTTAATCTTAATAAGCACCTTAATCTCCCATTCTCTCCTCTCTTCTGTATGCAGGAGGCGGACAGCGGGAAGATGACTGCCGGTTCCAGCCCAGAAGGTACGTCTTGCACCTGTATACATTTCCTTGTACAGTTTTGGCTGCCCTTGGTTGCCGCAGCCCCACAAATAGAAAGCACAGACACCCGGAGATGCCAGCGGGGATTGAACCTGGGACCTTCTGCATGCAAAGCAGCTGTTCTTCCACTGAGCTATGGCCCTTTCCCTAAATATAAAGATTCCTAGAATCGTAGGGTTGGAAGGGACCCCAAGGGTCATCCAGTCCAGCCCCCTGCAATGCAGGAATCCCAACCAAAGCATCCCTGACAGGTGGCCATCCAACCTCTGCTTAAAAAACCTCCAGTGAAGGAGAGGCCACCACCTCTTGATTTTAAATAGCAACACCTGCAGTGAGACCATTGGCCCAGCCAGCCCAGTATCCCCCATGCTGGCTGGCAGCAGCTCTCCAGGGTTTCATGCCAGAGTTTCCCCCAGATGCACTTGAGGGGTCTTGCAGCAGAGCTCCTGCTTTGCAGGCAAAAGGTCTTCAGCTCAGTCCTGAGTTTGCAGGGTTTGGCTTTTGATTCTGCTGTTTAAGTTTTTGTTGTGCAGGAATGGGGAACCTGGTGCCCTCCAGGTGCTGTTGGACCCCAGCTCCCATCATCCCTGGCAGCCGGGCGGGGGGCAGGGGTGCTAGGAGTTGCATCTGGAGGCCACAGGTTCTCCCCCGCCCCCCGGTTGATCTCATACGTTATTGTATGTATTATTTCATACTCTGCACTGGTGACCTAGCCTAGCTGTGTGTTTGTGTGCATGCAAGAGATATTGAGGGGGAAATTCAATTAAGTTTGCATTTAAAGGCAAACCCACCTAATCTGCACTTTGCAACACAGTATGCGAACCTAAAGGCAGGCAGGCCCACTTCGAAATTCTCACTTCTGTGAATTTTGCAATGCAGCAAAGTAACGCATAGAAAAATGCACATCCTAGGATTAGGGTATCGATCAACTATGCATATATCTAGTGAAAATACAGCATGTCGGAGGAAATGGCTCCACAAAAATGTGTGTAGTAAGCAAAAACCGCATTCCAAATGTGTGGGAGAAGTTCACACCAGAATGCTGATGGGTTTTCATGCGGACTCCCCCGCCCCCCCCCAACATGTGGAAATGTGGGGAACTGCATTTAAAAATGAAAAACCGAGAGAAGTTGAAACTGACCTATTGGCCCATCCCTCAAGTTATGTAGCAGGGGAGACCTCAATCCTGTTTCTCCTTGTTCCTCTGTAAAAAAACAACTGGATGGCTAGCAAATCTTGTTGCCACCATGCAAGATTGGGCGAGAGAGGAAACGTGTGTGTGTGGTTTAATTTTCCATTTCAGTGGAAGGCTATTGTGCACTGGGCTGAATCTTGACTTGTGTGTGTGTGTGTGTGTGTGTGTGTGTGAGGGAGAGAGATAACGATTCTGGCATATTTGAAATGCTTTCTTGCCATGGGAAACGACTGGCTGCTGTTGATGCGCCGACCTCTGTCCTGGGACTTCCTCTTGCAGTGGCAGCAGGGAGCGGAAATGGGGTGGGGGACTGGGAAGATAAAGCCAAGCAGAGAACAGCTGAGATTTTTCTTTTGTTGCAGAGTCGTGTTTCCCCCCCCCCCCCCCGCGCACGCCCCGTATATCTGAATGAAATCTTCCCCACCACCATTCATTGCACACAGTCCACTTGCGCCAAGGCAGATTACTGTTAGTATTAATATGAGGCTTCTCTCCCTCCTCATTTAATCCCCGCAACAACCCTGCGAGGTAGGTTAGGCTGAGAGGCATTGTGACTGGCCCAGGTTCACACCTCAGCGAGCTTCATGGCCGAGTGGGGATTTGAACCCTGGTCTGCCAAGTTCAGCACTCTAAGCCAGGGGTCAGCAACTTTTTCAGCAGGGGCCGGTACACTGTCCCTCAGACCTTGTGAGGGGCCGGACTATATTTTGGAGGAAAAAAATATGAATGAATTCCTTTGCCCCACAAATAACCCAGAGATGCATTTTAAATAAAAGGACACATTCTACTCATGTAAAAACATGCTGATTCCTGGACCGTCCGTGGGGCCGGACTTAGAAGGCAATTGGGCCACATCCAGCCCCTGGGCCTTAGTTTGGGGACCCCTGCTCTAAGCACTACACACACACGGACTCCTTTTCCCTTGGGAAGTCTGGCTTGCACAGTGATTTTATAACTTGCATTTCAGTCTTTCTTGGTGCCAGGAGCCTACTTAGGCGCACAGGAAGCTGGCAAATGCAGGCCCTTGCTCCATCCAGTTCTGTATTGCCCACACTGTCTGGCAGTGGCTCTCCGTGGTTTCAGGTAGGGGTGGGGGGAGTCTTTACCCAGCCCTGGAAATTCCAGGGATTGGACCATGGAGACCCCAGCTTTCACGGTTCTGAATTAAAGCAGGTGCTCCACCCCTGAACTAGCTTCCTTCCCATTAACATAAACCAAGATCCTAGTCCTCATGGTTTTAAGATTCGAGTTAAACAGGAACATAATCAAGCTGCTTAAGATGGCCATCTAGCTCTCCAGGATTTCATGCAAGGGCCACTCCCCAGCCCTGCCTGCAGATGGTGCCAGGGACATTTTGCATGCCAGTCAGGCTCTCTGCCACTGAGTTGTGGGTCCTCTTTAAGAAGGGGCCAGCTCAAGGCTACCACTGTGAGTCTGTGGGAGCAGAATCTGGGGCCAGCTCACTCTCTGAACCGCTGTGTCCAGTTTCATGCTTCTGCAAGGCAGATGGAGGAGGAATTTGCAGTGGGCCATTGCCTCCATGCCTCTCTTGTCAGGGGTGGCTAGAATCTAAGATGGTTTGGTTTTGAGTGGTTTCCTTCCCTCCTGCCCACCTGCCATTACAGTATATACATTATAGAGAATGTACCTTGGAGTGGATACCTTCCCGTCTCTCCAAGCAGAGTCAGAAGGCTGCCCAGGCCACTTATCTCTCCTCATTTGCATTCCCTGCTTGCCTCTTATCAGACCAAGACATCTGCTCGATTTCTGATCCACTCCAAACCCTGCTCCTGTCCAGGAAATTACAGGGGGTGGGTGGGCTCCAGGAGTCATGAGTCAGGAAACAACACTTGCTTCAAGCAGAAAATGGGACACACACACCACACACACACACACCACACACACACACACCAAAAATATTTGAGATCTTTCCACAAGAAACTCCTACTTCCCAGCACTGTGTTGCATCCTATCAATTCTGGAAACTGCCTTCTCAAGTGACTGGTGCCAATTTTTTTATTTTTTTTTAGGCCTAAAGAAAACATGCAACACTTTACACATGCCATTGGCATTCCAGCTAGAGAAACAGCAGGTTGGAGCATTAGGAGCTGTCTGGTTTATTTCTGCAGTCTACTTAAACCGCTTCACGGACAAAGCTTTTAAAAAAAAGGCTATGGGAAACTCAAGCAATAAAACAATTTTTTGCAATTGGGGTCTAAAACTGCCCAACCTACAACAGCTGCTGTCTAACCCAAGATCCTGGACAGAGAGCAGGCAGAGAGTGGCTCATCTAGCCCAACACTCCTGTTCCTACTATGGCCACCAGATCCCCCCACCCCCCAGAAAGTCCAAAACAGGATCTGAGCACAAGAGCCCTTTCCCCTCCTGTGGTTTCCAGCAACTGGGATTCAGAAGCATCACTGCCTAGAGGCAGAGCAGAACCTCTGACAGAGAATATACTATTTAATGTGTGTGTGTGTGTGTGCCAGTGGCTGGACTCCCCCCCCCCTTGCACCCAGCTCCAGTGAGTGCCTTGCACAACGATGCATTCTTACGTGCTGGGTTATTGCCTCCTCATAGTAGTCTCCTTGTGCAAACGCTGGTGGAAGAGATAATGCACCTTTCCCCACCGTGATAAATTGAGCGCAGCGTCTTTCAGGGCTGTACGCAAAGCATAGGCTGGCATGTTCTTTAGCAGGAGGGGGAAGTGTGTGCTGCTCCAGTTCTGATATAATATTATGGGGAAATGCGTGCAGTTATGTAGCGGCTGCAGTTTCCGTCTGTGTTTCTCTCTTTCTCTTTTTTAAAAAAAGAACCCAGCAGAGAACGATGTTTAACCCAGAGTGCATTCTGCCCTCATTGCAGGAAGCACAGTTAAACATTTTAGTAGTTGCACGGCTAGAAATTCACCCAGGCAAACTGGCTTTCTTTTAAAAATGGCAGTACAGTGGGGCTGAGTTCAGCGTGTGCCTTAAAGCGGGGGGGGGGGCTGTGGGCTGGCCCTCCAGAGGTTGCTGGAATTCCAATGTGTCAAGAGGATTGGACAAATTCATGGAGGAAAGGGCTATTGGTGGCTACTAGCCAGGGTGGCTATGTTCTGCCTCTGCAGCAGTGCTTCTGAATAAAAACTGCTGGAAACCGCAGGAGGGGAGAGGGCTCTTGGGCTCGGGTCCAGCTTGCTGGTTTCCCATGGGGGCACCTGGGTGGCACTGTGAGAACAGGATGCTGGGCCACTTGATGGGCCACTGGCCTCATCCTGCAGACTCTTCTTATGTTCTCATGTTCTTATCTAGCATCATCCTGACCTCCGGCTATACTGGCTGGTGGGAGAGTTGGGAGTCCGCAGACATCTGGAGAACCACATGTGGGCCACATGTTCCCCCCGTTTTAAAGGAAAAGTGGCCCAGATTTCCCCCAGACTTGACAGTCCTTAGAAAACATCATTTCAGGTTCCAGTCTTGCCCCACAAAGATTCACATTTGCAGTACTTGTCAAAAATAATTCAAGTTTACAGCACGAAAGTATTAAAGTTTAAAAACATCTGTTGGCTTGTTTTTTTTTAGCTGCCTCACGGCAGGAGGTTTCCCCAGGAAAAATCTGATTGATTAGGAAGCAGCTGGTAGCCTTATGTGGCTAGTGGGTGTGCTCTGCCTGTCCTTTCTAAATGGCAGGTTGCCAGGCAATTTCCAAGACACCCTATGATGGGATGTAGGCAGGCAAACTGCTGTATCAGTATTTGCACCTGGTAGCAAATCTGATATCTGGATCCCACCCCCACCCCCTGAGAAATGAGAGGGGTGGGTTTATGTGGCCGTTTCCAAAATTGTGTGGATTTTGAACAAATAAACAGGAGATCTTTCTCAAATTCCAGATGAAGATGAATAGCTACATTGAAAAACACACAAACTTATGCTGGGAAGGGGGAAACTGAGGAGCTGAACTTTTTCTTTCTTTAGGGAGAGGTTAGTACATCTGATTAAAGCAGTGGTTCCCAGGGTGTTTCCTGACCACCGTCCCCTTGGTTCCATAAACGCATCCCCAGTGCCCCCTACCTTATAAAAGGCATTATTTCAGAACAGCGGTTCGCACGACCCACTAAGGAAGATAAGAGAACAATAAAATTCAAACAGTAAAGATTGATTGCACACAGTTACTCAAAATCCAATTAAAACTATTTAGTTTAGTTAATTCAGCAGAACTCCTGAACTTGATCCAGCGGTGCCAGATGTTGCATGAAAAACATTTTTACGCATTCTACGAACGGAACATAAGGGTGAAGGAAGTTATAGCACAAACCCTTGCCGAGCACGCACAAACCTTCACCTACCACAGCCGTAAGATAACTAAGTTATAACGAAATAGATCGCTATTGCCAATCGTTGGCTATCTTGTGACTTGTGACAACTCAGAATGGTAAATGCAAGCAAACATTACCAAAGGAAGTAGCTTTGAAAGCGATAGAGCAGTAGACTTGGGAACCTCTGGATAAAGTGGAATGGGTGTGTGTTTGTGTTTTGTTCCTTTTAAAATTCACTAAGAGCAACTCATAGCTTGGGGTGATTTTTGCCTCGTTCCCGTCAAAAAAGATTTGCATAGCTGCAAGTTATTGCTAAAGCAAGAATTTGCCTGTGGGTCACCCTCCCCATCCTGTTTCTGGTGACCTTTTGCCATCCTCTTGCACAGAGAGAAAGAAAGAGGGGAGGGGCTAGTCAGCTGCCCACCATATGCTTGCTCTCTCTTTTAAGACTGGGGGGGGGGCAGGTACCAAAGAGTGACCTTTCATGCTGGAAAATCCAACATTTGGACTTCCTAGAAAGCGAAAAGTGCTGGGCTGCCTCTCCTGCGCCCCAGTCTGAGTGGCAAGGGAAGGACGCTGGCTTTGCACAGAGGCACTCTGAGCCCCTACGAAGGAGAATAAATTTTGGGGCTTGGCTAGAAGGCTGATAGCTGGGTAACTGGGAAATGTAACTCCGTCGTAAATTGCTGGGCAGATCTCTGGAGATGCCATTGGTCAGGACTGTTCACTGGGTGGAATACACAGGAAGGAATCCTAGTTGAGCAGAGTTTGGTTTGAAGCTGCAGTGGAGGGCCATTCAGGTTCCCCACCCTGCTCTGCAGAACTGCGAAGCATTTAATACGAACTGAAGCATGATGGTCTCTAAGGTGCTACTAGAAAGAATTTTCGATTTTGTTTTGACTATGGCAGACCAACACGGCTACCCACCTGTAACTGAAGCATGATGGAGCGCAAAAGACAATGAAAGGAAACTTTTTGAGTTTCTGGTCCTATGGTCTCTCCTGCCTTTGGAGGTGCTGATGCATCTCCTTGTCAAGGGTGCCAAGGGAGCCTAGGGTCGCCTCTGCCTTCCAGATGTTGGTAGCCTCTACCTCCTCCCATCCCTGATCACTGGCCTGGCTGGCTGCTGGGGGTCCTGCAAGAGCTTCCCCATACCTGAAATAAAGCTAGGAAGCACCATCCGCTCATTTCACCATTACTGCAGCCCCTACCAGGCAGGCAAAAGTCTCTCTGGCCTGGTTTGCACCATACATTAAAGCAGTGTTTTCAACCTTTTTTGGGCAAGGGCACACTTGTTTTATGAAAAAAATCACGAGGCACACCACCATTAGAAAATGTTAAAAAATTTAACTCTGTGCCTATATTGACTATATATAAAGTAATTCTCTTGAATAGGAATCAAATAAACACAATTTTTTCCCACGGCACACAGGCAACATCTCGCGGCACACTAGTGTGCCACGGAACAGTGGTTGAAAAACACTGCATTAAAGCACTCTGATGCCACTTCAAACAGTCATGGCTTCCCCTAAAGAATCCTGGAGCTGTGGTCTATTCAGAGTGCTGAGAGTTGGCAGGAGAAACTCTATTTCCCCTCAAAAAGCTACAATTCCTAGAGCTCCCTGTGGAAAGGGATTGATTGTTAAACCACTCTGTGAACTGTAGCTCTCTGTGGGGAAATAGGGGGTCTCCTAGCAACGCTCAGCACCCTTCACAGACTACACTTCCCAGGATTCTTTGGGGAAGCTATGACTGTTTAAAGTGGCATCATCGTGCTTTAAAGATATGGTGTAAGTGTAGTCTCTCTCTCTCTCTCTCACTCTCACTCTCACTTCTTTGCAATCCCCTTCCTGGTTTTTGTGTCACGAGCTTTCCTCCGCACGAGCCCATCATGCACAAGCCGCTAATGGCTTCTGAATGCTTTGACAGGGGCTTTAGTGCAGCATCTGTGAGCTCCTCCGCACAGCCCTTCCTTTTTGCCGTGGGTCATAAAAAACCTGTTTTTTAAAATAAATAATAAATTACAGACAAAAGGCCTCTTTACTTTCCCCAGCTGTGTGACACACAGAACTGCCCTCTGAGTTCAGTGTTTGAAACAGGGGTGGGGAGGGCAGCTGCTTTTTATAGGCACACCTGAAGGCAGGGTTGGGGAACCTGGAGGGCTGCCCAGGTGTGGTCGGGCACCAACTCCCATGTTATAAGAAAAAACTGCTCCTTTTCCCTTATGGGGTACCAAAGAGCCCATATACAGTTCTTTGTAGGTTCTCTATCAGTAGGAGAAAATAACAGGGGCCAACCAGAGAATATTGAGAAGCAAAACATCCCAGGAGCCAGTATGGCCCAATGGGTCAAGGATGCTGATGGGGAGGGGGGGGACCATGCCGAGGTCCCCCCTCCCCATCCCTGCTCTAAGAGACATTATTCCCCCCTCTCTAAAGAGGGGACGCCTCTTCTTAAGCAGAGACACCTCTCCATCTCTCACAGGAACCACAAAATGCCATTTCTTAGACCAGGGCATGGAGCTCAGATGTTGCTTGACATCTGTCTGGGGCCCAACTTGGAGCTGAAGTGCAACAACGAGCATGAGACTCATAATCTCAGGGTCATGGGTTCAAGCCCCACGTTGGGCAAAAGATTCCTGCATTGCAGGGGGTTGGACTAGATCAGTGTTTCCCAACCTTTGGTCTCCAGCTGGTTTCAGGCTACAATTCCCATCATCCCTGACCACTGGTCTTGCCAGCTAGGGAAGATGGGAGTTATAGTCCAAAAGCAGCTGGAGACCCAAGGTTGGGAAACACTGGACTAGATGATCCTCGTGGTGCCTTCCAACTCTACAATTCTATTTTTTGTGTTCTCTCCATGACATCTTTCCTGCTTTTCTCCTAAAAGGAGAGGGCAACTAGCCATGATGGCGCTGCTCGGCCTTCATGGTGGGAGGTGGCAATGCTTTGGAATGCCAGTTGATGGAAACCACAGGAGGGGAGAGTGGCTCTTGCACCCAGGTCTTGCTTGAGTGTTTCCCATGGTCATTGGTTGGCTGCTGTGAGAACAAGGGGCTGGAGGGCCTGAAGGCAAGAACTACAATCAGAAGGTAGGCAGTGGGAGATTCAGGACAGACAGCATAAGGAAGCTGCCATATTGAGTTAGACCGTTCGTCTGTCTAGCCCAGCATTGTCTACACTGACTGGCAGCAGTGGCAGCTCTCCAAGGTGTCATGCAGGGGGGTCTCTCCCAGCTGCACCAGGAGATGCTGCCAGGGATTGAAACCTCAGACTTTCTGCATGCAAAGCGGGTGTTCTGTCACGGAGCTAAAGCCTTTTGTTACGAGAAGGTGCCTAGGCACACAGTACATGGCCGTCTGGAATTCGCTGCCTGCAACCTTCTTTGGCGAAGGACCCAGCTCCATGGCAGAGCATCCACCTTGCATATAGAAAGTCACAACTCAAGCATCCCATCCAACCTTTGCTTAAAAATCTCAAGGAAGGAGAGTCCACCACTTCTCAAGGGAGACCGTTCCACTTTGAACAGCCCTTACTGTCAGAAAGTTTTTCCTGACATTTAGTTGGCTTCTCCTTTCCTATAACTTGGAAGCCATGGGTTTGAGTCCTACAGAAATCACGCTTGTTCACTCTTCTTCCATATGACAGCCCTTGAGATATCTGAAGGTGGCCATCCTATCTGCTCTCAGGCTCCTCTTTTCCAAGCTAAACATACCCAGCAACTTCAGCCGTTCCTCATCAGGCTTGGTTTCCAGACGTCAACGTATATTGGCCTCCTCTATATGGGGGCGGGCGGAGTGCGCACCTTGGGATGCTTTTAAAAGTGGCTGGAGGGAGAGAGACACAAACGCATGGAGGTGAAGGCTATCATTGGCTCCAAGGCACGGCGCCTCTGCACGCTAGCCATGCTGCGAACTTCCCAGAGGAAGGCGGTTGCCAAGTGCGGGGAAGAGCGCGACGAAGCCGGGCTGCCCCTCTCTGCTCTCCGTCTGACGGGAAGGGGAGGCGACCGGACGCCCCCACGACAGGCATCGTCCCCAAGGCCGCGTGGCTGATCTGCTGCTGCTGTCGCCTTGGGGAGCCGCGGAGAGGCAAGGCGCGCCCGGGCCGGCCTTTGGTGCTAGTGCAGCGCCTGCCTCTCCTCGTGGCCGGCGAAGGGACGCCCGCGGGCCCCGCCCCTGGGCCGGCCCAGAGGCGAAGTTGGGCCGGTTCGCCCTTGCGCATTGCGCGACGTGCCGGCTTGGGGAGGCCAGGAGGGCGGGCGCTCTTCGCACACACCAGAAGCCGCTGCCGGCGCCGGAGCGCAAGCAGCTCGCTCGCCGCCCGCCTCCTGCCTGCGCTGCCGGCCAGCCGCGTTCTCTCTTCCCTGGTGGCGCGCGCCTCGCATGCTCCGCGCTCTCCGGCGGGGACCCCGCAGCCCCCATGACCCTGCGCGGGCTCCGGCGGAGACAGCAAGGCGGCGGGGGCCGAGGAGGAGCAGGAGGCAGCGGCCGACCCCCTTCCGCCTCCCCGGCCTGCCCCCTCTGCCGCCGCCGCCGCCGGCCCCCAAGATGATCCCCTATTTCTCCGACGACGCCGTCATCTCCCAGAACGCCATCAACCAGCTGTGAGTACCGCGCCGCTTCTCCCCCCCCATTTAATAGGGAGAAGTTACCAGGATGGTTGGGTACCCCTCCCCAAACGTATTGGATCATTTCCTCCTTTTTCCAGACACGGATTGAGACTCTTACATTCCTCTCTCTCTTTCTCCTTCCCCTCTCTCGCCCCCCCCCACCCTGCAATACACTTTTCTCGTCCCCTTGCCAGCGCCAGCGGTAGCTCCGCGTACTGCAACGCAGAAACCGTTTATTTCTCTGGGTCCCGGTCCCCCACCCCCCGCCCGCCCGCCAATCGCTCTTTTCCTCCCTTCTTCCTCCTTTCTCTGCTGCCAATTTTTTTAGGAAGTCATCTCGGGTAAAGCAAAGAGTCAAAGGAGGAGACTGTGGGCGGGCGAGTCGAATCTCTTTGCTTATTTCGGATATATTATCCCATTCTGTTGGGGGTGCGGAGCAGAGAAGATAGAGGAAACGGGGGTCTCTAATCCGTGGCTACGCCACTCCTGCCCTAAAGAACATCCGTGCGCGCCGAGGGTGGGTAGGTGGGTGTGCGAGCGAGCGCGTGCGCAGAAAAGGAGAGGAAATGGGGTTTAGGAAGTTAATTTAGGGAGGTCAGCAAGCTGTGTTTGCCCGGACCTGCCCTCCAGATGTTTCAGACTACACTCTCCGCTAGCAGACCGGAGTTGAGGCCGGAACATCTGGGGGGCTCCCAGGTTAGCAAATTTTGGAGCAATTGTACTGTGAGAGAGGGAAGACGTGCAAGGGGCAGCTTCGAGCGAACCTTGGATCCAAGCTTTGTGGTGGTTTGAGTTGCTGGTCTGAGCGCTTTTGCTTCAGAGTAAATCTCAAGTACAGTATAGGAATAGGCTTCAGCCACCCAACGAACGGTGCGGGCTGCATCCTGTGTGGCTACACAGGTCTGTGCTGGGAGCCCCTTCTGATACTTGTCCTTACTGGGGGATTATTGCCACGGAAGTGTGCAAGGGAGAGTAGCCTTAGTGAGAGATGGGTGGCCTCCACCCCAGCCCCATCACTTTGAAAAGTTGCCTGGGGGTTGTTGTTTTCCTCCCCAAACAGAGCAGTTAAGAACATAAAAAGAGCCTACTGGATCAGGCCAAAGGGGGCCCATCCAGTCCAGTATCTTGTTCTCACAGTGGCCAATCAGTTGCCCGTAGGAAACCTGCAAGCGGGACCCGAGCACAATAGCGTTCTCCCCTCCTGGTATTCAGAAGCATTACTGCCTCCAGCAGCCGTTATGGCAAGTAGAGTTGCTATTGTGAAAATGGGTACGGGGAGCCTTGTATGCTGTTCTTAGCCCCTTGGAAAATGCCTAGTATAAAAACATCCACTGTATAAAAGAATATAATAATTGGAATCATAGAATTGTAGAGTTGGAGGGGAGCCAAAGGGTCATCTAGTCCAACCCCCTGCAATCTTGCAAATTTACACTCTTGTTTTCAAATGATTTGCCCAGTCCCCCAGGTGAGTTCACAGTGCTCTGCTGTCTGTTCTTGAACCCAATTCCAAACCAGAATTGGAGAGAACCTGAGTTTGGCTCGGTCTACTGTCTTGTTTTGCTCCCTGCTCTTTACTCTTGCGCTGGGGGGGGGTCGTAAACCAGGGGTCAGCAACCTTTTCCAGCCGTGGGTCGGTCCACCATCCCTCAGACCTTGTGGGGGGCCGGACTATATTTTTTGGGGGAAATGAAGAAATTCCTTTGCCGCACAAATAACCCAGAGATTCATTTAAATAAAAGGACACATTCCTCATGTAAAAACACACTGATTCCTGGACCGTCCGTGGGCCGGGTTGAGGGAGCGATGGGCTTGGCTTAGTTTGCGTACCCCTGGCATAAACCATCTTTTTCTCCTCCCCCCCTTTACCCCCTTTTCCTTTCTCCCTCCCTTTCTCCTCCCCCCCCACATTTTACGCTTGGCTTGATAAAAGGCTTCGTGGTTTTCCTGTTCTGCGGCAAGGCATACGCCCTTCCCCAGAACCTCAAGCTGGTCCTGCCGCTCTTGGCCTCTAGCTCTCTACTTTCAGGGCTTCCTCTTCTCAGCACCTTCTCAGACTCTTCGGCCCTCTCAGCTTGGGAAGGGGGCGGGGGGGGGGGCTTCTGCTATCAGAGACGGCTGTCCAGGAATAGCCGCACAAGAAGTCTGTGTCAGCAAATGGAGCTTTTACAGTTACAGAGGCCTTGCATCTCCTACCAACAACTGGCAGTTGCCAGCCTTGGTGGGGGACAGTTTTTAATGCCTTTCCCTCTTCTCTACCCCCACTCCACTGTCACTGCTCCCTGGTGCAAAAACCCCTCTGGTTCACTGGCTTCCTGTCCAAACAAAGCCTTGGTTCTAGGAGCACCAGTTTTTGGAAAGGAAGCAGGGCATGGGAGTCTGCTTTTGGATGCCACTTGCTAGAAGTTGCAGGTGGAGAGAGTCTTGCTAGAGGGGGTTCCTCGTTGGGGCATCAGCTTGGCCACTGTAAAAACAGAAAGCTGAACTTCATAGACCCCATGGCCTGATCCAGCAGGGCCATTCTGATGCTCCTGTGTGTGGCATTGCTGCTTCAGACGCTGCTGAGTGCTGGGAACATAGGAAGCGGTCTCATTCTGAGTCAGATTGCACAGAGTTTGGGGAAGGGCCATAACAAATCAGTGGCAGAGCATCTGCTTTGTGTGCTGAAGGCCCGGTTCAATCCCCAATGGCATCTCCAGGTAAAGCTGGGAGAGAAGCCTGCCTGGAACACTTAAGAGATGCTGCCAGTCAGTGAAGGCAAAACTGAGCTAGATGGACCTGTGGTCTGGACTCTGTATATGGCAGCTCCCTGTGCTCCTGTGCTCCTGGACATATTGCTCTATCTCCAGTTTCAGATTGGAGAATCTCTGCCTCAGTTAGAAACTCAAATATATAAGCCAGGTGCTAAATAGCTCCTTAAACCAGGGATACAGTCGGGAAAACAAAACAGCCAGGTGCTATTTTGGAGCCAACACACTCGAATGTTTACTTTTCATTAGGACTTTGGGGTTCCTGAACGTCATTCGATTGTGCAGATAAAATAGAATGGATAGAATCCCACAGGATGTGTGCTAGTGTGTGAAAACAGTCGAGATCCAAGGATCCCCAGGCATGCACCTCCAGATGGTGATGTCAGATGCCATCCTGGCGCCCAAACACCTTCACTTGCTTGCAAGTGGCCAATAAAGGTAAAGGGACCCCTGACCATTAAGTCCAGTTGTGTCTGACTCTGGGGTGCGGCGCTCATCTCGCTCTATAGGCCAGGGAGCCGGCGTTTGTCCCCAGACAACTTCCTGTCATGTGGCCAGCATGACAAAGCCGCTTCTGGCGAACCACAGCAGCACACGGAAACGCCGTTTACCTTCCCGCCAGAGCAGTCCCTATTTATCTACTTGCACTTTTGACGTGCTTTCGAACTGCTAGGTGGGCAGGAGCAAAATGCACCTGCAAATTTCAAACACTTCTCTACCCTACCTGGAGATTCTGGGGCTTGAACCTGGGAAGTTCTGCATGCAAGGCAGGGCTCTGCACTGAGCTGTGGCCGTTCCCCATATTATCAAGTGTGGGAGGCCAGGGAGCCCCCTCCTGCAGACAGGGGCCTCTTGAGGGTGCCTGGGGTGCGAAGGAAGGCCAAGAGATATGTTACCTTCAAATGCAGGTCAGAGAATGTGTGTTGTGGGCTGTGTTTCTATGAGAGCTTCGGGGATCTGCAGATTCTTATTTGTGGGGTTCTTCATGACAAGATCAGTGTTGTTGTTGTTTTAATTTCTAGAGTGCCCTTAAGCATGCCTGGGGCTTCACAGAGTGCAAGAGGACAGGTGGCCCCCTGCCCCAAAGAGGTTACAGTCGAAAAGTCTGACACAACGGAGCGGCAGAGGGAGCGGGAGGAAGCAGAAGCTGGGATGTGAAACTGAGAAGCAACTGGCCCATGCTGGGTTCACAGCTGGGCACAGGAATTAAGGGGAAAGCTTTTCTGGAAGCAACTTGGCCACCTATTACAGCCACAGAGCATTGGTGGGGCCAGGGCAGCACCCGCATCCCATGTGAATGGGCCCCCAAAGGCAGAAATTTCAAAAGCCGCTGAGTTTGTCTTAGGGTCCTATCCTTCAAAATCCTGGCAATGTTGTTGATCCCACTGAGAGAGGGGGTGGGTTTCTTATCTGCTCGACATAGAATTGTAGAGGTGGAAGGGACCTTGAGGGTCATCTAGCCCACCCCCCCATCCCTGGCAGTGCAAGAATCACAGCTAAAGAATCTCTGACAGATGGCCACCCGGCGACCTCTGCTTAAAAACCTCCAGCAAATAAAATCCCCTACCATCACCAGATAGAGTGTAAAAATGCACCCAGCAAGCTTCTGCCCTCATGGGACTTGACTTTCCAGGCTTCTTGCAGGCGAGGGATGCGTCTGGTGTGACACAGAAGCTTGCATGCTGCATTTGGGCACTAGGTGTTTCAGAGACGGCATCTTTTCACCTGTTCAGGATCCTCATTAGCTTGTGGACCATACCGAAAGAATGAGCTTCTGGGCAGTAATGAGTTGCTCAGGAACACAAGTTTTCCCCCTTTATCGTTGAAGAATGCGACTTATTAAAAGTCGCTGTTTGGGGTAAATCCAGTGTTAGAAACTGAGATGTGAAAGTTAGGAGCCAAATGACACCTTAAGCCGAGGTAATGGGCACAACGGAATGTCTAGGTGCACTTTTACAAAGCTGGAAATGAATGAACTGCAGCTAAAATATTTTGTTCTAGTCCTTCCCCTGCCCACGCCCCTAATATTCTTAAGAGGGTCTCACCCGTCTTCAGAGAGTAACTGGAAGCGGGGAGGCAGAAAATGTCCTCCTTTCCTTCCACTCTGCAGCTTTAATCTGAAATCTTAGGTGCAGTGCTGCGCCCAGAGCTCAGAAACTGCTTGCTCTAATTCCCTGTCGCAAAATGCTCCTAGAACACTGGGAGTTTCGAACACTGGATAATCAAGATTTTATTGCGTGCCAGCACTCTTCCCCCCACCCTTACACGCTGCCTTCTGCAGAACAGCAGGCTCCGGTCTCTGAATTTGCTACTTCCCCTTTGTTTTTGGGGTGAAGGGCAGGGAGCAGGATACAGGCATGCAAATTTGCCAGTAACTAGCAGTGGTATCTATCCGGGGAGATTGCCATGTGTGTGTTTGTTCTGAGCCCTTTCCTAGAACGCCTGAAGCTTTGTTGCTTAAACTGAGCACCTCCATGGTAGCTGCTGGAACACAGGGAGCTGCCTTCTACTGAGTCAGGCCATTGGGTTCATCTAGCTTAGTACTGCCTGCACTGACTGGCAGCGGCTCTCCAGGATTTTAGACCGGGTTCTCTCCCACCTGGGACCTTCTGCATGCAAAGCTGGGGCTCTGGTGCTACAGCTCATCCAGTCTTGGAAAAGCTTGCCTCCTGAGATAATTGTCTAGGAGAAGCAAGTAAAATGCTGCTGGGCTCCAAAACCTTAACGGCTTTGATGTTTTTTGTTGTTTAACTATCAAGCAGGATATACATTTTACAAAAGGAAAGGAAAGGAAAGGCAATGTTTGGACATGCATGCTCTTAACAGCCACTGCATTTCTAGCTCTTTCTCCCCCCCTTTTTTTTCTTATATTTCCCTTTTTATACTGCTTTATTGATTTGAAAAACAAAGCAAGTCAACCAAACAATCCAAAATTGGTACATATTACCAAAAAAGATTTAGATTCATACATAACTATTTCCAACATGACTTCCAATCACCCCATTGTGGTTCCTAAATTACATTTTCGACTACGCACTTTCCTTTATCTCTCCTAAGTTGTTTCAGTTCTATTGGTTTTGTAAAATTCTCTTATTTCATGCAGAAGTCAGAATTCAGATTTTACAGTGCTCTCTGTTAAATATTTGATCTGTATCATCTTGGAATCTTGCTGTCATTCTTGCTAACTCTGCATATTCTAACATTTTTGTCTGCCAATCCCAATTTGGATTTCCAGCTTTTTCACTTCCATCTCTTCCTCTGTGGTGCCTTCAACCTGTGTGTGCAGGCAGCAGTTCAACAGATGCAGCGTTCAGCATCACTCCATGCTGGGGGAAAGCTACACGTGTTGAATGCCTCCCTGCCCTGTAGCAGTTGAAGAGTTCCCAGTCGCTGTGGAGGAGGAGAAATAAAGCACACCTGGCAACTCTAGGGCCTCACCCTGAGAACATAGCAACATAGGAAGCCGTTGTCTACCAATTCAGACAATGCTTAAGTTCAGTATTGTCAACACTGTCTCCTAAAAAAAGAATGTAAGATTCCAGTCCAGTTAAGAACGCGGCAAACCCGGAAGTGTTTACTTCTGGGTTTGCTGCGCATGCGTAGAAGCACTCTATTGGCGCTTTGCGCATGCGCAAAAGCGCCACTCTTTTAAAATATATATATATTTATTAAATTTTATAAAAACAACAATAAACAAAACAAATACAAAACAATACAACCATACAAAGAACAAACCTACAATAAAACAAAAAACCTTATTACTGTCACTAACTTCTATCCTTTACATTGTATATTGACTTCCTCTCATCTCCCCTTCCTGCGTTCCTTGTCAATCATCTTTAGTAATTTCTATACATCTTGCAAAATCTTATTTTTCTATAAAAATACCTAATCATTAATCTTATTTAATATCTTAACTCATTCTCTCACAATTCCTAAACACTTAACCAAACTCTAAATCTACAGTTAAACTTTTCTTCCAAGTTATATCTAATAATTTTCAGTCATACAAGGATTTTTAAAATACGATTTAAATTTCTTCCACTCTTCTTCCACCGCGTCGTCCCTCGTCACGAAGTTTCCTGGTCATCTCAGCGAGCTCCATATAGTCCATCATTTTCATCTGCCATTCTTACATCGTTGGTATTTCTTCTGTCTTCCAGTTCTTAGCTATTAAAATTCTTGCTGCTGTTGTGGCAACTCTGGTTGCGGACTTTTCGGGGTGCAAACGGAACCCCGGAATGGATCGTGTCCGCAACCAGAGGTACCACTGTATAGGAAGCTGCTTTCTACAGTGCCAGACCAAAACTATCTATCTCAGTATTTTTGCACTGAGCTGCACACAGAAGGCAATACTTGGAGATACCATTGGCGATTGAACCTGCTTTTGCACACAAGGCAGGTGCTCAGCTCCTGAGGTGCAGCCCCAACATGGCTTCTGGAGCAGTGTAGCATTGAGCCCCCCAGAAAACAGCCCAGTATCAGGTGTGTCTTCAGCCAACACTCCCCTTTTTAATCCTGCTGGAGAAACCCAGTACCAGATGAGTTGCAATTACCATATTTCTCCATGTATAAGACTAGGTTTTTTTCTTTTAAAAATATGTTTAAAATCTGGGTATACACAGATACAATCTCCCCCCCTTTTCTTAATTTGGAGTCCCCAAAAATAGGGGACATCTTATACACAGGGGTGTGTTATGCACGGAAAAATACGGTAGTTGCTGTGTTTCCGGGCTCCAAAGTTGCCACTTGCCTTCCTTCTTGTGATGGCTTGCCTGACTCAATAACTCAAGGCCAGCCCTTTGCTCCCCTGCCTCCCAGGAGCGGCCGGTTGCGGGTTTCTGGCATCTCACGGACAAGAGCATCTAACAGCCTATTTGAGACCGGGTGGTGGTGCCATGGTTAGAGTGTCGGACTAGGTCCTGCGAGACCAGGGTTCGAATCCTCACTTGGCCATGAAGCTCACTGGGTAACCTCGGCCCAACCATTGCCCCTCAGCCTAACCTACCTCACAGGGTGGTTGTGGGGATTAAAGGGGGGGAGAACCATGCAAACCACCTTGATTCCTTCATCACACAGTGCATAGTTAAACTGCGGAACTCCCTCCCACTGTGTTGGACAACTTCATGGAGGAGACGGCTGTCAGTGGCTGCTATCCTCGGTGGCTATGCTCTTCCTCCATGTTTGGAGGCAGCAATTGCTTCTGAATACCAGTTGCTGGAAACCGCAGGAGGAAAGAGTTGCTCTTGTGCTCAGATCCTGCTTGTGGGTTGCTCACAGACATCTGGTTGTGAGAACGGGATTAGATGGGACATTGGCCTAATCCAGTTGCTCTTCTTACATTCTAATGTTTGTATGTACTAGCGGGGTGCCATGGAGCTGAAAAGCAGTCTATAAGCAAACTGAATAATTACAGTGGTACCTTGGTTCTCAAACTTAATTCCGTTCCAAAACCAAAGCGTTCCAAAACCAAGGTGCATTTTCCCATAGAAAGTTAATGCAAAACAAATTAATCTGTTCCAGACTTTTAAAAATAACCTCTAAAACAGCAATTTAACATGAATTTTACTATCTAACAAGACCATTGATTTATAAAATGAAAGCAATAATCAATGTACTGTACTATAAAATAAACAAGACAGTATTGTAGATGGATTAAAAATTAAAATTATTATTTTTTCCTTACCTGCATTGATGATAGTCATTGTTTGGATGGGGGGGCCTTTATCCATTTCCACAGTCCACACAATCAATTATCAGTAGCTGAACTGGGTTCCACACAGTTACAAAAACAAATTAACCGAAAAGCCTCAAAAACAAAAACGCAAAATAAATAGCAAAACCAAAAGCGCCGAACTTAATCTGTTCCAGAAGTCCATTTGACTTCCGAAATCTTCAAAAACCAAGGCACAGCTTCTGATTGGTGCAGGTGCCCCAGAAACAATAGCCGACAGCTGCATCAGATGTTCGGCTTCCGAAAAACGTTTAAAATCCGGAACACACACTTCTGGGTTTTCAGAGTTTGAGAACCAAGGCGTTGGAGAACCAAGATACCACTGTATTTCTTTATAAACAGTAGCTGTGTACCCCAGTTTACAACATATATATATATATATGCATGCATGCAAGAAAACTGCATAATCTTTTTTAAAATAAAGCAGATCACCATTCGGAGAGCGTTCTGCAGGGCTGGGCCGGTGACATAAAGGCTCGGTTTTGTACTGTGTTGATGCCAAATGAGCCTCACCAATAATAGCAACCATTCCTTGATAAACTCCTCTGCACAACTTCAGGGGTGGCAGGCTGAACTGCGGACCAGGGTATATTGCCTAGATCAGGCTTCCTCAACCTCGGCTCTCCAGATGTTTTGAGACTACAATACCCCTGATCCCTGACCACTGGTCCTGCCAGCTAGGGATCATGGGAGTTGTAGGCCAAAAACACCTGGAGGGCCGAGGTTGAGGAAGCCCGGCCTAGATGGTGTGGGTGTCTCCAAGTTTCAGTCCACAGTATCAGGATGCAGGGGGATTCTGCTTTTTTGCTGGACAGTTTCCTCGCCTGCAGGATTGCAGAGAGGGGATCTTGCTGTTGCGGGTGGAGGAATGGAACAGGATCTGAATCAAGGAGACATTGCGATAGTAACAGAGTTCTGCCTTCCATGCTTTGTTGAGAATGCCTGGCTTCAGAAGCTGAATGGTGTGAAGTTTGGGGCAGACGAAAGGAAGAACTTCTCTGCACAGCCCATGCTAATTTCTGGAATTGCTCCCGCAGGATGTTGCTGTGGCCACCAAGTTGGAATGGCTTCCGAAAGGGGATTGGGCAAATTAAGGGGGCTGCAAGGCTAACCATGGCTAGCAGCCACAATGTTCTCCCTCCGCCTTCCTGGGAATTGCAAATGGGCAGAGTCTGATATGTTCCAAACATAGTGTATTCAGGGTTTTAGGAGATATTAAACCTAGACTTAACATATGTCGTCTCATCTTCTTTTTAAAAAATGAGGTACCGTATATACCCGAGTATAAGCCGACCTGATATAAACCGAGGCACCTAATTTTTCCTACAAAAACCTGGGAAAGCTTATTGACTCGAGTATAAGCCGGTTCACCTTTGCCGCTGTGGAGGAGGAGGAGGAACGAGCAGGCCGAAAGCAGCCCTTTGGGCTGCTCCTTCCTCTTCCTCCTTTGCCAAGTTTGCATTTATGCGAGCAGTTCAGGAATGGAACAAGCTGCTGGGGAGAGTAAAGAACCGCTGTTTTTGTACGCTTCTTAAGGAATGGTTGACTGGGGAGAGTGGGTGGCGGCACAAGCGGAGAGAAAGGGCTTCTTTCTCACCGCCCCCACCGCCCGCCTCACTCGAGTATAAGCCGAGGGCAGCTTTTTCAGCACAAAAAAATGTGCTGAAAAGCTAGGCTTATACTCAAGTATATACGGTAGGTTTTACAGGTACTTTGTAGGCCAGGTTGGCTTCGATTGGAGGCAGAAGCATTGGAGGGCAGAGGGAGGGAGCTCCACAGTGTCTCTTCTCTAGCCACTTGGTGAGGTCCTGATAGCAAAGGAACAGGGAGTGCAAATCCCTTGCTTACAGGCACCCAGCAGTGGGGGGGACACACACCCTTTCCTTCCCTGGAACAGAGAGATTAAAGCTCCTGCGGTTATCAGAACAGGTTTTTGCCGCATCCCCTTCGGAGATTATCAGCTGTGGCCAAGCAGGGCCCTTTTTGCTGGTTTTCATAGGGATTTAAGTCTTGGCTGTGACTGAGCAAACGTGAGGCAAGGGAGTTTTCTGGTTTTTATCTTTAAAACTACTTGCCATTTTGCTTTTCTCTTGCGCAGAGAGAGAGTGAGAGTGAGAGAAGTGTGTGTGTGTTTCTATTGAGACAGATGCATGCCTGCTTACATTTCTAGGCAGCATTTCAGCCAAACTAACCTTCAGGGTTCCTTTTCTAGAATTATAGAGTTGAAAGGGACCTAAAGGGTCATCTTGCCAAACCTCCCCCCCCCCACTTTTCCAATATTGGTCATCCTCAGGGTAAACCCACTGAAATTAATGAACATGATTAACTTAGATCCCGCCATTTCAATGAGTCTTCTCTGAGTAAAATTAGTTGTATACAAACCATTCTGCGTTTACACCATGCATTTAAAACACTATTATACCATATTAATACCGCTACTACTGCAAATAATTATACTTCTGTCACCCTAAGGTCTAAATGTGGGCCTTTACAACATTAAAACACAATATTAAAATCAGTTCAAAACAACTTACAAAAATGAAATGGGTCCTAATATACACCTGAAGTGCCAAAAACAGTCATGGCTCCACCCAAGGAATTCTGGGAGTTGTAGTTTGTTAAGGGAAATAGGGGTCGCCTGACAACTCTCAGTGCCCTTAACAAAGTACAGCTCCTACACGATTCCTTGGGGGAAGCCATGATTATTCAAATTGGTATCACAGTGCTTTATAAACTCATGTTGTAGATGTGGCCCCAGTGTGTGCGGGTAAATCCTTCCTCCCCCCCCCCCCCCCGGTCCCTTTCCAGGAGTGGTTGGGTATGGGCTAAAAACACCTCTTCCTACCGAATTTACTTTGATTTGTTCGTGTAAATTTTAGTGAGCGTGTTGAAAGCATTCCTCCAAAGATTGATGCAAATGTTGGTGTGCGGATCATTTTCTTGGAAAACGTTAAAATCTCGAGGTTCCGTGTTCACGGTTATTATCAGGCAAACTGCTGTAACTGTTAGGGTGACTTGCTTTCTGAAATGTGTGGCATTTGTGGTCACTTTGATTTGGACAGAGATCCTGAGTTTTGCCTCCACCTCACGTCATCTGGGGGAGACGCAGAAAGAGAGACAGACAGACAGAGAGTGCTTCTGTTGCTTTGCTCCCAGCTGATGTTAAAATTTTACAACCATCATAAAAAGATTAATGTTTAATGAGCTTTGCCTGGTCAGAAACCGGTAGTTATCTCCAAATAAGTCCAGGTTCCCTTTGGCCTGCTTGTCTGGGTATGGGGCATGTGTGTGTACATACATACCCTGTTTCTCCTAAAATAAGCCATAGCCATAAAATAAGCCATAGCAGGATTTCTATGCATTTGCGAAATATAAGCCGTTCCCCAAAAATAAGCCATACCCCGAAAATAAGCCATAGTGATGTGGTACCTCCCATTAAAACAGCCTGGGGAGGCGTGGCTATGCAGCGTACCGATGCGACATGGTTAAAATAAGACATCCCCTGAAAATAAGCCATACTGTGCTTTTTTGAGCAAAAAAAATATAAGACGGTGTCTTATTTTAGGAGAAAAACGGTAGGTGGTTGGGGTCACCTCTGAAATATATCTGTGTCAGCCTTTTTAATGGAACAAAATTATGGGTCCGCCCAAAGAGAGGCTTTTTAGGAGTTGAGATGCACCAGTTCACAGCATAATAAAGGATATGTATTCATTTATTTAGGAAATATCTGAGGGCAGGGTCCAATATCATGAAAAACACAACTTATTTTTGCAAACCACAATTTTAAAACAGTGCTTGAAATTCCACAGGCACCAGATGTGTTTGCAACTGGTGTGGGTCCAGTTGTGAGCAAGTGAAGATGCCTTGTCGTGCGGTTTGGCGAGTGACATCTGCGCCAGCCAGCCGGCCAATCTGTGGAAATGTCTTGTCCGTTTTATTCTGGATTTGATGAGACAGTCCGTTGCTGCACCTGTAACCCGGGTTTAATTGCCATTTGGCGATTAGCTTATATATCTGAGTTTCTAAAACTGTTTAAAAAATAGGCTCCTGTGCAATACACACACACACACACACACACACACACACACAAATATATTAAAAATTCAGCAAGCCTGCCTAGCCATATAGTTGGCAAAAACTTTTAAATGACTGCAGGTTTAGGCTAATAGTTAATCTGTTTTTAATAGCAAGCTATTTTATGTAGTTTTATAGTTTTGTGGGTTTTAGCTGTGTGGTGTGTTATCGATAATTTTACTATGCATACCACTTAGAGAGCCAATTAAGTGGTTTATAAACTTTTCTAAAGAAAATACAGATAACTAACATGGACCTAGTAAAGCCAACATGATTAGAACCCAAATCCATAATAGGCAATCGTTAAAAAGAAAGAAAGAAATGTGGTTCTATCCTGCCATGTTGGGGCCTACTGAAATGAATAGACCCAGTCGTGTTAATTGATTTCAGTGAGTCTGCTTTTGAGTAGAACTAACATTCGACACAAGCCACAGGGTGGGCTGCAACTTCCAGGCAACTTGTTGCACGGATGGATCCTTCATGTTCCATGGCATCTCAGTATATTAGATGATTCTGGGGGTGGTCCGTCCCATTGGTACCCTGCTTGTGCAGCTGATGGAAGTTGTGGTCCAAAACCTCTGGAGGACACCAGGTTGGCAAAGACTGCTCTTATTAGTACCCACACACACACACACACTTTTGTCATGCAAAATCAGCTGTTGGGGTGAATTCTGGAGAATGCCAGTCATTTGGTGTATATTTGCTCCCTAGGGTGTGTGTGTGTGTGTGTGACAGAGAGAAAGAGAGAGAGAATTTGCCTTGACTTAATTTACTACCTTGAGTGGTTAAAACGAAAAAATACAACCCCAAACCTGCACCCTCCCTCTTAACAGAGCTTGCTCCTTACTAAAATTTCAGGTACACGGTGTGCATGCTTTGATTTACTTAATACTGGTGAGGTTAATCCTCTCCCGTTGCAAGATGCTAAGATCTCAAGGGTGTGTTTGAAGATAAAAAGTTGTTTTTTACTTGGGAAGGAAGTTTTTGCAGACAAAGGGTGCCAGTTCTGCTCCTTAACAGTGGGGGCTGCTGGGGAGAGAATCCTGGAGAGTTGCGCTGTGAGTGAGTTTGTGTGCCAACGCAAAGACGGTGAAATTCATCAGGAATCTGACGAGCTCTATCGGCCTGATCCTGCAAGGCCTTCCTATGTTCTTATGGGGTGAAGCAAGGGGAAAGACAGGAAGGGAGACTCGGGTCCCTTTGAGCAGCGGAGTGCAACACTGGCATGACTTTCTGGCCACAATTTTTGTGTTTCCGTGGGTTGAAGCAAACAGTAGCCTCTTGTTCTCTCTGGCAGCTGGATGGATGCAAGACTGGGGCAGAGAGTGCACAGCCCACGGGTCACATGCAGGACAAGAATTTGGCCTGGGGTAGGTTCTAGTGCTCATGAAGGATGCAGAAGGTGTACTTTCAAAGCAGCTTGTTCCTTTGCATTTCTTTGTGAAGGCTCCCATCTTGCCAGACTTTGGGGTGGGAATTCTCATCCCTGAGAAGGGTGGCTGGGAAGAGGCCAGGCCAGAGAGCAATGACTCTTGCAGAGAGGCAACTTGCCTGTGTACCTTGGGAAAGGCCCATCTCTGCCTTCGCCAACTTGGTGCCCCCCAGATTCTTTATACTACAACTCCCATCTGGCTGGCACTGATGAGAGTTGTAGTCCCAAGCAGCTGGAGGGCGCCAGACTGGCAAAGACTTATTTTGAAAGCCCTTGGCAATACTTGTTGCATCCTCAAAAAACCTGGCAGTGTTAATACAATAGTAATTCTCAAAATTGTAGAGCCGTGTGAAGTAGGCTGTAACTAACCCCCACCCTGGGTGTGCCCACCTCGCAGGAGAGGTTGCTCGCTGCATCTGCACAGTTCCCCGCTCCCTCTCCCTCAGCCAGGCTCCGTCCTCAGGGCTGGCAGTTCTGCCTTGACTCCAATGGGAGCTCCGTATGGAATCTGCAAAGCTACCTTTCGCAACTCTGAGTGAGTTGTCGTGTGTAACTGTTCTGTTCCCAAGGGGGAGGCACCAGTAGTAGTAGTAGTAGTAGTAGTAGTAGTAATTATTCATACCCTGCCCATCTGGCTGGGTTTCCCCAGCCACTCTGGGCGGCTTCCAACAAATTAATAAAAAGAATAAAAAATCAGACATTAAAAACTTCCCTGAACAAGGCTGCCTTCAGATGTCTTCTAAAAGTCTGATAGTTGCGGGCGCCACAACTGAGAAGGAGATGACTGGCACTGAGGGCTGTGGCAAGGGGCCATTGGTCACACTCTGGTGCTTTTTAGGGTCTGCCTCCTGGAGATCGATGCAGGGGGTGTTGAGCAATCGTTTCTCTGTTAATATTAAATCTCGTGAGTTTCCCCCCACTCCTTAATTTCCCTTTCCCCATTCCCTTCTTCCCTACCCCCTGCCGCAGTTGACAAATTACCTGCTTGCTATCCTGCAAAGATGCTTCTTAAAATTGCGCAGAAATGTTCCCCTCTCAGAAGAGAGCAAGAACTGTACTCTACACACACGCACACCATCAAACTGTGAACGAAGCAATTTCTAAACCTCTTCACCCTGTCCTTTGACGGATTACAAAACCATAAGGAGAGCCTGCTGGATCAGGCCAGTGCCCCATTGAGTCCAGCATCCTGTTCTCACAGTGGCCAACTAGATGCCTGTTGGAAACCTGCAAGCAGGATCCCAGCACAAGAGCCCTCCCTCCCTTCCTACAGCTTCCAGCAACTGGTATTCAGAAGCATTGCTGCCTCTATCAGAGGCAGAGCTAATAGCCATCAGTAGCCCTCCTCCATGAATTTGTCTTAATCGTTTCTTAAAGCCATCTAGGTCAAAAGCCATCACCTAGACGGGATCCTGTGGGAGTGAGTTCCTCAGGGCAGGGTGTTTTTTTTGGTTTCGTGTTGTTGTTGTTGTTGTTGTTGTTCAGTCGTTCAGTCGTGTCCGACTCTTCGTGACCCCATGGACCAGAGCACGCCAGGCACGCCTATCCTTCACTGCCTCTCGCAGTTTGGCCAAACTCATGTTAGTTGGTTTCGTGTTGCCCACCCCTTTTGCCGAATGTTTACTTTCAAGTGGACTAGAAACTTGACCGTGTGTGTTAAGGAAGGAAACCCGACGATTGTTTCCGAGGAAGCGCAACTCTGCTTATGCCGGCTCAGGTGTGTGTTGTGGGGGAGCGATTGGCTGTGGCTTTGCATGCCGGATCTCAGCCCCCTGGTCCTCGCTCCGTTCTGGCCGCTGCCTCCGTCTGGAGGACTTCAGAACCGTTAGCCCTCCCCCCTTGCAGGACAGTGCCCCTGGCTGCTGTAACCACACACCCCGGCTTAAATCTGGTCTTCCTTCCCCCTCTTATGTAAAGGCGGGCCATTCTATTCTCGGCCTCCACCTGTGGGTCCGAGCTGGCGGGCCGGCCTTGGCTCCGCACTCGCCTGCCCTTGCCTTGTTGCCTTCCCGCCCGTTGCCACAACACGGCCTGTCTCCTGTTTGCTCGGCCCTGCATTTTTGCATGGGCTGCAGCTTTGCCTGAACAATTTGGAGCGGGCTTGGGCGGCTGCCAGGGTGGTGGTGGTCTGGAGCTGCATAGAAGCAACGGGAATCTCTGTGTGGGGTGTCAGAAAGTGGGTGGTTGTGTGGCCCACACTGCGTTTATTTATACATTTCTCACATTTTACATACCACCTTTTCTTTTCCTGCAAGGAGCTGAAGGCTCCCTCCTCTCCTTTTTATCCTCACTGCAACCCTGTGGTGTAGGCTAGCCTGAGAGAGGCAGTGAAGGGCCCAAGTCCAGCCAGTGAGTTTCCTGCCTCTGTGTGGGATTTGAACCCTGGACTCCCAGGCCCTACTTAGTCTGATACTCTAACCCAGTGGTTCCCAACTGTTCTTGATCCACCCCCCTTGGTTTCTTAAATGCCTCCCCAGTGCCCCCTTCCCTATAAAAAGCATTATTGAGAACAGCGGTTTACACAACCCACCAAGGAAGAGAATAACACAATAAAATTCAAAACAGTAGCGATTTTGATTGCACATTAATTCAAAACCCAGTTAAAACTATTTAGTTTAATTAATTCAGCAGAACTGCTGGACTTGGTCCAGTGGTGCTCCAGATGTTGCATGGAAAACATTTTTCCGCATTCTGACTAATGAAAACAAAAGGGTAAAGGAAATTTATACCATAAAAAACAACCCTGCAAGGTAGCTTAGGCCAAGAAAGGCAGTGACTGGGCCAAGGTTACCCAGTGAGCTTCACAGCCTGGTTGGGATTGTCCCCCATGTCCCAGTCCAACACTCTAACCACTACACCCTGCCCCACTTTGCAGGCTAGAGCCAATTCCCGTTGCCTAATCCCTTTTCAGTGGCCATTGCCCTGCCTGCGTTCCTCTTCCCTGTTTTCTCCTTCATGGTTCCCAGGGTGTCTTGGTCGAGCGCCAGGGCAGCCCCGGCCATTGTGAAACTCTGCAGGGCAGGCTGCGCCCCGACAATGATGCCTCCTCAGAGACACTTCCGCTGGTGGTTCTGCTCTGAATTGTAGCTGTTTTGCAAAAATCCCACTTATTTGCTTGGCACCTAAGTGACATTTTAGATAAGGAGAAAAACACTTCTTTTCCCCCCTTTTTGGACAGAATGTTTGTAGTTCAGCATTTAAACAGCAAAACAAAAATGCTGAGTCAAGACAAAGCCTGTGATCTTGAGAGGAGAACATGCTATAGAGAAGGGTACAGGGGGTGGGGAGATGAGGATTGCAGCCAAACTTTCAGGCTTTATTTCTCTTCTAGCGCAGAGGACAGGGGAATCCTTTGACCCTTCAGATGTGGCTGGACTCCCAGCTGCAATCACCTCTGAGCCTTGGCCAGTCTGGGAGTCCCAACAACATTTAGAGGCTCATGCCTCTCTCAGCCTCACATGCCTTGCAGGGTTGTTGTGCAGATAAAAATGGAAGGAGGCAGAGACAGACTATGCACACTGCCTCAAGCTCCTTCAAAGAAATAATAAGGAAAAAACAAAGATCATAGGGACCAGTCAAGTTTCTAGTCCACGTCAAACTGAACTGCCTTCTTCTTAAGGGTGAGCCAAACAGCTGGAATTTATAAAGTGCAAGCAGAAATAGGGCATCGGAAGAAAGGAGGTCACCTCTGCTGTAGCCCAGAAAGGGCAGAGAGGCCACTCTAGGCTAACCCACTTCCCATGGGAACAAATTTCCGGCCTGGTTTCCACCTCTCTGGTGTCCATTGAGCCCTGCATAAGAACATAAGAAGAACCTGCAGGATCAGGCCAATGACCCACCTAGTCCAGCACTCTGTTCTCACAGTGGCCAACCAGATGCCTCTTTTGGGCAACCCAAAGCAGGAGTCTAGCACATGAGCAACTTTCCCCTCCCGTGGTTTCTAGCAGCTGGTATTCAGAAAGCGTTGCTGCTGCCTCCAATGCTAGTAGCCATTGATAGTCCTCTCCATGAAGTGGTCTAATCCTCTTTTAAAGGCATCTCCATTGGTGGCCATCGCTACATCCTGTGGGAGAGAGTTCCATAGGTTAACTCTGTGCTGCGTGAAGAAGGACTTCCTTTTATCAGCCCTGGATGTCCCAAGCGGCACCTGAGCGCCACAGCAGCAAGTCTTCCCCACCAGCGATTCCCCAGCAACTGGCATTTACTGCCTCCGACAGAGGAGGGAGAACAGAGCCATTGTGGCTTCTGGCCATGGGTAGCCTTCCCCTCCACGAAAAGGGAGAAGCATGGCTCAACCCAGCATGCGGAGGGTCAGCTCCTGTCTCACCTCATTAGGCAGAACATGAAAAGGGAGGCAGGAGGCGGGAGAGGGAGAGAGCGCTGTTGCAATTGCAGACTCGCTTGCTGCTGGAATTTTCTGCCTGCTTCCGTCCAGCAACCGGCTGCCCCCGCCCTTTGCTTGCAAAAGCAAACAGGTGGGTTTCTTTCCTTTCCTTTCCTTTTGAAGCCACAATCACACACTCCTCAATCAGCTTAAGGGAGTTTGGTTTCTCTTTTCAATAAACCCTCTGGGCCAGGCCACTCCTGCAAAACAGGCTGACTTTGTACAGGTCCTGAAGAAGTGTATCTGAAGAAGTGTGCATGCACACTATGAAAGCTCATACCAATAACAAACTTAGTTGGTCTCTAAGGTGCTACTGAAAGGAATTTTTATTTTATTTTATTTTGACTATGGCAGACCAACACTGCTACCTACCTGTAATTTGTACAGGTCCGTTCCTCTGAATTGCTCCTTTTGTTGAATGGCCGTTGGGCAGGGAGGAAATCTTTCCTCTGAAGCTGCCTTGTCCTGAGTCCATCTATCTCAGTGTTGCCAACACTGGCTGGCAGCAACCCTCCAAGGTTTCAGGCAGGGAGTCTCTCTCTCCCAGCCCTCCCTGGAGACGTTGAGGGTTCAACCTGGGACCTTCTGCCAGCAAAGCAGGGGCTCTTTCCACAGCCGTCCCACCGAAGCTGATATTGGACAGCTTTCCCTGTTCCCGGAGCCAGGAAATATCCAAGTAGCTAAGCGAAGTGTTGAGAGTGGTCAAATGCTACTCTGGGGGCCCAGCTCCTGCCCTTTGCCTTAGAGAGGTAGTTCCCAAAGTGGGCAATAGCTCCCCCTTGCAGTGGGATTAACTAGGGGGGGGGGGCTAAGAGGCAAGGTGGCTGCAGGGAGGTGCAAATGACTCTCAGACTTTGAAAAGCTGGTTTCCCTGGATCAAGTTCAATTTTGCTGATTTGATTAGACTAAACAGTTTTAAATGGATCATGAATAATTGTGCAGTTAACCATTACTGCTTTGAATTTTATTGTTCTCTTATCTTCCTCCATGGGTTGTGCAAACCACTGTTATGATTTGACGCTTAGGGTAGGGTAGGGTAGGGTAAGGGCCTCAGGGGGTGAATTTATGGCCTCAGATGGTTTGCGATGAACGCGGTTTGTAACCAAACTCCCTGCTGCACCTCACAGAGCTCTTCTGCTCGCCAGGTCTGATGCGGAGGAGCGCCTGCCCTCATTTTAACGAGATTTGAAACGCAGCGGTGACAGCTCTGCCCGCCTGGCCGTTTGTCTTGCTTTTGTCGAAAACTGCCTGTGCTGAATGATTGATGGAAATTTATTCCAGGAATAGAGAGCTCCTGGTAAACCGATCTCCATCCGGGGAGCCGATGGTGGGGAAACGGCATTTCCAATTTAAGAGGCCATTCTATTGAATCTTTGCGTCAGATGTTCCTTTATGGGACAGGGATTTTTGGGGGGTGGATGGGGTGAATTGGAAGATGCTTTTCAACTGGTAGAGCCCTGCTGGGTTATATAGTTGGCCCTTCTTTTACCTGGAACAGGTGCTCTAGCACTGAGCCATGGTTGTTGCCCTAAAAATAAGCATAATAATAGAATTGTAGTATTGGAAGGGGCTTTCCAAGAGTCATCTAGTCCAACCCCCTACAATGCAGGAATCTCACCTAAAGCATCCCTGACTGGTGGCCATCCAACCTCCTAGGAAGGGCCAAAAGACCCTCTAGTCTGGAATTCTGCCCTGATGCAAATCAAAGACTAAATAAGATTCCAGTCCTCATGGGTCTTAATAAAGGACTGATTTAAATAGGAACAGAACAAGTAGCCTTGTACTGAATCAGAGCATTGGTCCGTCTAGCTTAGTGATTCATTGATTGCGTTTACCTGTATATCCCTTTTCCTCCAAGGAGCTGAAGATTGTGCACATGGGTCACTCCCCCCCCCTCATTTATTCCCAACAACCCTGTGAGGTAGTTTAGGCTGAGAGGCAGTGACTGGCCCCAAAGGCCACCCAAAGAGCTTCATGGTCGAGTGAGGATTTGAACCCTGGTCTCCCGGGACCTATTCTGCCAAGCTAACCTCTGTACCACACTGTATCTCACTGTTGACTACTCTGGCTGGCAGCGGCTTCTCAGGGCAGCAGGCGAATTATTCCTCAGCCCTCCCTGGAGATGTGAGCAGGGATTGAACCCAGGACCTTCTGTGTGCAAAGCAGATGCTCCGAACCACTGAGCAAAGGACCATCCCCAGATAAACGAATGTGGCTCATCTTGCGTTAGACAAGCTTCCCTGGTTGGCGTGACCTTGCTGAAGTCCTCCTATTGCTACTGTTTGTGGCTTTTTGATTTATTTCCCCCCCTCTTTGGAGAAAATAAAGGAAGAGCAACATTTGTGTCTAAAATGCATTTCCCCCTTTTGTGGGGAGTCAGCGACTGCTGCTGGCATTCTGCATTCTTTGTCCGGCTGACGTGCCCTCCATGGCAACTCCGAGGGGCGACCGATCTGGTAGCCTGGATACGGCGGTCATCGCCTTCGCGCTCAATAGGCCTTGAGGCCCTCCCGTGGAAATGTCTTCGGGGGGGGGGAGAGATTGAGATGGGCATGCGTCCTTCGAGCCTGCCTTTTTCAACAACGCTCTTTGGTGTGACGCAGGGCAGAAATTGCCCTTTCAAGTGGGCTATTGTGCTCTCCTGCTCTCCGTATGCCTTCAGCCTGCTATTAAGGCATCTTCTCAACCGTAACCCCCCCCCCATCACAAGTAATATCCAAACTTGTCTGCCCACATATCCCCATGCTCATCATTTGGAAGCATGCACTTGGAAGGAAAGAACCCGATATCTTAACTTTCCAAAAGTGTCCCTCCTTGGTTGCTAGTAGGCAGTCTTTACTCACCATAGGCGACCAGATTAGTGGCTGTTGGTAAACCTGCTTTTACACCATTGGTGGTATAACCCAGCAGGCTGGATGGGCACACATGGCAGTATTCTGTGACTCATTCATCGGAATCTCAGGTTTGTTTGTTTGAAAAGCAAGTTTCTAGCCATCAAGTTTCCAAAAGCTGTGGGTTAGAATTTCTAAAGCTCCGTGTTTGCTGAGCAGTATTTCAATGGCTCCAGTGCCCAGGTCAAATCTCTGTTGAGGATGAGAAGTGGAAGGATAAACTTGATTTATTTAGCATTTCTGGCACTAGATGAGTCAGCCTGCTCCAGTCCTAAGGGCTTGGGGAGGGTAACAGATGTTAATTATCCCCAGCTACACAAAAAACCCCAAACCAAACTATGTGAGAAACACTTTTGTAAGGTCTTCATCAGGTGTTGTATAGATCTGCAGGTGCATGGTGCTCACCTTTAAAATCAACACTGCTTGTGGAATCCAAGTCAGAGAACATGGGAAGCTGGCGGAAGCTCTCTGGGGTTTCAGAAAAGGCTTCTCTCCCAGCTCTGTTTGGAGAGGTTTGGGATTGATCTGGCGACCTTCCTTCTACATGCAGAGCAGATGCTCTGCCTCTGAACCTAGTCCTCAAAGCACAAATCTTTTTCTGCCTCGCTCTCCCAACCTACGGCTTGTCCGAGGGGGTTCTGATGTCAAGGGAGGGTTGACAAATTGCCGGGGTGCTGCTGAAACGAAGGCGTCTCTTGATCTACCGCCCCAGGAGTTCTGCATGCCTTGCTGAACCCGCCTCTCCCTGGGTCACCCCCTCCTCCTTGTTCCTTTGCCTGGAATCATGAATCGACAGGCTGATTTCTCTTTTCAGAAGTGAGTGCTGACTTCAGATTTCCCCCTCACCTTGAGTCTAATTAGAGAAAGGGCCTGAGTTCCTTGCATGGCTTCGCCTAAATATAGATGAGTCTGGGCTCCCTGACTAATATGGAGCTCCTTGACTCGGCCTTGCAGTCCTATTCAGAGTGACTGTAGTGTCCTAGACTCACTTAGCAATGCATGGCCAAAGGCATTTTTTGCAAGTGACCCCTCCCCCTCCTTTTAGCCTCTCTCTGAGTTCTTCTGTGACTTGAGCGTCTAGCTTTTTAATTTGCCTGAAGGGGCTGAACTGGCAGGTGGGATCATAGTTGCCCCTCTCACATTTTGTAATGCAACCTTGCATATCCTGTCCACGTTTAGGTTAGTTTTGCATTGGTAGGGTTTTGAGATGGGGGCTTTCCTGGTCGCCTTTGGAGAGCAAAAATGGTCTCCAGCCAACCATGCAGAGAATGAAAAGGGGGGGGGGAGAGAAACTTGTAATTTAGGTTTGTTCACTGCCCTGCACACCAAAAAAAATCAAGTTGCAGGAAAGGAGATTTCAACTAAAAGTTAGGAAGAGCTTCCTGACAGTAGCATCTGTTGGGTAGTGGGGCAGCCTCCTTTGGTAAGGGGTAGATTCTTCTTCCTTGGAGGTTTTTAAGCAGAGGTTGGATGTGCACCTGTCAGGGATTCCTGGATTGTGCAGGGGGTTGGAATAAATGACCCTTGGAGGTCCCTTCCAACTCCACAATTCTATGATTCTATGCTAATCTCTTTGTTGTGTGCTAAATGTCTAATGTAGCAGGGAGGATAGACTGGTACAAATGTTGGGATTTTGTGACTTTTGCCAGGAGGAGCATCATACCAGGTCAACCCGCTTGCCAATCCGCCCTGCTGTTGCCCATTGCAGCCTCCACCAGCCTGGCTCCCTGCCGACGTTTTGGACTACAACTCACCACCAGGCTCAGTTAGCAGAGGCTGGGGCTGGTGGCAGTTGTAGTCCAAAACATCTGGAGGGCACCAAGTGTGGTGATGCCTGTGTGTTCTGGCTGACAGGGGCTCTAATTCGTCCTGGGCAGAGAAGGGTTTTTCCAGAAGTAAGGAGGCTGCCTGCTGCAACTCTGCACGAGTCATTGCTCTCTGGCCTTGCCTCTTGCTACTCTCCCTCCTCTGTGTTGGGGAACTTTACCATGTTTGGTGTGATGGCAGCATTCAGAGTGGCCTGTCCTCAAAGCTTCCTGTTGCATGAGTCGCTCCCATGAGCACCCAGATCTGTGATTCACAAAGAAATGCAGAGACAGGGTTTTTCTCCACACATGCAGTTCTTCCTTGACTCCCACGTTGTTGGGTTTCAGGTGCCAGTTGAAAACACTTTGACTTTCCTATGCCAGGGAAGTTTCATAAATAAGAAGTGCATATTCTTTCTGTTTTAATGGGTTTGTTGCAATTTTTTAAAGTGTATGCACATATTTTTAGCACTGTCTTATTGAATTCTGTTGGTATGTTTCATGTACCGGGTACCTATTCCTGGGCACTTTTGAGGAAGACCAATAAATAAAGAATAGCTTCTGCTGAAGATGTATTTTGTTTAAGGAGACTTTGCCTGAGGTGTGATTCAGTCATTTGCAAAGGCTCACAGAGAACAATTGAACCTTTTTAAACTTGGCTGACGAAGGTTAAAGACACCGAAACAGGGCCCTGTCCAGGCTTTGGATTATTGTGGTCCCCACCTTGCTTTAAAAGACTTTTATATCAAACGCCGCATTGACACTTTGCATCAAAAGACTCTCTAATGGAACTGGAACCTGAACTATTTGATTTAATATTATTGAACTGAGACAATACACCGGAAAATCTTCAGTTTGTGAAAACTATTCAAAGATAAAGTTTGTCCTCCTGATGGGACATACAGTGGTACCTGTGGTTACGTACTTAATTCGTTCTGGAGGTCCGTTCTTAACCTGAAACTGTTCTTAACCTGAAGCACCACTTTAGCTAATGGGGCCTCCCGCTGCCGCTGCACCACCAGAGCACAATTTCTGTTCTTATCCTGGAGCAAAGTTCTTAACCTGAAGCGTTATTTCTGGGTTAGCGGAGTCTGTAACCTGAAGCGTATGTAACCTGAAGTGTATGTAACCCGAGGTACCACTGTACACACTTGAAAATTGCATCATTATATAAATTGTATGGTTGTACGTTTCTTGTTTCCTAAGGTTACTGTTGAGTTGTGAATAGGAATTATTCTCATTATTGAATGGTAATTGTTGGCCTGAGTTCTTTGTTTGCTTTCTGTTTGCGAAATCGTAGCTGTACAACTGTAGGAGAGACTTTATTTTTATTTTAGAGTTTGTAGAAAGAGCTTTCATTGTTTTTAGATTTTAAAAAATGATTTTATCTCATATGCCACTTTGCTAAAGGTAGCATGGATCTTGTACCTATACATAACTGCATGTCTTCTGGTAGCAGCTTGATTGTCTGTCTCTTTCATTGTACAAAGTCAGTTGTGTTTTAATACCCCCATTTATAATTTTATCCATTTCATTAGCACATGATTTTATATTTTAGCTTTATAATCAATATATCTTTGTGTCAAACTTACTTGGTTGTTGTTTTTCTCTTTCTGTGTAGTTGTTCAGTGTTTTTTTTTTTTTTAAACTGATTCATACATTCGAAAACAACCCATTTCCTGGTGTATGGGTGAAACCTACCCCCCCTCCCAGTTTGTGAAAAATCCACGTGTTTCTGGGTGCTTGCTCAGTGTCACCGTTGTTTATGTGTATGCTGCCTTTCCGTAGTTAAACCCATGCGCAAGGAAAAGATTCACATAGTTACAAAAACAGGACAAAAGTAGCCATAAGCAAATAAATAAAAGCATGTCAAAACAGACACAACACAATTAAACAGTACCCACATAAGTCATAATAAGATCTAAAAATAGAGATACAAAGAATTAATAATGATAGCAGCAAAACGTACATTTCAAAAATTTAATCTTGACTGCAAGAAAAATTCCTCAGCAATATTTGTGTGTCTTGGTTGCAGAAATAACATCCCCTGGAGCTTTTCCACCTGGAGTCGGCAAGCAGGCTTTGGTTCAGGCCAGTGGCAGACATTTGTTACGTAACCAGACCGTATCTGTGTGGGGTTGTTTTTTCTTTTGGTATGTTGATAAGATTTATTATTGCTCTCCTGCCTGCCAGTGCCTGGGTGTGTCCAGGGTGCCAGTCAAAATAACCTTCTCAACTCTGGCCAGCTATATGAACTCAGGGTCTGCCTCGCTACACGGCACCTTTGGCGGGGCATGTGTGTCTTGTGCTGGATCAATCTGTCTTGATGCAAAATGGTGAGCTCGTGTGTGACAATGTGCCTTTTTATCAACTTTACAACACTTTATTATTCTCTCTGTGCAACATCCAGTCCCTATATAACAGCTTTCCCCTTCCTGATGCACTTGTGCGGGTGTCTTTTGGCTGGAGCTGATGGGAGTAGTAGCCCACAGCAGCTGGAGTGCGGCAGGTTGGCAGAGCAGGGTGTGTAGTACCCAGCCCTGGGGCTTCAAAGAAAGCCTCTTCTCTCTGCATGTGCTGCAACACCTTGTTCGTTGGCAAGTCAGCACAGCGCCACCCCACCCCCGGCTCAGCTGCCCCTGCAACCCACCCCATTGCCTTGTGGGTTTTCGAGGCACCTGCGGTCGTGCAGATGTTTGCATCAAGCAGCTGTGAGCCGGCGTGACTTTCCCACGCTTGGCGGGGCTGGACTTCCTTTCTCAGAAGGCTCCACTTCCCTGTTCTTTCTCTCCCCAGCTCCGTAATGACGCGTTCGGCGTCTTTCTCTTCCCTTTCTCTCCCCCACCCCTTGCCCCATCATCTCCTAGGCTGCTGGTTCTCATTCTCTCTCTCTCTTACTGTGTGCTCAGAGCTGTGTTTACCCTGCAAAGGTAGCTGAAATTCTATGCCCAGAAGACGAAAGAAAAAAACACATAGATCATGGAAAAATGAAGCAAGTTCCTCTCCTTTCTCTGCACCAATAACCTACTTATGTACACAGGCGCATAGGAAGCTGCCTTATGCTGAGTCAGACCTCCCCGACCAGCAAGCTCAGGATTGCCTGCACTGCTTAGCTAGCAAATCTCCAGGGTTTCAGGCGGGCAGTCTTTCCCCTGGTCCCACCTGGAGATGCCATTGGGGAATGAATCTTCTGCATGCAAATCAGATGCTGTACTCCACGTGGTTCTGATTAAAGGGCTGATTTAAACAGGAATGTAGGAAGCTGGCTTATGTGGAGACAGACCAAGAATCTAGTCCTCATGTTTCTTAAAAGAAAGAAAGAAATGGAACCTCCTTATACTAAGACCACTGCTCCATCTAGCTCAGTATTGTCAACACTGACTAGCAGAAGCTCTCCAGGGTTTCGGGCAGCTGTCTCTCTCAGCCCTACCTGGAAATGCCAGTGGGGATTGAATCTGAGACCTGCATATATACCGGTATATGCAGGCACCCCTCTCGCCTTTTTGGATTTCACCAGGCTTTATATTTTATTTATTCATTCAACTTCTTAGCTGCCTTTTCACCATCAGATCCCAGGACGGGTTCCAGAAACAGTTCTAAAACCACCACAAAACAAGAAAAGCATGCAAACTCCCCCCCCCAATTTCATATTTAAAAACAATTCCATCTATATGAAATCAGCACAAACGTTTAGAAACAAATGTTTAGAAACGTGTGCGAAGCAGTTAAAAGTAGTTCCTATGAAAGATGCAGGCTGCAATAAAGATTCTTACTTAAAAGGCTTCTTGAAAGAGGAAGGTCTTTGAACTGTGCTGAAAACAAGACAGGGACAGCTTACAAGCTTTCTAAGCACATCACGAGGGCTAGAAACTTGGTGAAAGTGCAAAAAAAGAGAGCTTGTGATGTGAAGGGCGGGACGAGTCCTCCAACCAGTGCAACATCCTGTTTTTGTGGATTTGCAGCCGTTCATATACATGCCTCCTGTGCAAACTTTCCTTTTGAGCAATAAGCAATCTGTGCCAGTGTTCACCTGGGGCTTATCTCTGAAGCTGATACGTGGCGTGCTCAGATTTGCATAGGCGAAGCAAAGGTGTGCATTCCGCTTGACCTGTCTCCAGGCGAGCAACTAGGCTTGGTTGTATTTTTGCAACTCTGCCCCATAATAATCTGCTTTGGGCCTTCTTCCTTGTCCCCCCCCCCCCCCGTTTTGGGTTCCTGTTTTTGTATCGAAGACAATTGCTGCTTTTCTGTTCATTCTGTTTGTCTTCATTTGACCTTCTCGGGTCTTCTCACCTCCCGCCTCTGGTTATGCACGAATAATCTGTTTTTCCACATTCTTAAGAGCAAAACCTCACTTAGCCTCTCCAATAGGGCCTGTTTTGGAGACTGGTTAGCCTTTTGAACATTTTCTGATAGGAAACCACCCGGTTCTGAAGTTGGCAAGGAGATCTGGAAGGGATCAATTGTGTGTGTGTGTGTGTGTGTTGCATTGTGGAGATGAGACGCTGAGCTTTGCAGAAGATGCAGATTTTGAAGAAGAGAAGCATCGAGTTAGGGTAGGGAGCCAACAGGTAGAACCAGCTGCTGTGCATGTCACCTAGGAGCAGAGTCCAAAAACCTCTGATCTGGGGGTCCACCTCTTACCAGCATTGCAAAATGGTTACCTGTTTAAACCAGCCTTCTGGCTGGGGGAGCAGTAGTCCCAAACATCCAGAATGGGGCAGATTGAGAAAGGCCAGTTTAGAAGCCCATGTGGATGTGGATCAACCCTGAAAGAAATCCCACTTGGTTTGGCTCTCTCTTCTCTGTCTCTCTATAAGTCACGCTAAGTGAGGTTCCTCACTGGAAGTCTAGAGCTCCTCACCTGGAGATGGGGCTCAGGTGCACCGGATTGCGGGCTTTGTGCCCAGAGCTTTTGAGAAGCCGAGGCTCGATAACATCCGGGGTGGGGGTGGGGCAGTGTTTATTCCGTGACGTGGGAAGCAGAATGGTTAGATAAGGTCATAAATGTTGATGATTCAGCCACAATGATAAAAGGTGATTCATGGCCTGCGGCACCGTTGTTAGCTGGCCTCTGCTTTTGACTTGTTACTGGTCCTGTGTTTTTCTTGCAAGTTGCTTAAAGGGTGCATAAGAAGATCAGAAGTGAGCCTGGCTGCTGGATCAGGCCGGGGGGGGGGACATCGAGTCCAGCTTCCTGTTCTCCCTGTGACTGACCAGATGCCAGATTTGGCCACCCCCACCCCGATTAGAGAGATGCAAAGAGTCATTAACCTGTGGGACTCACTTCCACAAGATGTGGTGGTGATCATTAGCTTTGAAAGGTGATTAAGGAAAGGGTGTATCAGTGGCTACTAAGTGGCCACTTAATGGAACTGTCATGCTGTTGCTAGTAACACATTTCTGTCTCTCAGTCCTAATAATTCCTATTAATAAAAAAAAATTCACCTCACGTACTTTTGAAGCTAAGTGTTTCCTGTTCCTGAACTTCCCGAGGGTCCTAAATGTATTTTTCCTGGAGCTGCTCCGCTGCACTTTTCCATCAGATGGTTTTCTGGGCAGCTCACAACAGATTGCGGTAATGCAAAAACAAAACAAAGAGCTTTTCCTTCCAGGCATTTGTCCAGGAAGCGTTTGCAAAGTTGGCCTGCTCTTTATCTAATTCCCCTCCTCTCAAAATAAAAATAAATAAATTTTATAGGTTTCTTTTTGCAGCAGGCTGGGTGCTTTAATTAAACTTCCCTCTCTTTAAATAAACCCCACTGAAGATGCCAAATAGACTTGCCCGGTTCATTAAACATGAGAAGGAAAAGGGGGGGGAGGCAGGAGGAGAGGTTCCTGGTCTCTCTTGGGAGCATTTAAATGTTGGCGGAGTTGAGTTCTCTTTTTTTTAAGCATGGGACAGAGGGAGTCCTTTTGGCAGCGCCGGGGTGAGTCTGGATCGCTTAGCACCGTGGTTTCTGATTGACCCCCTTTTTAAATAAAAAAAAAACACACAAAGCAAAACAGGAACAACTTTGTGTGTGCGAGAGAGAGCGTGGGCCCCGGCTTCTGCGGAAGAGATCGGGAGTGAGACTTCTAACCACAGACAGGGCAGCTGTGATGGATTTCGCAACAGATTGCAGATGTCTTTTCAAATAAAAATAGGGCATTTGAGAAGCCAGCCACCTTAAATGTCTGGGTGGTTTTTGTTTTGCTAGTGTGTGTGTGTGTGTGTGTGTGTGTGTGTGTGTGTGTGTGTGTGTGTTTTAAAGAACCATTTCCGAAAGGCAGGCTGCTGCTGCTGCTGCTGCTTCAGAACATTTGCAGAGCTGCCTGGGCATCAAAATCCCCGTCAGACTGGCACGTGGCCTCTGAATGCCAGTTACTGAGGACCCTCGGTGGCAAGAGTTCCCATTTGCTGCTGGCCTGCTTCCCATTTGGGCACTGCAAGAGCAGGATTCCCCTTTTGCCTGATCCAGCAGGACTCCTCTGATGTTTAGCTGTGATTTGTGCCTGTCAGGGGGTTGGGCTAGATGCCCCCTGGGGGTCCCTTCCAACTCTACAATTCTGTGTGCCCATGTACCCTGCTAGCAAGCAGTCCATGGAGGCAGTCTCATTGTGGTCCTTCCTCTCCACTCTGAGCCAACCCTGTGTCCCCTTCATGCACTCAGACCCCATCATGGTCTGACCCCGCATACGGTGAGGCCACATTTCAGCATTCTGTTGTGGGGGCCTCTCATAAATAGCAGGAATATTTGCAACCCCACGTTTCCTCCCCAGGTGCTCAAGGCTGCATATGTGCCCGTCCCTCTGCCTTTTAACAAAACCTCCCAACGACCCTGCGAGGCAGGGGAAGCCCAAAGAGAGCGACTGGTCCAAGGTCCACCCAGGGTGGGTTTGGACCCAGGTCTCTGTGGACCTGCTACTCTGAGCACTGCACAACACTGCCTCTTCAGGGTGATTGCAGCACTGTGATGACTGTGTGTGTGTAGGGAGTGAATTGGTGATGGAGATGGGGGGTTGCATGTGAGCCCCACAGCCACTCTGCCCCAAGCCCCCCAGTATGGCTCGCCCAGTGCCATAAAAAGGGGGGGAGAGGCTGATTTCATGCCCCGTTCTTCCCCCACTTTGATGACAACAGTGCTGTTGTTCTGGGTCCAGGACCTTTCATGCTTTCCCCCAACGGACAATATATATGAGGTTTTGTTCCCCTTTTAGCTAATTCTCTGTTTTTCTCTCTTGCAGCATCAGTGAAAGTTTTCTCACGGTAAAAGGTGCCGCCCTCTTCCTCCCGCGTGGAAATGGATCCTCGACCCCCAGGATCAGCCACCGGCGCAACAAGCATGCAGGTAACGCCCCCCCCTCCCTGTACTTTCCCCCACACCCCGAAATCAAAAAGACCCAGGTCTCTCCCTGTGTTTTTTGCCTATTTTGGGCTGCCCAAGAAAATGGCCTCAGGCCGGCCTCCCCCAGCCTGATGCGCTCCAGCTGTTTGGGGTTAGGGTTCCCATCAGCCGCGGCCAGCCAAGTGGCTGATGGGAGTTGTAGTCCAAAAGAGCTGGAGGGTGCCAGGTTAGGGAAAGGCTGTCTCAAAGCACTATAAAATTTTATATACATCCCGCAGCATACAAAGGAATAATTCAGTACTACTCCTTCAGTAATAAGCGGTGTTGTTTTTCCCTCCGCATTGGCAAAAAGTAAGAACCTGCAATATAGTTATCTGTTGTAAAGTCTAACCTTCTACTATAATTAACACGCTGAAATTATGCTTAATCCACAAACAAACCATACGCAAGTAATCCTGAAATGAAATTAAAACTCATTATTTTACTTTCTGTAATTATACAGTATAATCATTGCGGACGTTCTGCGTACAGCTCAAGTAAACAGGCTTTTACAGATGATAGCCCGTTTTGGAACTGTTTACTAAATCGGCAGCCTTTCTTCCTTAAAGACGTTTTCCCCAAACCAGAAAATGTCATATGTTAACATTTTGTTTTATTGTTCCAAAACGTTATGAACCTACAATACCTTTCTACAATGGGAGGCGGGGGGAGCCTTAGAGCCAGTGGGGCAGGTTTGTCTGTAAAATTGCTCAGTCATTAGAGCATGAGACTCTTAAACTCAGGGTCGTGTTGTTTGAGACCCGCGTTGAGCAAGAAGATTCGTGCATTGCAGGGGGTTGGACTAGATGACCCTCGTGGTCCCTTCCAACTCTGTGATTCCATGATTCTTTGAACTATGTCCCCCGGTGCTTCCCCCAGGAATCTCCCCTAATCATACCCTGCTCTGCACCTTCCTCAGATGCTTTTCCCTGGCTGGAATGTCTTCCTGAACTGTGGTGGTGCCTCTGTGGGCATTTGCGGCAGCCGCCACCTGAGGCAATTATATCTGTTTGCCCAATGGATGGGCCGGCCCCAGTTAACTGTCCATGATCCAGAATTCCACTCACCCAGGGATGTGGCCGCAGTGGCAGGGTTGTGTGGGGCTGGCTTCGTGGTGAGGAGGAATCCCGGCAACCTCCAGAAAAAATGTCTCTCTCTTTCCTTTGCGGTTTGAAGACGGGGAGGCGGAAGAATCTCTTGCTGCCTCCTGCCTTTGCCATCCTGCAGCTCTCTGCATTGTCATCTGCATGTGCCAGAGGACCAGGGATCATGAGGAGGTGGTAGCAAGGCCTTGTAAGCAAAGCTGATATTTGCTGCACCCCTTCTCCATGGGCCTTGAAGCCTGAACACGGAAATGTTTGGGATTTGGAGGAGAGAACCTGTGTTTTGTTCATTTGATTTAATGCTCTCGTATCCCACCTTTTTATCCACTGAGCTCAAGGCGGTGTATACATAGTTTTTCCCCCACTCCTCATTTAACCCGCACAACAACCCTGTGAGGTAGGTTAACCCCTGAAAGTTTCATGGCCAAGTGGGGATTTGAGCCTGGTCTCCCAGGTCTTAGACTGACACTCTTCTAAGCACTGTACCAAACAGGCTCTGTACCTTGATTCTTCCTTCTCCACCCCAGGTGACCTCCAGCAACACCTCCAAGCAATGTTCATGCTGCTCCGTCCAGAGGACAACATCAGGCTGGTAAGTCTCGCACACATGTCCTTTCCTTGCTCTGTGGCTGACGCCTTAGGGTGCCTGTGACGGTGCTTCTCCCCCTTGCTGTAGTAAAGTGCCCTTGGCGTCTCGTTCCCCCTCTCTTGGGAACTTGATACGCAATGCTGGTGCCCACCTCCTTTGAGAGAGGTGTGGAGCTCAGAGTTCAGAACCTTGGGAATCCCTGTTTTTAAAGCTTCCAGTCCTCATGGTTGACCCAGCAAACAGGCAGACATCTTCTCTTGAAACTCTGGGAGTGATGAATGAACAAAAAAGCCCTGGCATTCAAAGCAGGGGAGGGCAGTCAGTGCCCTTCCTGGCCCTTTAGCGTGAACAAAATCAGAATGAACTAATGCAAATAAATACATAAATAACCACTGAGAGTTGGGAACAGCCAACCCACATCTTCCTGGCAGAGTAAGCATTTGCTTACAGAAGACCCTAGGTTGGATTCCTGGCATCTGTGGTTGAAAGGATCTCTGAATCAGGGGGTGGGGCAGACCCCTCCCTGGCCTGAGAGGCTGTGGAGGGCTGCTGTCAGTCAGAGGAGATGCTGCTTGGGCTAGATGAACCTGTGTTGTTCACACACAGCTTCCTGGGCACTTTAAAGAGGAGTAGACAAATTCAGGGCAGATGCAGGCACCAGTGGCTATATTCTCCCTACAGTGTTTGGGGCCTCTGAGAACCAGTTGAGGGGGATCTCAAGAGGGGAGAGAGCTGCTCCTGTAAGGCTCAAGTCCTGCTTGCGGGCTTCCCTTTGGGGCATCTAAGTCACCCCTGTAGAGACAGGAGGCTGGACAAGACGGGCCGCCCTGTGGCCTGATCCAGATGCAGGGCTCTTCTTCCGATGTTCTTCTGATGGTTTGCCAAATCCTAGAACCAGTTCATATTCCCACGAGCAGCACAGAGTTGAACTATGGAACCTGTTCCCACAGGAGGCAGCGATGGCCGCCAGCCTAGATGTCTTTAAAAGAGAAGTAGAGAAATTCATGGAAGAGGAGAGGGCTACTGATGGCTCCTAGCCAGGCTGGCTCTGCTCTGCCTTCACGGTTGGAGGCAGCAATGTTTCTGAATCCCAGTTTCTGGAAACCCCAGGAGAGGAGAGTTGCTCTAGTGTCCGGATCCTGCTTGCTGTTTTCCCATTGGGGCAGCTGGCTGGCCGCTGTGAGAACAGGATGCTGGTCTAGGTGGGCCATGGGCCTGATCCAGCAGGCTCTTCTTGAGGAGCAAGTCATGAGCCCATCTTCCCCCATCCCACCCAGTCTCTTGGCAAACCTCTACTGGTAGTTAGTGTTCATCTGGTGGGTGGGGTGTGCTCAGCACTGCCGCCGGCTCCCAACCGATCAGCAAATCATTGTTCTGTGCGATCACTGGCGGCTTTGTACGTTTTCCGTGGGTAGCTTTCTTGGGTTATTTTTGATAAATTGGGCTTTCAAGCAAGGAGGACGAGGGGTCGCAGACGGGGACAATGGGGCCACTTTGTGCAGTACCAAATTGGGAGAGCCAAAGTCATGCCGGGGTCACTCTTTGATCATCCGCTCCTGTTTGTGCTGGGCCGGTTTCAGTCAATACTCGGAGTTGTAGGGGTAGCAGGGAACTTTTGAGTGGCCAATCCCTGGGCAAAGGAAGGTCTTCCTTCCTTGGATGCCCAAAGAACTGACTTGATTAACAATTTTTATTTTATTTTAGAGTGTTAAGGACTGCCTTTGAGAAGACGGTGTTGCCTCCTGGTCAGATTTAATTACCTCCATGTATAAAAGTGATAGAAGAAAATGGGTAGAGAAAAGCTTTTCCTCCTTTTCTTGTAACGCTAGAATTCATGGACATTGAGTGAAGCTGAGTGCTTGAAGATTCAGGATAGATAGAATAAAGTACTTCATGCAGTTTCTGGGAGGTAGGACTTCTTCGCCTGCCACCTGCAACAACCAGAGGCAGAATTCATCTCTTGTTTCTGCGGTGAGAGAGCATCCCTTCCTGGGCTGCCATGCTCAAGGCCATTAGCAACCCAGGACCAGGTTGCCTGAAAAGACCCCCCTGTCTGCCCCCTGTAGACTTGTGAGATCGCTTAGGTCATTGGAGAGAAATTTTACTCGTGGCACCATCACAGACATCACAGGGCAGTGACCCCAAAATGGTCGTATGTGATGCCTTACCTACCAGCTGCTTCAAACGTCATTTAAAGAGGTTTTCTTTTTTGCACAGCCTGTAAGAATTGACCTTGTTGTTCCTGGATTCCTGTTTATGTAACACTGCTTTTTAACATGTTGTTTTTGTATGCCACTAAAGATTGATTTTTTTTTAAATCCTAAGCAGTTTAGAAGTGCTTTTGTATAGATAATAAATATACAGCGCAGGCACGTTTAGATGTGCTTCGGAACTCAGCTTTCCTTGTCAGAGGAGTTGGGATTTATTGATTTCCCCCTAAGCACACCCTTTGATCCGTGCAGCCCTTCCGAAATCCAGGGATGAGACCCTTTCGGAGGAAACGTTTGTCCTTTCCTGGATTATGGAAAAAGTGCTGACGTTGGTCAGAGCCTAGAAATGACGCCTAGCTCTGTGGTCCAAGCCAGCTTTCCAGTTTAGAAATAGCCCCGGTTAATGGGCAGATAGCAGCAGGAAGTTGCTATATTTACACTTGGTTCCCAAACTTGAGTGGGGTTGGGGAGGGAAGAGGATTGAGAGAGTGGCTTGCTTTTCCTGAAGAGTAGTTTTTGGTGGCCTTTCAGGGCACAGCAGCGGAGATCTGGGTCTCTAAAAACCTGTATTGTTGTTTTGAGTTGTCGGGAGGCATATGCCTGTAGAAAGACTGCTTGCTGGGCAGGAATCATTACAGCAAAGTGTGGCTAACATCTCTGAGAGATCAGAGCACCTACTTCCCATGCAAGAGGTTCTAGGTTCAAATTTCATTTAAAGGCACCCTGGGTATCAGAAACGGAAAAGGCCTTTCCCCAGGTCTTGGAATTCTCGGCCAGAATATGCAGAACGGACTTTGTATCATAGAAACAGAGAGTTGGAACGGACACCCCCCTCCCAGGGTCATCTAGTCCAATCCCCTGCAATGCAGGAATCCCGGCCAAAGAATCCCTGACAAATGGCCATCTTCGCAAGGGGTGGGAGATACTATTTCATAGCAAGGGGTAAAAATGCCCCCAAACCATTGGAGCATTCCCCACTTGAGTTTAAAGGCGGTTCTTAGGTTGGCAGGGGGGCAGAATCTGCTCTTCTGCTATTTGTGTGAGACTTGCACATGGCAGCCCAGATCAGGGGTGGGGAATCTGAGGGCCGCAACCTCCAAGGGGCCGCACACCAGCAGTAGGTAGGGCCAGGCACAAAGGTGGGTGGGGACAAGAAATGTAGATTTTGCTTCTGTACACTTAGCTAGTTTCTGCACATGCTCAGACACCCCCTCCATCCTCCATCCAGGCAACCAAGAGGCATTGTCAGGCTTCCAGGACACTTTCCAGCCAAGCAAAAGTACTCAAGGAGGGTGTGAAGTCCTTGGGGGGGACATTTGGTCCCCATACCTGATCTTAGAAGTTACTGGAAGTTACTAAAAAAAAAAAAAGCCAATGCAATTCTGGGCTGCATCAACAGGAGTATAGTATCTAGATCAAGGGAAGTAATAGTACCACTGTATTCCGCTCTGGTCAGACCTCACCTGGAATACTTTGTCCAGTTCTGGGCACCACAGTTCAAGAAGGATACTGACAAGCTGGAACGTGTCCAGAGGAGGGCAACCAAAATGGTCAAAGGCCTGGAAACGATGCCTTATGAGGAACGGCTTAGGGAGCTGGGTATGTTTAGCCTAGAGAAGAGAAGGTTAAGGGGTGATATGATAGCCATGTTCAAATATATCAAAGGATGTCATATAGAGGAGGGAGAAAGGTTGTTTTCTGCTGCTCCAGAGAAGCGGACACGGGGCAATGGATTCAAACTACAAGAAAGAAGATTCCACCTAAACATTAGGAAGAACTTCCTGACAGTAAGAGCTGTTCGACAGTGGAATTTGCTGCCAAGGAGTGTGGTGGAGTCTCCTTCTTTGGAGGTCTTTAAGCGGAGGCTTGACAGCCATCTGTCAGGAATGGTTTGATGGTGTTTCCTGCTTGGCAGGGGGTTGGACTGGATGGCCCTTGCAGTCTCTTTCAACTCTATGATCTAAAATAGATAAAACAGAGCATAAGCTTTTCACCCAACCAATCTATACCTGTAGCTTTGACCAGGACAGATAAATAGTTCATTTGTTTTTTAAACCATGGGAGGGGGCGGGTATGCTGTGTCTTAAGCCTCATGGGGATATGCATACCTAAGCAGCAGAACCTGGTGGGCCAGTCTTGTGATTGGTGCAAGCAGCATTTGTAAACCTCCTGGACTGGAGGCCCCAGGGTCCAAAGCTGCCTCTTTGGACTGTGTGTCCCCCCCCCCTTGGAAGGACACCCGACAGTGAGCAGGGAGGGGAATGACTCCTCCTCCTGCTTGTCCTAGAAATTTGCTCCCCTCCACCCTTGGCGCTCAGCAAATCCTGTTTCGGCAGCTTGAGGGCAGGCCGTCCCCTTTGGCCTCTCTGGGCTCTGTTTAGCGGTGATCTTATGTCAAAACCACCCTGCTAATTATTGCTGCCCAGATTGGTTTAGCAAAGCAAATTAGATTACGCTAATCCACTTGATGCCAGACAGGCCACTGGAGAGCTAGCAGGAAGCTGGAGTCCATATAGAGAGTTAAGGGGAAAGAAGCTGCATTTCCCCTTTTAGCGTCTGCTGGCTTCATAGCAGGACATGCCTTGCACTGTATAAAGCCCTGCCGGGTCACATTAAACCAGGGGGTTGCCAGTGTGGTGCCCTTGGGTAACCAGGGGGTTGCCAACGTGGTGCCCTTGGGTGACTGCGTGGCCATCCATACTGTCTAACATACCAGCAAAAGGTCTCAGTAACTATCCCCTTATTTTGTTTTTAAAAAACAAAAAACCCAATGCACAAGAGGGGCTTTTTGCTCTTACTGCTCAGTTCCTGTCTGCACGAGTGGCTCAGCTTCTCCCGCATTGAACATACGCCCTACCCCTACGACATGCCCATATTTCATTGGGAGCCAGGATTGGATGCTTGCTCTCCCTTCCCTTCTGAGCAAAGCTGCAAATGTGTGAGTGCCTCCCCGCTGCTGCCATCAAGGAGGGGAGGGCAGGCCCACTCCAATTTGTGTTCCTTTCCCCCTTTTTTTGCTCTTTTACGGGTGGCAGCTATTACGCCATGGGGACACGGGTGGCCTCTGGTCTAAACCACTGAGCCTCTTGGGCTTGCCGATCAGAAGGTCAGCGGTTCGAATCCCTGCGACGGGGTGAGCTCCCGTTGCTCGGTCCCAGCTCCTGCCAACCTAGCAGTTCGAAAGCATGCCAAAGTGCAAGTAGATAAATAGGTACTGCTGTGACGGGAAGGTAAATGGCATTTCCATGCGCTCTGGTTTCCGTCACTGTGTCCCTTTGCACCAGAAGCAGTTTAGTCCTGCTGGCCACATGACCCGGAAAGCTGTCTGTGGACAAATGCTGGCTCCCTCGGCCTGAAAGCGAGATGAGCGCTGCAACCCCATAGTTGCCTTTGACTGGACTTAACTGTCCAGGGGTCCTTTACTGTTGTTGTTGTTGTTGTTGTTGTTGTTAATTATAGGAGAGGGCTATCAGTGTCTACTAGTCAGGGTGGCTGTGCTCTTCCTGCCTGGTTGGCGGCAGCAATGCTTCTGAATAAAAATTGCTGGAAACCGCAGGAGGGGAGAGTTGCTCTTGTGCTCAGGTCTGGCTTGCAGCTTTCCCACTGGGTCATCGGGTTGGCCACTGTGAGAACAGGATACTGGGATAGATGGGCCATTGGCCTCACCCTGCAGATGCTTCTTATGTTCGTAAGGCTGACACCTGCTACTTAACTAAAATATCTCTGTCCATGCTGGTTTTCTGTGCCACCAGGGACCAGATGGGTTCCTTTGAAAAAGCCCCAGCGAGCAGGATTTGCAGGGTCAGCCCTTCCCCTATTTGACACCCAGTTCCCCAAGTTACACTGCTATTGGACATGCACGCTCCGTTTTGACCCTCATGGGACAGTTGTACCCACTGGCAAGTCAAAGGAAGTACGAGTGTTGTACCATAAAACCACGTACTCATTCGTAACTGAAGAAGAAGAGTTTGGATTTGATATCCCGCTTTATCACTACCCGAAGGAGTCTCAAAGCGGCTAACATTCTCCCTTCCCTTCCTCCCCCACAACAAACACTCTGTGAGGTGAGTGGGGCTGAGAGACTTCAAAGAAGTGTGACTAGCCCAAGGTCACCCAGCAGCTGCATGTGGAGGAGCGGAGACACGAACCCGGTTCTCCAGATTATGAGTCTGCCGCTCTTAACCACTACACCACACTGGCTCTCTGAAGCTGGTGCTCTGTTTTGTCCCACAGATCTGTAGGGAAAAGCCACCGGGCATTGGGGACAGATTTCCCATGCCTTCCTGGGGAAAACCACGGTTTCTAGCTCTCTGCAGTTGGAAGCTAAGCCACACAAGACTCCCAAGGGGTCTCTGGGGCAGGATTTGTTCAGGGAGGGTGTTTTACTTGCACGGTTTACGCCGGTGCCGGAATGCCACTTCCTGTAGCCCCGAGCCTGCCTTGGAGGAGCTCATCTGAGGTTTCAGGCCCCCCACCAGGGCCCTCCCATTCAGGAAGTTCTTAGAAAAGAACCACGACTGTTTAGCAGAAGCGGTTCTTTCTGTGGTTGGGCTGCTCTGGGCAAAATAAAATAAAATCCACACACCCTAGATTGGCCAGTTAGCATACTCAAGACGTTCCTTCTGCAGTAAGTGCCATGGGTTCATCTTGCAGTCTGCGAGGTCAGAAAACATCAAGCAGAAAGCAAATGTCCTGGGAGTGGAGCTAGGAGGCTGTAAAAAGAAAAAGGATGCGCCGAATGCCAGGGGTCCGCCCCACCCCTGCCCAGGGGGCATCTTCAGGCCACACAAGGCAAGTTCCTCTTGGCTTCTTGTAAGCGGCTTGCGCTGCGTGACGCTGGCTTCCTGGCGTGCCGCGTCAGCGCCCCTACGTATCTTGCCGACTTGGCATCAGGATGGGGAACCAGACCGGGGCCGGCGGGGGGAGGACCTGGCATATATAGTCTTCCTTGTGCTGACTCAGCTCCTCCACAGTCTGGAGCTGAACCTCGCCGGCTGTTCTTGGTCCGTACAGCCAAGCGCCCGTCGCCGGTTGTTCGTAGGCGGGCTTATTTCCTATCGTAGAATTGTAGAGGTCGAAGGGGGAACTCAAAGGGGTCCTCCAGCCCAGCCCCCTGCAATGAAGTCAAAGTTTTCCTCTCTGATCATGGGGGAAGTTCTAGTTTTCTTGAAGGATGGAGGGATTCTCCAGAGCACTTCCGGAGGTTCGGAGCAGGTACACACTCTCTCTCTCACACACACACACACACACATGCCGGTTGAAGCTATTCCCCTTATCCAGCAGCTCAAAAAGAGTTCTTGTAACTGCAGCAGTCTGGGGTTTTCAGCATCCCTCCTGCGTTGCAGAGCAGTAGGGAGACAAGTTTGGGATGCCCCGTTGAATATCCCAAGATAATCTCAGGTTTCGGGTTTGTTTTCATCGTTTCTTTTTAAGAAGATTAAGCAAACCTCCTGGCTGCAGAGTGAGGTTTGAAAGGCCAGTGATTTGATGCAGTCTTAATCGTATCTCAAGGAGTTTTCTGCGCTGGCACAGACCTTGGTTCCTCCACAGGCACCAGCAGTCGAAGATGCCTTGTTTTTCAGGTGGCAACTGTTTTGCAGACATGCACGGTTTAGGGGATTTGCTGGGTTCTGCATACTCTTGGCGCCCTGGGCTTGAGTTAATGTTGATGCAGAATTGCTGCCCATTGAGTCACTGTTTTCTTTTAAGGTGGCACCCTTTTCCTGCCAAACACTTCTTGCTGACCTTCCAAGCCCTTTTTCCGTGGGCTTTGGCTCATACTGGGAAACCAGTGGCAGATGCGTCTCCCCTCTCTCAGCCTGGCAGAGGTGCAGGGAGCGCCATTGCTCTGTGGTAGAGCCACCTGCTTTGCAGGCAGAAGGTCCTGGGTCCAATCCCCTATGACATCTCCAGGTAGGACTGGGAGAAAACTCCCTGCCTGGAACCCTGGAGAGCTGCTGCCAGCCAGTGTAGACAGCAGTGAGCTCAATTGACACTGCACCCTGGTGTAGACTATGGAGAGTGGGCTCTACAAACAGCTGAAAAGCTTCTCACCTTCTTTTCCCAGGCCGTGAGACTGGAAAGCACGTACCAGAACCGGACTCGATACATGGTGGTGGTCTCAACTAATGGTCGGCAGGACACCGAGGAAAGCATTGTCCTGGGAATGGACTTCTCTTGCAACGACAGGTAAGTGGCGAATCGGATTGAGAGAGCTGACCAGGATGTGCAATTGTTATCTTATTTATTTTTTTGCAAGTTCTCCAAGAGGGCTGTCGATCATTGAGGGGTTTGGAGCTGTTTTCCTCTGAAGGATGGGTTGAAACATTTATAGGATCACAGGATTGTAGGCTTGGAAGGGAGTCCAAGGGTCATCTTGTCTAACCCCTGCAACACAGGAGTCACTGCCAAAGAATCCCTGTTGTCTAGATTGCTTAAGAGGGAGCATCACCAATCAGGTCCTCACTGTGAGTGCAGGAGGCTTCCCACAACAACAACAAAAGTGGTGTTGCCACAGAGCACAAATTTCTAGTCCTCAAGGCTGTGAAGCACATTGGTGCAGCACAAATCTCAAAGCAGGTGAGATTTTGAATGAGCTCGAGTGAAAATTACTTACCTGTAATTCTGATTGTATTTTTTCCAGAAGTATCATTGAAGGGTAACATTTATTACATATGCAACCCTGTTTTCTTTGTTGTAAGCCACTCTGAGCTCGATTTTGTGTGCCTGTGTGGAAAAGCAGCATACAAATAAAAGGATGAATGAACGAGTAGCCCATCTTTCCTTCAAGGAGCTCAATAATGGTGTACCTGGTTTTATCCCACATCAACCCTGTGGGGTAGTTAGGCTGAGAGGGAAAGAGTGGCCTAAGGTCACCCCACTGAGCTTTCTGATTGAGCAGGGATTTGAACCCTGGTCTCCTAGGTCCTGGTGTGGCACCCCTGCAAAGCCCTGTCCCTGCTCCCTGTTCTGGGCATAAAGTGGGACACTCAGCCTGATGTCCATTTCTGTTTGGTCTTGGTGGTGGTGGGTGGAAGAAGTTTTCCCATCCCTTCCAGCCCTGCTTACGTATCTCACACTGAATATCCCTCCCCTCTGACCCACTGAGTATTTACAAACCCAATTTAGCCTTGTTGCTGGGGGCTTTGGTGGAAGTGGTAGGTGGAAGAGATCCCTAAAAATATCTCCAGTCTCTTTGGAAAGCTGTTCAGAGGTGCCCTTTTTTGCCTCACCCCCCTCCTTTCTTTCCATGAGTTAATCTCATTTCCTGCACACACACACCTCTACCTTTAAGAAAACCTCCCCTGATGGCTGGGGGTTCTTTTTGTGGAGGGGGTGGGGTTGTCAGCAGACCCTGCCTTTGTGCGATACCCTCTCTGTTGGTTAACCATTTTAAAAATTGCATGGCTCCTTTCCAACAAACTGCCCAAGGTGTCCTGCATACAAACTGACAGTCAAAACAATACCGATAATGTAAAGAATAAGAAAAATGTCTGCATTTATCTCACTCAATCACTCACTCACTCACTCACTCACTCACTCACTGGGCCCTACTATTTCCTCCAGGTTAGAGAAATGTTCTGCGTGGTATTAATCGTTATTTTGCTGTGAACTCATAAAAAGTGGGGAGGGGAGAAAGGACCAGTAATTAAATCTTCCTTCCATCCCTTCATTCTTTTTGTGGGAACAGAAACTGACAGCAAGGAATTGAGAGGAGCTACTCAAGGGGCAATTGATAGGCTGTCCATCATTCATTCTCTACCTTACACACAAAGAGAGCGCTTATCACAAAGCAATAAAACAGTCTGAGCCTACCAGGATGAAAGCAGGGAGTCCTTTGTCAATGTGTCTTGAATGGGCAAAACAAAATAAAAAATTCTTTCCAGTAGCACCTTAGAGACCAACTGAGTTTGTTCTTGGTATGAGCTTTCGTGTGCATGGGCAAGACATTGCAGGAGGTTCCTGGCTGTGGGGAAAGGCACCGATGAATAATGTTGTGATCCTCCAGGGGGTCCTTGTTGTATCCAATGCTAGTCCCATTCGGAGTAGACCCATTTAAAGTACTGGCCAAGACTAACATGGGCCCTTTCATCGAAGCTTAGAATTGTAGAGTTGGAAGGAACCCCAAGGGTCCTCTAGTCCAACCTCATGCAAAGATCATACATGACAGGGGGCCATTCAACCTCTGCTTTAAAACCTCCAAGGAAAGAGAGTCCACCACCTCTTGTGGGAGTCCGTTCCACTGTGGGACAGCTCTTGCAGTCAGAAAGTTCTTCCTGATGTTTAGTACGAATCTCCTTTCCTGTAACTTGAGTCCATTGGTTTGAGTCCTACCCTCAAGTAGGAGAAAACAAGCTTGCTCCATCCTCCTTGTGACAGCCCTTGAGATATTGGAAGACAGCTATCATATCTCTCCTCTCAGACTCCTATTATCCAGGCTAAATGTCCCCGACTCCCTCAACCGTTCCTCATCAGGCTTGGTTTCCAGACCCTTCATCATCTTGGTCTCCCTCCTCTGCCCACCTCCCAGCTTGTCAACGTATGCTGAAGTCTGTTCCAGTGCTTTAAAACATCCATCCCCCATGGGCCTTCTTTCCCTTTTTGTAAAGGATTATTTTGCCGAGTTTAAATCGCCGTCCCCTTTTGTTTCCCACAGCAGTGTTTGTACGATGGGGCTGGTCCTGCCACTCTGGAGCGATGCCTTGATTCATCTGGATGGCGATGGGTAAGAGCCTGTGATTGTCTGGTTTTTGTGTTGCTATGAACGTGCAAGAAGCCCTCCTCTTCTCTCTCTCCCTGCCCCGCTCTGCAATGCAGGAAGCATTATTGAGTGTTACCTACATGCAAGTAAAAGTTAGGGAAGGCTCTTGGTCAAGCGTTGAACCATCAGGCAACTTCCAATAAATCCTGACCCGCTTGTTGTCCTTTTGAGGCAGGAGGGCAGCCTGAACCAACATCTGGCCCCCTCCAAGCAACTCCCCATCAGCCTCAGCCAACATCTGGAGGTCACCAGGGTGTCTGGGGGCTGCCCTCTTTCATAGCCTCCCAGGAAGGAAGAGCACTCAGCCCTTTTTGATTAGCACTGAGTGTCCAAACCACCATCTTTGCTGAAGGGTTGTTTGACTGGGTGTTGTCTCCATTTCCCTCCTTTCCAGGGGCTTCAGCGTCTCGACAGATAACCGGGTGCACATCTTTAAGCCTGTGTCTGTGCAAGCCATGTGGTGAGAGATTTTGTGTTCCTTTACTTTTTTACACACAGTTTATAGAGAAGGTTTGTGGAGTAGGAAGGAAGAAGTATTCTCAGAAATGTAGGCTCGCGAGAAGCCCTTGGAGCCTGGAACGATCCTTGGACCTCTCTTGGGTGTGCATCTTTCAGCTGCATTATGTAGAAGCTTGGCTACTCCGTGGGTAGGCAACCTAAGGCCCGGGGGCCAGATGCGGCCCAATCGCCTTCTAAATCCGGCCCGCAGACAGTCTGGGATTCAGCGTGTTTTTACATGAGTGGAATGTGTGCTTTCATTTAAAATGCATCTCTGGGTTATTTATGGGGCATAAGGATTTGTTCATCCCCCCCCCAAAAAAATATATATATATATATATAATTCGGTCCCCCACAAGGTCTGAGGGACAGTGGACTGGCACCCTACTGAAAAAGTTCGCTGACCCCTATGTCTCTGCTTTTCATTTGCGCTGAGGTCAGAACTGGTGCTCTCCATAATGATGGAATGCAATCACCATGGGCTGTCTTCAATATACCACCAATGTTGTGTTGTGTAGCTCAGCTGGTTAGAGCATGGTGCTGATAATGCCAAGGTTGCAAGTTTGATCCCCGTATGGGACAGCTGCAGGAATGGGAATAGATGATCCACAGGGTTCCTTCCAACTCTAAAATTCTATGGTTCTATGGTTACCACGGAGCCCTCTGTTACCTCTGCATTGGTTGGTTGGTTGGTTGGTTGGTTGGTTGGTTTTAGAGCCCTTATATTTGTTTTACAGCTCTAAAGTCCAAAAGGGCTCCCAGAGTAGCTTTCATACAAGCATTTATAACCAGAGTCCCCGTTCTGCAGGGTTACAATCTATTTTTAAAAAGACACAACAAACAAGGAAAAAGGGAGGAGACAGAAGAGAGGAGGACGCAAACACGGGTGCCCGTTCCTAAAAGTGAAGCATTGGATATTGCAGTGACTAGCTGGAATGGGGGGACAGTTCAAGGTCAGGAAGTTGCCAGCGAAACTGGCTGGGTGATGTTTATAAGGGATTCTCTTTGGCATCCAAAGAGCCAGGCAAAGCTTTATATGTCCAGGTTGTGCCTGCTAAGCCTGCCGGATAATCCTTCTCCTTTATAGGACAGTTCTCAGTAGGGTTCTTCTAAGTTTGCGGATTCACTGACTCAGGATCGCTTTCGCTCTTTCGAAATGTGTCACCCATTGAGCTTGCAATGTATTTGTGGGAGAGCCCCATGTCGTGGCTTTTAACCTAGATCTTTCATTTCACGGGCAGAGTCAGGACACCAGCTCAAAACAGGTGGAGCGGCTCCTTCTTAGAAAGCATCTCGGGACATTTTTAAATGACAGCACACCCCGTGATGGGCTTCAACCCATTGTGGCTCCCTTCCGAGCTCAACAGCTCTCAGGAAGGGATGTAAACATGGGGACATCATGGGGACATCACGAGAGCCAAAGGGGCCCATCTGGCCCAGCCTCCTGTTCTCTCAGCGGCCAACCAGGTGTCTCTTCTGGGAAACCCACAAGCAGGACATGAGCACAAGAGCAATTCTCCTCGCTTGCCATTCCCAACATTTGCTGCCTCGGACCCTCGAGGAGGAACACAGCCACTGAGAGCCTTCCCTTCCATGCCGAGATAAGAATTTGGCACCATGTGAGACTGGACATTGCCTGTTTGTGTGCAGCGTGTGTTCTGGGCTGGCTGTCAGACTGGGCTTTGGAAAACTTTGGGGAGGAGAAGAAAGGTTCCCCCCCACCACCAGAAGCTTACTAGGAGATTCATAGAACCATAGAATTTCAGAGTTGGAAGCGGCCCCTAAGGGGTCATCATGTCCAACCCCCTTCAATGCACGAATCACAGCTAAATGCAGGACGAAGCAGCATTTGCTACATTTGTTTTTATTTATATATAATAAAGTGATTGCATTCTGTGAAATAGGAGGGAAGTGGTGGGTGTGGTGTGGGTTGTATGTGTAACTGGAGAATCCTGTTATTGAGCGTGGGGCTCCCTTCTTGCTCAGCTCCCCTATAGGTCTCCTTTAGAGGTGCTCTTACCTCAAAAGGTGAAAAAAATAGCCAATACTAACCGCCACGTGTTGTTGTTGTTTACTTTTTATTTCTAATTTTCAAAAGTTTACAAGTTGGTACATACTAATAGCCAAGTGTGATTATTTAGTGGAAAGCAAAAGACAAGTTTTGCAGCATATGGTCTGACTTCGTTGATTATATAGCACAATCAGAAGAACCTCTCAGCAGAGTAGCAGCTACAGTACACATTTATGCCAATAACCAATAACCTATCCTGGCTGCTTCTCTTCGGAGTCCAGGTTCCTTTGATGGGCTATACGATTGACCAGACATTTCTGTGAAGCAACAGAGAGAAATTAATCTCCCATTTTATTTTATTTATTTAATATTTGTAGTTATGTTGAATGTATTAGGAAAAGCAGTTCCACATTATTATTATTCCCACTTTGTAATCATGTGTATTTTCTTTGGGTTGATAAAGTTTCTTTTTAATAATAATAATAATAATAATAGCAGTTAAGAGTGTCATTTCTCCCTGGCTCAGCTGTGGGCCCTCTCCGTCCTCTGGCTGTTTCAGATTCCCTGACTTCTTCTCTCTGCTTTCACTCTCTCCCTCCTCCACCTGCTCCATCCAGGTCTGCCCTGCAGAGTCTCCACAAGGCCTGCGAAGTAGCTCGCCTCAACAACTACTACCCGGGGAGCCTTTTCCTCACGTGGGTCAGCTACTATGAGAGCCACATCAACTCGGACCAGTCCTCCGTCAACGAATGGAACGCCATGCAAGATGTCCAGTCCCACCGACCCGATTCTCCTGCCCTCTTCACAGACGTGTGAGTAGGGCTGGGGACGGTTTTGATTCCTTACCTGCCTTCCACCCTAACGTCCCGGGGCAGGTTGCAGCCATTCCAAGACGCAACATTTAAAACAAATAACAGTCACGAAAGTAAGAACAGACCTGCTGGATCAGGCCAGTGGTCAGTCTAGTAGTCCAGTATCCCGCTCTCACAGTGGCCAGCCAGGTGCCCTTGGGAAACCCACAAACAGGTTTCGAACACAAGAGCAATGCTCTCCCTTCCTGCTGTTTCCAGCAAATGGCATTCAGAAGCATTGCTGCCTCTTGACTGCAGAGGCAGAGCAGAGCTATCACAGAATTGTAGGCTTGGAAGGGACCCTGAGCGTCATCTAGTCCCAACTTCCTGCAATGCAATCGATAGGGTGGGTCTTGGAAAATATACATCTCGGATGTCAGAGGCCGGTGGGTTTGAGAACATGCTGGTTTCTCTGCCAGCCTGTCTCGCCTGTCAGCTGGGCTTGTTTCGCAAGGCCTATCCCTCATCATCATGATTTCATTCATCACTTTTACATCATTGGAAACAGTTTCAAAACACAAAAACAGCAAACACGTTTGAAACAAGATTAAAATCCTTGACGAAGTGGACATCTGTGGCAAAGACCCAGTTATCCGTTGGGGGAACATAAAATGTATTCCCTTTCTTCTGAAAAGTACATGTGCTCCAGTCGTATCTCGACAGGGACGCTGTTCCACAGGACAGGGGCTGCCACACTAAAAGCCCTTCTCCGTGTTACTGTGGAGCTGTGCACTTAGGACAACTTTCGATTACTGTTGGATTCATTCATTTGTTGGCTCTGACACTCAGCTGTGGCCACATTGCTTCGTATCTCTGCTGGTGGTCTCAGAGACATCCATCTAGCCGGGATGAGTATGTATGTGTGTGTGCGTGTGTGTGCGCTTTGGCCTGATCCAGCCAGAGGCTGTGTTCACATACAGGATGATGGCATATAAACGTGGATGAGAGGTGTTTTTTCATGGGCTTCCCAGCCCCAGATTGCTACGGCCCTTGCTGATAAGCCCTGGCTATTTTTACCCACCAGCGATAAGGCCAGAGAGGCTGCTGGAATGCACCCGCGGGTGCTGCTGGCTGTGTGGCGTGTTCCATATAAGGAAACGTGGAGCCTGTTACCTTTCCAAGGAAGTGGGGGGGGGGGCAGAATTACTGGCCAGGCTACAGTAGCATATGCTGGCAAAATTCTGCTGGGCTAGGACCTCTGCAGGCTGCAGGATGACTTCTGATGGAGAGGCCCAGTGTGCTGTGGTGGTTGGTACATCTCACTGGGGTTCCCTGTCAGTCCTTGGCCCAGAGATTCAGTGGTGTAGTGGTCAAAGTGTTGGGCTCCAGCCTGGGAGAGACCAGGGTTCGAACCTCCACTCAGCTATGAATCTCACTGGGACCAGTCTCTCACAGTATTGTGCTGAGGCTGTATTGCAGGAGTTGGTGGGGTGGAAGCTGCGGCCCCCAGCTTGCATTGGCCCCAGCCAGCATGCCAAAGGTCAGGGGTGCTTGATAAGAGTTGGCGTCTGCAGGGCCACACATCCTGCCCCGAACCCCTGCTGTAAAGAGCTGTGGGCATTGATCTCGCCCATTAAATCCTCATAAACGTGGACGGATGAAGGTCAAAACACCTGCCTGGTGTGGTTTGCTGTGGAGGTTTTTCAGAAGGGGCTGGGAGCCTCAGGTCCAGAGGCCCTCGAGGTCTCAATCTCTGGCCCTCAGGACTCTCCACACCACACCCTTCACTGCCGCTGTCTGTCGTTTGTCCGGATGGCAGGTAGAGAAGGGCCTGTAGACATTTGCATGAATTGCTCCGGCCACTTTTGTCGCCTCTGGCTCCACCCACCACTGGCAGCGTGGCCCTCGGGAGGCCACCCAGAACAGAGTGCGGCCCTCGGGATGAAAAAGGTTCCCCACTCAACTTGAGAATTACACTTGTTTGTTTTTATTACCCTGCTCTTTGGCCAAAATGGCTCTCGGGGCGACTTACATACAGTCAAAACAAGACGGTCCCGACCTGCAGGCTCACAATTAAAAAAAGACATGGCACACAAGGGGAAAGGACAGGGAGGGAAGAGGAAAATCAAAACTCAGACCCCTATTTCTGAACAGTTGTTCCTCGATTCACCAGCTGGCACAGTCCAGGGGAAGGAAGATCTTTCAGCAGAGCCGATGGTGTGAGCTTGGCTTCGCAGCTCTCCCACAGAGGCAGTCGGAGGGAATGGCGCTTTCTGTCTTGAAGCCAATGTGTATGGCACCCCCGCCTGCCCCTGAGACTTCTGAAACTATTTTTTCTTCCATTTCTGCCCATGCCCCTGCAGCCCGACGGAACGGGAACGCACAGAACGTCTCATAAAGACCAAGCTGAGGGAAATCATGATGCAGAAAGATTTGGAGAACATCACGTCCAAGGAGGTGAGGAAAAGGAGGCTGGTGGGCTGGCCCCCCAGATTGCTAAAGAGGGCAGGGAAGGCTGAGTGGGGGGGTTTGGGGGGGGGCGGGGAGAGACACCTGGTTGCTGCAACCACATCCTTCAGTCCTATTCCCCATCCAGAGCTGCCAGCTGGAGTAGGGCAATGCATGTTGAATCTTTCAACTTTGAAATCCCAAAAATGAGGGGTGCCAAAAGCTTTCAACATGACTTGGGAATTCAAACGTTAGTTAGGTTAAAATAACATAATTTAGTTTTGCTTGGTAGGTGGAATATGTGCAAAATTGCATAGAAATCATTAAAAATGATTGCCAGGTACTTACAGTTATATTTTATGTTAATTATACTTTAGCATTACCTGACAATTTCAGAAGACAAAATTAAAATTACTTGGTTTTCCAAAAGTAGTTTGTGTGCTTCTTCATCAAACATAGACTTACCAAGCTAAATGTCCAGGCACAAAAAAACCCCAGAAGATTTGAATTCATCACACCCAAAAACGCATTTTAAGTGAAGAATTTTGCAAAAAAATAGGTTTCACTCTCTAAAATGACAAGCCCTACTGCTGGAGAGAATGAATCCAAAGGACAGTGGCTGCCTTTTTACAGCTTTTGGGGGCCGGGGGGGTCTGACCTTCTTGCTGTTGGAACCCTTGACTCTTGCAACTTTTGTCTTCTGAGGGTCTGGCTGCTCCTTAAATGTTTTGTTTGATTGCAGGCAAATTTCATAGAATTTTACAATTGAAAAGGTACCCCAAGGGTCACTGAGAAATCACAGCTAAAGAACCCCTGGCCGTTTCTCCTGGGGCCATAAGAGAAGGGAGGTGGGGGTCAGCTGAAGGGTACTGCTACCCCCCGGGGTGGGTGTTTGAGCGATGTAATAATGCACCGTCTCAAAGGCAGCCTCTTCCTCCTCCTCTCCTCCCCAAGATCCGCACGGAGCTGGAGATGCAGATGGCCTGCAACTTGCGGGAGTTCAAGGAGTTCATTGATAACGAGATGATCGTCATCCTCGGCCAGATGGACAGCCCCACGCAGATCTTTGACCACGTCTTCCTGGTAAGTGTTTTGGCACACGGCCGCTAGGCATGCTCACAAGCTGCTCAACTTTACCTGCTGTCCCCCCTTCTTAGAACCCCCCCCCCATCTGCTCTGCCATACAGACCACCATCTCCCTCTTCTGCCTTCCTTCTCACTGCTCCGTCACAATTAAGCTTAGCCGGAGTTGCAGAAACCGGCTCTTATTTATAGAGGCTGAGATGTCACGTAAGAACATCAGGCCAATGGCCCATCTAGTCTTGCACCCTCCTCTCGCAGGGACCAACCCAGATGCTTGTAGGAAGGCAGCAAGCAGGATCTGAGCACAAGAACAACGCTCCTCTCCTGTGGCTTCCAAGCGGCCGCAATGTTTTACTTGTTAGCGGACCAGAACATCCAGACAACAGAGAAGGTCACCAGATTCATTGAGAGGGCAATGAGACTAAGGGCCACAATTTGAAAGACAACTCGACATATATGACTAGCCCATGCACCTGAGGTCTATATTTGTCTTGATCGGCTTATCTATATAGCTCTGAGGAACGAGAGTATCGTACCATCTTTACTGACTATTTCAGGCCGCCAAATTAGGGCCTCATTGTCTACCTTATTTCTAGCAGGAACAGAAACGATAACAGAGAAAATCGTTTGACTCTCTGAGAACGAGGCCACCATTTGAACGGCCTTTTAGCCTGGGGGTTTCATATGATTTATCATTATATATTTGTGTACTTGACTGGTCTTTCTCCAGTATTTTTATCTGTTTTATCTGTATTTTTAGTCGCAATGGCCTGTTGGCTACGTGAATAAAGTTTGATTTGATCACCCTGTGGCTTCCAGAAGCTGGTATTCCGAAGCATGGCCACCTCCAACAGTGGAGGCAGAGCATGGCCGTTGTGGCTGGTAGCCATTGATAGCCCTCGCTCCCTAATCCTCTTTTAAAGCCATCTAGGTTGGCGGGCGTCACTGCCTCCTGTGGCAGGGAGTTCCACAGTTGAACTGTGCTCTGCACGAAGGAAGTCCTTTCTTTTATCCGTCCCGAATCTTCCAACATTCAGCTTCATTGGATGTCTACGAGTTCTAATGCAATGAGATTGGGAGGGAACTGCCTACTGTGGGATTGAGTACATGCATTTAGGTTTGGTACATTTATTGCATAAGCAAACCGAAAAGACCCAAGGGAGAGCAGAGAGCGCAGGCGAACCATCTCCCGCAAGGCAGGTGTTCGGTATATCCCTGAATGCCTCTCGCCATCCCGGGGCCTGGAATTTCTGAGGTTTCCTGAGCATCCTGCCCACACCCCTATCCTGGGAGAAAACAACAGGAACAAAGGTGCTCCGGGAAAGCTTGAGAACATACACAGGAAAGGCTTATTCAAGTCTGGCAGGTGGGATTCTGCTTCCAGTAAAGCCTGGGATGGTGATGCTCTGGCTGGAAGCATGCAATATCCCCAACCAAAGGGTCCTCCTCCTCTTTTCGAGCTGTGTAAACACCGGGCTACTGAAATGTTTGAGCACGCCTGGTGCCAAGGCACGTCCCGCGAGGCTGCGCCGGCTGATGAGTCAGCAGCTCTGGGGCTTTTCCCATCCCCACCCCCCTCCGGCCCTGGATGCACAGGCCAGGCATCAGTCAGCAGTTTTACGTAAGAAGACGACTCACCTTTTCAGCCCTGACTGTCTCGGCGGAATCAAAAGTGGATAGAGAAATGTTTTCCTCCTTCTCGTGTAACGCTAGAGCCCCTGGAGATCCAACAAAGCTGAATGTTGGAAGAAAAGAAAGTCCTTTTTTCACGCAGCACCTAGCTGAACTGTGGGACTCCCTGCTGCAGGAGGCAGCGACGGCCACCAACTTTGAAAGAGGATTGGTCCAATTCATGGAGGAGAGGAGAATGGCTCTGCTCTGCCCTCCACAGTCAGGGGCAGCAATGCTTCTGAATCCCAGTTTCTGGAAACCACAGGAGGCGAGAGGACTCAGGTCCTGCTTGGCATTTTCCCATTGGGGCATCTGGTTGGCCACTTTGAGAACAGGATGCAGACTAGTTGGGCCATTGGCCTGATCCATCAGGTCTCTTTTGGGGTTCCCTTTCCCCTTTTCTGACACTACCATTTCCCAGCCAGGAGCCCTGGGTTCTTTGCCCAATACTGTGCACTCCATCCCCCACCCCCTGCTGCGTTTGTACACCCTGCCCTGTTCTTGACGTGATTTGATTTCCCCCACCCATGTCTTCTCCCTTTGTGCAGGGTTCAGAGTGGAATGCCTCCAATCTGGAAGATCTGCAGAATAGAGGGTAAGTCCCAGAACGTAGCCTTGGTGAAATGTCCTTCATCCCACCCAGCAGAGAGCAAAAAAACAGTGACGGCCCCCCAGTTCCACTTTGTTGCTTTGGGGGGGGGGGTGTCTTCAGACCAAGGCAGTGATAGCCAGGGTGGTGCCCTACAGCATCCATTGTCCCTGACTATTGGGAGTCCAACGATATCTGGGAGGACTCAGTTTGGGAGCCATTTCCTTCTCTGTGGCCTGTCTCGCCACTCCAGGAATCAGCTCTATCACTTTAACCCTTCAGCAGCGGACCCACAACCCTCCATGTGCTGGTGAAATCAGAATCCCATCATCTATGGCATTTGACCATGCTGCCTGTAGGGGCTGCTAGGAGTTGGAAGTCCATTAGCATCCGTAGGGTCCCATGTTGACTGCTGTGGACCAGAACAACAGTCAGGGATCCAATGGCCATGTATTGGGGATTTGTGACTCCTGCATTACGGAGGGTGGGGATTAGATTCCCCTTGGGACTCTCTTCCACTCTACCATTCTATGATTCTTAGACATTTCTTAGGGCTGGGAAGGAATCGCCTCACCCCTGTGTGTGTGTGTGTGTGTGTGTGTGTGTGTGTGTGTGTCTAACACCCCCCCTAAACCAGCCTTATTGCCCTTTTGGCTTCAGGGTGCGGTACATTCTGAACGTCACCCGAGAAATCGACAACTTCTTCCCTGGCGTCTTTGAGTACCACAACATCCGTGTTTATGACGAGGAAGCAACAGATCTCCTGGCTTACTGGAACGACACCTACAAATTCATCTCCAAAGCAAAGCAAGTTCCCTTTTTATCTTAATATTAAAAGCGTTTCCACATCCATATAGCATGTGGGCCTATAACTAAAGATATCAGGTTGCATCCACCACTAGACTTACAGTCTTCTTCTTTAGCAATCACTCGTAGCCAAGTAAAATTGTCTTCCATAATCAGGCTTTTAACAATGAGTCCGTAAGTGACTGTGGAGGCCAATTGTGGATCCATACGTCCTTCCACAGTGGGGATATAGGTTTCTGGACAGGAGTTGATCATGGTGTGGATTTGCCAAGCATGCCTTCCTCTTAGTTCGTTTCTCCCTTTCGTCTTGAGTTGGAGGGTCTTCAAAGCACCATGACACCTTTGGTCAAGGCTGTTCTCCAACTGGAGCACTCGCAGGCCAGCGTTTCCCAATTGTTGGTATTTATACTACATTTTTTTAGATTTACCTTGAGAGAGTCTTTGAACCTCTTTCGTTGACCACCAGCATTGCGCTTACTATTTTAAAAAAAAATAAAAAAATTCCTTCCAGTAGCACCTTAGAGACCAACTAAGTTTGTTCTTGGTATGAGCTTTCGTGTGCATGCACACTTCTTCAGATACACTGAAACAGAAGTCACCAGACCCTTATATATAGTGAGAGGGTGGGGAGGGGTAATACTCAGAAGGGTGGTGGGAATGGGGGATTGGCTGATAGGTGTGGGAAACCTGTTGACAACTGTTAACGACTGCCATTTTTAAGTTTGGAATAGAGTAGTTGCTTTGGAAGATGATAATCAGGCATCCGCACAACTTTGCAGTTAAAGCACTTTGATGCCCCGTTAAACCTTCGTGGCTTCCCCCAAAGAATCCTGGGAGCTGTAGTTTGTTGAGGGCGCTGACGGTTGTTAGGAGGCCCCCGATTTCCCCGCACAGAGCTGCAATTTCCAGAGCAGTTTGACAATCAGTCCCTCTTCATAGGGAAGAGTGGGAATTGTAGCTCCGGGAGGAGAATTGGGATTGGGGGGGGGTGTTTCCTCCTAACAGCTCTCAGAACCCTTAAATAAGAATGAGATGAGCTTGCTGGATCAGGCGAAAGGGGGCCCATTGAATCCAGCCTCCTGTTCTCACTGGGGCCGGCCAGATGCCCATAGTGGGAAGCCAGCAAGCAGGACCTGAGCACAGGATCAGCCCTCTCCCCTCCTGGGGTTTCCAGCAACTGGGATTCAGAAGCATCACCGCCTCTCTGACTGTGGAGCTAATAGCCACCCATAGCCCTTGTCTCCATGAACTTGTCTAAATGTGTGAGTGTGAATGAGGCCTGCCAGTTTCAGAGGATCTACTCTGATGACCCATGGAGAGCGAGAGAGAGATACAGATACATATTTTGTGTGTGTGTGTGTGTGTGTGTGTGTGCGCACACACACACACACACAAAAACCCACGTATTGCCAAACTGGTGCTGAAGTGAGCTTTGGTCCAGAACATCAGGAAGGCACCAGCTTTGCAAGGTCTTGATATATATGGCATTTATTGATTCTACCTGTGAAACGCTCTCTCCCCAACAAAGCCCAAGTGTGCCATTTGGGTGATGACTCGGTTGAAGGAACTTGGGTAACCCTCCTCTCTACCTCTCCCCCTCCCTTTCCCTTTATCGTCTTGCAGGAAGAACGGATCCAAGTGCCTGGTTCACTGCAAGATGGGGGTCAGCCGGTCGGCCTCCACGGTGATTGCCTACGCCATGAAGGAGTACGGCTGGAACCTCGACCGGGCCTACGACTACGTGAAGGAGCGCCGGACCGTCACCAAGCCCAACCCCAGCTTCATGCGGCAGCTAGAGGAGTATCAGGGCATCCTCCTGGCCAGGTGAGTCTGAAACAGCCAAGGCAGCACCCCAGCGTCCCTGACAATGGGCAGCTGGGGGCCAGAGGGTGTTTCATGGAATGCCAGCACCTGACTTCTTCTGAATTTCAGCTTTCACACACAGAAATAATAGAAATCCTTGCTCTCTTTGATGCAAAGTTTAGGAAACTTTTGGAGCTGCATTGACTGCGTGTGTGTGTGTAAAAAGTGGCATTTTGGGAGAGCACAAATGCATAGTTTTTAGCTTAGTTGAATATCTTTTTACCCCCCTTTTCTGCAAAAAAAAAGTGGAGGAGCAATCAAAGCATTTTTTAAAAAATCAGATAAATTGCCAAAATATCCGTTGGGATGCAGTGAAATCAATTGTGATGAAAACAAAGTCAGTAAGAACCGTTGGTCATTGAAACCAATGGGGGAAATTGGGGGGGGGGGACCCAGCAGGAATAAATTAAAACTTAGGTCATCTTTTTAAAAAGCTTTTTAGCTGTGCGCACTGTGTGTGTGTGTGTTTCCCCCACAACCTGCTTCCCCCAAACACCAAAACAACTTTGCTTTCTGGCTGGCTTTTGAGGGGCCTGTGTGTTTGTGTGTTGCAGATTCCCCAGGCTTCCCCTTCCCCACCTTCTCAAGTTCCTTTTCTTATGCAAAACCGAAGGGGTTGTTTTTGTAATGAGAGACCCCCATCATCTGATTGGGAAAAGATGTCTCAATATGTCATGTGTCTGTCTGTGTTTTCCTTCTCTCCCCCCCCCCTTCCAACTGTACACATGTGTGTCCTCGGGTGACCTCCAGAGAGCGGAAAGAGAGAGAGACGGCATGTCCTGCCAGAGGGATCCCAGCTCACTGCCACGTGGTTCCCAGGTGGCTTTGCTGTGGATGTCAGGCCTTTTGAAAAGTGTGTGTGTGTGTGTGTGTGTTGGGGTGGCACATGGCAAATGGGGGGGGCAGGCTAGCAGCAGGTTATCTGCACTGGCCCAAACTTTTTAACTTTTGGGAGGCACAGACTCTACAGGGCCCATCGCAGAATCCCATCCAAAACAAACAAGCAAAACTTGGCAGTTGCTATAAACCACATTTCAAACATTCAGAGCCCTTTGCGCAGTTATCTCGGCCATGATCCTTGCGACAAGCCTGCGAAACAGGCCTGGGATCCTTGAGTTGCATCCAACTACGCTCTACTCAAGAGTAGACCTGTTGGAGTTGATGGACCACAATCAGTTGTACCTGTTCTGTTCAGTGGGTCTACTCTTAGTAGGACTAAACATTCAAATAAAAGCTTATCTCCCTATTGCACACTGCGGTTGAGGCATAGAAAATGAGTGGTTCCGAGGCTCACCAGAGTTTTCCTGAGCAATTTTATGACGGGATCCTGATGTGGACAAAGGGGTTTATTAACTTGTGCTTTTGAAATCAGTATTAGGCAATGTCAAATTTGACCCAAGAGGCACAGGGGAGGGCTGTCGAGGGCTCAATTCTGCCTCTACAGGCAGCAATGCTTCTGAATACCAGCTGCTGGAATCCACAGGAGGGGAGAGTGTTGCTCTTGTGCTTGAATTCTGCTTGGCGGTTTCTCACGGGCACCTGGTCGGCCTGTGAGAACAGGATGCTGGACTAGATGGGCCATGGGCCTGATCCAGCAGGCTGTTCTTAATGCCCTTCCGCCCCCCCATCCCACACCAGAATGCAAAAGCAACAGGTGGATGTTTCCAAATCATTGAGGTCAAGGAGGTGCTGGCATGGCATAATGGTTAGGTGTGGCATTATTTGGGCAAACCCCTTCCCAGGGATGTTTCCCTGTAATCCAAATAGTGAACAGGGGATACTGCCTTCAAACCACAAAGGTAAATAGCGTAGAGCAGGGGTCAGCAAACTTTTTCAGAAGGGGGCCGGTCCACTATCCCTCAGACCTTGTGGGGGGCTGGACCATATGGTCCAGCCCCCCACAAGGTCTGAGGGATGGCATATATATATATGGTCCAGCCCCATATATATATTGGGGGGGGGGAGAACAAATTCCTATGCCCCATAAATAACCCAGAGATGCATTTAAAATAAAATGACACATTCTACTCATGTAAAAACACACTGATACCCAGACCGTCCATGGGCCAGATTTAGAAGGCAGTTGGGCCGGATCCGACCCAAGGCATAGAGGAACCTGACTTCTGGATATTTACCAAAGACCCACCAAGTCCGACATCCTGTTCTCGCAGTGGCCAGCCAGGTGCCCCAGTGCAAAGCCCCCCAAAGCAGTCTCCCCCCCCCAACTCATGTTCTCCAGCAAGTGATAATCAAAGTTTATTTGTTTATTTCACAAAATGTGTGATTGTATTTAAAAAAAACAAACCCTCAAAAGTGGTTTACAGAAAAGATAAAAGAACAAAATCAATTATAAAGATTAGCAGCCATAATTTAAGGCCAGTACATGCAGAAAGTCATCTGCTGCCTCCACAGTAATTCAGTCACAAATCTGCAAGAGTGGAATGTCATGTTTTGAGGTTCTTTTGGGACTTAATATGTCACCTGTCAGTATTCATGACCCGTGTGGGGTGTGCATGCAGGCTTTGTTCTCAAGAAGCGCAGATCAGGTTGTTGCAGATTGTAGAGGCTGCTTTGAGCACACAAATGGTAATTATGGTAAATATAATTGTGATCTTACGGGAGGCAATACGTAGCCATTACAATGAGCAGCTGTTGACCAGCAGCTAAAAGTGCTGTAGTCCGGAGAAACCTTTTTGACCCCTGCCTTGCGGCCTTGTTTACCATCGCTGCCCACCCTGGGACAGATCCTTTGCTGATTCACGTTCATATGATTGGCTCTTGGGTTTCAGAGCCTGACGGTGCAGGGAAGGTTGTGGTTCTTGGGTTACACCTTTGCCAGGGTGTGAGAGCGGCCTGTGGGGCCAGGGGGGTTTTCCAGCAGCAGCAACTGCTTTTTGATGCACTGTCAAGCCACATTCCCCTCCCACCAGCAAGATCCTGCTCCTATGCTCTTGGACCTCCTTCCTCCCAAAACTCCCAGTCTCTTTTTTATCTTCCTGTGCAAGTTGTGGGTTTTTCCTTAGAAACCTAACAAGAACTTCACAATAGACTGGCTGCTGGATCAGACCAGTGACTCATGCAGCCAAGCATCCTGTTCTCGCAGTGACCAGCAAGGTGCCCCGACGGGAAGCCCAAAGCAGGAGCTGAGCGAAACGGCAACAGTCATCCCGTTTGTGATTCCCAGAAGCTGATATTCAGAGGCATAGTGCCTCCCATAGTAGAAGCAGGTTATAGCCACCCTGGCTAGTAATATTTGGTAGCCTTACCATCCCAAGAATTTGTCTAAGCCCCTTTAAAAGCCATCCATGTTGGTGGTGTTATTATTTATTTATTTATTTATTTATTAAATTTGTGTACCTGCGGCTCTCAGGGTGGTCACAAAATAAAATCACAAAATGCATAATAAAAACAAAAACAACCCAATAACCCCCCCCAAAAAACCACATTTTAAAAGGGCATGGGATGTCAAATCAGCCCAAGGCCTGGTTGAAGAGGAACGCTTTTGCCCAGCACCTAAAGGTACATAATGAAGGCGCCAGGCAAAGCTCCCTGGGAAGAGCATTCCACAAATGGGTAGCCACTGCAGAAAAGGCCCCATTCTCGTGTTGCTGCTCTCTCGGGTGCACTGTGTGAATAGTTCCACCCTTTTCTCTGTCCTGAATCCTTTTGTCTGATGTTCCCAAGTTCTGGTATTATGGGACAGGGAGAAAATATTGCATGTACTTCTATCAACTCCACTTACTTGCCTTTACTTTTAATTCTAATGCCCCAGATATTTATGACTTCGGTGTTTCTCAACAACCCTGCCAGTTAAAAGCTGAATCACATGGGAGTGATCCCAATCCTCAGAACATGCCATTTACTGGTGGTGGCCCTTGGAGGAGTGTGGCCTGCTTGAGGCGCCTCCCCTTGGTCACCTCTCGCATGGCTGCGTCAGGAGGGCTGCTACCCTCTCTGGAGCGCTGCGATCTCCACACATGAGAAGGGGAAGACAGAAGTGGCGTCCCTGGCTCTCTGGCTTTGGATGGAGTCCGTGCTCCCTCTAGGGGCCAGAGCTTGTAAGTTGTGGAGCAAACGGCACAAAACACCGACAGCAGCCAGGCTGCTGCCCTTCTTCTCATCATCAGCTGCAACAACATGTTTTTGTTCCCTGGAAGAGAGCTGCCCTCCGTGTCCCCGGTGGCAGCGGCATGATTCTGGGAACAGGTGGCCGAGCAGGAACAAAACCAGCATCTGACCAGAGACGGCAAGCGCCTGACTTGAGCATTGTAGTTGCAGAGCCCCTTTGCAGGGCAAAAAACAACCTCCCTCTTCCTGCATCCCAACCCAATGGGCTATATTAGAGCTTGAGAGCTGTTCCAACAGAATTCTGCAACTCTGGTCCTCTGTCCGTCATCAGAGCTCAAGGGCACTTTTCCAGTCAGGCAGAAACACTCAAGGAGGGGAGTGCCAAGCAGGACAGTAAGGGGAGGTGGCCTGGGGAGAGTCCTAAGGGTCAGATGGAGAGGGCTGCAGGGCCGCATTCGGCCCCCAGGCCTGAGGCTACCCCCCCCTTTACTAGGCACTGTTGATTTGTATGATACAGTGGAATCGCATGAGTCCTGGCTCTGCTTCCAGGAAGGGTGCTGTCAGTGGCAGGGGACCAGCTGTTCTCCAGAGTCTTCTTCCCAGCTCAACAGGTGTCCCTGATTTTGCACAGAGTGAGTCAGTTGACAATTTGTATAATTCACAGAGGCCCCTTCATTCTTTGGGACAGAACTCTGGTTGTTTTTGGAACAAGGAGAGCCAATCATGGGCTAACCCCGTCTCAAATGCAGCGCTTCCGTCCCCTCTTGCGAACTCTCCCCATGCCACCTTTCCCCCTTTGTGCGTTTTGTCTGAGTGGCTTTCGAACCCAATGCTGATATCTCCCCCTATCTCCTTCCCCGCAGTAAGCAGCGGCACAACAAGCTGTGGCGCTCACACTCCGACAGCGACCTCTCCGACCACCACGAGCCCATGGGCAAGTCCGGGATGGAGGTGAGCAAGAAGGAGATCACTACGTCGGCGGACCAGATCTCGGAGAGCAAGACCTCCTGCGGCCACCACCACGTGCCCATGTCTCCAGGGCCCATGACCGCCAGTCCGCACACAGAACCCTTGTGCCATCTGGGCGCTGATGCTGCCGGGAACTTGTGCAACATCGAGCGGGTGGTGCAGCTAGAGATCACCACGAGAGACTTCAACACCGAGCAGATGGAGGACAAGCTGAACTTGAACAACATCAACGGGTGCTCCTCCGGTTGCTGCTTGGACGACTCAAAGTTCCCCCTGGATAATTGTAACGCCTCGGATGCCTTGCTGCAGCAGCGAGAGGCCTTGGGGGCAGCGGCAGAGTTCCCGGACTTGGCAGTGGACGACTTGGAGAAGGATGCCCTCAAGCAAGGAGACGGGAACATCCACCTGGTGCCCATGGAAGAGCTGGAGTCTTGCTTGCAGGACGTCTCCAACCATAACTCGCCAAGCCCCCCTCCTGTGACGTCCTTGCCGGAGGAGGCGGACTTTGGCGCCGACCGGATCGACTTCTTCAGCGCCTTGGAGAAGTTTGTGGAGCTCTCTCAGGACAGCCGGCCACGGACTTGTTCCCACTCCAGGACGGAGGATCAGGGGGGCGGGAGGAACGGTCTCTCCAAAGTGTCGGGGCTGGAGCTGTCGCCCTCCAACCCTACAGAAGATGCCCAAGGAAGCAACTCCTCGGACAACTCGCCGCAGCCGTCCGAGGGGTCCTCTGTGGAGGAGGAGCAGCTGAAGGTACGCAAGGTGGACGGTGCTTTTCTGCCGAGTGTTTTGAAAACAGGAGCCCCTGCCAGAAGTGTCAGATATTGGGAGTGCAAGAGGGGGATGGGAAGATCGGAACAGTGGCAGGAAAGGTCAGAATATTGATGGGGCTGGAACTAAGGTGAAGTGACCCACTCAGAGGCCATCAAAGTAGGGGGATCTCAGAGGGGGGCAGGTCACAGAACTCAGCAATGCTCTCCCCAATTCATCATGCTACTGCCTGCCAAGTTTTAAGATGTCCAGAATGACTTTGATGGGGCATTGTGAGGCTTCTAAATGTGGCAGCCAGCAGGGTGAGGAGCCCTTGGGGATGCAGCGATGGAAGTTGGGCCCTATCCTTAGAATCCACTGCCACACCATTTGTTTCCCCCTCCAAGTTAGAAAGGTGGTTAACTACAGAATATTCTGTCAAAACGCTTGCTGAACGTTGGGAGCATTTTATTTGTAAAATTCTAACCCATTCTTTTCTCTCTCTTAAATTTAAAGCTCTCTGAACCGAGCCGTTCAGGCGGCCTGACTCGTTCTCACTCTGAAAACGCCATCTCTGTGAAAGACATCATCACCGAGATCGAATCGATCCGCCAGGGGGCAGGGCAGGGACAGGCGAAGACGGACGCTTTGAACAATCCGGTCCTGGTGTCGAAGAGAAACACAGTCCATGAGCTTCCTCCCGAGTCAGCCTGGGAAAGCAAGCCTCGAAAAGCCGATCCAGGCGAAGGCGGTGGCTCGGTCCCGAAGGAGGCGGCTAGCGAGCTTTTGAAACCGGACCGAGAAGCCGCTTCAGCCCAGCCGGTGCCGCCTTGTAAGCTGGACGCAGAAGACAGCGGCAACTCGGGAGAAGACTCGGCGGAGGGCCATCCGAACCCCGGACCCAAATGGTGTCCTGGATCGGTACGGCGTGCCACCCTGGAGTTTGAGGAGCGCCTGCGGCAAGAGCAGGAGCTGCAGCACTCTAACCCCATTGTCCTGCTACCCGTCCGGAAGAACTCCAGGATCGAATCCTCAGCAGTGGCCGACCCCACAGCGAAGGGGAAGCAGGAAGAGCCATCTCACGAGCCGGCCCAGTTCTCTGGGGAGAAGGTAGCCTCAAGAGCTGGGGGCGCAGAGACTGGGGCTGGCTCGGAACAGCCCCCCGGAATGCTGCCGGCGTCTTCTCCCCCACGAGATGGCCTGTTGGCAGAGCTGGAGGGGTTGGCCAGAGAGCACCGCTTGGTGGTTTCTCTGGAAAGCCCCGACAGCCTCCCTGCCCCTGGCCTTCTGCTTCCAAAAAGGATTGAAATCATAGAGTACACCCACGCGGTCACGTTGCCCAACCCCACTGGGCTGGAAAGGGGCCACACGCAAGATGACTCGGAGGAAAGCAAGATAGCCACCACCTCGTTGGCGGTTGACGAAAACTGCAACGCTGCTTTGTGTTCCCAGAATCCCCCGGGAGCCTTGCCCATGCCGGGGCCTTCCGAGCCAGAGAGCAAAGACTTTAAGAAGGCCATTTTTACCTTGGGTAGCCCTGGGGAAGATGCTGTCAGAGGGCCGGCCGACATGCGCACCTCTCCTTCTGCGAGTCAGGCAGGGTGCCCCCCTCCGCCGCCCTCCAATCGCCAGCCCTTTGTTTGCTTGCAGGGGGTCACTCAGGACAGCACAAGCACTGACCCTGAGCCAGCCCCTCTGGGAGGATACGCTGGTAATGGACAGTTTGCCTTTGAGGAGAGGGGAGGTGCTCTGCGCCGGAGGAGCGAGGGCGCTTTGACACACTGGACCCCAGAGGACTATGACCTACTACGCACTCAAAAGGTGGGCACGGGTGCCAACACTGTGGGGGCTGCCGCCACACCTCTCCTTCGCCGTGGCCTTCCTCACAGCTCCAGCAGTGACAGCATCAGAGACCTGAGGGGGGACACAGTGAGGCAGCGGGCAAAGGACCTTGAGGCCCATGTCCGGCAAGCAGGCCTCACGTTCCCTTCTCAGATGAAGCGCTCTGCGTCACTGGCGAAGCTGGGCGGCCTGAACTTGTCAAAAGACGATTTGCTCTCGGGGAACCCCTTCCCTTCCAGCGCCAGGCCAGCCACTCTGGAATCACTCCAGGCCCCCTCCGGCCGCGGGGAAGCACTCTCGCAGGGCGGCCTAGCTTTGCCAACGCCAGAACCTGCCCCGTTGTTGCCCGCCCCCCAGCCCACGGCGCATTTTGTCGAGCAGCTCAAGATGGCGGCCGAGTCCATCGCCCTGAGCAGCCCCGTGGAGAGGCCTCTGGCGCAGTATGCCAAAGAGTTCAGCCTGGCCCGGCAGCTTCCGGGTGCGAAATTGACTAGCCCCCCAGAGGCCCCGCTGCCAGGGTTGGCGACGACTCCCCACCCGCCCCACTGGTTGGCTGTGCTCCCCCGGCCCCAGCATGGTAGAACTCGACCGCCCAGAAGGCTGAGAAAGGCAAATGACAGGAAACGAACAACCAACCCATTGTACAACACCATGTGAACTTCAGCCCTCTCTCCCCCCCGCCTCTCCTCCCCCCACAACAACTTGACTTATTTTGCAACACCCTCGTCGTGTTTTCTCCAAATGGGGCAGATGTAATATATATTGAAACATGCACTTTATTGGTTTAATTTTTATATGTTCGTTATTTTTACTGTTTCTGTTGCATGTGGGTTTTGAGGTGGCTGGTTTTCATGGTTCTCCCCATCCCACCCCCTGTGCAAATGACTGCAAGATCACATTTTTTTCCCTTAACTTTAAAAAAAGAAGTTTTAAACCCTTAACAAACCTCAACATTTTTTTTTATTTTTGGTCTTAAAAGAACACCCCTCCTTTAAAACAAAAGAGAGAAGGGAAGAAAAATATCTGAAATGCTCTCTTTCATTGGGCCAAAAGAAAGATGTGCTTTTATTGTTTTAAAAAAATTGGGATTTTGTGGGAGATGGGGATGCAGAAGGAAGAAAGGGAGACCGTTAGGAGGGAAAGGAAGACCATTGGGAGTGAGGGGTGTTCTCTTAAAACAAACTTCATTCTTTTTTAGGGGTTTAACCCTTTCATTACTTGAATAAAGCTGTGGGCCTTTTCAAGAATATGGCCATATCATCTGTTTCCTTTCCCCTCTTCCACCCCAAACCCCCATTCTTGGTTCCCCTTCCTCCTCCTCCCCCAGTCCTGAAATTGCCTGGCCTTCTCTCCCTGCTCTTGTCTGATACAATCCAAAAGCTGACTAGTTTATACAAATATATACCCCCACCCTTTGTGTTCTTCTCCATCATTCCCTGACGCTTCTCGCGGAAAGGTTTGTGTCTCTTACATTGTACATAACAGTGCTCATGTAGATAACTCATTTGGGGGGGGAGGTTCCACTTAACATCATTTTCTCTGCGGTTAACCAGTGGCAAATCTGCAAACACTTTTCTGGAATGGGCTTAGCTCCTTTTCCCTTTTCTCTGACACTTGCTTCTCTTCCGTTATTTCTTTCTTTAAAAGGTGATTCTTTCTGTCAGCTTGTGCCAAATGTATGCATGTTTCTCTCTCTGAAAAGCTAAGAAAACCTTCAGCTTGCATGATCCTCTTGTTCCCAATGCATTGTCTACAGGGCACAACTGTCCGGTGTTTTAGCAAGGACATCTGTTGGCACTGTGTGCGCCAATGCACTCCCCGTCTTGCGCACACATATGTGTGCGCCGTTACATTTTATTTTTTTCTGGAGATCAGGGTTTCGGGTTTTTTTTAATGTCCTCAATAACACGCCCCAGTTGTGCTGAGTTCTGTGGTGCGCCAAGACCTCGTGTGTCAAACGGTGGTCCCAAACTAACGTCTCTAAATTTCCATGTTTTTATGGAGAAGTCTTTTTACACCTCCCATCTTCTGAAGCACCCAGGGATCTTTGCAGGAATAAAATAATAACCCTGCTTCCTAATGAGAAAGAAGTAGGCCGTTTTAACCCCTTCTCTCAGGAGAACAGCTGCCGGGCAGGCAGGCGAATGCTGCAATATAGGAGAATATCATGAAAAGATACATTTTTGGGGGGGTGCTTTCCCACAAGCCTCCTGCAGGTAAGAGAGAAAGGAGACCCCTAAAACTAGCCCAGAAAGTGGCTGCTGTCATTACTGCATGTTGACACTTGGCTTGATTCTTTTTTTAAGCCTCAGCAAAGATGGATGCTTCTCAAATGTGAGTGAATGGTCTGTGACTAAATTCCAGGCGGATTTACTTTATTTTTTCCAGACCTCACTGCAGGGGTGTTGAGGAGTGTGTGCCTGCCCCCCTCTTAGACTTCCTCCTCCTCGGCCCCTTCCCCCACTGCAGGCTCAGGCCTCTTGTGAACTTTGCAAAACGGAGGGTGCTGTAAGCGTCAGATGTTTTGCCCTGATCTTTTGCTGAGCGATTCTCCCGGAAATCGGGCTCTGTATGTTGGTTTTTGCAAAGTGTCTTTCTGATGACTTCTCTGCCAGGGCCCCAAGTCGAACTAGGAGCTATTAACTAACGCCTTTTACTTTCCATTGCTTTCAGAATCCAGGGTTGGCATTGAGGCCTCTTCCGGAAGCCAAATCTGTGCCTTCTGTCTCATCTCTGCCAGGGGTTTTGTTGTTGTTGGGGGGGGGGTATCCCCCCTTCTCTGCCCCCCTCTTAATATTAAACCCCTGCTCTTCAACTTTGCACTCCGTGACCGATCCCAAACTGCCACATTTATCAAAACTGGATTGCTCAAATGCATCGTAGCTGTTGGCAAGTTTTGTTCTTCTGTATGCAGATCTGCTTGTGGGAAGAAGAAAAAACTATACCGCTGGTTCAAAGCATGACTGTTTGTTTGTTCCTTTGTTTTAGAAAAAAGGGCATTTTCATTCTTAACTCCAGTGTATAAAGTTGATGTTTTCTTTCAGGGCGTCTTCCCCTCTCTCTCCCCCACCCCCAATTTTTTTTGGGGGGGGGTTGCCCTGCAAATGTCAAAAATGTTCAGCATCATCTCAGCAGCAACTCGCCCCCCTCCCAGTTTCCAGCTCTTTGACCTAGCTGTATACTGTGAGCTTTTGTTGAGCTTTGCACAAAGAGAGGGGTGTCGGGGTCTGGGTGGGTGTTTCTGTGAATGTGTGTGTGTGTGTGTGTTTTGGGTCCTCGCTGATTCTGTATGTGGACAAAACAGATCTATATAAATATATATAATATTTTCTGTACCATGCATTCAGCTGAGTCTTTATCCCCCTCCCCGTATCTCCCAGTGTCAGCTGCCCCCCCTCTGTGTGTGTGTGTCAAACCCACCTGGCTTGTAAGAGAATGATTTCACCCTAAACCGCGAAATTGGCAAACCACCACTCCTTTTGTTTATTTTTTAAATTGGGAGGGTGGGAGTTCTGTCTTCCTTCGATGCCTCTCCCCTTTCTGGGGGCTTTGCTTTTTCCTCCCCCTCCCCCCCCAACCAAACAACTCAGCCATGGATGGCTCTCTCTTCCACCCACAAAAAGTTGCCATCTCGACACGCTTGTCCAGAGCCAAAGGGCTAAAGGTGTGTGTGGGGGGGGAATCACTCTGCTTAACTCTCCAAGTCGCCATTAGATGCCCCCTTTGGAGCGATGCTAACCCCCACCCATGGCTTATGTTGGGGAATATCCCATCAAACCTCAAAGGAGGCCACCAAGCAGGGGAGAACCCCCCCCCCCACCTGCCACTTTCTTGATTTCCCAGCCCAGGTTAAACTGGCTGTTGAAGTGGGCTGTGCCTACTGGAATAGCAAGCCCTGTTGTGGAATCCAAATATCCATGTTTCGCACTGATAGCAGGCGTTGGTGCCTTTTTTGGGGTGGGGGAGCTGTCTTCAGGGCTGTCTCAGCCACTTCCGGTCGAGAATTTGGCAAGAGCATTGTGGCCTCTCGTCTTGATCCATCTCTCTCTCTGTCTCTGTCTCTCAACGCAGCCCTGTCCTACGGCGATTGTGGCTGTGGGTGTATTTCGCAAATTTGGAGCCCTCCTGCAACGGCTTGGGGAGAAACACCTCCTTTTACTGCTGGTCTTCTTTCTTTTATACATATCCTCCCCCTGCCCTTTGACCTTTGCTCTCCACCCACCCAAGAGTGGCTTGTACCATAAGACTTTTGCCCAACAAAGGTGTTCGGCTGTTTTTAAATGTGAACTACTGCGTTTTCAGGGTGCGGATTCAACGTTCTTGTTACTGAATAAATTTTTATTTTGAGAACCGAGAGTGTCTTGTCTGAATCAGGTTGCGGGGGGGGGGGGTTCATCAGTGGGCCACAAAGGAAAGTCAGGAGCCTGGGTGGTTGAGGGAGCAGCAGCAGGGGCAGGCCCCTGAAAATTGCAAGTACACGAACATTTGCAAGAACTCGGTCTTTTAGTGTGGCAGCCCTTACACTTTGGAACTCCCTGCCCATTGAGGTCAGGCAGGAGCCTTCACTGTTCTATAACACCAAGGAACTGGTAGTGGACTACAGGGGGGAAAGGCGGACATTCAGCCCTTGTATATTGGTGGGAACCGGGTGGAGAGGGTGGCTATATTCAAGTTTCTGGGTGTTACTATCGAGCAGGGTATGACCTGGAGCGCTAATACCATTGCTCTGGTAAAGAAGGCCCAGCAGAGACTTTATTTCCTCAGACTTTTAAAAAAAGAACAATCTGAGTGAGAGACTGCTGGTGTCCTTCTATCGAGGAAGCATAGAGAGCATTCTTACATACTGTATCTGTGCTTGGTTTGCCAACTGCACAGTCACCCACAGGAAAGTGCTCCAGAAGGTCATAACCACAGCCTGAAAGATTATCGGTCATCCTCTCCCATCTTTGGGCGAATTATATAGCTTCCGTTGTCTTAAAAAAGCAAACAACATTTTGCAGGATTCATCTCGTCCTGGATATAGTCTGTTTGCACGGTTGCCTTCAGGCAAGAGATATAGAACAATTAAATCAAGAACGAATAACTAAAAAAAACAGTTTTTATCCAAGAACTATAACTTTTAAATGCTGTAACCAAATGATATGATCTTGGGGAGTCGTGATGTGTGGCTGTGAATGTATAAATGCGTATATGTGGCTGTGAATGTGGGGTGGCATTCAATTTCGTTGTACTACGTACAGTGACAATAAAGTAGCTATGTCTTCTCAGCACCTGCTAATAACATTCTTCTTTACACAAGCCTACTTAGGTGTTTAGGAAGTTGAAGCAAGTTTTAATCCGGTTTTAGTCTATTATTTTTTATCTTACTTTTTTCATTATTCTTTTTAATTTTTCTTATTTTGTTTTTTCTGTAAACCACTTTGCCGTTTTAACCCCCCCCCCCCCGGTACGCTCCATTGTTTCTTGAGACAGATGGATGCCAATCATAGCTATACGGAGAGATCAGTTGGGTTAGCCTTGAAATACTTTCGTTCATAGAATCGGAGTGGCTAAGAAGTGTAACAAATGGAGGTTTTTTGCTACTTTTTTACTTGCACTTACTCTTGTGCAAGAGGACGCGGGTGGCGCTGTGGGTTAAACCACAGAGCCTAGGGCTTGCTGATCAGAAGGTCGGTGGTTCGAATCCCCGTGACGGGGTGAGCTACCATTGCTCGGTCCCAGCTCCTGCCAACCTAGCAGTTTGAAAGCACGTCAAAGTGGAAGTAGATAAATAGGTACCACTCGGGCAGGAAGGTAAACGGCGTTTCCGTGCGCTGCTCTGGTTCTCCAGAAGCGGCTTAGTCATGCTGGCCACATGACCCGGAAGCTGTACGCTGGCTCCCTCCACCAGTAAAGTTGAGATGAGCGTCGCAACCCCAGAGTCATTTGCGACTTGACCTAATGGTCAGGGGTCCCTTTACCTTTTTACTCTTGTGCAAGAAGTGTTTTATACAGCAGCCATCTTCCTGTCAATGTATTCGAGGCAGTTGGCATCATTTTACAAACGATCCCAGTGTACAGCTATCCGTGGTGGGGGAGGGGGGTGGATTCCATGCTAGGGAGCGTAAAATCATAGAATTTTAGAGTTGGAAGGGATCCCTGAGGATTATCTAGTCCAGTGGTGGCCAAACTTGGACCTCCAGCTGTTTTGGGACTACAATTCCCATCATCCCTGACCACTGGTCCTGTTAGCTAGGGGTGATGGGAGTTGTAGTCCCAAAACAGCTGGAGGAACCAAGTTTGGCCAGTCCCCTGTGGTGCAGGAATTGCAGCTGAGGAATCCCAGGCAGGTGGCTATACAATCTCTGTTTAACACCTCCAATGGAGGAGAGTCCACTGATTAGGAAAGGGACCGAATTTTTTAAAAAGGGAATAAATGACTGTTTGCCACATCTCAAAAAAAGGATTCTGCAGAGCTGGGAAATGTGTAGCCCAAAATGATAGCAACCGCCCCTTGCAAAGACAGGTTGGTTTGCTTATTATTCCGTTCCCCATTTTTTTACACATACCTGAGATATCACCTTGCCGACAAATGTCCGTATAGTTAAAGCTATGGTTTTCCCAGTAGTAATGTACGGAAGTGAGAGCTGGACCATAAAGAAGACTGATCGCCAAAGAATTGATGCTTTTGAATTATGGTGCTGGGGGAGACTCTTGAGAGTCCCATGGACTGCAAAAATATCAAACTTATCCATTCTTAAAGAAATCAGCCCTGAGTGCTCACTGAAAGGACAGATCCTGAAGCTGAGGCTCCAGTACTTTGGCCACCTCATGAGAAGAGAAGACTCCCTAGAAAAGACCCTGATGTTGGGAAAGATGGAGGGCACAAGGAGAAGGGGACGACAGAGGATGAGATGGTTGGACAGTGTTCTCGAAGCTACTAACATGAATCTGACCAAACTGCAGGAGGCATTGAAAGATAGGGGTACCTGGCGTGCTCTGGTCCATGGGGTCACGAAGAGTCGGACACGACTGAACAACAACAAATATATTAGAATGAATGTCTTTAGCACCCAATCTGTATCTGGGAAATGCCTTTATGCAAAGGGTGTCCAGCAGAGGGCCTGCAGTCTAGAACTACGCTTCATGACATAGCACAGGGGGTCCTAAACCTTTTCGGGGGGCCGCACCCTTGGTTCCATAAGCTCACTCCCAGTGCTCCTTACCCTACCCTTTAAAAACCATTATATGGAACAGCGCCTTCCCCGACCCACTAAGGCAGATAATAACACAAATAAAATTCAAAACAGACACAACCAATTGCATTGTTTGCACATTTATTCAAAATCCAGTTAAAACGATTTAGTTTAACGGTTATTGGTGCCGACCCGCCTCGGGAAGCAATGGAGGAGTTTGCCTTTGTGGGTGAAGTCAAACTGTTGGCGGGTTGCAGGGCCTGCTGTGGCTGTAGAGACCGATCCGGGAGAGACATGTTTCATGGCCACTTCCCACAAAGAAAGTGGGGGGAATCCGTTAGGCAAAACTTGTCTGGAGGCTTTTCTTGGGAACAAAGAAGTGGAACCTGCAATACCACCCTTATCAGAACACAATAGTTGGGTGCTGGCTGCTCTTAGATAGAGAGGAAATGTATTCCCTTTGTAGCAAACAGTATGTACATACAGTAATTGTGTTACTCCATGGGCAGGGTACAAATAATAATAATAATTATTATTATTATTATTATTATTATTATTAAAAAACACCAGCTGATGGAAAAGAGTACTACTCCCAAGCAGAGCCCCTGCAGAGCTGCTGCCAGTCAGAGTAAGTAATATGGAGCTAGGTGGCCCACAAGGGACAAGTTGCTTGTGTGCTGCCTAGCTCCATATTACCAATGGAGTGTCAGGGTTCTGATCCCTGCCCGCCCATGAAGCTCACGGGGCAGCACCTACCTTACAGGGTTGTTGTGAGGGCAAAATGGGCTGGAGAACTATGCACACCACCTTGAGCAATTCTGAGGAAGGTGGAGTATAAATGTGATAAATACGCAGCTTTAAATGTGTCGTCTGGGTTCACACGGGGGCAACACCGGCTAATGGTTACAGTGAGGCTGAAGGTGAGCATATCAAGCATTTAAAATGTTTCCAGCCTATCTCTGTACAGAGTGCTTACCCACCACCTGCCCCCCTTTCTCTCCCAATAAATTAAACCTCAGCGCTACCAGATGGGACCTATTTGACATGCACATACATTTAAAACATTTAAAAAAAAAAAAAAGCATTATATATCTTCATGGATGTACCAAACCCTGGAGTGTCTGGAGGACAGGCTAAAAAAGAGTAAGTGTTAAACAAACAAAAAACAGATGTAGCGGAAGAATTTTGTTTTTTAAATCACAACACAAGGGGAAAGCAACAGGGTGGGAAGAGGGAAAACCCAAACTGGTGTCAATTCTGAAACAGTTCTTACAATAACTAGTCGGCACAATTCCATTATGTCTGTGAGGTTTAGTCCAAGCAATCCTGCTTGCCCACTGCGCCTGTGCCTTCAAATCCTTGGTGAGCGCCTAGTGGAACCTCCTCATCCAGCCGCAGTCTATCCTCCAGGGCAAAGAAGGCAGGAGAGAGAGAGAGCCCGCTCTGCCTTCATGCCCTTTTGCAAACAGGAGGGGCTGCGATATACAGGGGGCCTTCTGCTTGCTCGCTCAACAGGGCTTGCTTTTAAAAAGAGAAATTATAACACACACACACACCCGGGAGCTGTATTAAAAGGGGGAGGGGGTCTTTCTTTTGCCAGATGCCCTTTCCAGGGCTTGGCTGGGCCTCTGGAGGCGGCCGCCCATTCCCCAAGGAGGGGGGCTCGCAGCTGTCGCCCCCTCCCTCGCTGAGGCTGGGGGGGGGGGAGCGAGCGCTGGAGACCTGAGATGGTGGCGGCAGCGGCGGCGGCCGCAGCAGCAGCAGCTGCTCTTCCAGCCGCATTGAGGCCCCTGCGCCAGGCGCTGCGTGCCAGCCCGCCCGCCCCGGAGGACGCCACCCAGCTTGGCAGCGCCCGGACGAAGCGAGCAGAGAGTCCCCAGGCCCCGGGACGGCGCCCCGCTTCCTCCTCCTCCTCCTCCTCCCGCGCCCCTGATCCCTGGAAATCTAGGTAAGGCGCAGGACGCCCCCCTCCCAACCTCCCCAAACGTCGTGCGCCCTTGGAGAGACCTGGGCGCAGGTGCGTAAAATGGAGAGGGAAGGGGGGCCCTTTCTTTCCTCCCCCCCCAAAAAACCTGAAGGCTGCTTAGCCGATGGACCATCCGTGCACACGGGAAGGAAGCTTTTTTGGCTCGCTCCCCCCCCCTCCTGCCAGCCCCCCCCCCCCCCGATTTCCCCTCTCCCCCCCCCCGCTCCAAACCCAGAGCCGCTGCAGAAGCCAGGCTATATTAGGAAAGTGACCTCTGGGGTTTGCCTTGCAGAGCGCCTCGCCTTCTATAGCCGCCGCAGCGCCGGGGAGGAGTTCCGGCTTCGACCCTTTTTGCCGCCTTCTCCGAGGGCCCATTGAAAAAAAAAACCTGGTTGGCTTCCGTGGAAAGGGACGCTTCCTCTTCGCCCCCACCCCTCCCGCAGGGCAGAATCCCGGAGCCCCAGAGGGGGTTTCGTCTTCGCGCAAAGAGGTCCTTGGGGGGGCTTTCTTCTTCCACCTTTCTGCCTGCACCTCCTGCGCGTTCACACGATCAGGTGAATGCGTGTACGCGTTTCCCCTGCATGATGCCAGGACTGTGGAGTTCGATGCCCGTGCCTGTGGCTTGCATGACCCACCGCGTGTGTGTGAGTTAATTTAGGCTTGTACCCAACTAAATGGACCCATTCAAATTGATGGATTTCTCTCTGTGTGTATTCCACCCCACCCCCTTCGCCCCATTGATTTTATTCACTGTCTCTCTGCCTGCCTTGTAATCTTTTTCAATGCCACCTATAAACTTTAGAGATTTCGTGGTATGTAAATAGCCAAAGGAAATAAATACAAGAAATTAAGTTAGGTACTCCCGTTTGCTTTTTGTGGGTCTTAGTGTGGCTTAACGTGCCCTAATTCAGGGCTGGAGATCATCTGCAGATGTTTGGTGTGTGGTAGTGAGATGGGTGCTTGCCACAACTGGGGGAACAGGCATTCCCCAGCCCTGCCCCAGTGAGACTTACAACATGGTGTATGTTGCTTCTGTTTTAACACACACACACACACACACACACACACACACCACTGCTCCCCTTTTCTCTTCCTCTTCTCTCCCTCCTTGGAATGTTCAATTTCAGATTGTAACACCCATCAGGGACAGGACCCCTGTCCTCTTGTAGCCTTTAGCATCATGCATGATGATGGTGCTGCCTAAGAAATGGTGTGTGTGTGTGTGTGTGTGTGTGTAAACATAGGAACAGCGAGTGGATACCTAGGAACTGACATAGAATTGTAGAGTTGGAAGGGGTCCTGGGAGTCATCTAGTCCACCCCCTGCAATGCAGGAATCTCTGCTAAAGCATCCATGATAGACAGCCATCCAACTTCTGCTTAAAGAAGTTTTTAATATGGTTTTATATACACAGGAAGCCACCCAGAGTGGCTGGGGAAAGCCAGGCAGATGGGCAGGGCGATAATAATAATAATAATAATAACAACAACAACAACAACAACAACAACAACAACCTCAATAACAACGACAGCAACAACCTCCAAGAAATGAGAGTCCACCACCTTCCAAGGGAGTCCGTTCCACAGCCAAACAGCTCCTACCCCCAGAGAGTTCTTCCTAATGTCGGAATCTCCTTCCTTGCAACTTGAATCCATTGGCTCGTGTCTGTGCAAGATTGCGTGTGTCTTTGCAACCAGGACTTTGGGTTGTGTGTACGTCTGAGTGTGCACCCTTCAGGGAGCCGACTTTAGGGGGGGCTCTTTCGGGGCGGGGGGCTTTTTGGGTCGGCAAAAATGATCTCAAGACCCATTAGAGTGAGATCTTTCTCCCTCTTTCCCCATGCTGGTGGAACGTGGGGGTCGTGCAGTGAAACCTGGCCAGAAACTCAGAACAGAGGGAGGAGAGCCCCTTTGCACGATCAACAAATGAGAGAGACAGTGTGGTGCAGTGGTTGGGGCCTGGGTGACCAGGGATCAATCCCCGCTCAGCTGTGAAAACTCATGGGGTGTAACCTTGGGCCAGTCACTGTTTCTCTCAGCCTAGCCTACCTCACAGGGTTGTTGCAAGGATACGATGGGGAGGACAGGACTATGTGCACCCCCTTGTGAGCTCCTTGAAGGAAAGGTGAGATATGACTATAACAATAATAATTGCATTGATAAAAATTAATTACAATTAACTAGGAGGGTTACAGCTAGAAGACTGTAGTGCTGGCCACTAGCACTAGATGGCTTTTTTTTCAGAAGAGCTGGACAAAGGAGGAGGAGGAGGGTTACTGTTAGCAATGCCGGATTCACAAAACCTCCATGTGCAGGTGTGGCCTACCTGTGAATACCAGGCGTTGAGGATATATAGAGGGGCCAGCCAATCCCCTCTGTGCTCTGCACATCAGCTTCCACGATGCATCTGACCAACTGCTGCAGACATACAGTGCTTACCTAGATGGGGCTTTGCTCTGGCCCAGCAAAGCAATGTTCTTCTGGAATCAGTGGAACTCCTGGCTGCAGGATAAAATGTGCATGCCAGGGGACAGTTTTAGGCCATTGAAAGCTCAGAGTTCTGGGGTGAGAAGTCTCAACTAGCTGTAGGCTTTACTAGGTCAGAGCTGGAAAACTGCAGCATTTCTCTTGCTCTCTGCCTCATTTCTCCCATCTGCAATATGGGTCTAATAAGTCTGGTCTACCTCCTAGTGCTGTGGCAGAGAGGAGGTCCATGAACTGCCTCAAAACACCCCAGAGGCACCTCTGAGGACAGCTGTGATTTAAGGAGGGAGCTAGTGGCCAGCTCATCTGAGGGAATAAAAAATTGAAAAGTTAGTTCCTGGCCCTAGTTCCTGAAGTTTGAGAGGAGGGAAAGAATGGAATAACTTTACTACTTCTTCATGTATAACTGACAAAAACAAAAATATGCTGGTTGTATTCAACTGTGTCCTACTCAGAGTAGGCCCGTTGAAATGAACATGCCTAAGTTAGCCATGCCCATTACTTTAAATGGGTCTACTCTGAGCCACACTAGCATTGGATGCAAACAACATCTCTCTCTCTCTCTCTCTCTCTCTCTCTCTCTCTCTGTGTGTGTGTGTGTGTGTGTATGTTGCATGATAGACAAACACACACACACACATATATTTTCTTGATTTGCATAACTAGTTCATGGCACCAGTTTTGACTTTTATCAATGCTGAGATTGAATTAACAGTGCAAGAGCAATATGGGGTTGTTGCTGTTTTTGTTTTGTTTTTTAAATACTAACTCCCTGATGGGATTGGAGTGAAAATGGAATTGCTATTGGGGGGGTGGGGGGAAGGTGTGAGAAGATGATGGAGTTTACAGAAGCAGAAAAAATATTGAGGGGAAATACCTCAGCTTTCTCCCCCACCCTCTCTGTCCCACCAACCCCCCCCCCCAAAAAAAAAAAAAAATAGCCAAGGAGAGGAAAAGGGGAGGGAATGAAAAATGAAAATGGGATGTATGGGATAGAGTATCCTGGATTAAATAATGGGTGGGTCCCTGAACAGGGGCAGTTTTGTGGGGAAAGGAGGATGCTCTGCAACACTTTGTTGCAGCTCCCTCTTATTTACAATAAAAAATTGAGGGGGTTTTAATATAAAAAAACTGGGGGGGGTATATTATGTGGGCTACATGTTCAGGTAGGTCTTAAGGGTTTATTTGTTTTCTAAAATATTTGTGCACTGCTTGATTGTAAAAAAAAACATGGCAACACAAAACAGACTCAGAGCATTATACAGAAAAGATCAAACCATAAAAATATCACTGAGGTAAGCTAACGTCAAGGGACGCGGGTGGCGCTGTGGGTTAAACCACAGAGCCTAGGGCTTGCTGATCAGAAGGTCGGCGGTTCGAATCCCCGCAACAGGGTGAGCTCCCGTTGCTCGGTCCCTGCTCCTGCCCACCTAGCAGTTCGAAAGCATGTCAAAAGTGCAAGTAGATACAATAGGTACCGCTCCGGCGGGAAGGTAAACGGCGTTTCCGTGCGCTGCTCTGGTTCGCCAGAAGCGGCTTAGTCATGCTGGCCACATGACCCAGAAGCTGAACGCCGGCTCCCTCGGCCAGTAATGTGAGGTGAGCGCCGCAACCCCAGAGTCGGACACGACTGGACCTAACGGTCAGGGATCCCTTTATCTTTACCTAAGCTAATGACAGTAATGTAAGACTTTCAAAAAGTTAAAATAACAATAGACTAAAAACAGGTGAAAACTCACATCGGCTTTCTACAGGGGCATCATTGAAACTGTTCTCTGTAATTCTATAACAGCTTGGTACGGTACAGCCTCCAAGAGAGACAAGAAAAGGCTCCAACGAGCTGTAAGAATTGCAGAAAGGGTAATTGGTGTTAGCTTGCCTTCAATAGAGACAATTTATGCTATCCGAGTTAGGAAGAGAGCAGAGAGAATTGTAGCAGATCCTTTACATCCCGGTCATCATCTGCTTGATTTGCTTCCATCTGGACGTCGCTACAGGAGTTCATATACAAAATCGGCCAGGCACAAGAATAGTTTTTTCCCTTGTGCCATTAAATTGTTAAATTCATAGTTGTATAGCTGAAGGGGGGGTAAATTATGGGTGGCGTTTCCTTGCTTCTTTGTATTGTGAGAGGAACAGTGTCTGTATGTTTACATTGCAATGTAGCTGAAACAAATTCCAAGTATGTTGGAAAATGTACTTGGCCGATAATAAATTATTCCTATTCCTATTATTCCTATTATAAACATCTGGGTAGACTTATCTAAACAGGAATGTTTGCAGAGGAGTAGGAAAGAGTTAAGGAAAGGCACCTGCCAGCCATCAAGAGGCAGGGAGTTCCAGAGGTGCTGGCGCAGCCACACTACAGAGTGGTTGTGGCAGGGCCAGTTCCTCAGATCAGAGCAGTCTATGGGGCAAGGCGATCTCTTTGGTCAACGGGCTTGGCTTGGGGTTGGGTCTGCTTCTTCTGTGTGCCCCCTGCTGACCCCCACTCTCTCCTTCTGTGTCTGCCCTTCCGCTCTGCCACCCCCCCCCCACAAAAGAAGCAGGATCCCTCCGCCATGAGTCGCCGGGTGGTGCGCCAGAGCAAGTTCCGGCATGTCTTTGGGCAGCCGGTCAAGGCTGACCAGATGTACGAGGACATCCGGGTCTCCAAGGTGACGTGGGACAGCTCCTTCTGCGCCGTCAACCCCAAGTTCGTGGCCATCATTGTGGAGTCGGGCGGCGGGGGGGCCTTCATGGTTTTACCCCTGGCCAAGGTACGTTTCCCACTTACCGCTGGTGGGAGGGAGCATGTTTGGAGGAGGGGGGAGGCAGGTGATTGCGAATGGTTGCTCGGCTAATAATTATGACTTGCATAGCATTCAATATCTATATATTCAAAGCTCTTTGCATGCATCATCTCTTTGCAACAACCCTGCAAGGTGGGCCAGTTGTCTTCTGCCCTGGAGTGTGGATGGAGTTTTGTGGCTTGGTTCAGCAGGAGGAGGGCACCTAGCAGCAGCCCCCCCCCCACAGCGTTGCTGGGCTCCAACTCCCATCATCCCCAGCCACGCTTGGGCTGCTGGGAGTTGTAGTCCAGAGGTGGTTGACTACAACTCCCAGCCGAACATTAGACCAGGGGTGGCCAACTCCCAAGAGACTGCGATCTACTCACAGAGTTAAAAACTGGCAGTGATCTACCCCCAATTTTGAGGTTCAGGTCAAAGTTGTTGAGCTTTATTAGGAAGGAGGAGGACCCATTGGGGGGGGGGGGTTTCGGGTCAAAGTGGTTGAGTTTTTTCAGGGAGTAGGTAAAATGTTGAGTTCTTTGGGGGGGGAGCCACAGATGTTCAGCTACTTTGGGGGGAACCAATGATCTACCAGTGATCTACTGCAGATGTCCAGTGATCTACCAGTAGATCATGATCTACCTGTTGGATATGCCTGCATTAGACGATTCGGGACAGGGAAAAGAAAGTCCGTATTCACTCAGGGTATAGTTAAACCATGGAACTCGCTGCGGCAGGAGGCAGTGACAGCTGCCAACTTGGATGTGTGACGTTAAAATTGCCCCATGCCTCTTGCCCTCAGTTCTACGCCGCTGGCACCCAATGCAACCAAACTGGTCATGCTATCCTAAAATCGCTTCTGCTAGATGGGCCACTGGCCTGATCCACCAAACTCTCTTTATGTTCTTATGGAGGGCAGCCCCCTCATCCCTGCCGGACAAGGTAATATTTTGGCTGAGGGTTCAAGAGCTTCACATTGGTAGCCACTTCAGCAGAGGTGGGAAGTCTGATGCCCTTCAGACAGTTCACAGGGTCATAGAATTGCAGCAGAGTCGGGAGGAACCCCTGAGGGTCATCCAGACCAACCCCCTGCAATGCAGGAATCTCAGCTATACCATCCGTGACAGATGGCCGTCCAACCTCCATTGAAGATTCTGTTGTTGAACAGCTCTTGCCCTCAGAAAGATCTCACTGATATTTAGTTGGACGCCCTTCCTTGTAGCCATTGGTTTGGGTCCTCCCCTAGGGAGCAGGAGAAAACAAGATTGCTCCGTCTTCCATGGGACAGCCCTGGAAGTGGTACAGCCCTGACTCACCTTTGCCGCGTCCGTCTATCACCTGTACTTTGGTCCAGCATCACCTTAAAATCTGGGCACCCTTGCTTCTCACCTCCCGGTGTTTGGGAGAAGCAGAATTGATCAAAATTCTCCCTTTTGGCATGACTGTGAAAAACTGCCAGAGGTCTCTGTGCATTAGCTCAATCCTAGCCTTTTTGGTGGGGGAAGAAGTTGCTTGGAGCTCCCCCCCCTTCTGTTCCTGCATCCATTCTTGGGGAGAATTATTACCCCTTATTGTTATGCAACCTTGTATTTGAATTCTCAAGAGCTGTTTTTTTTAAATCTCTCCACCACACATGCCCCAATATTCTGGGTATAGCCTCAGGCTCAGCAGGGTTTCGGGGGCGGGGGGGGGGGGTCCCAGCTGCCTCGGCAGGGGGCGCGCGTGCGGTTGTAGGAGAAAAGGAGACCACCTGCCGTTCCCCTTTCTGAGGGGGCCGTTTTTGTGTTACCATGAGAATGGAAAGGCCCCTTGCTTAGAAGGGCGTCCAAAGAAGTGTTTCGCTTTGTGGGGATCTGAATATATCAAGGCCTTTGAGTCCCCACAAGGTTGCAGGTGTGGTGGGTGGGGAGAAGTGAGTTGGGGAAAGGTGCCCTTCCTCAATAAATTAGGTTTCTGTATTATACCAGCAACATAATTTCCCTGTCTTCTAAAATCTGGAGGCTGCTACCCAATTTAAATGGATTCGCCAGCTGATTAATTGATGTAACCGCAGCTGATTAATCCGTTTGCCAGTGAACTGACTGAAGATAATTGAGTCTTCCCTTAACAGGGGCCTTATTTTTTGGGGGGGGGGGAGAGATTTATGTCTCTGCGATAGGGTTTTGATTTTTCAATGAATACTTACTGTTAAACAGAACTGCTAATGTTAGTATGTCCCTTTCCTAATTACAGTAACACACCAGGATGAAAGTAGGTTTTTATTTTGTTTTATAAAAGATATCAAATGTGGCCTTAGCTGTTACTAATAGCTTGATCCTTTTAAGTGAATCAGCTGGTGCTTCCATTCATAAACCTGCTGCTTAAACTTTTTGCAACCTCACAGAGTTCTTTCGCATAACTCCAGCAGACCCATTGACACAAATGCACAGAGGCGTCTGAGCATAATAAGCCTTTTTGACACACCGCCTTCTTGGTTACAACTTGAACTGCAGAATTGTGGTCCAGTGTGATGTTGTGGTTGGACTAGGACTCTGGGTGTGAGACCAGAGTTCGAATACCTGCTCTTCCATGGAGCTCATTGGATGACCTCAGGCCAGCCACTCACTCTCAGACTGACCTACCTCACAGGGTTGTTCTGAGGATATAGTGGGGGGGGGGAAAAGAGAGCTATGTACGTCACCCTGAACTCTTGGAGGCGAGGTGGGGTATTCATAAAGAAACCGCTTGACCAATGGTGGTGCTGATTATTGCTAGGTTGTATTCAACTTATGTTTTGCTCAGCGTAGACCTATTGAAATTAATGGACCTAATTTAGTTTGCAATCCTGTACAGTTCTACTCAGAGGTCAGCCCCATAGATCTCAGTGGGTACATGAGTATAGGGATGCAGCTTGAGTCACGCTTGTTAATTTCAGTAGGGCTAAAGGATTAAAACAACAACAACAACAACAAAACAACAATTTATTTATACCCCACCCATCTGGCTGGGTTTCCTCAGCCACTCTGGGTGGCTCCCAACCGAACATTAAAAACACAATACAGCATTAAACATTAAAAACTTCCCTAAACAAGGCTGCCTTCAGATGTCTTTTAAAAGTAAGATAGTTGCTTATTGCCTTGACATCTGATGGGAGGGCGTTCTACAGGGCGGGCGCCACCACCGAGAAGGCCCTCTGCCTGGTTCCCTGTATCCTCACTTCTCGCAGTGAGGGAACCAGAAGAAGAAGAAGAAGAAGAAGAAGAAGAAGAAGAAGAAGAAGAAGAAGAAGAAGAAGAAGAAGAAGAAGAAGAGTTTGGATTTGATATCCCACTTTATCACTACCTGAAGGATTCTCAAAGCGGCTCACATTCTCCTTTCCCTTCTTCCTCCCCCACAACAAGCACTCTGTGAGGTGAGTGGGGCTGAGAGACTTCAGAGAAGTGTGACTAGCCCAAGGTCACCTAGCAGCTGCATGTGGAGGAGCGGAGACCCGAACCCGGTTCACCAGATTACAAGACTACCGGTCTTAACCACTACATCACACTGGCTCTCGGTGCTGGACCTCTTGGTTGAATACCACTGATCATTACTGATTAAATGTCTATTCTGTTCTTATGTCCAAAGGAGCCCAGGGTGGCAAACTCCCTGAGTGTGTTAAAACAGTGCAATTAAAAATAGAATTTAAACTTTATTTTAAAACCTTAAAAATATTGCAAAACTTTTTTTTTAAGTAAACATTGTAAAACTTAAAGGAAAAAAAGCATCTCTCCAGTGGTTTAATGGAAACGTTAAAATATGGAGAGGAGTAAGATGGAAACCTCCACGTAAATCAATGCCCAAGATGCTGAAGGGGTAACCCCCCCCCCAACTTCTCCTTCCCTGGTCTTTCGGGACTGGAGCCTCAAATAAAATGGTGTCCCCTCCCCTGGTTTTTCATCCTGGACTGGCAATCTGGAAGGCTGGAACAGTTGAGGGTCTTGTGGTAGTTGTTATAAGGATTTACTTACAGAATCAGCCTTGCTGGCATTTTGCAACAGGACAGGTCTCTTTCCCTGAGGAGGCTAGTGATGGTATCTGTTAGGACACTGAACAGGAGGCTGGACTAGATGGGCCACTGGCCTGATCCAGCAGGGCCCTTCCGGTATTCTTACATTAGCACAGGGGACTCTTCCACCTTTAATTGTGCAGGAAAATCATTCTGTGCATATATATTAAAGATGCAGTAGCCCCCTGGTCTGCTTTGCACCCAGCCATCCTACATAATTGAGGGGAGGGAGATTTGACACCCTGATTCAGAATCCTATTTGGTTTTTAATAATAATAATAATAATAATAATAATAATAATAATAATAATAATTCAAATTTATCCTCTATGAACCAGATTTCTTTTATTGCCGCGGCTCTTTGGCTAAAGCGAAGCTCCTTTTCAGTTTTTTGACTTCATCCTCCAATGTGTTTGCAGTTCCTCCTGCTTTTGTGTCGCCTGCAGGCAGGGCTCCTTTTGTATGTGAGGGTAACTGGCCGTTTTATGTCTTACGCCCCTGTGTCCAATTAAAAGGACGTCATAAAACCCCCAAGGGGCTGTACGAAATGCTCGTTTTACCCCGAGCAGATCCGTTGAAAACAAAGGGAGTGACTCTTCTTGGGTCCGTGAATTTCGGCCGATCAGCTCTGAGTAAGACGTGGTTGAAATGTTGATTGGAAACTCCTCCGATATGTTCATTTTCCAGCTTGGTCTTTGCAGGACCCCCCATCCCTCCCTTTCCTTTCTCTCTGTTATTTTCCTTCCTGATGCCCGCTGGTGCCCTCCCGGTCTCTGAAGGGCCTCGCCCGGGTCCAAAACTTCCCCTCCCCTCCCCAGGCGGTGGTTGAGAGACGGACGAGAGCAGTTGGCCTTTCTGGGGACAGCGCTGTGCTCACAATAATGAATGACTCACTTCGGGAACAATTGAAATGATGGCAGGAAGTTGGGTGGGGGGGATCACTTTTTCCACGGGTCAGGTTTCCAGCTGGGCTGTTTACTGCGTGACGCAGGGGGATCGGCCCGCCTGACAAGGCTGGCTCTCTTCAAGGTCGTGTGGCTAAGGCAGGGAGTGGGATATCTTGGTTGGTAGAGGAAGAGACTCTTCGTCTCAGGGTCATGGGTTCGAGACCCACGTTGGGCAAAAGATTCCTGCGCTGCAGAGGGTTGGACTGGATGACCCTCGTGGTCCCTTCCAACTTTATGATTCTGTGGTAAGAACAGTTCAGTGATGGAACCATTTGCCTAGACCACTGTTTCCCAAACTTGGGTCTCCAGCTGTTTTTGAACTACAGTTCCCATCATATCTGACCACTGGTCCTACCAGCTAGGGATGATGGGAGTTGTAGTCCAAAAACAGCTGGAGACCCAAGTTTGGGAAACCCTGGGCCCTGCAGCATTCCCTCAAGCAGAGTTTGGACAGGCATCTCACGGAGATGCTCTAGCTCTAGAGTCTTCTAGCTCTGGGCTGGACTAGATGACCCACGAGTCCCCCTGACGACTCTTAGTATTCTATGAATCGATAATATACCGTACTTTACTGTTGGCTGAAAAAAGTTCTGCGACCTAGCATGCCCTATTTAGCAGGGCAGGAAACCTTCAGTAGGTTGGCCTTCTTTTTGTGGGTCGGGGGCCAAGTGTGTGGGGAGAGGAGGGCTGCCTTTCCCAGAAATTCCCAAGATCTCTGTGTGCTTACAGACCGGCCGTGTGGACAAGAACATCCCCTTGGTGACGGGGCATACGGCCCCCGTGCTGGACATTGACTGGTGTCCCCACAACGACAACGTCATTGCCAGTGCCTCCGAGGACACGACAGTCATGGTAAGCGATGGCACCTTTGGGGAGTCGAGGGGGGCACCAATATCCTGAATTTTGGCAATTTCCTCCTCTTTTTAGAAGGAAGGGTGTTTCTAATCAGCAACGGGGGCATGTACTGGACGTGGCTGGGTACCTGTAGACACCTCATCGATTTGGGTGCCCGGATGTAGTGGTGTTGTTGTTCAGTCGTTCAATCGTGTCCGACTCTTCGTGACCCCATGGACCAGAACACGCCAGGCACCCCTATCCTCCACTGCCTCCCACAGTTTGGCCAAACATGCCAGTCACTTCGAGAACACTGTCCCACCATCTCATCCTCTGTCGTCCCCTTCTCCTTGTGCCCTCCATCTTTCCCAACATCAGGGTCTTTTCCAGGGAGTCTTCTCTTCTCATGAGGTGGCCAAAGTACTGGAGCCTCAACTTCAGGATCTGCCCTTCCAGTGAGCACTCAGGGCTGATTTCTTTGAGAATGGATAGGTTTGATCTTCTTGCAGTCCATGGGACTCTCAAAAGTCTCCTCCAGCACCAGAATTCAAAAGCATCAATTCTTCGGCGATCAGCCTTCTTTATGGTCCAGCTCTCACTTCCATACATTACTACTGGGTAAACCATAGATTTAACTATACGGACCTTTGTCGGCAAGGTGATGTCTCTGCTTTTTAACATGCTGTCTTAAAGATGCTGTACTTACCCGGATGTAGTACAACAGCATTTTTTGGGAGGTGGCATGGGGGGGAGATGGTTCAATCGCATCAGGTCGGGGTTTTTAGGGCTCCTTCACCTTCTGCTGCGGCTTGTTCCACGCGGCTCGAAGCACGCAGAACCAGCCTCCTCTTCCAAGCCAGGGAGTATGGCCGTTCGCCTTTAAATCAATGGAAAAGGTGTCAGGGGCTGTTTATAGCTGGCCGGCCGGGTCCTCAGCCTGGCGTCTGACTTGCTAGGTATGATGCAGCGTTTTGGGCTAAGAATAGCTCTGCGCACGACAACTCAGCAACTAAGAATAGTTGGCTCTGTGGCCTTGGCCAGAGTGGGGGTGAGAATGAAAAAGGCAGCAGCTTCTTCTGATTCCCCCCACCCCCCAAAATTTTTCCCTCTTCCTCCCCTTTTTCTTCTCCTTTCGCAAACGACACCAAAGTGTTCTCCGTGGAAAACTATTTTTTAAAGATGTATGTGTTTATCTTTATTTATGAGCTCAGGGAACATAGGAAGCTGCCTTATCCGGAGTCAAGTCCATTGAGTTCACTCTTGTCCACACTGACTGGCAGCTGCTCTCCAGGGTTTGAATCAGGGGACGATCCCGTCCCTACCTGAAGCTGCCAGGGATTGAAGTTGGGACCTTCTGCATGCAAAGCAGGTGACCTGTCACAGAGCTGCAGTGGCCCCCTCCCCTAAAATTGGATTAAGTCCCTAGTCCTCATGGTTCTTCATTTAAGGGCTGGTTTAAATAGGAACAAACCATTGGCCCATTTAGCTCAGTATGGTCTGTACTGGCGAGCAGCATTTCCCTGGGGTTTCAGGCAGGGAGAGCCTTATCCCAGCCCTAACTGGAGGTGCCATAGGGGCTAGAACCTGGGACCTTCTGCTTGCAGAGCGGGTGCTGAATGCCTCTCAGCTGCCGCCGTCTCCATCGCCGCCTCTTTGTCCCACCAGGTCTGGCAGATCCCCGACTACATCCCCATGCGCAACCTGACGGAGCCGATCGTCACCCTCGAAGGGCATTCCAAGCGTGTGGGGATCCTGACTTGGCACCCCACAGCACGCAACATCCTACTGAGCGCAGGTGAGACCCTCTCCCCAGATTCAGGGCCCTCGCTGCGCCTGGTATGGTTATTTCAAGCCTCCTGCAACTCCCAGCATCCCAGGCCATTGGCTGCGCTGGCTAGGACTGATGGGAATTGTGGCCCGAAATGTTTGGAGGACGCCAGGTTGGCAGAGGCTTCTGCTTTGAGCTCCTTGGAGGAAAGGTAGGATTCAAATAAAACATCAAGTAGCAGATGTCATATTAGGGGCTGCCTTCCTGGCACATCCTCTGCTAAAACAGCTCACCTGGACCTCCTGCCCCCCTTTCGCCCTGCTGGAGTAGGCATGGCCACCTACTGGCAGCCACAATTACTGCAGCGTGACGACAGCCTTACATGTATATGTATATAGTAAGATATTTGTCTAGATCAGCCTTTCCGCAATGTGATGCCCTCCAAATGTTTCAGGATTGCAGCTCTCATCGCAGCTGACTGTTCTGTCACGCCAGGCTGACTGGTGCCTCATTTTGGCCCTTTCCCAATTCCCCTTCCTTCCTGCAGGGGGTGACAACGTCATCATCCTCTGGAACGTGGGCACTGGGGAGGCACTCCTGACCCTGGACGACCTACACACCGACCTCATCTACAATGTCTGCTGGAACCACAACGGGAGCCTCTTTGTCACCACCTGCAAGGACAAGCACCTGCGGATCATTGATCCCCGGCAACACCTGGTTGTGGCAGTGAGTAGCCGCTGCTTGCCCCAGCCTGCCACTGAGCATGTGTGGACAGCCTTTCCTGCTCCCTGGCTTGTCTCTCCTTCCCTCTCTCCCTTCCCTTCCCTGGGACAGACATCTAAGGGTAAGCGTCGTGGCTCAGATTCCCTTGGATCTGGGACAGGGGACCTGTGGGCCTGCAGGTCTGTTGCTAGACTCCAACTCCCATGAGCCAGCATGCTCAGTGGTTGGGGACAATGGGAGCCAGAGCTCCCTAGATGCTTGACAGCTCGTAGCGGAAGCAGTGGGCGGACTTTGCACATGCTCAAAGACCCATTCTTCAGGGGGTACTTTTCTCCCCACACTGTCCCCAAGCTTAACAGTGAGGTGTTGCCGTTCCAGTGCCTAGTCAATTTGAGATGCTTTTAAATATATGTATTTATTTATTTCATGAAAGTTATATACAAAAAGGATAGAACAAGAAAGTTATCGCCAAGAAAAAAATTGCTGCTGCCAGCCAGTGTAGACAATACTGGGCCAGATGGACCAAGAGTCTGACTCAGCCTAAGGCAGCTTCCTCTCCAAACCAGGTATTTCTTTTGAACCATGAGGACTACAATCTTACTTCTCCTGCCACCGTATCTTCATCACGATGTGAGCTGGAGCACTCGGCGCCCCTGGCTCATTTGGGACGTCAGAGAGGCTCATCCATGAAAAAAGCAGATTAAAGTAAAATACCTTGGAACTTCCTGCCTATTGATATCAGACAGGTGCCATCACTGTCCCTTTTTTGGGCACCTGCTAAAACCATTTGTGTTTAGACAAGTCTAAACAAGCGGCAAGAGTTTTAATCCTCTTTTAATTTATTGTTATTTTAACATTTTGAGAGCTTTAAAGGATTGCTGCAATTTCCCAGCCCTGCCTGGAGATACCATTAAGATCCTGGGACGTTCTGCATTCAAGGCAGATGCACTCCCAGTAAACTCTGACTCTTTCCATCTGGGAAGGGGCAAAACAGCACCAATCTGTGTGTTTAGGGCAGTTAACTGGGCTTTCTCCGCGATCTGTTTGCAAAGCCAGATCTGGTTCCATCTCAGATCCAAAGCACCCTCCTTTAGGATCGCTTGCGCTCAGAATTCGCCCCCCAGTTTTGCACTCACACAAACGTAAAAGCGAGCCTCTCCGTTAAAGGAATGTGAGTGCTCCGTGTCAGGGACACAGGAACAGAGAAGGGCCTGCTGGATCAGACTCATGGCCCATCCAGGCCAGCCTCTTCTCACAGAGCAGGATTCGAACACAGGAGCAGCTCTCCCTTCCTGTGACTATCTCTACAAAGAGCTGTGTCCTTTCTTCCTCCCCTCTCCGGATTATGCTCTTACTTGGACCTGTACTAACCTTCGCCTTGTGTGTGTGTGTCTGTCTCTCTGTTTGGTCCTAACCTGCTTAACCCTGCTGCCGCCAGGAGAAAGTCAAGCCCCACGAAGGCGCCCGTCCTGTCCGAGCCATCTTCATGTCCGATGGCAAAGTCTTCACCACCGGGTTTAGCAAGATGAGCGAGCGGCAGCTAGCGCTGTGGGACTTGGTACGGCTTGGGGAGGGGGGGGGGACACCTCTGGGGCTGCATGACGGACGGTGGGGAGGGGTGTGTGTGTGTGTGTGTTTCTCTGTTGGGGGATGGCTAGCCTGGCCTTTCTACCTGCAGGAGGAGAGGAGAGGGAAGGAGAGCATATTGGAACCCTAAATCCTGGTACTGAATGAAATATACCAACCAGGGAATCACCTCTGATATTTCTGTCTAAACCACAACAAAGGTCTCCTGGGAATGTGTACTGACCACAGTTTCCCCTTTCATTATCAATGGGGGGGGCAGGTGGGGAAAGCAAGGCAGCTCACTCTCTCCCCACCCCCTACCCATTTAGAAAACTTTTTGAACTGGTTGCCTGGAGGCGGTTTTAACTCACCCTAGGCGACCAGGCACATCTGCCAGGGCCACCCATTGCCTTGTTCAGAGAAGCATATTTCCTCTGTGACTTCTTGGTCCTGTTAGGAGACACTGACTCTGGACACACACCCTACATTAAAAGCCCATTCACTTTCCCCGAAGAATCTTGGGAAGTGTAGTTTGTTAAGGGCGCTGGGAATTGTAGCACTTTCTTGGGGTTAAACTACAGTTCCCAAGATTCTTGGGGGGGAATAATATGCTCTAAATGTATTATTATTATTATTATTATTATTATTATTATTATTATTATTATTATTATTATTATTATATTCCGCCTTTCCTCTAAAGAGCACAAGGTGGTGTACATAATTCTCCCCTTCCATTATATCCTCACAACAACCCTGTGATGTAGGTTAATCTGAAAGAATGACTGGCCAAAGGTGAGCTTCATGGTCATGTGGGGACTCGAACCCTGGTCTCCCAGGTCTTAGCCTAGCACTCTAACCACTACACCACACTACAAGAATGTGTCCCATGGATTGGGAAATGAGCAGTGCTGCCCTCTGTGGCTTTTTCTCAGTTTTGCCACTAGAGGAAAAGAACCACCTGAGAATTACAGGGATCTCCCACCAGACAGCGAGTTTTTAAGGTGAGGTATGTGAATAATGACCTTCCTTGAGAAATCTGGAGGGGCAGCAGCTCCCAGCTGGAAATCTCTCTCTCCATCCTTCTCACCTCCTCCGGCTCCTCGCTTTTCCTTTCGACACACCCTTTTAACCCTTTCTCTCCCCTGCTCGCCCCAGGAAAGGTTTGCCCCCCACGAAGGGATGCGGCCGATGAGGGCCGTCTTCACCCGCGACGGACTCGTCTTCACCACAGGGTTCACTCGCATGAGCCAGCGAGAGTTGGGACTCTGGGATCCGGTAGCTCGGCCACGCATGGTGTGGAGTGTTTTCCCAACCCCCCACCCCACCCCGGGAACCTGGGCGCGCTTTCTGCGACATTGCCACCTCTCCCGGCACGCCGAGTGTTGGGAGGCAGGCCAGAGCAGGGCAGCTGCAAAGTTCAGGCGAGGGGACATGCGGCCAAAGGCATTAATGCGCAGAGGAACATCATGATTTCTAGCAGGGCAGCTTTTAAAAACATCAGATGCCGCTGGATCCAGAGGGGCCGGTCTAGTCCAGCATCCTGTTCTCAACGTGGGCCATCCTCTAATTCAGTGGTTCCCAAATGTTTTGGACTACAACTCCCATTATCCCTGGCTAGCAAGACTAGTAGCCAGGGATGATGGGGATTGTAGTCTAAAAACAGCCGGAGACCCAAGTTTGGGAAACACGCCTCTAATTCACACGCATACAAAGAATCGGGCGCCGTAGCTGCTTCTTGCTCACTGACAAGGCAGGTGAGCAATTGAACTAATTTGCATTGCTCAGTCGGTAGAGCACGAGACTCTTCATCTCAGGGTTGTGGGTTCGAGTCCCACGTTGGGCAAAATATTTCTGCATTACAGGGGTTTAAATTAGACGGCCCTCGTGGTCCCTTCCAACTCTCCAGTTCTAAGATTCTAAGACAGGTGTGCACCGCTGTGGGCTATAGCTAACATTAGTCCTACTCAGAGTAGACCCACTGAAATTAATGGAGGTGACTCTCAGAGGTTCATCCTTTTCACCTGTCGTCGTTTCCCTGTTTTGCCACTGGAGGGCGCATCTCTTAAGTTGCTTCCTGGGAGATGTAGTCTTTCAATGCCTTGTCAGTGATGGATTAGGTGACATTGAGGACTTCATCCCCCATCATGCATTGTGCAGGAGGCCAACTTTACCACATTCCCCTGAGTATAAGGATCCTTGGATTCTAATCGAGCCCCTATTAGAGGCAAATGGCATGTTCCTGGAACCTTGCAGTGGTGTGGATTTGCAGGTGTGTGTGCTTGTGGGGAGGGAGGGGGGGCATGAAAATCGCAGTGCATGCTGGGAATGCTGTGCTCCTAAGTGTGCAAAACATAGGAACTGGGACTTCTGAAAGAAGAGATGGGGTTTCTAGTTGGGGACCCACCCAACCTGGGGGCAGGGGAGGGGTATTCCCACCACCACCACCCACCTTATGAAATTATGCAGAGATAAGTGTTAATCTCAGAGCTGCCACAGGGTGGGCAGTGGTGCCAGGCCTTTATACAGCTGGCATTTGGCATAGCCTGCCTAGACTTCCCGCTCCAAGGCCAGCTGTGTGCTTGAAGAATGACCTGGCCCACAGCACATGCTCAGAGGCACGCGGTCTCCTTGTTTTGCTCCTCCTGGTTCTGAGCCTTGGGCTCCCTCCCGGGATAGGAACCCAAAAGTCAAGCTGGTGGAAGGAAGGTGATTCAAACGCCTGACAAAAGGAAGCAGGGTGTGTCCCTAGCTTAAGGGGGGTCAGACTAGATGTCCTTTGAGATGCCTTTCAGGGGAGCTCAGTGGCAGAGACCCTGCTTTTGGAAACACTGCACACTGCCTTTGTATACCATGCCGGGCTCTTTCTCCATATTTCCCAGTGTTGTCTGCACTGACTGGTAGCTCTTCTCTGAGTCTTTGACAGGGGAAGCTCTTTTCCCATCACACGCTACCAGTTTCTGGAGAGGGCAGATTTCGAACCTGGGACCACCTGCGTGCAAAGTGGGGGGGCTCTGCTACTGAGCTCCAGGCTCCCTCTCCACTTGGGTCCTGTGGCAGAGGAGGGAGATTAAGTAGTGCTGGGCTATTGGCTGAGAGAAGCCGTCCGAATTTGTGTGTGTGTGTGTGTGATTGCTGTGCCAAGATTGTGTCTGGCCTGGTTTTGCCCCCTGTGCCCTGACACCCCCTTCTTCCTGCAGAAGAACTTCGAGGAGCCCATAGCCCTCCAGGAGATGGACACAAGCAACGGGGTTCTCCTTCCCTTCTATGACCCTGATTCCAGCATAGTCTACCTGTGTGGCAAGGTAGGAGGCTGTAGCATTCCTGTCTGGCCACAGAAGAGATGGGGTACCAGAGCCCCTGAGACCAACTGCCCCCAATCCCCACACTGTTTCCATTTTGGGCATTTTTAGAATTGGTACCTGAGCTCACTTGCTTTCCTCTCCCCTCCTCCTCCCTTTTCCTTTTGCAACAACACTTCTGCGGCATAGTGGCCTCTAAGAGTGTCTTGGCTCCTGGGGTTCAGCCGCACACTCTCTCAGCCTGACTACCTTGCAGGGTTGCGAGGATAAAACAATGAAGTGTGGGGGGGAGAGTGAACCGGGTACATTGCAGGGAGATGGTCTCCAGGACTGATATCCAAGGAAACAATTTGCCTTTTAGGAAAGTGGAAAGGTGCTCAGAGATGGATTTAGCTTTTTGGATTTTGGATTTAGATTTTGAGGGTTTTAAAAAATAAAAATAAAAAAATTTAAAGATATTTTTATTTTGATGTTTTGAGATATTTTGGCTTTTTAGATTTTATATACCGGTATATATATTGTTTAGATTTGTAGAAAGAGAGCTCTCCCATAAGGCAACCCTGCTTTTCAAATGTGTGTGTTCATTTTTTCCCTATTTATATTAATCTCTCCACTCAGGGCATCCCCTACCCCTGCTTTGCAAACTTCTGTGCTGATAAAAACGCAGCGAGCTTTTCCTTGCGCCCTGAAATGTCTGAGATTCACGCCAACTAATTAAAAAACAAAACTAAAAGCCAAGTTACTTCCCAGCCTAAATCTCCTGCTTCCGTGCAGGGGGACAGCAGCATCCGGTACTTTGAGATTACGGACGAAGCCCCCTACGTCCATTACCTGAGCACCTACAGCAGCAAAGAACCCCAGCGAGGGATGGGCTTCATGCCCAAGAGAGGCCTGGATGTCAGCAAATGCGAGATTGCCAGGTATGGCTCGAGGTCCAAGAGGTGGAGGATGGCCTGAGAGGTGCGCAGGGTGGGGGGCACCTTCCTAAGGCAGGTTTGTGGCTTCGGAAAGGAGAAAATCTCGGGTATTACTCCCTCCATTGGCAAGCTCAGCTGGTGCGTGCCAATCTGACGCGAATTGAACCACAAAACTGTAGCGTTGAAGGGGTACCCCAAAGGTCATCTGGCCCAACCCCCTGCAATGCAGGATTCACAGCTAAAGAGTCCCTGACAGATGGCCGTCCAACCTCTTCTTAAAAAGGAGAGTCCATCACCTCCCAAGGGAGTCCCTTTTGCTGTCAGTGGCTCTTAATCAGTGAATCACCCAATGGGCCTCCCTGCAGAGCGTGTTTCACTGATGAAGGGGCCACCACCGAGAAGGCTATTTCCCCAGTGGCTGCTAGCTCCATCTAGGTCAGTGCGAACTGAATAAAAGACCCCAACAACTACGACCTCAGTGGATGGGGCAGCCTAGTGTCAGGGGGAGGTGTTGGTGGCGCATGAATCTAGCACAGGTGATAGGGTTGTGCCTGCCCTATAACCCACAGCCCAGGTGCCAATCTTCCTGGCCCTCGAAACTTTCCCCTGGCCGCAGCCCTTTTCCCTCACCGGCCCCACACCTGGTGGGTTTTTGCCTGGCTGGAAATGCCTCCTGAAACTCTGACCATGGCTCTTTGGTTGCTAGGATGGAGGATGCAGAGGTGGGTGGGTGGGTGTGTCTGTGTGCAAAATTTGTTGCTCCGCACACTTTTGGCTCTGGCCACGCCCCAGCCCTGGCATGCGGCCCCCAGACTGAAAAATGGGTTCCCTGCCCTCACCTGACCTTGTGTCCCCCTTTGCCTCTCCCCCATGAAACAGGTTTTTCAAGCTGCACGAACGCAAATGCGAGCCCATTGTTATGACCGTTCCACGAAAGGTGAGCAAATAAGAAGATTCGGGGACCGTGGGCATGTAAATTTGAACTGGAGGAGGGGAGGGAAGAACCATTATTGGAGACACCCCCCCCCCACCCCCACCCCCGGCTGCATCAATTTCACAATATACAAGTCAGACCCAGAAGTCAGGCTTGATGGGAGTTGTAGTTTAGCAGCACCTGGAGGGCTAGAGGCTCCCCCGCCATGACTGCTCTAGAACCTTGGTTCCCAAAATGGGCAATTTGGGGGGGCGGTGGGATCACCTAGGGGGGCACTAAGAGGCAAGGGGGTGGGCGGTGGGGTATGTGTGTGTGCTGGAGGGGTAAATGACTATCACACTTTGAAAAGCTGGGGAAAGTTCACTAGTTCTATTTAATTAATCAAACCAAATAGTTAAAATTTTGCTTTGAACAAATGTGCAATTAATAGTTGCTGCTTTGAATTGTTGTCTTCCATAGTGGCTATTCTAAATAATGCTGTTTGTAGGGTAGGATAGGGCACACGGGGGTGAATTTATGGAGCCGAGGGCCCCCCCTAAAAGTTTGGGAGCCATTGTTCTAAATGGACCGGATCTTAGTCCAGAGGGCATTATAGATAGCAAAGACAATGCAGTCTGGAATCTCTCCTGCTCCCTTCTTCTTCCTGTCCTGGGCAGTCCGACCTCTTCCAAGACGATTTGTATCCTGACACTCCGGGTCCTGAACCCGCACTGGAGGCAGACGAGTGGCTGTCGGGAAAGGACGCGGAGCCCATCCTGGTTTCGTTGCGGGACGGCTATGTCCCTGTCAAGAACCGGGAGCTCAAGGTCACCAAAAAGAACATCCTGGACAGCAGGCCCCCCACAGGGCCACGGCGAAGCCAGTCCACTTGCGACACAAATTTTTCGGTGAGTTTTTCTCATCCGCTCAGGGGCGGGAGAGGGATAAACTTTACGGCTATGAAAGGCGAAATGCTCTCTGCAGCAAGGGTTAAATCAAGTTGCGGCACCACCTGGTGGCGGTTGGAGAAACAACCACGAAATGCCCTTCAAGGCACTTTGACGCTGTTCAGTTTCCTCCAAAGCATTTCAGTGGAAGTTTCAAGGGGGCTGCAGAGTGGACCCGAATGGCTATGACATTGGTGGAGGCTCACAAATGCTGTGGACTAGAAGCTTGCTTTTCCCCATCCGAAGGAATGAAGGGTTGAGACCATTTCCTGGGAGCGTGGTGGCGTTCCCTAGGTCTTGTCACTCCTCTAACTCTTGCTTTTCTCTCTCTTTCTTTCTCCATGCCTTCTCCCCACCTGCCCCCCCCCAAAGCGCTCCGCCTTGGAGGAGCTACTTGAAGAGCTCCGGTCCTTGCGGCAAACTGTCCAAGCTCACGAGAAGCGCATCTCTGACCTGGAAAACAAACTCTGCCAGTTCACCAATGGGACGGACTAGCAACTCCCCCCCACCCCCCCAAAAACCCCACCCACCCACCAGCCTTGACCATGCCTGGGGACACCTTCCGCCGGAGACACAGATTCTGCATCTTTCCCCCTTCCTGGAGACTCTGCTGCTTATTCTCCCATGGCTCAGCGGACGTTTGCGGTGGGGAGCAGGGACATTCTCCCCCCCCCCGCCGCCGCTTACTGGAAATGGCCCACCACCCAGACCTCCACCCCTAGCTTGGTCTTTGATCTCAGCTGCTTTGGAACGACAGGCAAGACCTTTTCGGGGAGAGAGGAGAGAGGGATCAGAGTTCATATCTTGGCCCCCCACCCTGCCCCAAAACTGGCCCCAACACCCACCCTCTACCTCATCCTGCCTTCTCCTTGCCACGGAACGGGACAACTGTGTTATTTTTATTTTTGGGGGGGGGTGTTCCATGTGTGTTTTGGGATGCAGTGACCAGGGTGGGGAGTCGAGATTTGAGGTTGAATGGAGACTGTGGGTGAAGGGGGATGAGGGAAGTGGGGGGGCAGGCATTGCTTGCTGGGGGGGGGGAGAGAGACCCTGCAGGCGGGGGCAGACGTTGGCCAGAGGAGAGCGGATCGGGTGGCTGCTGTGTTGAGCGAACGGGTGGGGTATTATGGGATGGTTCGGAACAATTACCCGGAGCCCTGATGAGTTCCCTTAGTTCTTTGTTTTTGGGGGGCATGGGGGTGGGGGGGTTCTCTGCAATAGGTAGTTGGGTGGAGTGCCAGCTGCTTGAAAGGGGGAGGAGAGATCTGTAGGCCAACCCTGAATTGTGCCCAGGCTTGTAAGGATGTGCCAATGAATTTTGGGGATCCCTGGAATGGAGCGGGAGGGGGGGCTGTCCCCTTCCCCCCATGCTTGTATTGCAAAGCTGGAACCTCGGGGGGGGGGGACATGGCAGGAGGGCCATTGCTCATGCGCAAACGCTGATTAAAATATACGTGCAGTTAAAAGGTGCTCATCAGACTATCCTCTTTTTTTCTGTCTGTAAAAGGACAAAACTGTGTCCATCAACCCCACTGGATCCCTTCCAATTCTATAGCCTCCAGGGCTGTGTTGTCATTGGACAGGGTCGGACCCAGGAGGGACTGGGTTCGAATTAACGCTCGGCCACAGAGCTCGGCCTTAGGTGGGTTGCATTCTGCCTAACCTACCTCGCAGGGTGGTTGTGAAGATAAAACAGGGCAGCAAACCGTGAGGGAGCTCTGCGACAGGATTTCAACAAGGTAGTAAATAAAATGAAATTTTGAGCTTCTTCTTAAACCGTAGCTCCATGGTATATCCCAGATTCAGAGTTACGGAGCCTCTCTCAACGGCACCTGGAGAAGTTCGGCCTGCAAGCTGGGCGCTCTGCCACTGAGCTATGACCCTTTCCCAACAGACGCCAAAAGGACGGGAGGCAGGAGACAGCGAAGGTTCACGAGGTTTTATTTTGTGTCTCTGTGTAGGTAACACACCTGAGCGGGCTGGTTGTTGCGGTCCCTCCCCTCCGAGAGTGGCTCCCCTCCCCCCCCCAGCGTATGGGGGTTAAGGACCCACGTCCTTTCCGAAGAGCCACATGCATACACCCCGATCCCGGTCCACCCCCAAACTGTGCACGACACATTTGTCTTGTCTCGGTGGGGGCATGTCTCTGAGAACTGGACCTAGAGGCAAAAGTTTAGGACAAGGAAGAGGCATGTGTGTGTGTGTGTGTGTGTGTGTGTGTGTGTATTTGTGTGTTAGGTTAGCACCATTAAACAACGGAGGGTTGTCATGACCTCAGAGAGTCCCAGACGCTCTAGCGGGGCTACACCAGGGGAGGTGTGTTTTTCAGGGAAAAGGGGGGAGGAATAAGAACTGGAGCAAACCCTTAGCTGCAGCATACAAACCCCTCCCTTGAAGCCAGTGGTCATGGCTGAAACCTTCCACTTCAAAGCCACTGGCCTGGTTCAGTAAACCATGGTTTACTGTGACGTCCGCCAACTTCCGAGCTCTGTCTCAAAGAGGAAAAGAAGCGAAGAGTTTGGGGCAGGGATCTGTGGGAGAGCGGAGGACAGCGAGGCAGGTTCAGGGCCGTCACATGGAGGATGGAGCAAGCTTGTTTTCTGCCGCTCCGGAAGGGAGGACCCGAACCCATGGCTTCAAGTTACAAGATAAGGAGATTCTGGCTCAACATCAGGAAGAACTTTCTGGCGGCTTGAGCTGCTTGGCGGTAGAACAGACTCCCGGCAGGTTTGTAAGCGGAGCTTGGGTGGCCACCTGGCGTGCATGATCACGTTGAGATTCCTGCACCGCAGGGGGTTGGGCTAGATGACCCTCGGGGGTCCCTTCCAACTCTTACCGTTCTACGCTGCTAGGGTGCACCGAGCTGCACACGTCTCCACCTTCAAAACCAGCCTGCCCATTTACACTGACTCAGTTGCAGGCAACAACCGGAGCTCTTGAGAGGTCAAGGAAAGCTTTCCCCACTTCCCGGGCTTAGGGGGCACTGCTTCCTCCCACCCCCCCACCCACCCCATGCCTGGCACTTAGGCAGAGCTAGCAAAGGGTTCCCCTTGCCCTCCCTTTGGAGTTTGGAAGTCATGTCTGGGGGGGAAAACAGCATTACAGTGTTGATACCCAACAGGGAGGGTCCGGAATCAGGCAGTGGAGACCTGGGTTTTTGAAAAGCGGGGTTCGTAAGTGCACTTGGTACGGGCGGCAGAGGAAGGCAGAGGCTACTAGCTGAATTGCAGTCTTCAAATTAAAATAACCTAGAATTTATCTCCAGGGATCCACCTCCAGGTTAAATTATCCCAGCAGGGGCTGAAAGTGGGGTCCCCTCCCCACCCCACCTCTCTATTGGGCCCTTGGAATCCCCAGGCCCCACCTCCTCCTTAGCCCCACCCCTGCCTAGAGGCCCCACCTCCTCCCTGGCCACACCCTCTCCCTACAGACCACACCCCTCACTGCCCCTGCTTGAAGATTTCTGCCTGGAAATGCTTCCTGGAGCTCCGATCCTGCCTCTTGGATGGAGGATAGAGCAGAGTGAACACAGGTGAAATTTGCCTCCTTTGCTCCGCCCACTTTCCCCTAGCCCCACCCACCACTGTCCTTCCTTGCCGATCATCTCCTGCTTCTCTCCATAGCTGTGCACTGATTTTGCTGCTCTGATTCAAGCTCAAGAAAGAAGCTTGTGAAGGGATGTGAAGGGAAGACCCACTGCAGGGAGGGGGGGGGAGGCTGTGTGCTATCAAGGTGTGCAACATTTGAAACATAAACCAACACCTTGCTGCATATTCCGGAATTGCAAGAGGTTGGAGCAGATGATCCACAGATCCCTTCCAACTATGCAATGCTAAAGTCCCATTATAATACCTATCCATTCCGCCATTTTATTCTCTCTCCCCCCGCCCCCCCTGCACTTGTGACATTGATGGTTTCTCCCAGGCAAGGGGAAGAAATTAATACATTTTGGATGGAGCTGGAACCATGGAGTTGTACTGGAAGCTGATTCTCCTCATTGGAGCGTATAGATAGGACTGACTTGGGTCTGTTAATTTCAATGGTGTCTACTCTGTGGGCAGCCCCACGACTCCACCTTGTCTCCCACCCCCGGCCCAAACACACACAGAGGTCACGCTGCTTTCCAGCCCATCATCCACATGTATCTCTGGTGCCAATGAGGGCTAGAACCTTGCTGCTTTTAAATGAAAGCTGTTAGCCTGAACTAAATGTGACATTAAATTCTCTCCTGGTTCGCTAGTTAGTTAGTAAATAATGAGCAGCCCCAAAGGCTGCTTTGAAGACTGGGGCTGGAGAGATTAAGCGGCACTTGAGCAGAATGTGTTTAAACCTGTCTAATGCTAATTTTCCATAATATGGATTCTTAAACTGTGACTCCTGCATCACGGGGGGGTTGGACTAAATGACCCTTTGGGATCCCTTCCAACTCTACAATTCTATGGCTACAATTAATTTTAATTTTCTATTTTTAAATTTCTCCCTCCAGAGCTAACAACTTCTGTCTTCCTCCCTCCCAGATGTAATAGCAGTTGTTGAGGGTTTTTTTTGGGGGGGGGAATATTATTGTTATTGCTTTCTATCAATTAATTGGTTTATTTATAGTCTGTATAAGATACTCTGCTTTTTAATGTTTGATGTTTTCTTGTGTTTTTATATAGGTTGTAAGCCGCCCAGAGTGGCTGGGGAAACCCAGCCAGATGGGCGGAATATAAATTTTTAAAAAACATTATTTCAAATTATTATTACAGTCGTACCTTGGTGTTTTTTTCCAAACAGCTTAGTTCTCAAACGTTTTGGCTCCCAAACGCCGCAAACCTGGAAGTGAGTGTTCCGGTTTGCGAACGTTCTTTGGAACCCGGACGTCCGACGTGGCTTCCGATTGGGTGCAGGAAGCTCCTGTAGCCAATCAGAAGCCACATCCTGGTTTTCGGAAGTTGAACGGACTCCCGGAACGGATTCCATTCGAGAACAGAGGTACGACTGTACAGTGGTGCCCCGCTAGACGAAAAACTCGCTAGACGAACGGCATTCGTCTAGCGCAGGCATGTCCAACAGGTAGATCGTGATCTACTGGTAGATCACTGGATGTCTGCGGTAGATCACTGGTAGATCATTGGCTCCCCCCAAAGAAGCTGAACAACTGTGGCTCCCCTAAAAAAAGCTCAACATTTTGCCTCCTCCCTGAAAAAACTCAACAACTTTAACCCAACCCCCCCCCCCAAATGGGCCTTCTTCCTTCCTATAAAAAGCTCACCAACTTTGACCTGAACCCCCCAAAATGGGGTAGATCACTGCCAGTTTTAAACTCTGTGAGTAGATCGCAGTCTCTTGGAAGTTGGCCACCCCTGGTCTAGCGGAAGCTGCCCCGCAAGACGAAAAAGTCAATGGGGCTGCCTCGCAAGACGAAAAAAAAAAAATTTTTAAGCGCGAAAACCTCCGCGCTGCATTGCCGCTTCGCTAGACGAAAAATTCGCTCTACGAAGACACTCGTAGAACGAATTATTTTCGTCTAGCGGGGCACCACTGTATTAAAAACATGAGAAGAGTCAGCTCCATTAATTGGTCCAGTTCTCTTTCAAAGCCATCTCAGTTGGAGAGTTAAGTTAGATCAGGGAACGCAGAATGTTAAACACCCACAAATTTCCCCCAACTTCCAAGGCAAGCGGCTGCTGCATAGTACCCCCCCCCCACAACCCCCCAAAATATCCACTCTGGCCCAATATTGATTCCCGCTCCCTTCGCTATATTCTGCTGGTGGCCAGAATTGCAGAAAAACACACAGCCCCCCCCCCCTGCCGCCCCTGGCCAAAGCCCCATTGGGAGGGTGGGGTATGTTTTTCATGGGCAATGCATAACCATGAGGACGGATCCTGCCCACCACAGGATGGGGAAGACACCCAGCGAAGTCTGGTAGGCTCCACAGAGACAGGGATGAAGTGTTTTGAGTGTGTGTGTGTTGGGGGGGGAGGGAGGATGCATTTCTGCTTCTCTTCTCCCCCCCCCCACCTTTGCTCCCCTAAGTGCCTCCATTGTGCAAAAATCTCCAGTTCATTGAGACTTACCTGCTGCGCCCCCCCCCTCCCGAGGAGTGGGGGGGGGCTGTTAAATGGCTCAGTGTTGGGGAGGTGGGGATCATTTGGCGCCTCCCCAGTCGGGTCAGTATTTCTGTACCCCCCCCGTCCCCCAAATTCTTCCATTCCTGGCCCCCCACCCCCACCCCAAATCCTTGCTGATAAGTCACTTGGCATGGCTAAGAATAGAAAGGGGGGGTCCTCAGAGTCTGCAGAGCTCTGGCGCCACCTGGAGGCAGGCCAGGGGATTGTGCATGGGTGCTGCTGGCTCCCCACCACGCAGCCCCCACCTTCCCGGATCACTGGGTGTGTGTGGGGGGGTGCTCTGCTACTGTTCGGTGAGTGAGAGGCGCAGGATCCGCTCGAACTCCTCCTCTTCCTGCCGCGAGCGACGCTCGGCTTCCTCTTGCTCCTTTGCGGACAGCTCCATGGCTAGGCGGAGTTGCTCTGCGTAACTGGGCAGCGGGTGGCTGGGCCCCCTGCCCGCCGTGGGTGCCTTGGGGGGCTGCTGTGGGGTTGTGGGGCGGGGCGGGGGCGTGTGCTGGGGCGTCCTGGAGGAGCAAAGGAAAGAGAGGTAACGTGGCTGCTTAAGTCTGCATTCAGTTGAATGATACCGGCCAAGGGAAGACTTATTCTGCTGCCGGAATGGAATTTCAGTGGTACTTTGGTTCCCGAACTCCATCCATTCTGGAAGTCCGTTTGACTTCCAAAACGTTCTCAAACCAAGGTGCGGCTTCTGATTGGCTGGTTGGCCCCAGAAACAATGCCGATAGCCAAAACGGATGTTCGGCTTCCAAAAAATGTCCACAAACCAGAACACTTACTTGCAGGTTTGCGATGTTCAGAAGCCGATTTGTTCAGGAGCCAAGCCATTCGGGAACCAAGGTACCACTGTATAACATACATATATTTTTATTTATTTCACTTTGTGAGGATGCGGGAAGAGTCCTGTTGGAACAGGCCAAAGAGGGCCCATTGAGCCCAGCATCCTGTTCTCACAGAACAATGAGGGCTAGGAACTTGTCTCTTAAAAACAAAAATGAGCTTCTCCAAAAGCTGAATTCTGTAGCTAGCATTAAAGAGCAGGGCATGTTGGATCAGGACAAGCCAAAATATTCCCGCATTGCAAAGACTAGATGACCCTTGTGGTCCCAATTCTACAGATTCTATGATTTTGTGGTTCTGAAAAGTCCCCTCATGTCCAGCATCCTGTTCTCACAGTGGCCAACCAGATGTCCCAACAGGCTCTTCTGATGTGAGAATGGACAGTTTTACTGCGTTTACTACACTGAATGCTGGATCCCACCCACCAACCAGCCGTGGACAAGAACATCTACCACCAAGAGAACGCTAAAAAATACAACCCTTCACATTGTTCCCTCTTTCAACATATCACAATACAAAACCAGGAACCACTTAAAAAGGTTAATGCTTCTCCTATTTTGCCAGTTCCATCTTCTGATGTTCTTAATGCTTATATCATAATAAAATATGTTCTTCTTTTACAAATGAAGTGGACTCTGGTCCACAAAAGCTTGGGAACGTAATAAAATGTGTCAAGCCTTTAAGGTAAAACAAGGCTTTTTGTGGATGTTGACAAACAGCTGGGAGTCAACAACCGGAAGACAAACAACAGTGGGAACACCCAAAAGGTGCCTCGCCCCACCTGCCATGGTCCAATTAGGTCTCTGAATCAAAAACAAATCTTTTGCTAACTAGGAATGGACTTTTGCATGAGCTCAGTGTTGAAAATAAATCCCTGGGCTCGGAGGCACTCTGTTCTTAAAAGTTTTCCCCAATGTATCTTTTGCGATTGGTTCTGGCTGGAGGGACTGGGGGTTCTGTTAAAGAAACCCAAAGCAGATCTGACCAGGGTGAAGTTTGCCCGTCCCTGGTGCGGAGACCCCAGAAATGGAGAAGGGCTTTTGCCAGAAGCGTCCTGCGCTCACCTGTCAACTTTGCGCCCATCTTGGGACATGGGGTGGGTGCCTGGCTTGCTGTTCGTCAAGGCCTCCCAAATGGTAACCTGCAGGGGACAAGAGGGGACGAGGTTGCAGAGGCAGAAGACATTTGCTCCTCGATGCACCTGAGAGGTTGGACCCTCACTTTTCTGCCTGCTTTTGTGCTGTAGTTTAGCGTTCTGCATACGAGCGGAAGAAACAGGAAGGTTCTGCTTCCCTTTTCAGCTGACCACAGTTTAGTGTTACGTCCCAATCCAAATAAGGCATGGTTAGTCTTAAGCGTACTTTGTTCAACTGTGGTTTGCCGAAACCACAGTTTCTGAAGCTGGCTCGTTTCTTTTAAACTGTAAGATCAACCACAGTTTAGGGTTCAGGCATGAAAGGACGTTGCAGACTCAAACAGATGCACAGGAAGAAAAAAGGGAAGAGAGTGAGAGCCCAGAACCACTGTATGTCACAGCAAACCATAGTTCATTGTTGCAACCAAACCAGCCCTTGGGGCTGTCTGCAGACCATACTCCTCCCTGGCCTGTGTAATGGTGTCTCTTGCTTGCCTGGAAGGAACAATGCCCATACGGATGAGAGACATGTCTGGTGTGCAGCCACTGAAAGGTTCTCACTAGGTTCCCCAGCCTTGATTTAGCAGATTACAGGTACTCTCGCTCTCCCCTGAATGGCAACACCTCCCCTGCGCAAAGCTCTCCCCACCAGCCAGGCTCCTGGAGGTCCTGTGAGACGCCGGGGGTGTGTATCGGCCAGTGACTCTTCTACATGCAGAATAACAGATCCCCCAAGCCCTACAGCTGGGGAGGGATGGAGAGGCCCACCTGGTCATACTCGCTCCCAGCTTCTAGCAAGCTCTGCTGGATGGCGAATTGGAGGAGGTCGTCGTCGTCTTCTCCCCGCAGGGGCTCCGGATGGGTCCCAATGACGCTGTAGCCTCGCGGGGCCTCGAACAGAGACGGATCCATCTCATAGCACCGGCAGGAGCCTAGAAGGGGGGGGGGGAGAGGATCAAAGCTACAGCACAGCACCCCTGCCAAAGAGGTCTCGCTTCATCACACCTTGTTCTGCTTCCTCCGCACCCCTGGAAAATGTACCTGCGCCCTCCCCCTTGCTCTGCCGAATGGGGCCTCGGACCTCTGCCTTGAGGTTTCCCCTGGTTTCCCCCACTATGAATCTGCTAGGTATTTTGGAAGGTGGCGTTTCTGTTTTCTGGAATCAGGTTTTGCAGGACAGCTCCCGAGACCAAGGAGCAGATTCTGGCCTGTATTTGGAGATGGTCAGACGCCATCTTGAATCAAGATGGCGGGCTGCATCTTTCGAGAATGCAGTCGAGAACAGCCTTGACCAAAGGTGTTGTGGGCTTTGAAGACACTCAAACTCTGGACGCAAGGGAGAAACGTGCACACTTGGCAAATCCACACCGTGATCAACGCCCGCCCGGAAACCTATGTCCCCACTGTGGAAGGACGTGTGGATCCAGAATTGGCCTCCACAGTCACTTAGGGACTCATTGTTAAAACCGTGTTTATGGAAGACAATCTTACTCGGCTACGAGTGATCGAAGAAGAAGAAGAAGAAGAAGAAGAAGAAGAAGAAGAAGAAGAAGAAGAAGAAGAAGAAGAAGAAGAAGAAGAAGAAGAAGAAAAGGTGGTTTTAACCACTTGTTTCCAAACTGCACTGATTATTATAATTTTTGTTATGTTTCTGAAACTTCCGAAGCAATGTTGGGCACATGGCCCCTAAGTGGTGTTATGATTCCTTCTGGGTGCATTGAGGATTTTGTATCTTGCTTCATGCCCACTCCGTTCCCTTTAAAAGCCCCCCTCCCCATTCACCTCTATTTTCCTCATGCCTCATACAGCTGAGGGAACCCCCCCCCTCAAAGGCTCCCAGCTGTTTCTTCAAACAGCACATCGTTAATCTGTGGAACTCACTGCCACAGGAGGCAGTGACAGCCACCAACCAAGATGGGTTTATACGAGGATTGGACAAATCTGTGGAGTAAGGAAGGGCAATCGATGGCCGCCAGCCACAATAGCTCTGCTCTGCCTACACAGACAGAGTGATGCATCTAAATCCCAGTTGCTGGAAACCGCAGGAGGGGATAGGGGTCTTGTGTTCAAGTCCTGCTTGTGCGTTTTGCTTTGGGGCATCTGGTTGGCGACTGTGAGAAGAGGAGGCTGAACCAGATGGGACATGGGCCTGATCCAGCAGGTTCCCCTTATGTCCTTCCTCTGCCCCCCAACATACCAAGAGAGCTGGAGCTGCTTATGCTGGAGCGGTCACTGCCTGGCGACGGGGCGTCACTGCCGGGGCTGCCGGCCCCTCGGATCGAGACCACGGCTTCATCGCAGCCGTTGAGGTTCCCAAAGGTGATGCGGGCATTGAGGATGTGGAAAATGGGGATTTCTAGCCGGGTGGGGGAGAGAACGAGAGAGATTAGGGGTTTTATGGAACGTTAGTCCTACTCAGAGTAGAGCCACCGAAATGAATAGACATGACTATCTGGGTTGGCATCCATCTGTCTCTGAAGACCATAGAGTGTGCCTCCAGTGGGGCAGATGACAGGTTTGTGAATAGGATTTTTGGGGGGGATGGGGGCGTGGAAATGAATAAGAAAAGCCCTGCATGTTGGGTGTGACATCTCCAATCCCGATGTTGATGAGAAAACCTCTGTAAATGCAGCTCAAAACGCAGCCGGAGACAGAAGGGGTGACCTCTCTGCATTTCAGGCCACGAATGTGGACACATCCAGTGTTGTTTACAGCCCTACCTGCCCAGAATTAGCCGTGATTCCTGCACTGCAGGGGGTTGGGCTAGATGACCCTTGGGCCCCTTCCAACTCCATGATTTCTGGGAAGTGGAAAGGTCTGCAGATCACCCAGCTGGGTCTCTTGCCTGGAGTGAAAGGAGCATTTCGTAAAGTCGTGGAGTTGCAAGGGACCTCGGGGGTCAAGTAGACCAATGCACAGGTGTTAAGGACAAGGACCAACCAGCCCAGCTCTGCCCAGGTGGGGGGGGGGGTCTCCTCACCAATTTTCACAGGGAAGCCCGGGGGCAGGCGCAGAGTGATGAAGTCCCGCAGTTTGGCAAAGAGGGCGTTGCTGACGGCCATCAGGTCAATGATGGGGGCCACCTGCTCAGCCAGCGAGAGAGGGTGGTCTTCACAGAGCCACAACTTCGCCTTGAACCTGATGGAGGGAGACAGAGAAGCCCAGGCAAGGGGGTGTGGGGCGAGACAGTGAGCCCTGGGCTGTCCTTCACCCCAACCCCACCCAAAAGAGGACCCCCCTCCCTGCCTGCCACCCACCCACCCACCCAGCCTCACTTCTGCGTCTTGGTGGTGAGTTCAATGGGGCGCCCCATATCCCGGCTCCCCAGCTCAAAAGTGGGGTTGAAGTATTCCTCCGGCGTGATGGCGGTGGGGTTGGCGTGGCTCAGCGTTTGCGTGATGAGAGCCTGCGGGGAGAGAGAAGGGAATCACAGAATCGGAGGGTTGGAAAGGGACCCCGGGGGTCATCGAGTCCAAGCTCCTCCAATGCAGGAAGTGCAAGGCGGATGGACAGCCAAGCTCTGCTCAAAACACCTGATGGAGGAGAGTCCGCCACCCTCAGGGGACGTCCGTTCTGCTGCTGAACGGCTTCTACCACCAGAAAGTTCTCCCTAATGTCGGAAAACAAGCTTGCTCCATCTTCTAAGTGACAACCCTTTAGATATTGGAAGATGGCTCTCCTATCTGGTACGCAGGCTGAGACCCTACCTGCCCACAGACTGTCTCAGCAGAGTGGTACATGCTCTGGTTATCTCCCGCTTGGACTACTGCAATGCGCTCTACGTGGGGCTGCCTTTGAAGGTGACCAGGAAAATGCAATTAATCCAGAACGCGGCAGCTAGACTGGGGACTGGGAGTGGCCGCCGGGACCCCATAACACCGGTCTTGAAAGACCTACATTGGCTCCCAGTACATTTCTGAGCACAATTCAAAGTGTTGGTGTTGACCTTTAAAGCCCTAAATGGTCTCGGTCCAGTATACCTGAAGGAGCGTCTCCACCCCCATCATTCAGCCCAGACACTGAGATCCAGCACCGAGGGCCTTCTGGCGGTTCCCTCACTGCGAGAAGCAAAACTACAGGGAACCAGGCAGAGGGCCTTCTCGGTAGTGGCACCCACCCTGTGGAACGCCCTCCTATCAGAAGCCAAGGGAACAGACAACTGACATGTAGTAAATACCTGAAGGCAGCCCTGTTTAGGGAAGTTTTTAAACTGTGATATTTTAAATGTATTTTAATGTTTGGTGGAAGCCGCCCAGAGTGGCTGGGGAGACCCAGCCAGATGGGCGGGGTACAAATAAATTATTATTATTATTATTATTATTATTATTATTATTATTATTATTATTATTATTATTATTATTATTATTATTATTATCTCTTCTCAGTCTCCTCTTTTCCAGGCTAAACATACCCAGCTCCTTCAACCATTCCTCATCAGGCTTGGTTTCCAGACCCTTCATCATCTAGGTCGCCCTCCTCTGTGCGTGTTCCACCTTATCAATATCCTCCTTAAACTCTAGTGGGGGACTCTGGGTGGGTGTTGGCACCCCAGGCACTTTAGGGGGTGGGGCGGGGACGGTGTTTGGGAAACCAAGGCAAAGTTGGAGAGAGGGTATCCTAAGAAGGGGGCCTTTGTTGCTTCGCCAAGCCTTGGTTTATGTTTGAGATCCTTTTTATCCCAGGGGGGACAGTGAGCCAGTGAAGGCCCTGTGGTTAGAGTGTGGGACTGGGATCCCGGGGAGACCAGGGTTCGAATCTTCCCACCTGGCCATGAAGCTCTCACTGGGTGACCTCAGGCCAGTCAATCCTTCTCAGCCTAACCTACCTCGCAGGGCTGTTATGGGGATTAAATGAGGAGATGTGGAGAACCATGCACATCTCCTTGCACCCCTTGGAGAAAAAACGGGGGGGGGGGGGATATCAATTCAATGAATGAATGAATGAATGAATGGAACCAGCAGCAGCAATAAAATCTGGAAAAACGGCCAGGGGCCTTTCTCAGCCTTAGGGCCACCCTGCCTTTCAGACAAGCTTCTGGGGGCCACATGCCAGAGGTTAGTGGAACTAGAGGCAAAAGTGGGTGGGACGATAAATGCAAATTTTACCTTCATGCACTAGGCTGGTTTCTACACAAACACACACCCTCTCTGTCCTCTATCCCAGAGAAGAAGAAGAAGAGGAGGAGGAGGAGGAGGAGGAGGAGGAAGAGTTTGGATTTGCTATCCCGCTTTATCACTACCCGAAGGAGTCTCCAAACGGCTAACATTCTCCTTTCCCTTCTTCCTCCCCCACAACAAACACTCTGTGAGGTGAGTGGGGCTGAGAGACTTCAGAGAAGTGTGACTAGCCCAAGGTCACCCAGCAGCTGCATGTGGAGGAGCGGAGACGCGAACCCGGTTCACCAGATTACGAGTCTACCGCTCTTAACCACTACACCACACACCTTTCCAAGATGGGGCAAAGCAAGGGGCAGTGAGGGGCGTGGCAGGGGGCGTGGCCTGGGTAGGGGCGTGGCCTGGGGAGAGTCCCGTGGGCCAAGCAAAGAAGCCTGGAGATCCATATCTGGAGATCCACATCTCGGTCTGAAGATCTCCAGCTGTGCCGCAAAACAATATTGCAACAAAAGGAGCCTTCAAATGGCTTCTGGGGTGCGGTGTCCTCCACACCTGCTGCCCCCACTTATTACTCACCCCATTGTTGGGACCCACGTGTTGTTCGGCAATGCCCAGGAAGGACTGGAGAGGGGTTTTCCCGCCTGTAAAAGACAGACACACCAGAAGAGCTTTCTCCCGGACTGGGAACCTGTGGCTTTCTCAATGCTCTCGGTTGTCAGCCCTCATGCCAGCTCTGAGACTTTGGGAACGGGCCGCAGCTCAGCGGTAGAGCATCTACACATAGGAGGCTGCCTTGGGCTGAGTTGGTCTCGTCAAGCCCAGTGTTGCCTGCACTGACTGGCAGCAGCGGCTCGCCAGGTTTCCCAGCGAGGGGAATTGTCCTACCTGAAGATGCCTTTGGAGACTGAACCTGGGACTTGCCAATGACTTTTAACTGGACTGGCAATGGGTTAAAACACGGGTGGTTGGTCCACCGCAAATCCACTGGATCACCCTCAGTTTAGGCTCTAGACAGAGGCAGTGTGGCTCCTGGGTATCAGGATTCTGCCCGCCTTGTACACCCTGGAAGACCCCCGCAAGGAGAGGTCAAAAGGTTTACCTTTGGTTCTTCCTTTGTGCTGCTCCGAGAGATGCTCGGTCCTCGTCCTAGTGATGAGCTCTACGTTGGAAGCCCCGTAAACCTGAAGAGGGAGGCAGGGAAATGCCAAAGGTTGCTTCCGGTGGCTCTGGGAAAGCGCAACTTCCCCTGGCTCCCCAACATCCCCTGCAGCAGCTTCAAGCTCCTCGTCTTCTGCTACCATCGCCCCGACTGCATGGTCCTTTGCTTACTCTCTCTACCCAAAGACCCTTCTCCTGCAAAGATCCTCGCCCCGGCCGGTCCTCACCTTGGCCTCGTACCCGTTCACCACCTCGGTCTTCTCGCTCCTCCAGCCCAAAATACCCGTCTTGTTCCTGGAAGGGAGAAGGGAAGCTCAGCTCTCTCACCCGGCCACGGAATAAATCACCACTCAACTCCATGGGTCCAGTTCAAAGAGGAAGATGGGGAGAGGCCAGGTGAAGCCCAGTCTTGGGTGCGATTTGGGTGCCAAGAGCAGCCTCTCCTCTTCCAGGGGCAGAAGAACAGGCATCTACCCTGGAAGCAATCAGCTGGAGGAGACGTTGGTTGGAGATGCCTACAAGGAGGGCTCTCACAACTCAACCCAACCCAGCATTTTCAAAACGAGGGCCGCATGTTCTCCTGGGCAGCCTCTCAGGGGCCAGATCCCAGTGGTGGGCGGGGCCAGAGGCAAAATTCTACTCTTTCCGACATGGACTGGTTGAATGCAGAGGAGTGGGGGGAGGCAGAAGTTGGGGAACCCCCAAGGGGAGAAGGCTCAGGGCCAGGGGAGGGGTGGTGGGACGACAATGAGTGGTCAGAGGGAGAAGACTGGGAGGAGGAGGTGTCGGAAGCTAAAGAGATAAGGACTTCGTGAGCAGGAAGAGGCTGGGGCCAAGAGAATCGGAGGCATAAGCGGAGGCTGGAGAGGATGGGGGGGGGGTCAAGAGGCACAGATGAGGCAGGCTGCTGAAGAAGCCAGGGACCAGCTCGTCTCCCCCTGGTCGCCCAGAACCAGTAATAATAATAATAATAATAATAATAATAATAATAATAATAATAATAATTCATTAAAATACAAATTAATAAAAACAATTCATTAAAATACAAATTAAAATACAATTTAAAATTTAATTTATAGTGCAGCCTCATTTTTAAGTAGCCCACCAATCACACCAAAAGAATGAAACATCAGGGTTAAACTGAAACCAACCTAAAGGCCAGGTGGAACAGCTCCGTCTTGCAGGCCCTGCGGAAAGATGCCAAATCCTGCAGGGCCCTGGTCTCTTATGATAGACTGTTCCACCAAGTTGGGGCCAGTACTGAGAAGGCCCTGGCCCTAGTTGAAGCCAACCTAGCATAGTTATTCTTTGAGGACCTTAAGGTCCTACCCGGGACATACCAGGAGAGACAGTCCCTTAGGTATGAAGAGGGCGAAGCAAAGACAGGCAAGATGAAGGAGCCTCAGACTGCTTGGGAAAGACCTGGGGGAAGAGGAGATTTAGGGAGCTGTGGGAAGGCAGGGCCTCGCAACTGCCCCCTTGGGGCAAGTTCTGCTGGGAATAGTTGCTGTGGCCACTAGTCCTGCGCTGTTTTGTTTCTTTGACTAAAGAGTCAAACTTCACCGACACCTTGTGAGTTGTGGCTAACCTGCTCCCGGCACCCACCCTGACACTGACACACACCTCTCTGCTCCTTCCAACCCAGCAAAGAGGGATGATTAGGCGAAAACACTCAAGGAGAGGGTGAAGGAGGGGTGACAAGGGGCGTGGCCAGGGAAGGGGTGTGGCTCAGGAGAGGGCGTGGCCTGAGGAAGAGTCCTGGAGGGCCACATTTGGCCCGCAGGGCAGAGGTTTCCCTCCCACCCTGCTCCGGAGGATGCGATCCTGGTTCACCTCTCAAAGGCAATGTTGCGCGTGTCCAACTGGGTGGCGACCACGGGGGCCAGGAGGCGGCCCATCACCTGCTCCTCCGTGGGCTGCACCATGGCCAGGAGTCCCTCCCGGTCGTGGGTGGCCAGCGCCAGCGTTTCGGTGTAGACCACTTGCCGGTCGTGGTCAATCTCCATCACGACGGCGCTGCTGTCTGCGGGGCAGAGGAAGAGAGAGAAATGACCGGTGCTCTCCTGAGAGGGGTGTATCCTGACAATCTGGCTTGGCCAAAGGGGAAACCAGTGGAGTGTGCGGTCTCTTAGGGGAAACAAGGCACTGCCTCACCATCCTTAGTCTGATCTCAGCCAGCCCCCACCCAGCTGCCTTCTTGCTGCCTGCCGGTCTCTGGGGCTGCCAGCTTCCTCCTCCTCTGTCTCAGTGAGAACTCAGCAGGGAGGAGGAAGACGGGGACAAAACAGAAGTTGGCTCTGGCGCCACCTGCTGTCGGGCTCCCTGCCTTCTGCCCCATCTGTCCCCAACCCCACAAATTATTTCCTGCTTTGATAATGTGTATACCCCTCAGTATCAAACAAAAAAAAACCCCACACAAGTTGTAGCAATTCCAGCAGCAAAGCTGCAAAATGCAGCAAAACAACTGGTGCAGCATGCAGGTCAGGAACAAGCTTTTCTTCACCCTTCAGCCTAGCCTACCTTGCAGGGTTGTTGTGGAGGCCACAGGCAGGTGTCTGCTGCCTCCAGGCCCTTACAGCAGGTCATAAATACAGAGCAACTATACAATCAATACATACTTTATATAACTCGTCACGATATAATTGTGCCCCGTTTCACAACCATGCATTCCCGTAGTCCCCCCAATGCATTGGCTTTCTGCAACGGGAAAGCGTGGCCCCTGAATCTCTCTCCTTCCTCAAGTTCCCTTCCCTACGGGGTCCCCGGGACGCGAAGCGGCTCAGCCGAGCTCCCAACAACCTTGTCCTCGGAAGATGAAACTGCGGCTGCCGCGCTGCCACGTCATGTGGTCGAAGCCCAGGAGCGTCGTGTCCACCCGGAGGTTCTGCCCACACTTCCAGACCTTGTACGTGTCGCTGGGGCAGATTTTGGAGACCAGGGGGACTGCCGAGGGGAGGGGGAGAGAGGCAGCATTAGGGCTCGGGGCTTCTGCGTCCTCCCCTAATTTACCCTGCCTGGTTTTGACTTTTCCATTTGGTTTTGGCTGAATGGCTTTATCCACTTTTGCCGGTTTTTAATGAAACAGTGGTCTATATACAGTAAATAAAGATCTCGCCCACTGTGGCAAAGCAGGTTCCCATCCATGGCTCAGAGCCTGGCTTGGAAACCCCAAAGTGGGAGGAAAGGACTCTGTGCGTGTTCAGAGGTACTCTTGAATTATCTCAAGGATGCACAGAAGGCACTGCGGGTGGAAGATAAACCCCGGCTTACGTTGAAGTCCTGATATCACTTTTAATGGGAACAAAGGCAGGCTGGGGGTGGGGGCACGTTGCTTTCAATGATGGGAGGGGCAGCCCACAACCCCCCCAAAAAATGAACCCAAAGTAGTTATTATTAATGTTGTTACATTTATTATTATTAATCCTACTGTTACTTGTTATTATTATTCTGCATGCAAACATACCCCAGCTCGTAAATTCCCATTTCATCTCCACGTAGAAATCTTGAGCCTGGTGGAAGGAGAGAAGAGGTCAAAGGTCAAGGGCTACAGAGGTCAAAGGGACACCGGACGCCTGGGTTCACTCCTGGCCCAGCCCTAGCCCAACCTTCTAGGTATGAGGCTTGAAAAACTGGCCTCTAGCCCAACTCTCTCTCTCTGTGTGTGCGATTCATTCATTTAAATGTACAACTAGAGTTGCCAACTTTTAAATGTACAACTAGAGTTGCCAACTTTTTTTTACCACCCAGACTCCTTTGCCTTTAACAACAGCTCAAATCCCCAGGAATTAACAGATGGGAACATTTACACCCGTGTTGGACTCCAGCTCCCATCGCAACCCTGTTTTGGACCACTCTGGCTGGCACTGCTGGGAGTTGTAGTCCAATAGAGGAAGATAGAAGAAACAGAGGCAGGGGGTAAACCGGGGTGGATGGGATGCATTTATTTCTGACAAAAGGTCCCTGCCCTGAGTGGGTTACAATCTAGAAAACCACAGGCAGCAGAGACAACCAGGAGAGTCTTTTTCTTCTCCCTTAGGGATGACGATGGCAACGAGTTCAAGGAAGTCCCCCCCCCCCCTGCGTACCTTGCGCAGCCTCTCAAGCAGGAGGGGGATGCCGGCCAGGCGCTTGATGGCCCGCTGGTAGTCGCGGTACCGCAGCACCAGTTGGACGAGCTCCAGATCCCGGGTGCTCACCGCCTCCTGCAACACTGTGGAGGGAAGAGCAAAGGAGAATCTGGGGCTGGGGGCATCTGGCATAAAGTTCTTCCCATGGTTTAGTTGGAATCTCATTTCTTGTAACTTGAAACCATGGGTTCGAGTCCTACCCTCCAGAGCAGGAGAAAGCAAGCTTTTCCCCTCTTCTATGTGACAGCCCTTGAGATATTTGAAGATGGCCATCCTTTCTCCTTTCAGTTTCTTCTTTTCCAAGCTAAAAAGACCCAGCTCCTTCAACCGTTCTTCATAAGGCTTACTTTCTAGACCCTTCAAAACAAAATAAAAAATAAAATAAAAAATTCCTTCCAGTAGCACCTTAGAGACCAACTAAGTTTGTTCTTGGTATGAGCTTTCGTGTGGGAAATGCCGTTTACCTTCCTGCCAGAGTGGTACCTATTTATCTACTTGCACTTTGTGCTTTTGAACTGCTAGGTTGGCAGGAGCAGGGACCGAGCAACGGGAGCTCACCCCATCACGGGGATTCGAACTGCTGACCTTCTGATCGGCAAGCCCTAGGCTCTGTGGCTTAACCCACAGCACCACCCGCAGGAGACCAATTCCTTTGGCAATATATCTACACTTGGCACCATCAGAAACATTAATTTTGGACAACAAACCATGGTTTCTTTACAGTAGCACCTTAGAGACCAACTGAGTTTGTTCTTGGTATGAGCTTTCGTGTGCATGCACACTTCTTCAGATACACTGAAACAGAAGTCACCAATGGTTTCTTTAGTAACCTGTATCGTTTCCGTCAAAATTAAGTTATAGGAATCTTGCCTTGACTTACATTCCCATCCTAAATGTAGCAAGTTCGCTGCAGCAACAATTTCCAACACTTAGGTGATATGGAAGGAATCTCATGCCAAGAACAAACTTAGTTGGTCTCTAAGGTGCTACTGGAAGGATTTTTTTTTATTTTTCATTTTTGACTATGGCAGACCAACACGGCTACCTACCTGTTTCTAGACCCTTGATCACCTGGTTTGCCCTCCTTTGCCCACCTTCCACCTTGTCGATATCCTTCTTAAACTGAGGTGCCCAGAACTGGACACAGATGGGGGTCTGACCAATGTATATAAAGAATTTATCTCTGCAAACTTCACACATCTGATGAAGCGCCTGACAGCTGACATCGTAATAAATCAGTTCGCAGGGTGGGCTGGGGGAGCCTCCGGTCCAGGATGCAATGTGGCCCTCCACCTCTGTCTGTCTGGCCCTTGCAAACTTTCTCTCGGCCACTCCACCCCTCCTTGATTGCTTTCTGGCTGCCTGGAACGGGTCCTTGAATGACGGACCATTCCTCCATTCCCTTCCCAGATGAAGAGGGGAGGGGAGGTCTATGTGGGAAAACTCCAACTTTCCCTGTACAAAGGTAGCATTTACCTTTGTTGCCCCGCCCACTTTTGCCCCCAGGCCCCGCCCACTGATGTGGGAATGTGGGCCCCACACCCCTGGTGAAAGGAATTTCCTTGCTGTCCTTAAATTTATTCACCTCCCCCCCCCCCCGGCAGGGAAAGAGCCACCCTGGCATCAGAGTGTCAGACTCAGACCTGGGAGTGACCCGGGTTCAAATCTCCCCACTCAGCCATGAAACTCACTGCCTGTGACCTTGGGGACTTTACATTGCTCCTCAGCCTAGCCTACCTCACAGGGTTCTTGTGAGGATTAAATGAGGAGGGGAAACCTAGTGCGCCCGACCTTGAATTCCTTGGAGAGTATTGTATTGTGATGATTATGATACTGTATTAAAAAGATGTTTAAAAGAGTTAAGATAAGGTGCAGCAAAGGAGAGATAAGTAAAACACCACGAAAAATGGGCTGGGAAATCAAAAAAATGAAAAGAAATATCTTTTTAAAATGCATTGGAATTTTATGTGTCATTTTTTTGGAAATTTCATAAAAATATTATTTTATTTAAAAAAGAATTCCTTGGAGGAAACGGAAAATAAAGCAAAAAACAGCAAAGTGAAACTGGTCAGAAGTGAAGCCAACAAACCCATTGTTTAAAACAGAGAAACCAAGCAGTGCTATCATAATGATTAAGGCCTTAAATGATAATTTCAGGTTATATTTTAGTGACTAAGTTTTAATTAATATATATATTTTAATTGTTTCTATATCTGTATTGTCCCTGTTATACCTAATTGCAAATTCAAATGTATCCCTATCGTGTTTCCTTGATTTCCTTGATATTGTATGTGGGCTGGGACTGGTCTGTGACCGTGATAATAAATTTCAAAATAGAGAAACTGAGAATTAAAAACAGGTCACACATCAGCTGTGGTTGAACCGGACCGTCCAACAAGAGCAAAAGCCGGTTTGAAGAAATCTGGATCGGTCTGTTTGTTCCAAGGCTTGTCGTTTAGCAGAGGAGTGCCACTCCATCCAAGTGTGTTAATTTCATAATTGGCTGGGCATCCTGGAAGCTGAGCTGGAAGTGATTATAGGAAGCAAAATCTCTTGAAGCACACGCACCAGTTACGCAGAGGACACCTCGGCGGTTTTGATGTTTCATATGGCAAATCCCCTAAATAATTTTTCAGAGCAGTTAAGGAACACTCCCGCCCACATCAAGAAAACCGCAGAATCGCGAGAGGTTGAAAGAAAAAAAAAAAGCCACGTAATAAATTTGTAAAAGCGACAAATCAAATATTTATTGCCGTAGGGCGGCAAAGAGATCAAAGCTTCCACCCGTCTAAAAGGCAAAGGCATTTTAATTAGGGCAGTAAATGGGCCCTGGTAGAGGAAGGCAGTGGCGCCGTCCCAGGCAAATTTACTCAGAAGTAAGCCCTGCTGCGTTCCATGGGAATTACTCCCAGCTAACTGCCTACGTCAGGGGTAGGGGAAACTATTTTCTGCTCAAGGGCCGCATTTGCTTCTGGGCAGCTTCTTGGGGGCCACACGACCACAGTGGGCGTGGCCAGAGGCTCCAAGAGTGGGTGGGGCAACACATGCAAATTTTACCTGTATATAAGAGCCTGGCTTCTACACCTGCACACTCCTCTCTGTCCTCCATCCAGGCAAGGCAAGAGGCATGGACAAAGTTCAGGGATCCATTTCCAGGTGGGCAAAAACGCTCACGGAAGGTGTAAAGGAGAGCCAGTGAGAGGCGTGGTCTGGGGAGAGCCCCAAGGGCCAGACAGAAGGTCCGTGAGGGCCACATTGACACATACACACACACACACAAGCCCTCTGGTGCGTGGGATTTCAGTCTAAGTCTCTAGTCCAAAGCACACTTACCATGGAGCCAGCGTGGCCTAGTGGTTCGAATGTCGGGCTAGGACCTGGGAGAGACCAGGGTTCAAATCCTGCACTCAGCCATGAAGCTCACTGCCTCTCAGCCTCTACCTCACAGGGATGTTGTGGGGATTAAATGAGGAAGCTTTGCATGTCATGAGTCTATCTCATACATTAGTTTCACCTTTTAAGTTGAATTACTGAAAGAAATGAACCTTTCCACGATATTCTAATTTTTCGAGTTTCACCTGTATGATTATTTTATTATTATGCTCTGTGTTATGTTTTTATTATTGTTTTCATTATTGTGCTGTGTAAATTATGTTCTTAACGTTGTACATTGCCCTGGGATAATTAGATGATGATGCAATAAACAGATAAATAACAAGATATCGAGGAGGCTCACTTCTCTGAGTAAGCATCTGCACAACTGTGGCTTGTGCACTGATCCAGCCAAACTAGAGCATTATATCAATGGGAAAGACTGAAGCACGAGCATTGCATTCAAGGGGGTGGTACTTCATTTTGGCTGGATCAGGCCCACCCCTTTCCTGGCCCCTCCCCTGGCCTGCTGCTGCCGGCCAGTGTAGATCAGGCTGGCCCAAACAAACTGGCAGCCTGCCCCTGCCCCCACAACGCTGATTTCAACTCCCAGGTGGAAGAGGGGAGACTCACCTGTCCAGCCACTGCGGTTCTCCTTGCCCACGTCCGCCCCATGGCGCAAGAGGACTCGGGCGCACTCTAGGTGCCCCAGGGTGGTGGCTAGGTGCAAGGGGGTGCGCCCTCGGGGGTCCAGCTGTTCAATATCCACCTGCCAGGAGAAAGAAAGGGTGAGATCAGCATCCTTGGAACAGGGAGAACCCTTGGCTTTTCCCCGGTTCTTCTCTGCCTCGGTGCCCCGTGGAATCATTCACCTTTCTGGACAGAAGCCCTGAATATCACACAAGCACAATTTGGAGGAACTAGACAAGAATGTCCACTTTCAAACTTGCTTTTCCATATTTGCATGGAAACCTTGGTTTGCGCTATGAGACAACAGAGGGAGATCTACAGAGTAGTACATAATCCAGTTGGATATAAACTGTTTTTATTTACAGATGATATTCTTCTGTTTATTAATCATATTACTATTCCCATGTTGATGCAAATGATAGGTGCCTTTACTAAAATAATCAGGATATTCTATTAACTGGTCCAGGGTGGAAGGAGAGCTAATTGATGCCAATCTAGTGAAAATTTGGTCACCCATCCATTTAAGGAGCATCAGTTCTGCATTCGTTCCAAATCCATTTAGGTATGTCTATATCAAAAGATATAACTCTGTTAGTAAAATGCAATATCAATAAAATATATAGCAAGATTTCTTCAGATATTGATAGATGGGAGTCATTAAACCATACCCTTTGGCAATTTTATTTGTTTAGAAAATTTCTATGGGGTTCCTCAACTCCGATAATATATTTACAGAAAATGCAATTACAATTTAACGAAGGAAGGTTTGGCATTCCGAATATGGAGCCCTATCATCATGCTTCCTTATTGCCAAATATTAAATACTGGAAGCCAACAACTGGCGTCAATTTTCTGATCTGGGCTATTATACTGTATATAATAACACCTTTAGTTGGATGGGCGGTATTAGGATCAAAATACGTTAGAACTCATGAATCTCTGAAAACAATTGTGCCAGTTAGAAAGTTGTGGAATGCAATGTCTAGTGAAAATAGATTGGACACCTTTTCCCATGCTAAAATTGACTTTGTGGGGGAACCCAACTTTAAAAATTAGAGGAAAGATGGTGATATGGAAAAATCGTATAGAAGGCCTATTGACTTTGGACCAAGTGATAGATGATGACATTTTAGCCTACACTGTCTTAAGAGATAAATCATCTATTGGATGTAACCCAACAGCTTACCTACATTTGCCAACAACCTTGTTTGGACCAGCAGAATTTACAATGTCTGAGACACCAGAGATAATGGAAATATGTCTTCTTAAATGCCTGCATAAGCCTAGCGAAATACAAGCTTTCAGAATCTCTAGTGGCAGAGGGTTCCACAGGACTAGGCCAATGACACTAAAGGCTCGGTTTCTTGATGCTGTCAAAAGAACTTGCCAACTTGGGGAATGACTTGCAATGCTCCAGCGCGTGATCTCAGTGATATCGCTGAGGTTCACAAGCTACCTTGAACCTAAATCGCTCAGGGATTTGTAAATTAATACAAAGAGCTTCAGCCTGGCTTGGTAGTAGATGGACAACAGCCAATGGTGCCAAGCTCCTGAGAGCTAAGCTGCCTCTCTCAGGGTTCGAATCCTGCCAGGGCAGGTGTCGGATACGGTTCCCTCGAGGGGGGATCTGCAAAGAGACGGCGACAATCTCTCCTCCGAGACTTGTGCGTGTTAATTGCAAATAATGGAAGCTTGCTAGCATTCCAGGCTGCAGCATAAAGGAAAACAGTTTGCCAAGTTTTGGGGGGGCGGGCTTTCCGAGAGACAGTTGCCAAGGGGCAGACCCCTGCCATCCATCCCAGCCTGTTCGTTCTGTGTCGTGACACAGCTTTGACGGCTGCCTTCTTGCCTGCATCGGATCGGCGTTCTTTTGAGAGCTGCCCCCGGGAAGGATGTTTGGTGATGAAAGGCAGAGGATAAATTTTGCAGAAAACGAAATGATTCTTTTCTCCACCTCCCCGCCCCCTGCCGTGCCACAGAGAGGGGCCGGATGGGAGAGCTGTGCTTTATTTGCATTTTGCCAGGTACCACGAGGCAACTATACAAATCTGCAGACTGAGGATTGCGTGATGTTTGCATCAGATGAGTCACTCGGCCACCGTGTACCTGTTTACTCATAAGTCAGCCTCACTCTGCTCAAAGGGGCTGACTCCCCAACAATATTATTATTATTATTATTATTATTATTATTATTATTAAAATAAATATGTATACCGCCCTTCATACAAAGATCACAGGGCGGTTCGCCACATAGAAATACAAAATGAGAACACAAAATGCACAGCAAAAACAAGTGATCAGTTGGTTAGAGCAGGGTGCTGATAACGCCAAGGTTGCAGGTTCGATCCCCGTATGGGGCAGAAGCATATTCCTGCATTGCAGGGGGTTGGACTAGATGATCCTTCGGGTCCCTCCCAACTCTACAATTCTCTAAGTACAAAGAACAAGCCAATAAGCCCTCTCCACATCCGAGCTTCTGTCTACGATTGCAGCCTTACAGCCATTTCACACATTAAGTGCGCCACGCCATTCTAGCTCCTTTGAGAACACACCTGCGTGATATAAGTGTCCGCACATTCGACGCAAATACATTATAGATTTTTAGGTACACGTCTAAAAAGGTACGTGCCTAAGAATCTAATGTGTGGAAAGTCCTTCATTTCTTCAAAATGGAATTGTTTGATTATGGCGCAACCGTAGAACTGACTTGTGCTCATTCAAGGTCCTGAGTAAATTAAAAACAAAAAGCCTCCTGGATCAGGCCAATGGCCCGTCTAGTCCAGCATCCTGTTCTCACAGGGGCCAACCAGATGCCTGTGGGGGGGGGGGACGACCTGCAAGTAGGACCAGAGCACAAGAGCAACTCTCCTCTCCTGGGGCGTCCATCCACTGGTGCCCAGAAGCCCTGCAGAGCACAGACAATATTCATTGAGGAATAACTTCTCTCTCTCTCTCTCTCTCTCTCTCTCTCTCTCTCTCTCTCTCTCTCCACTTTCCAATATTCATACATGGGGGATCTGCTCCATCCCCTTGTTAATTTGCGTTGCCCTTTTCTCAATCTTTCCAGTATCCTTCGGGAAGCGAGGCGACCAGAATACGGACCCCTAGGGTTGCCATATTTCAAACAGCGAAAATCCGGACAGAAAACTTGTTGAGCTATTCATTTATTTATTTTGCCAAATAAATCTGTTTTGGAGCTATTTTTAGGGGGAAGAGGCAAAAAAGGCACCGCTGGCACGGGATGCCATACGTCCAGATTTTCCTGGACATTTCCCCAATTTTCGCCCGGACACTGCTGCAGGCTGCAGTACAGCGGTACCTCGACTTACAAATTTAATCCGTTCCGAATGCACATTCGTAGGTCGAAAAATTCGTAAGTCGAAAAAAGCGATTTCCCCATAGGAATGCATTGGAAATGAAAAATTCGTAAGTCGAGTAAACCGCATCTAAAATTTGTAAGTCGAGTAAGCCCCATCTAAAACTGCCATAGGATGTCCATTCGTAAGTCGAAAAATTCGTATGTTGAGTAATTCGTAAGTCAAGGTACTACTGTACAGTATTCCGAAAATGTCCAGGAACATCTGGACGTATGACAGCCCTACTTGTACACAAAAGCCCGATACAGCAGGGAGGGGGGGTGTCTTTCCTGGCCCGAAAGCAGCGCTCAGCCCTGACTCCCCCCCCCCATATCCACCCCCCAGGGTGTGACTTCACAAGTCCTCGGCTTCCTTTCCATCACCTGCAACACACCTCTTCCCTCCTTTCTGCCCCAGAAGCTGAAATAATCCCCGGTGCCATCTTCCAACCCCCACCAGCCACTGCTGGAAGATCTGTTGTTTCCCTTTAATTACAAACCTTTTTCATTAAAGTAATTAAAAGAGCGTGGCACTGAGAGAGAGAGAGAATCTCCCTCTCGAGTTTCAATTAACTCTCCACGCTCCTTAGACAAAATGAAATTGTGCGCCTTGATTGATTTGTCCTCGCGGAAAGAGTGTAGCGAGGGGTGGGCACTCTGTACATGCTCAGAAGCTTTCGCCTTCTGGCAGGGCTGCTTCCCAAAGTCCAGTGTTGGGTCCCACCAATGGGAAGAGACAGCCTTCTTCGACCCTGAACATCACTTGGTCTCAAGTCAAACCGCAGCTCCTTAATATTCCTCCCAAGTTACTAGCCACTTTGATCTGGAAAAGACTTTTCCCCCTCCCACCCTAAGATATGTGGGATCTTAGATGGCTAACTATCACCTCCTGGCAAATAGAAGGGGAAGAAATGGAGGCAGTGAGAGTTTTCACTTTCTTGGGTTCCATGATCACTGCAGATGGTGACAGCAGTCACGAAATTAGAAGACGCCTGCTTCTTGGGAGAAAAGCAATGAAAAACCTAGACAGCATCTTAAAAAGCAAAGACATCACCTTTCCGACAAAGGTCCGTATAGTTAAAGCTATGGTTTTCCCAGTAGTAATGTACGGAAGTGAGAGTTGGACCATCAAGAAGGCTGATCGCCGAAGAATTGATGCTTTTGAATTATGGTGCTGGAGGAGACTCTTGAGAGTCCCATGGACTGCAAGATCAAACCTATCCATTCTTAAAGAAATCAGCCCTGAGTGCTCACTAGAAGGACAGATCCTGAAGTTGAGGCTCCAGTACTTTGGCCACCTTATGAGAAGAGAAGACTCCCTAGAAAAGACCCTGATGTTGGGAAGGATGGAGGGCACAAGGAGAAGGGGGCGACAGAGGATGAGATGGTTGGACAGTGTTCTCGAAGCGACTGGCATGAGTTTGGCCAAACTGAGGGAGACAGTGAAGGATAGGCGTGCCTGGCGTGCTCTGGTCCTTGGTCACGAAGAGTCGGATACGACTGAACGACTGAACAACAAGATGGCTAACTTTAATGGGGGACATCATAGGGTGGGGTCAGTTTTTTTGGGCATAATACATTTCTTGTTCCCCCAGGCAGCTCTTTAGTGAATCCATTTTTAAGATAAGGAAATTTATCAACCTGATCTCAGCTCTATTTGCATTTATGCAAATTTGGAATCATCTACTACAGATATCAGACAGCGGCCTTAAAATAACGAAGAGCAAAAGGGGGAGGGGGGAGCATTAATCAATAAGTGTTCTGAGAACTGAACCTGGGGCCTAGGAACCATTTGCCAGGCAAATCAGAAATAATTCTGGAATGAAAAGTAATCAGGGAAAAGAGGAAGAGGAAGAAGTTCAGCAAACAGAGCACAGTCTCCACTAAGTCTCTGAGTCTGTGCAGAGTGCATTCCCCCCCCAAGGCAATAACTAATGTCAGTCCACTTCCATGTATCTCACAAATCATGGGGGGGGGGAACCCAGTAAAATTGGCAATTAGTCAACAGCAGAAGGGGGGGGTAATTTACTCAGGAAAGCACGCTTAAAAAGACTTTACAAGAAGTTGTGTCAACTGCTAGATTAGATGGGGGGGGAAGGGTGACATAAATTTATGGAGGAGCAGATCACTATCCTGGGCTACAACGGCTAAGTAGAGCCCCCATACCCGGAGCAAGTCTACCTGAGTACCAGATACAGAAGAACAAACAACAGGGGAATGCATTTCTCCTGGGCATGCTAGTGAGTTTTCCAGAAGGTCCTCAGCTGGTCTCTGATGTAAGGAGACTGGGTGAATGAACCACACTTATAGAAAGGGGGAAACACAACCATTGTACCGGTAAATAGCAGCTTCAAGGTGCATTTCAGATTCTTGCCGGCCAGCACTGAATATTCATGTGCCCATCCTGGCCACCAAAGGGACAGCTTTCTTAGCAACTCGCGCCGACCCAAACTACAACTCACACCAGCCTCAGTGCGCCCTGTGTTACTTTGTAAGGCACAATGGGAGGGAGGTGGGGGGAGAGAGAAGCCAAATCAAGACTATTGACTGCCCCCCCCGCCAGCACAAACAAGACACCTGACGCCTCTCGGAAGCCAAACAGGAACCCAAATGCCCCTGTACAGCCCCACCCATCCTCTCCTGCCCTAGATAGTCAATACCATAAACCCCAAAGCTCAGAGCATGAACTTGTTTGTTTGCCGCGCCTCACCGCTGCTCATTGTTAAGAAAAAGGGGGAAATCCGGGTGTGGCAAGGAAGGTTCCTGCAAACACATCTCACCCGGAATTGAGAAGGTCTGGCAAACAACTCCTGAGCTGTGCCCTTAGGTGTCTGAGATTCATGCACCAGGACCTAGATTTCAGCAGTGATGGCTCATCCATCTGTCACAAATGGGGCAGTGCCCCACCAGACCTTAGCAGGGTGATCAAGTCAGGAGTATCCCGGACCCTGAGATTTCGGGGCCCTCACCTGAGACCTAGGGACTGCCTCCGTCACAGAGCTTCAGTATGCTGATGACAACGTAGTGTGCGCACACTCAGAGGATGACCTCCAAACCATCCTAAATATCTTCACAGCTTATGGAAAGCTTGGCCTATCACTCAACATCCGAAAAACCAAAGTGCTGCACCAACCCTCTGCAATGTCACAAATCCAACTCAATGGTATAACGCTGGAAAGTGTTGATCACGTCTCCTACCTGAGCAGTTCTCTTTCCACAAGGGCCTACATTGATGCTGAAATCCAGCATTGCCTGAGCTCTGCGAATGCGGCTTTCTCCCGATTAAAGGGCAGAGTGTTTGAGGACTGGGACATTCGCAGAGAAACCAAAATGCTTGTTTACAAAGCTATTTTACTATCAACCTTACTGTATGCTTGTGAAACATAAAGGTAAAGGTAAAGGGGACCCCTGACCATTAGGTCCAGTCGTGTCCGACTCTGGGGTTGCGGCGCTCATCTCGCGTTACTGGCCAAGGGAGCCGGCGTACAGCTTCTGGGTCATGTGGCCAGCATGACAAAGCCGCTTCTGGAGAACCAGAGCAGCGCATGGAAATGCCATTTACCTTCCCGCTGGAGCGGTACCTATTTATCTACTTGCACTTTTGAAGTGCTTTCGAACTGCTAGGTGGGCAGGAGCTGGGGCCGAGCAATGGGAGCTCACCCCATCGCAGGGATTCGAACTGCCGACCTTCTGATCAGCAAACCTTAGGTTGTGTGGTTTAACCCACAGCGCCACTCGCGTCCCCATTTGTTGTGAAACATGGACCACTTATAAACACCATCCTCAACTGCTCAAAAGATTCCATCAACCGTGTCTCTGAAAATTTGTTGGGAAGACAGGTGAACTAATGTTAGAGTACTGGATGAAGCAAAGATCACCAGTGTTGAAGCAATGATTCTTCAACATCAGCTTCATTGGACTGGTTATGTTGTGCGGATGCCTGATGATCATCTTCCAAAGCAAATACTCTATTCCCAACTTTAAAACGGAAAGCGCAATGCTGGTGGTCAACAAAAGAGGTTTAAAGACTCTCTCAAGGCAAATCTTTAAAAATGTAGTATAAACACCAACAATCGGGAAACGCTGGCCTGCGAGCGCTCCAGTTGGAGAAAAGCCTTTACCAAAGGTGTCATGGGCTTTGAAAACACTCGAACTCAGGACAAAAGGGAGAAATGTGCTAAGAGGAAGGCACGCTTAGCAAACCCTCACCATGATCAACTCCCTCCCGGAAATCTAACATCCCCACTGTGGAAGGACGTGTGGATCCATATTGGTCTCCATAGTCACCTAGGGACTCACTGTTAAGACTCACTGTTCATGGAAGACAATCTTACTCGACAACGAGGGATCACCAAAGAAGGCGGCGGCCCTGGAAATGGAGGTTAAGTGGGAGAGGGGTTGGGCAGACCCCTCAAAATGTCTATGTTAGAATTTGCAGGCTGCTGGCAAAGATGCATGGACAGTCTTCTTAATAAATTGTTGTTCTCATATGCACTCCTGTCCACTTGGAGATTCAAGCCCACCACCACCAGAAGGGATGATCAAGCAAACCTGAAGGTCTGCCAACACTACCCACCAACCTTAGTTTGTCCTCAGCCACCTCCCACACAAAACAGCCTTTTTGCTGCCTGCCAGTCACCAGGGCAGTCAGCTTCTTCCTCAATTTCAGTATTGCGCCTTGTAGAACTCAGCAGGGAGGAGGATAGGGCCTGCATGGACAGCTTCCTGCCAGGTGGTGCGCCCAATGGAGGCTGGTTGTCTAGGGTGAATGGGGCACTGCCATCCCAGTCTCACTCCTCCCTCGGCCAGCCCCACACCTAACTGCATTCTTGCTGCCTGCCAGCTTCCTCCTCAACCTCAGTGTTGTCCCTTGTAGAATTTAGCAGGGATGAAGAAGATGGGGTCAAAACTAGAATGTGTTGCCACCGCCTATCGTTAGCTCCACCTCTGCCTACTGTTCAGATCCCCTGTCTTCTGCCCTACCAGTCCCAATGGGTGCCAGCCACTTCTGGATGGGGCCTGTTCCTTTAAGGAGCAAGCAACACCCCTGGAAGCAGGGTCAAATGCCCCTCTTTCAATTCCATTCCTCCACTTCCATGCTATTCCACTTGGCCAGCATTGCTGGATCCAGGAGCAAGAATGTGAAACTTCCAGAATTATAGTTGGAAGGGACCCCCAAGAGTCATCTAGTCAAACGAAGAATCCCTGACAGCTGGCCATCCAATTTCCTGGACCCCGCCCCACAATGTCCCATAAGACTACAATCCTATATAAGTTAACGGGGGAGGGGGGATTCCCATTATTTACAGGTAATTTTCTCCTGCAGCACTTGGGTGCATCATTGATGTTATCTGGTTAACTGGAGATGAACGCAGCACATACATCCCTTAATACAGAGTCCAGCAGCCAGTCATTGCAACTTTCCCCGGCCTGGTGCCCTCCAGATCTTTCAGACTACAACTCCCATCTGCCTTAGCGTCTCTCGGCTGTGCTGGCTGGGGCTGATGGGAGTTGTAGTACGAAACACCTTGAGAGCACCAGGCTGGGAAAAGCTGAGCTGTTTCCTGTCGCCAGCTAAGCAGATGCCTTTGCTGTCCTTCATTGTGGGCTTCCGGAAGCCCAGAGCACTTCCCCGGTTCACTGCTTCCAAGCTTTTCTGCAGCTGAGTATGCTTGCGAGAGGGAGGGGGGGAACCACGACAGGGGCCTTCAAAGGCCTGAAGGACTGTCAGACACAAGATGGAACAGAACACCTCAGGAGGCAGAGGTCTCTCCCCTTCCCCTTGAAACTGAGACCACCCTTCTGTTATGCTCCCCTTCCAACCTGGGTCTCAGACCCTGCACTGAGCAAAGCACTGGACCTCCAGGAAGCCTTGTCTCCGGTTCTCACAGGTATACTTCCTCTGATTGTGGAGGTTCCACCTTTGGATATTACAGGTACCAGCAGATGGAAAGCTTCGTTTGCTTGGAACTTGATTGCTTTCTAATGGATAGTCATACCTTGGTTGTCGAATGGAATCCGTTCCGGAAGTCCGTTCGGCTTTTGGAAATGTTCAGCAATCAAGGCGCGGCTTCCAATTGGCTGCAGGAGCTTCCTGAACGCAATCGGAAGCTGCGGAAGACGTTCGGCTTCCAAAGAACGTTCGCAAACCGGAACACTCACTTCCAGGTTTGGGCTTTTGGGAGGCAAAATGTTTGACTCCCAAGGCGTTCAGGATCCAAGGTACGACTGTACTTACTCATCACCAAAACGATCACCCAGCCTCCCTACCAAAAGCTTGAAGCAGGCTAAATTTTATAAAATATTGTCCAAGAATGCAAAAGCAGGCCTGGAGGGTCAGTTCTGCATCTTGTTTTCAGCATCATTTGGAAGCCAAGAGAGTCTTATAAGCCTAGGGAAAGGGTAGGCTACCTAAGGCCCGTGGGCTGGATGCAGACCAATCGCCTTCTCAATCCGGCCCACGGACGGTCCGGGAATCAGCGTGTTTTTAGAGGAGTAAAATGTGTGCTTTTATTTAAAATGCATCTCTGGGTTATTTGTGGGGCATAGGAATTTGTTCATCCCCCCCCCCCAAAAAATAGTCCAGCCCACCACATGGTCTGAGGGACAGTGGTGAAAAAGGTTGCTGACCCCTGGGCTAGGGTGAAGGCTGTTGTTCTCCAGCGCCTGGCATTGAGGACACAGCCTTAAACACAGCTGTTCAATTTGGAGCCAAGAGGTGCTAATAGGCTTACCCATCACAAGCTAGGATCCCTGTTTGGCTAACCCAGCAGAGCTGTTCATCTTCAGAGCACAGGGGAAGCAAAGCCGATGTGGATGTGGTCTGTACCTGGGCTGGCAGGTGTGTTGCAGGAAAGATGAGGGATAACGGTAAGAAATTGGAAAGATTTTGTGAGTTTCAACATCATCGCGGACCACTGACCAGACTCACTGGGGCTGGTGAGAAGCTGCCTTGTCGTGACTCAGACCAACAGTCTGTCTAGTTTGGTATCACCTACGCTGACCGGCAGCAGCTCTCCAGGGTCTCAGGTGGTCTCTCCCAGCCCCACCTGGAGATGCTGCCCAGGGCATCTCTGCATGCCAGGCAGGTGTTCCACAGCTTTTCCCTTTTGGAGGGCACTAGTTTGGGGAACAGTCAGGAGTGGCTAACCTGTTAAGACTCTGGCTCCCATCAGCCCCATCCAGAACAACCATCCAGTCCAAGATACACCTGGAGGGCCACAGGTTAGCCTAGGATGGAGGTGTTTGTGAGAACGAGACAAATGACGACCTCCGTGACAGCAAATCAGAGGCAACCACAGCAGAATTGGGGTTCGTCGGGACATGATTAATTTCTGAAGTGGGACCCCAGTAATGTAGAGCAAAAGAATAAATTGGGGAGCGCATAAAGTAACTATGTGAACCCCAAACAAGAGTGGCTGGGGGAACCCAGCCAGATGGGAGGGGAATAAATAGCAAGATTATTATTATCATCATTATCGAATAAACATCATAAGCGGGGAGGTTGTTTCTTCCATGCACACCCAGCTTTTGCTGTGCTAGAGGAAGGAATGAGTAGCAGGTGTGGTGGAAATTAGCATGGGATTCAGCTAAGCCCCAGCATGGTGCTAGATCTCAAGTTCTTGCTCATTTTGGGAGGGGGGCAGGAAGGAAAGCCAGGGCTCTCCACTCCTTTGGGCACCTTGAGGCCACATAGCCTCCAAACAAAGGCTTCTCTGCACGTGCTCAGGTGCCCTCTTTTACTGTGCGTCATGCCCCCGTCTCTCTCTCTCTCTCTCTCTCTCTCTCTCTCTCTCTCTCTTTTAGGCATGCCAAAGAGCCCCATGGCTTTCCTCACCTTAGGGAGGATCCTGAAGGCCATTTGCGGATAGAGAGTTTCAGGGTGGCGGAGGGATCTGCATGTGCCAAGCCACAGTCTCCAATGCCAAACCCTGGAAAGAGCTCCTGGTGCCAAGACTGGGGGGGGGAGGCGGGGGGGGGAGAGAAGGGCCCTCCGCTCCTTAGAAACCCCACAACACTCAAGTCCCCCTATCCCCTTGCCTTTTTACGCCCAAACCCCCAATATCTCAACAGTGCTGTAGGAACTGCAATATTTGTGTGTTTGGAGGAGGAGGAGGAGGAGGAGGAGCCCTCCTCCCAAACATGGGTGGCAACAGAGGGTGGGCGAGGAGCCCCCCTGCCTGCCAGACAATGAACTTGTCCCCAACTCCCCCCTCCCAATTACTGGACTCTGTCATTAACATACACTGTTATGTTTATTTTGGAGATAAAACTCCCGCACCTACAAATATACTTTGCACATTCTGTGCCCCACCAGATTTTTCCCCCAGGGGCTACCACAGCTCCCCAATCCTCTCCTCCCTCCCACCCCCAAATCATGGCCCCATCCATCCACCCCCCCCCCCTCTTGAGGGCGCCTGGTGGTTGCAGAAATCGGGGGAAGTCCCTTCACCGGGAAGGATGCATGCCGAGAGCGCTTCTTCTGAGCCGCGCCGGGCGCCTCCTATTACATCAGCCCCTCTCTCCATTGTTAGGGTGGGACCCCAGGCAGCCTCCCCTCCCCTCGCCCGCCCGCCCCCCACCAAGCCCAGCCCCGCCAGCTCCCAGGGACACCCACCTGCTTGGAGCTGAGCTCGGCCTCGAGCTCGCGGGGCTGGTTGTGCCACACCAGGGAGTGGAGCGGGTACCCGGCCTCGGCGCCCTTCCTGGCACCGGGAGAGGCGGCCAGCATCCTTTTGGCACCGGGGCGAGGCCGTCGGGGGGGCTGCAGCCGCATGTGCGCCGCCGGGCCGGGCCAGGCAGGAAGGAGGGAGGGAGGGAGGGAGGGCGGGGGATCGACGCTGCGGGCCGAGCCGCGGCAGCAGCAGCAGCAGCAGCAGAGGGGAGGGCGAGGGGGAGGGAGGAGGAAATGCAGGAGGAGGAGGCGCAAGGGTAGCGCGCGGCGGGATGGAGAGGATGGGGATACCCCCCCCTAAACCGCCGCTGCCCCCGCAGCTGCAAAGGAGAGGGGAAGCTCCTGCCTCGCCCCAGCTTGGGGGGGGGGAGGCAGACGCGGCAGCAGGGCACGATGGGACTTGTAGTCTTCGGAGGGGGCTGGCAGTGTGAGCGATGGAGGGGGGCGCATGAGTGGCGGAGCATCTGCTTTGCAAGGTCGCGGTGGCATCCCCGACACGTCCAGGAAGGGTGGGGAAAGGCTGCTAGCCCAACCCTAGAGAGCCGTTGCTGCCGGTCAGTGTAGACAGCACTGAAGAAGGTGGGCCATTGATCTGACTCAATATAATAAGGCAGCTTTGCTCCAGGGGTGCCAACGTGAATAAAATATTGGTGAGCCAAGGAAAACCCCACCCTGCATAATCAATCACAAGACATGGTGCACACACACCGTTTGAATGGCAATGCCCACCCACTTCTTTTGGGGGTGAAGACCCCTCGGCCCCCTAGGAGTTGGTGCCTGTGCTTCGTGTGATGCCGTTTCAAACCTTGTTCAGAAGCTTGAGTGGGATCTGGGTTTATTCATAAAGGAAGGGCCGCGTGGCTCAGTGGCAGAAGACCTGACCTTGTCCGAAGTTCAGTCCCCCAAACTCTGTCAGTGTAGACAGTACTGAGACAGGTAGACCAACGACCTGTTCTGATGTAGGCCAGCTTCCTTAGCATCACATATCTTCCTTTGTGCGGCTCTAGGGCAGGGGTCAGCAAACTTTTTTTAGCAGGGGGCTGCTCAACTGTCCCTCAGACCTTGTGGGGGGCCGGACTGTATTTTTTTGGGGGGGGAATGAACGAATTCCTATGCCCCACAAATAACCCAGAGATGTATTTTAAATAAAAGGGCACATTCTACTCATGTAAAAACATGCTGATTCCCAGACCGTCCATGGGCCGGATTTAGAAGGCGATTGGGCCAGATCCGGCCCCTAGTTTGCCTACCCCTGCTCTGGGGTGATGGCTGCACCCTGGCTCGGACCAAGCTTGGATGTTGCTCCATTTTCCCCAGCACCGACCATTTTCACCCACAACGGCTTCTGGGGGTCTCTAGAGCGGGGGGGGGGGGGGTCCATCCCTCTGAAAATAAGCAGGACCCTGTAGCTGGATCAAAATCTAAAGTCCTTTCTGTGTTGGTCATTCTTGGCTTCATCAGGATGCTTAAACCAAGGTGAGGCTGAGGCCTCTGTGGCCCTCCAGATGTTGTTGACCACTGACCATGCTGTCTGAGGCTGGTGGTAGCTTTGGAGCCCAACATAATAACAAATAATAAATTTTTATTTCTACCCTGCTCTCCCCGGCCAGGGCCGGGCTCAGGACGGCTAACACCAAATATAAATCACAATAAAACGTACTGTATTAGAAAACAACAACAAACAAACAGTTAATTAAAATACAGCTTAAAATGCAGGCTCATTTTAGTAGTAGCCCATAAATCAAGACCATAAAGGGAGGAAACATTGGATATTCACCCGAGCCAGCTATCCATGCTGGTCCTACATGGGCCAGCAAAAAAGCCAAGGGAAAATTTATATACCAAATCCCGTATAAGGGGTCAGAGTGAGTCTAAGCTGAAGGCCAGGTGGAACAGCTCCGTCTTGCAGGCCCTGCAGAAAGATGTCAAATCCCGCAGGGCCCTGGTCCCCTGTGACAGAGTGTTCCACCAAGTTGGGGCCAGTGCTGAAAAGGCCCTGGCCCTAGTTGAAACCAATCTAACCTCCTTGAGGCTCAAGACCTCCAAAGTGTTGTTATTTATGGACCTTAAGGTTCTCCTGAGAGCCAGTGTGGTGTAGTGGTTAAGAGCGGCAGACTCGTAATCTGGTGAACCGGGTTCGCGTCTCCGCTCCTCCACATGCAGCTGCTGGGTGACCTTGGGCTTGTCACACTTCTCTGAAGTCTCTCAGCCCCACTCACCTCACAGAGTGTTTGTTGTGGGGGAGGAAGGGAAAGGAGAATGTGAGCCGCTTTGAGACTCCATCGGGTAGTGAAAAGCGGGATATCAAATCCAAACTCTTCTTCTTCTCCGCGGGGCATACCAGGAGAGGCGGTCCCGTAGGTACGAGGGTCCTAGGCAGGCTGCAGGTTCTCCACCCTGATACAAATCCATAGCTTCTCCCACCATTTGATTTCCAGACAGACATTACAGAGGAGGAGACCATCTTATATTGTGTGGGACCAGCGGGCTCCTTTTCCTAAAAATAAAGCAAGGGTCTAGTCCTCTTGGATCTGAATAAAGGATCAAATTAACTGAGAAATATCCTTTCCCAGTGTTGTCTACTACACTTGACTGGCATCAGAAGCAGCTTTTCAGGATTTTAGGTAGGGTTCTCGAGTCCCAGCCCTACCAGGTTGATACCATTGGGGGATTCAATCTGGGGGTCCCTGCATGCAACGCAGATGCTCTCTATACCACAGAGCTATGACCCTTCCACTGAAAAACGAAGCAAGATGCTAGTCCTCATGGTTCTGAATTAAAGGCTGGTTTAAACAGGAACACTTGTAGAGAGTTAAGTCATTGGCCCATCTAGCTCTAAGGCAGTACAAGACCAACATGAGCGCAGGCAAGGAGATCTCGGATATGGCAGAGCCCTGTTGATGGGATGGTAAGGCACATATTACAGGTTTGCACAATATTTTCCCACCCTCAGTCCAGAATTGTTGGGGGCTCCTTTAAGACCAGGGACATGGGGTACCCTGTGCCAGACCTTTACAGGTTGCAGGTGGAGTGGCCAGGTTAAAGGGGTGGTTGGGAGAGAGATGGGGCAGCGCTGGCTGGGAGGGTGGGTGTCACTCACCCGCCATTTAGATCTCCTGCCCAGTCTGCTGCTGTGCTCTCTACACGGTCAGCAGATAGAGAGAAAGAAAATAACCTGCTGCTGAGAGCTTGCTTAGTCATGCAGGTGGGTAATCTCTGCAAGGAGTGCGGAATCTTGCAAGCAGATTGAGGATTCCTTCCAGGATCGGACCGCAGCTGGAATTCTAGGTGCAGGACAGCTGCAATTCCAGAGAATGACAAAGGAGTAACTTCCTAGACAAGCCACAAGGGGGTGCCCATGTTGGATAGTGGTTACAGTCTCGGGCTAGGGTTAGGAAGGTCAAGGTAAAGGGACCCCTGACCGTTAGGTCCAGTTGCAGACGACTCTGGGGTTGTGGCGCACATCTCGCTTTACTGGCCGAGGGAGCCGGCATACAGCTTCCGGGTCATGTGGCCAGCATGACTAAGCCACTTCTGGCAAACCAGAGCAGCGCACGGAAATGCCGTTTACCTTCCCGCCAGAGTGGTACCTATTTATCTACTTGCACTTTGAGGTGCTTTCGAACTGCTAGGTTGGCAGGAGCAGGGACTGAGCAACGGGAGCTCACCCCGTTGCGGGGATTTGAACCGCCAATCTTCTGATTGGCAAGCCCTAGGCTCTGTGGTTTAGACCACAGTGCCACCCACATCCCTTCTAGGGTTAGGAAGACCTGGGTTCAAATCCCCACTCAGCCCTCACCCTACCCCTGTTCTGCATGGTCGGAGGCAAAGAATGCTTCTGAATACCACTGGAGGGAGCAGTGCTGCTGTGCTAGGCTGCTTCTCATGGGCTTCCCATTGGGGGATCTGGTTGGCCACCGTGAGAATAGGATGCTGGACCAAATGGGCTCCCTTTTGGCCTGATCCAGCAGGGCCCTTCTTACGTTTTTAAGCTCACGGTGGTGAAAGCATTTGCCAGGCACTCCCTCTCCAACCAGCCTGCCTTGCAGGGTCGTTGTGATGAATATTACATTGTAGGGGACTGACCTGCTGCATATGCTGCCTTGAGCTCCTTGGAGGAAAAGTAGAATACAAATGTAAAAATAAGCAAGCGAGAAGACAAACATAATATACGGGAAAGTTTTTATACTCTTTCATTTAATGTATAGCCTGTCCATACTCGAAAAGGAACTCTGTATTAGTGCTGGGGGAGGCCGTCCCTGGAAGTCAGGGTTAGAAAACCCCCAGCTCCAGATGGGGGTCCAGCCTGGGGTTGGAGACCTCTGACGAGAGACAGAGCATCAACTCTCCAGGCCAGTGGTCCCCAACATGGTGCTCCCTGGCACCCACAAAGCCTCTGAGCCCCCATCCAGCTTGCTGCCCCCCTTGTTCATAACTGTCTTTTTTCTCCCTTGGGAAGTATGTGGAGCTGAAAGAGGAAGTTGAAAGAAGGGTGCTCTTTCCCACTTAAGTCAAGAAGTTTGAATCTGTTTAGACCACTTGGGAGATTATCAAGAAACTCTCCTTGAATGTGCTCTGCAGGTTTTTTTCCCTTTTCCTTTTTCATTCATAAAAAAATCTAAATGAAATACGTGGGAAAGCTTAATATAACATGGTATAAAATCATTAATCACATCATGATAACATGAATAATCAAATACAACAGGAGTGCTAATGGTAAAAAATAAAAATCAGGCTTTAGGGGCCAACAAAACATCTGTGCATAGAGAGATGTTTCCAGGAGATCGGGGGGGGGGGGAAATCCACCACCAACTCGCAAGAGGATGCCAGCATGGTTAATGAGCAGTGTCAAGGGAACTATAAGAAGCAAGAAGGTGTCCTGTAGAAAACTTTCCTGAGCAAGGAGAAGAAAAAGGAAAGCAAAATTAAGGACAAATAATAATGTAAGTTAGCGAGAAAGCAAATAAAATGTTTTTGTAAAATGAGAGGATATAGCTTTAAAATACCAGGCCCAATAATATATATTTAAACAGAGGCAGGAAAATGGAAAGGGAGGTGGTTGGACAACTGTCAAAGGAAGATTACAGGCAGGGTGAGTGAATACTTTGTGGTTGTCTTCACCGCAAAAGATGTAGGGCAGATATTTGTGGCTGAGCTGGCAAAGGAGTCTGAAGAACTAACCTGGGCAGTTGTGACAAGAGATGGAATTCTGGGCCTTTCTTTTGTTAAAAGCATAATAACAAAAAAATAATTGGGTCCAGACAGCATCTGGAGAACTGCAGGTTCTACACTTCTGGTTTATTGGCTGAGCTGGTCCATAGAGAACAGGCCTCTCTGGCGACATCTAAAATGGAGCCTGCATGTCCAAGAGCACTGTGCCTCTGAATACGCAAGGGACAAAGGAGACAGCGGTGGCCTCCATGCCCTGCTGGTTGGAAGCAGGGTGCTCTAAACGGTGGAACTCCCTCCCACAAGAAGCAGCGATGGCCTCCGACTTGGATGGCTTTAAGAGAGGTTTAGACAAAGTCAGGGAGGAGGAGAAGGCTGCCAATGGTGACTAGTTCCTGTGATTCTGTCCTCCCTCCTCTGTCGGAGACAGTAAATGCATCTTAAACCAGTTGTGGGGAGAATGGCTGTTGTGCTCAGGTCTTGCTTGCGGGCTCTCCATTTGCCAGCGATTGTGGCATTCAGTCCAATCTGCCATCGGGTTGGCCAGTGACAAAGGGATGCCGGGCTAGATGGGCCTGATCCTTGGGCCTGATCCAGAAGCCAGGCTGTCTGCTGATGTTCTTCTGGTCAAGTCCATGAGGGCAGACTTTGGCTGCTGTTCAAAGCACACTTCCTTACTGGGGCTTTGGGTGGTTAAGTTCCTGAGATCATGCAAATGGTACTGAGATGAATATTTAGAAGGCAATGAATAAATCAGTGATGATAATGATAATATGATGAAAATAACAGAATCATAGAGTTGGAAGGAATCACAGCTAATACTGCAGCTTTAGCCTCTATTGTGGGCCTTATCCTTACTGTGGGGCATGGCAAGGTTGGTCCTTTTAATTCCATTGTTGGATGAACACTTTTAGGAAATGTTTCGTGGGCTGTTCTTTTTAATCTCCCATTCAAGTTCACCTGTTTGGTATTTCACCTCCTTGTTTACATTTGGCTGGGCCCAATGTCATCCCTACTCAGAGCAGACCCACTAAAGTGAATAGGCACAACTCAATCAGTTCCGTTGCTTTCCATGGGTCTGCGGAGAGCATAACTTAATTTGATACAACCCCCCCCCCTTTTCTTTGTAGAAAGAGACAAATATTGTTGATGTTGTTATCCCACATTTCCCCCAGACCGGGACTGAAGGCAGCTTACACAAACCCAAACAGCTAAAACAGAAGAGAATCGTTAGAAAGCAAATAAACTCGAGCAGAATTGAAACAGTACACAATAATAATGATACATTTATTTAAATAATAATAACAAAACGAATAAAATACAGAGCAGCAACCCCGACTAAAATGGAACCCTCCTCTCAGAGCGCTCCTGAGCATGTGCAAAGAGCCCGATCCGAGGCTCCTGACCTGCCCTGTCAATGCGTTTCTGCTGCCCGCATCCACTCTCCCCGAGGAGGAAAGGACCCAGGTGTCCTGAGCTCCAGAAGCCAGGATCCCTCTCCTGGTGGCTCCCCTCCCTCTTTCCGCGAAGGAACCCCCGGCGCGGCTGCTCCCGGGGACCCAGGCGTCCTGCTTCCTCTTCCTCCTCCTCCTCCTCCTCGTTCCCGGCGAGGTGGTGCCTCGCTACGCCCTCCCGCCGCGCGTCTCGCTCCGCCTCCGGAGGGCCGGCCTTGCGCGCGCGCCCGCCCGCCTGGCTTCTTCCTGCAGGAGGAGGAGGAGGCGGCGCAGGAGGCGGCTGCTGCTGGCGCTGCTGCTGCTGCTGGCGCTGCCACCGCCGCCGCCGCCGCGCTGAGCCCCGGAGCCCGGCGGCCGAGGGAGCCCGAGCGGGGCGGCGCCGGCGGGGTGGTCGCGGCGCGCGGCGCCCGCTCAGGATGTCGCGCAAGGTGCCCCGCGCGGAGGTGTGCGCCGACTGCAGCGCCCCAGGTGAGCCCGGCGGCGCCGGGAAGGCGGGCGGGGAGGGAAGGCGGGGCCGGGCCTGCAGCACCAGCTCCGGCGGCCGATCCGACGCTGCCGGCCGCCAGGTAGGGCGAGCGAGCGAGCGAGCGAGCGCCGCGGCCGGGCCTGCTGCTCCCGCTGCGGCTGCGGGGAAGCGCGGAGCCTCGCCGGGAAGAGAAAGGCGAGCCCTCGGGCTGCTTGACTGGCGTCGCCCCCACCGCGGGGACCCAGGCGGCCCCGATCGGCCCCCGGGAAGAGGACCCAGGCGTCCTGGCGCACCGCACCCCATCCCTACAAACGCTAGGAAGAGGACCCAGGTGCCCTGGTGCCCGCACCCCAGTGGAAACACCTGGACCCAGGTGTCCTGGTGCCCCCCTCCCCCGTAAACACTAGGAATAGGACCCAGGCGTCCTGGTACCCCCTTATAAACACTGGGAATAGAGCTCTGGTGCCCCACCCCAATAACACTAGGAATAGAACCCAGGCGTCCTAGTGCCACCCACCTCTCCATCATATCGGGCCCTGGTGCACACCCTCCTTACCATAGAGGCACCAGGAATAGGGCCCAGGCGTCCTGGCGCTCCCCCCCCCCAATCATTCATTTGCATTCTGATTCTGCTCCTGCTGCTTCTCTGAGCGATTTCTAGGCCATGGTTTGGGGGCAGGAAGGACACCTGCTCCACATGCAGAAGGCACCACGTTCACTTCCCGGCGGTGGCATCTCTGGTTAGGGCCGGCTGAGAGACGCCCCACCTCTCTGGTGTCCTGGAGAACTGCTGCCAGTCAGGGTGGACAGTACAGTAATCGATGAGCCAGTGGTCTGTCTGCCTTGGAGCCTCGTGCCCCACTCAGCCCCTCTTTATTTTTTCCTCCTCCCCCAGGCATATTTGGGGGCCCTCCCAACCAGCACCGAGGAAGGAGCCCCCCCCCCATGCCTAGGCCTTCACACACCCCTTACTTATCACACTTCTAGTGACCTGGAACAGAGCCCAGCAGGGCTCCCACCCTGCAGTCAGAACCCAGGTGTCCGGGTGCTCCCCCCTCCTGCATGTGACCCCATCTTTCAGCTGCCCAGCCAAGGCCTTCCTAAAGCGGCCTGGCATTCCTTGGGGTCAGTGTGAGTTTGTGTGTGTGTAGGAGATTGTAAGATCATTGGGGCAGAGTTCTCCCTCTTCCCACCCGTTCAAAACACACACACCACTTCCCTGTGCATATGAAATGGGGCGTTTGCTCGTTATATAAAATCCGGAGGCCTGAATTGTACAACCTTCTTCTCCAGCAGGAAATCTCAGCTCTCTCTCTCTCTCTCCCCTCCCCCCCCCCCCGCTTTGGCTAATTAATAGGAGATCCAGCGTCTTGGTTGCTATTTGTAGTTTCTCAGGAGTTGAAAAGTTTTCGTGCAGGGATGAGGAGATCCCTCGCCAGTGTCTCATTGTCTTGAGATGTATCTTGACCTGGGCACAGGCATGATCTTCTCTTACTTGTGGTTGGGGGTTCCAATGTTGGCCGGTTGCTTTACGGAGCAAAACTAGACCCCTATAACTTAGGAACAGAGGAGCTTATATTGGGTCAGAATGTGACTCCCTGTAGCTCAATTGTGCCTGCACTGATTGGCAGCAGCACTCCAGGGTTTCAGGCAAAGTTCTCTCCCAGCCCCACCTGAAGATGCTGCAGGGCGGTGGTATGGCTAATATTTAGATTTGGTAACACAACTTCTCTGTATAAGTCTACTGAAAGCAGCTTACCACAGAAGGAAAATAAATGCAGATCGTTGCATCATTATGGCGACAATCAAAGATGGCTAAATTGTTTCAGAATGTAACAACCCGCCAAATAACATTGTTTGATTATGTGCTTGAACCACAGGGACACCCTGTCCTGTGGAGCTAGGATACTTCCCCCTAGACTGCAAGCTGCCTTATACTGAATCAAGCCTTTGGGCCACCTAGTGCATTATTGTCTGGGGGGGGGGGGGTCTTTCCCGGGGCTACCTGGGAATGCTGGGGGTTGAACTTGGGGCCTTCTGCATGCAAGACAGGTGCTCTAACCAGGAAGCTACAGCTCTTCCTTTAAAACTGATAACAAGATTCCGGTCCTCATGGTTCTGAATTAAAGGCTGCTTTAAACTGGAACAGAGGAATCCATCTGCAGAGTCCCTTGGCCACCCGGCTCAGGGCTGTTTACTCTGACTGGCAGCTGCCCTCCAGAGTTTCAGGCAGAAGATATTCCCAGCCATACCTGGAAACGGCAGAGATGAAACCTGTGGTGTCCTGTATTCAGGACAAATGCTCTACCATGGAGCTATAGCTTTTGGCCCCAGCTGGTTAATGACTCTGACTATTGATCTACTGGGAGATCGGGATCTAATGGGAGATCTCTGGGTGGTTTGCAACAGATCTGCAAGGATTTCTTACTCCTGCTGTTAAATGGCTTTTCTTCCCATCCCCGCCATTAGGCTCCTGAAATGAAGAAAGCTTGATGTAACTAGGAACAGATTTTTTTGGGGGGAGATATGGAAGGGTCCTCAGCTCAGTCCTAGTACAGTCGTACCTTGGAAGTGGAATGGAATCCGTTCCAGAAGTCCCTCCGACTTCCAAAACGTTCGGAAACCAAAGCGCGGATTCTGATTGGCTGCAGGCAGATCATGCAGCCAATCGGAAGCCGCGTCAGACGTTCGGCTTCCAAAAATCGTTCGAAAACCGGAACACTCGCTTCCGGGTTTGTGGCGTTCGGGAGCCAAAACGTTCGAGAACTAAGCTGTTTGATAACCCAAGGTACGGCTGTACTCGAAACAAATCTCTGGCCCATCATGCCCTTCCATTCTAACTTGGCTCACTCTCTTGAGCTGTCCATGGACCATAGCCCAGTGGTAGAGCATCTCAGGTTCAACCCCTGGCATCTCCAGGTAGGGCTGGGGATGTCCCTTGCCTAATATGCTGGAATATCTGCTGCCAGTCAGTGTGGACAATACTGAGCTAGATACACCAGTGATCTGGCTCTGTAGGAAGCAACTTCCTACGTTTTTATTTCGAGAACAAATGTGGCGCAGTGGTCAGAGTAGGACCTGCAAGAGGCGAGGGTTCAAATCCCCCTCGGCCGTGAAGCTCGCTGGGTGTGACCTTCAGCCAGTCACTGTCTCCCAGGCTGACCTGCTTTGCGGGGATTAAATGAAGAGGGGGAGAACAGTCACCTTGAGCTGCTTGGAGGAAAATGTGGGATAAAAAAGAGCTAAATAAACATTTAAGCCAGCCCTTTATTTATGATCATGAGGACTGGTATCTTAGGGGTTGTTTTAAAGCGAAGAATCATAGCTCAGAGGTAGAGCACCTGCTTGGCATGCAGAATGTCACAGGTTCAATGCCTGGCATCTCCTGGTAAGGCCTGAAACCCTGGAAAGCTGCTGTTGCCAGCCAGTGTAGGCAATACTGATTTAGATACACCAATAGTTTGACTCTGTCTGTATAAGGCTGCCTCCTATGATTACCGACAGTTGAACGTGAGAGCTCTGATTTTTCTTTCCTTTTTTTTTTAACAACCCCATCGCACTTGCAATGTGATAGGAAATGTTCTGTATTTACAGCATTTCAGGACAGATACTGATTCTGGGTCAAGGGATGGCTGTGTGAATCGTCCCTTAAAATGGGAAGGGGGAGGAAGGTCCTCGACTGCTTATGAGTCCTTCACTTGTGGGATCTATCCTGACTCGGGGAAGAAAGGGCTAGATCGGAGCAGGAGCCAAATCTGAGCTTCCCTATGCAGGAGCAGCCTACCATGGTGTGCCTTGCTTGTGATCTTCCTTCCACTTGCTTTGTGGGGAAAAGACTGTGGCTCCAGTCCTTTGTGGCACCTACCAGATTGAACTGGGTATGTCCCCCCCCCCCGAAAACCCTGGGGAGAGCTACTGCTGCCAGTCAGTGCAAACGATACTGAGCTAGGCAGGGCAATGATGCTAGCGCAGGGAGGTTTCTGTGTTGGCCTGGAGGATTCCCTGGCTTGGGTCAGAAGTCCTTATCTTGCAGAATGGCCTGTTGAGGAAGTGAACAATAGAGAAAAACCGTTGGAGGGGAGTCTGTTTCCTGCAGAGGGTAAATGCAGGATTCTGCTCCTTGCTCCCCCCCCCTGCTATCTTCCTTATGTGTGGACAAGACACACCCTCCATCCACATCTACCCGCTCTGCAAAGAATAATCTAAATAAGTTGTTTTTAATATTGCATTTTATTTTATTTATTCCGTACAATATATGCGCTGTTTGATTGCAAAAACAACAACAACCCTCAAAGCGGTTCACAATTAAGATAACACAGTAAAACGATCGAGGGAGTGAATTAACCACAATAATTTTAGACTTTGGAAAAGTTAAAAGAATGACAGATCAAAACTCACACCAGCTTTCTAAGCATTTGGCTGGGCTTGCCAAACAGAAATGTTTTTAGCAAGAGCCGAAAAGGGTTTATAGCTACGGAGGCTGCCTGGCGTCAATAGGCAGGGAGTTCCAAAGTGCAGGTGCTGCCATCCTAAAATACCGTTGCAACATGCCATGGGACTTTACATGCATGCCTAATTTTATTTGTATTGCACCGTTCCACGTTTCAAGCCATGCTCAAGACAGCTTGCAACACAAAAAATATACCTACATAACTGCAACGTAGCAAACGTAGTCATAAACAATAAACAAAACATCGAAAAATACTCAACCAAACGGAACATTTTCCACATAAATCAAAGAGATCTGAAATATAGATACACAAAAAACCAACAGTGAAAACACTCCACCCATTAAAACCCTCCCCCAAACAACACCCCAGCCTAAAAGTCTGTTCAGCAGCCTCTGCTTTTGTAGCTGGAGTCAGTCCAAGCTCCGCCCTCCTAGGCCAGGTGGGGAAAGGTGTGTGAGGCAGGGAGCAGGTCTCCCAGGAGCCGCAGCCGAGATGGTCCTTAGGGTGGAGGGTGGGCCATGAATGAAGTATCAGCTTCTATTGGGGGCAGTGGAAATGAGAAATTAAACCAGGGATCATCAGCAAACTTTATCAGCGGGGGCCCGGTCCACTGTCCCTCAGACCTTGTGGGGGGCCGGATTATATTTTGAAAAAATAATAATGAACGAACTCCTATGCCCCACAAATAACCCAGAGATGCATTTTAAATAAAAGCACACATTCTACTCATGTAAAAACACCAGGCAGGCCCCACAAATAACCCAGAGATGCATTTTAAATAAAAGGACACATTCTACTCATGTAAAAACACGCTGATTCCCGTACCATCCGTGGGCCGGATTTAAAATGTAATTGGGCCGGATCTAGCCCCCAGGCTTTAGTTTGCCTACCCTTGAATTAAACTTAAGGTTGCAAATGCTGGGATGGCCCTGGTGTCCAGAAAGCTTTAAATTTATTTATTATTTCTCAAAATCTATATACCTACTTGGTTATTAAAAAAAACCCAAAACCTCAATGTGGTCTATGAAAAGTATAAAGGTGCAGATAATTATGAGTAAGAACCATTTAAAATAAATAAACCAGCAATGAACAACCCCCCCCCCCAAAAAAAAAAACACCAGTATCTTAGATATCTGGTCTGGCTTGTCAAAACAAAAATGTCTTTAGCAGGCACTGAAAAAAGTACAGTGAAAGATGCCCATCTGATATCAAGAGGCAGGGAGTTCCAAAGGGCAGGTGCAGCCTCTGATTGCTGGGCGTGATTCTGCTGGAGATTCCTGACGCAGATAGGCTAGACCTGATCTTGGGCCTTCCGCTGCTCGTTCTTTCCCATTTCTCCCATTTGCCCTTTCCTATTGCTTAGAATGATCGCAAAGTCTTTGGGGACGCTTTAAAAAAAAATATATTCTTCTGTGGTCTTGCAAGGCCTATCCTAATGGTGGGTAAAACCTGTGACCCTCCCGGTATTGTGGGACTCCAAATCCCATCAGCCCTAGGAGCTGGCAGTTGGGGATGATGGGAGTTGTATTCCAGCAATATCTAGAGAGCCGCATCTTCCCTGCTGCAGCCTATGGGGTGTTTCTCCCTCTTGTTCCCGTGTGGCTGAGAGTCAGCGGTTCCTACTGGGCACCCCAGTTTCTTGTCTTGGATTTTGTGGGGCGATACTGCTCTGAACCCGGGGGTTGGGAGGGAAGGCTCCTTTCTGATACAGCGTTGGGGGGGGGGACACACCCAGGATTGGAGATCTAGCTCACCTTCCCACTGCCAGCCTTGGTTTCCTTGGCGGCAGGCGGAAGAGGGATGCCGCTGGCAGGGAAGGCTCTCCTGACGCATGACAAGCCGTTCCTCGGTGCCAAAGGCCCCCCGGGGGCACAGAATGCAGACATCTGCCAAGTCAACTCTCTCTTCGCTGCCATCTGTGCTGGATGAGCCCACGCACATCCTTCAAGTCTTGGGATTGGGAGGCTGGGAGGAATGGCTGGAGGGGTCCTTGCCAGTGCCTCCGGTTGGTGCTGGGGACCCCGAATTGAGAAGGAGGGGCATGGAAATCCTGGCTGAAACCCCCGGAGAGCTGCTGCCAGTCAGTGTAGACGGTACCGACCTAGCAGGACAACCATTGGTCCAAAACTTACCGAATAAGTGTGATAAGAATAAGATGCAAATGATTACAGACTTGGGCCGACGAAAAGGGATAAAACAATTTCTATGCAGTTGAATAAAAGGATCCCACTGTGTTGGCAGTGGATATCATGGAGCAGTGAGTTTGCCTATGGAACTCGCTGCCACAAGGTAGATGGTGAGAAGTCCCTAGGTTAGATGACTTTAAAAAAAGGTTGGACCCCATTACCTACTGAGGCCTGTTAGTCTCTATGGCCGTATAGCATCTTATCGCCTGATATACTTGGTGAGCCTCTGGGTACAATGGGTGATGACAGAATTGTGGAGTTGAAAGGGTACCCAAAGCTCATCTAGTCCAACCCCCTGCAATGTGGGAGTCGCAGCTGAAGAATCCCTGGCAGAGAGCCATCCAACCTGTGCTAAAAAAACCTCCAGGGAAGGAGAGTCCACCACCTCCGGAGGGACCGTCCCACTGTCAAGCAGCTCTTACTATCAGAGAGTTCTCCCTAATGTTTAGCCCCAAGACTCTGCAGGCATCTATCTTGTCCTTGGCTGTCCACTGTCTGAAACACAACACTGGGTTTGGCGGTCATCTGATTTAGCATGGCATTTTTTGGTATCCTATGAGGCTGAGGCCGGCTGGCAGGCAGCAAAGTTGACAGGTGAATTGGGATGCTGCCCTGGGCTCCTTTGGGAAGGAAGGTATTGTAAATTAAATTCATAAATAATTATTATCATTAAGAATGACGCTTCTCCTTACACAGGAACACACACATGCCCTATGTGCTGCAGACTCCAGGTTCCCAGAGCAGATGGTACCACTGCTTGGGGGGCGGTGGGATTCCCAAGGGGGGTGCTGAGAGGCAGGGGGGCACTGGTGCCAATGCCAGTCAGACTTCCAAAAGTTGGTTTCCCTGGCTCAAGCTCACCCATTTTGTTGAATTAATCAACCACAAAGTTTTAACTTTGAACGAACGTGCGATTAATGGTTTCATTGTGTTACGATCTTCCTTCGAGGGCCATGCAAACCGCTGTTCCGAATAATGCTTTTTCGTGGGGTAGGGTGTGTGGGGTAGGGTCTGCGGATGTGTTTATGGAACTGGGGGGACGGGACGGGGACCAGTCTCCTCAAATAAATTGGGAACCACTGAACCAGGGCCTGCCTTGTTTTGTTAGCCTGAGCCGCCCGTTCTTTCCATTCTCCGCAATCCAAATTCCGCAGGTCAGCCAATAAACTTCCCCCCAGGCCAGGATAGGAAGGAAATGCCAGGAGGGGCTCTCCATCTGCAAGCCCTGGGCATATCCTGCCTTGAGTAGGGCTGTGGTGTCAGGCTTGTTTTCAAGTTAGGGGCTGGTGCTGCCTCCCCCCAAGTCTTGCCTTCTCTTCGACACAACCCCTCCCCATGAAATCACAGTTGGGTGGTGGGGAAATGGACCCAGGAGTCCTGCGGCTCACCCACTTTCCCAGGGCCTAATTTCCTAGCTAGCTTTGCGGGGGGCAGGGTTGGCTCTGTTCCTCCCCTTTGTGGGTCTTAGGAGCTCCTTAGCAGTTGCCCATCTATGTACCTCAGTGTTGTCCACACTGGCCGGCAGCAGCTCTCCAGCATTTCAGGCAGGGGGCGTTCGCAGCCCTGTCTAGGGATGGCAGGGGTTGAAGCCAGGAACCTGCTACAGCTTATCCTCTAAAAAAAACAACCAGGTTCTAGTGTCCATGGTTCTGACTGAAGGCTTGGTATAAATAGGGACTTGTGCAGACCACTGGGCTATCTTGCTGGCTACTGCCTGCACTGACCGGCAGCAGTGGCTTCCGGGTTCAAGACAAGGGACCTTTCCCAGCCTCGGGAAAGGGCATTGCAGAGTTGGGAAAGGTGCAGGAGAGGGCGACCCAAAGGATCCAGGGGGTGGAGTGACTCCCCAGGGAGGAGAGTTGGGACTTTTTCATTTACAGGAAAACTTAAGAAGTGGCAAGGGAGGAGTTAATAAAATTATGCAAGGCAAGGAGAGAGGCGGGAGAGGAAAGCTTTTCATTCCCAGTCATAATGCTAGAACTGGTGGACACCCAGGGAAGCTGAAGGCTGGAAGATTCAGGGCAGACCAAAGAAAGAGTTGGAACCATGGAACTCCCTGCCACAGGAAGTAATGATGACCACCAGCCTGGATGGGTTTAAAAGAGGACTGGGCAAATTCTTGGAGGAGGAGGAGAGGGCTATCAATGGCTGCTACCATCTACATAGATCTACATTGGCTCCCAGTATGTTTCCGAGCACAATTCAAAGTGTTGGTGCTGACCTCTAAAGCCCTAAACGGCCTCGGTCCAGTATACCTGAAGGAGCGTCTCCACCCCCATCATTCACCCCGGACACTGAGATCCAGCTCCAAGGGCCTTCTGGCGGTTCCCTCGCTGCGAGAAGCAAAGCTACAGGAAACCAGGCAGAGGGCCTTCTCGGTGGTGGCGCCCGCCCTGTGGAACGCCCTCCCAGCAGAGGTCAAAGAGATAAATAACTAGAAAATACCTGAAGGCAGCCCTGTTTAGGGAAGTTTTTAACCTGTGATATTTTAAATGTATTTTAATATCTGTTGGAGGCCGCCCAGAGTGGCTGGGGGGACCCAGCCAGATGGACGGGATACAAATAATAAATTATTATTATTATTATTATTATTATTATTATTATTATTATTATTATTATTATTATTATTATTACCCAGGAGGGCTGTGCCCTGCCTCCATAGTCGGAGGCAGCAGTGCTTCTGAATGCCAATTTCTGGAAAGCTTAGGAGGGGAGAGTTGCTCTCGTGCTTGAATCCTGCTTGCTGGTTTCTCATTGTGACATTTGGTTGGCCCCAGTGAGAACAGGAGGCTGGACTAGATGGGCCCTCTTTTGCCCGATCCAGAGGGCTCTTCTTGTGAATGCCAGGGATCGGACCTGCGATCTTCTCAAGGCAGAGCAGGTGCTCTCCCACTGAACTACAGCCTGCTTGCCCAAGTCACTCATCACCAGCAACTCATCCTAGCACAGGGCTCAGCAACCTTTTTCAGCCGTGGGCCGGTCCACCATCCCTCAGACCTTGTGGTGGGCTGGACTATATTTTGAAAAAAAATAATGAACAAATTCCTATGCCCAACAAATAACCCAGAGATACATTTTAAATGAAAGGACACATTCTACTCATGTAAAAACACACTGATTCCTGGACCGTCTGCGGGCTGGATTGAGAAGGCGATTGGGCCGTATTTGGCCCACGGGCCTTAGGTTGCCTACCCCTGCCTAGCAAACGAAACCCCGTGCATTTCAAGGGATTGGCCAAGATGACCGCTTGGGTCCCTCTCAACCTGACAGTTTTTTGGGAACCAAATCCAGGTGCGGCAGGAATAGGCAGCAAGGCTGGTTACAGTTGATTTGGGGTTTTTCAGGACGGGCCTCTGCGCTCCCAGCTGTCTCCCACGCCCTGTTTCTGGCGGAGATTTGCATCCCACAGGCCTCTCCGAGACAAGATTGAACAAGGCCAGGCGGAAGCTGCGGCCTGCGGGCGATTTGGGAGCCGCCGCTTGGCTCTGAAGCCACCGTACCCACACAAAACATGCCCTCCCCCCCGTTCGCCCGAAGAGGGAACAGTTGTTGCCAGCTGTGGCCGCCCATCCAAGGAAGCTGGGGAAACTCTGAAGCAAAGGCTGGGTGTTTGTTGCGAACAATGGAAGTGACGCATCCCAGAGCTGGGTGAGGAATAGGAGGCGGGCATAGATCAGTGGCAGAGCATCCGCTTGGCAGGCAGAAGGTCCCCAGGTAGGGCATGGAAGAGCTCCCTGCTCGACACTCTGCTGCCAGTCGGTGTAGACAGTATTGAGCTGGATGGACCAAGAGTCCGACTTGGTAGAAGGCAGCTTCCCATGTTCCTGTTTCAACCCTTTATTCAAAACCATGAGGACTAGCATCTTCGAAGTCAGGCTTTTGGGAACCGCCTGGTTTTAAAGAAAGGGCTCCTAATAGTTCTGTGCTGTTTTTACTCTCCGAATTTTAATATGCTTGCTTTATTATTATTATTATTATTATTATTATTATTATTATTATTTGTTGTTGTTTATTAAAAATTTGTATACCTCCTTATACCTCCAGGTCTCAGGGGAGATACAGCATAAAATCACAAAATATACATGTTAAAAACGAAAATGAAAACAACCCTATAACTCCCCCCAACACCACATTTTAAAAGGGCATTGCATGTCAATCAGTGCAAGGCCTGGTTGAAGAGGGACATCTTTGCCTAGCAAAATCATAAAATGATTTTTATATTGTTTTGATTCTGTCAGAGCTGAATTACCTTTCGACAATTAGCTTTTTAGCTGTTTTGTGTTTTCTCTGCGTTATTTTAATTTGTTGCAAGCCTCCTTGAGTCCTGGTCTGCGAAAAAGGCAGGATATAAATATATTCAATGCTTTTTTTTTCTTACAGAATGATAATGTTTAGGGGTACTCTCATTTTACTACTCATATTGAAATACTGCCCCTCGATGAGGCCAAACTTAGATTCACAAAATGCTTAAGGGTATGCATACCCCTGAGTCCCGTCCCCCCGAAAAAAGCACTGACTATATTTATAATACTAATAATTACAATTATAAATAAAATGAATAAATAAAACAAATGCAAATCCCAGGGCTCGACGACGCCCCCCCCCCCCCGCTAAGGGGACTTGGTTGGAACCATTACGGAAGGCTGTGGTTCTTTTAGGGGATTTGGAGCGTGGCCTGTTGGCCACGGCAGGGTCAAAGCTGGGTGACGCAGCCGGCGGGGTTGTGGGCGGGTGGGCTGTCTCTCCCTGTATGCCTCCTTCTCTCGTTGACCTTTCTGTCCTGCTTGCTTCTCTGTTCTGGAAAAGGGAATCGAGAAGAAAAGGCCCTCTTGTTAGGGCGACACAGCTCCCCCCCCTCCCTTGCAGACCCACAGCGGGGAGGTGGCGGCCAAGGAAAGAACCAATTTTTCAGCTGCGTGAAGTACAGGAGGGCGCAGGTTTGATCCCTGGCAAGGACCTCCGTTCATGGGTTACGAAAGAATCAAGGACCTTAGAAATTGCAGAAATTCCAACCCCTGCAATGCTGGAATTTGCAACTGTCCCAAATCGGGATCGAACCGGCAACGTTGGTGTTATCAGCACCATGCTCTAACCAGCTGAGCTATCCAGGGAGTGTATCGTAGAATCGTAGTATTGGAAGGGATCATCTTCACCAACCCCCTGGTGAACAGACATTCCGCTGTGGCCTAGATTTAAGCTGCCATTTGGTACTTAGCTTATATATCTGAGTTTCTTAACACACTGCTCACTGTCAGAAGTGAGGTTACAGGGAACCAGGCAGAAGGCCTTCTTGGTAGTGGCTCCCACTCGGTGGAACGCCCTCCCTTCAGATGTCAAGGAGATAAACAGCTATACAGTGGAACCTCGGTTTTTGAGCGTCTCGGAAGCCGAACGTTTCGGAACCTGGACGCCAAAAACCCGGAAGTAATTGCTTCCATTTCCAAACGCGCCTCGGAAAGCGAACATTTCGGAAGTCGGAACGGTCTTGTGGAACGGATTACGTTCGACAGCTGAGGTTCCGCTGTACGACTTTTAGAAGACATCTGAAGGCAGCTGTGTTTGGTGTTTTATTGTGGTTTGATATCTGTTGGAAGCCGCCCAGAGTGGCTGGGGGAACCCAGTCGGATGGGCAGGGTACAGATAATAAAATTATTGTTGTTGTTATTTAGACTCTTGATTTAACGGCCTCACGAGGTGGGGAGGAGAGACCCCTGTATAGATGCTTCTGTCACTTGGGAGGGGAGCTTTGCTGAGTCTGGGGTGCCCCCTCATTCCTCTGAGCCAGGGTGACTGGAGGGGCTTCAGAGTGGGGCATGGACACCTGCCCGACAAGGCCCCCTCTGTTCAGGGTGGCATCTTCTGAAGCAGCCCTGCCTGGCAGCTGGCATGAGTCTTCGCCGGGTCCAGGGCAGGGTGCCAGCCATCTCTCCGCCCCCATCCAGCGAACAGCCTTCCCTGGTTTCAAACACCCTTTTGTGCCAGACGAACAAAAGGTCCCCAGTGATTTGGTGTCGATGGGGGGAGGGGGATGCAGGGACTGGGCCTCCCAGCAAGGGGGGGGGCGAGTGATGGCAGACACCCAGGGACAGGCGTCCCCTCCCAGGGGCGTCACAGTGGCAAAGGCAGCAGAGGCAGCACTTAGAAAGAAACCTTAGCAAAGAGGATCCCAGGGTTTAAGCGCTGCATGTTGGGGGTTCAATAGTTGTGATTCCTGCACTGTAGGGGGCTGGTCTAGATGACTCTTAGGATCCCTTCCAGCTTGGCAATTCTGTGATTTATCCGCACCTTGTTAATTGTTTGTTTGTTTGTTTTTCAAACAAAACTAGTTTAGAAATAATTGTAAATAGTTGTTTTTTTTAACTGAATAAATCACAGAATTGTAGACTTGGAAGGGACTCTGAGGATCATCTAGTCCCGTGCTTCCCAATGTGACCCCACAGGGGGGCAATTTGATTTTTAAGGGGGGAGGCAATTTGAGAATGAGTTAGACCAAGATACTGTAATGACCTTTTAGGCTTCCTCCATATGAATATGAGTTCACCTTCTGAATAATAAGAATTCTATGTCACCGGGGGCGGGGGGGGGGGCGGCATCAGGATTTTAGAGATGCTTAGGTGGGGCATGGCCAAAAAAAGGTTGGGATCCACTGATCTGTTCCAAACCCCTGCTGGTGTCTTCTTGCTGTTGCTTTATTATAAATCTTGCGAAATAAATAACCCAAAAACTTGTCTTTCCCTCTCTTGTTTCTCCAATGCGCCCCCCCCAAACCCCACACCCTGATCAATGATACCCTGGGGGGTCACTGAGCGCAAACTCTTCACGTGCTCAGAAGTGCTCTCTCCGTTGTCTCTTCGGACTCTTGGCGGTGCAGAATTGGGTCTTGGGTACATTGAGACAGAGGAAACTGCTTTCTACTGAATCCGGCCATTGGCCCACCTGTCCTGATCTTGTTTACACCATGATTTAGGTTTATGGGGCAGGGAGTATCTCCCCAGTTCTTCCTAGAGACCCCGGGCGTCGAAGCAGGGACCTTCTGCATGCCAAGCAGAGCTGTGGGTGAAAAAAAATGAAAGGCACAAATACAGGATGGGTGACACCTGGCTTGAGAGCAGTAAATGTGAAAAGGATCTAAGAGTCTTGGTAGACCACAAACTTGACATGTGTCAACAGTGTGATGCTGCAGCTAAAAAAGCCAATGCAATTCTGGGCTGCATCAATAGGAGTATAGCATCTAGATCAAGGGAAGTAATAGTACCACTATATTCTGCTCTGGTCAGACCTCACCTGGAATACTGTGTCCAGTTCTGGGCACCCCAGTTCAAGAAGGATACTGACAAGCTGGAACGTGTCCAGAAGAGGGCAACCAAAATGGTCCAAGGCCTGGAAACAATGCCTTATGAGGAACGGCTTAGGGAGCTGGGTATGTTTAGCCTGGAGAAGAGAAGGTGAAGGGGTGATATGATAGCCATGTTCAAATATACAGTATAAAAGGATGTCATCTAGAGGAGGGAGAAAGGTTGTCTTCTGCTGCTCCAGAGAAGCGGACACGGGGCAATGGATTCAAACTACAAGAAAGAAGATTCCACCTAAACATCAGGAAGAACTTCCTGACAGTAAGAGCTGTTGGGCAATGGAATTTTCTGCCAAGGAGTGTGGTGGAGTCTCCTTCTTTGGAGGTCTTTAAGGGGAGGCTTGACAGCCATCTGCCAGGAATGCTTTGATGGTGTTTCCTGCTTGGCAGGGGGTTGGACTGGATGGCCCTTGGGGTCTCTTCCAACTCTATTGTTCTGTGATTCTATGATTCTAAGACTCCCGATGAGAGTCTCCTGGGTGCTTGTGAGGGGGTGGTGTGCTTCTGAAGGGGACGGCGACGTTCTCGGGTGTCAGGAGCTGAGGAACACGCAAGCGAATGCTGCAGTCCTCTTGAATGGGGGTGGGGAGTGGAGGGTTGGCGCTGCAAATTTCGGTGCATCCCCAGGGAGTACAGGGTGGGGGTGCCAAGCTTGGAATAGCTACTTGCGTGGGAGCTTCTTTTTTGGTTTTTAGTTTTATTTGCACATAGGCAAGGGGAGGTGTGAAGATTGCACAGTGTTTTAACCATGAAGTCTGGTAGCTGTGCGGTGCAGAAGGAAGTCGGCGGCGGCGGAGGGGCATAGTTAGAACAGGGTGAACATTGCAGCCTTGATTCTTCCTCTCTCCTCACCCGCTCCCTCCTAGGTTGTTCCTCTGGCGCTGTATCTCGCCGAGACGCCCATTCTGCCCCACTTTTGGGGGCCACATTGGGCGTCTCGGAAAGAGGAAGGTGCCATTTGGTACCTTGTTTATATATCTTGAGTTTCTGAAATTGCTCGCTGCTGGAAGTGAAGTTACAGGGAACCAGGCAGAGGGCCTTCTCAGTAGTGGCACCCCACCCCCTGTGGAACGCCCTCCCATCTGATGTCAAACAGATAAAAGAACCAGACAACTTTCAGAAGACATCTGAAGGCAGCCCTGTATCGGGAAATTGTTAATGTCTGAGGTTTTATTGTGTTTTTATATCTGTTGGGGACCCAGTCAGGTGGGCGGGGTCCAAATATAACAGGACAGTGGAACCTCAGTTGACGAACGCTTCGGAACCCGAACGCCGACAACCCGGAAATGAATGCTTCTGTTTTCGAACGCGCCTCAGAGGTCAAATGGCTTCCGAGGTGCGTTTCTCCATTTTTTAAAGGAATTTCCGGTCTTCCGGAACAGATTACATTTGACAACCGAGGTTCCAGTGTAGTAGTAGTAATAATAATAATAGTAATAATAATAGTAACAACAACAACAACTATTTGACAGCCTCCCTAGCTTATATATCTCTGAGTTTCTAACATTGCTCTTATGATGTTATTATGTCCTTAAATCACGCTGTGGTGAGGTGAGGTGAGTGGAGACAGTAGAAAGAATGAGATTCCCACCTGAGGATCCTTTTAAAGCAAGGTTTACCTCGCCTGGGCCGGTCCACTCCAGCGGAGATCCCTCCGTGGACCGGATTGTGCACGTGCCCGTGATTTCCGGCGTGTGATTTCCGGCGTCTGCGCAGGGGCGCAGGGGACTCGCCGAGCAGGTGGTTCAGTTCGGGGGCGGTTCATGTGGCGCTTAAACGACCCCCGTGGGCCACTTGCGACCCATGGGCCTTAGGTTGCCGACCCCTTTTTTAAAGTGTCAAGGCCTAAACCACACTCGATTTCTCTCTTTGTCACCGTGCTGGAAGGGGAAGAGCTGCCTCGATGGATGTTTCTAGGGCGGCCTTTCGGGTTTCCTTAGCAACCAGGCAGGAGAGACAAGGTGTGTCTCTTCTGCATCAGTAGATTTTTGATGGGTGCTCTCCCCCCTCCTAGCTTTCCTGTGAAGATGGGAGGGAATAAGGTTTGCTGTGGAGGGGGCAGAATCTGCATTTCCAGATCTTTGGGGCCTGGGGGGGGGGAGGCCAAATGGAGGAGTGCGGATGCCATCAGGGGCTTTGGCCTCGAGCCCAGACTTAGCCCCAAAATGTGTGGGATGAGGAGACTGTCCTCTGAGCATGTAGAAAGAGTTTTTTTTTGGGGGGGGAAGGAGCATGCTGCATGAAAACGTTCATGTTTTGTATGATAATTCTTCAATATGGCATAGTGCATATTTTTTTGTAAATTTGAAAGTATGGCAAATGAACGAAACATCAAGCTAAAGTATGCCATAGGAAAGGGGAATAAAAAATACAAGATTTTTTTTTAAATGAAGTTTTTTTAAAAAACGAATAGTGTAAAATATATTCCACGGTGGGATGAACAGTTCATATTTATACAAAATGTATCAGGTATTCAAAAGCATTGCCTGATAAAACAAGTTACAGGTAGGTAGCCGTGTTGGTCTGCCATAGTCAAAACAAAATAAAATAAAAAATTCCTTCCAGTAGCACCTTAGAGACCAACTAAGTTTGTTCTTGGAAGCTCATACCAAGAACAAACTTACCGTAGTTGGTCTCTAAGGTGCTACTGGAAGGAATTTTTTATTTTATTTTGCTCAGATAAAACAAGTTACCTTTTCAGTAACTAAGTGACTGCTGATAATAAATGTATTTTAATGTTTTGTGGAAGCCGCCCAGAGTGGCTGGGGAGACCCGGCCAGATGGGTGGGGTATGTATGTATGTATAAATAAATAAATAAATAAATAAATAAATAAATAAATAAATAAATATAATACAGAAAAGCTTCTCCTCTCCCCACCCCCAAACTGAGAATTAGAGGCAAGTCAGAAGTCCAGAGCCCCCAAACCTATTTAAAAAAGAAAATTTAAATGTGCTGCTTTTGCACATGATGCCATCTTGCCTTTACTGGGTGATTTAGTTATTTTTAATGATCTGACAATATGACTTTGCTCTGAGGATGCCTTTGTAGGTGTGAAGAGGCAGCTGTAGCTGTTTTTTAATTATAAATAATTCCAAAGCGTTGGCTGCTGCGCTGCCGTGATAACTCAGAAGCATCATCACCCCCGTTTCTGCTTACCGATATTGTTCGTATTATTAATTCACAGCTTGCCTTCTTCGGAAAAGCGCATGAGCCGCCCTCACATGAAATCAGGGTAACACAAAAGCACACACGTCCCCTCCTGTAGCTCAGGGGCGTAGAGCACTTGCTTGGCATGTAGAAGGTCCCTGGTTCAATCCTGGACATTTCCAGGTAGGGCTGGGAGAGACTCCCTGCCTGAAACCCTGGAGAGCTGCTGCTGCCAGTCAGTGTAGGCAGTGCTAAGCTAGATGGGCTCAGTGGTTTGGCTTAGTAGAAGGCAGCTTCCTGCGTTCTTTCTCCAAAAATATATTTCCATTTTCTTTTCGTAAATATACTTTAAAATTCCGTTTTATAATGTATATAAAACAGAGATAGCAGAAGTGAAGAGCTGGAAGTTAAAAGATGAAAAACAAAGCTATAAAATGGGCACGGAGAATTGAGTCCGATGGCGCCTGGGTTCAAATAACAAAGTCCAAGTAAAGAATATTAGTGTCATCTGATTATCGGCTCTGGTTCCAGACTTGCCAAGGTTGGGACGAGGGTTGTCTTGACAATGTTGGCTGTGTTGTACATGTAATAAAGGAATAGCAAATCATGTCAAAACCCCTTGGTCCTTGTCAAAACCCCAAGTTATGCATAATTTTCCCCATTCTAGCTCTGTTCCAGAGTGATTGGTACCAAGCGTCCAGAGTGAGATTTTGGGCCATTTCCCACTGAGTTACAAATAACTATTAGATCATTAAGGTAAAGGTAAAGGGACCCCTGACCATTAGGTCCAGTCATGGACGACTCTGGGGTTGCGGCACTCATCTCGGAGCCGGCATACAGCTTCCGGGTCATGTGGCCAGCATGACTAAGCTGCTTCTGGCGAACCAGAGCAACGCAGGGAAATGCCATTTACCTTCCCTCCGGAGTGGTACCTATTTATCTACTTGCACTTTGACGTGCTTTCAAACTGCTAGGTTGGCAGGAGCAGGGACCGAGCAATGGGAGCTCACCCCATCGCGGGGATTTGAACCGCCGACCTTCTGATCGGCAAGCCCAAGAGGCTATGTGGTTTAACACACAGCGCCATCCGCAGGAGACCAATTCTTTTGGCAATATATCTACATTTGGCACCACCAGAAACATTAATTTTGGACAAGAAACCATGGTTTCTTTAGTAACCTGTATCGTTTCCGTCAAAATTAAGTTCCGGGAATCTTCCCTTGACTTACATTCCCATCCTAAATGGAGCAAGTTCACTGCAGCAACAATTTCCAACAGTTAGGTGATGTGGAAGGAAGCTCATACCAATAACAAACTTAGTTGGTCTCTAAGGTGCTACTGGACGGAATTTTTTAATGGAAGGAAGCATTTCTGACATTTGCAAAGGAGTGCGATACCATCTGTGTAGCAAATTCAATGAGTTTTCCCTAAGGAAACTGGAAACAGACGTTAAGGGTTGCGATTTCCAAACTTTGAAGCTTGTGTTTTCTCTCCCTCCAGACCCTGGCTGGGCGTCAATCAATCGCGGAGTGTTGGTCTGCGACGAATGTTGCAGCGTCCATCGCAGTCTGGGGCGCCACATCTCCATCGTCAAGCACCTTCGGCATAGCCCTTGGTCTGCCACCTTGTTGCAGGTGGGTGGGGGGCACCTTTCGGGATTGGGGCGGAGGGACAGTGGCACCCAGAAAGGTGGAACAAAGCTGATTTTGAAGCGTGGTCTGCTATTACCGTATTGGCCCGAATATAAGCCGCACCCAAATATAAGCAGCACCTTTAAAATTTGGCGGCTTGGGGGAGGCTTGGGAGTGGCGGGCGGGCTGGGCACCGTTGCCCCACGGTCCCGGGCTGCTCCCGGGTGGGGGGGGGAGCCGCGCCATTTTGCCAGAGGCGTAAGGTTGTGAATATAAGCCACACTTTAACTTTTCATGATCATAATTTGGAAAAAAAGTGCAGCTTATATTCTTGCCAATACAGTATTATTATTATTATTATTATTATTATTATTATTATTATTAACAACATTTATATACCACCCTATGCCTGTAGATCTCAGGGCGATTTAAAACCTAAAATTACAACATAAAAAAGACAAAATATTCCATAATCCATATGCAGAAATGGCGAAACTTACCGGAAGAATAAGAAATCAAGATAGCAAACTTTCTATAACAGAATGGAAATGGTTTATTGAACATTTACAGATCAATTGTAAACAGATTACAAACATTGGCAGGATTATTGAAATAACCGGCCGTTTCATAAGAGTATATATTTAAAGAAGATGAATAAATGAAGAAATTTAGCTAATTTGGATAGGCAGAAGCTATTAAAAATAAATTTAAGGGACTGCAGACAGCGGGCGAAGGAAGTCGAGTTTTGAAATGTCAAAATGATTGTAAAATCAGTGAAATGTATAAATCTGAAAAGTATTTAATTTTTTTTTAAAAAAAGGACAAAATATATAATAAAAGTCAGAACCGAAACAAAGCTATATAGCTCTCCCCCAACACATTTAAAAGGGCATCGGATGTCCGTCAGCCAAAGGCCTGGTTAAAGAGCAATTGTAATCTCCTTGGGGGCAGGGGCCTTTCTCTTCCATCTCTCTTTCCAACACACCAAAATGCAATAAAAAATTATTAAGAGGATCCCCAGCGAAGGAAGGTTGCAGTGTTCAAAATAGAAAGAAGGCAAATGAGAGGCAATGTGAAAGAAGTTTATAAACGCAGGTATGGCCTAATGTGCTGGAACTCACAGACATCCAGTGCAGCTGAGTCAGGGCCGGATTTAGGTTTGATGAGGCCCTCAGCTCCTGAAGGGAATGGGGCCCTTTATATGTCCAGCTGTCCTTGGTCAACAGCAAATTGTCTCTGTTTTTTGTGTGGAATATATGCTATGTGGTAATTTAATAAACACAAAACACTGTTGCTGTATGTAGGTTTTATTTTATTTGTTTTTTATCTTATATTTTGGAAATTTACATCTAGTTTCCCACCCCCTTTAACATTTTTTTTTGGGGGGGGGCGAGAAAAGCAATGACAAACCTAGACAGCATCTTAAAAAGCAAAGACATCACCTTGCCGACAAAGGTCCGTATAGTTAAAGCTATGGTTTTCCCAGTAGTAATGTATGGAAGTGAGAGCTGGACCATAAAGAAGACTGATCGCCGAAGAATTGATGCTTTTGAATTATGGTGCTGGAGGAGACTCTTGAGAGTCCCATGGGCTGCAAGAAGATCAAACATATCCATTCTCAAAGAAATCAGCCCTGAGTGTTCACTGGAAAGACAGATCCTGAAGTTGAGGCTCCAGTACTTTGGCCACCTCATGAGAAGAGAAGACTCCCTGGAAAAGGCCCTGATGTTGGGAAAGATGGAGGGCACAGGGAGAAGGGGACGACAGAGGATGAGATGGTTGGACAGTGTTCTCGAAGCGACTGGCATGTGTTTGGCCAAACTGCGGGAGGCAGTGGAGGATAGGTGTGCCTGGCGTGCTCTGGTCCATGGGGCCATGAAGAGTCGGACACGACTGAACGACTGAACAACAACAACAAAGAGAGTGGGGCCCTAAGCTATAGCTTGTTTAGCTTATACGTAAATCCGCCGCTGAGCTGAGTGTTGGGTGATTCGGGACAGACAAAAGGCAGGACTTCTTCACACTGTTAAACTGTGGAACTGCCTCCTGCAAGAGGCAGGAACCACCGACTGGGATGCCTTTAAAAGAGAAATGGAATAATTCATGGAGAAAGAGTTTCCCATTGGGGCATCCGGTTGGCCGCCGTGAGAACAGGATGCTGGCAAAGGGGCCCTCTTTGGCCTGATCCAGCCAGCTCTCCTTATGTTCCTAAACAAGTTTTACTCAGCTTTGGGGATGGGGGGGGGGGTGCGTCATGCCACAGTCTCTGCAAGAGTTACGGGGGCATTGGGGGAAGCAGACCATGTAATCATTCAGAGAGGACGTTCAAGGCCCGTATTGTTAAAAAGCAATCAATAGCAGGTATTAAAAGCAATCAAAAGGTAATTGCAACCAGCAACATACGGAAAAGGACACGTGTTTTAATCTCGACATTCTACATGCCTGGATGGCCTTGCCTGTAGCAGGCGCCGAAAAGAGCACACTGACATCAACAGGCAGGGAGTTCCAAAGAGGTTGGTTTCTTACAAGCGTGTTAAAACGAGAAGTTACAGTTAGGTAGCCGTGTTGGTCTGCCATAGTCAAAACAAAATTTAAAAATTCCTTCCAGTAGCACCTTAGAGACCAACTAAGTTTGTTCTTGGTACATGAGCTTTCGTGTGTATCTGAAGAAGTGTGCATGCACATGAAAGCTCATACCAAGAACAAACTTAGTTGGTCTCTAAGGTGCTACTGGAAGGAATTTTTAAATTTTTAATTTTGTTTCAAAACGAGAATTTATTCTGGCACCTGTAACAAATACCAGTTCCACAGGCCAAAGCGGTCAGATGAGCATCGATACAACAAGGTGATCCTACAGGTAAACTGGCAGTTCTCCTGTTGACTTTCTCTCCTTCTTTTTTCCTTCCCTCTCTCCCAATCCCCGCCCCCTGGTCCTCAGATGGTGCACACCCTCGCGAGTAACGGGGCCAATTCTATATGGGAACACTCGCTGCTTGATCCGGCGCAGGTCCAGAGCGGGAAGCGTAAGGCTAACCCGCAGGATAAAGTCCAGTGAGTCCTGGTGGATTGCGGGGGGGGGGTAAAATGGGGAGAGGATTGGGGGGTTACGGGGTGCATAGAGAAGGGAGGGGCCGCTGGATGATGCCAGCTGTAATTATCATTTTCTGGCACATCCCTGTCTTACTCACAATGTCAGTGTTGGACCAGTTAGCCTCCACTGACAACTCATCTTAACGGGGGCCATTAAAAAAATAACAGTTGTTTGTCAGTTATTAACATCTCCATTGCCCCAGATAAAATTGCTGCAAATCGTAACAATCTGCAAGAAAATACGACTTCGCGTAAAATTGCAGTATTTCTTCTAAAAACCTCTCAAAATCTACTTGAATTTATTGACAATATTACATAGTGGCCGCCAGTTTTCCCATAATTTTTTTCCGTACTCACTTGCAATTCTGGCTCTTCAGGCATCGGTTTTTTTTGCCACTGTAGCCAAATCCCAAATTTTATCAAGCATTCGTTCCAAGAATATAATTTTTGAGTCATTAGCAGATAGGATGTAAGCTCCTTAAATGTTCTTTGCCTGTGATAGGCAGTGTACGGTTGAGCAGTATCGACACTGGATCTAAGGGAACTTCGCGTTTCAATATTTTTATCATCATTTTATCACGCATCTGGAATTGGAAGGTAGATCGTGGAACCCAAAGGATGGGGGCGATTTTAAAGCTCTTCCTTTAATTCTGTAGAGAGTTAAAAATCTGTTTTTTCCAACCTGATGGCCTCTCAGAGGTTTTGAACTACATCTCCCATCAGCCCTAGGCTTTGTCTTGGACTGCACCTGTGCTGATTGGGAGTTGTAGTCCAAACCCCCTGAAGAGCGCTAGGTTAGGGACAGCTGTTCTGCACACTCTCCAAAGGCCTCTCTGATCATCGAATCATAGACACGTAGAGTTTTAAGGGACACCGTCGGTCATTGGAGTCATTTCCGCACTTCACCCAATAACTTAGAGGGTTCAAACTCTTTGATCTAGTCCAACCCTCTGCAACACAGGAACCTTTTGCTCAACATGGGACTCGAACCCACAACCCTTTGATTAAGAGTCTCATGCTCTACCGACTGAGCTATCCTTTATGCCTCTATTCTTTATCTTCGTCTGTATTCCTGGCCTACTCAGACATCTCGGCCTCCTGCAAGGGCCCTTTTAATAGTTCTGCAAACGAGGCGGGGAACTAATTTTGAACTTGCTGACTGCGGCAGAGAGAGAGAGGAGAGACCTAAGAGCTCTGTCTATTTTGGAGCGGGCGTCTGAAAGGGTTGGAAAAGGAGCAGGAGAAGCTCCGGTTGCAGAAGACACCTGGAGAAGTCACAACTCCGCCTTTGCCAGATGTTTCGGACTACAACTCCCATCATCCCCAGCAGGCATGGCTCTCTGACGCCGGGGCTGATGGGAATTGTAGAGCAAAGCATCCAGAGGGCACCAGATCAGGCACAAGCAGAGTTAAGATTTCCATGGACACCGTCGGTCATTGGAGTCGCTTCCACACTTCACCCAATAACTTAGAGGGCTCAAACTCTTTCAGACATAATGTGTGGGTTGTCTGGGGTGGTAAGGGGTCCCACAGATCATTTCTGACAGTGTTGGAGCTGCTGTAAAATCAAAGGGAATTTATTTTGCCCTTGCATTTCCAAGTTTCATTCTGTTCTTACTCTGCACATCGCTCTGATGGCTTTAAATTCTGATGCCACCTGTCAGCTTAGCCGCGCTTCCTGCATTGCAGGGGGTTGGACTAAATGACCCTTGGGGTTATCCCTTCCAACTCTAGATTTCTACGAGATGATGATGACAATGATGGAAGAAGGCAAAAACAATGAATAGCTGTCAAAGGGGTTTGTAGGTCTCTATGTTCAATTGCAGAGGGACGCAGGTGGTGCTGTGGTCTAAAGAGCCAGTGTGGTGTAGTGGTTAAGAGCGGTAGACTCGTAATCTGGGGAACCGGGTTCGCTTCCCCGCTCCTCCACATGCAGCTGCTGGGTGACCTTGGGGTAGTCACACTTCTCTGAAGTCTCTCAGCCCCACTCCCCTCACAGAGTGTTTGTTGTGGGGGAGGAAGAAGGGAAAGGAGAATGTGAGCCGCTTTGAGACTCCTTTGAGTAGTGATAAAGCGGGATATCCAATCCAAACTCTTCTTCTAAACCACAAAGCCTAGGGCTTGCCGAATCAGAAGGTGGGCTGTTCGAATCCCCGCGACGGGGTGAGCTCCCATTGCTCGGTCCCTGCTCCTGCCAACCTAGCAGTTCGAAAGCACGTCAAAGTGCAAGTAGATAAATAGGTACCACTGTGGCAGGATGGTAAACGGCGTTTCCGTGCGCTGCTCTGGTTCGCCAGAAGCGGCTTTGTCATGCTGGGCATATGACCTGGAAACTATGCCGGTTCCCTCGGCCAGTGAAGTGAGATGAGCGCCTCAACCCCAGAGTCAGACACGACTGGACCTAACAGTCAGGGGTCCCTTTACCTTTACCTACGTTCAATTGCATTTCTAGGTATTATTATTATTATTTGGGGGGGTTTCTGCCTTGCAGGCAGTGTTCCACTTTATATTCCAATCCATATGTGGTGTTGTTTTTAATAGAATATTCAAACCAAGAATTAGAGTCTTCTCAAGGCAGGGCCCGAATCTTGTTCTTGAGGAGGTGGAGCAGAGAGGAAAAGAGTTCCTCTGGTCATGTGCAGAGGTGCTCTTAGCTCTCATTATCCAGAAGCTTGACGAGCTTCCAGGCTATCTGAGTGAAGGCCACTGCTATGAATAAATCCCTGTTGGGGAGAAAGGCCTCACCTAGGCAATTTAAAGCAGCATCATACAGTGGCTCCCCCCAGAGAATCCTGGGAACTGTAGTTTGTTGTTGGGAGATCCCCCCCCCGTGCCCTTCACAGAGCCACAATTCCCAGAGTTCCCTGAAAAAGAGGAATTAATGGTCACACCACTTTAGGAATTGTACTTCCGTGAGGGTGAGAATGGGGGGTGTCACCCAACACTCACGACAAACTATAGATCCCAGGATTCCTTCTGGGGGGGAAGCCATGATTGTTTAAAGTGGTATAATTGTGCTTTAAATCTGTAGTGCGGATGGTGCCTTAGTGTGGTTCCTCACTGATCTGCTCCTGTTCTCTATCGCAGCCCCACCAAGTCCGAATTCATCCGTGCCAAATACCAGATGCTGGCCTTTGTCCACAAACTCCCGTGCCGGGACGACGACGGCGTCACCGCCAAGGATCTCAGCAAGGTAAGACACCTCTGTGGGAGCACCTGAAAGGGGTTTACAAAAAACAACAACTCCATCAAGAGTTAAAAGCAGTGTTTATTTCTTTAAAAAAATGTTTAGGGGTACTCTCATTTTCCTACTCATATTGAAACACTGCCCCTCCGTGAGGCCAAACTTAGATTCACAAAATGTTTAGGGGTATGCCTACCCCTGTCCCCCGTCCCCAGAAAAAAGCACTGGTTAAAAGCAACAATTTAAAATAATTCAAAAAAGAATAATTGGAATAAGCTAAAAACTAGATGAAAACACATGTCAGGCTTTGCCTAAACAAACAAGTTTTTAGCGGCTGCTGAACAGGGTACACAGCGAAGGCGCCTGACTGATGTCACTAGGCAGGGAGTTCCAAAGGACAGGAGCTGCCAGGCTAAAATGTGGATTTCTTACAAATGAAGAATGAGTATTGTGTGGCATCTGAGAGGGATTAAATGGGGTACATGAGCTCTTGTTTTCTGGGGGGGGGGGACTGGCCTGTTTGTGTGTGCCCATGTTTCTAGATGGCTTTGGTTTCCTTCCACCTGACCTCTCTCCTCCTCCTCGTCCTCCTTCCTCTGCAGCAACTGCATTCAAGTGTCCGGACGGGGAACCTGGAGACCTGCTTGCGTCTTCTTTCCCTGGGCGCCCAGGCCAACTTCTTCCACCCGGTGAGCCCCCACCCCTCGCCACTGCCCTATCTCCCAATGTTGGGTTTCTTACCCTGCTAGGTCTTGGAATATCTGCCCTTTTTTGCTTAATTGGCGGAGTCCGGCAGTAGAACAGCCAGGAGAGAGAAAGAGTGCCTCTGGGCATGCGCTGTGTGCAGTGGTAGAGCAAAATCATCTGCTTTTTGTAGGAGAAAGGGACGACACCCCTTCACGTTGCTGCTAAGGCGGGGCAGATCCTCCAGGCAGAGCTGCTCGTCGTCTATGGGGCGGACCCCGGGGCGCCTGACGTGAACGGACGCAGCCCCATCGATTACGCCAGGTGAGGGTGTCGTGCATGGCCCCGCCCACTTCTGACCCTAGCCCCTCCCCCTGCTGGCCCAATATTGCCTATCAACAGGGTGGCGCTGTGGTCTAAACCACTGGGCCTCTTGGGCTTGCCAATCAGAAGGTTGGCGGTTCGAATCTCTGCGACGGGGTGAGCTCCCGTTGCTCCGTCCCAGCTCCTGCCAACCTAGCAGTTTGAAAGAACACCAGTGCAAGTAGATAAATAGGTACCACTGTGGCGGGAAGGTAAACGGCGTTTCCGTGCGCTCTGATTTCCGTCAGGTGTCCCGTTGCACCAGAAGTAGTTTAGTCCTACTGGCCACATGGCCCAGAAAGCTGTCTGTGGACAAACGAGATGAGCACCACATGAAAGCGAGATGAGCACCACAACCCCATAGTCGCCTTTGACTGGACTTAACTGTCCAGGGGTCCTTTACCTATCAACAGCCGGTTATCCGTTTTTGGTTCATGGTTGCAGCAGATCTGCTCTGTTAAGTTTTGGTCCCGTTTACTGGGGTGGGCTCTCTCTCTCTCTCTCTCTCTCTCTGGCCTACCTCGTCTGACCGTTGTCCCTCCCTCCCTCCCCACAGGCAGGCGTCTCAGCACGAACTGGCCGAGCGCCTGGTGGAATGCCAGTACGAGCTGACGGACAGGCTGGCTTTCTACCTTTGTGGGCGAAAGCCGGGTAAGAGAACGGCACACTGTTCCAAGCGGGAGGGAGCCGATCCTCTGGGGTAACAACCTACTACCGCAGCAGCTTCCCACTGAGTGGCCTGTCCAGCCTCCCTTCTGAACACAGATGAGCTGGGGGCTCAGGAGGGGTCCCTGTTCAAGACAAAACAGATGCAGAGGAGAAACAGGGTTGGCAGCCCATTTACACGGCGGGGCCTGCGTACCCCTAGGAATCTGCCATGCACTGAGCCAGAGCTGTCCAGGATTTCAGAGAAAGCATCTCTCCCAACCCAATCTGGAGATGTCAGGGGATTGAACCTGAGACCTTCTGCATGCAAAGCAGATGTTCTCTGCCGCCGAATTGCAACCCTCTGAGCCAGCATACAGCGTTCCCTGTGCTCCTATTTAACTCAGCTCCTAACCCAGAACCCCGAGGACCGAAATCTGATTTCTAAGACAAGGCTTGCAGCTCGTTGGGAGAGCATCTGCTTTGCACGCTAGAGGTCCCAAATTCAATTCCCAGCATCTCCAGGTAGGGCCGGGAGAGACAGCTGCCCTCCAAGAAATAACCCTGGAAAGCCACAGCTGCCAGTCAGTGTAGACAACACTGAGCTAGATGAGCCATTGAATCTGACTTGGGATAAGGTGTTTTGCTCGTGTGATTTGCTCATCCTTTCCCAAGTTCCCCTTGTGCGCAATATTGCTATTTTTCTTGGTTTATTAAAAAACGTAGCAATCGGAATTGTGTTTACCGTGAATGCAAGAGTGGCGTGACTTGATTCTGTTTAGGAACTTCGCCACAGGGCCATTGCTCTTTCGCTCTCCCGTAATGATGGCATGGCTGTGGTTGTTTAAAATCCTTACCTTTCCAAATAATTCCTGGCAATCACTGTTTCTGCTGCAGCAGAGCAAGTGGGAATATATATTTCGGCAGTGCTGGGGAATGAGCTATCCTGCTAATCTTTGTGGAACCAGGGAGTCGGCCCAGGGACCCCCAGGGGTCATCTAGTCCAACCCCCTGTAATGCAGTGAGCCAGCGAACCTGCCTCTGGTTCTGCGGCTGGATTCGGAAAAGCCGCTCTCGATCTCAACCCATTTCCTTTCTTTATTTTGTCTCTCTACGCAGACCACAAGAATGGGCACTACATCATCCCGCAAATGGCAGACAGGTGGGGAACGGTGACAATTAATGGCACGTTTGTTCAAAATGCAATTGAAACCATTTAATGCGGCAGATCTGGCGGACTTGATGCAGGGAGGCCAGCTATTTCAAAGTCTAATAGTCGTTTGTGCCCCCAACTGCCCCCTTGCCTCTTGGCCGCCCACTTTGAGAACCACTGCTCTGGCCTCCTAAACCGCATCCTAGTACAGTCGTACCTTGGAAGTCAGGCGGAATCTGTTCCGGAAGTCCGTTCGACTTCCAAAACGTTCGGAAACCAAAGCACAGCTTCCGATTGGCTGCAGCAAGCTCCTGTAGCCAATCGGAAGCAGCGGAAGCCCGTCGGACGTTCGGGTTCCAAAGAACATTCGCAAACTGGAACACTCACTTCCGGGTTTGCGGCGTTTGGGAGGAAAAATGTCTTGAGTACCAAGGTGTTCGGGATCCAAGGTACGACTGTAATATAGAATTGTTGAGTTGGAAGGGACCACAAGTGTCACCTAGTCCAACCCCCCTCCCCCATGCAGGAATCTCGCCCAACGTGGGACTCGAACTCACAACCCTGAGATTAAGAGTCTCATGCTTGACCAACTGAGCTGCCTACAGCTGAATCGAGAGCCTGTCCCATTGTTGCTCCTCAGATCTGACCTTTGGGTGTTTCTGCCTCAAGGGCTGGATGGTGGTGGCCCCTCTGACGTCTCCGAGGAGGGTTCTTAAGCAGGTCACTGTCACCAACCCCAAAGGGGGGGGGATCTTAGAATCATAGAATTGTAGAGCTGGAAGGGTCCCTGAGGGTCATCTAGTCCAACCCCATGCAGTACATCTCTCAGCTCAGTTTTGGGCACAGCCTGGGTCGGTGTTAGGCAGGGAGAGACTGGCTTGATACCTTGACCCAGCGAGCGCCTGCAAGACCTTCAGGAGGCGAGTGCGAATCCCCGCCCTTTGGCTACATAACGCTCTGCTTTTGTTCTTTCTTAACACCCTCACTTCTCCTCTCTTTTTCCAACCCCTCGCTGCCTTTCCGGAGTTCAGAGTGCGCCCAAAATGCATGTCTCAAAGGTACCAAGGCTTCATCTACCGTCTGCATGACGCCACCATCGCCCTGTGTGCCACACACACACCCTCCAAATTTCTGTGGGCTCTAGGGAGCTATAATGTGGCTTCTCAGTGTCTGTTTTATGGGGTGGGCTTGCAGGAGTTTGGATGCAAAGGGGCAGGGAGGGCGGGAATCAAGAGAATATTTTTGTGACCATGTTTGGCCTATCAGTCTGTTCCCACACCCCCAGTCTTCTGCAGGGCTGGAAAACCCCCAGGAGTATGAGAGAATCTGCCCAAGGGTTTAGGGATCCAAAGAGAGCCTAGCCCAGCACCCGCTTCTCGCTGTGGCTAGCCAGATTTGCCTAAATGCTGCCACCACTGGCGGCAAGCAAAGTTGTATGGAAACCGGACGGAAATGTGATATAAATGGGCATAAGAAGGGCCTATAATCTGCAGCGCTCTCTCACCTGCGTCCATCGGTCTGAAGACGAACCTCCCCCCCCCCACAATTATGATAATGATAACAACAACAACAACAATAATGGAACTGTAGAGTTGGCAGGGACCCCCAAGGATCATCTAGCCCAACCCCAGGAATCCCAACTAAGGAATCCCTGACCAATGGCCATCCATTCTCAGCTTAAAAACCTCCAAGCCTTACAAAATCTGTTAGTCGCAACCTCTTTGTTGGGGGTATTCTGCAGATTAGAACGGTCTGGTGCCAGGCAGCGTTTGGAGAACGTAACGGGGGTTGTGTGTGTTGGTGGGGTGCATGGAAACGGGCACCGATCCTCTCTTCCCCGATTCATTTCCGCTGAAAGAAGGCTAACAGCTTCTTTGCCCTTCTGCCCACAGCCTGGACCTCTCTGAGCTTGCCAAGGCAGCCAAGAAGAAACTGCAGGCGGTAAGTCTTCTTCCAGGGATTATTGAGGGCGGTTCTGGGTTTTGTAGTGGGGGGGGGCGAGGTTCCTGGGTGGGGTGTCGTAAGCCTGTCCCTGAGAGCCAGAAGGCCCCCATACCCAGTTCAAAAATGAATCTCCCTGCCCCAGGCTTTCTCCCCCTTGGAAACGTGCTGTTTTATTGCCCCTGAACTGGGGAGCCATCCTGACCCCCCTCCAGATGTTGCTCGAGTCCAGCTGGGGATGGTGGGAGTTGGGAGACACACTCCGCCAACATCTGGAGGACCTGCAGATCCCCTCCCATCCCTGAAATAAGGGCATTCCCCTGTCTCTGGAGGGGAATAGAGGCATTGCTTCTCGGGTGGGGGTGTGTGCCTCTTTTGAATAAAGACAAAATAATAAAATAAAATAAATCCCTTCCAGTAGCACCTTAGAGACCAACTAAGCTTGTTCTTGGTATGAGCTTTCCTGTGCTTGCACACTTCTTCAGATACACACGAAAGCTCATACCAAGAACAAACTTAGTTGGTCTCTAAGGTGCTACTGGAAGGGATTTTATTTATTTTTTATTTCGTTTCGATTATGGCAGACCAACACGGCTACCTACCCGTAACTATTGTAAACAATGACATATGTTCCTTATCTCTCTTGGGGGGGCAATCTCTTCCAGATAGAGGCATCCTTCATCTACTTGCTTTTTAAAAGTTACCGTACTTTTCCGTGTACAGTGGCACCTCGACTTACGAAGATAATCCGTTCCGAAGGCACCCTCGTAAGTCGAAATCTTCGTAAGTCGAAGGCGCCATCTCGGAACGGGAAAAAACTTCGCAAGTCGAAAAAGCCGCATTGAAAACCTCGTAAGTCGAGGTATCGTGCCGCCGCTTCCCCTTCGTAACTCGGAAATTTCGGAAGCGGCGGCCATTTTTTCGCTTCCGGAACTGATTCGGAAGTCAAAAACGTCGGAAGTCGAGTCACTCATAAGTCGATGTGCCACTGTATATGACTAGGGTTTTTTTTACTCAAAAATAAGCTTTAAAAGCTGGGGCCATCTTACACGTGTGTAGTGGGTCGGGGTGAGGGGTGATTGGTTGCGGCCGCGAGCTGCAGATTGTCATTGGCGACTTGCGGTGTGATTTGTGGCTGCGGCAAGGGTTGCAGGTGATTGGCTGCCGCTGCGGCAATCGTGCTTGCTATTTACTTCCGCTGTTGGCCACTGGGCAGACGCTTGTAGCTGATGCAAGCGATTGTTTGCCCAACAACTCTGGGCAATCCTCCCCAAAACTTGGGGCTGTTTCCTGAAATTGGAGTCCCCAAAATTAGGGGGGGCTGTTATACAAGGGGCCGTGTTATACACAGGAAAGTACGGTACTTCAGATTTTCTTTGGGAAACAGCGTTAAGTGGTTTATAAAGCAAGTTTCTCTCCTGCATCTTACATCCCCAAGGAACGTAACAACACAATGAAATTCAAAGCCATTGATTGCACATTGGCTCAGAAATCCAGTTAAGACTATGGAGGTTAATTAGTTCAACAAAACTGATGAACTTGATCCAGTGACCTCAGCTTTGGGGGAAGTCTGAGAGTCATTTACACCTCTAGCACACACACAAACACACACACCCTGCCCCCTTGCACTCTTGCCCTGCCCCAGGGAATCCCACCCCCACAACCCACTTGGGGAACCTCTGGATCACGGGATTACTTCCTACTCACGAGTCTGGCTCCTGGCTGTCTGTAACCATTAAGCAACGCTCCCCCCTCTGGACTGCCCAGTTCCAACCATTCCCTTCTCTGCTCTGACACTTTGCTTCCCCAATTACCACCTGGAACCCTGTTAATGAGCCGACATCTTATCTCATTTCTCTCCCCTCCCACCCCAAATATATATATACATCTATAGCTAAGCAACCGTCTCTTTGAGGAACTCGCAATGGACGTCTACGATGAAGTGGATCGCCGGGAGAATGATGCAGGTGAAGAGTTTTGTGGGTGGGGGGCTCAGGGGGGTTGAAGTTTTTTTGGGGGTCATCTAGTCCAACCCCCTGTTGAGTGAGGGCGGGGCTTTCCCCTTTCTCAGTCATATCCTGCTAGTCTTTTGGGGGGTGGCAAGGAGATTCCAATGCTTGTAGGCTTTGCCCAGCTTGAAGACTTAGGAATAAGGGGCAGATAACACCCCCCCCTTTTTACCAGTTCATTCATTGTAGTTCCTCATCTGGCCTTTAGGTGGCAATATGCACTCAGTTGCTTGTGGTAATATCAATGGAATAATCTATTATTATTTGGGGTGTGTGTGGATGGATTCGAACCCTGGCTTCATCCAGACGCCCTCCAACACCCTCTATTTCAGGCATAGGCAAACTCCGGCCCGCCAGATGTTTTGGGACTACAACTCCCATCATCCTCGACCACTGGTCCTGTTAGCTAGGGATGATGGGGATTGTAGTTCCAAAACATCTGGAGGACCGGAGTTTGCCTATCCCTGCTCTGGTTCCACTGACCAAACTTATTTCTCTGTTTCCTCCCCCCAACCTGCATTTCCTCCCCTTATCTGCGATGGCTGGACCCTTTCGCTCCCTTCCAACTCTGAAATTCTACAATTAAGCCCCTGCCCCAACTTTGGTTATGGCAGTTTCTGTTCTGAAATTTGAAAGAACGTGGTTTCTTTCCCACCCCACCCCTTTTCTAAAGTATTTTAGTGGTTTACTCCAAGAAGAGACTAAAAGATTATTAGGGGGGGGGGGGCGTCAATGCAACTTGGCTCAATTGCGAGAGCCACCTGGAATCATTTTGCTGTGCCAGGGTTCTTGTGTGTTCTGCTCATTGGCATCCACTGTGGGTGGTGGTGGAGGAAAGAGAGCTGTCTCCCCCCCCACACACTGACAACCCATAATTCCCTGGGGCGTGAGGGGACTTGTGGAGAACCCGAAGGCCAGAAATGCGAGGTTCCTCCGCTCCTTCCTTAAGCTTGCTCTGCCACCATCTTTTGAGACAGAGGACTCTTAAAGGAAATACAGGTGAAACTCGAAAAATTAGAATATCGTGGAAAAGTCCATTTATTTAAGCAATTGTTTTCATTAGCTACTGGAGTTTAATAGATGAGATAATTCAACTTAAAAGGTTGAACTTAAGGTTGAACTTAAAAAGTAATTCAACTTAAAAGGTGAAACTAATATATGAGATAGGCTCATGATATGCAAAGTGAGATATGTCAAGCCTTTGCTTGTTATAATTGTGATGATTATGGCGCACAGCTGATGAAAACCCCAAAGTTGAAATTGTTAATTTGGGGTTCTCATCAGCTGTACGCCATAATCATCACAATTGTAACAAATAGAGGCTTGACATATCTCACTTTGCATGTCATGAGTCTATCTCATATATTAGTTTCACCTTTTAAGTTGAATTACTGAAAGAAATGAACCTTTCCATGATATTCTGATTTTTTGAGTTTCACCTGTATTTCCTGCTGGTCTGAATGTCTTTTGTATGTGAGCGGAGGCTGCTGCCATCTTGTTCCGCGCCACAGGCTGCAAAATGTCTTGTGCCGGCCCTGGGGAAAAGAGGCATGGGTGTTTGTGGGGCAAAAAGATGCCATCACCTCCCAAGGGGGGGGAGTAGGGTTCATCTGCCCCCTCTCTACGCCTTTGCCTGCTTTTAAAACTAGCTTGGTGTTTTATTCTGGTGGGTGGTGTTTGTTTTTTTTTTTTAAATATTTTATTTCATTGAAGTTACATGACACTCGATATGGGAATGGAAACAAGCAAAACTCCAAGCAGTTTGCAAAAAAGGGGAAAACAAGGACATTATTAGTTCAACACAAGTGTTAAAAACCTACAAAAGAAAATTAAGACCAACGACAAGCTAAAAACCAGATTAAAAACAAATGTTGGCATTCTGCAAGCCAGGATAGGCTTTGCCTTAACAAAAAATGTTTTTAGCAGGCGCTGGAAAAGGACAGCAAATGCACCTTCCTGGTGTCAAGAGGCAGGGAGTTCCAGAGACTGCGTGCTCTCGTACTAAATGATGGATTTTTTTTACAAACGCAAAACGAGTATTATGTGGCCAGAGCCTCTAATTATTTAGTTCTGCTGTTGCTGCTATGTCTTGTTTTGGTGCTGAAGTTCCTGCCGTTTTAATTTGTGGGTTGTTGTAGTAAAGATTGGTGTGAGTTCTTAATGGTTGCAATTTTCAGATTTAGCCTCTGTGCGTAAAATGTCTGGCGTTTGGTTTTCATCTCGAGAGAGTGGGACCCGGATGTGAGAATAAATTTGGGGCAGGATGGAGAGAGGCTCCAGGAAGCTGGCTCCTTGCTGGAATTCCTGCATGCTCCACTCTTGCCTCCCCTTTCCTAAGATTCGAATTCGGTACACACGTTTTCCGTGTGTCAGCCTGTGTATGCACCGTACATGCAAGAAATATTTAAAGTGTTGTTGTTGTTGTTCAGTCGTTCAGTCGTGTCCGCCTCTTCGTGACCCCATGGACCAGAGCACGCCAGGCACGCCTATCCTTCACTGCCTCTCGCAGTTTGGCCAAACTCATGTTAGTAGCTTCGAGAACACTGTCCAACCATCTCATCCTCTGTCGTCCCCTTCTCCTTGTGCCCTCCATCTTTCCCAACATCAGGGTCTTTTCCAGGGAGTCTTCTCTTCTCATGAGGTGGCCAAAGTACTGGAGCCTCAGCTTCAGGATCTGTCCTTCTAGTGAGCACTCAGGCCTGATTTCTTTAAGGATGGATAAGTTTGATCTTTTTGCAGTCCATGGGACTCTCAAGAGTCTCCTCCAGCACCATAATTCAAAAGCATCCATTCTTCAGCGATCAGCCTTCTTGATGGTCCAGCTCTCACTTCCGTACATTACTACTGGGAAAACCATAGTTTTAACTATACGGACCTTTGTTGGCAAGGTGATGTCTCTCCTTCCTCTGCCCCCCAGTCTAGCTTGTGGGAGGAAAGTGGTCAGTGGTTTGTTTGCAGATTGTCTGGGGGCTCAGGCCGTGTAGGGCAGCACTTCCCCAGCCTGGGGCGCTCCAGATGTTTCAGACAACATCAGCCTCAGGCCAGCACAGCCATGCTCCCCACACCAGCCCCGACTGGCAGCCTGCCTCTTTAAAACCAAAAGCCAACTTCTCTGAAAGCTGAATTCTGTCGCAGGCGTCGGAGATCAGAGCCTAAGGAGATGCTGGCTGCAGGATCAGACCAAAGGCTTTTTAGCTTTTTAAGCTGAGGTTGGGTGGCCGTCTGCCATGGATTTTTCATTTTTTTTTTATAAGATTTTATTATTTTCCAATAAAAGAAAAAGAGAACAAAATACAACATCAACACATAACATAAACATCAATAAAAACACAATAAACATTAAACATAATCAACTATAAACATAATCAACATTCAAAACAATAACAACAATAAAAACATAAAAATAACATATACAAACCTTAACCAGTATCTTTCTTTGAATATTTCTTGTTTCTAACTTCTCTGTTTGGGGACTTCCCCCGTTCCCTCCACTGTCTTCAAAAAACATATACTTCTTCAAGGTAGCTTTATATACTGTTCAATTCACTTTTACCCAAATTTTAATATACTTAGCTTTTACTTAGTCAAATATCTCAATAACTATGTATCTTATCTTAACAACCTATCTTAACATATTTTGACACATACATCTTTCACCTAACAACAATTCCTCTTACCATTCATATCTAACACATATCTATCAAAGCCAATGTTCTGTTTATTTCTGCTCAAATATTCAATTTTACTGATTTAACTAAATAGTCTTTAAATTTTTTCCACTCTCGTGACACCGTCTCCTCCCTCTGGTCTCGGATTCTGCCGGTCAGTTCTGCGAGTTCCATGTATTCCATCATCTTCATCTGCCATTCTTCCACCGTTGGTATCTCTTCCCCTTTCCATGTTCTTGCCAATAATATTCTAGCTGCTGTTGTGGCATACATAAAAAACACTCTGTCCTGACTGGGTATCTCTTCGTTGGTCATGCTCAGAAGAAATGCCTCTGGTTTCTTACAAAAGGTAACTTTCATTACCTTCTTAAGCTCATTGTAAATCTTATCCCAGAAAGCGCTTACCGCTGGGCACAACCACCACATATGAAAAAAGGTACCTTTCGCATGTTTACATTTCCAACATACGTCTGACATTTTGGTGTTCATCTTAGCAATCTTAACTGGTGTCAAGTACCATCTATAAACCATTTTCATTATGTTTTCTCTTAAACCATGACAAGCAGTAAATTTGATACCTTTTTGCCACAATCTCTCCCAGTCATCCATCATAATATTATGTCCTACATCTTTTGCCCAATCTATCATTGAGGATTTAACCAGTTCATCTTTTGTATGCCACTCTAGCAGAAGATTATACATTTTGGAAAGGTTTTTGAAGTTCGATTCTATCAGTTCTGTTTCCAGTTTTGATTTTTCTACTTGAAAACCAACTTTTTTGTCCATTTTAAATGTTTCATAAACCTGATAATAGTGCAGCCAGTCGGGGACCTGACTTTTTACTTGATCATAACTTTTTAGCTTAAAGGAGTCCCCTTCCTGCTGCAATATGTCCATATATCTTAACCAGTTTGCAGACATATTCGGTCTCTTATATGCCTTGGCCTCCACTGGAGAGATCCATCTAGGAGTCTTTCTCTCTAACAAGTCTTTGTATCTAGTCCAAACCTGATATAGGGATTTTCTCACAATATGAGACTTAAAAGTTCTGTGGATTTTAACCTTGTCATACCAAAGGTATGCATGCCAACCAAACATATTATCATGTCCCTCCAAGTCCAACACATCAACGTTCTCTAGTTTAAACCAATCCTTTAACCAGCAAAAGGCCGCAGCTTCAAAATAAAGCCTTAAGTCCGGCAGGGCAAAGCCTCCTCTGTCTTTAGAGTCTGTTAAAATCTTGAATTTTATTCTTGGCTTTTTGCCCTGCCATATAAATTTCGATAGGTCCTTTTGCCATTTTTTAAAACAGTCTAGTTTGTCCAAAATTGGTATGGCTTGGAATAAGAACAGCATCCTTGGTAGGACATTCATTTTAACCACTGCTATTCTTCCCATTAACGACAGTTTAAGTCTTGTCCAGATCTCCATATCTTTTTTTATCTCCATCCACAATTTTTCATAATTATCCTTATACAGGTTCAAGTTCTTGTTTGTGAGATTGATACCTAGGTATTTTACAGATTTAACAAAATTGAGGCCTGTGGCTTCTTGAATTCTTTGGATCTGTTCTGCACTCAGATTTTTACCTAAAACTTTGGTTTTCTGCTTATTTAATTTAAAGCCAGCTACAAGTCCGAATTGTTCAATTAATTCCAAGGCTCTGGGGACACTGCCTTCTGGTTCTTGCAGGGATAGCATCAAATCGTCCGCGAAGGCACGTAATTTGTATTCCTTCTCTCCCACTTTAATTCCTTTTGTCTGTTTATCTTTCCGAATCATATTCAGAAGGACTTCCAGGACCGTAATAAAAAGTAAAGGGGAGATAGGGCACCCTTGTCTTGTTCCTTTCTCTACTTCAATCTCCTCCGATATCACACTGTTTACAATAACTTTTGCTCTTTGTTCTGTGTAAATGGCCTTAATGCCATTTAAGAATTTTTCTCCAACTCCCATCTTTTCCAAATTCTTTTTCATAAATGTCCAGGATACTTTGTCAAAGGCTTTCTCTGCGTCCACAAACAATAGTGCTGCATCTGTGTTTATGTCTCTCTCCAGTTTTTCTAAAATGTCCACAATAATTCTCGTATTATTGCTTATTTGTCTTCCTGGTAGGAAACCTGCTTGGTCTCTATGTATATGATCTTTCAACACTCTTTTCAACCTTGTAGCCAAAACATTTGCAAAGATTTTATAATCCACATTCAAAAGGGATATTGGACGATAGTTTTTCATCAGAGTCTTATCAGTATCTGGTTTTAAGATCAGTGTGATAAAGGCTTCTTTCCACGTCTCTGGTGCCCTATCTCCTTCTAGTATTCTATTGCAAATTTCTCTTAACGGCTGTGATAGCCAGTCTTTCAATATCTTGTAATATTTTGCTGTTAATCCATCCGGTCCTGGAGCCTTCCCCAGTTGCATGTTGTTTATTGCATCTTCTATTTCTTGTGTCGTTATTGGGTGGTTGAGAATTGTTAGTTTTTCCTCTGGGACCTTTTGCAATCCATTCTTCTCCAGAAATCGGTCTATCTCTACTTCATCTATCTTCTCCTCCTTGTACAGTTGTTTATAGAATCTCTGAAAGCACCATCTGATTTCCTCCGGTTTCTCTACATTTTTTCCATTTACTACCAATTTACTGATGACATTTGCCTTTTGTCTTTTCTTTAATTGCCAAGCTAGTAGTTTTCCACATTTATTTGCAGATTCAAATGTTCTTTGTTTCATCATTTTCACTTTCCATTCGATGTCTTGGTTCATGATATTCGCGTATTGGGATTGCAAGTATTTGATTTCTTTTTGGATTTTAACACATCTGGGATGTCCTCTTAGTTCTTTTTCCTTTTCTTTGATTAATTTCAACAGTCTCTCCATCTCTGCACTTTGTTGTTTCTTCTTTTTTGCCTTTTCACTAATGAGGAATCCTCTCATTACCGCCTTACTTGCATCCCAGGCAGTCCTTTTCTCCACATCTGAATTCCAATTAATTTGAAAATATTCTTTCATCTTTTTCACCGCTCTTTCTACTAGCTTGGTATCTCTCATCAATGCATCATCCATTCTCCACCTGAAAGAATCCTTGGAAATCATTTTTAGGTTTACCTGTACAGGATTATGGTCTGAAAGCGTTTTAGGACCGATTTCTGCTTTTTGTAATTTTGGAGCCAATTCGTTCGAGATCCAGATATAATCTATCCTCGACCATGACTGCTGAGATTCGCTGAAGTACGTTGCCTCTGTTTCTGTGGGATTTTTTAATCTCCAAGAATCTACCAAATTCAAATTGTCCACCATTTCAAAAAAAGTCTTTGGGAGTTTCCCATCATTTGTTAATTTTGTTCTTTGAGATCTGTCCATTAATGTGGAAACTGCCCCATTAAAGTCTCCGAGGCAAACTACCTTATAGTCCAAATAATCCAACAGCAAATCATGGATTTTTTTGTAAAAAATCGACTTTCCATCATTTGGTGCATAAAGTCCCAGGATCAAAATTTTTTCGCCTTGTACGTTAATTTCAATTGCGATGTATCTCCCTTCTTCATCTTTGAATAGCTGTCTTGGGCTATATTTCTCCTTTGCATAAATCACTACTCCTCTCTTCTTGACCTTATCCGATGATATGAACTCTTGGCCTAATTTTTTGTTCTGTAGCAATCTTCTGTGACGCCGAACTATGTGGGTTTCCTGTAGACATATTATATCCAAATTCTTCTTTTCTATGCTGTAAAACACTCTGCGTCTCTTTGGTCTCTGATTTAATCCCCGAACGTTCCAAGTCATTAACTTGAGCGCCATTTCTTTGTTTATTCCTCTCCTCCAGTTGCCTGTCCTTTCTTATCTTGTTCTGGATCTTGGCTTGGTCCTGGTGGTCCCGGCGGTGGTGGAAATACTTCTGGAAACTTGTAAAGCTGTGCTGGATCCAATGGAGTTCCTTTGAAATGTTCCAGATGCTTGTCCAAAAACTTTTGCTTATCCGCCAAGGACCTTATTCTTATCTTTTTCCCTTCAAACGTGAATGCCAGGCCTTCTGGAAATTCCCAACTGAAGGAGATTTTTCTTCTTCTTAGCTCCGTCACCAGGTCGTTATAGGGAGCTCTTTTATCTAAAAAGAATCTGGGGATATCCTTGTAAAAAATTACTTTATTCTGCTGTACCACCAGGTTGTTTCTGTAGTGTAAATCCAGAAAATAGTCTCTGTCGTGTCTATCGTGTAGTCACTGACTGTTTTAGTGCTTTTCTTTCCTCTGGAACCTCTTGGTCCAAATCTGAAGGCCTTCACTATGCGTGCTGAGACGTTTACCTCTTCTAACTCCCAAAAAGTCGAGAATAGTTCCACAATATAGGCTTTCAGGTCTTCCCCCTCCAATTCTGGAAGACCCCTTATTCTTAGGTTTCCTTCTCTCTGATGTAGTTGCAGAAAAGCAAGAGACTCTTCCACAGTCCTCTGTCGTGTTCCAATATTTTCAATCTGCTCCAAATCCAAATTGTCCAATTTTTCCTCCACCTTTTTTATTTTTTCTCTGACCACTTTAATTTCCTCCGAGTCCTTTTTTAACGTGGTCACCTCCTGCCCAATTTTATTAATTTCGTCTCTGTTCTTTCTGACGTTTTCCTCAATTTGGCCAATCGATTTTTCTAACGTTTGGGTGGAGGCTTTAATATCGGCCTTAATATCCACTTGGAGCTTTTCTATTGCAGAGTTAACTGTTGTATTCACTGATGCACCAATAGCATTCACCGATTCTTGTGTTTGCTTCAACCCTTCGGTGACACTTTTCAAGCCTTCTGCAATTTCTGCCACACTTGCAGCCAATTTCTCCATTTGTTCCTGAAGAGTTAAGGAAACAGAGCCTTTCCTTTTTTCAGAGCCAGTTCCTTTAGATCTAAGTTCCATTCCTTGTGGGCTCTGTAACTGTAATCTCAAGGGTCTGCCATGGATTTTTCAGCTGGGATTCCTGCATTGAAGGGGGGTCTGCTCCAGCATCCTGTCTTCCACAGCTGCCACCTGGAATCCCATTGTAGGAAAAGCCTCAAGCCGGGATTCGAACGCAGGATTTTGACCACACGTCTCCCTCTCTTCCCCACTGCCCCCCTCCCCGCCCAAGTGCTGCTCCTGGCATCTTTGCAAATCCGTTTTCGTCCGCTCCTCCGGCAAGAAAGAAAAACCCACCCCGCTAGCGATTCCTTGCCCAGGCGCGGCTCGTTCATCTCCTTGGCCCGAAGCCCGAAATCTTGGCCGTGTGGCTGAGTCATCCCCAAACCCAGCCCCTTGGGAGAGCAGGGAAAGGGGGAGAGCGGCGTGGGAAGGGGGGGTGCTTGGGAGGGGGGAGCAGGCCTGACATCTTCCAGCAGGCTAAGTCCTGCATTGTAGCGAATCTCCCCCCTCTTCCCCCCCCCACTCACCCACCCAAAAGATCGAGGCGGCAGGACGAAGCGCTTTGGCTGTGGTTCTGTGGGAACGTGGCCCCTTTCTCTCTCTCTCTCTTTCCCGGCCACCCTGGAGCGGGCCTCACCTCCCCCCCCCTCCGCCTTTCATTCCTGGCTGGCCGCATCCTTTGCAGGGATAAATCTTCCCTTTTGCTCCCTCTGCAAACTCCAGGCCTCTTTCTAAAAGTTGCCCCAGAGTCCGGACGAGGCTGGTAAGAGGATGTTTGTGCGTGCATTCGGGGACGGGGATGGGGGGGGCAGCGGTTGGTGTGTCCCTGGACGAGGTGGGTGGGTTGTCGTGGAGCCTGCTGAGTTTTGGGTGGGGCTTGCAAGCCCTTTTAGGGACCAGAGAACTCCCAGGCTGGATTCCTTTCTTGGAGTGGGGTGGGTCACCCCCCTCACCCTCTCCCTGTCTGGACATCAGCCAAGGCTGCTCCCTTCCCTGCGACTCAGGAGTAGCCGGTTTCCTCCCTGGCAGTTTTTAGAAGATTTATGCTTCTTCCCAGGAGTTGCCTGCAGAAAGGGGATGGTTTTCAAAAAGGCCACAGGGAGGTTGTTATCTGTACAAGCGCTGTTGTCATTTTAGCTGTGCCCCGAGGGATCTGGGTGGTGCCAGTTGAGCTGGGGACTTGCCTGGTTTTTTGTAGGGGGGGGCACGGTTGGGGTGTTTGTGTTTCTGGAGAAGTGGGAACATTGGGCGCGTTCTCAGCTTTTGATGCAGCTGTTATCGATGATGATGATAAAAGGGGAAATACCAGTTCAAGAGTCCAACGGCGGGACAGGTTTACGTGGAAGTAATTTGCCGCTGCCACCAGCGCTTGGCGTGAGATTGCCTTCCTAGTGAACATGCTTGTCTGACTTGCAGCCTCGCATTTCTGGGGAAAGGCTGTGCCTCATTTGCTGAGCATCTCCGTTGCATGCAGGGGGTCCCGGGTTCAATCTCCAGCAGAACCATGAGGACCGGAACCTTACTTTAGAAGCAGGAGCACAGCTCCGGAGTAAAGCACCTGCTTTGTATACAGAAGGTCCCAAGTTCAGCAAAGGAGAGACCCCTTGCCTGAAATCCTGGAGCACTGCTGCCAGTCAGTGTAGACAGTGCTGAGCTAGATGGACCAAATGGTCTGAGTCAGTATAAGGTGGTTTCTTACGTTCCTGCTTAAACCAGCCCTTTATTTGGAATCAAGAGGACTAGAATGTTACTCTGTTTTTAGGGCAAGAGCTAAGTGGCAGAGCACTTGCTTTGCATACAGAAGGTCTTGGGTTCGATCCCCATGGCATTTCCAGGAAGTGCTGGGTCTGTCCCCTGCCTGAAACTCAGGAGAGCCTCTGCCAGTCAGTGTTGGCAATACTGAGCTAGGTGATACATATACAGTAGCTCCTTGATTATTAAGCAGCTTCTTAGGTTCCTGTGTCTTAAGGGACAGGCTGTAGCTCACTGGTAGAGCACCCCTTTTACATGCAGAAGGTTGAATCCCCAATGGCATCTCCTGGCAGGGCCAGGAATATCCCCTGCCTGCCTGAAACCCCTGGAGGGCTGCTGCCAGCCAGTGTAAGCGAGCTAGATGGACAAATAGCTCCCTGTGTGTGTGTGTGTGTGTGTGTGTGTGCATCCTCCTGCAACAACGACCCTTTGAGGCAGCTCGTAGGACAAGGAACTGCTGTTGACAGCGTGGGTGAGACGCTCATGGGTACTTAAAGATACGAGTGGCAGATTCAGAGATTTGTCATCTGGGCGTCTCTTGAGAATTGCTAATAATACACACCCAAAAGGCAGCGATGTTTACGGTGCAGCGGCTTGGAGATTTCAGCAAGAACTTCAGGAGAGAGCCCTGAAGCTGGGTCGGACCAAAGGGGAACCCGTCCCATTGTGCGTCCTGTTGTCACAGTGGCCAGGCAGGGGCCAGATCTGCCATCACTGAGGGCCTCGTATCACTTCCAGGAAAGGACTGCTGTGTCTCTTTCAGGCCAACTGTCCCTTCCTAAGAAGGAGAGACAACAGTGCAGGAAGTGAGAGGCTGAAATAGGGCGTGAAAGCTTCAATTAGTGCTGCCCAACCTGTCTTGAATGCCCTTCTTTGGGGGGCATCTAGCCCTTTTCTGTATATGGTGCTGGAGGAGACTCTTGAGAGTCCCATGGACTGCAAGAAGATCAAACCTATCCATTCTTAAAGAAATCAGCCCTGAGTGCTCACTGGAAGGGCAGATCCTGAAGCTGAGGCTCCAAGACTTTGGCCACCTCATGAGAAGAGAAGACTCCCTAGAAAAGACCCTGATGTTGGGAAAGATGGAGGGCACAAGGAGAAGGGGACGACAGAGATGGTTGGACAGTGTTCTCGAAGCTACTAGCATGAGTTTGGCCAAACTGCGAGAGGCAGTGGAGGATAGGGGTACCTGGCGTGCTCTGGTCCATGGGGTCACGAAGAGTCGGACACGACTGAACAACAACAAGCCCTTTTCTTTCCAAAACAGGGCAAACAACGGCACAGGAAGTGAGAGCCTGTAAAAGGGCGTGGAAGCGTCCATTAGCGCTGTTTTCAAATTTCCTCAGGGGCACTGATAAAATATGTTGGCATCCGTCTGTCCCGAGAGACAATGGAGTGCACCTCTGCGGGTGGAGTCAAACAGCTGTGTTTGCAGTGCCTCCCCGGGGTGCAAGCCTGGGCAGGGTAGAGGGAGGTCCTGGGCCGCCCAGATGACAAGATGTGGTCCAAAGGAAAGCAGAGCAAAACGTTTGGCACCAGCTTGGCTGCAGGAGTTGCCGGAGGGAGGCGTACAAGCCGCCATCCAACCGTCTCGGGGACTCCGCTCCGGATTTGTGAAGAGTTTACTCCTGAGCCTTTTCCCGGAGTTTCCCTTCTCCTAGATGGGTTCCCTTCCCAGGTGGATGAGCCCCTCACTTCCCTCCACAGCACATGCAGAGACTGCCTTCTTGGCCATTGGATCCACTCCATCAGATGGATAAAATAAAGCAGCTTCTATTTCCCATGGACCCGCTTTGTAACAGGGAACATAGGAAATTCCCTTGCGTTCTTTCCCCAGTGTCCCCGATGCAGACATTTTGAAACACATTGGACTGAGCATAATTTCTGCATCTAGCCTTCCCTTCCAGCAAAAGCATTCCGACTGTTCTCCCTGATCTTGGGCGAGTCTTGGGATGGTGCCACCTGGCCCTCCGAAACCTTTCCGGGTGTGTCTGTGCAGGGCCGGACGGTTAGGCCGCTGGCTAACAATACCCTTTTGCCTGTCCTCCTTTCTCCCTACAAAGTCTGGCTCACGACGCAGAACCACAGCACCTTGGTGACGGAGCGCAGCGCAGTCCCCTTCCTTCCCGTGAACCCTGAATATTCTGCAACGCGCAATCAGGTAAAATGGGCGGGACCCTACTTGTTTCTGTGCGGCTGAGGCCGGCCCTCTCTGCCTATTGTGGCTCCAGGCAGTGGTTAATTCTTGGAGGGCAGAGGTGGAGAGAGGTGGCTGGGGCTTCTGTCTGGCCCTTGAACCCAGGGCTGGAATTCCTGGGGCTTGCCCAGATTCCGGAGAGCCAGTGGGGTGCAGTGGTTAGAGTGTTGGAATAGGACCTGGGAGAGGCCAGGGTTCGAATCCCTCTCTCGGCCAAGAAGCCCAATGTGTGTGGCCTTGGGCCTGTCACCTCCTCTCAGCCTATCCTACCTTGCAGGGTTGTTGTGAGATGAAACGGAGAGGAGGGGAACTGTCTTGTCTTTTAATGCAGAAAGTCCTAATCCTGACCCTCCGTTCTGGGCTTGTACACCTCCCCCCATGTGGATGATTCTCTCTCTCTCTCTCTCAGGGACGGCAGAAACTTGCCCGCTTCAATGCCCGGGAATTTGCCACCCTCATCATCGATATCTTAAGCGAGGCGAAACGTCGGCAGCAGGGCAAAAGCCTCTCCAGCCCCACAGGTTAGGGGGCAAGAGACTGATGGGGTACGGTGGGAACAGGGGGGGCTGGAGGTCCACCCTGTCCCTTTACGGGGTTGTCACCTTCTCCCTGCAGAGATCCTCGACTCCTCCCTCCACGGGCACAGCGACCTCGACGACCAACACGACTACGACAGCGTTGCCTCAGACGAGGACACGGACCAGGAGCCCCTCCGCAGCGCCAACGCAGGGCGCAATAACCGCGCTCGGGTAAGCGCCTCCCCCCTGGAGAAAAGCGGGGCAGGGGAAGGGAACCGTGACGTGTGACCATCAGCAATGAGGACTAGTTTCCTGAGTAACAGCTTTCATTTCCAACAAAATCGAATTCCAGGAATCTTGCCCCGTCTTACGTTCCCACCATAAATGTTAATGCGCGCCAGGTTTATTGCGACCCTTCCAACACTGGAGAATGCCATTTTTGACATTTGCAAAGGAGCGCGATACCATCTGTGTAGTCATTTCGAAGAAGGAAACTGGAAACAGATTTTTAGGGTCACGATTCTCGCATTTTGTTCCAAACCTTGGCGGGGGGGGGGGGGGAATGTGTTCCAATATCTGGTTCCTATACCTTTGTAAGGGGGATTAACAGATAGGGCAGAAATTCTTCCAGCTTTGTCTGGGATGTTGGGAGGAAAAAAGAACCAATTTCGTGGCAAAATCTGTTGGCATTCTGCACTGATTTACACGCATTCCGCAAAGCATGTCGTTTTATCCCTGGAACATTTTTGTGTCAACCCCAGTAATGACCCCATCTCACTGAGCTCTCTCTCTCTCTCTCTCTCTCTCTCTCTCTCTCTCTCTCTCTCTCTCTCTCCCTAAAAACAAAGAGCATGGATTCCTCGGACCTCTCCGACGGTCCCATCACGCTGCAGGAGTACCTGGAGGTCAAGAAGGCGCTGGCCGCCTCCGAAGCAAAAGTGCAGCAGCTGATGAAAGTCAACAACAGCCTGAGCGACGAACTGAGGCGGCTGCAGAGAGAGGCAGGTTGCTGTTGGGGGGTAGGGAAGGGAGCGTCCTGGAAGTGGTCGGAACAGGAGCATCAACCGTGCGGTGAAATCTTGCAACTTCGTAAGGTGGAAGGAAGAAAGGGTCTGGGATCGAGGGCTGAGGCAACTTCTCTTGATGCAGCCTGGAATAGCATTAGCTTTGTTTGCTGCTACATCACACTGTTGGCTCATGTGAAACTTGTGGCCCACTAAGACCCCTGGGTCTGTTTCACATGCACTACTCGTAAGCCAGGTGTTCCCCATTCTGTATTTGTGCATCTGGTTCTTCCTGCCCAAGTGCAGAACCCGACTTTTGTCCCTATTGAAATCCATCCTTTTAAATGTGTTTGTGGGAGTAGGTGGGTTGGGGGGAGTTAACTGGGTTTTTTAAAATGTATTTTGTGTTTTTATCTTGCGTGTGTATGTGGTGGACTGCCCCGAGATCTACGGATGATAAGCAGTATACAAATTTGATGATGATGATGATAATAATAATAATAGTAATTATTATTATTATTATTATTATTATTATTATTATTATTATTATTATTATTATTATTATTTGTACCCCGCCCATTTGGCTGGGTCCCCCCAGCCACTCTGGGCGGCCTCCAACAGATATTAAAATACATTAAAATATCACAGGTTAAAAACTTCCCTCAACAGGGCTGCCTTCAGGTATTTTCTGAATGTCAGGTAGTTATTTATCTCTTTGACCTCTACTGGGAGGGCGTTCCACAGGGCGGGCGCCACCACCGAGAAGGCCCTCTGCCTGGTTCCCTGTAGCTTTGCTTCTCGCAGTGAGGGAACTGCCAGAAGGCCCTCAGAGCTGGATCTCAGTGTCCGGGCTGAACAATGGGGGTGGAGGCGCTCCTTCAGGTATACGGGACCGAGGCTGTTTAGGGCTTCAAAGGTCAGCACAAACACTTTGAATTGTGCTCAGAAACGTACTGGGAGCCAATGCAGATCTCTCAGGACTGGTGTTATGTGGTCCCGGCGGCCACTCCCAGTCACCAGTCTAGCTGCCGCATTCTGGATTAGTTGTAGTTTCCGGGTCACCTTCAAAGGTAGCCCCACATAGAGCGCACTGCAGTAGTTGCTAGCTCTGACCCAGCCGGTTAAAATCCTCTCGAATTGTGATTTCCGCCTTCGGAGGTATGAGCTGCCTTCGGCCGGATCCAGCCCTGACAGTCCTATGCCCCTTCCTCTCGCGTCTCAGATCCACAAGCTGCAGGCGGAGAACATGCAGATTCGCCAGCAGGTGGGGCCCGTCCACCCGGCGGCAGCGCCACCCCCCCAGCGAGCGCCCCGACCACAGCCACGTGGCCTCCGCGGCCACGGGAGCCCACCGCCGGGACCGCCACGCCTTCTCCATGTACGAGCCGGGCACCGGGGCCCTCAAGCCCTTTGGCCAGCAGCCGATGGACGACCTCGTCACCCGCCTTTCCACCCCATTCCACCCCGGGGTGAGTGCCAAGGAGGGGAGGGTGCAATGGTGGGTGTGCGCCGGGGGACCCAAGGGTGGGTGTTAAGTGATTGGGTGCATTTTCCCACCTCACCTCTTGTTCCGCCCCAGCATGCTTTGCTTTAAACGAGAAAAAGTGGTTGGTGGGTTCCAGGGCCATCTTAAAGGGATCGTCCGCCCTGGCGCGACGATCCCTCGGCGCCCCCGGTGGGCCGCCTCTCCGCCCACCTCCCTCCCGCGCTGGCCGCCCCTTGGGAGGGGGGTGGGCGAGCGGGGGATGAGGGGCGTGGCGCTGGAGCGGCGCAGGGCTTTGCGCGCCCTTCCCAGCGCTACAGCTAGGGCTCCGGAGGGCAGGTGGCTTGCAGCTCGCCCACCGGTGCGCGAGCGCCCGCCCGCCCGTGGGGGCAGGGGTGGGTTGGGGAGGGGGCACCCGGTATGCCGGCAGGCTCGCGGGGCGCCCCTGGGGGGCCTGGCGCCCTGGTGCACCACGCCACCCAGCCCCTATGACAAGACGGCCCTGGTGGGTTCCTTGCTGTGCGTAGCTGTGAGTCGAGGAGCGTAACGTCCGCAGGGTTGGGATTCTGCAATGCAACAGGTGCTGCTTCTTTGTTGGGGGTCGCGGGATTGCCCCCCTGCTCACCCCCTTGTTCTTCTGCCATCACAGGAGGTGGATGAGGAAGCCTTGTATTCCATCCACAACCAGGCCAGCATCTACCGGGTGAGTGGCGCTTCCTTCATTTCTAGATCCTTCAAAGCCTGTGTGATGACAACACTCTGCTAGTTTATATGTACAGATATCAATTTTCGCTAATTTTCGCTCACCTGCCAAGGCAGGTAGGGAGGCACGACAGACTTTGCCGACCTCAGACCCTGAAAAAAAAAAGTTTGGACTGCAACCCTCATCATAAACTCCTCGCTCACCCAGGGGCTGATGGGAGTTGTAGTCCAAAGCAGCAGGAGGGCACCAGGTTGGCGAATGCTGCAGTATTTATTTATTTCATAAAAATTATACACTGCTTGAATGGGGGGCGGGGAGGAACCTTGAAGCTGTTTACAAAAAAAAAAGATAAAATGAAAAGATTACCAGTAAGAAGAATTAATAAATAAAATTAAGGCTTTCAAAATAAAAATAGTCTCAAAACAGGTTAGAACTTGCACCAGTTTCTAAATATCTGAGTAGGCTTGTCTAAGTGGAAATGTTTTCATCAGGTGCCCAAAAGAGCATATACCTGCCTGATATCAATCGGCAGGGAGTTCCAAAGTGTAGCTGCTGCCACACTCAAAAATGGGTTTCTTACTCTTGTGAAGGGAGGGTTATGTGGCACCCAGAAGGCTTGAAAATAAAATCTCCTGGGCTTCTGCCAAGTGTCCCCCCCCCCAGTCTTTTTGTGGAGACCCCAGCCCCCCCTCCGCCCATAGGAATCCGGTCTCTCTGCGTGTGTCTAACTGCTGCCTCCTGCCCTCTTCCTTTCAGATGCGGAAGGGGGGCTCCATCTCCTCGATGCCATTCCCTCCGTCTTCTCCCCTCTTGTCCTGCGCTCCGGAGAGCGGACGTCACATGGTGACTTGCGACATTTCTGTTTGCAGGACGGGCTTGGGGTGGGGAGTGTCTGCAGCTTCCCTTTTACTCCAGATCAGACTCTTTGCCCATCTAGTTCAATGCTCTCTGCTCTGGCCGGCAGCAGCTCTGCAGGGTCTTAGCGGGCGCTTCCTTTCCTAGCCCTGCCAGCTTTTCTTCAGCGATGGCAGGGATTCAACGCGGGACCTTCTGCATGCAAAATAGGGGGCTCCACCCACTCCCTGCCTGGCTAGACTCTTTGCCCACCTAGCTCAGTATTGCCTGCTCTGGCCGGCAGCAGCGTTTGGAGTTCCTTTAAACTAGAGACGCCTGGGAACCCTCTGCATGCAAAGCAAGCCTCTGCTCCGGTAACACAACAGGGGTGCCTGCCACCAGCTCCCCCTTTTAACTCTGCCCAATTTCTCTTCCCCCCCTCCTTCCTAGACTGGAAAACTGGACCGACACGGCAGCGGCACAGACAGCGATTATGACAACACGCAGGGCGGGGATCTGCCCCTCAGGTGAGGCCGAATGCTGTGCGGGACATCCCTTGCTGGGACTTGCACAGGACTAGCTGCTTGAGAAGACCTCGTGGCTCAAAAGTGACTAAGAATGCCAGGCTGCATCCAGTGTGTTAAGTTATCCTGGGAGCAGACCCAGTGAAATGAATACAGATGGTTAATTGATGATGGCAATATCTGAGTTGGCATCAGGGGGGTAGCATCTTTCCCTGCCCCCAAACCCACCCTGCCTCTCTCCCCACCCCCTCCTTTCTCAGCATGGACGGGAAGCGCTTGCTGGACCTCAGCAAGGATGATGACTTGCACCCAGAACCTGAACCACTGGAAGGTGACCTGGACCCGGGCCTGCCCAGCACGGAAGACGTCATTCTCAAGACGGAACAGGTCACAAAGAATATCCAGGAGCTCCTCCGAGCTGCCCAGGAGTTCAAGCACGACAGGTCAGGATGAATCCCTCCAGGAATCCTCTGGGGAGGAGAGGCATGGGGTAGGAACAGATTGGTGACAGGCACTGGTGCCTATGGTCTGCAAGAAATGAAACTGAGTGTGCCTGCTGCAGCTCTGTGTGATTCTCCGTTCTGGTCTTCCGCTCAGCCAGCCTCTGCAGGAGGGGAGGTTGTCATTCTGGTATACCTTTTGCTGTTGTTAGCATGCAATTGTTCGCGCTGGGGAGACGGCTGCAGGATTTGGTTCCTTTTGGAGGATACCTGCCTGTTGTGTGCCTCTGCACGAGTACCTGCTCTGAGCTTGCCGCTTCCTTAGCAAGGAGGGGCGCCCAGATCTGGGACTTGTGCAGGCGACGGGGAGGCGGCAGATTCCCTCAAATGCTCTTAAGGAATCGGAATTGCTCTGCTGAATAAAGTTTGCTTCCTTCTTTAACCCCTAAAGGGATCTGTGGGTAATGCTGTGACTGGGGTGGGGAACTCGCAAGACCTGTAACACAGGTGTGTGACTCCGTGTCTGGGCCTCATTCTGTCCCTTCTTAACCCCAGCAGCTTCGTCCCCTGTTCAGAGAAGATTCACGCTGCCGTCACGGAAATGGCGTCACTTTTCCCCAAGGTAGGAGAGACCGGGAGAGTCGCTTCTGCTGAGAGAGGGGTCTGGGTGAGGAAATCTCCCTCCCAGCCCAGGAAACGTCCTCAAAGGGAGCGAACAGCCACTCCCAGGGGCTTTTCCTGGACATAACACCTCCCAAAGGATGTTGCAGAGTTTCCCCTATGAGGAAAGGTTGCAGCGCCATTTGCAGTTTAGAGAAAAGACAAGCAAGAGGTGGCGTGGTGGAACTTTATAAAATGATGCCTGGCATTGAGGTGGTGGATCGAGAAGAACTTTCCTCTCTCGCACCACTAGAACTTGTGGGAGATTCAGGGCAGACAAAATAAAATCCTTCTTCAGGCAGTGCAGTTAAACTCTGGAACTCCCTGCCACAGGAGGCAGGAATGATCACCAACCTGGATGGCTTTAAAAAAGACAGGGCTGCTAACCAGGATGACTTCGCTCTGCCTCCATGGTCGGAGGTGGCAATGATTCTCAATATCAGTTGCTGGAAAGTGCAGGGAGGGGGAGTTTTCTCTCATGGCCGGATCCTGCTTATAGGTTTTTCACTGGGGCATCTGTTCGGCCGCTGTGAGAACAGGATGCTGGTCTAGGTGGGCCATGGGTCTGATCCAGCAGGCTCTCTTATTCTTAAGGGGCTCCTTAGAAGCAAGGAGTGGGAAGTGATGGTTTAAAATATTAGCAACATGGGACCCTCTCTCACCCCCCAGCAGCCAAGCTCCAGCTTCCACCTCCCCTCAACCCGCCCCCCCCATTATTTTGAATTTTTACATGCGCACAGAGATGAACAAGTCTCACCACTGCGATGTTATTTTCCTATGACCAAGCAGGATATAACTTTTATGAAATACGTTTTTAAAAATTCACCGCCTAATGATGACAACTTTTGGAAATGTAAAGCGGAACAGGCGACCTTTTGAGGCTCTCTGCACATGTTTTTGGGTTGGTGAAGGGTAGGGTTAATTCAGGCCCTTACTCCGAACTGGCTGAATGTGCAGGGCTAATTCAAGCCCTTATTCCAAACTGGCTGGATGTACAGGGCTAATCAGGCCCTTACTCTTAACTGGCTGCATGTGCAGGGCTAATTCAGGCCCTTACTCTGAACTGGCTGGATGTGCAGGGCTAATTCAAGCCCTTATTCCAAACTGGCTGGATGTACAGGGCTAATTCAGGCCCTTACTCTGAACTGGCTGCATGTGCAGGGCTAATTCAAGCCCTTATTCCAAACTGGCTGGATGTACAGGGCTAATTCAGGCCCTTACTCTGAACTGGCTGGATGTGCAGGGCTAATTCAAGCCCTTATTCCAAACTGGCTGGATGTACAGGGCTAATTCAGGCCCTTACTCTGAACTGGCTGGATGTGCAGGGCTAATTCAGGCCCTTACTCTGAACTGGCTGAATGTGCAGGGCTAATTCAAGCCCTTACTCCGAACTGGCTGGATGTACAGGACTAATTCAGGCCCTTATTCCAAACTGGCTGTATGTGCAGGACTAATTCAGGCCCTTACTCCAAACTGGCTGTGTAGGCCAGAGTGCCTTTAGTCAGCAGTGAGGCTGCCTTGCGAGTTCTCAATAAGGTGGTTAGACTTGAACTCTGGACCTCTGGACGTGAGTTGGGAGCCTTATGCCACTCTCCCTTTCCGCTCCTTCCGCAGAAGCCGGCTCTGGAGACGGTGCGCAGCTCCTTGCGCCTGCTGAACGCCAGCGCCTACCGCCTGCAGAGCGAGTGCCGCAAGACGGTCCCCCCGGAGCCGGGGGCCCCCGTGGACTACCAGCTCCTGACCCAGCAGGTCATTCAGTGTGCCTACGACATCGCCAAGGCCGCCAAGCAGCTGGTCACCATCACCACCCGCGAGAAGAAGCAGTGAAGGGCGGGCAGGCGGAGGGCGGGCGGGCGAGGCTGGCGCAGCCCCAGTTCCTCCCTTCCCCGCTGGAGGATTTTTGGGGATGGGCCGTGCAGCCACCTGGAAGTGTCCTTTCCCCCACCCGCCTCCTCCCTGGCAATCGGCCCACCTGCCCAGGCTGGGTTGGATCAATGCTCCCCACTGCAGCTTGCAGGGGGGGGCAGGATCAGGGCCCTATATGGCACACGCCCCATGGCACTGGGGTGCCTGCGCAGTGAAGAAAACTCCCCCTGTAAATATTCCCATCTCCCCATCCTTTGGCACAAGGGGGGGGGATACCTGTGGCGTTCAAGATGTGGCTTCATTTCAGCTCTCAGCTTCCGGGAGGAAGCAGGCCATAGAGCCCCCGCCTTGCATGCAGAAGGTCCTGGGTTCAAGCCCCAACGGCACCTCCAGGCAGGGCTGGGAGAGCCCCCTTGCCTGAAACCCTGTTGGTCAGTGGAGACAGTCCTGGGTGAACAAATGGCTTGGACTTGGTCTAAGGCAACTTCCTTCGTTCTCCTCCAGCGACATCTGGAGGGCCACAGATTCCCCCCCCTGCGGCAATTCCAGATGTTGCCGGACTATTGCGTTCATCATCATCATCACAATCAACTCCGCCTGCGCTGTCTGCTCGGGGCGGTTGCGAGTTCAAGTCTAGAACCCCCTAGCCGGAGAGGGGCCGCACATGCTCCCCAGCCTCGCCTTCCGACAGGGACGGCTAACCTGTGGGCAGCTCTGGGGCACTGCAGGGCTTTTTAAAGAATCACTACGGAGTTGGGAGGGGGTTCCCAAAGTTCATGTAGCCCAACCCCCGGAAGGCAGGAATCGCAGCCCATTGACCCAAGTCTGCTCCAGAGGCAGATGGAAGTGACACATCCAGACACACCTGGAGGGCTGCAGGTTAGCTTTTCCTGTCCTTTTTTAGCGGGGCGGGGGTCCTCCTGAAGGGAGTCAAATCTATCCCCCCCCCTGCAAACACCACTCCTCCTTCTTCTTCTTCCTCCTCCTCCTCCTCCTCCCCACCTTCCCATATAGTGCGTGGAACTGTATGTGTCCCATTCCAGACCCGCCTGACCACGCACCTATATATATATATGTATAGAGAGATATATAAACACCAAATGTATTTATCTCACATGTTTCCCTCCCCTAATAGTGTTAACACTGGAATTACAACGTCTAGGTGCTGTGGGTCGGGCATCATTCCCCCCCCCCTCCCCGGAAACCTCCGGCTGGATCACTTCTCCCACCCCACCCCCCAAAATCCCTCCATCATTCCTTTTTTGGGGGGAGAGTATGGGGGCTGCCTTTGTCTCCGTAGCAAAGGATCAGTTCCCCCCACTTCCCTCTCACTGGCCAGTCGTGTTCCCCCCACCCCCCTTGAAATCTGTGAAGTTTTTCAGGCCATTGAGGGAATGTGGGATGGGCTGCGGAGCGTGTTGGGGGGGGGGACACATGGCTATTGAGGGCTGCATCTGGGCACTGCGCTGGAAATCTTGTTTGTCCTGTACATTTGTAACAAATAAAAAGACGTGAGCATCTCCCTGGGCTGCCCCGTTGGAATAACTTATTTCCTCCCCTCTAGAGGTAATTTGAACCCGTTACCCTACTCTCCCCCCCAGAACCGGCTGAGTTGGCTGAATGTCTTGTCCGCCCTGGAAGATTCCTGTGTTTATGTTCCTTGGATCTCCTTGTTGCCCAGCGGTAGAGCAGAAGGCCCCAGGCTCAACCAGTAGAAGGCAGTGTGGCACAATGGTTAGAGCCTTGGATTAGGACCTGCGAGAAACCAGGGCTCAAATTTATCCCCATGCAGCTCACTGGGTATGACCCTGCCTACCTCGCAGGGTTGTTGTGGCAATTAAATGAGGGGGAGAACCACGTACGGCACCTTGAGTTCCTTGGAAGAAAAGGTGTTTGCGTCAATGTAATAAATGAACCCCTTAAAAATACCCCCAATGAGCGACTGCCAGTCAGTGCCAGGGGGCAGGCCCTTTGTACCTCTCTCTGCAGCCTAATCCCAAGGTGGCACACGCCCTCCTTGAGTGCTTTGGCCGGGCTGGAAAGTGTCCTTGAACTTTTGATAGAATCAATGAATTGTAGAGCTGGGAGGGACCCCAGGTGGTCATCCAATCCAACCCCCTTCAATTTATTTTTTTTTACGAAAACAAAAACTTCAAGGGGGGGAGGCTCCTTTTTTCTCCCACTTGCACTTCCCTGGCTGCCGACATGCAGCTCACAGGAAAGTTTTCGCTGCTCCAAGCGCCTAGTCCTCATGGCTAGAGAAGACCGTATCTGTGCTGCCCTCAGAAAACCCTGGCTGACCCGTGCAAAACAGACTTGGCTTTCTGCCTGCATCGCAAAGCGTGCCTTTCCCCCCCGATCTGCAAATCTCCCGGTTGCTTTAGGGATGGCCTCATCCTGCTTTCGTAGCAAAAATAAAAGATTTTATTGCGTAAGAAAAACAAACGAAGGCAAGGAGCCAGCTCTCCTCGGGAGAGTAAACAGACCACGGCCAGGCTGCTGTTTCACCGCAACACCCAAGTTTCACCCGCAGACGACTTTGCTCCGTTGGCAAAGCCCAGACTTGTGGCTGGACGTCTCCACCGAAGAGGGTCGTCCCTAATCTGAGCTGTCGCTGGACGTCGGCAGAAGAGGCGCCTTGGGCGGGGGCTGCGGCTGCCGACTCCGCTTCTTGCGCCTGCTCTGGGCGGAGAGGAGACGCCGCTTGATCACAGCTGCAAAAGGAGGAAGGGGCGGAAAGACTTTACAGGAAGCTCTCGGCGCAGGAGAGGGGGAGCCAGCCCCATTGCTGACCCCTTGGAGTCAAGTCTCCTGCCGACTCTGGGTTCGTGGAGATGTGGGAACTTAGTGGGGGGGACCCTCCACACCTCACCACAGGGCCGAGCAAAGCGGTCATTTCCCCCCCCCCCCACAACCCCCACTGCAGCCAGCCCCACTTATTTTAGGCAGGGGACCACATCGCTGGGATGCAGAGCACAGTCTGCAACAGGAAGGTCTAAATCACAGCATCTCAAGGTAGGACTAGAGAGATCTCATTAGGTATAAAACCTCATCAGGTATTAAAATGATCAAACAACGGGGTGGCAAACACAGAAGACTCTTCCTGAATGAAAATTTGCATCTGGGTCCTCAAAAGCTGATGGCCGTTTCTAGATTATTATTACAGGTGGCTAGTTGTGTTGGGTCTTCCATAGTCAAAACAAAATAAAAAATTCTTTCCAGTAGCACCTTAGAGACCAACTAAGTTTGTTCTTGGTACCTGTGCATGCACACGAAAGCTCATACCAAGAACAAACTTAGTTGGTCTCTAAGGTGCTACTGGAAAGAATTTTTTTATTTTGTTTAGATTATTATTGTTATTAATTATTATTATTATTAGTAGTAGTAGTAGTAGTAATTTATTATTTATACTCTGCCCATCTGGCTGGGTTTCCCCAGGCACTCTGGGCGGCTCCCAACAGAATATTAAAATCATGATAAAACATCAAACATTAAAAACTTCCCTATACAGGGCTACCTTCAGGTGTCTTCTAAAAGTCAGGTAGTTGTTTATTTCCTTGACCTCTGATGGGAGAGCGTTCCACAGGGCGGGTGCCACCACCGAGAAGGCCCTCTGCCGGGTTCCCTGTAACCTCACTTCTCGCAGTGAGGGAACCGCCAGAAGGCCCTCGGAGCTGGACCTCAGAGTCCGGGCAGAACGATGGGGGTGGAGACGCTCCTTCAGGTATACTGGGCCTTTGAGGCCATTTAGGGCTTTCAAGGTCAGCACCAACCCTTTGAATTGTGCTCGGAAACGTCCTGGGAGCCAATGTAGGCCTTTCAGGACTGGTGTTCTATGGTTCCAACCTCTGCCGTGAGCTTCTCCAGTGAGGGATGGCTCTCCACACCTCTAGGTAATTGGGAGGTGGACTGCCTGAATGCAGAGACCCCCTTCAGCTATGCTAGAAGGTAACTGTTAATATTTACCCCCAGAATGACTTTGCCTGATCCAGAAGTGCTGTAAAATCTCAGGAAAAGCTGCGGATCTCCCGGCACTGCTGGACTCCCATCATCCCTGACCCACTGGGCATCCCGGCTGGAGTGGTTGCAAGTTGGGAGTCCGGCAACACCCGGAAAGCCAGAGTTCCCCCACCTGCTCTGCTCTAAGCCTTCACACACACCCCTCGTCAAGCACAGGGCAGGGGTAGGCCGTATCTTGTGGTAGAGCGTTCCACAGTTTATCAACAGCCAGCGACCAACATTTCCCACCCCCCTCGTCAAGCACGGAGCTCGAGTTGGCCGCATCTTGTGGCCAGGAGTTCCGCAGGTTATCCAATCTTAGGTTGCTACGGTAAACAACCAGCAGTTCCCCAGAGGTTAAAATTGGGCACTGAGCTTGCTCTGGATACGTGCATGTGCTGTACATGGGGGGAGGGCTGAGACCCCACCGCCTCCCCCGTGGGCCACTCACCAGCCACTGTGTCGCTCCCCTCCTCGGTACTCGTGGTCCAGTAGAGGCTTCTCCCGCGGCGGCATTTCCGGTGGAGCCGGGTGTAGAGGACTGCGAGGGTGAGCACCACCAGCAGGAAAGTGAGGGCACTGGCCGCCCAGGCCGCCTCTTCGGTGCGTGGGGTGGGGACACGGACCCCCGGTTGGGACCCTCTGGCTTCCTTTCTGCCTTCGTGGCCTTGCGCTTTGCCGAGTCCTCCATCCGGACACCGGCATCCCGTGCCGCCGGCCGCTCTCGCCTCGGTGCGCAGGACGGGCAGCGAGGGGGGGATGTCCTGCGTGACGAGGGGCTGCTGCCCCAAAAGGCCGCCTGGCAGGGGCGTCGCACTCAGCCAGGCATGCCCACCGAGGTCTATTGACTCTGGAATACCCCTTTGCTCAGCCTGCAAGCTCAGGGTGACGGGAGGCGGGCCGCCGTTTGCGCCTTTCGCAGGGTTGGCGATTGCAGAATGCCTTCCGCCCCCCACACCTGCTTGCAGAAGGCCATGTGCCCAGCGGCGAAGAGCCCGGCGGTTCCTGCCCGGCCTCCACGGTTTCCGGGGACCTCGGGGGGCTTCCCAGCACTGGAGCAGCTTCTGCAAAGCCTGGGAATGGAGAAGAGGAGCCGGATTTTATCGGCGGCGATTCCTGCGGCTCTCTTCCCCTTCTGCCACCAACCAACCGTCGCCTCACCTGTGCCAGGTGCGTCGGGCACAAACCTCTGCCCGCCGCAGATGCTCGCTTCAGGAAATGGCAGCGTTCCCCACCTGTCAGGGGCTTCTCAGAGCTCTGTTGGGCCAGGTGGCTCTCGAGCCAAGCGACGGCCTGGGCCACTTCCGCCTTTGCCAGCGGCAGGGGCTACGAAGCAAAAGAGCTGGTTAGCCAAAGCAAACACAGCCCCTTTAGCCGTGATTTCTGCGGCGGGTCAGACTAGATGACCCTTGGATCCCAACTACGGGTCTCTGTTTCCCTCCTCCCACTCCCCAAATCCTGGAGGGCCAATGGCAGGGACTCTTCTCCCTGGCATGGCAGCCTCTGCCCAGCACACTCACCCAATGTCCAGTGGGGCCGTCATGCGGGGCTCGCACCTGGTGGGGCAGGCAGGCTCGGGCCAGGAGGGTCAGCTGCCTGCGGAGGAACAGGGGAGAGCACGGGTGTTCGAGAAAAGCGATGCCCCCATCCTATGGAGAGAAGACTTTTTAAAGAAATGAAGACACACACAAACATCATTTACTGATTTTGAGTGATATCCCCTAATGCCCAGTCCCCCAAGCGCATCTGTCTAGGGGTTGGCAACCCTTTTGGCCCCAGCAGGCCAGGTCTGGAACTGGCAGGTGGTTGGGGCAACGCATGTACCACAAGCAGACATGAGACAAGGAAGGCAGGGGACTTGAGCTCGGCAGGTTACGAGATTCCATATAAAGAGGACCGTCAGGCTAGCATACCAAAAGCTGTCTTCCCCTTGGGCCATCTTGTTGGCCACGGTGAGAAGAGGACACTGGACTCTCTTACAGAGTAAGGATATCAGACAGACAGCATGGTGTAGTGGTTAGAGCATTGGACCAGAACCTGGGAGACCGGGGTTCAAATCCTCCCACTCAGCCATGGGTGACTCTGGGCCAGTTGCTGCCTCTCAGTCTAACCTACCTCACAGGGTTGTCGTGGGGCTTAAATGAGTGGGAAAGCATCGAGCAACTTGGAGAAAAAAGGTGGGCAATAAACAACTCCAAGGGGGTTGGGCTAGATGGCCCTTGGTTTACCTTCCAACTCTGCCTCTGAATCCCAGTTGGAGGGAGAGTTCCTGCTGTTGTGCTCAGGTCTTGCTTGTGGGCTTCCCCAAAGAGGCATCTGGTTGGCCACCGGGAGAACAGGAGGCTGGACTAGATGGGCCCCCTTTGGCCTGATCCAGCAGGCTCTCCTTATGTTCTTATGGAACCTCCAGGTTCAGAGGCAGTCTATCTTGGCTGCTAGGTTTTTAAGGGATGTTTGGCCAATGTGAGGACAGGAGGCTGGACTAGGTGGACCCCCATTGGCCTGATCCAGCTTCTGCTGCGGTGCTCTTTCTGAAGTTCTTACCGGGCCAATATTACGCAATTTTACCCCTGCAGAAATGGGGCCTGAACGATCCCTCCTACGCCCTCAAAGCGGGTGGCAAGAATCCTGGCACAAGGAAGCCTCTCTTCCTTCCCATGCTTCTCTGTGGGGAATGGGGGGGGGGGGAGAGGGACTGCCTTCGAAATGCCACCTGGGCAATTTCTCATTGGCCCAGAGAAAGGAGGGAGGAGCCCCTGGCTTTGAGTGGGGACCAATGGGAGAGAAGCAGGGGACACCCTCCCCACCCCCTGCATGCTTTGGGAATTAGAGAAGGGAAGAAATAGGATCCTCCCGGAACCAGATCCCCATCAAGTGTGAAGTCAGATTGGAGGCCCCGATCCCACACTCTAAATGCAAGCAGAATGGGTCAAGATACAGCAGAATTATGGAAAGAAGCCTCTAGACGCTGTTTCAGTACTTAGAGCAGGGGGAGACTAATTTGTTCACTTGAATATTTGCTGATCACTAAAACCAAGCTCTCGCCATTAACTCTGAACTGATTGCACTTTTAATTGCCCCAGTTTTATCAAGAACTTTAACCTAATTGTCGTTGCAAATGCAGCTGGATTTTTTTTGGCGAAGGGCAGTTCAGAAGGGTTTAAAAATAAATAATACGCATTAATAGGCTGAAGAGAACGGGTGAATATATAAGGTGAACATGTTGAGAATCTGTGCTGTGGACACCAACTAGGATGGCCTTAAAAGGTGGGGCAGATTCACGGAGCAGAGGGCTCTCAATGGCTACTATCCACAAGGTAAAGGAAAAAGTGGATGGCCACATGGGTGGCGCTGTGGTCTAAACCACTGAGCCTCTCGGGCTTGCCGATCGGAAAGTCGGCAGTTCGAATCCCTGCGATGGAGCGAGCTCCCGTTGCTCCGTCCCAGCTCCTGCCAACCTAGCAGTTCGAAAGCACACCAGCGCGAGTAGATAAATAGGTACCGCTCCGGCAGGAAGGTAAACGGCATTTCTGTGCACTCACGGTGTCCCATTGTGCCAGAAGCGGTTTAGTCTGGCTGGCCACATGGCCCAGAAAGCTTCTGTGGACAAACGCCGGCTCCCTTGGCCTGAAAGCGAGATGAGCGCCACAACCCCATAGTCGCCTTTGATTGGCCTTAACCATCCAGGGGTCCTTTACCTTTGCCTTTTTTTTACTATCCACAATGGCTGTGTTCTCCCTCCTCTGTCGGAGGCAGTCAATGCCTCCGAATCCCAGCTGCTGGGAATCCGAAGTGGGGAGTGTGGCTGCTGTGCCCAGGTCCTGCTTGTGGGTTTGGCTTTGGGGTATCTGGTTGGCCACTGTGAGAACAGGATGCTGGCCTAGAGGGGGCCCTCTTGGGCCTGATCCTGCTGGGCTCATTTCTCAGGTTCTTAAACTCTGGAGTGGGGAACACAATCCAGCCTCCTGCAAAGTCCAGCTTATTTATGTTCCTAGTTACCTAAAACATCGTCACACCATAAAACGCCCAAGGCACCGAGCAACATTTAGAAGCCAATATACGGGTTAGCAACCACTACGCCCGCTAGCAAAACTAGTAGATAAAAGAAATTTCTAGAAAAAGCACTGGGAATAAGATGAGAGGAAAATAATACACACACACACACACACACACACACACACACAGAGAGAGAGAGAGAGAGAGAGAGAGAGAGAGACATACCAGAGTCAAAGCATACCAAGCAGAACAGCTTCAGAATCTCACCCACCAAGTACCAAGCGGGTCAAACAAACATTCCAGGAACAGTTAAGAACCGTTTCCAACCAAAATGCCTCTTTTTAAATTAAAATATGTTTACAAGGCAAAGGAATGGCTATCAGAGAGGGAGCGAAGTGGGGCCCTTCCAAATACATGCTTTTTTAAAAAAGCATGTGATTCACATTCAAAAGCCAAAGGAGGGTAGTATGAATGAGATTTTGATTCCTTGCCATGAGTTGCAAAACCAGAATAATTTATGCAAAATCATGCAAACTGGCTGGAATTTTTGATGGTGTGGTCTGAGAATTTGGACACCTTGCGTGCTAATGTTTTATTTTGGGGTACCAATGCCCCTGAAAATATTTTCGGGTGATTATGGCTTCAGAGCTAGCTTTCTACCTGCTGAGGGACTGGCCAGGATATCCCACGACAGTGATATTGCTCTTCGGAGGGGAGATCTTGTTGAAAACTGGGCTGCAAGGAAGAAAACAAACAACAAATTAGAATTTCCCTCCCACAAAAGTTCTCTCTCTCCCCACACCATGCTTTTTATTCACCAAACCCTCCTTTTCAAGACAAGCTATGTTTTGTCCTCACCTCTTCAATCCTGCCCTTAATCTTGAACCATGAGGACTAGAACCTATGTTTCATTTTTAGGGGAAGAGCCATAGCTCAGTGATCGGACACCTGCTTTGCATGCAGAAGCTCCCAGGTTCAATCCCTGACACCATCTCTAGGTTGGGCTGAGAAAGGGGTCCCTTTTTGAGACCCTGGAGATCCACAGGTGGCAGTTGTGGTCCAAAACCTTCAGAGGCCTCGGGGGAGGGCAAAAGGCGTGGCTGGAATTTAGAAGCAGCCTCTGAGCACGTGCAGAGCGTGCCCCACAGGATTCACGGGACCTTCTCTTCGGGGCCAAAACACACAAGCTCCCCCCACTCCCACCCCAAGCCCGACTCTGGTTCTGTAACCGCTAGTCTCCACTCTCCTAGTCAAACGAGGGACTGAAAAAAGAAGCAGCAGCCGAGAGTTTTGCAGCCCCTGAAATCAACAGATCGGGGCCAGTTGCCGCTAACTTTTAAGGCCATCTCGGTGCAATGGGTCTACTCCAGAGGCGGACTTAGGAGTCCCACGCCCCAGAGCGCCTTCCTCCTTGGTTGGCGGGGAGGGGGTCGCGGAGGGGCAGAAAGAGAGCGAGAAGAGGAGCGCGCCGCCTCTGCCTCACCTTCCCCGCCTCGACGCCGGGGGCAAGGCTGAGCAAGAAGAGCAGGATCGGGGGCCCCGGAGGCGGCAGCAGCAGCGGCTCCCCCATCCGGTCCGGCGGCGGCGGCGGCTGGGCTGGGCCGGGGAAGGCTGGGCTGGTCCCTCGGGCGCCGCCTCCTCGCGCTCCTCCCGTGCGCCCTGCGCGTAAAAGCGCACCGCCTGGCGGCCGTCGGAGTTCCGGGCGCGCCGGGCCCCAAGCTCGGCGGGAAGGCGGAGCCTGGGAAGGAGCGAGCCGGCTGGCTGGCTACGGGCCAGGGAGGGTATGCTGTTTCGCAAGCGCTGCTCGCTCACTCGCCTGATGAAATCCCTCTTTACCAACTCGAACAGCTGGAAAGGGGGATCGGACAAATGCACGCAGGAGAAGGGCCCGAGGAGAGATCAGTGGCTGCCAGCCATGAGGGCGAGCAAGCATCTCTCCCCGCTGCAGAGGGTTACTGCCCTCGGGTCTCACTTGCTGGCCTCTCACTTGCGGGTTGGCCGCTTGAACAGGAATCCCGGGCTAGACGGGCCTTTGCCCTGATACGCGGCAGCCAGGAAGCTCTTCTGAGGTTGTTTTTATTCATTTTATTACGATTATATCCCACCTTTGCCCCCAGGAGCTCCACGTGGTTTACAGATTCCTCGCTCCCACAGATTTTATCCTCAAAACAATCCTGGGAGGTTGCCTTTTTTGGGCTCTTCTTATGTAACCTCCAGGTCCAGAGGCAGTCTATCTAGATTCCTTAGTTCTTTAGGGTATTTGGCCACTGGGAGAACAGGATGCTGAACCAGATGGGCCCTCTTTGGCCTGATCCAGCAGGTTCTTCTTACCTACTTACTTGGAAACAGTGGCATGCTCATCCTTGAACTTCTCTGCGCATTAAAATTAGATCCATCCAAGCAGTCGTTTTGATTATTAATTTTCACATCCACTGTTTAAGAAGAGAGAAGGAAGGCTCCGGAATACCAGATGGAAGGAAGTCAGTCTTTGTTCAGCCTTGAGTCATAACAGCCAGATGGACGCATCGAGAGGAGCGTGGGGAACGTCAGTCTTCAGCCTCTTGATTTGAAAACAGAATAATTAGCAAGGAACAATTAAAGGCTAACTAATTCACCCAGGACGCGGGTGGCACTGCGGGTTAAACCACAGAGCCTAGGGCTTGCTGATCAGAAGGTTTGCAGTTCGAATCCCCGCAACGGGGTGAGCTCCTGTGGCTCGGTGACAGCTCCTGCCCACCTAGCAGTTCGAAAATACGTCAAAGTGCAAGTAGATATATAGGTACCGCTCCGGCGGGAAGGTAAACGGCGTTTCCGTGCGCTGCTCTGGTTCGCCAGAAGCGGCTTTGTCATGCTGGCCACATGACCCGGAAGCTGTACGCCGGCTCCCTCGGCCAGTAACGCGAGGTGAGCGCCGCAACCCCAGAGTCGGACACGACTGGACCTAATGGTCAGGGGTCCCTCTACCTTAATTCCCCCAGTGATGGCTGGTTGCCATTGGGACTGATAGGGCAGAAGGCAGGGAGTTCAACAGTAGGGGGTGCCAGAGCCAATGACAGGCAGTAACAACAGATTCCAGTTTTGTCCCCAAGCCCCCCACCTCACCCCTGCTGAAGTCTACAAGGGACAGCACTGAGACTAAAGAGGAGGGGGGGGAGCTGATGGGTAGGGCCACTGTCTGGACTGGATGAGGGCAAGCGGAGGTTGGTGCAACAGTGCCCCATTTCCCCTCCAGGACTAATCACTGCTGAAAACAACTAGGAGCAATGATCTATTGGGGCAGAACAGCTCTCGCAAGTGGTGGTCACAGCTGATGACACAGTCTCTCTCTGCTTTTAGGCGGCACAAGATCTTGCTCTGTGTGTGGTGTGTGTGTGTGTGTGTGTGTGTGTTTTTGCTGTAAACCTTCAATGACCCTTTGAGGAGGCAGCCTTCAGGTCCCCTGAAGTTTAAGGGAAATGCCTCTTCACCCAAACTTCAGATGGCTTGTGTCCACATTTTGGGAGAAAAAGCACACTTCTAAAATGTATTTTGGTACTTTTTTGGAGCTGTGAATTGTATGCAAAAAACTGGATGTACCGGTATGTGAAATCTGATGAACAATTGTGCCCCGACTGCAATGGCACCAAACAGGAATAAAGCCCGAACCAAGCAAAAAATAAGGATTGCAATAGCTTTGCCCAGATTTTGTACAAAGAAAGAAAGAAAGGGCAGCCAGCCAGGCATCTGCAGCCAGGCTATCTCAAGCAGTCACCTGTTCCCTTAAGTCAGGTGTGGAGAACCTTTGGCCCGCCACAGAAGTCTAGTGTCCAGATCAAAGGAAGTGGTTTGTTGTTGTTGTTTAGTCGTTCAGTCGTGTCCGACTCTTCATGACCCCATGGACCAGAGCACGCCAGGCACTCCTGTCTTCCACTGCCTCCCGCAGTTTGGTCAGACTCATGTTAGTAGCTTCGAGAACACCGTCCAACCATCTCACCCTCTGTCGTCCCCTTCTCCTTGTGCCCTCCATCTTTCCCAACATCAGGGTATTTTCCAGGGAGTCTTCTCTTCTCATGAGGTGGCCAAATTCTTGGAGCCTCAACTTCAGGATCTGTCCTTCCAGTGAGCACTCAGGGCTGATTTCCTTCAGAATGGATAGGTTTGATCTTCTTGCAGTCCATGGGACTCTCAAGAGTCTCCTCCAGCACCATAATTCATAGGGAAGTGATAGAGCCACTCTATTCTGCCTTGATCTGACCGCACTTGGAGTACCTGTGTCCAGTTCTGGGCACCACAGTTTAAGATGGATGTTGACAAGCTGGAAGGAGGAGGACCAAGACGATCAAGGGTCTGGAGACCGAGTCTTGCGAGAAGCAGTTGAGGAAGCTGTGGATGCTCAGCCTGGAGGAGACAAGACTGTGAGGGGATGTGAAAGCCATCTTCAGATATGAAGGGCTGTCACAAGACAGGAGATTCCAAGTAAACATTAGGAAGAACTTTATGAGGGCAAGAGCTGATTGACAATGGAACAGACTCCCTCGAAAGTGGGCTGCCTCTCCTTCATTGGACGTTTTTAAACAGACACCAGAGACTCATCCGTGAGAAGTTCTTTTGCTCTGATTCCTGCATTGCAGGGGGTTGGACTAGATGACTCTTGGAGTTCCTTCCAATCTTACATTTCTATGATTCTATAAGTGCTGATGGACTACAACTCCCATCATTCCTGGCCATTGGGACTGATGAGAGTTGTAATTCAGCAGCATCCAGAGGAGCAAAGGTTAAAGAGGGAAAAGTGCCACCCAGACCTTGTGGCTGAATAAAGTAGAGTACAAAAACAGGAGACATTGGGAGAGAGAGGGAATATCTAATATACAGGATAACCAGGGCTTTTCTTCTGGAAAAAAATTGTGCTGGTGGTACTCAACATGAAGTTGTTACAGTAAGTGCCAGATTTTTAACCAGTACTTTTCTTATAGGGAAAAAGGTGTCTGTGCTGCGTACCTTTGTATACCCCCAGGAAATAAAGCACGGAGGATAATCATCCCCCTTTGGGCCTCTGGAAGCAGAAGGGTTAACCCACTTGCAGGAACAACACACCCGTCACCCCTGCTTTCCTGCCTCCCCCTCCAGCAACCCTCAGACAAATAAATTATTTGCTTAAGTAACCAAGCACCAGTTAGCTCCAGAAAAAGCTGGCCAGACTCTCAGCAAGTTCTAGGGAGGTGTTTGCCTGAGGCCCCAACAGCCCAGAGGCGATGGTTTTTTGGGCTGCGGGGTGCATCCTTCTGGCCCTCCTCACCTGGTGGTTCTGGCAGCCCCAGGCTCCTCTCGTCAGATCCACCGATAGCAAGAGGCAGCCGCGAAGATGGGGACCCGCAGAGGAGGAGCGCAAGGCTGCTGGGTTCCCTTTGGGAGAAGAGCGGGGGTCTCCTGTAGGGGGCTGCCGCCTCATCTGCAAGCCCTCTGCCCTCGCTCAGGCCCTGGTCAAGAGCTTCTGCCGCTCTGCCCACCTGGAGACCAAGCGGTGGTCCTGGAAGCGGTGGCCAAACCTGCAGACTGCTGTGCAGCTCCTGTGGCCCCCGGATCGCCCACTGGAGTTTTCCAGGGACCACCTCCAACTGGCGGACGAGGGCATCGTTGCGTTGGATTGGGTGGTTGGGCCCGTGGACGGAGGCAGGAAAGCCACTGACGCAGCGGTTCTCCTGGTGGTTCCCAATGCCACTGGCGCGATCAGCAGGAACGTCCACCAGCTGTGCCGACTGGCCCTCCGGCAAGGCTACTGTCCGGTCATCTTCAACCGGCGTGGCCACAACGGCTGCCCACTGACCACCCCCAGGCTGCAGCCCTTTGGTGACCCGGACGACCTGAAAGAGGCAGTGGCATACATCCGGTTCCGGCACCCTAGCAGGACCCTGTTTGCCGCGAGTGAAGGGTCAGGGTCAGGCCTGCTGCTCTCTTACCTGGGCGAATGCGGCTCGTCCAGCTACCTGTGTGGCGCTGCCTGCATCTCGCCCATTCTAAAGGCCCAGGACTGGTTTGAGGCTGGCCTCCCTCGGCTGTATGAATGGAGTCTCCTCCTGTCCCAGAAGAGGCGCATCAGCAGGTGGGTGTTTCCAAAGCTTCTGGCACAGCACCCCCTCCCACATTTCTCCAAAGAAAACAGGAAAAGCGGGACATGAAGGGATCAAATCAGAAACCAGGACGGCTTCTGTAAATCCGGGACTGTCCCTGGAAAATAGGGGCACTTGGAGGGTCTGGAATAGGGCCTGAACCAGTGGTATGCGGTGATTTTTTTTGTAGGGGAACAGTTAAGACCAGAGGGGCCAGTAAGGGAGATATGGGGGGGGGCATGTCACAAGTATGATGCCTTGATGGCCTGGTGTCGCTCACGTGAGCATCATGCCTTCCTGCTCCCTCCCTAAGCTGGACAGAAGCTTCCCAGGCTTTGGGCACGAGGGGAACATCTAGAACAGGCATGTCCAACAGGTAGATCTTGATCTACCGGTAGATCACTGGACATCTGCATTAGATCACTGGTAGATCATTGGCTCCCCCCAAAGAAGCTGAACAACTGTTGCTCCCCTAAAAATGCTCATCATTTTACCTCCTCCCTGAAAAAAACTCAACAACTTTGACCCAACCCCCTCCCAAAAATGGGCCTTCCTCCTTCCTAAAAACAGCTCAGCAACTTTGACCTGAACCCCCCCCCCCAAAGGGGGTAGATCATTGCCAGTTTTTAACTCTGTGAGTAGATCGCAGTCTCTTGGGAGTTGGCCACTCCTGCCTTAGAAGACTGGCCTAGTCTCCCTAGTCCACTGACCACATGCCAATAGCCTGAACCACCATCCAAAGCTGGGTTGTGCAAATGGGGGCACCCATAAAACTCCTAAAGGCCCCCTAACACACATACTGCCCCGCCCCATGGTCATTACGTGGTGAAGGTGGTTGCTACGCCCCCTTTCAGTTCCTAGAGGTGATGGAGGAAGTGGAAAGACGTGGCACTCTTTCCCAGTTCCTGTTGTGGCTTTGTGGTCTTCAAAGCCCAGATTTAAATCTACAGGATCTGACTTTTACACAGATCCCTTTGAAAAAGCGAAGTGTGGGTGCCCCCCCTTCTCTTCCGGGTGGGAGAAACCGATCTGGGGCAGGAAGTGATGAGAAGGGTTGGCACCCCCGGCACTCGCTCAAAAGGAACTCCTTCTTCAGTTAAGCTGTGGAACTCCCTGCCACAGGACACCAACTTGGCTGGCTTTAAGTGAGGATTAGACAAATTCATGGAGGAGGAGAGGGCCGTCAATGGCTACTAGCCATGCTGGCTCCGCCCTGCCTCTAAAGCAGGAGACGGCAATGCTTCTTCTGAATGCCGGTTGCTGGAAACCACACGAGAAGTTGCTCTTGAGGTCGAATCCTGCATAGGCATCCGGGTGGTAGCTTTGAGCGTAGTACGTTGGGCCAGATGGGCCACTGTCCCGACCCAGCAAGCTTGCCTTCTGTGCTTAAAAATCTCAATGAGCCCCTTGAACTCTGATGGTGCCTCTTGGATAGAGAAGCAAGGTGTGCGCAGAAACCAGCCTCTTCTGCAAAGGTACAATTCGCATTCGTTGCCCTGCCTGCTTTCCCTTCCAGCCCCACCCACCCCTGGCATGTGGCCCCCTGGAAAATGTGGACCCCAGCCTGAAAAAAACTTCCCCGCCCACTTCTGTGTGTTCCAGGTATGCCGAAGCCCTGGAGGAGGAGGTGGAGATGGACAGCGTACTTGGGAGCAGCTCCTTGCGAGCTTTTGAAGCTGCCCTCTTCTGCCCACAGCGGAGGCAGAAGATGAGCTGGGAGACCTACTGGGCCAGCAATGATCCCCTGCGGGACGTGGACGAGGTGGCCGTGCCAGTCCTGTGCCTCTGCAGCGCTGATGACCCCATCCGGGGGGCTCCCGAGGACACCATCCCGTGGGAGCTTTTCCAAAGCAACCCTTTCTTCTTCCTGCTGCTGAGTCCACATGGAGGACACTGCGGATTCCTCGAGAAAGACCCCAAAGGCTCCTGGGGTAACGCAGTGGTGCTGGAGTACCTGCAGACCTTGGCGGAGTTTCTTCGAGGGGAAGAGAGGAAGGACAAGCCCCGCCGAAGGACAGCCACCGCCCAGCATCGCTGCTGCCGGCGCCGCACCCCTCTGCAGAACAGGGGGTCCGGCCTGCCTGGCCTAGACCTCTTCAGCTGGCAAAGGTCGTACACACGGTGACAGAGCAACAGGCTGCACACGACTCCTGGAGCAACCGGAACCAGGAATTCTCGAGGGCAAATGGGCCAGGTATTTTAAGGGATGTAAGGGTCTCTGTCCTTGCGGAAAGGGAGCAACAGAATATTTGGCCCACATCGTTCTTGCCTGTAGTGCCAAGGTGGGACTAGACGACCCTCTTGACTCCCTTTCCAACGCTACCATTCTTTGAATTAAATGGACAGCTCCTGTCATCTCAAAACCTCCAGCCAGGGCTTCTGAACGGGATCCAACCTACCTTGTTGCAGATTCAAACAAATTATTAGCAGAGGCTGCGATTAGCTTTCCCCTTTTGGCTGCTAAACACGGAAGGAAACTTCCCCCCGAGTAAAGCTGTCCTGTCTGGCTACGGTTCTTGTGCATTACTTTTTAAAACCTGGTTACTGATTTTTAAACTCTTCACTCCCACATTTTAAGGTATCATGCTGTATATCCTAGCTAAGATATTCCTTCTACAGTATTTTACATCATTTCTGTCTTACAACCCACTTGGACGTTACGATACTTGGCTGCCAGTGTGCTTGGTTTTGTTTTGCTTGGGTCCATGACGGCATCTTAATAAAGAATCTGTTACCTGTAGTTGGGAAATCGTGGATTACTTTGACCTCCTCTTGCAATTCTGGAACAGCCTTCCCTGAGCTGGCGCCCTCGAGCTGTCTGTGGACAGGGCCACGGTGGGCAGGTGGGGGTTGCCATTTCAACTTGCCACAATGCCCCCAGCCTAGGATTGCAAGAAAACAGTGGTCGTCCTTTGTCTTGCCACCTAGGGTTCAAATTCTTATTGATGTCCTTAGCTGCTTTTAATGTAAAGCGCTTTGAGTCCCTCTTGTGAGAATAAGTAAGAGCAGGGGTAGGGAGCTTATCAGGCCCTTGGGATTCTCCCTATTGTCTGGCTGGAAATGTTGCCTTCAACGTGTCCAGAGGGGGGCAACCAAAATGGTCAAAGCCCTGGAAACGATGCCTTATGAGGAACGGCTTAGGGAGCTGGGTATGTTTAGCCTGGAGAAGAGAAGGTTAAGGGGTGATCTGATAGCCATGTTCAAATATATAAAAGGATGTCCTATAGAGGAGGGAGAAAGGTTGTTTTCTGCTGCTCCAGAGAAGCAGACACAGAGCAATGGATTCAAACTAGAAGAAAGAAGATTCCACCTAAACATTAGGAAGAACTTCCTGACAGTAAGAGCTGTTGGACAGTGGAATTTGCTGCCAAGGAGTGTGGTGGAGTCTCCTTCTTTGGAGGTCTTTAAGCGGAGGCTTGACAGCCATCTGTCAGGAATGCTTTGATGGCGTTTCCTGCTTGGCAGGGGGTTGGACTGGATGGCCCTTGTGGTCTCTTCCAACTCTATGATTCTTGCTTACCTGTAGGATGAAGATGGCTGTGTATGTGCAGAAACACTAGCCTGCTGTGCAAAGGTAAAAATTTGCATGCATTGCCCCACCCACTTTTGCCTCTGGCTCCGCCCACCACTCATGTGCCACCGCCCCCCAAATGGAGATTTGGCCTGTATGGGCTGTAAAAGATTCCCCACCCCTGTTTTAAGAGGGAGGGTAGGCAGAGATGGGCATTGTAGCCGCTGACCAGAGGACTGTGATTCCTGCATTGCAGGGGGTTGGGAGAGATGACCCCTGGGGTGCTCTTCCAATTCCACGATTCCATTATTCCAGCCCCATACTGACCTCTGTTAACAAACCGAAGCAGAGACGCCATCTACTAAAATTACTTTATTACAGCTCTCTTTTTTTTAAACATTTCCTTTGCTATGATACAAAGGATACTTACAAACAAAATATTACATATCACCTCTTTTTGTTCTCTTGATTTCCCTCCCCCTCCCCCAACTGCCCCCCGAAACAACTTGGTTGGTAACAGCTGTAAATGCACAATCTATACAATTAATACAGGTTATATGAGCTATCGTGTACGCCTGAACCAGAAGAAAAGACCGGAATACTGACGAGAAGTATTGTACAAGAGAGAGCGAGGAGAGAGGCTCACTTTGCCCGCGGACGAAAACGCACACCTCTAGCTGGGTCTCAAAGGCCGGTGCCCAGCAAAGCCTCCACCTTAAGCGGCTGGGGGACAACCTGGTCCTTGTTTAGACTCGCGTGCAACTGACTTGCTACGGATAAAGCTTTTAAAAAAACAAAATCCCCCAAACCAAAATAATGAAGCTGTGAAGCTCCCAACACAACTGTCCAGCCAAACAAATGCACCTCGATCTTTTGCGAAAACAAGACAAACTGGAGGAGGTTTGGTCAAAGGATGAGCTCAGGCTGACACCATTTAAAAATGGTTCCTCTGGATCTTCTCTACACCCAAAAAGACAGGCTGCTCAGTTGGCTCTGGAGAGGGGTTGCCCCAATGCTTTTAAGGAATCTGGGTGGAAGGTGTGGACTCACACGTTAAAAAATAAAAATCTACTGTGGGCTTGGGCGCTAACTTTTGCCAACCAGGTTCTTTCCCAGATCTTTTTTGCGCTACAGTTCCCATCAGCCCCTGGCAGGTTGATAGTTCCCATCAGCCCCACTACACATTGCAGGGGGTTGGACTAGATGACTCTTGGGGTCCCTTCCAACTCTGCAATTCTAAGACTACTTTCAATACTCAAAAGCCAGAACGAACCCTGCAGATCTCCTCCCCCCCCCCTGCACCCATCAGTTCTCTCTCCCAAAACCGAGGGAACCTTTTAACATTTTGCTGCCTAACCCATTCTAGCAACCCAGTTATCCACAACTACAAGTGGGCAGATCTTCTTTTCAATTTGCAAATCTGCTACCCAGGTTTGCTCGGTTCCTTCTTCCTTTCAATTGATGGTCTATTTAGGGGGGTAGGAGAGCCAATGGTCAGAGATACTGACCAGATGACTTGCAGAGTAAGCTTCAAACTGGGAATGAGGAAATAAAAACAAGACAGGAGGACTGCATTGAAAAATACTGAAAATGTCATAATTGTAATGCAAAAAATTGGATTTTATTTAAATGGTGGAGGGGGGGGGATAGGCAGGGACAGGGAGACCCTAACTTCAGACCCAGACTAAAAAGCCATGAATGCAAGAGGAGGAAATTAATTATACAAATTAATAAATATGACATCCCACTGGCATAATAAGCCATGATGCTTACGGCTTACAAGTCAGGAGGAGGAGGAAGATTATACATTCAAGATGCTTTTTTTTAACCCCAAGTGGGATAAAACTTACATCAAAGTTGTGTTAATAGTTCAATAGAAATCAAGTCCCGCTTTTGGCTTTGAAATAATCTCCACGATACAAGCAAGCTTTCAGGTTGGTGTTGTTTTTCCTTCTAAATGTCAAATGTACACTATTCACAACTCACTCTTTCGCCTCAGAGGCCTTAAGATGACGACAGGCAGAGTTGCCCACCTGTCCGATTAATGCGAAGAGGAGCCAGGCGGTTGAAAAAACCACACTTGACGCAAAGTCATTTCCTCCTTGGCACTAATCTCCCATCAGAAGTGATGGCTGGTGCCCATTGAGACTGGTAGGGCGGAAGGCAGGGAGCCCAACAGCAGGGGGCGCTAGAGACAAAGACAGGGCCAACTAGTTCTGTCCCCCTCCTCCCTGCAGCTGAATTTGACACGGGGGAAACTGAGCCTGAGGAAGAGGAGGAGGCCGATGGACAGGGCCACCCCCTGGGCCAGTTTTATGTAAGAAGGCAGGCAGGAGCAATAGATGTGTTCATTATTTTAAGAACAGAAACCTTTTGGCGTTTTTACACCCATTTCAAGCCAACGTAGCTTCTTCGTGTGTGGGGTTGCGTACTGGAGGGTAAAAACAAACTCCACGCCATCTGCATCAAACCTACTCTCTAAGCTGAAAAAACAAAGGGGCACACATTTTGGTAGCGATCACATTTGCTAGATACCAAAGTCACTGCTTTCTCAAGGCCTGTGGGTCAGCTCAGCCCCACGCACCAACACAGAGCCAGTTGTATCCAGGGAAGAATTCTCTCCCCTGCCCAACACACAGAGCCTAAAAGAATTTGGGAAACTTTAGTTCACCCTGCCCAGAGCTAGTTCCCGGTACCCTTCCAAAACTACAGTTCCCAAGACTCTTTGGGGGGAGCGACGTGCTTTCAACGGACAGCTCCTGTGGCAATACATAGGTCACATCTTTACCAGGTGAAATGCTCAATTCCTCATCGCTCCTGCTAGATCCCACATTCTCTATCAGAGGGTCCAGCTGGCCACATTCTTTTCTTTCTCCGAGTCAGTGTCGGACCCTAGGTGCCAAGAGAACTCACGTTTTTACTCTCAAGCAAACCTGACAGGCAGAGGCCAACGGGCCTCTGCACCGCATTCATTCACAGGAAAGTTGAGGGCGCACAGGTAAGAGCTCCTCGCATCTCCTCACACAAACAGAAAATGGTTGGAAGGAGGAGGTCAATTTGCAGACAGGTCAAGAGTCTACCTATCGCTGCCTTCGAGCCAGGATTCTCCCCCGTTTTATTTAAAAAGCAAAAGCAAAAAAAAAAAAAAAAAAAAAAGCTCCCTTCTGCTGCAAATCAGAGTTTGGAAGTTTCAGTTCATTAGCTTTAGTCTTTTCAGCCTTTCTGCTGAGCCAGCAGTTGCCATAGAAATCTGCCATTCTGGGCTTAAACAGCAAGCAAATGGGGCTTCATCCAATCCACTGCTTTCCCTAAAGCGCTGGGTTTTAGGACTTTGTCCTCTCTCAAATCCAAGGGCAAGTGTCTCCCCTACCTTGAATTTTTTTTTAAAAAATGGCACAGCTAAGAGGATATTTGTTTTTAAAAAGAGACAATAAAGAACCAGCCACCCCAAACTTTGGGAATCAGACACAAAGGGTTGTATTCCAATATTAGCCCTACTCAAGAGTCACCCCACTGAAATCAATGAACAGGACCAAGTTTGGTCCATTAATTTCAACTGAGTAGTCTTGAGTAAACTCAGCTGGATACAACCCTAAACTTCCTCAAGCCCACGTAATGTTAAGTTTGGATCCAGAGTCACCTTTTGAAATCTATTGAAACCAGTGTTTCCCAAACTTGGGTTTCCAGATGCTTTTTGGACTACAACTCCCACCATCCCTAGCTAGTAGGACCAGTGGTCAGGGATGATGGGAATTGTAGTCCCAAAACAGCTGAAGGTCCAAGTTTGGGAAACAGCGATTTAAACATTTTGTACCGAAAAAGGCAGCAGGGGGAGGGGAGAATTTCCAGAATTCAAAGGTAAGCTCATATACGCTCCCTTCACTCAGGTCAATTCGCTGTGATTGTTCTTTACAGGTAAGCGAACACATTTCCTTTCCCACTAAATGAGTTGCCAGGGATACTAAGCATCAGAGGGCAGGAGGAGGGATGAGGGGCTAGGGGTGAAGAAAAATAATCTTTTAATGTTTGCATTGCTTCCTGATGGCAGGAGACCGGTCCTTATTAAGACTAGGCTGCGTTTGGCTGGGGGGGGGGGGAAGAGGCCAACATGGAAGTTTGGGTTAAACAAGGCTTAAATGTTTAAAAATTGCTTAAAGGAACTTAAAAATGTGTCAAAATTAGTAGGTTTTGGCTACAGAAGGATGGTCCACGTATTCTACCCCAACCTCCAATAGGAACCTAGCCTGGAGCGGCAGCGAGGGTTAGGGAAGGGACCGATTGCTAAGAGGCACTCAAGTTTGCAGATCAAACACCTCGCCTCATTTGCTGACACGGCCCTTTCACCCCTCTGAGAACAGGTGTTTACCTAGCATTTTGGGAGAGGGCTCCCAACAATAGCTGATGGGTTTTTCCTGAAAGGGCCAGATGTTCCATTTGTTACACAACCGGAATCGGAAACCAGAAAATGATCCTTGCTTGGCGAGAGTAAGCCAGACTCAAAACACTGTGAGGCAGTCAAGCTTAGAAGGAATATTGAGAGACCGGGAAGAATCAACAGCAATCCTGGCTCGGAGATTCCTGCCGCCCGTTCAGATATGTCCTCCCCTGAGCTATGATGAAGTCTCCTCCAAGGACCCAAAGGATGTTTTAAAAAGACCAGGGCCAGGTCTTTTTGAAAGGAAGCCCTTGGGTTGTGGGGTTTGAGGGGCAGGAGGCCGCAGCTCAGCTTCCAACCCAGATCAGGTCACTTTCCAATTTATCTGCTGCATGACTACCAGAAAGGTAGAGAACTCAAAACAGCTCCCCTTGTTTTTGTATGTGGGACAATCTACCTCCAGGGACTTTTTAAGGCAGTGTTTCATTTGTGCCCCATTGCAGGGATGGGAAACCTGCCCCTCAATGTCGTTGGGACTCCCACCTTCCTTGCCCAAAGACCCTTCTGGCTGTTGGGAGTCCAACACCACCAGAACCACCACTGTTCTATCACCCATGCCCTCTCAATTCAGAAGTTAGCATCATCTGGGTACTTGCTAGCTCTTACACACACACAAACATTGCACTGGCTGCAAAAGTCTAGAAATCAGACCGATGGTTTCTATCCAAACATGATCTAGACCAGGTACGTTCAAACTTTTCAGACCTAAGACCCACTTTTAACTGAAACATGCATTTGGCGAACCATTTCTTTCTCTCTCTTTTTTAGCATATCTTTGGGTGGTGGTAGTACTCCTGTTGTGACCCACCTTGGATCAGGCCACAACCCAGTAGTGGCTCCTAACCCAACAGTCGGGACAGCAGCGATCTAGACCTCTTCATTCTCTCCTTCAGACACATTGGCTTACAAGATTCTAAACCAGCCAGTTTCCAGAAAAGCTAAGTGGACACTCTCTTGGTGATCCATCAGGTGAGACCAGGGGGTCTCCCCCCCCCCAAATCAACCTCATGCAGACTGAAGGATGGCCCTCAAACCCTGTTCTCACCTTATGGAGCAGCAGCACCTTGAAAGCAACACCTTTTAATGACTCAGTGCCAAAGAGGAGAGTTCATCGCTCTATACAGAACATGGAACTACAGAACTGAGAGCCTGTGTTTATAAAATGGGATGTGCTTATAAGCATTTTTCTATCAAATGGAGCCCCAAGAGACGTCTGTGCATTTTAGAAGGTGAGGGGCTGTGATGCACAGAGGCGGCATTGCCCTTCCTAGCACAGAACGAAGGCTGTTAGGATCAGAGGGCCTGCGGTTGCGCAGCTAATGTGAAAAGAGGAAAGAAAATAGAAATAAACCAGCCACATGAAACACCCACCTAGAGGTGTCATCCTGAGTCTGCTTTCAACCTCCTGGGAAGGAACCATCTCTTGTAAGTCCCTTGACCACAGGAGCCTCCAGTGTGTTAAAAAAGAAATTTACAAAACCTGCAGGTTTTGGGGGGTTGTGGCTTTTTTTTAACAGATGTCACAAGATGCCAGACTGCTCTGGCTCTACCACCCTCAGTAGGTCCCCTTCCAACTCTGCTATGGTTTGGATTTTATTTTCTCAAAAAACGTATAGAGGGGAGGGAAGCTGCTTCAAAGCCCCAAAGTGAAGGTAGGATCCCACCTGAAATTGCTCCGACAGCTCCTGTTGCTCAAGGCAGTTGCAGTTTGGACTTGTTCCTTTGCAAGTGTCTTTTTGCCCACCTGGCACCCTCCAGATGTCCCAAACTACAACTCCCACCAGCCCCAGGCAAAGCTCTTGAAGGGTGCCAGGTGGCCGAAAGGCTGCTTTGCAGATTCCACTGCTGATGTCAGGACAGGCCACCAGGAAAAAGACGAAGAGATGCTCCTCCTCCACAAGTCAGGGGTGGGGAGCCTGTTGTCCCTTTCAGATGCTACTCATCAGCCAGCAGGGCTAATGGATGGGGACCGTGGCGAGAGAGAGCTGTAGTGCATAAAAACTTAGAGGGCCACCGATTCTTCAGCTGAAAATAAATAAATGGGAGGGAGGGGAACGCCAGAAGGCAGCTTCTAGGGATAAATATGAAATGAATGAACGGTGCTAACAAGCTTTTTTGGGGGGGGGAGAGGGGAGGGATGCAAGACCACACAGCACTCTTCAAAGTTGGGTCCCCTGAAGTTGTTGGACTACAACTCCCATCATCCCTGATCATCTGGGGACCCAAGGCTGAAGAACATGGCTGGAAGGTTGAGGGATTCTCAAAACGTCTATCCGGTTTGCGAATCATTTCAGAGAGCAGGTGCACCTCAGGAAAAAAAAGCACAAATTTAAAATCTGGCTTTCTTATTGACCCATCACAGAAAACAGGAAATAGAACCTGCATCCGGATGGAATTAAAATGCAATTGGCTTCCTTCAGTGGGGATTTCTGGCTTGCTCAGGCCCTCTCAGCACACACACACACCTGCCAATATGCACACACACAAAACATTTAGACCAATGGATCTGATGCAGTTTTTGCAAACTATTTTAATTAAAATATTAATTCCTTGAATAAGTCCAGGGTCTGGCACATGATGAGATATACATTGGGGGGTGGGGAGGGGCAGGAAGAGAAAAACGACCTGGTTACAAGACCACAATTCTCTCTCTCTCTCTCTCTCTCTCTCTTTTTAAGCGCTAATATTGAAAAAGGGGCAGCATGGAAGGGGAGGGGGTGAAGGAGGCAGCAGTCAGGTCTTGTTTAGCATCACACAAACAAGATGATTTTAGTAAAGAACACTCCCACCCCCTCCCAATGTTGAGCCTGCCCAAAATTTCATCATCAATGCAAGCAAAAAATGCATGAATGAAGCGACAGGGAGGGGTTCTCAAGTACTGCTCATAATTCAGCCCCCACCAAATTGGGGCTCTCCAGCGGCTTCGGACTACAACTCCCATCAGCTGACGGGAGTCGTAGTCCGAAGCAGGCAGAGGGTCCCAGCTTGGCCAAGGCTGGCTCATATCATTGCTCCTTGATCTGTGCGATTGTGGACATGCTTGGGAACAAGAGGCGTTCCCCTCTTTGCCCCCACCCAGAGAAAAACATTCAATATTAGCACCATGTTACTGATGTGGTACTGCCTGGAAATGGAGACCCATTCCAGGAAGTCCAGGGTGGAAGGGCCTTTTGGAGTTAAATGACAATGTTCTTCTCTCTCTCCCCTCCCCCTTTAAAAAATAAGTTAACTAGTTCAAATGTCATGTCAGCTGGAAAGAGAAGAGGCATGAGAGTTGTCCTCTCTGTGAAGTTAAGTTTCGCTAGGAAGGATCCGAGCACTACTGAGATCTTTTTCACGCGAGATACACAGAACACACAGGCAAAAAGGGGTTGGCCCATTGTGACCCTTTCAAGAGTTACTAATATGCTGGGTGGAGGACAATGATGCCCAAGTCAAGATTCTCCCCACCCATTCACCCCCCCCCCGGAAGGGGATGACTTGGCTTAGTGGCCTCCTGCTTGTTCCCAGTGCTAGGATCAACCAAAGATCTGGGGGGGGGGGGGAGAGAGAGAGAGAGAGAGAGAGAGAGAGAGAGTGTGAGAGAGAGAGAGAGAGGTCAAGGATCTGGAGTGGTTGTTTTTTAATTTAGCTAAGATTTTTTTTAAAAAAAGAAGTCACACTGATAAAAAAAAGAACTGAGCTGCAGTGTGAAAAACATTAGAGTATTTTTCTATACAAAGATGTCACGTTGGACACCAAACACATTCGGAAGAAACCTTGCAATTCTGAGCCCTATAAGATGTGTTAAAAGGCAAAATAAAAAATTCTAGAGTTAGTTAGCTAGTGTTTCATTTGCTTAAATGTGCAAGGGAATAATTTTTTTTTTTTTTTACAAAGAACAGCCGAGGGAAGCAGCTCCTGTAGTGAGGAGAATCTCTTTCTTTTCCTTTTCTCGTAACCTCAGGCCAAGCCCCTGGGTTGACGCGAGTCACAGTACCTCTTTTGCTGCCTTGGCAACTGAGGTCCCAAAGATCCTGAGCGCAAAAGGAGAGCAGTGTGTCTAGCTCTCCCAAAAACCTTGTTCTCCAGCCGCCAGCCCCAGAAATCTATGTGTGTGTGTGTGTGAGCATGTACAATGGCTCCTTGGAAGCAGAGCCTCTGGGCAAAAGGTGACCAAAAGCAGTCGCAAATGGCTTTAAAAAACGGTGCAAGGGGGGGGGGGTCCCTCACCTCCCAAGAACTCATGCGAAGGACGGGTCGCATGTAGCGTAAAACATCAATGGAGGCAGCTTAACAGGCTGGTCAGCAGCAGGGAAAGAGAGGCGGGAACCCCCCCCCCCCCAATGGCAACTAAAACACACTCGGAAACACGTTGGCTACAGCTTTACATGTAAACGAGGAAAAAACTGTGGCAAGCCCAAGGTTAGCCCCCCCCCCCAAAAAAAAACCTGGCAAAAAATAAAATAAAATGTGTAGTGTCAGAAAGGAGAGAGATCTCCTTGCCTGCCCTAAATGGCATGTCTAAAACTTATGGCATCAATCACAATACCTCTGGAATTTTGGACTGGCTGGCTGAAAGTCTTTTTTTATATATAGAAGTTTCTGAAGAGCAGAGCAGGCAGGCAGGCAGGGGAGGGGGGTGCGATCCCGGGCGCCTCGCGAATTGTTCTGATGCTTGACTAACGTGAGATGTCACAGTATTAAGCTAGAAAAGAGCAGACCCTCCCTGGCCTTGCCTCTTCCCCCTCCAGCAACCACAACCACACACACACACACACACACACACACACACACGACACAGCCTGTTGGGCTGAACTGCAAACAGGTTTCTAGCAGGTGCATTTGACTAGTGCAGTTCTGTCCAAGCGATCAGGTGTGCTCCAAACGAGCGGCTTCACCTTAGTGCAACGGGGAGACAGCATGCGCCAGCGGGGGGGTGGGGTGGGGTGTCCAGAGCTGTCTGTTTGCCCCCTTTCTCCCCTCCCCCCCCCAGCTTCTATCAGCAGGCGCGGTTCCCCTCGCCCTCCTGGACCTCCTCTCTTTAGTGGCACACCTTCCCCCCCCGAGTCTCTTCGTAGCAAGAGACCAGCCCCCAATGAAGCAGGGAGAGGGGAGGGGCACTTAAATACAGAGAGAGTGAGCCAAGAACCCACGGGGTTTGCCCTCCCAAGGTGCCTAATTCACCAGGAGCTTGGGCTAGGGGAGACCCTTCCTTCCTTTGCTCTGTTAGGAGAGAATGGCCCCCCCCCGACCCCTTGCCGCCACTGAAAAAGCTGCACCTCTCTCCCGAACTCCAAACCGCTTTCTTTAAAATAATCTTTCCTTTTTCTTAAAGAAGCTAAGAGAGACTCTGCAGCCAAATACTATGACATCCCAATTAGTAAACCCAAAACATTAAATGCTGCCTGAAATGAACACGCTCGCCAGTCGGCACCCGGAGTCCGTGCTGCCCCGGTCTGGGCTCCCGGCGAGGGGGGTGGGGTTGCCCCTTGGCAGCTTCTGTTGGCAGACAGCTCCAGTGGACTTGCCACCCTCAGGGACAGACCTCTCGAAGCTATTATGTATAAGACATGTGTGACCCATTGGATATTTGTGACGTGACGCTCGTGCTCCTGCTCATGCCTGGCTCCGTCCGTCCCCCGGAGGACGTCCGCCTCAGAGCCTGGGGGCTGTTGCGGACCCCCAGTGAGCTCCCCCGGGGGACCCCCTGCATGGGCCCAGAGGGGTGACCCCATGGCTGGGGGCCGCCCTGCATTGGGTGGCCCCACGCCTGCGGCGGACCACCCATGGGGTGACCCCAGTGGGGCCCTGCGCCCCCGGAAGGGTTGTGGGACCAGCTGGAAGCTCCCGGGTAGCTGTGGCTGAACGCCTCTGGGGAGAGGTTCGAGAGGACCATGTTGCTGAAGCCCAGCCGCATGCTCTCCGAGTCGAACGCCTCAATCTCCCGGGCCTGGCGCTCCAGCAGGCTTCGGATCCGCTCCGTGCGCTCGTTCTGCAAGGCCAGCATCTCCTCCTCGATCTGGGCAGGACAGAATTGGGTGGGGGTGGGGGAAGATGGGGGGGGCAGGGTTAGATCAGAACAGCAAATACTGAGCAGGTGCCCCGCAGCGATCTTTAGAAGGCGGCGAAGAAAGCGGTGCTGATGCAAAACAGGTGCTCCCGTTCCCCAGCACCACAAACCGCAATCCTAACAAACACTGCGACCTGTTGGCCTCGGCCTGCAAGAACTGGCACTTCACCTGCCCTCATCAATCATGGCACACGTTAGTTATTAACAGACTCCGGCAATGGATTAGGATGTGGCTGCTTCCACCCCACAATAGGCAAAGAGGTTGGGCAATCAGAACTTGCCGCCTGGCGAACAGGGTTTAGGTTAAGCCACAAAACAAGCCATGAGGAGATAGCTCACCAGCTGCCAGCCTAGGTTTTCTGCCCAACATCCACACAATCCAGACAAAATAGGGTGTCCTGCGTGAAGACCTCTGCTCACTCCCCAGGGCTGTCTTGGGGGTGACTGACTGTGGAGGAACAACTAAGAGCCCTCACATTTCTGGGGGTGCAGAGTCTTGTTGGCGGGGGGTGGGGGGCAAGCGGCATTCCTCTGCATTGCAGGGGGTTGGACTGGATCATCCTTGTGGTCCCTTCCAACTCTTCTGTGATTCTATACAGACATGACCAAAAGGCCTTGACTGCATCGGAAAATGATGCACATCTCTCTGCCCAGTCATTTAGCTCACTAGGTGATCTTGGGCCAGTGATTACTTCTCAGCCTAACCTACCTTGCAGGGTTGTGGTGGGGATTAAAGGAAGAAGAGGAGGAGGAGGAGGAGAATCATGTAGGCCACACCTTGAGCTCCTTGGGGGAAAAGGTGGGATATAAATGAAATAATATAAAATAAAAGGTAAGCACCAGCATGCACCTCAGTGAACAAATAAATCACCACTTCACCCTGAAGCTGCTTGAGTTAGAAGTGTCAAAAGTTGTGAAGTCAAGAGTCAAGTCACAGGACAGCCACACTCATAATCCAAACAGGACTCTTTCCAAAAAGTGGAGTTGTCTCTGGACCCTGAGAGGGACAGTTTCTCCAGAGACATGCCTAATTTCAGTCTCTGTAATGAAAGGGAACCACAGAGCTCCTTTTATATGCAGAAAGGCAGCTGGTTTTCATTATAATGCATTCTGTCTCTGACTGTATCACGATTTTCAGGAATTTCATTCACACCCACAAGAACTGGACTGAGTTTACAGAGACACACACCTATAGCTACACTGGAGGGGGCCAGCAGGTGGCAGGAGAGGCTGCCTGGTTCCATAAAACAGGGGGTGGGGGAACCTCTGGCCCTGCAGATGTTGTTGGACTGCAGCTGCCATCAGCCCTGTCTGGCCCTTTGGCCGTGCTTCCTGGGGCTGGTGAGAGCTGTGGTTCAACAACATCTGCAGAGCCAAAAGCTTCCCTGTACTTGCACTAAAAGAAAACGACTTCTGCACAAAAACTGAAGAGAGGTGGAGGGCTGCTTCCAAGAGTGGGCAAGTGGGGTACCCGGAGAGGATCCGTAATCTTTCTTTCCACCACTTGCCTCCTGCAATGCATCCACCACTCACTCACAAACACACAAAACAGGCTAGTAACTCTGCACAGGGAGAACGATTGGAACAGCGTAAAGCTGAAACCTAACCTCAAGTTGCACTGCCACCAAATTCTCTATGCTGACCTTAAACTCCAAGATACGGCAGCGGAGTAACGTTTGCAGCACCGTAACTTCAGCCACTTTAGCTACGACACCGTTGTTAATGACAGGTGGGTGAAGGGAGAAAAGGGGTGGAGACGGAGGCATGGAGATTAAATCCCACCTCCCGTCCAGACATTAACAGCACGCGTCATGTACGGGTGTTGTCAGTGACAGCGACTGCCGTGGGGCCACTGGGTCACCAACGACACTGTGGGCGTAGGGACATTGCCATTTCTACAACGGCTCTTTTTCTAACAGTATTATCATGCCTTTGGTGCGGCAGGTGAAGTGCAGGATGCCGTGGAGGGGTAGAGGTTTGAGTCCTGCACTAGGACATGGGAGAGACCAGGGTTCAAATGCGGACAGACCTGGGGGGCTGGTCACTATCTCTCGGCCTAACCTACCTCAATGGTTGTGAGCTCCTTTGAGAAAAGGTGGGAAATAAATATTATTTTTACTATTATCACCATCACCAACTTAGCTGGGCCACAAGACTGGGGTGACCTTGGCCACTTCCTTGTACCCCACAGATCTGCTGTCTATTGCCTGGTTCAAACACAGCACAACGCCATGGCCTGCTTAACAAACCATGAGTTAACCACAAGCTGTCCCACAGTTTAGTGTTACATGTGAACTAGACCCCAAGATGGCTTCTTCCGCATGTCAAGCAAAATGACAGAATTCTGAAGAATTCAGTGTGTATGTGCCCTTGTCCTAATTTAAGGTGCCAACGTCCAGGCTGCCTGCCCTCATACCTTCTGCTCAAGGAGGGCCCTGCGCAGGGACACCCGCTGCTCCAGCTCGTGCAGCTCCCGGTCGTGCTGAGCCTCTGCCTGCATCTTGATCTTGCTCTGATAGGCGTTGAGCAGCTCCAGTTCCTGCTGCAGCTGCATCTTCAAGACCTGGCACTCTGCTTCCTGCGCCTCGTCCAATCGCAGCTGCAAGACAAAAACAAACTGAGCTGTGGATGAGGGCTCACGGAGGGAGAGGGAAGCTGGTTGTGAGGCTTGCTAAGAAGGGAAGAGGGAGGTGGAAAGGGCTCCTCATTCTGGTGTTCAAAAGCCTGCAATGACTGCCCGTGTGTTCCCAGGCCAGCTTCAAGATTCCCGCATTAATGTACAAGGCCATGAACAACTTAGGTCCAGGATACATTAGTATAAGGATAGAATTCCTTCTCTCACTGCCTGGTCACAGAGATCTTCAGGGGAGTCTGTTAGCAGTTCTTCATGACTCAGATGTAAGGCTTCTATCCACCAGAAGGTGTGCATTCATTATTATGGGCTGGATTCTATGGAACTCCCTCCCAGCTGAGGTTAGACAGTTGTCCCCTCCCCTCCCCTCCCCAGTGAAACTTCAGGTACCTGACAAAAACTTTTCTGTTTCAGCAGATACTGTAAGGAAGTACTCCATATTTAGGACGAATGTTAATTGACCTTGATGACCTTCTGCTTCTTAATTTTTATGCAATCCACTTAAATGAATGAATGTTACTATTTCATAAAATCTATACACTGCTTCATTGTAAAAAGGAAGAGAAAAACCCTCAAAATGGCTTACAAAGAAGAATGGCTTAATTCTGCAATTAAGCGGTCTATAAATAGCTTAAATAAATAAAATATTTCCCAGGGAACCCACAGAGGCAGCCCCTGGCTGTAGCCAAGGCTCAGCAATGCTCCTCCAACACCAACACCATGTCTGGTCAGCCTGGATACCTCAGTTGGATACATGAGGTGCTGATCACGCCAAGGTTGCAGGTTCGATCCCCACAAGGGACAACTGCATATTCCTGCATGCAGGGAGTTGGACTAGATGCTCCTCAGGGTCCCTTCCTACTCTACTATTTCATGATTCTATGTCAGTTACGGGACTGAACAGGCCCCCCCCCGCTGGCAGGAAGGAAAGGACGCCATGGGGGAACTCACAGCCTGTGTGGAGAGCATCTCGTTGATGCTGTGGTCGTACTGCTCTGCGAGGATGGCCAGCTTTCGAGTCTGCTCCTCCTTGAGCCTCTTCAAGACAGCCTTGTGCTCACTCTTGGGGGTGGTCTCCAGCAGGTGGTTCCGCAGGGCCTTGTACTGCCGGGTCTGGATTTTGCACGTATCCTGGAACTGCTTCTTGATCTGGAGCTCTTTAGACTGGAGAGGAGGAGAACAAAGGTTCTGCGGCAACCTACTTAAGAGGACAGGCCTGCCACATTTAAGGGTTTCTAATGGGCTTCGATCTGCACAGCCATCTCCAGCCTGGAAGCCACAAAAGCACCACCAATGGCACAATCCCCTCCAGGAAAGGCCTGCTGGTGGCTTTTCCACACCCTGGGACAAGAACGCTGAGCATGCGCTGAGAAGTGCCCCACCTGAAACAGGCTCTGAGGACAAACCCAAACTCAGACACTGCTTTACTGGGAAAGCAATGCCAGACTTCCCTGGAGAAGCAGGGAACTGCTGCCTTATGCACTCACACAGTATATTGAGCCAGTTAAGGGTAGTTTAGACCTTACTGCAGCCCCACCGTAGATGAGAGGGGGAGATATGGAACAGAACATAAAAGTGATGCACACAGAAACATGATGAGCAGTTTAATTCCGAGTCAGGCCACTGGGTCCATCTGACTCAGTACTGTCGACACTGACTGGCAGAAGCCCTCGAGGATCCCCGGCAGGGGGTGCTTTCTCCCAACCACACCTGCAGACACGGTCAGCGACTGAACCTGAAACCTTCTGCATACAAAGTAGGCGCTCTGCCGCTGAGCTATGGCCCACTTAAAACATTTGACAGTGGTCACACAGGACACCATGAAAGGGAGGCCCAGCCTGCCAGCCCTCAGCTGCCACACAGTAGTTTCTGGCCTGAAGAGCCTGTCACCCTGTTGGTAGCAGCACATATATTTTTCAGGGCTTGGGAGACAAGAGAGGAAGCTGGGTCAGTTTTCCAAAGGCCAAAGGGGAAGGCAGGCAACAGAGCCCTGCAGAGAGCTGCCTGCCCTCCTCCCTGCCCGACACCATCTAGATAAGACAGGATTATGTAAATAGGAGGAAATTTGAAAATGCGCTCAACTTGCATAATTTATACAGGTCACCAAGCTGGGCTTTCCTTGGCACAGGATCTGGGTCGCCAAGGTGCAGAGAGCCGCCTCTGGTCAGTTGCCCAAGCCAGAGGGAGAGATGCAGGGCCCATGTGCCTCACCCAGTTTCCTGTTCATGGTCAGCAAAGTCAGCAAGACGGCCGGAGCCATGGACCTCCTACAGGTGGGCAATGCAACTCTTCCTTCCCTTGGCACTCCTGGCTGAACCATTGGCTTGAGGCTTCCTCACTCATCTATCTTCTGGGGTGGGCAAAGCGCCATGGGCAAGTTTCGGGTTCTGCCTCAGCCGGCAAAGGGGGAGCTGGGGGAAGGGCTAAAGCCCAGTGGTAGAGCATCAGCTTCACTCCTTGACAGCATCTTCAGGCTAGGCTAGGGAAGATTCCTTGCCTGAAACCTTGGAAAGCCACTGTACACAATGTACTGAGATAGATGGACCAATGAGCTGGGCTCACTGTAAGGCAGCTTCCTGTGCAAAGGACATGAGCCCCAGAAGGCAGCCTGGGATCACACAGCCCCAGAGGTTTCCAAGCCCAAGAGGCAGGGAGAGATGACACCAAAAGGCAGCAAATAAGGGGCTGCTGGAACAGCTCTTCAGCCTGCAGACTAAATGCTTGAGGAAACAAACATGTCTTCCCAGGGGCTCAATATGGGCCAAATGCCACAAGTCCTGGGCAGTGCCTCGCTGCAACACACAATGGGGCCCATGGAAAGAGGGCTGCCCGCCTCCACCCCCTAAACCAGCTCACCTTGAGGCTCTTGGGCTGCTGCCGCACCTCCATGACATGCTTGCGTCGCAGCTCCCTCTCCCGCCGCTTGTTATACTCCAGCTGGTTGGTGAGCTCTGTCTGGTGCTGGAGCCGGATGAGCTCGCAGCGCATCTTCTGGATGGTGTTGAGGTGCCGGAACTCCAGCTCCTGCATGGACTCGTGCTGGCGCAGCAGCATGGCATGCTCCAGGTCCTTCTGTGTCTGGCGCTTGTTCAGCTCCTGAGATGCAAGGAGAAGGGGAGTCATTTGGGGGAAGCGAGGAGAGGGGACATCAGGACCAGGCAAGCATTTTCCTGGCTGGGTCAGAGAGCCCAAGGCAAAGGGTGCTGCTAGGGGAGAGCAGGAAGGGGACAGCTGTCCCCTCGCAGCCAGAGATAGATGGCCTCTGCACATGGTTATTCCATTATACTGCCACAGCTAAGAGCTGCCAACAGACTCAACTCCCATGAATGCCCAATCACCCTTTTTTTTGGGGGGGGGAGGTATGTGAGCTACAAACCACCACTCCTATCTATTGTTCTTCATCTTGTTTTTAAAGTACCTCATGCCATTTTTTCTCATTTCACACTGCATCAATGGCTGTTGGCTATGAACAATCTGAACAATTATGACTTGTGAACTGAGGGAGCACTTCTGAAATGTGGCCTGCTTCTGCCCATCCTAAAACATGGCTGCTTTACTCAACCATCAATCTCGCTGCTCAATCTGTAATGGCCATTGCTTGCATTCTTAAGTCTACCTATCCTTTTGCAGTTTTCCTCCAACCCTGATCTGCCGTTGGGCTGGTTGTTTTGATTATTGCTGTACAGATCCCTGAACGCTTTGGAGAGAGGTCAAGTCAAACCTTCGGGATCACCTTACCCCATATGTGCTCTCTTGACTCCTTCAATCAGCAGATCCAGCACTGTTACAGGTGCAACACCCTATCTGCATATGTAAGAACTTGATATTTTAGTGTGGCAGTACCCACACTTTGGAACTCCCTGACTGCTGATATCAGGCAGGTGCCTTCACTGCATTCTTTTTGGCGACTTCTAAAAACATTCTTATTTAGACAAGCCTATCCAGATATCTAGAACGCTGCTGCATGGTTTAATCTGTTTTTAGTATAACAAATTTTCCAAAAAAAAATATTTTTGCTGATTATGATAATGCTATTGTTATCTGTTTAGTAAACCACTTTTGTATTTTAGTAAACCAGTTTTGTATTTTTACAAACAAGCAGTGTATAAAGATGGAGGACTCAGGAAATTTAAAGTCCTTCTTCACACAGTGCACAGCTAAACTGTGGAACTCAGTCCTGCAGGAGGCAGTGATGGCCACCAACTTGGGTGGCTTTAAAAGAGAATTAGACAAATTCATGGAGGAGGAGGAGAGGGCTACGGATGGCTACTAGCCATGGTGGTTACGCAGAGGCAGCAATGCTTCTGAACCACAGGATGGGAGAGCACTCTTGTGCTTGCGTCTTCTTTGCTGGTTACCCTTTGGGTACCTGTTTGGCCACTGTGAGAAAAGGATGCTGGACTAGACGGGTCATGAGCCCCCCTTCCCTTCCCGGCACCCTCCTACGCACCTCCCGGACAAGGTCCTGCTCCAGGTTGTGGCGCCCCAGCAGCATCCGCCGTTTGAAGCGGCGGCACTCCAGCTCCAAGTACTGCCGCTGCCGCCGGAGCAGGTTGGCCTCCTCCTCCGCCTGGAAGTGCTGGATGTTCTCCTTCTGCTTGGACAGCCACTCCTGCTTCTCCTTCTTGGGAGTGCTCTGGTTCTCATTCAGCTCCTGGAAGAAACAAGAGCAGGAGGTCTCCCGTCACAGGGGGCAGGGCTCAATGCAACATCATGGGAGGGGAGATGCCTGCTGCCCCACCGGCTGCCCTTGGAAGCCCCATATGAATCATCTGCTGCAGGAGGACTGTGAGCAACATCATGGGAGGGGCTGTTTCTAGGACCAAGGTGAAACTGTAAAGCTTCCTTGTTTTTGCTATTGGTTGGTGGGTGTTGCTTAAGGAATCTTGTTATATTTGTAGTACTGAATGTTTGTTTTTTGTATGCTATTATATTTGCTATTGTGTTGTTTTGCTATATTATTATGACATTGTTTTTGTTTCGAAATGCATTCCTGTTTTGTCATAAACTGCTCTGTTTGTGGAAAAGCGGCATACAAATGAAATGAGTTAGCTTGGCTTGTAGGAAGATGGGAGGAGGGGAGAAGGAGAGAAGGCTCCTCTCTATCTGCATCCTTTGGTATTGCAAAGAGTGCAGAGATGAGGGCACACGCGGTTCAACAGAACAGCGAAGCAGCAAGAAGGGGACATTCTGCCAACGGAGGGTTCCCTGCCATCGTGGACAGGTATTGTACACCCAGGATAAAAACATCTATGGGAACAGAAGAATCATTGCTGGAGGACAGCCTTCCATTCCACAGGCACAGCCTGTAATAGGCCAATTTCTGCATGAGTGGCTGAGCTAGACCAGGTACAATATTATAGGAATGCCAGTGGTGACATTGTCCCAGAAAAGAGGGATTTTAAAAAATTGGATTTTAGGACAATGCAAGAGTCAAACCTCTATAAAACAGGACAAGCACCCTTTTCCACCCTGGCTTTTGACAGTTGAGGTGCATGTTTTTAGGACCCACCTTATTTTTATGGTTGTTAAGTTGTTTTTAATGGTGTAACCTGCCCTGGGACCTTAAGGTGAAGGGCAGCTAATAAATAAATCAACAACTGCCACCACTATTTCAAAAGGCCCTGCTAAGTAAAAGTGCTAGTGATCACAAGCGTCTTGAATAATGGTCTTAATTGTACAAAAAGGCAAACTTTTTCTAACTGCCAATCAGACCAGTGATTAGATGCTTTTTTGCTGCCATCAGTCCCCCCCCCCACCCGCCACCGCTTTCTAAGAGATGAGCTTTACCTCTTTGAGCTGCTCCTTGCGCAGTTTATACTCTCTTTTCTGGGATTCCAGGAAGCTGTTCAGCTCTTTCTTCTGCTGGGCTTGAATGTGCTGCTGAAACTTCTTCTCTTCATTGGCCATGATTTTCGCCTACCCAGGAGAAAAGGCCCAGGAGAGAGTGGTGAGCGGCTTAGGGGGCAACCAAGGGCAACAGTGTCTGCGTCGTCAGATAGGCTTGAAATGCAGAAACAGTAACACAGTCCTGCCTATTCACACACAGACACTCTGGACACGAGCAGAGAATGCATTAAGCCGACCTCTGCCAGCCAGGGGCCCTCCAGCTGTTTTGGAAAACTCCCACCAGCCCTTTGGCTCCTGGGCCAAGTTCAAGGTGCTGCTATTAGTATAGAAAGCCCTTAACAACTTGGGACCAGTTCACCTACGAGATTGCCTTACCCCATATAATGGTACCCACTCACTTGTGGGGTGCCTCAGGGTTCTGTCCTCTCCCCCATGCTTTTTAATATCTATATGAAGCCGCTGGGAGAGATCATCAGGGGGTTTGGGTTGGGTGTTCATCAATATGCAGATGACACCCAGCTCTACCTCTCTTTTAAATCAGAACCAGTGGAGGCGGTGAAGGTCCTGTGTGAGTGCCTGGAGGCTGTTGGAGGATGGATGGCGGCTAACAGATTGAGGTTGAATCCTGACAAGACAGAAGTACTGTTTTTGGGGGACAGGAGGCGGGCGGGTGGGGGGGACTCCCTGGTCCTGAATGGGGTAACTGTGCCCCTGAAGGACCAGGTGCGCAGCCTGGGAGTCATTTTGGACTCACAGCTGTCCATGGAAGCGCAGGTTAATTCTGTGTCCAGGGCGGCTGTCTACCAGCTCCATCTGGTACGCAGGCTGAGACCCTACCTGCCCGCAGACTGTCTTGTCAGAGTGGTGCATGCTCTGGTTATCTCCCACTTGGACTACTGCAATGCGCTCTACGTGGGGCTACCTTTGAAGGTGACCCGGAAACTGCAATTAATCCAGAATGCGGCAGCTAGACTGGTGACTGGGAGTGGCTGCCGGGACCACATAACACCGGTCCTGAGAGATCTGCATTGGCTCCCAGTACGTTTCCGAGCACAATTCAAAGTGTTGGTGTTGACCTTTAAAGCCCTAAACGGCCTCGGTCCTGTATACCTGAAGGAGCGTCTCCACCCCCATCATTCAGCCCGGACACTGAGATCCAGCGCCGAGGGCCTTCTGGCGGTTCCCTCACTGCGAGAAGCAAAACTACAGGGAACCAGGCAGAGGGCCTTCTCGGTAGTGGCGCCCGCCCTGTGGAACGCCCTCCCATCAGAAGTCAAGGGAATAAACAACTACCTGACATTCAGAAAACACCTAAAGGCAGCCCTGTTTAGGGAAGTTTTTAATTTGTGACTCTGTATTGTATTTTGGTATTTGTTGGAGGCCGCCCAGAGTGGCTGGGGAGACCCGGCCAGATGGGCGGGGTATAAATAATAAATTATTATTATTATTATAGTACAGGTGCCATGTAATACCCGTTCTGCATTTGTAGGAACTCGAATCTTTTAGTGTGGCCTCACCCACACTTTAGAACTCCTTGCCTACTGATATCAGGCAGGCACCTTCACTGTCCCCTTATCAGCGCCTACGAAAAACATTCCTACCCAGATGTTTAGAAAGTTGATGTGAGTTTTCACCTGCTTTTAGTCTATTGTTATTTAAACTTTTTGAAAGTCTTACAGTAGTAAAATGATCAGCAATCTGTATTTTCTTGGGTGTATAAACTTTATGACATAAAACAAACAAACAAAAACATTTGGAGGGCGCCAGGATGAGCAAAGGCCACGTTAGGCTTTGTCTTATGGCTGGTCTGTGTCGCCCAAGCCTTACCGGAGAAGCTGTGCGGAAGCAGCTGCCCCCTACCTCCTTCTCCATTGCCGCCTGGTGCTTCTTGATGAGCTTCTCCATCTCCGCCGCAAAGTTGTTGCGCTGGGTCTCCAGGTCCTTGTCCAGCCGCAGGCGGTGCTCATCCATCTCGGCCTTCAGCTTGTTCTCCAGGGCCATCAGCTGCTTCTGGTGCTGCCGCCGCATCCGCTTGTAGCCGGACATCTGCTCCCGGAGCTCCGAGTCTTGCTCGTGCTCCTGCATCTGCCTCGTCACCTGCAGGGAGGGCGGGGAAACAGACCACAGCGACTCTGAGGAGGAGGCGTTCCCAAAGGCACGTGAGCGCAGGCCTATGGGCTGCACAGCTCAGTACTGAAACACACACTTGGCATGCAAAGAAGTCTCAGGTCTGATGCCTGGCAGCATCTCCTGGTAGGGCTCGGAAAGGCCTGGTATGAAATCCTGCAGAGATGTTGCCACTCCGTGCAGATGGTACTGAGCTGGATAGACCAACAGTGTGATTCAGTGTTAGGCATATTCCTATGTCCCTATTAAGTCAGCCCTTAACTCATAACCATGAGGACTAGAATCTTGTTTTATTTTTAGGGGAAGATACATAGCTCAGCAGTGGAGCCCCTATTTAGTCTGCAGAAGGCACCAAGCTCCACCACTGGCATCTCCAGGTAGGGCTGGGAAATACCTTTTATTTGAAACCCTGGAGAACTGCTGCCAGTCAGTGTGAACAGTACTGAGCTAGGTGGACCAATGGTTTGACTCTGTATAATGCAGCTTTCTACTTCGCTCTTTCCTTCCTATGTCAGCTAAAGGAATTGTTATGGGGAATATTGGGAGCACCCCTGAGCTAGCAAGCATCTAGAAAAGCAACGTCTTGGAGAAGCAGATCTCATCCTCCTTTTGCAAAAACAAAACAAGACAAAACATTTTACAGGTGAAACTCAAAATAATTAGAATATCGTGGAAAGGTTCATTTCTTTCAGCAATTCAACTTAAAAGGTGAAACTAATATATGAGATAGACTCATGAAATGCAAAGCGAGATATGTCAAACCTTTATTTTTATAATTGTGATGATTATGGCGTACAGCTGATGAGAACCCCTAATTAACAATCTCAATTTTGGGGTTTTCATCAGCTGTGCGCCGTAATGATCACAATTATAACAAACAAAGGCTTGACATATCTCGCTTTGCACGTCATGAGTCTATCTCATATATTAAACTGCAGTAGCTAATGAAAACAATTGCTTACATAAATGGACTTTTCCACGATATTCTAATTTTTTGAGTTTCACCTGTATATTAAAAAACCAAGCAAAACAGCATTTCTCTCAAGTTTAAAAATTGTCATTGTGTTCATGTTACAGGACTGTCTTACAGGATAAGGAGTCCGATACAGCTGTCCATTAAACATAAAAAACTGCTAAAAGAAGAATGGTAATGAAACTCAGAAAGAGGAGGTTGGGGGAAGTCGCCCTAAGATGTTAAAGGAAAAAAGTGAAGTTGATATACGAGTTGTTTGTGTTGAGTTTGTGTTTGTATTTGTTTTATATCTTATAAAATGAATAAAAACTATTTTTTAAAAAAATTAAACGTAATGGAAAGGTTGCTCCTAAAAACAACAACCCAGAAATTGGCTTTGCCCCTTGTTTTTGCTAAGCTGGCCATCGAAGTATGGCTGTTATGAGTTGAATCTAATTACTCAGAGCAGGCATTACAAATTTTTTAAAAAACCTGAAAAGCCCAAAGATGACACTTAGTCAAGGGCCTAAACCGCTCCATAAAGAGAGAGTTGAACCTACCAGCGACGCTGTGCGTATAGTAGCAAAATGCTCTCGGTTGCGGTAGTGGGATCTGTGGCGAGACACTTGGGGTGGAGACACTTGGGGTTCCGACGCTCTTGATCGGGGGTCCGGATCCTCCCTGTAGTTTTCTTCCTCCTTGGGAGAAGGAGGAGAAGAAGAAGAAGAAATATCAGTGAGGCTGATTGATTTAAAAAGAAACCTCTTGACCCTTTTGGCTCCAGCTGGGCCATGGGAAGAGACACAGATCATGCCCTCTCTGGGCTGCCGTGTGAATTACCGGCTTCAAGTGGATGACGGAGCTGTTGGACATCACCGTGTGGTCACCCTCCATCATGTCCAGCTCGCTCCTGTCGTCCGAGGCATCTGGAAGACTATTAACACTACTGCTTTGGCTACTGGCACTAATGGACATGCTGGGGATGGACTGGTTGCTCCCGACACTGTTCACTGTTCCCGTCCGGCCCATGCCGTGGTCTTGCTCCTGAAAGGGAGAGGGGAGAACATCACAGAGGGTTGTTAGCAGGGCAACCCACTGCAGCTGTAACATGAGAATCGTTTCCAGTGAGGCGGCAGCACTTAGATCTCTTCCCAGCTGAATGTTCAGCTTTACAGGTAGCCAAGGAAAGGCCCTTAGTCTTTTGGGGAAAGAAAATGTCACTTGTGTCTGCCAGACATTTGCCAGTTTCACAAACTAGGCAGGTGTTTGTGGATAAGAGCATCAGGGTTACAACATGGGTTCAAATTTCCTTGCTTGGCTGGCCTCATACAGAATGCTCAGTTCTTGATCTCGATCTTACAGGGAAAGAATTCTAAAGGATAATTCAGACCTTGTTAAATACCAAAGAAAGAAATCATGTGGATAAGTTGTACAATACTGAGAATTGTCCCAAGAGCAGCACTTACAGTTGCAAACACACACACACTGCCCTTTGCCACAGGTGAGAATCCAACAAGCTTGGATTCACCAATGCTCTCTTTCCAAAAGTTACCAGAAAGGAATGTTCTGCAACAATTTTAAAACGCGACTCTTGCAAACGAGCCACATCTAACTGCGGCCATTTCAGGCACTGGTACAATCTTCACCCAGCCTGGTGCCCTCCAAGTGTCTGGGATTACAAGTCTCTTGGGCTCCAGCACTGTGCTGCCTGGGGCTGATGGAAGCTGTGGTTGAAAACATCCAGAGAACTCTAGGCTGGGTGAAGGCTGTGCTGGCCAAACTGCGGCAGGAGGAAAGCCTTGTTACATGATAGAAGGGAAGGCCATGGTTTGACAGCAGTTGAAATTCACAATCCTGTTTTCAGGGGGGCAGGGCAAGCCACTCGCCCAAACTGCAGAGGGCAGTTTATGGTGGACATATCCCAAGATGCAGGTTAAGCTCAGATGGAGATATGAATAGGCTGCTGGGAAAGAGGACCGTGGTGGCGATGCCAGAAGCAAGCACCACACAGAGATGAGTAAAAGGCTGATGAAGAATTCCTCCCCACCCCCCAAGCCCAGCCTCTGCTTCTACCTCCTCTTCCTCCTGGGTTTCCACCGCGGGCCCGTTGTGCGCCTCCTGGAAGAGGAGTTTCTTCATCTTGCGATACTGAAGATTGTCCAGTTCTCTGACTGCATCCTTTGTTCTCTGGATCAGGTCTATTAACACTGTCTCAGGGCGCTCCCGGAGGACAAACACGTGCTGTGACAGAAGACACAAGCGGGATGGGGTGTGTCAGTGCCCTGTGACCTCAGGCTCTGCCCACAAACCACAGCATGCCATGGCTACAGGCAAAGCGTTCTCCTGGACTGGGAAAAGATGTAGGTGCCGACTGCAGAGATGGTCTGGCAAGGCTTCCCTCAGTCCGAAGCCCAGGGAATCCCTTGGCCTGGCAAAGGCCTGTGGGAAGCTACATGCAGAACTGCTCAACTGGAGGGTCCCTGGCACTCGAGCTCCAGTATGTTTACTCCCCGTTTAGATAAAAGCTCACCACCACCAGAAACTCTAGCTATGATTCTATGATGTCTGGAAGTGCAATATTGTGCTGGGTCAGTCCATAAAGGAAAAAGAGCCTCAGGGAGCAGCTGATGGCAGAGACCACGATCCAGGTAAGCCACTGCCAGTTGGAGCAGCTTCAGGATAAGGCAGCTCCATGGGCTTTGCTTAAAAATAAATGTAAATAGAGAAAGCATCTTTGCAATGAAGAAGAACTACCATCAATAGTGAACAACCCCCCCCCCATCCACTCCGGTTTGCTGGTACTTGCTGCTGTCTGCCAGCAGAGCAAATGAAATTAGATCTACAGGGAAGATGGGAAGGAGAAATAGAAAGGCCTCTTCAAAGCAGCAGGCAACTTGTACACAATCTGTGTCAGGAGAAGGAAAAACATGGGAGCAGTAAGATGGGAAGCCTGCTTGCACGCGTGTGTGGTGGTGGGCAGACTATATATAAAAGAAACACACACGTGATGTAAATAGATGAAGAGGGAAAAGGGAGGTTGTTTGCTAACTAACACATAACAGGTTTTCACGCAACTCAAAGGTGTAAGGAGGCCGTGTACTGGTATCCAGATGGGAAGCCCCAAGAATGAGAGGCCTGACAAGTTTGCTAAGAGGAGGGATGGAGGAATGTTGAACGGTTAGCTTACAAGGCTCAGAGTGTTGACCATCAGGTCACAAAATAGCCAGGTTCTGCTAGGCTTTGGGAGAAAATGGTACGTGGAAAACATGGAAAGACAAGACTGAAAGGGTAACTGACATGTGCGATTCTAATATTGGGGGAGATTGCTGACAGATGAAGAATAAAGAAAGTCAAGCTAACCTTCAGGAGCTCCTCCGATGTAGGCCTGTCTTGGGGGATTTTCTGGAGGCAAGAATCTACAAAGTTTCGAAAATAATCAGACCTATAAAGGGTAAGGGAAAACAGAAGTTTTAAACTATTGTTTAGTCAAGGATCAGGGTGTGTGTCCCCCCCCCAGGCCTTTCCAGACTTAACAGTTCAGCTTAAACACAGTGGGGCGCAGCAGCCTTTTTCGCCCATGTCAACATATCACTTGCGTAGGATCATCAGAGGAAACACAGCAGCCAGGACCGAGGGACCAGAAGCCAATGCGGAAATTGGACGCACAGGAGAGGCGACCGCCCACCATTACAAAACCCAGACAACTGACCCCAAAATGTGTTGCTACCTCTCCTCCTTCGGCCATTCACTCACCATTCATTGGACTGGAGTGTAGGGGATTCATTCTGCGCTATGTGATATAAGGCACTCATTGCGTTCATATTAAACAAGGGAGGCTTCCTTTCCGCTGCACAGAAAGAAAAAAAGTGTTTGCTTAATGGAGGGGGAAGCAACTGGTGGCACCCCAGCCGGCCTGTGCCTGATCCTTGACAGAACCAGATGGAACAAGGTCACTTGCACCTGCCAAACCCTCCCGCCCCTCACTGCAGCAGAGGTGGAAATACCATGACTGTTGCACTTTCGATGGCCAAACAAGCCACCCAAATGCCAAAGGGGTCGGTGTGTGTGTGTGTGTGTGTCGGGCTTCTCCAAACTGATGAATGTTTTGCATAGCCCTACCACTGACATACCTGCTTTCTACCAAATCCTTTTTTTAAAGCCACCTAAGAAATCGCTGTCTCTTATGTCAGAAAGTAACTAGAAGCTGTGTGGAACTCCAACCCCAAATTCTAATACAGGGGACCCTCTAGTTACGTACCGCTCGGGTTACGAATGCGGCAAACCCGGAAGCATATACTTCCGGCTTTTGCCGCGTGTGCGTGCACAGAAGCAGTGCCCCTGCCTACGGACTTTTCGGGTTGTGGACGGACCTCCGGAATGAATTTAATTCGTATCTGGAGGGTCCACTGTAATATGAATGAGGAAAGTCTCTTTCTGGTCTCCTCCTCCACAGTTCATGAACCTCTCCCCTGGATCCAAATTATCTTTTCTTTTTAAAAGACCCAAGTGCTCCATTATTTTTCTCCAAAGGGGGAAAATGCTCCAGCCCTTGATCAACTTTGGTTGCTTCTTTTTCTATCTTTCTCCGTTCCAAAATAATCTTTTTAGATGTGGCAACACATAACTTAGCACCAGTGTTGCTGAAATACAAGAGGCCTCATCACTATTGGCATTCTGCTGGCTCTCAAAGACATACCTGTTTGGACTGCAATCCCCTTGATTTCCTGACCTGAATCTCCTCATCTAATCATTTTAACTGCTGTTTTAAACTGCTTTAATTATTATGCTGCTTTAGTGGGTTTGTTTGTTTTATTGGAAAGTTTAATTATGGGTGCTTTTTAATGTTTTGATGACATTGTTTTGTTGTGTATTTTAGTTCTGTGGGGGTATATTTTTGTAAATGGTTTTACACTTGTAAAACCACTTAGAAGCGATTTTGGCAAGCAAGCAGTATATTATTATTAGTAGCAGCAGTAGTACTGTATTTTCCGGCATATAAGACGACTGGGCGTATAATACGACCCCCCAACTTTTCCAGTTAAAATATAGAGTTTGAGATATACGTGACCGCAGTTTCTCCACCCCCGACTTTTGAGAATATTTTCCTGGATTAAAAAGTAGTCTTATACGCCAGAATATACAGTAGTAGTAGTAGTAGTAAAAAATGTACAACTTTTGACTGGGATAAGTCAGAGCTTGAACAGGCGGACATGGCCTACCTAATTCGATACACGTTATCCCAAGTGACCACACGTCGACTTTACCATCATATTGCCCTTCATCCATGGCTAAAATCACTTCTGGGGCCATCCTGAAGAGAGAGAAGTTAAGGTGCTTAGCAGATCCACTCACCAAAACCCTTGACCATTTCTGTCTTGCTCTTTAGGATGAAGACTAACACTGACTACTAGCCAACACTAACTAGCCTGAGGTGTAGAGAAAACAATACGGGATATGAGTATATCTGGAGGCCTGAGGTCCCAAGGAAGCTATGTAGTTGCTTGAGGAAACCCAGTATGTGGTGGGAACACAAGCAGGGCTGAGGCTCCTGAAATGGCAGAGCAGGGAGAAAAAGAACATATGTCTTGCATGTTGATGTTCTCTTATCGTCCTCTCCTGCCACATCATTTTCTTGAGTCACTTAATCTTCACCAGGAGAAGGGAAAGGAGAAACCAGGATGGGCCAGAGAAAGATACAATGGCAATTGGATGTCCCTTGGAACTGGTAGGGTAGAAGGTAGGATGACTGACAGCAGGTGGAGCCAGAGCCAATGGCAGGTGGAGCTGACTGGCTGTAAGTAAGAAGGCAGGCAGGTGGGGCAGAGGCCCTCTTCCCATGTGCTCACACCTACCTCTACTTTAAGGGGAAGGGCTGTGGCTCAGTGGAAGAGCATCTGCTCTGCATGCAGAAAGTCCCAAGTTCAATTCCCAGCATCTCCAGGTAAGAGAGAGACCCCTTGCCTGAAACTCTGGAGAGCTGCTGCCAATCAGTGGGGGACAATGCTGAGTTATGTCTCACTAAGTATATATTAGGTCTTACTCAGTATAAGGCTACTATGTTCCTGTCCAGTCTTCATAAGCTATTTCAGGAAGTACTAAAGGGGGACGATGTGCCGGCAAGTGGAAAACGACTCCTTGCCAGACCCCAATATTTACACCCTGGAATGACAGACCTGGCACTGAAGTGATCTCCTTTCCAGCCCATTTTAAGGGTCATCCAGAAATCTGCCTGCTGTGCATATAAGACCATTAACTGCAAAACATTAACTCCCACAGCAATACCAATGCTGAAGCCTTCCTTACCAATATGGTGTCCCCACAAACGAATTGGCAGGAGATGCTATGGAAGCAGATCCGAAGTCAGCGAGTTTCACCTGGCCTGGTTCCGTCAGTAGGATGTTTCCTGCCTTGATATCTCTGGGGAACAAATAGAAGTCAACATGCCACGCTTGTTTGCTGGCCCCAACACAGGGACAGCCAAACTGCTGCTCCGCCACCCTTCACAGATCTTGTAGGACTACGACGCCCAACATCCCACACCTGCTGGGACTCGCGAGTTATAGTGCAAAGCATTTGGAGGGCACCATGTTGGCTACTCCTGCCATGAAGAGATTACATACAAACACAGCTGTAGTAAAGGAAGGAAGGAAGCAAGCACTAGCATCACCCCAAAACATCTAGGGAAGATGAACCAACACAGTGGCAAGGGGGCGTGAGCGCCTGCAAGCTCCACTAACAGCAATCCTGCCCCCAACAACAGGACCAATGAACCCATCCTGTGTCCACCCTGCTGTGGAGCCTCAAAGAAAACCATGGGGCGGCAGGCTTCCTGTTGGAGCATCTGGCTGGCCACTGTGAGGGTGTTGAAGTAGACAGGCTGCCATTTGCCTGGCCCAGGACATGGGCTCATGTCCTTCAAAGTCACCGCAGGTTCAGGTTGCTAGTAAAGCTTAGAGGGTCACACCTAAGTAAATTATACTCAAAGCAGACCGACCTGAAATTAAAGCCCTGGGCGAATCACACATAGTCATTTCAATGGTCTATTCTAATGAGTACGACTAACACTGGATACAACTTAGTGTGTGTCGTATTTATTTTCTAATAAACCAACCCCTTGTTTACATCCAACACAGATCCAGCTCCAAGAGCCTTCTGGCAGTTCCCACACTGCGAGAAGTGAAGCTACAGGGAACCAGGCAGAGGGCCTTCTTAGTAGTGGCACCCACCCTGTGGAATGCCCTCCCATCAGGTGTCAAGGAGATGAGTAATTATATAACATTTAGGAAACATCTGAAGGCAGCCCAGGAGAGGGAAGCTTTTTAAGGTTTAATTTTTTACTATGTTTTTATATATGCTGGAAGAGTGGCTGGGGTAACCCAGTCAGATGGGCGGGGTACAAATAAATAAATTATTATTATTATTATTATTATTATTATTATTATTATCAAAACTGCAGCTCCTCATATCTGCCTGATGTACTGAAGCAAGTTGAGTTGCGTTTTTATCACCTTATTTGCTTAATTGTTTGATAAAGGCAGTGGTAGTTGGGGTCTTTATATCACCCCATGAAGACTCTAGATCTGCATTGGGGAATTTTAACGCATAACACACAGTGACCTGTACATAAATGTACCCCTAGCCTGTGTATGTGTCTGCCTTATTAAGTCAAGTTATCACTGCAGGTCCTCTGTACACTTGATGAAAAAAGAGGGAAAGCCACCCCATTTAGAAAACCACAAGCTTTTTGCCCAGAGAAAACATAAACGCAGGTCAAGTTCAAGCAGGCACCACTTGCGATGTCGTGAGGAAGGACTTACCTATGGATCATGTTGTGAGAATGCAAGTATGCTAAACCTTGGAGAGCACCGTGGGTAATTGCAGCAATTTCCAGCTCTTGCAATGGCTTTTTATGGACTTGAGGAAAGAGAAACTCAGTTAGCAAAACAGGAAGGGCACGGGCTGACAACACAGAGAGGGCCAGGTGGATTTGGGAACCAGACAGTCTGCAGTGTGCCCTGAGATGAACTCAAGAGCCGGCACAAGTTACTTTATTGCCTGCGTTTCCCCAAATATCAGTTTGACAATCAGCATCCAATCTGTCAAACACATCACAAGCCTCCACAAACGAACAAATGAGCAAAAAGGTTGTAAAAGGTTAACCTCTCCCCAGCCACTATCAGGGGTTCTCACATAACAGCAGCAGCACAATGAAAGCTCACCTTGCTTCATCAGGCTACTACAAGGAAGCACCCAGCATTTTAAGAAGGTAGACAATTAGGTTAGCGTGGTGGGCCTTGCACCCTTACAAAATCGTTTTGTGGGCTTACATCCCTTTGCTGAGCAGCACCAGGCAGGGGCCACCCAATCAGGGCCAAAGACTCTACGTAATTAAATAGGGGGAAGTTGGCTGATTGGGGAAGGGACTGGTGAGAGGGAAACAGCAGAAAAAGACCCCTTTCCTCCCTTCCGCACAGCAATCAAAGGGACTGAGAGGAACATACCTTCTAATAAATCTGATGCTGATCCTAAACAGTATTCCATAACAAGCTGTATAGGGCAGAAGGGGGGGGGGAAGTATTAGTAAGTGCTTCAAGTGGCAAGGGTGGCACCCAACGCCCTAAAACAGGGTCTCATGACAACCTGCTCCTCAGACAGAACCCCACCGCCACCACATTCCTCAACAGGCAGTCCATTAGCTTTATCTGGACCAACCCTCTCCAGTCTTTCCCCACGGCTTCTGTACTGGGCAGCCATACAGAGGTAGCCTGTCTCCACCACCAAGTTTCCCTCAAGGTGTCCCAAATAAATGTGTCATCAGGGCCCTGACTGTCGACCTCTGATGATTGGGAGGAGCCCTTGCCCCACCTGTCCATTTGACTGAGGAACAACATTGCCAAAGTTTTAAAGTATCTCACGAAAGGCACGTTTATCTTGATCTTCAGGGACATGACCCCTCTTCTCTCCTCATGTTGATTGCTATTTATTTCATTTGTGCTTCAGAATTGCCTCCTATGAGGCATCCTAAACTCATTTCCAGGATTTATATGCACAGTTACATGCACAGAAAACCAACTGAATATAGATATATATATATTTTAAACACCCAGTTATAAACATAAGAACAGTTTAAAATAACAACAGCACATAGATAAAACCCACTCCATCCCCAAGACAGACACCAACTGGGATAAAGATTTCAGAAAGCTTGTCAAAAGGGGAGGTGTCTTTTGCAGAGGTGCCTGTGGGATCTGCATCAGAAGAGCATTCCAAAGGGCAGGTGCCACCACAATGAAGGCCCAGTTTCAAGACTCTGCAGAATGGAGCTCCTGATGGGATGCCCACTCCTGCCGAGCGCAGTGAATTGTTGGGTGTGTAAGGGAGGTATCCTGGCCCCAAGCTGATATTTTTATTTATTAAATTTATATCTCACTCACAGGAGGAAACTACAGGAGGAGGATAGTGCTCTTATGCTTGGGGTCCTGCTTGCATCTGGTTGGCCCTTGTGAGAACAGGGTGCTGGATCTGATGGGCCATTGGCCTGCTCCAGCCAGGCTCTTCTTCGGTTCTTACCTTTTGTGCCAAAGGAGCCCAGGGCTCCACTAACCCTAGGAAACAGGCATATGCCACACCAAAGCTCCTTCCCAGCCCTTCTGCAGCACAGCGCCTTCGTCCAGTGGAGATTCTGGGGACTGAAACTGGGGTTTTCAACATGCACAGCTTCTCCCCTGCTGCCTGAGCTGTGCCTACCCACCCTAATCCAAGTGTTCTATAGTGGGACTTCCTCTCCGAGGGCCATTACAGACACAGGGATGACAGCAACTGACTTTTGTTCTCAAAAGAAGAGGCTTATAATTTGGGTATGGCACAAGTTACCCCCTTTCCGTCAAAGCTGAGAGAACACATTTCTGTATTTCTTTTAGGATTTAAAATTCCAGAGGAATCAATAAATCTCCTATCACGCAGGCAGGGCATTATAACTAGAAATTCAGGCCAAATGGGAGAGAGAAAAATTCAAAGGCTTTTGGCTTAAGAGGGCAAGAAACCAGCTGAAAGTTTGGTCTCTTACTTGTGTCACGTGGGATTTAGTCAATCATCCAGAAAGCTCACTCACTGGCAGCCAGCTCCAGCAGATGTTTATGTAGAATCAAGACCCACTGATTTTCGGGGGGGGGGGGGTGTTGTTACTTCCAAATAAGTAAGCAACTGGACTGCAACTGTGTGAGAGCCTTGTTGGAGGAAGACTTAAAAGCTGCTTCCACATTTGCTTAAATTTGAACAAGGGCTAAAGGGGCACTTTGGACTGGAGGTTTCTAGACACACCTGGAGACACACATCCCAGAGCCTAAAAGTGAAGCTAGATGATGGTTTTATGGGGCATTGTATAGAGCACAGGTGGGGAAATATCTGCAGCCTTCCAGAGATTGCTGGAATCCCATCAACCCTGACCACTGCCCATGCTGGCTTCTGGGAGTTGGGAGTCCAGAGACAACTGGAGGGCCACAAGCTTTGGGAAGCCTATAAAAAGACCACAAAGGCCTTCCATATTGCAATTCTCAATAAAGAGTGGCCAAGAACTGGCTGAAAGCTAACGAAATACTACATGAACAATCTATACCAGTGTTTTTCAACCTTTTTTGGGCAAAGGCACACTTGTTTCATGAAAAAAATCACGAGGCACACCACCATTAGAAAATGTTATTTTTTTTTTAACTCTGTGCCTATATTGACTATATATAAAGTAATTTTTCAATTTTTCCCACGGCACACCAGGCAACATCTTGCGGCACACTAGTGTGCCGCGGAACAGTGGTTGAAAAACACTGATCTATACAATAGAGCAAATTTCTTATGCCGCTTCAGTTAAAGCAAACCCTTCTCATGGATGCCATAAATCTCATCAAAGCTTTGATGCTGCATTTTGTTTTCAAGAAAGATGCCTGGTATGATAGGAATCTTGTTGGAGCTTTGAGTCTCAAGCAAGAGCAGAAGCAGGGAATGAGTCTGATGATAAAGCCATGCAAGAGGGTAAAATAAAAGGTACACAGCTATCTCCCACACAAGGGGTTAAAATTTTCACAAGTCAAGGGCACTGGATGACAAGAGTTTTGCCTCAATAATCCAGTCAATGCCTGCTGGACAAAGAAGTTTGCAGAAGCTCAAAAGATCACAAGAGACAGCCTTATGCCACATATACCCAGCAGGTCACTTCGTTCTGCAAGAGTTCCGCCTTAAGTCCCTAAAATATCAGAAGTTGGCTCTATAGTAATTCAGAGCAGGGCTTTTAGTGCGGTAGCCCCAAGTTCTGTAGAATGGAATGCCTGTAGAGAAATGACAGGCACCCACTATCTGAACAATTGAAAATGTTTTTCTTTCAACAAGCTGTCCCAGCTGAGTAAGTCAGTCCCTTCCTCAGATGCTCATTGTATTGTTGTTAAAATGTACCTTTAGTTGTCTTTTTGTACTCTTTTTAAAACTCGCAGCTGTTTTTATGGTGTGTCTGTAAATCACCTTCAGATACATGTAAATGGCAATTCCTACATTCATTCAATAGCAATAGTAACAAACTTTCAGGAGGTAACAACTGGGAAAAGGCAAGTGCTGGTGAAGTATGTTGATTCAATACCCTCAGCCAGCAGAGACACATTTCCTTTTTACACTGCTCAACACACAAAAACACACACACAACTCCACAAAGGAAGAGGAAAGATGTGCTTACCCATGCTGTATGCTCCCGCAAATAGCAGCCTTTGTATTCTATACTGTTTGGATGTTTAATTCTTTGTAGGAACTTGACTTCTTTAATGATATCCTGCCATTTCTACAAAAGGGAGAAAAAAGGAGAAGGTCAAGCTTTACAGATGAGAGAAAATGCTTTCTGGGAATTGGAGACAGAGGGCAGGTATGTTCTGACCAGGACAAATACATAAGCAGAGGACTAAAAGGATCAGAAGCAACAAGGCTGCCCTTCTCCATTCAAGAACAAGATCCACTTAAGGCTTTATGTTCCCCCTATCAGCTGACCTTTAGAAACTTAAGTTAAAACATATTTATCCATATTTCAACCCATATTTCAAACTGCCTTTCCTACTGACCCCCATTGCTGAACCACAGGGTAGGGAACTTCTTTTTTTAGCCCAAGGGCTACATTCCTTTATGGGTAACCTTATTGGGGGGGGGGGGGAGAGACCGTTTGCCAGTGGTGGGCAGGGCCAGAGGCAAACCAGGACGGAGCAACGGATGCAACCCTCTCCTTTGTAGAGCAGCCTACAATTCAGTCAGGCAAATGTCAGAGGTCGCTTCGCCCACACGTCTTTCCATCCTCCATCCAGGCATGCAAGAGGCATCGGCTCAATTCAAAGACTCGCCCCAGCCAGGCGAACACTGCTGAGGGCACAGAGCAATGCCAGTGAGGGGGGTACCCTAGGGAGACTCCCAATAGAGACCCCACCCCCAGGCCTGAGGTCCCCAACCCCTGTGTTCCATCTTTCTTTGCACCAGTAGCCCCTAATGCAGCTGCTGACGGAGGACAGAAACAGTGATTTGCCACATGGAGACATAAGCGTTACTCTGCTGCACCAAGCGCTCTTGCCTAAACAGGAATGTTGTGGCACAGATGGAATTTGGTGGAATTCAGTCCTCTGATCAGCCACATTGGCCCATGGGGAAAAATTGACACAGAGGGAGCTCTCCTTCATCAGAAGAATTTAAGCACAGGTTGGACAGCCACATGCAAGTGACACTTCAGCTCAGTGGTCCCTGGGGGGTAATGGGACTGCCTGGGGGGTGTGCACTAAGAGGCAAGGGGGTGGCAGGGGGGAGCTGGAGGTTTATATGACTCTCAGATTTTGAAAAGCTGGTATCACTAAACCAAGTGCATCAATTTTGTTGAATTAATTAAACTTAATCAATTTAAGTAGATTTTCACGAAATGTGCAACCAACTGCTTCTCTTTTGAGTGTTATTATCTTCCTTAATGGGTTGTGCAACCTGCTATCCTGAATAATTCCTTTTATAGGGTAGGGGGCACTGGGGATAAGTTTATGGAGCCAAGGGGGTGGTGGTCCAAAAAAGTTTAGGAACCACTGCTTTAGCTGATCCTGAACTGAGCTGGTGTGTGTGTAATAGATGACCTCCAACTCTTATGATCACAGGAACGGAGGAGAAGGTAGCTGCATTTCACACATCAGTGTTGCTGGCGTGATTAAATGTAACTGCAACTTAAGCTGCCTTCTCTTTCGGCAAGAGAGGAGCAATCTATAAAGAGTTTTTAAACTGTTTTTTTTCAAAACAGACACACACACCCGCCCACTGGAGACAATCCAGCCTTATTTCTGAAGCGGGCGCCATATGCTTCATTCATGTGAACAGAGTATTTATAGCCCAATAGTAATTAAATCAGCAGGATGAGGAACAGGTATAAATTAGACTTTCACCATTGCACGGTTAAATGAGATGCACAAGGCTTCAGGAACAGAATAAAAATGGAATGCGGGAGGCTGGTGTGGGGAAAACAGAGAAAGGACTCCTGGTTCTGCCGTATCTCAAGGCACAGGTAGGAGAATGGCCGCTAAAAGGCATCTTCACATGGCACCCAGGCATCCTACTCTACAGTCACCCTGAAGCATTCAGCACCAGGGCAAGTTCAGAGCGGGATGTGGTTGTTTTGTTTTTTGCTTAAAAAATACAAGTCCTCACAGCTCAGATAGGATGCTGTTGTGCAAACCCCCTGCTGGTTGCTGACACTCCATGTCACACACCTCTGCTTTTCTCCTTTCTCCTTCTGCAGCGATCACTAAGCCCCAGAAGCTGTACTTAACAGCCGAATGGGCTTTTGATGTGCCGGGCTTCAGGCACAAGGCCAGCAAGAAGCAGCAACTAGGCTGTTCTGCCCTGGCCTTCTGCCCTCACCAAGCCTCGGAGCCTGCTGGCACCTGGGCTCTTCATCTGCTGTTCTGAAAACATGTTCAGTTAATTCCATAGTGAAAATAAAATGTTTTAACAATAACTGATCTTTGGTGCACAGGATGTGCCCCCATTCTACTGACAGTCCTGAATAAGTAGCTCTGTTCTGTTAAGGCAGAGGTGGTGAACCTCATGCCCTCACCAGCCCTGTTTTGCACCCTCCTTGTGTGCTTGAACACTGATAATGCATCTTGCCTGTCTGGACAGAGGACGGAGGGTGTATAGGAGCATGTGTAGAAAGCAGCCTACGGTCCAAAAGTAGAAGTTCACATTTGCAGCTCCACCCACTTTTGCTTCTGCCCCCCCCCCCCGGAAGATATCCAAAAAGGAATGCAGCCGTTAGGCTGAAAAGCAGGCAAGGGAAGCTTTGGTTTATACAAAATCCAGACAGGGCTGCAGTTCTTGAAACACAGCATAATATTAAAATCTCCACACGTCCTTTCAAATATGAAACTAAAGGGTCTTCAGCCAAGGATCTAGAACTCAAGCGGATCTAGGGTTGCCAGGAGAGTGGGTGACATTCCTAACCTCCAAGGCTTGCTCTTGCTGGTAGCACTCAAAGCCGACCTTAATCTGCCTGGCCTGCAATTTTCCCACGCTCACACCGTTTCCCCACTGTATCTTTCTGAAGTTCCTTGGGATGGATTTGTTCAAAGCAAAGAGCCAGGAAGGGAGAGAGGAGCTTCTGCTTGATCTGCCTTTGATTAAATTCTGCAGGCAAGCAAGCTCTGCTGTCTGAGCTGGTGCCTCTGCTGCATTCATGTCTACCATTCCTAGCAAGTTTTCTTTAGTCAGCTAGCCAGGCGATGGGGCTTTGGGTGTTGTTTTGTTTTGTTTTTAAGCAGAATTTTAGAATGGAATGTCGAAGGCCAAAGAGGAAAGCCAACGTGCACTTAAGTAAGAATACCACAGCACTAGGTTCATTTCAGCTTTTGCTATTGATGTTATAATAACAAGCATTTTGCACAAAGAGGCCCTTTTTAGGTTGTAGGACAGCTGACCAGTCCCCGGCTAATTCAACACGGAGTAGCAATAGGACTCAAGAAATCCCTGGAGCATCTCTTGTGGCACTTCTTTCCAACTTCATCATTAAGGGTGCAATCTGGAAGGATGTAGTCATGCCTACAAATAAAGCTTCCCTGAATGGCATTCAACTGATCTCCAAGAATCTCAGCTCCGGCATGGGTTTTTGAAAGCATACTTCTACTCCTCATGATTGCAGTTATAAAGTTTAAAGACAGGCTCTTAAAGGCTCAGGGAGGAGGGCAGGAAAATGTTTCTTGTGTTCAGGGAAAGAGCCATCTTTTCCACACTTCATCTCTCTGGCTCCCTCCTCAGAATTCCAAACACCACAGGCCCCTCACCTGCTGCCTACTCGGATTCCTGAAGCCGGATTCCCCTCCCCTTCTAGCACAGACTGAATTTTCCCATTATGATAGAGTCCCTAGAGACACTGAATACTCATAGATACTGGTTACTACTGCTCTTTATATTTGTTTTGTATATTCATTCTGCGTGCAGTTCAACTAGTGAAGTGTTGAAGGGAACATTCTGGAGAAAGAACCCTGAGGAGTTCCTGTAGCCCCCAATGGTTGCAGAGCTTAAATCAGCCTCCCCCCACCCAATCTTGGTGCTGGGCTACAACTCCCCTCACCCTGACGATTAGCCATGTTGCTGCTGCTAATGGGAGTTGTAGTCCAAAACCTGTGAAGGGCACCAGGTTGGCAGAGACTGGCTTGAATGAACTCATGTCGGCAGATGCAGCACAACCATTCACAAACACCTCACGTACCTCGTTGGATTGCTTCCCACTGTAAGACATTTTCTTGATGGCCACCACTTCATTGGTGCGCACATCATGTGCCTGCAATGTACAAAACAAACAAACCAATAACCACAATGCTGTCAGCATTTATTCTGCTAGCAGAAGATCCCACCAAATTGAAACCCAACATATCAGGACTCAAACCTACAGTAGGTCTTGAAGCTGGAACATGGGGGTGTTGGGGAACAGAGTGTAGTCAGCACCCAGCACTGGTCAGAGGAAGGGAGCTACTGGGAGCTTCCCAGTGAAAAAGTCTCTGAGCAAGCAAGGCAAGCAAGACCTCTTGAGTCCTGCAGAGTCTGCTGGGTCAGACTCACTTCCCAGCCTAAGCAGCAATCTCTTTGCTGTTGCTGCTGCCAGTGCTGGGGATAGACTCCCTTTGCCTCTGCGAGGATCCAGGTCTGACAGCCGGCCATTTGGGAATACCCTCTTGACCACAGGTGCCAATCAAGCAGCTCCAGCATGGCCCTGGACCTCTGCAGGTGTGTCACACAATTAAAGCCTCCATGGGCAAAGCACACAGCTACCGTCTCTGGCAATGACACTCCCTGAACAAGTTGAGGAAGTGGGCTCGGCATGGCAAGTAACCAGAAAGGACCAAGATGCGAAATGTCATTTATTGCAGGGCAGACACAAGAATCTGCATTACTGGCAGACTCCACGCAGTCTGAGTACTAACATGACGCAATGGCTGGGCAATACCCTGTTTATGAGCCAGGGGGTGGGGAACCACTTCTGATTTGGTTGGAGAACAGGGCTCAGTTAGAAGGAGCAAGGGAAGGTGCTGGAAAAGACTGTTCAACCTTTTTGTCTGATTTGCTTAGCTCCTCATTCAAAATCAACATGATGAGCAGAAGCCGCATAAAGAAAAGAAAGCTTGAGGGGGTCAGAGGAGGCCAGAATGGATCCTGTATCCCTAATTTTTTATGCCTGTATCCCTTATTTTATTAGGGATTTAAGCCTCCTATGCATCCTTCTTGGGAGGAAACTGACCATTCCGAGGCTTCTCTCAAATTCCAAAAGCTGGATGACAAAAGGGACAAGGGGCTAAGAATTTAGGAGAAGGACTCAGAAGTCCAGCCTTTTGTGTGTGCATGTTTGCCTTCTCAACCTGCAAAGCCTCAAGAACAGCCAGAGTTAAAATTCCAGGTTGCTTGGTTCAGAGCTTGCACAGCCTCCCTCAAGACCACACGCCGCAGTGCTCTAACAAGTGCGAGGAGCTTGCGGGGTGGGGGGTGGGGATGTGACAATTCCCAGCTGTGTTCCACAATGCCACACTGACAATGGATGCCAGTACGCAGCCTTGCAAAGCATCTCCACTTCCACACAACACACTTTTGTTAGGTCCGCTATTGTTCCAGGGAGGCCCTCCTCGTCCCCGACAAGGACACTGGAGTTGAGTACTAATAGCCTCAATGACAAACCTCTAATTCAAGACGAACCGGAAACAAAGCAAAGTACTCACTATCCCTGCTCCTGTGACATGGGTCACACAGAAGACACACACACCTCCCGATTGCACTTGTCAAGGCCTCCATGGCTTGAGCCAGCTGTGTGCATGCACCCACTCTTTCCAACATGCAAAGCTATAGTGCCCCCCCACCCCCAGAGCACCTTAGTACAGATGGGATCAGTATACATGGCCTTTTTTTTGTTTTTGCTATTCCAGCCCTTAAATAACATGCAGACCCTCTGAGGGGAGCTCTACCCAACAACTAAAGAGGGAGAGAAAAAGAGGGGGGCAAATGAATCAAGATCTGTGCAAAAGAAGCAGGTGCAGGAGCAGAACAACTCAGCATCTGAATAACTCAGCATTAATGAAGATCCAGGCAATGGCAGAGTAAGAAGTCAATGGGCCCTTAGTGTGCATAAAAACTTAAGGAGAGCCCTGCTGGATCAGGCCATGGGCCCATCTAGTCCAGCATCCTGTTCTCATAGTGGCCAATCAAGTGCCAGTGGGAAGTCCACAAACAGGACCTGAGCACACAAGAGAGAGTGCTCTCCGCTCTTGCAGTTTCCAGCAACAGGCATTCAGAAGAATTATTGCTTCTGACTGCAGAGGCAAAGCACAACCATCATTAATGTTCATTAGTGGTGCCATATGAGGCAAGTGACACCTTGCGGTTGCCAATAGCTAGCTGTGAGCTTATTCTTCTCCATGTGCCTCACAGCACCTCCATGCCCAACCCCAGCCCTCTTACAAAATAAACAGCTCCAAAGCTTCCATGGCCGATCTCTCGGAGATCCGTGAAGAGCTTCTCTGGATCTTCTTTGAAGAAGAGCTCTGCAATCTCGGGGTCCTTCAGGCTGCCCGCTCGGCTGGTGGATGGCATTCTGCTGGGCAGTTAGCCAACCGACTATCTGGGTTTAAAGTGCCACCTCGACCCGGGGCTCATCTGTATGAATGGAGGCTTTTCAGCATGGATCACTGCAAGGATACAGGGGAGAGAAAAGGCAGCATGTTACAGGAAGGGAAATCAAAATACAGGTAACACCAAATCCTCGGCCAACCACTGCAGCATTGCAAAGGTTCTCTTTGCACAAGGTGTCCACTTCAAGCTACAGTCCATGTTGCAAGGTACTCTCAGGGGAAGGAGATCCTGAATGCCACCAGATTGTGTTTATGCAGCCACTCCTATTTATTTACTAAATTCATATTCCATCCCTCCTCCAGGCCGCAACACTGCATCATGGTCCTGTAGGCTATTCAGAGACTGGGCTCAGGAGCTCCCACAATGCACAGCAAACAAACTGGGGTCTTCCTCTTTAAGGGTCACACATGGAAGTCCAAGGTGCATTTGCTAGCATCTCTATGAAGGATCTGCAGCAGTAGGGCTGGAAAGCCAGAGGGGGAATTGATGAGTTGCTGTCAGTCAAAGCAGACAATCTTGGGCTAGGGATCAATGGTTTGACTCTGCCCAAGTGGCACACATCCACTTTTCAATGCATGCTGCTTCTCCCAAAATAACAGCAAATTAGAACAGTACTTGCATAGATCAGCCATGCCTAGATCTACCCAGATGGATTACACAATTAAAACTTATACGCAACTAGATCTTCAACACTGTAACTATATTCCCAGTACCACATCGGATCAGCAAACCTTGTTTCTATAGCAATGGAGGCAGAAATGTAGAAACTGTGCAGTCAAATCTGACAGATCTTTAAGACCTTCGTCTCTACCCACCCCTTCATATGCATATTCACATTCTTGTTAGCCAAACATAAAAAAGATAATGTCAGAACCCATTTCAAGAGGAATTAACCCCATGATTTCATATATAATTGGGGAGGGGAGATTCCAAACAGAAAATAATTGCTAATTCTTCAAGGGCAGCAACCGAACTCCTACAATGGTCTTTACAGCAATTTCCAAACCCAGCCAATATTGTAAGTGTCTAGAAACCACCACACCACCCTATTAGTCTATCCCTACCTAAAGCCTTCTCCCTGGCTTTTTAAGTTATTGGGCCGGGGTGGAGAAATTCAGGTCCCTGAGGGCCAAAAGCAGCCCTCCATACCTCCCCCCTGCCTCAGGACTCTCTGCAGGCCCTGCTTCACACCCTGCTTGAGTGTTTCTTGCTGGAGATGTGTTACTGAACTCTGACAGCACCCTCTTGCTTGCCTGGATGGAAGACAGAGATGGGTGTGCAATTTGTGTGTGTAGAAACTAGCCTGCTGTTCCAAGGCTGAAAATTTATATTTGTTGCTCCGCCCACTCGTCTTTGGCCCCGCCCACCACTGGCATGCGGTCCTGGGAAGGCTCCCCAGGAGGGACTGCGGCCCTCAGACTGAAAAGGGGCCCCACCTCTGAACAAGGCCTTTAAGGGAAGGTAGCGACTGATTGAGCTGGGTACAAGCTCCCCTCTGATGTTTCCCTTTCAAGCTCAGTTTTGTACACGATCCAGATCAGGTCTCCGGAGCAGGTGGGGTGAGGGCTACTGGAACTGTGCCTCCCCTTCCACCTGTGGCCGAATAACAAGGCTGATTGTGGAAAGGAACACACTGCACACAGCCAAAAGAATTAGGTGCAAGCTAGCCAGGCCCCATGGAAAGCATGCTATCTGTCGCATTCCTCACATAGGAGGGAAAAGCCCAACAATGCTACAACTTAATCCTCACTCTGAAGAAGGAATTTAAGATTATAGAACACTTTTTTTTTTGCATTTACAGTCCATTTCTAAAACAAACAATAAACAAAAGCATCAAGCAGAAGAAAGGGTGGGGTGAGGAGCTGATAAGTGACAGCACACTCCGTATTACTGGGAGAAATTCTTCCTGGCTCAAAAAGTAATGAGGTCATATTCCATCTTTAAGCAGCACTGGGTCCTGACAAAAAAGACATTGTTCAGGATGCAAATGCTGCAATCCCACAAATGCCCTTCTGCTGCCCCCTACCCTGCTCGTATCTCTTCATGTTAACCAGAGAGAAGAGGGCTTCACACACCTGCCTCTGGGCAAGGCTATGCACTCTCAGGGTAAGGAGACCTACGGATGAGAGGTGGCATCCACGGCCTGCTCCCATCCACAACCACCACCGCGATGTGGATGAGCTCTGAGCCACCAAGAGACAGTGCAGCAACAAGCTTCCAATGCTAGCCAACACTAGCTGCAGCTGCTGTTCAAGCAGAGTCCTCCCAAGACACAGTCCATTCACCTATGGAGGAAACAACCACTTTGTGGCCTTACAAAAGGTCCCCTAAAATGTACGGTATGCACGTTTGACTCAGCTGCAGGAGGGTAATCTACTATTCTGGTCACTCAGTTTATGACTGATCCAGTGCCTTTGTGTAAAGCTTAAAAACGGATCCGCCAACTCTCCATCTCTCATTTGAAATTCCCAGTTCCAAAGGGAAATGCTCCAGGCAGCTGACATCACCAAAGCCAATTTCACAATAAAAACGTGTGGGGGGACGGGGGGGGACGACACATTCAGAAAGGAAACAACAAAACGGAAGCAAACACACAGAAAATTAAACTGACAAATACAACAAAAAGTATTCACTAAGCAGCAGGTAAAAAAGTTTTTTTTTTTTTAAAAAAAAAAAAAAAGGTCGTGGAACTGAATGGAGCTCAAAAATTTTTCCAGCAAAAGGAATTCCACATCCTGAGTAACACCAGCCACACCCTCAAGGGCAGTGGAGGCTGGTCCATTAGGTTGACAAGGACCCCCCCCACCTGCCTTCTTACTCAGAGGGTCCAGAAGGTGGCACTGCCCACCAGCCGCCTCCTCAGCCTCAGTGTTGCCCTTATGCATCTGGGGGGGGGGGGAGAGAAAGCTGGAAGGGGGAGGGGGGACAGGACTCTGCTTGTCATTGGCTTTGGCAACACCTACTATTGGTCTCCCTGCCCAATCATACCAGCCACTGCGACCCAATGGTGCCTCAGAAGTTGGCAGAATGCGCAACAAAAGGGCCTCAACAGGTTATCAAAATTGACAGGCAGTTTCAAATGGAAGAAATGGTCCTTGACATATCATGTCCCTAGCAGGGGCAGAGAAGTAAGTTTCCTTTGTTGCCATGGCTGCGTTTTAGCCAGGGGTCGGCTGGTCCACTGTCCCTCAGACCTTGTGGGGGGCCGGACTATTTTTGGGGGTGGGGGGGTGGGGGAATGAACGAATTCCTATGCCCCACAAATAACCCAGAGATGCATTTTAAATAAAGCACACATTCTACTCATGTAAAAACACGCTGATTCCCGGAACTTCCATGGGCTGGATTTAGAAGGCGATTGGGCCGGATCCAGCCCCCAGGTCTTAGTTTGCCTACTCATGTTTTAGCTCATCTTGGGTCAAGGTCACCACAAGGTTTTCTTCTGTGATTCCAGACACCTTCATCTGAATCTCTGCCATCAGCTGCCCAGAAACCAGGAAGCAAATATGACTTTAACCAGGGGCGTCAAGGATCATATCCCCAATCCCAACCCAATAAAACCCAGTACTTAATACTTCGTAATTTAATTATTACATTTCACTCCATTTACCATGAAACAGCAAGCACCTGTTTCATATTGGACCAAGAAATATTTTTGAGGGCAGGTGAGTGGGTGGGTTCACAGAATAAAGCCATATTAAACTTTTCATGACAAAGAAAGAGGGAGTAACTGCTAAGAGTCTGTGGCTTTAGCCATTATGCTATTTTATGACCAATGGTTTTTTGATTAATGTGCAAGCTCTTTTTCTAGCTGCTGTTAGAAATATCCCTGCCGACTCCTGAAGGGTTGCTTAAGAGTTTGGCCTAGCAAGGCCATCACCTTTCATGTCCTCCCCGTGGCACCGCTGCCTTTAATAGGGCATCTGGCGTACCATGAGAACGCTAAACAATGAAGCTTTTGCTGTAAATTGTGGGAGAATTTAGGGATCCCACCAAACGATTGAATGAACTGGATCCCCTTGTGCACAGTAAGAAAAGAAGAATATTTCCTTTAGGTTGGGGAGGGTGTCATGCTGCAGATCCCCAAACATTAAATTGATATTCTGCACAAACATTTTAGGACTGGTTGTCATTTTGAGTAACACAAGTTTTCACAGTTCTGTCGTACGCTAGTTTCATTTCTTTGACAGTTAAATCTAATAACACCAAAATCTCCTGACCTCTTTGAGGCATCAGTGCAGCTTACCAGTTTTGATTTTTATTTAACTTATTAAGAAAGCTCTTGCTGTCTGGTCTACTTTCTGCTAAAGGAAGCTGGTATGTCATAAGATTACGTTGTTAAAAAGTAATATACAGCTTGGATGATATAACTAACTGTGGTCATATAATTCTTTTCAAAATGGGATACTTTTAGTCCACATGCTCTGGAGCTACCCTAAGATATCAATGCCCTTACTACATCTCCAACATTTATTATGAGGATGAAGCCCCAGTTTTAGATGCTTGGAGACTAGTGGGTCCTGAGCATCATTTTCTGTTGAATTAGCCTACTTTCCTCCCTCCCTTCCTCCCTTTGATTAAAAAGGGAAAGATTGGTGGGATGAGGGATTTTGGGGGGCTTTCCATGGGGGGAGGATGGAGGGGAGAAGATTTAGCTAGCTACCTTATGCTAAAATGGGAAGTTGGGTACTGTGTGATAATGGTGCGAAGGGTGTTTATCAGTAAGCGGTGCAAGCAAATGCATGCCTACTCATAAACAATCCCTACTGAATTTAATCAGACACAATGCAACACTTAAATCCAATCAAAGAAGGCAGCCGGACTCAAAATGGAGAGTAAGCATAAAACTGGCCACCATCATTTAACTTAATTCTACAGAAAGCTCAAACAGACTACTCTCAGGCTTTGGCAAAACACACACACAGAACACACACCCTAATTGGAGAGATTACATCAAGGAATCCTATGTGTCCTTCCTGTAGCTTCCCAGAGAACGTTATTCCAAAGTAAAATAAATATTCTGAAGGAAAAGACAAAAGTTATTGTAGAGAGCCTGACGTCTCTCAATAGACTCCATTGCCTTACCAGACCTTGGGCTGCTTCCTTCAGCGCCAATTGCGCGGCGGGCCGGAGGGTGGGGGAGCACGCGCCCACACGCTATTTCCGGCGCACTTTTGGGTTGACGGAGCACCGGAAATAGCTTGTGCATGTGTGCACGGGCCTCCACAGACCCGGAAGTGTGCTGGAAATGATGCTTGCGCATGCGCACAAGCTATTTCGGTCACTCCGCTGACCCGAAAGTGGGCAGCCGCGCTGCGCTGGTAAGAACTGAATAGATTGAGGTTTCCACAATGGACTCCTAAATGAAGTTGTCATCTTTTAATCCCCCAAAGTGCTCTGCCCAGGAAGGACTATGGCCTGTGCTAGAAGAGGAGAAGCCTTGGGGGCCTTATAGGCTTGCACAACACAAACTTTTACCCACCTTGATAAAGATGCTGTCTCAACCTTTCTGCCTGCATTTATTGTGTTCTGACAGGTTACAAATAATGACACATCTGTCCTAAAAGGCACCAGCTTGGAGCTGAAAGTCCCAACTGTCCAAACATCTCACCTGCTTCCCCTTCTTCAGAATAAGGAGAGTGACCATGAAACATGGAAATCCAGGTTTGGCAAATGGACAATCTTAAGCCCCCCCCCCCTCCACAAATTCCAATACTCTGCCTGTTACAGTGAAAGTGAGAAAGGCAACAGAGAATTGACCAAGCAAATTGGCTTAAAAGCTGGATTAGTTACAGTGTGAAGGGGCACATTTAAATACCAGAAGGAAATCTGTGGCCTGGGGTGGGGAGGAGCATCCCATCTCCCCTAAGCACAATGCACATGGATGCATGCATGAGTGTAGTCACCCTGGCGTAGCAGAGTATTGGGTTTAAAACAACTCAGGCTTTCTCACTAAATAACAAACCAATCCAGATTGTGCCACTGGGAGGACAAGTTGGATCTGCAACAAAACACTGCAGTGTGTCAAGAGCAGCAAGGACAGTTCTTGCCCCCCTCAACCCCCATCTCTCCTCCAGGGTACTTCTCTTAAGCTGTCAGGGACTTCAGCAGGCTAATTCCCTTAACTTCCCTGCCCCCATCTCTAACCTCCCGCAAGTTGCCACCTCGCCATTCAGAGAAGCCTATTTCATATTTTGAGGTTTGGGGAAAGCACAGAAAGAGAGGCCTGCTGAACAATTTCTTGATACGTCTGCTGTGTCCGAAGACAAAGAGCCCATTATTAGAGTGCCAAAGTAACAGACCAAAGGTCAAAGATGTGCTTGTTGAGTGCCTTGTTATTTCCTGGCTTCATGGAGGAGCCTCAGATTGGCATCCATAATCAATATATCCTGCTGCTCTGCCACTGAGGTCCCCCCACTTTTGGCTAAAGATTTGCCCACCCACTAGGTCAAGGAAGCAACAAGGTAAGACGATTCTCATGGCAATAACCAGATGCAGGAAACCTTTGGCTCTGCAGGTGTTACTGAATTACAACTCCCATCATCCCTGCCCACTGTTTTCTGCTATCAAATGACAGAAGGAAGAAAGCCCATGGGCAGGGCCCTGATATCTGAAATAATGGATCCCTAAAGAAGGGTGACTTATGATCTTGGTTGACCTCTTGTGTTGAATTCTGTTGATCAAGGTCATCAGTCTAAATTCACTGTCTGGAGGCAGAATTATCTGGTGCACCATTGAGTACAGAATCACCCCCAGGTGTTATATTAATTGGATTGGTTGGGAAAGGTGGGGGGGGGGAGACTGTTCCATTTGACCAGGAGACAGCTTCTAGTGCTGGACTTTAATTTCCCACTGAGCTATGAAACTCATTGGGTCACCTTCAGCCAGTCACCATCTCTCAGTCTAACCTACCTCATAGGGTTGTTTTTAACATAAAATGGGAAGAGGAAGAATCATGTATGCCACCTTGAGCTCCTTGGAGGAAAGAAGTGATACAGATGTAACAAATACCATATATACTTGAGTATAAGCCTAGTTTTTCAGCACACTTTTTGTGCTTTAAAAGCTGCCCTCGGCTTATACTCAAGTCAACCATTCCTTAAGAAGTGTACAAGAACGGTGGTTCTTTACTCTCCCCAGGCAGCTTGTTGCATTCCTGAACTGCTCACATAAATGCAAACTTTAGAACCCAGAAGGCAGAAAGCCTATCAGTTAAGGAAGTATTAAAACCCCACAGGTGCTCACTTTCCCTGGCTCCTGCTTAAACAGGACAGGATCCCAGCCTTCTCTGTATAACACAAGGGAACATTGCGCTGTGAGTTAAACCACAGAGCCCTAGGGCTTGCTGATCAGAAGAATGGCGGTTTGAAACCCTGCGACGGGGTGAGCTCCACAGCAGCAAAGGAGGAAGAGGAAGGAGCAGCCCAAATGGCTGCTTTGGGTTGCTCGTTCCTCCTCTACCACAGTGGCAAAGGTGAACCGGCTTATACTTGAGTCAATAAGCTTTCCCACATTTTTGTAGGGAAATTAGGTGCCTCGGCTTATATTTGGGTCGACTTATACTCGAGTATATACGGTAATAATAATAATAATAATAATAATAGTGAGGTGATTTACTTATAGACATGCTAGATACGGCACTTTCACACCAAGCAATTTCAAGTGGCATGTGGTAAAGACAGGAAGCAAATATCATCTGTAGGGCACTTGATCTGCATGCAGATTGTGCCATGTTCCATCTCTAGGTAGGGCTGGGAAGAGCCCTGTCTGATTTTCTCCATCAGTCAACATTTGTAAGTCACCATGGGTGAAGTGGAGAGCTCTAAAAGGTAAAACCTGATAGCAAGAATGCACTGAGACAAAGCAAGGAAACCTCTAATGCAATATTCTCATGGGCATAGTGAAATAAGCATCTCTTCATGCCATGAAAACCACCCAATAGTACCATTGTGGAGGAGGGCAGACCTCTATGTCACAGGAAGGTACCTGCACATTCTCCTTGAGGACTAAAGCTTTGCTGTACACCACAACTCTCTCATCTAGTGGGACTGTCTATACAATCCAAGACTAAAATAATCCTAAAATGTTCCGGAAGGTAAGAAAGTTGATTTTCCTATGTGATTTTTATTATTATATGGCAATCTGTATGTAACAAATTGTATCCAGCTATCATTTCACACGCTAGCAAGGTTATGCTTAAAATTCTACAAGGCAGGCTTAAGCAGTATGTGGACTGAGAACTCCCAGAAGTGCAAGCTGGATTTCGAAGGGGCAGAGGAACCATAGACCAAATTGCGAACATGCACTGGATTATGGAGAAAGCTAGAGAGTTCCAGAAAAACATCTACTTCTGTTTCATTGACTACGCAAAAGCATTTGACTGTGTCGACCACAGCAAACTATGGCAAGTTCTTAAAGAAATGGGAGTGCCAGATCACCTCATTTGTCTCCTGAGAAATCTCTATGTGGGACAAGAAGCTACAGTTAGAACTGGATATGGAAAAACTGATTGGTTGGTTCAAAATTGGGAAAGGTGTATGACAAGGTTGTATATTGTCTCCCTGCTTATTTAACTTATATGCAGAATTCATCATGCGAAAGGCTGGACTGGATGAATCCCAAATCGGAATTAAGATTGCCGGAAGAAATATCAACAACCTCAGATATGCTGATGACCCATCATTGATGGCAGAAAGTGAGGAGGAATTAAAGAACCTTTTAATAAGGGTGAAAGAGGAGAGTGCAAAATATGGTCTGAAGCTCAACATAAAAAAAAACCTAAGATCATGGCCACTGGTCCCATCACCTACTGGCAAATAGAAGGGGAAGAAATGGAGGCAGTGAGAGATTTTACTTTCTTGGGTTCCATGATCACTGCAGATAGTGACAGCAGTCACGAAATTAGAAGGCGCCTGCTTCTTGGGAGAAAAGCAATGACAAACCTAGACAGCATCTTAAAAAGCAGACACATCACCTTGCCGATAAAGGTCCGTATAGTTAAAGCTATGGTTTTCACAGTAGTAATGTATGGAAGTGGAGCTGGACCATCAAGAAGGCTGATCGCCGAAGAATTGATGCTTTTGAATTATGGTGCTGGAGGAGACTCCTGAGAGTCCCATGGACTGCAAGAAGATCAAACCCATCCATTCTCAAAGAAATCAGCCCTGAGTGCTCACTAGAAGGACAGATCCTGAAGTTGAGGCTCCAGTACTTTGGCCACCTCATGAGAAGAGAAGACTCCCTAGAAAAGACCCTGATGTTGGGAAAGATGGAGGGCACAAGGAGAAGGGGACGACAGAGGATGAGATGGTTGGACAGTGTTCTCGAAGCGACTAGCATGAGTTTGGCCAAACTGTGGGAGGCAGTGAAAGATAGGCGTGCCTGGCGTGCTCTGGTCCTTGGTCACGAAGAGTCGGACACGACTGAACGACTGAACAACAATCCAGCTAAATTCTATTTAGAGAAAATCCCATGAAATTAAGGGGGCTATGGTTGAAATTATTCTACATGACTTGCACAGGCCCTCTGATTTCAACAGGTCTACTCTGAATATAAGTATTGATAAAATCCAGTATGTTTAGGGTTATGACTATACAATTCTATGTCAAGATTCCTGCATTGCAGGGTATTGGACTACAATTGTATGATTCTACCTCAATAAATCTGTGGATTTCTTAAATGCAATTCAAATGTATTATTGTCTTTAGAGTCAATCCACTTATAAAAAGCAGAAAGACATCATACCTGCAAAGTAGAAACACGCCTATATAATTGTTGTCACCATGTAACAATATTGCCAATAATTAGTGTGTCAAATGAATAAATCTTCTCTTCAAATTCTCTCATACATAAAAATAAGCCACTTCCAGGCCCATGAAAGATCCCCATTGCAAAACACTTAATTTGCTGGTATAACTTCTCGTTAAATGAGTCCTAACTGCTGTTAGGAGAAGAATATATGTTGGGCGGTTCTGATTTGCATTGCATTTGTTGAAAGCCTCCATTGGTGGGACGCTGGTGTGTAAGAAGGAGAAGCCAATGTACATGGTGACTATACATTCTGCATCTGAAGTGGGTACAAGGAAGACCCCAAGCTATTGCATACAAACTTGTCTTTTGCGGTGCACAGTTGTCTGCTTCCAAAATTACAAAACAGAAGTCCTCACTACAACGGCCATGTCTGGAGACAAAACTCCACTACTGTATGTGTTTTATTAGGAGATGCAGTTTCTCACCAGCCAACTGCTGTGTTATTTTAATTTGAAGGTAAGCTACTTGTGTGTCCCTTACAAATGTTTAAGGTTTATTTCATGGTTTGTAGTACACGAGGGTTCCTTAAGGATCTGGTGAAGGTGAGCATACGTTCTGAGATCTTTTGATAAAGGGCAGTATATAAATTGAATAAATAATAATAATAATAATCACTGAGAAGAAACACTGGAACTTATCAGGAATTACACATGTATAACATTGGCACCTTATAGTCTTTTGAATAATTCTTGCAGGGGAAGATACCACACAACACTTCCTGCTGAGACATCTGACAAAGGCAGACAGGATCGAGTGTGATGTTCCTGGAGGCCAACTTTGTTAACAGGCTGCCTTCTATGGGCCTGAGAGGCATATAATCCACCCCTGGAATGGTACCTGAGGCAATCTGGAGAAAATACAATTAAAGGTTTAGCACATGTGCCAATGCTATCACAATAAAGGGAGTGTTTGCACATAACTGCAATCTCCTCTTGTGTGCATGGACTCCTATCACATGACTTTTACACCTAATTTCTGGTTGGCAGGAGCAAGAACTTCTGAAAATAAAATATCCACTAAGCCTTAAAGATATAAAAGGAAAAATTACAACGTTAAAATCTCATGTGAAGTTGCTGAATAATAGAGCATAAATTATTTGAAGATTTTTGTGCTGGTTTCTAACTTTGTTTAAACCTTCTTTGGGGTTATTGGAGGGTCATTCAGATCCCCAAACTTCCCTTCTCACAACTTTCTAGTCAGAAGCACTGCTAGCTGGGTTTTTGAAACAATTTCACTCAGGACAAAACTGAGGACATCATGTTAAATGAAACTACAATGCTTTTTTTTTAATGCTTGTCCAAAGTTAAGGACACTGTTTGGGATTTTGCAGCATTCCCCCACAAACACACACCTACCCCCTCAAAAGGGCCTGGGAGGAAAGGGATTTTCTGTTATGCTGCATGAGGTTACTTACAATTCCACAGAGTGCATGAGACAGAGATTAAAATTATCCTCTAAACACACCATTAAATTCTTCCTGAATGGCTTTCAGCTGACAGTGAGAATTATTATCTCTTTTATGAATAGAGAGGCAAACTGAGAGTTTCACCAAGTTTTTTCCTTTCACTGTTACCTATTATAATGATGCCTGAAAGCAGAATTAAATTGAAAATATGCTTGAAGGCACGCCATAGCCTCTATCCATGTCAAATGACGAAGCGAGGCCATGAATCAGCAAATTAAGGTTTGAGTGCAAAAGCCACAATGAACTTTGCTGGCTCAGGGAGGACTTCCCTGTGTGAATTTGCACTGCAACAAACAACAACTTCTTCAGTTCTTTGACTCTGAAGACAGTCCACATTGAGGATGCAAATCAAGGGCATTTGGAAGAGAGAAATCCATCTACAAGGTGCAGAATTAAAAGTTGTCCCTATTACTCAGCCACAAAGCAGTGAGCATTTCACACCTCTCTGAAGACATTTATGCATCCTCCATTTGATTTCATGGGCCAACAGTCACCTCATAGCACCATCCTGCAATACTGTGTTTTCTTGAAAGCTAGTTCCTCTGCATTCAAAAGGCACTTATTACCTATGAAGTTCACTGACAATTGCAAGCGAAATATTGTTAAGTGTTGCAATTTGTGCCAAAAAGGTCTATGCAGCTTTTCACCTCTATTAGACTTCTGCTATTCCTCACTCATGGAATTCAGTATCACAGGTGGTGTTTGGATTTCAGTCCTGTCCCTCTACATTTCAGGAGAAAATAAAAATACAATCCATCCTCATAGCAATGCCAATGGCAAAACATGCATGTTTTTCAACAGAGCTGGACTGGACCTCTCAGGTTTCTCTCTCACAGATATACAGACTCATGACTGAAGTGTTTAGGAAGTGTCTGTAAAAGGCAGCAGCATTCAGAAGGTAGAATCTTTGTGGCTTGTAAGCTTGGTTGGCAAATAGCCCCTCCTTTGAACTTACCTCACACTAACACAACACTGCACATTAGTCTTCAAAAGCTGCTGGCCTGCAAAAAAAAATGTTATTAGCCCAGCTGGAGGCTGGCAGAAAAGGGACAGGGAATTTTACTGCATTTCAATGCTGAGTGTCTAGGAAAGGGCTCGTCTCTTCTGGCAGGAGGGGGAGGACACTTTCTTCCACAACATCTTTCAGCAGCTAAAAAGGAGCAAATCTATGGAAGGCGTTCTGTGAGCAGCTGTATGAGACAGAGTGTCAGCTACCTCCCCCTGAGGTCATGCCACTTAAGCTTCAGAACCTCCAAGAGAACTTTAAAGGGCAGTAAATGTGAACTTCACTGGAGCAATTGGTGAAGCATTAGAAGTGGTGTCATCTTAAACCTGAGGCACCAAAATAGCAATGAACAAGTAAGGGCTCTTTGCAGGGCCTCTAATGCTAAGGATGGCCATTCATCGTGCCTGTCTCATTCAGGGTGACACACAAGAGATGCTGGTTCCTCTGGGTATCCAGGGCCTGTTCAGCAGAGCAACAAAGTAAGAGTCAGCTCCTGTGTAAGAGTTATTTTGGCTAATGAAAAGGCTGCAGAGCACACTGAAAAGATTTCTGCATCCAGACAGACATCTTCTAAAGCTATCAGAAGAAAATAACTGATGTGTCACGCAGCTAGCTCTGTTTAACAAACACTTAAACTTTGCAAAGTCTCCTTTAGAAAACCTCTTTTTAAAAACCTCTTCAAGGAGGTTATTGTTGTAATTTATTAAATTTATATAACGCCCTATAACTGCAGGTCTCAGAGCGATTCACTGGATAAAGATATAAAACCACAAAACACATAATCAAAATAAAAACAACCCAATAACCCCTCAACACATTTTGAAAGGGCGTAAGATGTCAATCAGCCAAAGGCCTGGTTAAAGAGGAACATTTTTGCCTAGTGCCTAAAGGTGTATAATGAAGGTGCCAGGTGAACCTCCCTGGAAGAGTATCCCAGAGTCAGGGAGCCACTGCAGAGAAGGCCTGTTCTCGTGTTGCCACCCTCCAGACCTCTTGAGGAGGAGGCACACAAAGAAGGGCCTCAGAGGATGGTATCAGGGTTCGGGTAGGTTCATATGGAAAGAGGTGGTTCTTTTGAGCACTTTGAATTGGTTATGGAAACTAATTGGTAGTGAAGTCAGATGAGGATCGATGTAATATACTCAAACCATCTTGTTCCAGTGAGCAACCTAGCCACTGAATTCTGCTCTAGCTGAAGTTTCCAAACCGTCTTCAGAGGCAGCCCTACGTATAATGCACTACAGTAATCTAACCTTGAGGTTACCAGAGCATGGTTTACTTGTGCATCATAATGATCAAATGTGAGAGGAGACATGGGGCAACAATGGATTTGCACTTTTAACTTTGAGGGGTGGGGGTAGATGGGAGACCCAATCTAAGCAACAACCACCACACACTGAGAAGTCAGGATGCAGAGACAAATTGTGTCCTATGTATCTGGTGCAGCCTGTTTTTGGCATATCAGCCTTCAAGTCACTTGAGTGGCAGCACACAACTGCAGTCATATTTACTCAAAAGTAAACACTATTGATTCTCCTCCTTTGTTGCCTGTTTGTTCCTGACCTGCTCTCTTGGGCTGACTCCCCTGGTTCTTGATGCTGACTTGCTGCTCCAGTCCTTCCCGTCAGCCCTGAATATCCTGCTTGCATCTGACCATGCTTCAGTACCTATCCTGCTGGACGGGCTCCAACTAAGGCTTCCTAGTACAAATCTAACCATGGCAGGCCTGCCTACCCCTTGGTATCTGGAAGTTGAAATCTATGGAATGCTGTCAGGGTATGGCACTGAACAAGACGGCCCAGATCACACAGCCCTCAAAGGCTAGGGTGTCCAGAGAGCAGCCAATCTAATAAAACACCTACAACATCTATCACCTACAACAAATGTGAATGACACACACAACAGATTTAGGGGGGCAGCTTCATGTGCAAGCACCTCTCAGATTAGCTAAAACTAAAGTGTACCAGAAAACAAGCTATTATTGATTTGGAACAAAGTGGAACACTGCTTGAGCACCAAAGTAATGGGATAATTAAAACGAATGAACCTTGGGAAGGTAACACCAAAAGCTGCTTGAATTCTGACATCTCAGAGAGATAGCAGAAGAAGAAGAAGAAGAAGAAGAGTTTGGATTTGATATCCCGCTTTTCACTACCCGAAGGAGTCTCAAAGCGGCTAACATTCTCCTTTCCCTTCCTCCCCCACAACAAACACTCTGTGAGGTGAGTGGGGCTGAGAGACTTCAAAGAAGTGTGACTAGCCCAAGGTCACCCAGCAGCTGCATGTGGAGGAGTGCAGACACGAACCCGGTTCCCCAGATTACGAGTCTGCCGCTCTTAACCACTACACCAAACTGGCTCTCTCAAGGGTGAGGAAATTCATTCTGCACCTCAAATCTTTCATAGCAGCATAGTCTTAAACTGAGTCAGACTACTGGTCCATCTAGCCCAGCATTGTCTACACTGACTGGCAGTGCGTCTCCAGGGTAACTAGCAGGAGTCTCTCCCAACCCTACCTAGAGATGCCAGGAATTGAACCTGGGGGGCTTTGCATGCAAAGCAAATATCCCAAAGCCTATTTGATTTGCCATGCTAAGTCACATACAAGATATAAATCCCTCAAACAGGAGAGAAAAGATGAACTAATGAGATTTTCATTCATGGCAGTGTTCAAAAGGTAATTCATGGCAAATTCCCTTGAGAAAACAGATCAAGCCAGTCAAAAAAAGCAGAAAGGAAAAACAACTAGAACTTGAAGATCAAGCACATTTAAAAATCAAGCGACATTGTAAAATCAGTATTTTTGACAATTGGTGGTGGGAAAGCTCAAGAAAGAAAAGTTATAAACATGTCCATGTTTTCTTTAAGCATCTAGGATGTGGAAAGATGTTTGGAAACTGGTTTACACAAAAAAATTTGATTTTTTTAAAAGCAGAATTGTGTGATCAGAAATACTAAATTCTGCCAAACATACTTAGCAAACCAAGGAAATCATGCTGTTACTTTTCATAATTCTGGATGCGGAGTTTGCCTTACGTTGCCATGGCATTTTCTTTGCTTCCTAATCCCAGATTCTAAGCCTCTGTGGACTGAACGAGCCAAACTACTACAGCTTTACATGTTTCTGAAATGTACCACTCTGTTCAGACTACAACTCCCACAAGAGAGAAAAAGCAACTGGTCCTGCTTCACCGGGCCAGTATGACTCCAACATTTATCCCTCCAACCCTCACATGATTGAAGAGAACAACTTGTTAACCAACATGTGGAGAAAAGATGAGTAAAAACAAACACACATAGCCATTGTTCTTCCAGCCTAATGGAAGGCATGCATCCCTAGCAAGGTCCAGGAATCAACGTCCTCCTCTCTCCCTGCATTTCAATAAATTTCAAGAGGGCAAAAACACAATCTATCAGATAGATATTTCAACTAATGCTATTTGGCTAAATTTCAAAGAAACAGATTTTTCTTATAATGTATCAGCTGCAGGTTCACACAGAACTACTTTTGTACACTCCAATAGAGGCTTTGGGCTTATTTTTCTTGAATGCACACACAGCAAGTTCTTTGTGACCTAATGTTAAATTGGAGCAGAGGGTTAACACCTCAGCCCAAATTAACTGGGAAGGATCACAAAGGAAGGTGGTTTTAAGGTACCAGTACTTCTCACTTCCAAGCGCTCCAGTCCTTGTTTTGCAAATACTGTGGTACCTCGGTTTTCAAACGTCTCCGTTGACGAACATTTCGGTTTTCGAACACCGTAAACCCAGAAGTAAATGCTTCGGTTTTCGAACACGCCTTGGAAGTCAAACATGCTATGCGGCTTCTGTAGTTTTCCATATTGAGTTTCCGGTTTTCAGGTGTTTTGGAACTCGAACAGTCTTCCGGAATGGATTACATTTGAAAACCAAGGTACCACTGTATGCTTCTCTTCTCAGTCAAGAGGCACAAACTGAAAAATGGGAGGAGTCAACTGCAGGTATAGGGAATGCTTTTATTCCCTACCCATCTCCACCTTGACCCAAGATCCCTTTACAATGGATCTTGGGGACAGACAAAAGTGGTTTGCACTACTTATTTCCAAGAAAGAGCCAGTAGAACATAGGAAGAAAACAAAAATGTTTCATTGGGTGTAAAGATTAAAAATTAGCCACCCTGGAAGTGTTTTGTTAAACCAAGACTTCAGTATTTAGCTGTGCTCATTAGAACTAAACAGCTATTATGCAAGTTGATTACTCAGCACCACAAGCAGCTTAGCATCTCATCTGAGCCCAACAGAGTAAGACAAGTGAGAAGTGGATGGAGAATAGTTCTGACTACAGAAATGCTACCATTTCTCTGCAAATGTACCTAAATTTGCTTTTTCAACTAAGTCTAACTGAGTGGTAACGGTAAAGGGACCCCTGACCATTAACAGGTGGGTAGCCGTGCTGGTCTGCCATAGTCGAAACAAAATAGAAAATTCTTTCCAGTAGCACCTTAGAGACCAACTGAGTTTGTTCTTGGTATGAGCTTTCGTGTGCATGCACACTTCTTCAGATACACACGAAAGCTCATACCAAGAACAAACTCAGTTGGTCTCTAAGGTGCTACTGGAAAGAATTTTCTATTTTGTTTCGACCCTGACCATTAGGTCCAGTCGCAGGTGACTCTGGGGTTGCAGCGCTCATCTCGCTTTACTGATAGCTGGTACTTATTGGGACAGGAAAGACAATGACAGCCAGAGCCAACTAATTCTAACTCTCCACCCTCCTCCCTGCTGAATTCTAAGAGGATGACAAAGTGGAGGAAGCTCACAGCCAGTGCCATCAGTAAGAAGGAAAGCAGGTGAGGGCAGGCTGGGTGAGGTTGGTGGATCAGAGCCCAATTTGCCCTGACAGACCAGCCTCCACTGGTCTTGCTTTCCCAAGGAAATTGCCAAGGGCTTCATTTTCCTCTAGTACATCTTTTCAGTGCTTCTCATAGATTCTGAATCAGTACTGGAGAATTCCAGTCCCAAAAAGTCATGATAGCAGCAGTGACCTTGGAACACAGCCCTCTCTCTGCAAATTTACACTCACTCTTAGAAGCATCTTTCCTTGTATCTGGCCCCCTCAAACTTGCACACAATGACTCACACATTTTGTTTATTTGCAATGATACATGCATGCAAAGAGAAAAAAGACTCTCAGTAAAATTTCAGTTAAAGCATTTGCCTGTCTAGAATGTAGCTGGGTGGCAGGCTTATAAGCAGCCACTTACATCATCAAGAGACCAAACTAGAAGGATTTTAGAAATCTGAACAGTTTCTTATCCTCCTTTCAAGCAGATGATGTGATTAGCAGAGATGTCTGTTTGTTTGTTTGTTTGTTTGTTTGTTTGTTTGTTTGTTTTAAAAAAGCATGTCCCACTGAAGGTTCTCAAGCTTTCTACCTTCAGAGACACCTATGTACATGTGTCTGGTCTGCCATGACATTCTTGTGCATTGCAACAGATTCTGGAAGAGCAAACAGTTTCCACAGGTCCACCAGCTAGTTTTGTTGGGCCTCATCATTACCCTGAACCAACTTGAGCATGTATCTCAGTGCCTACCCAATACAATGTGCCCTGCAGCTAAAACGCTGGAGGGGAATAGAAGTAGGGCTGGAGAAACCGTCTTGATAACAGTAGACTGCCTTCTCACAGTTCTGTGAAACAGTTTGGCTGCCACTGCACTAACGTATTATCCAAAGCAATCAGGCAACACCTTATACATCCAGCAGTGTAATGCATCTTGAAGCGAAACAGGTGTGGCCCCTAGGCGCTCTAGTCCTACAACAAAAAACCACAAATATGTATGAAATGATCAGATGCTTCTCTGCCCAATATCAGGAAATAGCTGACCTGAAAACCAAATGCCAAGTGAACTCAAAGCTTCTTATCAATTAAACACAGTAAGTAAATAGGCATGCCAGGTGTACAGTCTAGCACCTCTAACAAGGAAACAGTCCGCAAGCCCAGAGCTCCCTAGCACTGGTATAGAAAGAGAGATTCTTAAGGCAATTTACCCCATGCCAGACAATAAATTAGATATCATCATATAAACAATCAGGATGGGACCAACAGTTCAGAAGTCTTCAAGCCCCAGCCAGCTGATACAATCATTCCATCAGGAATGAAAGCAGTGGCTCAAGTGTGGGGAGACTGGCCCGATTATTATCTCCCCCACCCTTTGTAGGCAAAGTTCCAAAGAAGGGTGGAACTGCCCACCTGTCAATCACAATCACAACGTCACAATCATGATAGATGGCCTCATTTGCCCACAAGGGTCTTCAGATGCTATCTTGCCCTGCACTTTGAAAGGGGCATCACAGGCACCACTGATGACTGGTGCCTGCAAACTCCCTTTCAACCAAGCCTTGCCTTTACCTGCCCCACACCTGATATCAGAAAGTAATCCAGAATGAAGCAGGCCACTAGAAGGGGAGGCAAAGGCCATCAGTAGCAGACAGATGAAGCAGAGAAGTCATGACACATGAGAGAGGCACTCTGATACAGACAACTTATTGTCCATGGCTAACCTTTTAGGCCTGAGGGCCATATTCACATGTGGCCTACTCTCTGGGAACTGAATGCTTACTGGTACACTCTTGCATGCCAGCACACACACACAAGCAGGCAGCTACGCTGCATGCAGATCATCTGAGAAAAGACAGGGAAGGGGCACTTAGCTTCCCTGTTGGGGTGCTAAGCTACACCCATCCAAGCACTATGTCTTCTTTTTTCATTTTGCCACTGTTGCTAAAATTGGTTGGTTCTTGAAGGAGGGAGCACTGGATTATAGATGCAGGAAGCTTTTTTCCAAGTTGTCACGTGTATGCCTTTGTATATATACTCATATGGGTTCAGAGAATTCTTTTTGTAAACAGCAGAACCAAAAGGCCACAAAATAAAAGGTGTGCCATACACCTGGCTAGACAAACTGGTAGAGCAGCAGGATGGCAGCAAACGTCTGCCCACTTTGAAGGGTCCAAAACAAAGAGGCAGGCTGAGGCTTTGATGGAACAAGATTCATTAAGTTCAGTGAAGGTAAGATAGAAGTTGTAGGTTACACCAAGACATACACAATCCTGAGGCTGAAGGTTCCGGCCTAATTAACACACAAAATCCACATGAGCAGTTAAAATATTAGAGGAAATTTGAACATTTATAATGTGCTGAACAAGCAAACAGCCAAGCTCAAAGTCATTCAGCCAGAATACTAGCCTTGCAATATCTTCAGGTAATACGCTCTCACAGCATTGTGACGAAACAAGACTACCTCATTCTGCACATCATGTGCTACTGTAACAAATATATCTCTGGGAGTTATAAAGGCGGGGTCAGTTGAAAAACCACAAGACAGAAAAAATAGCAAATCCCAAAACTTCAGAACTTAATGGGGTTTCCCCATTTGACTCTTAAGCATTTTTTTAAAGGAGACTATTTCCTGCACTTTCAACAACGTTTAACTCTTCACACAAGATTCTACAAGGTATGTTTCTTGAGAATGGCTGTCATGTGATTGAGGTGAAATGCCTTGTAATATTTATATACACCATGTACACAGGTATGCAATGAGTACAATGATCTGTAAGAAGAGTAACATATACTGTATTGTCTTGCACACCCTCATCTCTTATCTTCATAATTTTTCCCTCACATACCTGCATCACAGGAAGAAGTATGTAAGGAGATATATGAGTGGCTTAAAGGTAAAGGGACCCCTGACTGTTAGGCCCAGTCGTGGACAACTCGGGGGTTGCAGCGCCCGTCTCGCTTTACTGGCCGAGGGAGCCGGCGTACAGCTTCCGGGTCATGTGGCCAGCATGACTAAGCCACTTCTGGCGAACCAGAGCAGCGCGTGGAAATGCCATTTACCTTCCCGCTGGAGTGGTACCTATTTATCTACTTGCACTTTGAAATGCTTTTGAACTGCTAGGTTGGCAGGAGCTGGGACCGAGCAATGAGAGCTCATCTGGTCGCGGGGATTTGAACCGCTGACCTTCCGATCGGCAAGCCCTAGGCTCAGTGGTTTAGACCACAGCGCCACCCATGTTATGTTAGCATTATGTAAACGAGCCTGGATGGATTCTCTCCTCACTGTTTTCCTGGCAGATCATAGTTTGCAACTTCACTCAAACTGGCAAACTATGGTTTGGATTTGGAAGAAGGAGAGAATTGCCATGAAAGTGAAGAGGGAGAGCACAAGTCCAAGGATTAGGCACAGTGCACTGACTCCTATGCATTTAACATTATTTTGGTTTAAAAGTAACAGCTTCTAAAATGCCAACGCAGAAAATGTCTGGATCATTATTTTAAAGGGAAAGGGGATGATTATGATGTTTTGTAAGAACGAAAAGACATAAATGTTCCCATTTTATTTTTTTTAAGTCTACCTTAGATGTTACAAAGTTCAGAAAACACCTGTTTGCTACATGCAAAAAAATAATTTTGATGGTCCATGTTTTTTAAAAAAGCACCCACTAACCTCTGCACTTAGACCCGTTTATTGTTTCTAAAGAAACAGTGCCCTTAAACCCATGATTCAGAATGAGTATTTCTTTGACTTGATGTCTCAGTATGACACAATAAGATGGTGATGATAATAATTAAAAATAATAAAAGTCTCTAAAGTGTAGAACAGAAAAATATACAAGAAAATGCAATAAAACCAATATAAATCACAACGCAAGAGGCCTAGAAAAACACCTTCACAAGCTAGAGGATTAAGAGGTGCTCTCAGCAATCCCACATACCAGAAACCTAAGCACAGAATGATAAATACTAAAAATAAGAAAGCTTATTTCACCGCCACCCCATTCTATCTATTCAGGGGTTCAGAAGCGAACAAATAATCCATGTAAACTGTCAAAATCGTCTCTAAACCAAGAAAGATAGAAGTAGGAACACTTACAATACCCATTCCTTCCACGAAGAGTCCAGCACTGCACCCCATGCTTTCTAGGCAGGTGCAATCCATCAAAAGCTTGGCATAAAAAGGAAGTGGCCCCCGGCATACCAACAACATATGAACGTATTTTGAGAAAATATATGGATGTAACACAGAGGCACATCAGCTTGAATTAGTACTGTACAAATGTTGCAAAGAATTTGACCTGGAAGGTCAAACCCATTGTCAGCCATGCTTGTCCTTGGGCACAAGCAGCTGGGAAATAGTAAAAAGATGCATTGTATTTAAATGGGGTGATGTCTGAAGTTATAAGCATCCATTTCTTCTGTGAAAAAAACAAGCGTATAGCAGCCTACAGTACTGTAGAAATATCAATGGTAAGAAATCTACCGGTACATCTCTATGGATTACATCCTAGTTTCCTACTGCGTGGATTCAAGTTCCATATGCAATGATGAGCTACATTCTAGAGCAGTCTTGTTGACATGTTACTACATTAATGGTCTAAACAAAACACCTATTCACCTTGAGACAATTCTTACTAGCCACAAATGGCCGGCCAGGCAAGTTGCCACTTGCAAGTCTGAAATGCAGCACACAACAAGACTGAAAATATTTTTGCCCACTTTTAACCCAAATAAGCATCTGAGGACCCATTTCTTAATCTTTTGCCATATATTTGCATGGTGGTAATGCTGCTATGGATCAGGCTGTGACCCGCTAGTGGGTCCCAACCCACCAGCTGAAGACCAATGTTTTAAAGTATTGCATTTAGTCAGAAGAAAGGAAGCATACATAATATAGACAGCATTAATGCCAGAAAGTATGTGGCACATTTACAAGTAACATTAGCCAAGAATGAAAGGAACAGTTCTGCTCAATTTTCTCAACTGAAACCTCAGCCGCTGCCCCCCAAATAAACCACATATAAGGTACGCTCTGTCATGATAAACAGAAAATACCTTCCTCTTGGCTACAGAAATAACCTCATGAAGACCCAAGGCTTCAAAAATGACCTCATGAAGATCTGAGGCTTAAGTTATGGTATTTATCAACATAGTGAAGTGATGAATATATTACTCACATGACAAAACAATTTTAATTTCACTCAGTTCCTTGTACCACACCCCTCACTAAGATGCCAGAGTACTTATATGTATTGGTATCCACCAAAGAATATTTTCAACCATCTTGCCAAATAGCAATGAGTAAGATAGTCAAACAAGGTATCACAAAGGAACGAAAACTCATAAGTCCTGACACTTAGATCCCAAAAGATAACTGGATGCACTGAAATGATTGTTTTGCTGCTGGGCACAGCAATTACTAAAGAGAATCAACACAAGGCCTTTTTAATATAGGTCACAGCCATCAATTAGCAGCCTGGGCAGCATGAAAAAAAGCCTTTTCCACACTACACACTCATTTCTCTTACAGGTGGGTAGCCGTGTTGGTCAGCCATAGTCGAAACAAAATAGAAAATTCTTTCCAGTAGCACCTTAGAGACCAACTGAGTTTGTTCTTGGTATGAGCTTTCGTGTGCATGCACACTTCTTCAGATACACTGAAACAGAAGTCACCAGATCCTTAAATATAGTGAGGGAGTGGGGAGGGGTATTACTCAGAAGGGTGGTGGGTATGGGTGATCAGCTGATAGGTGTGGAAAACCATTTCTCTTGTCACTCTGAAAGAAGCATGTTTCCAGCAAAAATGAGCAGGCCAGTTAAAAGGAAGACATGAAATAAATATTGCATTCATTTCCACATTTTTTTAAAGCTTCCATCCAGGGTCTTCACTAGGATGTGATCAGGCCAAATCAATGACAAGTGGCCCCACTGACTGCCATCCCCACCACAGGTCACTGGGGGAAAGGGTGTCAGGCTGGCCCTGTTATTGGTTAAGAGAAGAGGAAGCAAGCCTTCCAAAGGAGGTGCCATCATGCCTCCTGATGCTCCACCTCTAAGGGTACAACACAATTTCCAGGGCTGTGTATGTGGAAAGAGAAATACTTCTGCAGCACCACAGGCATCCAAAAAGGGGAGGATATTTCTGGCTCCCCCAGAAGGGTACTGGAACAGGCCTCCAATGGTATATGGACACAACTGGGAAATGCGGGCTACAAGCTGCTTCTCTTTCCTTTTGTGGGGTGGGTGCAGCTTTCCACTCCCCTATCCTGTCCAGGCCATCATATCAACCAGGAAATGCTGGTGTACTTGTGCACCCAGTCTTGGGACAAAAAAAGTGGGCTGAGGGAATACAGTCACATACCACCCAGAAGAACATAGCTAAAAATAGGCAGGTGGTTCTGCTGTCTTCTGCTTGGCTCCCAGGGCACAAAGAAAGGCCCCTGAGCCATAACTGAAGGGGCAACACTTTGCAAATCCTGGCACAGCCTCCCAGGAGCTAAGAACCCCCCCCCCCAAAGCAGACCCATTCTATGAGTTACACTACAAAAGGAGACATGTCCCTCTTTAACCCCCTCTGAGCCAGGCCTGTGATTTGTCTTCTACACTCTCAGAGCTGGGAAGTGGTCCCACACTTGGAAAGGTCACAAAACTGGTAACTATCCACTACATATCTAACACTGAAAACAAACAAACCCTGCAATAACAAATCTCACTTTTAATCACAGCCACTTTTTAATCACAATAAATTAAATATTACATTCCTGGAGAAAGAATATCACAATTTATCCACTAGCAGCCCTTCCTCTTCACCCCCCCCCTCCTTGAAGCACAAGCAATTCCATTCTGCCTTCCTGTCACCTGTTCCAACCATGCAGAGAATACATCTCTAAGCAATTAACCCACAATATTGTTCCTTTGACCTCTATAAGGAATATAGCAATCTTGGGTGCTGCCCTCCCTTCTTGCAGAACTGCACCCCACCCCCCGGAACACCAATCAACCACAGTGGACTTCCTGTGATATCTCCCCCTGCTATTCAACTCTATTGCTTTTGTAACATTTTCTATAATAGGAAGATGGGATATTGTTTTATCGGCCTTTATTAGCATAAGGGGAAGGTGGGATATCATATTTTAAATAAATAACAAAGGAAACATTGATGTGCAGCCCCAATACACCCAATACTGCTCACACCCACCCATACCCCCCAAAAGTATCATGTGAATGACTAAATGATGTCCTAATCATCTCCTGTTCCCCAATAAAGATGCCCTCCTCTTCCGCCCCATATCACATTCAGATCCTTTTCCTTAGTAGGCACAACACTTTCCAAAGCCCCGACTGCCCACCCGCAATATAAAGACACCACAACCCTGTGTTATGTTGTGGGGGTGGGAGAGAATTCCCCTCTATAGAAAACAATCCCTTCACATTATATTCAGATTTTCCCCGTTGAGAAAAGGCAACTCCTCATCCCCCATTGACACCCCCCCACCAAAGACAAAAGAAAGATACACCTTTATGTTAGTTATTTTATAAAGGAAGAGAGAGGTCCAACCCCCAACAGAGGTATTACACCTGTTCTGATCCCCTCCCCACTCTTGAGGACAGTTATCTCCTATTCCTGACTCTCCCATTTAAAAGCATCCACGCCTCCTTGCCTCCTTGTTATTCTGCAAGGGAGATGACAAACCCCTTCCCCCTTGTATATATCCTGATTCTTCCCCAGTAGAGAAAGACACCTCCTAAGCCGCTGGTGTCCCCCAGGTGCCATCGAGTTGTATCTATATATTCATATCAATTTCTACACACACACATGAGTATTTGCCTATTATATGTAATATATACACACACACACAATATCCATACATACATTGTCTCCAGTGCCCCCAAAACGTATCTCTGAAGAAGACTATGTATGTGTACGGAGAGAAAGAGTATACAGTATAACTATACACGACACACACACACACACACACACATATATATATATATATATACACACACACAGAGAGAGAGAGTGTATATGTATACATATACAGTACACATAAACACACAGGCTTGCACAGAGATACAAACCTATACACAGACACACATTCGGAAGCCATACTCCCATGTACATTTGAAAGGGGGAGGGGGAGAAGACCGCCCCCCCGAAGATGTCGACCCCTCCCCCCAGGTGTGTGTCCCCTCCCCCCAAAAAGGCCACTGCTTTTTGGGAGGAGGGGAGAGTTGTCTTCTCTTAACCCTTTCCACACCCCCTCCACGACCCGAGGAGGCCCCGCCCCAAGCAGGATTCTGATTCTGCCGCCGCCGCCGCCCTCGTCCTCCTCCCGCTGCTGGAACCGGCCCTTCTCCGCGGAGCGCAGCCGCTCACCCTTCAGGTCCTCCGTGGCCGATGTAGCCGCCGCCGCCGCCGCCAAGGCCCCTCGCCCGGCCTGCGCCCGCCCAGTCCGCTCCGGTGCGGGGAGGGCCGAAGGGAGGCGGGGAGGGCGGGCCGGGCCGGGCCAGAGGCCGCCGGCGCTCCTCGCTGCCCTCCGCGGGCGGGGCCGCGCGCGCCTCCCTCACGGGCGACGGGGAGGAGGATGGTGACGACGAAGGCGACACCCCTCGCACCCCACCCCCGAGGACAACCGCCACCAGCACCGGCCTCCCCTGTTCGGACTCCCCAGTCTCAGTCGCCTCAGCCGCCGCCGCCGCTTTCTCCTCCTCCGCCGCCGCCGCCCGCCCTTCCTCGTCCGCCTCAGCCACTGCCTCAGCAGCCCACCGGGCTCCCTCTCGCGAGACTTGGGCCCGGGCTCGAGCTCGGCGGCGAGAACCAGAACGGGACCATTCTCGTCATCGGCGCTCGCGGACTGACTGGGAGACGCGGTGATTGGCAGGAGGGAGGGAGGGAGGAGCCAGAGGAGGAGGCGGAGACGGCGAATGGGCGGGCCGGGGAAAGAGATGGAATGCGCGTGCGCATAAGGACGGAAAAAGCGAGAGGGTGGGACTATTAAAAAGCGAGAGGGTGGGACTAATAGAAAAAAAAAAAGACGTCAACTGCTTTTTATCTTCCTCACAACCCCCCCCCCCCCCCACGGCTTGGTAAAGGAGGGCGGTAGGGAAAGAGAAGGGTACGAGCGCGCATGCGCACAAGGGGACAATAAAGCGAAGGCGTACCAGACGGGGAATCGCGTTAGAAGAAGAGGGGGAAAGGAGCGTACCAAACTCTGGGAAACGGAGGGGGGTTAGGAAAGAGAGAAAAGGAAAGTGGACCGTACCAAGGGGAATGGAGGGAAAGGAAAGGGAGTGTTTCAATAGCAAAATAAAGATGGGGAGCGGGGGGAGTGTCAAAAGTGCGTTCTTGGGGGGGGGAAGTGGAGCGTACTATGTGGGAGCAGGACAATGTAGGAGAAGGGTTCATGGGGGGGGGGAGGTTGGAGAGGGAACTTGGGGTGTACCAAGGAGACCGAATAATTGGGGGGGAGTTGGGTGTGTACCAAAGGGAAAATAGAGGAAAGTGTCCCAAATAGCGGGAGGGAGTGTACCATGGGGGGGAATCGCGGGGGAAGCGAAAAGGAAAACGGAGTGTACCAAGGAGATCAATTCATGGGGGTGTTTGAAGAAAAACAAAAACCACATGGGGTTTCTCTTTCCAATGAGCCCCCCCAAAAAAGAAAGGACTGTGGGTGTTATACTCTGGTAGGGATGAGGAGAGGCCTTGGGATTTGTGGGGGGCTGGGCAGGGGAGGTGGACTCCTCGCGGGGGTGACCCCACTTTATCCTGACAACAACCCTGCGAGGTAGGTTGGGCTGATAAGTAGCAACTGACCTCAGGTCACCCTGTCAGCTTCCAAGCCTGGCAGAAAGAGCCTGGGCCCAATCCACCGGCTGGCTAGCAAAAGAGCAGCTGCTCCAATGCTCCCAAGTCAGACCACGGGCCCACCTAGCCTGGTACTGCCTGCTCTGGCTGGTAGCAGCAGCTCCCCAGAGCGCCTGGCAGTTTGCCTTTCCCAGGCCTGCCTGGAGATGCTGTCTGCGATTGAAGCAGCTGCTCTAACCACTGAGCAGAGACCCCCCCCCCTTCTCTGTCCTGTCTATGAGATTGTGGGCCTTCAGGCAGGGCCTGTCTTACATTTCAATACATGTACAGCATTTCATAAAATCTAGTGCTTTATAAACATTGCATTATATTACCAGTTGTTGCTAGTGTTACTATTCATAACAATATGTTTTTTTTTTAATAAGAATTTATTGATTTTACAACAACAAATAAAACACCAACATTAACCCATCCCCTAACTGAAAATAGACAAATACATATACACCAATAATTCTTCTTCTTGTGTCATAACAAAAAAAATCTTGGTCGAATCTTGGCACAGACTTCCCCTGCCTTTCACCCTCGGTTCTAATACCAAATATTACTTTAATAACTTCATATACTAAAAATAAATCTAATTCCAACAAAAATCAATCATTTTATAACTTCCTGTTAATTCCACACAAAATTCTAATTCTTAACACATTATTCTCAAATATAAATCATCACAAATATCTTCTTTCACTATAACTGCTGTTAATAACAAAATTTAAATATCTCTTCTCTTAATCAAAAGCTTAAAGTCTTAACACACCGGTTTCAGGTTACCACAATATACCATTTTTCCTCTTTTCCCTTAATACAGTTCAGCCTATCCCCCTTCTGTCCATTTTCTTTGATCGTATTGCTCCAGAACCGCTCCTCGAGGTGTCTTCTTTTCTTGCATATCCACAGATCCAAACAAAATCCAAAACAATCCTTGCATAGAGCATCAGGGTATACATATCTTCTTCTTCCAGCTTCTCCGGTTCTTCATAACATTCTTCTTTAATTCCCGTCCTGGGTCTGCCACCCCCAAAGGACGTTTCATTTTTCCGGAGCCGCCAGATCATTCCACTCTGGTCTTCGGTCATCCCCTTCAGTTCCATGCCAAGGCTTTCTTCCAATGCTGCCATTTCCTGAATAGTTTCCTCTGTGGGGTACATCTTTTCTGACATATCCCGGTTCAAAATCTGCAGTTTTCGGTTGAGCAGTTCCAGTCCCAAAATAGTAATCCTTTGTTCATCACTCATCTCACAGTTCATAGCCAACTCAAAGACAAAACCCAACATGTCAGAAGCGGGCACAGGTGTCAAATTACAGTTTCGATTTCCAGGGTTCTCCGTCTTAATACCAGTAACTTTCCACTCAGTCAAAGTCTTTCACGGCCATTTTCCCTGTGTCCAGGGTGTAAGACTCACAAATTTTAAAAAGAGATATTCTCCACAAGCTTATTCCCCAGAGGGAGATCAAAAAAGCCTCACTTGTCAAAATCCAAATACTTTGTAATCATCGCTGTAACAGCAGTCTCTCAAACTAGTTACTTTCTAACCCCCGAAGGGAGGGAGGCAGACTTCCTTTGCGAGTATCTCCCGGGTCATTAAAAAAGTACAAAAGCAAAGTCCAATCGAGTACTCACGACCACCGGATTTCTTTTTAGTTCCAGACTTGACAGGTAGAACATTGACGCTCGTCGCAGGGGTGACCGCCGCTCCGCGTCTCGGTTGGGGCATTTCCCCTATAGCCCGGCTCCGTGGTCCCTTCACCCCCACTCCCCCTTTACAGGAGGAGCGAGGGAAGGGTTCAGAGCCATAATGGGCACAGCCGGGGAGCCCGGGGTGCAGGACGCTCTTCCCGCACCCCACCGGAGCCCCGCTTTGCGGTGGCGGGGCTCCAACCCCCGAGACGGACTGGGTCGCCTCGCAGCCGAGGCAACCCACGACCGCTCCACGATGGTGTCGCCGCCGGAAGTCCCCTATTCATAACAATATGTTTATTTAGAAAAAATATATATAATCTAGGGCGATAAAAGCTTTACCTCAAATGGTATAAAATATTCAGCTGAAATAGGCAGTAATATAGGAAGCTGCCTTATACAGAGTATTGCCAACAGTGACTGGCAGGAATTTTCCAGAGTTTCAGGGAAGGTATTCCTGGAGATGCTGTTGGGAACTGAACCCGGGACCTCCTGCCCTGCCATTGAGCTACGGCCCCTTCCCAAATAGAAGATGAAAGCAGTAGAAGAAGAGAAGAAGAGTTTGGATTTGATATCCCGCTTTTCACTACCCGAAGGAGTCTCAAAGCGGCTAACATTCTCCTTTCCCTTCCTCCCCCACAACAAACACTCTGTGAGGTGAGTGGGGCTGAGAGACTTCAAAGAGTTGTTTTTATTATAATGCATATCTCTGCCAACTTTCTCTTAGCGGCTAAAAACCAAGAAGTTCTTCTACAGGATCAGCTCTGCGTAGGCACCAGGTGCTTGTGGGAGGCAGTTCCTTGCTCCTGCAATCTGCAAAGGACCAGTAAATGCATCAGAAGCTGGCTGGCTGACTCCCCAGGCCGTGTTGATGTGGCTCGGTGGCTTATCAGGGAAGGCACACGTGTTCACATCAAGCCACGTTGCCGGGTGTTTTGTAGAGACAAGCACACACAGGGCCCTCCTTGTGCCTCCAGTAGAGGCTTGGGCCTCGCTCTTAAAATGCACAGATGCACCGCAGACGTCAGAGGGAGGCTTGTGCGCCGAGAGATTTCCTTGCAAATCAGGCAGGGTTTGGTTGTCTCCAAAGGGTTCAGCTAGGACATGGTAAAAAATAGCCCCGTGAGCTTAACCGTGATTATTGGCTAGTAAATCCCATTTATTTCTGGGAGATTGACTTTCAGGTAACGGGTGACCAAATATGTCAGTTTCAGCTTTTCTCATTATTCCACGCATAAGCTCAGTTATTTGCATTTCCACATCTGTTGGAAAATTTAAGAAAATGTGGCCCTCCAGACCTCTCTCTCTGGCCCTTGGAACTCTCCCTAGGTCACTCCCTTTTCTGAGCCACCCTCTCCTCCCCAGCCTAGCTTCATACCCCTCACGTGAGAGTTGGAAACAGGTCTGATTCTGCCTCTTTGCCTGTCTGGATAGAGGACAGGGAAGGGGAGCCTGTACAATGTCCAACTAGGACCTGGAAGTGGCCAAGGTTCAAATCCTCCCACTCAGCCATGAAACTCAATGGGTGCAACCTTGGGGGCCAGTTACTGCCTCTCAGTGTAGCCTACAGGGTTGTTGTTGTGAGGATTAAATGGGGGGTGGGAGGAGCAGAACCAGGGACACCAACGGATTGATATATATATGGGTGGGTGTGGCTATCTGCTGTCTGCTGTACATATGAAGCATATGTACATGACGCATATGTACAAAGTCAACATTTGCATTTCTCTGCCCACTTTGCCTCTAGCCCCTCCCACTGCTGGCATGCTGCCCCTGGGTGATTGCCCAGAAGGGGATGCTGCCGGTCAGTGCAGGTGCTGCTGAGCCAGCTGGACCCAATGGTCTGGCTCGTGAGGCAGCACCCGAAGATCTTGGCAGAGCCCAGACTCCATTCCCCCTTTTCTCTTTTTCTGTCTGGCTCAGACTGCTCTCTCTCCCCTTCATTTGCCTCCTAGCAAGCTACCTGGGTGACATCATCCCCATCCTGGCGTGGTGGGAAGGGAGGAGGAGAAAGAGAAAGGCAGGCAGGCTCTCCTGCAAAAAGCAGCTATGGCATTTCCAGACAAAGGCCTGGCCATTTACCTGTGATTTCTGCAACAAAGGATGCTCTCTGTCCAACCTGGCCAAGGGCATTACATCAGCTCTAAGAGAAGGGGAGATGTGGAGCTGCAGGGCGGAGCTGAGAAACCTGCAACCTTTGGCTCCTCTTCCCGTTTGAAATCTTTTCCATTCCAACTTTGGAGCAGAGAAGGAATGCCTGAGCTTGCTTTTTTCCTCTTCCCTCCCAATCCTTTTTCCTTTTTCGTTGTGTCTTTTATATCATGGGGGAGGAATACTTGTCCTTCCGGCCTGGAATACTTGTCCAACAGGAGATGCTTAGAATGGAAGCATTTTACAACAGATTACAAACACGCACAAGAATAGATAAACAGACACACACACACACACACACACACACACACACACACATATTGTGCTGTTGGATGAGTTAGGAAAATTGAAACATGGATTCTTTATTCTTTCTTTAGAATATGGTGTGCTTCGCAGAAATGAAACCTGAATCCTGAAATATTGCTCAGGAGGGGAAGTTAATGTATATATGAATGTATGTTTGCAATTATACTTTAATCAATAAAAACACGCATGTACAGTGAGAGCCAGGGAACCTATTGCCCCTGCCCCTGTTTTATTAGCAATATTTATTTGTTTGTTTGTTTGTTTGTTTTGTAGTCAATCAAATTGTGGCAGCCGTGCCCAGGCCGGCTGTCAGTCTTACCACGTGGGGAGAGATTCCAACCCCGGAAAGGGCAGCTGAAACCCTGCTGTGTCTCCTAGTCTCTGTTTCTAGATGATTTTTTTCCCCTTCCACTGATACTGCAGGAAAATGAGTCACCGGTTCTCGATGCCTGAGCTGCGCTGATCTTAGGTAGCTGCAGCGAGTAAAGCCTTGAGAGCTGTGGGGCCGACTGACACAGCGCCCAGAGTGGAGGACCCCTCCACGTGCCTCTGATCCTGTCCACCCATGACACATTGAGAAAATCACCTCTGCCTTCCTCCTTTGTAACCTCTTTTTAGCAACCTGGACCCGGAGTCCATGCAGCTCAGTATTGCCTACACTGACTGGCAGCTGCTCTCCCGAGTTTCAGGCAGGGGATTCTCCCAGCCCTACCTGTGGACTCAGCCTGGCAACTTCCGAAGGCAACACTGGGGCTCTGTTGCCAAGCTCTAGCCCTTCTCCCCCAAAAAGATGGCAAGGTTCTAGTCCTCATGCTGACGAGTAAAGGGTTGCTTTAAACAGGAAAATAGGAAACTGCTTCATGTTGACTCAGATGATTGGTCCATCTAGTTCAGTACACCAACTGGCAGCTGTGGCTCTCCAGGGCTTCAGGCAGGGTTCTCTCCTAGACCCCATCTGGAAATGAAGGTGATTGAACCTGGGACCTTCTGCATGCAGAACGTATGCTCTTCCCCCTTCACTGAAAAGCAAGTAAGACTCTAGTCCGCATGACTCCCATATTCCTCTCGCAGAACTACCATTCCTTGTTGTTGTTGTTTAGTCGTGTCCGACTCTTCGTGACCCCATGGACCAGAGCACGCCAGGTACTCCTGTCTTCCACTGCCTCCCGCAGTTTGGCCAACTCATGCCAGTCGCTTCGAGAACACTGTCCAACCATCTTGTCCTCTGTCGTCCCCTTCTCCTTGTGCCCTCCATCTTTCCCAACATTAGGGTCTTTTCCAGGGAGTCTTCTCTTCTCATGAGGTGGCCAAAGTACTGGAGCCTCAACTTCAGGATCTGTCCTTCTAGTGAGCACTCAGGGCTGATTTCTTTGAGAATGGATAGGTTTGATCTTCTTGCAGTCCATGGGACTCTCAAGAGTGTCCTCCAGCACCAGAATTCAAAAGCATCAATTCTTCGGCGATCAACCTTCTTTATGGTCCAGCTCCACTTCCATACATTACTACTGGGAAAACCATAGCTTTAACTATACGGACCTTTGTCGGCAAGGTGATGTCTTTGCTTTTTAAGCTGCTGTCTAGGTTTGTCATTGCTTTTCTCCTAAGAAGCAGGCGTCTTTTAATTTCGTGACTGCTGTCACCATCTGCAGTGATCATGAAACCCAAGAAAGTGAAATCTCTCACTGCCTCCATTTCTTCCCCTTCTATTTGCCAGGAGGTGATGGGACCAGTGGCCATGATCTTAGTTTTTTTTTTTTATGTTGAGCTTCAGACCATATTTTGCGCTCTCCTCTTTCACCCTCATTAAAAGGTTCTTTAATTCCTCCTCACTTTCTGCCATCAAGGTTGGCTCATCAGCATATCTGAGGTTGTTGATATTTCTTCCGGCAATCTTAATTCCGATTTGGGATTCATCCAGTCCAGCCTTTCGCATGATGAATTCTGCATATAAGTTAAATAAGCAGGGAGACAATATACAGCCTTGTCGTACTCCTTTCCCAATTTTGAACCAATCAGTTGTTCCATATCCAGTTCTAGCTGTAGCTTCTTGTCCCACATAGAGATTTCTCAGGAGACGGATGAGGTGATCCGGCACTCCCATTTCTTTAAGAACTTGCCATTCCTAGAGTGGCTTAGCTATCAGTCCTGCTTCCCAAGGGACTCTGGGAACTGTAGCTCTGCAAAGAGCAGCTCTCAGCACCCTGAATAAACTATACTTCCTAGGATTCTCTGGGGGGAGGAGCCACAGCCGCTTACAGCAGAATGATGCTCCTTTAAATGCACAGTGCAGATGGGGCTTTAGATTATTTGGCCTGATCCCCTTTCTCTGTGGTCTCCATTTGTTCTGCTTCCCCAGTCTCTTTCTGTCTCCTCCTCCTCCTCCAGAGAGACACACATTTTTCCTGCTGGCACTCAGCCGGATGTAGCACCAAAGAACAGCCTGGTGCCTTGTTTCCAAGAGAACAAGGAACCTCATCTGAAGAGACCTGAGGGGGATTGGCAGGCAGAGGCGAGAGCAGCCAATGCTCTTGAGGGATTCTAGCAAAGCTAGCAAGCAACCTTAGCTTCCTGAGGATATTGGGAGGCTGGAGCATCCTTCTCAAAAGGCTGGCGAAATCTGGTTTGTGAGAGGCTTCCTTCCCTGGGTGTAGCTCCCATTCAACCTGTAAAGGTAACTGGACCGTTGGGTCCAGTTGCAGATGACTCGGGTTGCGGCGCTCATCTCGCTTTACTGGCCGAGGGAGCCGGCGTACAGCTTCCAGGTCACGTGGCCAGCATGACTAAGCCTGGCGAACCAGAGCAGCGCACGGAAATGCCATTTACCTTCCCGCTGGGGCGGTACCTATTTATCTACTTGCACGTTTGACGTGCTTTCACACTGCTAGGTTGGCAGGAGCTAGGACCAGGCAACAGGAGCTCACCCCATCGTGGGGATTCGAACCGACGACCTTCTGATTAGCTAGCCCTAGGTTCTGTGATTTAACCCACAGCGCCACCCACGTCCCTGTACATCTGTGCAAATGTGAAACAGCAGGAACAGTCTCCATTGCCAGCTGACAAACAGATTTGATTGAATGCTTTATTTCCCTGAGATTGATGGTTTCAGACTGGGTCATCTAGAAATCCCCCCCACCCTTCTTCCAATGAATGAATTATTTTTTTCATCACAGATATAAATGACTTTCCAAAAGTTTGATTCTACCTCTTGACAACAATCTGCACTCTCTTGACCTGACACTGGGTTAGATTTAATATATATTTGTATGTATCTCATCATATCTGGTGTTTATTTTTGGTTATTTGCTCTGGTTTTATGTGGTTTTGCTTGCATTCCTTTTAGTGAGGCAACTATCTTACACTTTGGAACTCCCTGCCTATTGACTCCACCTGCACTGGACTCATTTCAGTGCTTGCTATAAACACTGTGGTTTAGGCAAGCCTGCCCAGATATTTAGAAAGTTGATGCAAGTTTTAATCTATTTTTAAACCCATTGTTGTTGTTGTTTTAATTTTTTGAAAGTCTTAAATTATAATTGTGAAGGGGGGAAAAGGAGATGGAATGATGATTTATGCAATATAAATATAAAGAGGTTTAAGAGGATAAGGAAAACAGAAGAATGAAATGAGAAACAAATAGTGTGTTGGGAGGCTGGTGGAAGTCTTTATTTCATTTAACATGATAATGTAGAGAAGATTAGGGCATTGAGAAGAAATATATGGTAGTCTAGTCAAGTCTTCTTGTGCTGTATCGGTTGTTGTTGTTTTTTCTCCTTTCTTTCTTTTTTCTATTTTTCTTCTTTTTGTGTTTTCTTTTTTTTTTCTTTTTGACTATTGCATTAATGTGTTATATTGTGTTATGTTGATAGTTTATGAAGTGATTATCAATAAAGTTTCTATTTTAAAATATATATATAATTGTTAATTCTTCTTATTTGTAATTTTGCTGTTTAGATTCAAAAGCAGCTTAAATTAAGAAAACAAAAACCCATCCAATTCACAATGTATTGACAATGCATCTATGCATTGCAGAGAAGCGGACACGGGGCAATGGATTCAAACTACAAGAAAGAAGATTCCACCTAAACATTAGGAAGAACTTCCTGACAGTAAGAGCTGTTTGACAGTGGAATTTGCTGCCAAGGAGTGTGGTGGAGTCTCCTTCTTTGGAGGTCTTTATGCGGAGGCTTGACAGCCATCTGTCAGGAATGCTTTGATGGTGTTTCCTGCTTGGCAGGGGGTTGGACTGGGTGGCCCTTGGGGTCTCTTCCAACTCTATCATTCTATGATTCTATGGATGCTCTTGGGCCGACAGCCTGAGCCACTGTGGCTTCCTGGACATCACAAATCCGGTCCCTGAAACTACCAGTTTTGTTGTGTGGTTGTGCCCTCTGGAGGTGACAAGAAGAACTGCTGAATATGAGAACTGAACACTAATTATTCTGCCAAAGCGAACCCAAGTGAAGTAGGAGAAGGTGGGGAGGGGAGATGCCACAACGAACCATGATCCTTCAAATAAAAAATTGTTGGTTTTTTTCCAAGAGGAACATGAGAACCCGACTCCCCCTTAACAAACATTTCCCCTCCTCCCCCAGATCACAGAATCCCACGGGAAAAGGTTATTCCAAAGTAGGAGTCCTGCATTTGATGTTCTGTTGTGCATGTGATGAAAGGATACGGTGTCTCTCTAAAACTGTCCTGGTCTCTCGAGCTAAAGCTGTACACGAACCACACTCTGGTAGCCTCACATTTAGACTAGTGGAGACAGAGCAAAGCCATTGTGGCTTGCAGCTGTTGATAGGCTTAAAGATAAAGGGACCCCTGACCGTTAGGTCCAGTCGTGTCCGACTCTGGGGTTGCGGTGCTCATCTTGCGTTACTGGCCGAGGGAGCCGGCGTACAGCTTCCGGGTCTTGTGGCCAGCATGACAAAGCCGCTTCTGGCGAACCAGAGCAGCACCCGGAAATGCCCTTTACCTTCCCGCTGGAGTGGTACCTATTTATCTACTTGCACTTTGATGTGCTTTCGAACTGCTAGGTGGGCAGGAGCAGGGACCGAGCAACGGGAGCTCACCTCGTCGCAGGGATTCGAACCGCCGACCTTCTGATGAGCAAGCCCTAGGCTCAGTGGTTTAGAACACAGCGCCACCCGTGTCCCTGTGGGTAGGCTTACCTTCCATCAATTTGCCCAGTCCTCTTTGAAAGCCAGCACTGCCTCCTGCAGCAGTGAGTTCCAAAGTTGTGCTGCGTGAACAAGTCCTCTTTAAAAAATAAATAAAAAATCTCTACCGAATCTTCCCCATTCAGCTTCCTTGGATGCCCGAGAGTTCTAGAGCAGTGTTTTTCAACCTTTTTTGGGCAAAGGCACACTTGTTTCATGAAAAAAATCACGAGGCACACCACCATTAGAAAATGTTAAAAAATTTAACTCTGTGCCTATATTGACTATATATAAAGTAATTTTTCAATTTTTCCCACGGCACACCAGGCAGCATCTCGTGGCACACTAGTGTGCCACGGAACAGTGGTTGAAAAACACTGTTCTAGAGTTATGAGAAAGAAAGAAAACGTCTCTCTACCTGCTTTCTCACGCCATGCATCCTTTTCTACACTTGTCATCTCTTACTCGCATTTCCTCTAAACTCAAGACCTGCAAACATGTGGACAGTGGCCTAATGTTTATGCATCCTCAGCTTCTGAGGTGTGTAAACCCTTTGCAGGAGTGCTTCATACAGCGATAAGTTTGGAGAGCACATCCTCATTAAGAGGGGGAAAACAAAACACAAGGCCTGTGTGGTGGTGTGGTCAAGAGCAGTAGACTTGTAATCTGGTGAACCGGGTTCGTGTCTCCGCTCCTCCACATGCAGCTGCTGGGTGACCTTGGGCTAGTCACACTTCTCTGAAGTCTCTCAGCCCCACTCACCTCACAGAGTGTTTGTTGTGGGGGAGGAAGAAGGGAAAGGAGAATGTGAGCCGCTTTGAGACTCCTCCGGGTAGTGATAAAGCGGGATATCAAATCCAAACTCTTCTTCTTCTTGCAACGCAAAGGAAGAAGCCTCTTTTGAACATCACACACACACACACAAACCTAGATCATCTCATGCCTTCGCTAGCCTTCACTGGTTCCTGTCTTCTGTGGGAATGTTCTTCAGCAAGAAAGAGGGACCTGAGCTGCCGTACCAATCGCCTGCCATAACAGGATTTAGTGGTTTCCAGAGAGATTGCTCCGTGACGCTGGAGGAATGCAGCTGACCCAATTGGAGTTCCTGCCTGGCCAGGCTCCGGTGAACATGACCCCCCCACCCCAACTCTGCCCTACACACACACACACACAAATTTATTATTTTACTGAAGAATCTCAGAATCCCCCAAGGGCCATCTGGTCCAACATCCCGCACTGCAGGAGTCACAGCTAAAGAAACCCCAACGGCCGCCTGTCCAAGCTCTGTTGAAAAATGTGCAATGAAGGAGAGTCCACCACACAGAAGATGAAGATGCAATAGGGAGCAAGCTTGTTTCCTCCTGCCCCAGAGGGTAGGACCCGATCCAGTGGATTCAAGTTGCAAGGAAGGAGATTCCGACTCAACATCAGGAAGAACTTTCTGGCGGCAAGAGGTGTTCCACAGTGGAACGGAGTCCCTCAGTGTGGTGTAGTGGTTAAGAGTGGTAGACTTGTAATCTGGTGAACCGGGTTCGCGTCTCCACTCCTCCACATGCAGCTGCTGGGTGACCTTGGGGCTAGTCACACTTCTCTGAAGTCTCTCAGCCCCACTCACCCCACAGAGTGTTGGTTGTGGGGGAGGAAGGTAAAGGAGAATCTTAGCCGCTTTGAGACTCCTTTTGGGTAGTGATAAAGCGGGATATCAAATCCAAACTCCTCCTCTTCTTCTTCTTCTTCCTCTTCTTCGGAGATTGTGGAGTCACCTTCCTTGGAGGTTTCTAAGCAGAGGTTGGATGGCCATGGAAGCCCCTCTGTGAGAAGGAACTGATATTAAATAAACATTTATATACACCGTACTTTTCCATGTATAAGACTAGGTTATTTTCTTATGCTAAAAAGTGGGGGTCGTCTTATACAGTGCATGGATAGTGCAGAGGGTGGACGTTTGATTGGTTGCTGCTGCGGCCGTTAGTGGCTATTGGGCGTGTTTATTGGACGGTGCGTCAAGGGCTGGTGTTGATAGGCTGACGCTGCGGCAATTGGGCGGGCGATTGGCAGCATCTGCCAGCAAGGCGACAGACGAGAGGCTGATTTTCCGCTGCGTGCGGGTGAGCGACTTTTGGCAACCCCCCCTAAAAAAGCTCAACAAATCCCCCCATTTTCTTAAATTTGAGTCCCCAGAAATAGGGGGTGTCTTATGCATGGGAGAGTCTTATACACAGAAAAATATGGTATATTTTCTGTGGTTTCCAGCAACTGCTATTCAAAAGCATCGCTGCCTCTGACTGTGGATGCAGAGCAGAGCCATCCTGGCTAGGAGCCATCCATAGCCTATCCCTCCTCCATTAATTTGTCAATGTGCTGTGTGAAGAAGCATTTTCTTTGTCTGTCCTGATAAGATCTTTAAAAGGAGCCCCTTTTACCGCAGCAGATTGGTCATCCTTGACTCAGCAGGGCTGAGATGGTTGTATTAAGAACAGATAGCAGAGATATTTTCGCTTTCGTATGCGAATTAACACGTACAGCGATTTTAAACCAGTCGTTTTAAGCCACAAGTCCATGACACCGAACTTCCTTGGCCTGGATTGCAATTCCGTTGACTCATCTTGTATTTACAAAGTGAGCCCTAAAAGTCTAGCACTCCAAGAGATAAAAAGTATACATCTATGACTCTGCAGACTGCAAAATGGATAAAGAATCCAGTTCAATGAATCAGCAATTTGGGGCAGCCTGAAAAGTGTTTTTTTATAGTTTGAAATATCTGCCTCAATAAAATACGAGAGAGATGACAAAGATAAACATTTGTTGTTGTTCAGTCGTGTCCGCCTCTTCGTGACCCCCTGGACCAGAGCACGCCAGGCACGCCTATCCTTCACTGCCTCTCGCAGTTTGGCCAAACTCATGTTAGTAGCTTCGAGAACACTGTCCAACCATCTCATCCTCTGCCATCCCCTTCTCCTTGTGCCCTCCATCTTTCCCAACATCAGGGTCTTTTCTAGGGAGTCTTCTCTTCTCATGAGGTGGCCAAAATACTGGAGCCTCAATTTCAGGATCTGTCCTTCTAGTGAGCACTCAGGGCTGATTTCTTTAAGAATGGATAGGTTTGATCTTCTTGCAGTCCATGGTAAACATAATGTTATGTAAAAAGGTAAAGGTACCCCTGACCGTTAGGTCCAATCGCGGATGACTCTGGGGTTGTGGCGCTCATCTCACTTCTTGATTATAAAAAATTTGCGAAGAGAAAACAAATAATGGAAAATATTCAGTGCAGACCGAAGGAAGCACTCACCCAGTTCAAAAGAGAAAAATGAAATGGGACAGATGAATGGTAATGAGATGCAAAAAGTACAATCAGCAATCAATCCCTGGGAACTTTAAATGTTTGTGAAATATCGGTAGGCCCAACAAGTCTTCAAAGCAGCAGATGGGTGAAAAATGGGCCAGCATTGCTTAAGTGATTTCTTCAAAACACTTTTAGTGGGACAGTAAGCCATCGTATCTATTCGGACCCGACAAGTAATGCCAAATACCTCAACTTCTACATGTAATATCTAAAAGGGGAGTTCCTTAAATAATGCTATTTTGCTGATCTGCAAAGATATGCAAGTTTAATGAGTTAAATAACTGATGGAAACTCGCAACCTGGCAAGCAATTGTGTACATGTCGGCTGAGGGGTAAGAGCAGGACTTATTCCTGGGCATGTCTTCTTCTTTGGCGATCCCTCGTAGCCGAGTAAGATTGTCTTCCATAAACACGGTTATGTATATGATTGTAGCCCTAAATAAATACAATTGCTGTCCTAAGTGTAGATCATTGTAGTCCTAAATAGGTTTGGAAGAAATTAAATATGGAGAAGGGCTTTTAAATATATAGACAAACTCCTTCAACAGCAGAATGTCGTCTAGAAATTGTTAAGAACTCCCATCAGCACCAGTCAATACAGTCATGTTTAATTTTGTCTTAATAGCAGACTGGTAATTCCACATTTTACTTATTCAATACTCAGTGGAGGGTGTTGTACAAAATACATGTTTAACAAAATGTATATATAGCGCTTACTAAAACAGAAGACCTCGGAGCTATTTACAAGACAGTGCTGCATATTCATTTAAAATACCAATAAAAAAACAAAGGTTTAGAAAATTAAAATATAAATCCAGCAATTCTGTTGAACTTTTAAAATATTAATGTAAAATCAGAACTGCAAACAAGAAAAAAATGTAATCAAAGTTCCAAAGCAGAGGTTGTATTTTCCAAATGAATAGCAAGCATATTGGTATTTTGAAGAAAAATGAAAGCGGCAAAACACAAAGTGAACAGCCAAATCTTGCAATTCCATGGTGGAAGAGAGTTTTGTATATATTTGAATCTGACACGTAAGGAATGAAATCCTACCCAGTGGTGTAGGCATGTTCTGGATCTTAGGCCTACTAAAATCACATGCCTTGGCAGGCTTGCTGGGAAAAAATGTTTATAGCAGGTGCAGCAAAGAATTTATTGAAGGTGCCTTACGAATATCAATGGGCAGGGAGTTCCAAAGGTGAGGTTTGGTTCTCTCTCTCCCCCCCCCCCAGCAAAAGAGTATTTTGTGTTATTACATGTTGTGTTCTTATATATTTATTATTGCTTGCCACCTTGTGTGAAATGTTTCACAAGGCTGGATAGAAACTGATGAAATAAACATGAAAACAAATGGATAAATTGCATATTTCCTCAATCGATTGAGATCAACATGTGGCCTTCCCCCGGGGACCCCATCCCGTTCCCTCGTTTTATATGTTTGCCAAAGTTTATTAGGCTTGCCATACTCTAGGAAAATTCCTGACACGTCCTGGTTTTTGGGTGTGAAAATGGCATCAGGGTCAGGGGGGAATTCTGCCCAATCGCAAACAGCTCCCAAAGTTTAAAATCACTATTTTTTTGGGAGGGGGGGAGGTTTCTCCCCCCCCAAAAAAAGCTTAACAAATTTGGGGTGAAACAACTTTGCAGGTGTCAGGAATTTTACTTTTAGAAAAATGGCAACCCTAACTTTATATTACTGGTCGAAACAACAACATAGCTCAGTTGGTTAGAGCATGGTGCTGCTGATAACACCAAGGTTTCAGGTTCAATCCTCGTATGGGACAGCTGCGTATTCCTGCATTGCAGGGGGTTGGACTAGATGATCCTCGGGTCCCTTCCAGCTCTACAATTCTACGGTTCCATGATCAATGCTAAGTCTGCCTCGGTGACCATTCCTTCTCCATATCCATTCCAGGCTTTCTTTGCAGCTGGTATTAACTTCAGTTGGAAATCTACCCCGTCTTACGTCAAAGGGCATAAACTGTTTTTAATATAATGTTGCAACTCGCCCTGGGACATTAAGACGGAGGGCGGGCAATTAATCAATTAATAATTCGCAGCTCCCATTATTGTTTCCTGGGGGCCTTCCTGCACCTCCTCTTCTGCTTTTCCCAAAGCAGCATTTCTTGTGTGGTTAAGCGTGCCTGCGCGCGCGCGCGTGTGAATCTATAAAGAACGCCGGGGGGGGGGGGAGCGGCGGCTTGGATGATCCACGTGTCTTCCCGGGAAGTGTCGCTCCTTCCTGATCCCAGCTCCGGTAGTGAGGTCATCGCCCGGATTTAGGGCATGAGACCATCCATTGCCAAGACTGGCAAAAGGTTGGTGGCTTGGGGGGAGGGGGGGGCTCAGAACAAGTCACTCCTAGGATGGCAAGAGGGAGGGAAGCGCCCCCTGCCGCCCAAATCTGCGCTTGCGAAGTTTGGCGCGTCCCTGTTGGAAACGTGCAAACACTGCATCTCTATATATTTCCGCTTTTCCTCGCGCGTAAACGACGCGCATTTTAAACCCGCCTGCGCCTCTTTGCGCAGCGATCGCAAGAAAATAGAGAGGGAATAAAATAGGAAGGCAAGGGCTGTGCCCAACTGAGTAGACCCATTGAAATCAATGGCGCATAACAGGCACGTGCATTCATTCCGATGGGTCTACTCCGAGCAGGGCTCGCATTAGCTACAACTAGCACAAGGAAAGGACGCACGGCGCTTTCTAAGCTCACCCTGGCAGCAAAAAAGGGAAGAGAGTATTCAGCTGATTTTTTTTTCTTGGAAAGGGGGAGGGGTAAAAACAAGTCCAGTAAACCTGGGCACCCATTTTCATGGTGCAACGGTCCTTTACCCACGCTTCCCTGGGATTCAAGCCCCCCGGAACTCAATAGGGGCTGATTTCGAAGTCGGCTCACCTAAACTTTGGGCTCTTAGGCCTGCCTGACCCGAGATCAGTGGGGTTTACTCCCGGGTAAGGAGACACACAATGCACACGTGACGGGGCCTGAATGCGTGCTGAATTCTGCCTAGTCTGCAGGCATACACACAGTCGAAGAGCCAGCGGTCAGTGTCGGACGAGGCCCGGGAGAGACCAGGGTTCAAATCCCTCTCTGCCATGAAGCTCCCAGGATGACCTTGGGGGGCAGTCACTGCCCGGCCCTCAGCCTGACCTACTCACAGGGTTGTTGTGGGGAGTAATTGGGGGGAAAACCCAAGTGACCTCCAAAGGGATAGAAGTGCAATAGATAAATACAAATAATTAAATTATACATCACGTACACACACACACGTATGTATATACCTAAGTTATTTAAACTGTTTTAATTATTTGGGTTTTACTTGTAACCCGCCCTGGGACCTTAGGGTGTAGGTTGGGTAATTAATAATGATAATGATGATAATAATAATAATAATAATAATAATAATAATAATAATAATGTAAGTCGCTTGGAGACGTTATTAGATAACAAGTGACCGGTAAAGACCATGTAATAATAAAATTAATAACAACAACAGCAGCAGCAGCAGCAGCAGCATACATACATACATGTACACACACAGCCACATCAGGATAATGTCCTTTTCCCATTCTGGAATAAATATGTGTGGGTGCCTGGATATATATATATAGAGAGAGAGAGAGGAAGGAAATGGACAAAACCCTGATCATGACCACAGAGGATTGCAAAACAGACCCGGATCCCTTTTCCTCTCAGGATCGTCTTGGGTTTCCTTGTTTTGGTCAACTTTATAATATTCTTTCCTGCTCCTCCTTGCAGACCCAAGCCGCGCCGCGTCCATCCCGGCAGCCAGCAAAGCCCCGAAAGCTCCAGAAAGGGGCGGCCGGCAGGAGCGCGCGCGCGCGCGGGTGGCGCCCCGTCCGCTCCCAGCTTTCCACGTCTCCCTTCCTGGGGCTGGGAGGAGGCGGGCGGAGGGGGTGGGGAAGTCGGAGGGGGCGGAGAAAACCCAGGCCGGGTCCGGGAGCGCGCGCAGCGGCGGCGGCGGGGCTGCGTGCGAAAGCGCCTTTTGCTAAGCGAGAGCCGGATCGAGGGGAGCCGCCGCCGACGGCTTGCCGGGGAAGAAAGAGGCGAGACTCGAAATTGCTGACGTTGGATTTGGCCGGCCTTCCAGAGAAAGCAGCCCGGGAAGCCCAGGGGAGAAAAAAACCTCGGGAAGGAGGAGGACCCCCCAGCCTGTGCCAAGAATGATGGTGCTGGAAGGAGGAGGGAGTTTTGCACTTGGGAAGTAATACCGGAGGAGAAGAAGGGGGCGCAAAAAACCAAAGGGGGGGGTCTGGCTAGGGCGGGGCCAGCGAGGCCCGGAAGCTTTTTGATTGCTGGAGATCGGTTGTCAGTCTGCTCGGATCCCCCCCACCCCCCCCCAGCTCTCTTTCCAGGCCGGGAGCGGAGCGGTAGACGGGCTGGGTGGCTTGGCTGTTGCGCGCCGCGCTCCCCCCGCCGGGCTGTGGGCAGGGGCGTCCGGGAAGCGAGCGAGCGAGCCAGCCGAGAGAGACTCCCCTTTTCCCGGACGGTGCAGCCAACGAAGGGAGGATCCGGAGAGAGGGGGCCCCCAGAAGGATCGGGGGTGGGGGGAGAGCCAGCCGCCACCGCCGCCGCCATCATCATCCGGAGGCCCCGTGGCTTTTCAATGGAGGAGCAGCCCGGCCACCAGCCACCGCAGCAGCAGCAGCAGCAGCAGCCGCCTCACCACCACCACCAGCACCACCACCACCATTACTACTACTACAACCACAACCACCACCAGCACCACCACCAGCACCTGGCCGAGGGCAGCTCGCCCGCCAAGGCCCCGCCGAAGGCGCCTTTGCAAGCCCCCAAGCATGAGCCCAAGCACGGCGCCGGAGGAGGAGCAGGAGGCCAACAGCCCGACGCGCCCAGGAAGAAAGCAGGTCGGCGGCCCAGGGCGCGCGCAAAAAGCCGGCGAGGGGTGGAGAGGGCGGCGCCGCCGGTCGGGGCGCTCTAGCGGGCGGGGGCGCACATATTGGGGCTGGGGAGGGTCAAAGCATGCGGGGGGGGGCTTTGAGGGGGGCAAACGGCTTGACCTCAGAGTTATTTTTTGGGGGGGGGAGGAGATCCCTGCTGCAGGTCTCCGGGTGTCTTGCGCGCTTTGGAGAGGCCGACGGGGACCCCCTTGCTAGGAGGGAGGAAAGCGCTTTCTGGATATAGGATTTTAGCTGGCTGGTTTTTTCGGGGGCAGAAGTAGATGGGGGTCTGGGTCTGGGCATTTTTTTGGGGGGGGGAGCCAGACCCCGGTGTTTCCATGCTGCCTCGCCACCCCAGACCTTGAGCGGGGTCGGTTTCCCCACAGCTTGTTCTTTGGGGACAAGAATAAAAATAGGCTATCAGGAAGGTTTTGGAAGGGGAGATTCCCACTGGATCCCGGCCAGAACCAGGATGGTGGTGGGATTCGTGGCTTCTCGTTTTTTGGGAGGAAAAAAAATCAGATCCCGGATCAGAATCGGGAAGGCAGTCGAGAGGGCCTTTATTTGCTTTCACTTTTTAACCGGGTACACTCGGACCTTCACAACCTGAAATGTGGGAGCTGTTTTGGAGATGGAGAGAGAGAGAAAAAATCAGATTATTTCTGGTGGCGGGCGCATTTCGTGCCGCAGTCACAAAATTACACCCTTTGGGGGGAGATGAGGGAAATAAATACCTGGGACCCCCAGTCAGAGCCAGGAGCGACCCTTAGTTAATGTATGGGAAGGGGTTTGGGGCGACTAAGAAGGGCTGGGGTCCCTCTGCTGGTTCCCAAATACCTCTTACTTTGCCTGGGGACGGGGATGGAGGTGGGGGGCTGGGGATATGTGAACCATGAGTTGGGGGGCTGGCAATGATGGCGTGTGTATTGGGGGGGGGGGCTTAAATGTGTACTTTGGGGGGGGAGGCCGAGGCTGGCCTCGCTTAGGCCCGAGCGCGGTGCTTTTCCTCTCCTGGGGGAGAAGAGGGGTCTGGCTTTGGAGCGGGGGTCCTGGGCCGGGCAAGAGGCGGCGGCGGCAGCGGAAGGCAGAGACCCGGCTCGGCCGCCCAGGCCTCCTCCCTCCTGCCGGCCTTTTCGGAGGGCCGGGAGGGACCCCCTGCTCTCGAGGCCTGGCAGCCGGCGAGGCCGCCTCCTTCCCGGGCCTTCTCCTCCTCCTCCGCCGGGGCCTTCGCCGCCATGTTGGGCGGGAGGCGAGCCGCCGAGACCGCCACCGCCCTGGCCTGGCTCGGGCCTAGACGGGCCCCGGCCGGCTCCGCGCCATTGTCCGCCCCGGACGGATGCTGGGGGTTTGGGGGGGATGTCTGGGGGCAACAAGGGGGCTTGGGGTGGGGGCGCGGGATGGAGGAAGGGGGCTCCCTTTTGGGGAGACGGGGGTGGGTTGTGTTTTTGGGGGCGCAAGCAGACCGGGAAACCTGCGAAGGACAGGCAGGGTTTTTTTTTGGGGGGGGGGGCTTTGTTAAGATGATGGTTGGAATTCTTGCCTCCGCCTCCCCTGCAAGGGATTTGGGGTCGTGTGTTCGGTTCACCCGGATTTGCCCTCCTAACAGCCCTGCCAGGTAGGCTAGCTAGAGGAAGAAGAGGTGATTGCTCCCAAGGTCACCGGCTTAGCGTGGGGGTGGTGGGTGTTTTTTGAACCCCCTGCGCTTTTAACCGGCAACAGCTCGCTTTCTTCTAATTAGCAACAACTTCTCCCTAATAATGATCTCGGTCATGCAAGCGGAAGGGAGCTCCAAAGGTCATCTGGTTCAGCCTTGGCTAACGTGGTTGGGGCTGATGGGAGTTGTAGTCCAGAACACCGGGGGGGGGGGCACCAGGGTGGCAAAGCCTAAGCAAAGGGGAGCCCACCACCTCCCAAGATGGATTTGGTCCATTGTTGTTACTGCCCTACTCATAGGAGCTTAGGGGTTCTTACTCGCTGTATTTGCAAGGGTGTGTGTGTGTGAGAGAGAGAGATTGGCTTCTTGGCTGATTCGAACCCAGGTCTCCTAGACCTAGTGTGCCGCTTGAGCCACAGTGCCACAAGGGCTTCTGTTGTGGAAGTGTCTGGGAAGATTTGTGTGGGTACAGACCCCCCAAATGTATAGCAAGGACTTGAACTGAGGGTGCCATGGGGAGAGAGGCAGATCTTGGACAGAGATGGCCCTCCCCATTCCACCCACCTCCCCAAATGCTGGGAACTGTGGTCTGTTAATAATGTTGGGGGTTGTAATTCTGGGAAGGATCTCTTAGCGCAGTGTTTTTCAATCACTGTTCCGCGGCACACTAGTGTGCCGTGGGAAAAATTGAAAAATTACTTTATATATAGTCAATATAGGCACAGAGTTAAATTTTTTAACATTTTCTAATGGTGGTGTGCCTCGTGATTTTTTTCATGAAACAAGTGTGCCTTTGCCCAAAAAAGGTTGAAAAACACTGTCTTAGCGGTCCTCGGCACCCTTAACAAACTACAGTTCCCAGGATTCTTTGGGTGGAATCTATGGCTGTCAAACTGTACTTTAAGTATAAGGTCTGGATGTGACCCTTAAGCAGGTCCAAGGGATGCCTCTTCCTGAAATGTTTTGAGCACTAACGGGTGCCTTGAAGAGTGGACAGTTCTGGGCCAGATCAGAGGAGTTTGTGGCCCCCTGGAAGTCGCTGGGCTTCCTATAGCCAGTGTGCAAATGGTTCGGGGATGGTGGAGTCGTGATCTAGCAACATCTGGAAGTCTCCAGGTCCCCCTTAGATCAGGCATGTCCAACAGGTAGACCGCGATCTACTGGTAGATCATGGGGGTGTACCCGGTAGATCACCACCTCCCAGGTCGATCCCCCCCCCCAAAAAAAAGCTCAAGAAGTTTGGCTTCCTGAAAAAGCTCAACAACTCTGGTCCATCCTTCGGTGACAATGGGCAGATCACTGCCAGTTTTTTTAAATACAGTGAGTAGATCGCAGTCTCTTGGAAGTTGGACGTCCCTGCCCTAGATGAACTTCCTTGTAGGGCAGCTTTCTTCAGCACTTCCCATAGTATTTTTGTATAAAAACATGAATGCTTAAGAAACAAACCCAACCCTCAGTTATGTCCCTCAAGCCAATACAATGTGGGGCTTTTCCTATTAAAATCATTTTGGGGAGGATGTTGGCCAGATTTTGCGTGGTCCAGATCGTTACCCTGCAATTGGCAAAAAAACCTGAATGAAACCTCCCTGCGTTCTCTTCATGCGCATTATAAGTGACCAATTCTGAAATAGTGAGCCCCCAGACATGTGCATGGTGGTCCAGGAACCATCAACTCTCCCTCCGCCCCCCTTAATGATCCATTAAAACCTTCCTTTCATGGATAGGAAGGTGTGAGGACACTGATGTGCCTGTTCTGTAGAAAACTCTCCCCATCCTGTCTCTCCAAATAAATCTTCAGTAAGTGGACAGAAGAGGTCTTGTGGGGGAAATCTTTTGATTCGATTCCTCTCTTTCAGGTTGTTTTAGTCAGGAACCAGCGGGTACTCGAACACACAGATGGGTATTTGTATGAAATAGTAATAATACAAATAGTAACAGAAATTTATATATTGTTTATAGGTGAGTAACTCTTCACATGGTTCACGGTAACAGTATTTAAAGGCGGCAGGTCAGGCAGAAGCAAAATTTTGTGCCCCAAATTTTTGCAGCAGTGAAGCTAATTTGACCTGAAGGTTTGCTTAAAAAGCCAGGCCTGCTAGCCTGTTTTCCACAGTAAAATGTTAACAGCAGGATGATGCTCCAAAGACTCGGTGCTGCAGTTGAAAAGGCCCTGTCTCACCTTAGTACAGGTGTGGGGAACCTTTGGCCTTTCTGATGTTTCTGGGCCATGGCTCCCCTTATCCCTGACCGTTGGCACTGCTGGCTGTGGGGGATGATGGGAGTTGTAGTCCAGCATCAAGTGGAAGGCCGCAGGTTTGTCATCCCAAGGCCTTCACAGGTTGAAGGCAATGTAGGTTAAAAACAGGGGTCAGCAACCTTTTTCAGCCGTGGGCCGGTCCACCGTCCCTCAGTCCATGTGGTGGGCCGGACTAGATTTTTTTGGGGGGGAAATGAACGAATTCCTATGCCCCACAAATAACCCAGAGATGCATTTTAAATAAAAGGACACCTTCTACTCATGTAAAAACACACTGATTCCCAGACCGTCCGCGGGCCGGATTGAGAAGGCGATTGGGCCGCATCTGGCCCCCGGGCCTTAGGTTGCCTACCCCTGGTTAAAAAGATGCAATAACATATTATTTCATCCTGGAAAGTTCTGGGAAGCTCAAAAGCTTGTGCATCCCAACAGAGGGTCCACCAGAGATCATGGATCTTATTCATGGCATTCGTAACGTTAGTATTTATTTACTGGGTGCGGTTCTGGTCGCCTCACCTCAAAAAGGATATTGTAGAGTTGGAAGCGGTTCAGAAAAGGGCAGCCAAAGTGATCCCGGAGATAAGAGCGAGAGACTCCTAGGAGGAAAGGTTGCAGCGTTTGGGGCTTTTCAGTTTAGGAGTGACATGATAGAAGTTTATATGATTATTATGCCCAGCATGGAGAAAGTGGATAGGGAAAGGTTTGTCTCCGCCCCTCGTGACACTGAAATCCGTGGACATCCAATGAAGCTGATTTAGATTTAGGACGGATAAAAGAAAGTTCTTCTTCACGCAGCGCAGCGTCAAAGCTATGGAACAGGAGGCAGGGATGGCCACCGACCTAGAGGACTTCAAAAGACCATTAGACAAATTCACGGAGGAGGAGAGGGCTGTCGAAGGCTGCCGGCCATGGTTGCTTGGCGCTGTCTCCACGGTCAGAGGCAGCAATGCTTCTGGATGCCGGTCGCTGGAGACCACAGGAGGGGAAAGAAGTGCCCTTGTTCTCCGGCCCTGTTTGTGGGTTTCCCACAATGGGCATCTGGTTGGCCCCAGTGAGAACAGGATGCTGGTTGAGATGGGCCATTGGCCTGATCCAGCAGGCTCTTTCTTCTTCTGTTCTTACTCAATTTATATCACACCATTCCTCCCAAAGGAGTCCAAGGTGGCTGGCTATTATTAATATTATTATTATTATTTAAATACTATTTTCCTTTGAGAATAGCTACCTGTGAGGCACCCCTAAGCCATTTACAGTACTTTCATCTTTTCTAAATGCAAAAGACACCCTCCCCAGGCCTCTTGACCTTTGTAATGTTGCATCAGTATTGGAGCTGGTCTTCTCCAGTACAAACACCTGCCGTTCGCCCTGCACACACCACAGATTCCCCCTCCATTGCGTTGGCATGGCCTGATCTCCCACACTGCCGTTGTGGCCACGCAACTGCTGCATTTGGGGCTTGAAGTCTCTCCCCCCCCCTCCACTGGACTCTCAACATCCGTGAATGCAGAGTCACGCCTGGTACCCTTCGCTTTGCATGAAAGGAGAGGGTGCTGCCATGGCTCCAAGTCATGGATGCACCCCTGGCTTTCAATCTGGGTTCTGGGGCTCACCAGAGGTGGCCAGTATCCCCCGCAGCAGAAATGGCTCATGAGCAGTCCTGAAAGCCAGTGTGTGTCCTCTCCAGACAGCTGGGCCGCACCCTCGGTTTAGTGGGGAAACTCCCCATTGTTTGGATTGCACCCCGCAGGATGCGCCCTAGAATCATTTGCAGCGCGCCAAGATTCGTAGCAGGTCTTTGGTTTCCGAAATGCAGAAGTGGTTCCCGTTCTCTAAAGTTTGAAAACCACCTCAACGATGTGGTGAAAAGATTGGTGTATTTTTCCCTGTGAGATCCTTGGAATGTTTGAGGGCTCGCAGCAGCCAGCAGGGCCAGTGGTCACGGACGGAGGTAGTTATGAGTCCAGTGGCATTTGGAAAAAGGCCATAGCTCAGGGCTGGAGCATTTCTTTTGCATGTAGGAGGTCCCAGATGCAGTCCTTGGTATCTTCAGGTCAGACTGGGTGGGAATGAATCCTTTCTGAAGCTGGAGAGCTGCTGCCAGCCAGTGTAGACAGTACCAAGCTAGATGGACTCTGCATAAGGCAGTTTCCTTTTTGAATCCTTGATCCAGAACCATCAGGTCTGGAAACTTGCAACGATGCTATGCCCATGTGCCTTCTCTTTCTCTCTAAACGTTTCTAAAGAACAGCAGTGGCAGAATAAATATTCACGGAAAGAAAAGACCCAATGCCAGCCGAGTCTCTGCTCTGTGGAAACTGCTGGTGCCCTGGCCTAATCCACTTAAAGCTGGAGTTGGGAGCAGCCTCTGCTGCTAGGAGGTGTTTTGTCCCCTCTCTTAGTCTATAGTTCACTTGGGACGGTGGTGAACTGGGGCCAGTTTGCATCATCAACTTGTCTCTCTGTCTCCTATATTAACAGTGGCACCCCAGGTTACAGATGCTTCAGGTTACAGACGCTTCAGGTTACAGACTCCGCTAACCCGGAAATAACACTTCAGGTTAAGAACTTTGCTTCAGGATGAGAACAGAAATCGTGCTCCGGCGGCACAGCAGCAGCGGGTGGCCCCATTAGCTAAAGTGGTACCTCGGGTTAAGAACAGTTTCAGGTTAAGAACGGACCTCCAGAACAAATTAAGTTCTTAACCCGAGGTACGACTGTATAAGGCAATAGCTACATGCAGAAAATTAAATGTCAGCTGCTTGACGGTGGAACGGACTCCCTTGGAAGTTGGCGGGTTCTCCTTCCTGGGATTTGTTCAAGTAGAGGTTTGGTGGCTTTAGTTGAGATATCTGCATGGCAGGGGATTGGACTAGATCAGGGGCCAGCAACCTTTTCCAGCCGTGGGCCGGTCCAACGTCCCTCAGACCTTGTGGGGGGCCGGACTATATTTTGGGGAAAAAATAATGAACGAATTCCTATGCCCCACAAATAACCCAGAGATGCATTTTAAATAAAAGCACACATTCTACTCATGTAAAAACACGCTGAGTCCTGAGAAGGCGATTGGGCCACATCCGGCTCCCAGGCCTCAGGTTGCCTACCCCTGGACTAGATGGACGTTGGGATCCTTTCAAACTACAATTACCACAGAGATCATGGAATCGTAGAGTTGGAAGGGATCCCGAGGGTCATCTAGTCCAACCCCCTGCAATGCAGGAATCCCTTGCGCAACATGGGGCTCAAACCCACAACCCTGAGATTAAGAGTCTCCTGCTCTTACCAGCTGAACTGAAATAAGGGCTTGTCGGGTGGTTCCAGTTTCCCTTGTGCCTTCGCGTGGTAGTTTTATGTGCGAAGGAATTGGAGGGCATAGGGCAAGGCCCAGGGGCCAGATCCGGACCAATCACCTTCTGAATCCGGCCTGCGGACGGTCCGGGAATCGGCGTGTTTTTACATGAGTAGAATGTGTCCTTTTATTTAAAATGCATCTCTGGGATATTTGTGGGGCATAGGAATTCGTTCATTTTTTTTCTTCAAAATATAGTCCGGCCCCCCACAAGGTCTGAGGGACGGTGGACCGGCCCCCTGCTGAAAAAGGTTGCATAGGGGCATAGCTCAGGGGTAGAGACCACCCGTCTGGCAACCGGAAGGCTCTAGGTTCCATCCCTCAGTGCTGAGCCACCTCCACCCAGGGACTGACTCTGCGTAAGAAAGCTCCCTGCATAAGCCTGAGGTCTCCTGGGCCTGGGCTGTGGCTCAGCTGTGGAGCGTCTGTTTTGAATTCACGAGGTCCTAGGTGCACGCAGGAACACAGGAAGCTGCCTTGATCTGAGTACACAGCTCAGCGCCCCCAGCTCAGCGCTCCGACTGGCCATGGCTTTCAGGGTTTCAGGCAGAGAGTCTCCCCCCCCCAGCCCTGCCTGGGATGGAGAATTTTTTGTCTGGGAGCATCAGGGCCACGTCTCAGCACCAAAAGTTCCCCATTTCCATCAGGTGGTTTGCGGAAGGGTTGGGAGGTTTTTGGCATTGTGCTTGGCGCAGCAGAGTTGTGCTCCCACCTTGTGGGGGGGGAATAGGTGGGGGGAATTTCTTGAGTCATAGTGACTTTCGGAGCAGGCAGACGTTTCCCACTCACTCCGGAACTCAGCATAACACGGAAGTTCTGCCCCCGAGTTCTCTGCAGTCCACGGGGAATCTGTGGGTCCCATTGCCAGAAGGCTGGAGATGCAACACCCCCCCCCAAAAAAAAACCCACTTAAAAACAAGCATTTAAAACCATTAATAAAATTAACAATAAGCTAAAATACACGAAGGCGTTCCACGTTTCTGGGTACGCTTGCCTGAATGAGCATGTTTGGGGCAGTTGCTGAAAAGTACAGCGAAGGCGCCTGCCTGGTGTCAAGTGGCAGGGAGTTCCAAAGTGTAGGGGCGGCCACACTAATCCTTACAAATGTGAAATGGGGATTATGCGGCACCCGTGAGAGGGGCCGCTTCTGCAGATTGAAGCTGTCAAGTGGGCTTATATGGGGCAAGGAGATCTCTGGTCCCAAGCTGGCAAGGGCGTTGTCTGCTAATAGTAACGCCTTGAACCTGGCCTGGCAGCAGGTGGGCAAGCAGTGCGGATTTCTGAGCACATGCTGCGTCAGGGGTCTCACATCTGTCAGCAACTGTGCTGCAGCATTCTGCATTGACTGCTGCTTCCAGATCGGGCGCAAGGGAAGCCCCACATAGAGTGCCTTGCGGTAGTCCAGACTTGAACTCCCCAGGGCCTTTACTACTGTGAATCTCTTTGGTCTGGCGCATCGACATTGTGTAAGTCTGTTGAGGTCCGTGCTCCTATTGTATGCCTCCCCCCCCCCCCGTGCAGATAAAAATGAATAAATAACGGACTTACCTGGGTGATGAGCACATGGATTGGAGTGCTTGGTATTTTAACAGGAGCAGAAGCAACTTTCAGCTCTTTCGTGTGTAAAAGTTTGGTGTTTTTTTTTAAGAGCAGGGGAGGTTTGCGTGGTGTAGCAGTTATTGTCTGTCTAGGATCTCAGTGGGTGACCCTGGGCTACAGCCGCTGCCTCTCTGCCTAGCCTGCTTCGCAGGGTTGTTGTGGAGATTAGAGGAGGAGAGGGAGAACCACAGATACTACCTTGCCTCAAAGAAAAAGGTGAAATAGAAGTGCAATTAATCAATTGCTTGATTATTTTTTTGTGGTAACCCACCCTGGCACCTTAGGGTGGAGGGCAGGCAATATATCGTTCTGTACCCAGATATTCTTGAATACACACACAAATAATAATAACAACAGGCGCCGGCAAGGTTATCCGGCCGTGGGCCTGCGCAGAAGTGATTTTTGGCATCTGCGCATGCACAGATGCCGTTTCGCCACTCAGCGAGTCCCCAGTTTAGTGCAGCTCGCGGGGGACTTGCCGAGTGGGCGGCTTGGTGACCGGGCGGCTCGTGGGCCGATTAAATGGCCTTTGTCCAGCCCATTGGCCGGAGGTTGCCGACGCCTGACCCAACCAGTTTACAGCCTGTGTTAAAACTCAGATATATAATCTGATCACCAAATAGCACGTTAAACCTAGGTTACGGTTCCAGTAATGGAATGTCTAGGTGCCAGTTTATTCACGGTGGAAGTATTATTGTTAATAATAATTTCATTTCTATACCGCTTTATATTTTTTGAGCTTAGGATTGAAGTTGTTCAGCTTTTTCAGGATTTTACCCCAGAGTTGTAGAGCTTTTTTTAGGTGGGCCGGATTAGGAAACAGTCTGGAATAAAACGAAATCAGGCTTCTGGGGCAGTATTTAAGATCCTTCTCTAAGGGACATTTTGCTTTACTCAGTTTCTAACCTGGCATCCAGGGATCTTCAGTTGGACCCACGCCAGTCACAAAACGCACCTGGTCCCTGGCTAATTTCTGGCCCTGCTTACAGCAAGTGTCCACTTGCGGGCGACGACTGGTGAGCCTCCAGGCGCAGAGGCAGTCTACCCCAAATGTCCCAGTTGCTGGCGGGCAAGAAGGCAGTCACGGTGGGATATGAACGCAGCACAACTTCTGACCTTAACGCTCCTGCCTTTCTTTTCCTCCTAGGCTACGGTGAGCTGAACGGCAGCGTCGGAGAACGGGAGTCCCCCCCAAAGAGCTTGAACGGGGGCGATGCTGCGGCTGGCCCCATTTCCCGGGTCCCCAACGGCAGCCAGATCCCCGGGGACCCCGCCCTGGCGCTCAAGCAGACCGTGAAGGGGGGCGGTGCCTATGGGAAGCTGGGGCTGAAGCCCAAGAGCTTTGTCCCCAAGGGGGCCGCAGACAGGAAGCCGGAGAAATGCTTTGAGGGCCGGTCCCCCGACAAGGCCGAGGCCCTTTGTATCCCCAACGGCATGGTCTCCTCGGGCTACATCGCCAACGGCTACGTCGCCAGGGGGGCCGACAACGATGGCAGCGGCTCGGAGAGCAGCTACACCACCCCCAAGAAGCGGAAGGGGCGCCGAAACAGTGCCAAGGGGTGCGAGGCACTCAACCTGGCGCAGGCCACGCCGCACGAACCCTCGGCCGGCACCGTGGCCTCCAAGCAGGAGCCCGAGGGCGGGGAGGCGAAGGCGGGGGGCCGCGTGGACGCCCCCAAGCCAGCTTGGAAGTGCGAGGCCGGGGGCTTGGGGGCCGGGCGCGGGAAGCCGGGCGACGTGCCGCCGCGGAAGAACTCGGACGGGAAGGCTGGCGCCGCGGGCAAGAAGTTTGAGGAGCGGCCGAAGGGCAAGCACGTGCCGGCAGCCTCCTCCAAGGAGGACTCCTGGACGCTCTTCAAGCCTCCCCCCGTCTTCCCGGTGGACAACAGCAGCGCCAAGATCGTCCCCAAGATCAGCTACGCCAGCAAAGTCAAGGAGAACCTCAACAAGACCTCTGCGCAGAGCGCCCCCTCCCCGACCCTCTCCTCGTCCTCGTCTTCGTCTTCGTCCTCCTCCCTGTGTTCGTCGTCCGCCACGGAAGCCCAGGCGCAGCCCCCCGGCCGCCTCTCGCAGGTCCCCATGTCCGCCATGAAATCCGTCACCTCGGCCGGCTTCTCCAACGGGCCGGTGTTGGCGGGGGCCGACCGGGGGCCCCAGCCCCTCCTCGTGCCCGGCGGAGTCCCCTCGGCCTCTGAGGCGGGGCCCCTGGACGCGGCGGGCCTCGGGGTCGCCCCGGCAGAGCCCCCGCCACCCAAATCCAGCCTGTTCATCTACCCGTCGAATATGCAAGCCGTTCTCCTCAACGCCGCCGTGCAGGCCGAGACGCCGCCGCCACCCCCTCAGGCCAGCCAGAAGAGCCTGGGCGACATTTTCCAGAACCAGTGGGGGTTGTCGTTCATCAACGAGCCCAGCGCCGGCCCGGAGGCGGGCGCCAGGAAGCCGGCAGGCCCCCAGGCCGCGGAGGTGACATTTCAGGGGGAGGGCCCGGTCGCCCTGGCGTCCCCAGGGGCCGAGGCGGCTCCCCCGGGGCCTGACCCGCCTGCCTTCCCCAAGGCCTACGAGCTGGACAAGCGGACTAGCCTGCAGCTCCCTGGCAGGATCCTGAAACTGGGGGCCGCGGGCGAGGCGGCTGGCGGCAACGGCGGCTCCCTCTCAGAGCCCCTTCGGCCCGGTGGGCAGTGCCAGGCCGAAGCGGGCGGCACCTTTGTTTTCCTCTCCAAGGACTGCCACGTAGAGAGGCGCCTGGCCTCGCCCACGAACCATTTGTTAGTTTCCGCCAAAGAACTGAGGTGCCAGGGTGGCCTAGGAAGGAAAGAGAGTTGGGGTGATTTTGACCTGAGGGCGGCCGTTCTATATCACACTCAAGGTAAATCTATGTCCTCCTCGTTGTCGTCCTGCTTCAGCTTCCGGTTCTGCCCCACCCCCCCTTGGCATAATGGATTTAGTGTGGGTTTGGGGAACGATTTTTATTTTAAATCATACTCTTTGGACAAAAACGGGGTCCCAGAGCGGCTTGCAGACCATTAACAGAGGAAAAAAGTAAAGTTTTTTTAAAAAGGCCTTTTACAATCTCAAAGGGCGCAGCACGAAAGGAAAATGGGCTGGGAGGGAGGAGGAAAGAAACAAACCTCACTTGGTTTTGGGGTGCTCTCTGCCAGGGGAAAATAATTGAAGCGGGCCAGGGCGGGTGTTGTGGTGAGAAGCAGCCGTGCGGTTGTCAGAAGATAAATTGTTTTATAGATTATGTGTCTGTTTGGAGTGTTAGAGGGGCCCAGCATTGGCGACTGTCCTGGGTCTTCATTACAGCATCATTAATATGCCTATTTATTCATTTTTTTAATTTCCTCCCCTGCCCCTTAGAGATCCAACACTGTCCCCCCCCCCCGATTCTCCTGCCCCATGCCATTCTGACACCTGCAGCCTAAGGATGTGAGGAACACCTGTTCCTTTCCTATCCAGGTGTTGCGTTACGTTGTCAGTTCTTTATAGGCTGCCGTGCAGCCATAAAAGACCCCCCCCCCCCAGGACGGCTCAGTGAAAATCGTGCTGTAGCTTGCACTGTTTCACAACAACGCGTCCGTTGTCCCATCGCAGCGAAAACGTTAAGAGAGGGAGACTATAAGTACTTAAGACTGCAGGGGCTCCTCCTTTTCTAGGTCCCCTTGCAAAAGAAAAAAAAGTGAAAATAAGGGTTGCTGTGTTTTGTGGCAGCCACAAGGACACGCAGGAGCAACGGTGATTTCCAGGAGGCAGAACGCACCAATGGTGGGAGCTGCTTTGGTGCCCAAGTGCTGGTGTGGGGAAAATCAACTTCTTAAATTTTTTTTTAAAGGGGGTGCAGGACAAGCCTCAGTAGTGTATGGGGGGGGAGAAGTGGCACTTTGCTAAGGGACCCCCCTCAGCCGTGGAGGTGGCCTCGCTGCTTTCTTATGGTGGCCTCTGCCAACCTGACAACATTCTGGGTGTTTTTGACTACAACTCCCATCAGCGCCACCTGGAAGGAGGGTTTTTTTTGGGGGGGGGTTGGGGAGAGCCCTGCTTTCCCTTGATGCCTGCTTGGGCATCTTCAGATGTCATCTTCCTTTAAGATTAGGGAGGGGGAGCCTGTGGCAGCCCCTCCAGGAGCTGCCAGACTACAACTCCCATCTTTCCCAAATGTGATTTGGAGTCCCAGCACCTGGGGGGGCATGCAGGTTCCCCACCCCTGATGTCGCCCAGTACCAGATGGGGGCGCTTCTGGGAAGCTTGTTAGCGGGGCAAAGATGTCAATCGTCTTTTTGAACTGCAGCAGCTGGTACCATAAGGTAGACTGTGTCCAGACGTGGAGGTTCTCTTCTCAGGCAGCAGAAACAGGCAAGGCTTACTTAGAATCGTAGCCTTGTGGAATTGGGAGGGACCGTGAGGGGCATGTAGCGCATTGCAGGAATCTCAGCACAAGGCCCCCCATCCAATTCGAAACCATATCAGACCCTGCTTGGCTTTGCAGATGTGCTAGCAGGTTTATGGCTGCACCACTAACCATTTTTGCAGATCAGGGGCTGTAGGGGAGGGGAACCAGAGGTGGCAACCCCCCTCCAGATGTTTCTGGTCTCCTGGCTCCTTATTATCATCATCCCTGGCTTCACTGGCTGCTGGGAGTTGGAGTCCTGTCAACATCTGGGATAATGGAAGCCGTTGGGGGAACAGAAGAGAGTTTGGGTCACTGTGACTCCTGCATTGCAGGGGGTTGGGCTAGATGACCCCAGGGGACCCCCTTCCAACTCTTACCATTCTGTGAATGGGTCTAAGCTAAGCACGTCCCCTCTTTTCCAAACTGCGTAGTGATATGTTTTTTAATGAATATCTGACACACGCAAAAAAAAAAGGAGGCGGGTATTTATAGCAACACTCGAGATGGTTCAGAGGGACGGGGAGAGGTTTGTGCGCGGAGCAGCTTCTGCCAGCCCTTGACATTAAGAGAAGGGCCTCAGCCCGACGTCAGAGCGCTCGCTTTGAAGGTCCCGGGTTCAACACCCCCCCCCCACGTAGTCTCCAGGTGGGCAACGACTCCTGTGTGTCAACAATGCTGAGCCAGATGTGCCGGGGTGGGGCAGGCTCTGTTTCAGGCAGCTCCCTTGGTTCCTCCGAGACGCCACTGTAGCACCTGCCGCCTGGGTCCTTCCCAAGGCGATGCTTTTCGAATGCATCCGCCAGGAAGCACCACGCCTGGGGTTGGCAGGGGCTGCAAGAGCTGAAGGGCGTTGTGTCTCTACCGTCCTGTTGGGCAGAGGGAGCTGCCCTGTAGAGGAGGAGGAGGAGGAGGAGGAGAAGGCTTCCTCTCCAAATCTCAGACAGCGCAGGCTGCTACTATTTTAACAGGCTGGTCAAAAATAAGACCAGAGCACTCCTCTTTTGCTGAGTGGTGTTTTGGTGCCTCCAAGAGGCAAGATCTCCGAGGTGATCGCTCTCTTGTTGACTCTGACCGGCAGCAGCTTTCCAAAGATCCCCTTTGCTCCTTGATGGATTGAGAAACAAAAGCGGAGAGGTGTCCAGGGGGTCGAGCCGGGGCTCTTCTGCAGGCAAAGCATAGAATCCTAGAATTGTAGAGTGGGAAGGGACCCCCAGGGGCCATCTAGTCCAACCCCCTGCAATGCAGGAATCTCAGCTGAAGCATCCAGGACAGATGGCCATCCAACCTCTGCTTAAAAACCCCCAAGGAAGAGAAGGCCAGCCCCCCACTCCTGGGAATCGGTTCCACTGTCAAAACGGCTCTTTCTGTCAGAAAGTCCTTGCAGCCCCGAAGCCAGGGAATTTCTATCTGTCCAGTTCCTGCTAATGGATCTGCAGCCCCACAGCAGCTGTGGGGTGTGTGTGTGGCTTGTTGCATCTCACGGCTGTTTTCTGACCGGTTGTGGGATGCAGTTGGCAAGGGAAGCCAGGCGTCCTCCGCCCTCTGCGGTTCCTTTTCCAGGAGGCCGGCTGACCTCACGGCAGTCACGGGCTGCTGCCGGCCCGCCGTGAGTGCCAGTTTCCTTGGAGAGGCGCTTTTGCACTCGGGTCTTGCTTGCAAGGTTTCCCGTTACAGCTGTGCTTCTCAAGCTCCGGTCCCCAGCCGTTGCTAGACTACAACTCCCATCCTCCCTAGCTAGCAGGGATGATGGGAGTTGTAGTCCTGCGACATTGGGAGTGCCGGCCATTCCCCATCCCTGAATCCTGAAATCCCTACATTGAAGGGGGTTGGACTAGATGAGCCGTGAGCCTTCACAAATCTGCTGTTCTATGATTCTCTGTCCTTGTTGGACATCAGTAGATGCCAGTTGCCAGGAATCCCAAGTGGAGAGAGAGAGGCTGTTGTGCTCCGATCCTGCTTGTAGGCTTCCCCTGGAGATACCTGATTGTCCGTTGTGAGATCAGGGGGCCGGGCTGGATAGAGCCCTCTTTGGCCTGACGCAGCAGCCAGGCCCTCTTCCCAAGTTCTCTCCTGCTAATCTGGGGGAAACAGAAAGTGTGGGGTGGAGAGCTTTCCGCTCTCCTGATACTCTTCCAGGGGCCAGCTTTGGCCGCAGTCGGGGATGTGGTGGCAGCTGCAGTCCAGCGGCACCCAGAGGCTGCTGAGGTTCACCCTCTGCCACTCACAGGTTGTGGCACAAATGGGGCAGCTGCTCCGAGCTGCTCCCCAGAAGGGCTGGAGTGAACCTGGCTGGAGGCTCCGTGGCCTGATCCAGCACCACATCCCCTGTTTCTTACACCCGGGCCAGGAAGTTAGCAGGTGTGGGCGGTTCAGCCAGTAGATTGCAATTCATTCAACGCCTCTTTTTCTTTCTTGAAGCCTCTAGTCCTCAAGGTTCCAGAGAGACTTGGGAAAGGGCGTTGGTGTGTCCTTTTCTCACCATGCCTGCATATTCCTGCATGGCAGGGGGTGGCACAACTAGGTGATCCACAGGGCCCCCTCCGACTGATGATTATGTGAGGCAACCTGGCGCTCTCTGGCTCCGGCTGGACTCCCAGCACCCATAACCTCTGGCCATGCCAGCTGGCGGGAGCTGGGAGCCCCAAGATGGGCGGAGGGCAGCGGGTTGGCATTGTCAGGGCGCTGTGTGTGTGTTTTGTTGTTCATTGGTTCTCCTCGTGGGGTTTCTTTTTGCTGGAAAAGAGGGGTGCCAGTTTTGCAGAGATGCAGATTGCAGAATTGGGGTCTTCTCCCTCCTCCCCACCCCCTTTATCATTCTTGTGTGTTTTTAACTTTTTAGATAGCAACCCTCCAGGACAAACCAGAAAGGCTTTAAGTGTAGCTAAATTAAAGTGGGTGCCTGGGCGGAGGGAGGGGCGTCGCAGGAATCTTCTTGAAATTGGAGGGGGGGGTGTTGTTTGGAGAAACATCCCTTTGTTGAATGCCCCGCACACATCCGAATCTGAAATACTAAACTTTTCCCTCCTCTCCCCCCCCCCTCTCTCCGCAGAAATGGAAACAATTTGTAATTTGAGAAAGCAAGGTAAGAATCTCGGACGGCCACAACATCTGCTTTGCCTCTGCCCCACTGCGAAGGAAGGGCCGGTTAATTTATTTTGTGTAGGGGGAGTTGTGTGGAAGGTTGGCTGCTTGCGGTGGGGGGGACTGCGGCCTTCCAGCACGACCAGTGGGCAGCAATGCTGGAGGGCCACTCCATTAAAAAAACCCCACTATAATTTACCCTCAACAACAGCCCTGCGATGTAGATCAGGCCGAGACCATTGGGGCGCTCAGAGGGCTTCCTTCCTTGTATAAATTTGAACCCAAGGATGATGGGTTTTTTTTCCAAGAGGGACAGAGACCCCGCCACAAACCAGTGTTTGGGAATCCTCCTTCGGGGAGGCTTCATTGTTTAGCTGGTTTAAAGTAATTTTAATTTCCTGTGGGAAGGACCCTGGTGGCTTAATGTCAGGAGTGGGGAGCCTTTGTCCCTCCAGATGTTGCTGAACTGCAGCTCGCCTCATCCCTGCGCATTGGGGATGCTGGCTGGGGCTGATAGGAGCCGGAAGTTCAGTAACATCTGGAGGGTGAAGGTTTCCACCCATCAGCTTAATATGCAGCAGGAGGGAGAAAACCAGGTGTTCTGCCTTGATATCTTCGTTTTCATGAAATTTATATACTGCTTGATTATAAGCATTACATATATAAAACATTAGATGCTTTATTTAAAAAAAGCAAAGAGGTTTGCAAAAATAATAATATAACAAAATGATCAATCAAAGCCATTAAAAGCAATCATTTGAAACACAGAAAATGATTAAAATCAGGACTCTGCTGTACAGCTGCTAATAAAACGTTCTAGGTGTGTTGTAAAAAAATAAAGTAGTAGTAAAAGCGCATTATACAAATGTGACACCGGATGGCGAAGGTGAGCTATGCCAAATTCAATGTATTTTTCAAAACATTTTTTTAAAAAAGCATTTTCGCAGCGTTTTTTATACCATATTGGTCCAAATATAAGCTGCACCTTTTTTTCCAGATTCCGATCGTGAAAAGTTAAAAGTGCGGCTTATATTTGCGACCTTACGGTATCGCTGCTAAAGCAGCTGCCCACGAGGGCTGTTGGGGGCGCGGGACAACGGCGCCCGTCGTGACCACGGCTCCCAAGCCCCCCCCGAGCCACCATAAGGAAGGGGGAAGGGGAGGCCACCGGCAAAGCAGAAAAATAATCAATAAAGATTAAATTGCCAAAAAAAGAAAACTACACATGTCAACATGTCTGGACAGGCTTGCCTGCAGAAAAATGCTTTCAGCTGGCGTCAGAAAGAGCATACGGGGAGGTGCCTACCTGATATCAATTGGCAGGGAGTTCCAAAGAACGATTTCCTATAAATGCGGAAAGGGCCACCAATGTTTGTGCCGGTTCCACATATCTAAGTGGGCGTAGGTGGGGAAGGGGACCACGCGGGTTGACCTGACTTCACACTCGCCGTGTTTCTCTCCCCTTTCTCCAGACCCCAAAAGGATAATCACTTACGACGAAGCCATGGATCACCCCGACCAATGATAGGATCCGGGAGGTGCTGCTGACTCTCTCGCCGCCGCTGTTGCCTCTCTGCCGCGAGCCTCGCAGCTCCCCACACATCCAGGAGGGCAGGTGGCGGTGGCGGCAGTCTTGGCGCTTGTTCTGGCGCGGCGGAAAAGGAACTAGAATCGCAGGATAATATATACAAATCTATATATATATATATATAAATCTATATATATATATAAATATATATAAATCTATATATATATTAGTTATTTTAAAACAAATTGAAAACAGGGGCCTGCGGGCACGACGAGACTTTTCACGTGGAATTGGCAGAGACTCGCGTTATGGGATTATTTAAACTTCGGTTCTGAGTCCTCTCCACCGCCCTCCCCCCTTTAAAAAGAAAGAAAGAAAAGACTCCTTCTTTTTTCTCCCGAAACCGGACAAGGATTCTTAACGGGTAGAGACTCTGCCCCCCCCCGGGGGGGGCACAGTTCTGGACATCTGCAGGAGAGGGGGGGGGCCCTCCAGCCGTTTTTCCGCCAGGATCCTGCAATCGCCGACGACACACTAAGTCTCCGGGAAGCCGGGACCCCCCCACCCCCGACCTCCCTCCAGACACGCTGTTTCCCTCCCTCCGTTGCTTTTGGTTTTACTGGAATCCTGAAACCGAAAACTGCAAGGTCACTTGGGGAGGGGGCTCGGAGCACTGGAGGGTTATCTCTTCCCCCCCCTTGTCAAAGTGAAGGTGTGATGTGGAGGGAAAATCGGTCTTAAAGCCCCTGCGTCCCCCGTCCCCCCCGCTCTCCTTCCAGGGGAAACCAAAAAAAGATGCTATCACTACAGTCATGTCATCCGCACACACCTGACGTTTCAGTTACGCTGGGGGGTGGGTGGGAGTGGGGGAGCGTGTCATCTTTGACGGCCACCGTCCAAAACTTTACAGATCGCCAGGAGAGGTTTTTTTTTAAAATTTTTTATTTTAAAGAAGCGGTTCAGGGGTTTGGGTTTTTGAGGGGAGAGGGAACGAAGGCAGGGGGGGGGGTTTAGAATTGCCGTCCCTGCAGCCTGGCACCGTATCCCCAGGAAGAAGCCAACGAAGCAATTTGTTCAGCCTATAATAGGTACTCTCTTGAGTTTTCCTCCCCTGGATGATCCTTTTCATTTTTTTTCTGTTCTCCACCAGCCCTCTGTCGCAAAGCTGGAAATGTAAGGAAATCGTGATTTCTCTCCCCCCCCCCCCAATCCTTTGCTAACTTTCTAAATAACGCTGGGGTGTGTGTGTGTGTGTGTGTGTGTACACATACGTTACAACTCCTACCTGGGAATTCGTTTTTTCTAAAAGGAAAAAAAACAAAACCACCAGGCCTTTCGCCTTACCTTTTCCAATTTCTCCCCCTGCCCCCCCCAGCTCATTTCCCTCAGGCAATTAATGGTTTTTTTTTTTAATGGTCTGACATTGAGAGGCCTGTTCTAATGGATTTCCGCTGTCTGTATTTTTTTTTAAAAAAAATTTTAATTTTGATCTGGGCTTTGCTTCTGCTTCCCCCCCCCCCCGCTTTTCACCGCAAGAGCAGCAATGGAAAGAGGTTGCAAGTCTGGCGTCGAAAGCTCTAATAAAGTCATTATTATTTTTTTCCTTTCGCAGAAATCCAAATTTGGGGGCTGGGGCTGGCAAGGGGGCAAGCTGTGGAGTTTGGCAAGGCGGTCGCGCTGTGATTTTTTTGGGGGGAGGCGCCAATGGGCAGGACCCCCCCCCTTTATGCGAAAGGGTTTGCCCCGAAACAGATCAATTCCTGGGTGCCCTGTCTGCTCTTCTGAGAATTCCCCAGAGTGGACTCAACAAAGATCTGTTGGTTGTGGGGCATCTTGCTTCAGTGTGGCCCATTTTTTTGGTGGGGGGGGGATAGGTGTTGAGGAGGGGGGCACACCCCAGCCAGCCCCCTGCCCTGCGCAGACCTCTACTGCCTCTCCTTAAAACTGCTGGTGGTGTGTGTCCTTTTAAAATGCCTTTTAAGAAAGAGGGGAAACCCCAACTCGGATGCTTCTGTTGCAAGTTGCTCTTGGCCAAAAAAAGTAAAAGAAATCTTAAAGTGAAGCCCTTTTTCAAAGGATGCTAGCTTTTTTTTCTCCCCCCAAAAAACAATTTTCGCTCCAAATCCTGATGGGAGTTTTGTCCAGTTTCCAGCCCAAGTTGGTGTGTTGCTGCCTGGTGGTTTTCCTCTGGTGGCTCTGATCGGTCTCGTAAGATGTCCGGGGGGGGGGTGTCCTCTTATTTGTGGGTGCCGTGTTCCTGCCTCCTCCCCAAACTCCCCCCCCAGCCCCCTTAAACCTTCCCATTTTTTGAGGGGGGTTCTCTTCGCAAGGTTCTCGACATTCTTTAATTTGAGCTGTTACTAAATAATAAGAATTCAGTCTCTCCCTCCTCAGTTTTATTTAAGTGTAAAGACTTAGGTGAGCCATGAGTTGAGCCGTGAGTTGAGCTCCCCCAGTGTGGGGAGCCTTCAGTCCTCCAAGTGTTGCTGAACTACAACTCCCATCAGCCCCAGACGGCATGGCCAGGGATGTTGGGAGCCGTAGTTCAGCAATGCTCAGAGGGACAGAAGCCCATTCCTCCTGATGGCAGCACACGGAAGGGATGTTTTTAATGCACGGACCAGTCTTCTGCCAACCTGGTGCCTTCCAGATGTGCTGCGCTACAGCTCCCGTGCTAGACTGATGCGAGAGGTAGTCTGGAACATCTGGAGAAGCTGGTGTGGAGTAAGTAACAAGAGCATTCTTGGGCTGGCCTACAGATTCCACCCTCCCTGTCCATCAGCTGTGCTTTCTGGGGGCTGATGGGAGTTGTAGTTCAGCAACCACTGCAGATCTGAAAGTTCTCCACAGTCGTGCCGTAATCCAAATAACAGACAAAATGCGTGCAAGTGTGACTCGCCGCTTCTTCCTCTGAATACAGACCACCATCTTTAATGGGGGGCACGAGAGTCAAGGTTTTAGTGTCTTTTTCAACACACATGGCCCCCAGGATGGAACTGCAACCCTCTTCTTAGCTGCAGAGGAGAGAATTCACGTGATATCTCTCTGCTGGCAAGATGGCTTTGTGTGATGTGCCTGGAGGGGGAGGAAGGTGTCTATACTCCCACCCCCCCATTTTCTCTAAACCCCCTTCTCTCTGGTTGTCAGTATTTGGGGGAAAGGGGTGGGAATAGGACAGGATGTGGCCTTGCTGGAAGAGAATGGATTTATCTATTGGACATTACGCTGGAAATATTTTGATCGGGGAGAACAAATTCCTCGACGCTGTGGGGCTCAGGTGTTGTGTTTGCATCGCAGCCGGACGCTCCTACAGAGATGATAAAAATGTACAAAGGAAGCTGTCGAGATGCCATTCCCTTGGCTAACCTGTAGAATTTTTTTAAAATAAATAAATAAACAGAAATTGAAACTACTTGCACCAATAAGTTTCTAGCTACCAGCAAGAGTTCTCCAGCTCTCGTTTGTGGCTCCGTTGATCTGCTTTGCCTGCAGCCAGCTCTCCACCCCCCAATATGTGCAAGTAAATGGGAGAGCACTTTTACTGATGCGAAAGGTGTTAGTGGGGGAAACCCCAGACCTCTCTGGGCTGCATTGCTTCAGCCTCGGAATTTGGTCTGTTCAGAGGCTTGTCGGGTCGGGAAATTGAAAGGGCAAAAGGCTGGGCACTTGACAGATGCTGGTGGGTGAATAGCAGCTGAGCAGTGACCAGGATGGGGCTGAATGGACCACTTTCTAAACCAGAAGTGTGCATGCACACGAAAGCTCATACCAAGAACAAACTTAGTTGGTTTCTAAGGTGCTACTTAGAGCACTGGGGGGGGGGTATGGAGCCCCCCCCCCATGACACTGCTTTTGCACCGAGAGCTACCAAAGATGCTGAACTTTAAAAACAAAACAAAACTGCTCTCAAAATGCATTTAACGGCCACTGCTTTTGCCCGAGACCCTTGGAAACTGCTAGCTTATTGCAAAGGTATCAAAGGAACTTGGAAGTTCCCTAGCTCCTATTGACAAGGCCACATTTCCCAGGCTTCCCACGGAGCTGTCAGTTTTACACAGTTTTTGAGCCTCGTATGTCCTTAAGCAGTGCCACCTCCTATGAAGACCTTTGCAACCCTGGGTGCCCCCACATGAAGGCCTCTTTGGAAAGTGTAAAATATTTCCTGTTTTCCCATAGCCAAATGCAACGAACCAGTCTAGCCTTGAATGGAGATGCAGACGCACCCTATTGTGGTCACTCTTGGTTTCTTTGCTGTTGCCAACCCAACATTTTAAAAGTATTATTGGTGGGGGTGGGTGGGGGCAGAGGAGTAGCATTGGAAATACTTGTTGCAATTCATTCACCAGTATTGCTTCCCATGCTTGGATTAAGATAATTTGTTATTTTTCTTGCATTGTGACAATTAACATGTGGTTGTTACCCTGCTCTCTTCTAGCAGAGTTCCACATCTGGCCAGGGGTTGTTTCTGGGGCATCAGTCTTGTCGCTGATAAGGGGAATCTCTGTCAATCCAGGATACTGGCAGGGCTCCCGTCCTCCCTGACCACTGGCCATGCTGGCTTCTGAGGCTAATAGCACCTGCTGCTGACCAATAACATGCTGGGTGGAGATTGATTGATTGATCGAACGAACTGCATTTTAGTTCCAGGGTCTCTTGAGGTGTCTTTTCTGGACTCCCCCAAATTCCTGAAGCTTCTGGGCTGGCTTCAGAGTCCAGGCTGGTGGAGCCCAAACCCTTTCCGGAGCTGGCAAGTGTTTTTAAAAATGAATAATGGGAAAGAATGTTGGATGTGATCTCTGCACCCTCCAGGTTTCTGACCCTCACCCTCCAATACACAAATCTGGGGTGTGTGTGTGGCACTCCACTGATCTGTATTTGTTCTTTGCCTGCCTGCTCATTCTGTCGTCCTTGTAAAAGAACTGTATTTTTTAGTTCTTTCATTGGCACCCCCACTTCATGTCAGTAGTCCTCAAGCTTTGTAGGGGCATCTGATGCCCCTTTGCAGAGTCTCCAGAGTATTTTTCTTCGCCACTGGGATTTGTTTGCACACGGATTTAAATCCAAGAAGGTGGTGGCTTTCTTAACCGACATGAGTTATCTCCCTCCTTCTTGTGTTTCGGGGCAAGAAACACAGCATCCTGTATAATGAGAAAACATGTTTCAGAATCCAGGAGATGTAGGTTTACATCTCTGTCTGCTTGCTGTAGAGTGGTGTCCCATCTAAATTAAACATCTAATATAGTGTCCGAGCCCATCTTTCCGTGCAGGCTTTTAATTCAGTTGGAGGAAAACACACTTTGCATTTGAAATGAAACCTAGAGAGACGCTAATTGCTTGCATCCTTGACATCATGATCCACGGCATAATTTTGGTTTTCTCTTTCCTGGGTGGGGTGGGGAATGCTTTTGTGCTTGAGTCCTCTCCTTGCAGTCTTCCCACAGGCACCTGGTTGGCCACTGTGAGAACAGGATGCTGGACCAGCAGGCACTTCCTAATGGATGCATACAGAGTCTCTCTCTCTGTGTATGTGGAACACCTTTGCATGCATCGATGATTATTATTCCAATGCAGGGGTCAGCAAACTTTTTCAGCAGGGGGCCGGTCCACTCTCCCTCAGACCTTGTGGGGGGCTGGACTATATTTTGAAAAGAAAAAAAAAAAACACCGAATTCCTATGCCCCACAAATAACCCAGAGATTCTACTCATGTAAAAACATGCTGATTCCCGGACCATCCACAGGCCGCATTTAGAAGGTGATTGGGCCGCATCCAGCCTCCGGGCCTTAGTTTGGGGACCCCTGTTCCAATGGCTTTTGCACACTTGCTTGTCGCCAAATCTCCATTTGGTGGGTGCCGTAGAGGTTGGATTCTTAAAAGCGGGCAAAATAAAACGGCACCATTTCTGGGAAATTCTTTCCTTCCCCACCAGCTGATCTGCTGCACATCTCTGCTAGTTCCATGGGACTCTCTAGCAAAGCATGTCTTAAGGATTGCAAGTTCAGGGTGCCTCTGAGAAGCAGGTGTTTCTGTGTTGTGTGTTGAAGTGTTAAAGGGGGCGTTCTCTTGTGTTCCGATGAATCATTTTCTGGTGGCCTCTCTCCCGTGTGATTTATAAATCCTGATGTTTGGGTAGCTCCCCAACCTATCTCACAGCTGCTGTGTTATGCCTCTTGTCTGCTGAGGTGCCTGCCCTCCCCCCGAACTTCCTTCCTGTCCTTCAAGGCCCATTTAAATGTACAGCTCCAAATCTTATCTTTTAAGTTTTGTCCTTGACCGCTGTTGGTGAGCTGCCTTAAGTCCCTCTGCCCTTCATGGAGAGGGAGGGGAAACGCAAACCATTTTAGAATCTGCAAACGCTCATAGTTCAGTGTCTTAATCTTTTATGTATGAGATTGGGGGGGGGAGGGTGTTTGAATTCTGGGAAGCTTGACGCCACCTTGGCCCTCAATATTTTGCACGGATCTCTTGCCCTATTGACCGCAGACCTATTCTGCAAAGTGCCGAGTGAAGAGTAAGTGGAAGTGCCGGGGACTGCCTTTTTGAAGAGTGTTTGCATCTTCTGCAGTGACCCTCTCAGTCTCCTTCCTGTTTCATCTCCCCCACTCCGCCCCAGAAACGGGGTCTTTGCAGTCTTGGGTCCAACACTTGCCTGGTTCGCTTCAGAGTCAGGGGGCCCTGACTTGTTGCTTCATTTCTTTCCCATTGAACCACAAACCTTATTAATATAAATCTGAGATGTCACAGCACTGGCACGCAATGACTGCTCTCACTCCCAGCTTTCCCGCTTGGCCATTTTGCAGTGGAGCAAGACCTTGGGGGGCTTTATTTTGCTTCTGCCCCAGAACATGAGACCACTTGACCTGAAAAATACCACCCAGTCGTCCTTGGCAAAGAACTGGGTCAAAAAGCGAGGCGGGGCGGTCTGGGCTAGACTATGTGTGTGAGATACTCCCTGTTCTTCAAGAGGAAAAAATCCACCTGCTTAGAGCTCTCTTATTCCATAACACCAAGACTGGAGAGACATTTTGCCGTTTCCCCTCCCCTTCTCTCCAAATGTTTCACGGTGGATAGGAATGGGCTGTGTGCCCAGCTGCAAAAAGGGCACTTCTTCTCAGACTGGAGGAACTGGTGGGTTTTGTTTGGGGGGGGGGGGTTGCAGTGGGGGTGACAGACCCAGAACCAGCCAAATTTCACCAGTCCATCAATCAGCCTCCATGCAGTTGCTCAGGCTAGGTCAGTTTTGTCACTCACGGAAGCAAAATCTCAGCTTCCCCCTCCCTCCCTTTAAAAAAAAATGCTATTCCACAACAGTCCTTAAAACTTTCCCACCCACTAAAAAGAATCTATTTTATATTTTAATGAAGAAAACTAAAAATGGAGAGAGATGGTTGTAGAACAAAATAAATTAAGAGATGCTACATGATGTAAAATGTTCAATAAAAAAAATCAAGTTTCCACGTGTCTGTTGTTTTTCAGTTATGGTTTTCCAACCAGTTCTGTTCTTGGTGATAATTTCACCATTCGGGTGGTGATGTTGGAGGTAATAAGGTTGAATTTCTGTTTTCAGGAGAATGGCTGGCTGATGATGCTGTGGTGATCTTTGCAAACAAGGCAGTATCTCGTTGGGGTGGGGGGAAACATTTTGCCTCCTAGCTCTGCTCTAGAGCTGCTTCCTGCCGCCTCCTCCCTTCCACCCCATAGTCATTCTCCAGATGTTGCTGGACTCCCACCTTCCCGTACAGCCATGGCAGTCCCAACATCTGGAGCTGCATAGGTTCTTCACACCTGGCTTAAGTGGCTCCGGTTAGTTTCTGAACACCACCTAAGGGTGACTGTGTGTAGCCACCCCCCCCCCGGCAGTTGGCAAAATCTACACTCAAGAGATCCTCAGGTGTATTGTCTGAAATAAGCTGCACATCTGTATAGAATGCCGGAATGGATGCCGGATTCAGCTTCACAAGACTCCCACCTTCCATGTGTGTGTTTTTAAACTGCCCAAGTTTCTAGCCCTCAATACTGTAATTGAGAATATGCACTGGTGGGTGGGTGGAGCCTACTGTTGTCCCAAGGCAGAGAGGGAGGTGCTTATTTTTTAAGGTTTCCAAAACATGATTTGACTGCACCTTTCGATCACAGAAAATGTAAATCATACAAAATCACTCCTGCTTTGAGCACAAGCCTGGCTTTTATTTTTAAGCATGCAGGGAACATTAGGCTGCCGTCTTTCTGCCTGCCCACGGTGCCCTGTGCACCTTGCGCAAACACGTTGACACCAGAGCATGTACAAAGTGCTTCCTGCTTCACACACACACATTTCCTTCCCAGGTGTTTCCTTCCTCTTTGTGGCAGCAAAGAAGATGCTGGAGAGGATTCCCCCAGCCCAAGAGGACCAAGGGGGAACAAAGAGAGAGAGAGAGAGAGGTTTAAGCACCTGTGTGGGGAACTGGGGTGAAAAGGGGAGTCCTCCCTTCTGCGCTGGCAACTTGCAGCCCTGATGCTCTGCTCCAGGGTGTGTGGGTGTGTGTGCACGCACTTGCCTTCAGGCCTACTGCTGGATGCGTCGGACTGACTGGATCTGGAAGGTCTGGGCGTGAGAGCCCCACTCCCGCCAGTGCTTGTAGTCTCCGCCGTGGTGGTCGGACTCTAGGATGTACTGGTAGCCGCGGTAGCCGGGGTACTGGTAGCAAACCCACCTGCAGAGGAGGAGTTGTGGAGAGATACAAAAGCTCAGTTGCCCAGTTGGGGCCAAGAAGACCTGTCCAGGGAGCACAGCTAACCCCCCAGATCCTTTGACTGTAGAGTTGGAAGGGATCCCCCCAGGTCATCCAGCCTAACCCCTTGAAATGCAGGAATCAGCAACCAGGTGTGTGTGTGTGTGTGTGTGTGTGTCCCAGTTGCAAATTCCTGGTAGGTGCGGAAAGTGCTGTTTGCCTCCTTGTTTCTAGGGCGGTTTGGTTAGGCCAGGGGTTGTCAACTTGGTCCCTACTGCACACTAGTGGGCGTTTCAGGATTCTTGGTGGGCGGTAGGGGGTTCTACGGCACAAGTTGAATCCTCCTTCCATCGAGCCCTGGTGGGCGGCAAGGAAATTTTACCATCAAGAAAGATGCATTAGTGGGCGGTAGGTATAAAAAGGTTAACTAACTACCCCGGGTTAGGCCATCTTGGCAAATCTGGGGCAGAGGCGCCAGCTCTCCTTAATATTAAGGGGGTCATGTTGCACGCGCATGACGTCACACTCGTCTCCTGGCAGTGTGCAGGACAGTGCTCCCTTCCGCGATGCCGCGTCCTCAACATTGACACCTTGGCCCCCTGGAGTTGTCATGCTCGCGTGGCACTCTTCCCTGGCCTTACGTCTTGGCTCAGAAGCCGTCTCATGCCACGGTCCCCCACTTACGCGCCACAGTGGATCTTCATGGAGCCCACTTCGCTGTTGCTCCAGCCCATGGCCTGCAGGGAAGGGTAGTCGTCATGGACCTCCCACGGCTGCCCCATGAAGTTCTCCTTTTCATAAAGGGTGATCTTGGACTCCTTGTGGCTCTGGGGGGGGGGGGTGGAGGAAAGAGCAAAGCAGCCGTCTTTTCAGTGAACACCTGTGCAAAATTCAGGATGCCAACTTCGCGCTGCCACCATAAAGGTAGGGATGTTCCCATGACTTCAACACACAGAGCTCAAGGGGCCTGACATACGAGACAATAATAATATTGGGGTAAGATGCCATCTGTGTGTGACACTGTGCCAGGCAGGGGCTGCCCTCTATTCTCTCCCAGTCCTCTTAGCCTGTCTGCCTAAAAGCTGTTGATACACCTCTTCCGCAGCAGTTTTAATTTAACTTGAAAAGCTATGATGCTGCAATTCCTAACCCTGGGGGGGGGGGGTCCAAAGAGGGCTGGCCTTAAGAAGAAGAAGAGTTTGGATTTGATATCCCGCTTTATCACTACCCGAAGGAGTCTCAAAGCGGCTCACATTCTCCTTTCCCCTCCTCCCCCACAACAAACACTCTGTGAGGTGAGTGGGGCTGAGAGACTTCAAAGAAGTGTGACTAGCCCAAGGTCACCCAGCAGCTGCATGTGGAGGAGCGGAGACGCGAACCCGGTTCCCCAGATAACGAGTCTACCGTCCTTTTCACCTCTACAGCAAGAAGTAAAAACGACTCCAGTTTTACCCTTTTGCAGAATTTCAGCAGCTTGCTTAAATATTTTTTACAATATTAAGCAGTTTATAAATGATAATGATGATGAATCTTATTTGTACCCTGCCCATCTAAACTAAATTAACAAACTTAACTCACACCTCCCCACATACCCCAATCTCTGGACTGGAGGTGGTATTATTATTATTATTATTATTATTATTATTATTATTATTATTTTATTTTATTTCATTTTTAAAAAACCTCCCAAGAATCTTATTTATTTATGCTAAAGAAGAACTCTGTGAAGCTTGAAAATTTGCATGCGGCTCAAAAAGGAGTTCTGTGAAACCCGGACGCCTGCCTCCTGAACCGGGAAAGCTGGTTCTTTCTCCAGAGAGCTCTCGTTTTAACAGGCCTGCGATTGTGGTCCTTGAATAATGCCACGCGGCAAAGGCAATGAGACTCACTGCAGAGGAGATGGGGCGGAAGGACATCAGCCGCTCCACGTGGTAGGCATTGCTGCCGCTCCAGGCCTCCCAGCGGGGATACTCTCCGCGCTCCAGGACAAACTGCTGCCCGCAGAAGTTGGTGTGCTCATAGCCAAACCAGCTGCAGAGAGAAAGTAGGAGGCGCTCAGCAAGAAGCCGTGGCCACATCACACATCTTCCCCGGATTAAAAGAGGGGCTTTTCTCACTCCCCACCCTCCTTGACACCAACTGGGCACAGCACAAAGGCCCTCCATGGTCCTGAGAAAACCCCTTAATCCTGATGTTATTTTATTCTTCGGTAGATTTGCAAAAAGAAAAACACACAGCCATAAATACATTTTAGAAAGGGGCAAGATTAGAGGTGGACACTTAGGAATTCAGAAACACAAAGCATTTTTTAAAAATTAACAAAACCAAGGCTCCTTGCACTCCACCCTTCTTCCTGCCCAGGGCGTCCTGCCCTCTGCTGACCCCTCACAGCAAGTCACACGGGGCTGGGCCTCGGTGGTGGTGGTGGCAGCCTCTTCTTCTACTCCTTGCCTGCTCTCCAGCAGCTGCTGTGAGCTGCCCAAGGGAGGAGGCAGCCATGGAGAGGCAACAGGATGCTTCCTCACAGCCAAAACTGCCACCACTCAGGACAAGCGTCGGCACATCGTACTCCCCGAGCTCAGCACTGGCGGTGCTGGAGGGGAAAAGGAGACATTCTGGGATCAAATCAGAAGCTGGGATGGCGTTGTACTTCCGGGACTGTCCCTGGGAAATCAGGACAGTCAGAGGGTATGTATCACATGCCCTCGTTTTATCCCACTGGCGGAGAGGCCAGTCTGCCCCACAGCAGGATGGCTGAGCGACGGGCCCTCAAAGAAGTAATAATCCAGTTCTCGTTATTCAGCCTAAATATAGCCTTGTGGGTAGCCCCGGACTGGTCTGATTCTGGGGCTGGGTTCTTGACCTGCCCCAGTCAGCTATGCATGAGCCTCTTGTGTAAAGGGAGGTTTCTCAATACCTTCCTTTGGCCTGGGAATCCCCAACTTGGTCACCTCAAGGGACCTCCCTGGCAACAGCTGGGATATTTTAACTGTCCCTTTTAAGACGGCGGCTTTTCACTGCTTTGTTTGTGTGTGTTTCTGTCACAGGATCCCCCTTAGATGCCGTTTTCCATTTCATGCACTTCCTGACAACCTGTTGATGAAGCATCTGCCCTGCAGGGACATTATTTTCATTATATTTTTAATTGAAATTCCAATCAGCAACAGCACACAAGACAAGAGAGGATGGCAGGGGAGACAAGAGCAAAAGGGAGGTGCATCTGGAGTTTTCTCTAGGAACGCTGATTCATTAAGAGTGCACAAAGCATGGACCCTGTGGGCTGGAGAAAAGGGCAACCCCATGTTTTCAGAAGGACTTTAGACAGCCTATATTGCAGCAGTACGGACAAGGTGACTTGTGATGGAACAACAGTCCAACAGTCTATATTTTATTAGCCTCAATACGGCCCAATGGATGTGCTTTCAGGAGCTGCTTGCGCCAGGGCCAGCCCAAGACATTTGGTCACTTGAGGCAAACCAGAGAATGCTGCCTCCCCCCTTCCAGGGAAGAAGAGACGGGTGGAAATCTACATTGGGAACAAGGTAGGGAATCAAATCAACCATAGCTGATGGCAGCTGTGGGAATCAAAGGCCCTGAGGGCAGCCCCCACCATTTTCTTCCCATGGGTGGGGGGAGACAAGCAGCAGCAGCAGAAGAGTTTGGATTTGATATCCTGCTTTATCACTACCCTGAGGAGTCTCAAAGCGGCTAACCTTCTCCTTTCCCTTCCTCCCCCACAACAAACACTCTGTGAGTTGAGTGGGGCTGAGAGACTTCAGAGAGAAGTGTGACCAGCCCAAGGTCACCCAGCAGCTGCATGTGGAGGAGCGGAGACCTGAATCCTGTTGACCAGATTACGAGACTACCGGTCTTAACCACTACACCACACTGGCTCCCATTCCCCCAGCACCTCCTATTCTCCCAGAAGCCCCATTTGGGGAGGGGGCTGCCAAGGAGCATGCAGTATGCATTGCTGTCACCACAGCAGCAGCAGCAGTAGTAGTGGGCAAAACATTCCTTGGAGGCTAGATCTGCTGCCTCTATGAACCCTGCCGCCTCCCCTTGCCTCATGGGTGGGCTGGCCCTGGCTTACACCGTTTCAACCCTTGCACTCCTTCAAGCAAGTTATGCATTCTGGCATAATATCCCATGTGATTTTTTTAAAAAATACGGTATATTAAATGTATAATGAGATTAACATAATATTCTAACGAGAGAGAGAGAGAGAGAGAGAGAGAGAGAGAGAAAGAAAGAAAGAAAGAAAGTGAGCAGGGTCAGGTAAGGAGATGAAAGATATAAATAAACACATAAAGGAAACTTGCGCAAAAGAGGCAACACCACAGTGCTCCAGGAAATTCCAGGGAAATCAGATGCTACGTTGGCTATTTAATAGACATTTATTCTGATTTGTTTGCAGGGAAGCCAAAGCGTCCACCCCACGCTTTCCAGTGCATTTCCTGATCATTTTCCTTATTTCAAAAAAGAGAAGGGGGGAAGATCCATTTTTATGGGGGGGGAGCCAGTTTATTGCCACAGGGCCTCATAATCAGCTCTAATTACATGACCCCCAATTTGCCAGCAGGTGGCTGGATCCACAACAGCCTGGAAGCACCCTTTTGTGTTGTTTAAGATGCCTTGGAAACTTCACCCTTGGCGTACGTGGCTCAGGGAACCACCTTTGTCAAAACAAACCAAGGATACATTTCTTGCAGGCTGTGGGCTCTGGAGGAGGGCCTTTATGGGTTCAGGTGGGCTGGGTGGTTTTGGAACATCTGACTGAGAACAGGAGGACACTTGCTATGGGGGCCCGTGTGACCCACAGTGGTGGGAGGAAGCTACCTCCACAACAGGACTGGGGTGACCACCCGTGGGGGTGGATCCTGGAACCCATGATGGCTGCAGTGCTTCTGAATACAGTTGCTGCACACCGCAGGAGGGGAGAGGGCTCTCTTTGAGACTCAGATGAGCCATTGGCCTGATGCGGCAGGCTCTTTCTTCTTGTCTTCTTCTTCTTAACCCTGACTTCTTGCTTCTGGAAGCCCCACTAGCCCCTGTACTCACGCGCCACTTTCCACCTTGAGCGAGCGCACGTTGTCGAAGCTGCACTCCACGATGTTGGGGCAGGAGGTGGCGAACTCCATCCGTTTGCCCTGGAAGTTCTCCTGATCGTAGGCAGTGATCTGCAAGAGAGCGACAGCGTCAGGCGGGGCAGCAGGGCGAGGGGGAAAGTTGAAGCACCTGCTTTTGCTGCCCTTGAAAGACACCCCGTTCCAGCTTCTCTCTGCCTCATAGGAGGGCCGGCTTGAATATCTCTCTTCCACACTCTCTCTTTCCTCTGGTTGAAAATGACCCCTAGGCCAGGAATGGGGAGTCTCAGGCCTGGGGATCAAATGTGGCCCTCCAGGCCTTTCTGGCTGGCCCTCAGAACTTTCCCCAGGTCATGCCTCCTCACTAGCCACACCCCTCCCTCCAGGCCACGCCCCTCCTTCAGTGTTTTTGCCTGGCTAGAAATTATTCTTGCTTGATGGGATGGAAGAGGGTTTGTGGGAGGAAAGGGTTATTGTTTTGTTCCTGTTCTTGTTTTTCTTATGTATTTTGTGTTCTCATTTTGTGTTTTTATGTTGTCAGTTTTAATAAACTTTATAAATAAATATTAAAATAGAAAACAGAGGGATGGGTGTGTTAATGTGTGTAGGAGCTAGCCTACTGTACTAATTTACACCCTTTGCTCTGCCTGTCCACCACAGGCATAGAATCATAGAACTGTGGAGCTGCAAGGGACCCTGAGGGTCATCTAGTCCAACCCCCTGCAATGCAGGAATCTGGTGCCCCCCAGTAGCCGGGCTGGCTCTAGACATTTGGCCACCTGAGGCAAAGGACAAGGTGGCGTCCTCCCCCAAGGCATCTACAGAAGCCTATTGATCTGGCAGCTGAATCTTACTCTGACACTGGGGAAAGGAAAGCATTTCCCACTGTACCTGAGGGCAGCAGGCTAGTGAAGGGGGTTCAAGGCAGGCATCATGGCACTCTCACAGCTCCGTCTCCTCCCCGCCCCTCAGCATCTTCCGCCTGAGGCCGCTACCTCACTCTGCCTCATCATAGGGCTGGCCCTACCCAGTAGGGGTTGTGCCCCTTGGCCTGAAAAAGGTCCCTGCCTCTAATCTAATCCACAGATCATGTCCCAGCATGCCAGCCCCACTCGACCGGTGTCAGGATGCCATTTTAATCACCCACAATGCCCCTGAAGTAGCATCACCCCAGGGTACTGTAAAATGGTGGCTTGGTTCCTAGCCACTTAGATTGCTGCCTGTCGCTGGAACCATTGGGACCAGATATGCCCACGAGGAGCAGGAGGCCAGGAGGGCACCAAGCTGCCCCTTTGCCAAGGCCCCTTCAAACTTAAAGCCAATCCTGGGCATGAAAGCATAATCCACAGAATTGTAGAGCTGGAAGGGTCCAACCCCCTGCAATAAATCTGCTAGTGTTTGCATTGCCACAGGAGTCTTTGTGGTTCTCTGCTGCATTTTAACCACCGGGACATACCTTCCACGTGCCCACCTGGGCCGGTTGGGGGTTTATCTGTGCCATCTTGGCTCCGTGGCTGAGTTCTAAGGGAAAGAAAAAACAGGGGGAAGCATCAAACTTCTCTCAAAATCTGCATAGGTGCCCATTTTGACAGCAAGGTCCCTTCAGGTTCGTCTTTGCTGCAGACACAAGTGCTTCCAGGAGAGGGCAGTGTCTGGCAGATGCGGGGCCCCAAACCCACAATGTAGATTTCTAAGCCCCAAAAGCAAATTTAGGAGGCTCCCACCCACGTCACCTGCAATGAACAGAGGTGCAAGTTTCTCCGGTTTGTGACTGGATGGCTTTTCCTGTCTCTCCCCTCAGCTTGTGTTCCAAAATGGGACAGTGGTGCAGACAGGCATGGACTCATCTGTCAGTTTTAGATTCTAATTTCTGATTAGATTTCTAATTTCATTTATTTTTTTAAAGTTCTTGTGAAATCCATCAGTTTAGTGCCAATTTTTCCAAATATACATTCTTGCATGCAGTTTTGCCTGACAGGCACATTTTTTTGCAAGTGATTTCCCATATCATTTTAATACGTTGATTTCATTAATATATGCATTTTTTAATGCACATTTCCCCATAGACATTATTCAGTTGGAGAACAGCATCACAAAATTCAGAGATGTGCAAATCTCAAAGAATGGCTGCGTTTCGATTTGCGTATTTTTTCGCAAAGTTAAGAAGTAGGTCAGTTCACCTACAAAAATGCACAAAGTAGGGCAGTGGAGGTGCAAATTATTATTACTAGCTACCTCTATCCTCAGTTGAGAGCCAGCATGGTGTAGTGATTAGAGTGTCAGACTCGGAGCTGGGAGAACAGGATTCAAATCCCCACTGGGCCAGTCCACTGCCTCTCTCAACCTAAGCTACCTCACAGGGTTGTTGTGAGGAAAAAATGGGGTGGGGGAAAATCACATACACCACCTTGAGCTCTTAGGAGAGGTGGGACAGCAATGCAATGCAATGCAAACAGGTTGTCCAAGACCTGCCATTTTCCTCCAGTTTGATTGGGGCGGGGGGTTCAATTTAAGAGACAGCCAGCTGGGAGGATTTCTTTCCGAACAGGGGTCTCGGTCTTGATGAATAAAGTCCAGATGGGGGAGAGAATTTGGGGGAGGGTTTTTTCTCTGGAGTGACTCACCTCGCTCGCTGAATGGTGACAGTTCCTCCATGGGCCGCCCTGCTGCCTGGACCACCCCTGTTTGTTTATATAGGGCCAGCGTCCCGATAGGCACCGGGCAAGCTTTGAGCTGCGGTCAGCACGATGCATTCTCTGCCACTGAGCCTCCCTTGATCCCCAGAGATTTCAACGGCTCGCTTCCACCATCCAAGTTGCATTCTTGGCTGAGGGCGCATCCAATTGCCCATCACCCACCCAGGGCGGGGGCCGCCTGCAGGAATGCCTGGCTAGTGTCTGGGGGAAATGAGAAGGGGCGCTTCTTAGCACAGCACCCACCTATGGAACTCCCTCCCACAGGAGGGAGTGATGGCCAACCTAGATAGCTTTAAAGGAAGATTGGACAAAGTCATAGAGCAGACGGTTATTGATGGGTACTAGCCGCAGAAGCTATGCTCTGACTCCACGTGAATACCAGCTGCTGGAAACTCCAGGACGGGAGAGGGGTCTTGTGCTCGGATCCTACTTGCAGGCTTCTCATTAGAGCACCTGGTTGGCCCCTGTGAGAAAAGGATGCTGGATTAGACGGGCAGTTGTTCTGATCCAGAATGTTTGTAGAGTGGGATCCTGTACTTAATGCCACATTCTGCATTTTCTGAATTATGCCAGTTGTACCCAGACCCCTATAGGCTGTTCTGCTCTCTCATGTCCCCCTTCAACGCAACTTGGCCACTAACAAGGGGCACTAGCTAAAGAAGACAGCTAGGGATCTTATACAGCAAGCCCACAAATTACATGGAGGTTACGTTTCGGGGATCATGTCTAAGGTCAAAATTACTTATAGTCAAAACCCATTGGCTTCAATGGCGGGTGGGACTGCCAAAGTCATTTTTCCTGGAACCCCACCCTGTTTTAAAAACTTTATTTTTTTGCCATATATATAAAGCACGAATGCACACAAGTTAAATGCACATAAGTTGAGGGCTTACTGTACCCACACCCCAGGGCGAGAGCTGCAATAGCATTGGGCTAGGATCTGAAAAAGGGACGCGGGTGGCGCTGTGGGTTAAACCACAGAGCCTAGGGCTTGCTGATCAGAAGGTCGGCGGTTTGGATCCCCGCGACGGGGTGAGCTCCCGATGCTCCTGCCCACCTAGCAGTTCAAAAGCACATCAAAGTGCAAGTAGATAAATAGGTACCGTTCCAGCGGGAAGGTAAACGGCGTTTCCGTGCGCTGCTCTGGTTCGTCAGAAGTGGTTTTGTCATGTTGGCCACATGATCCGGAAGCTGTATGCCAGCACCCTTGGCCAGTAACGCCAGGTGAGCGCCGCAACCCCAGTCAGACCCGACTGGACCTAATGGTCAGGGGTCCCTTTACCTTTACCTAGGATCTGAAAAAGGAGCAAATAGTTTTGAGTTTTGGAGCTTGTTGGCATGAAACAAGAGATGCTGTTGCTTTTGAGCAGCAACAGGGAACCTGCAGATCCGGAGAGAAATGTGGCCCTGCAGGCCTTTCTGTCTGGCCCTTGGGAATCTTCCCAGGCCACACCCCCTCTCTCCAGGCCACACCCTTCATCAGTCCTCATTTGCACCCTCCTTGAGTGCTTCAATGAGTTAATGAGTCACTGAGCTCTGGTAATGCCTCCTGCTTGTCTGGATAGAGGGCAAAGAGGCGTGCTTGAGTGCAGGTGCAGAAATTAGCCTGCTGTTAAATTTGCATTCATTGCTCTGGCCCTGCTCAGCACTGGTATGTGGCCCCTTAGAAAGGAAATGTGGCCCCTGGGCTGAAAAAGTTCACTCACCCCTGCTGCTTTTGAGGGAGTGATGGTTCTTTAGGATGACCATGGCTTTTCACTTTTCTTGCACCGCACCCCCCAGATATTGTGAAAGACGCACAAGATTCTGTGTTTCTGTCTCCCAGGCTAGGGCTGTAGCCCTTCTGTCCAGGAACCTTGAAACAGTTAAGTCTGGCCAATCTCTCAGGATGCCGGGGAGAGGGGTCACTTATTTTCTAGGGGCAGCATGCTGGCTTCTTCCTGCCCCTCTGGGAAGCAGGCAGGTGGGCCTAGCGCCCGGCCCATGGCTTCCGCTCAGAGGGATTGCCAGTGGCGGCCCACAAGCTGCCACCTCAGCACTCTGCCTGGCGTCTGAGCGAGCGCTTTTGTTTTTTGGCAAATGAGCAATAGAGAATTGAACAAAAGGCGCCCTGCCTCTCCCCACCTCCTTGGCCTGGACCCAGCGGGAGGCTTAATGGAGGGACTCCGGAGCTGCAGTTTGAGATGAGCCTGTCTAAGGGAGGGTGAAGGGGATGAAGCATCATAGACAGTGTTGGGAGCCATTGTGGAAGCATCGGGTGCCCCTCCTGATAGCCAGCTCCGAATTTCATTGCCAACCCTTCACTCAAAATGGTTTACAAAAAGAGCAAAATAAAAATTTCACTTGAGAAAAAGAGCAATAATTCAATATACACAGTTAAAATAACAACAGACTGAAAACCAAATTAACTCACATCAATGGTCACCTGCTAAAACCACCACATCCCAGGATTTGATTCCTCACATGACGCCCACTGCTGGTTTGTGGCCCCTGACAGATTGCTGGCTGTCAAGGGAATGTGGTCTTGGCGGAAGAAAAAGGATCGTCCACTCCTGGAGTAGACTACAGCACCTAAGTTACAATATACTATGAACACCCTTGGGCACCTGCTCAGAGCAGTGCAATAAAGGAACACCCCAAAGAGCAAAACCCGCCAAGAGTCTTGTGGCACCCTAAAGACTAACAGTTTTACTGCTCATGGCCTAGCGTCCACATCGTCAGATCAACCAACAGGAATCTGAAAGACTCTTTAAAAGAAGCATCGATTTTGGTGGGGAAAGTTGAACTCTGGAAAAAGAGAACCTAAATGTTCTGCCCACTGGATGTTCAAAGGAATAGCAGCCCAGTCCTAACCACGTTTACTCAGAGCTAACTCTACTGAATATGCGCAGCAGGTAAGCAGGGTTAGACTTGCAGCCTTATGTAATCTAAGCATGAGACTCAGCAGAATGTGAGCACTCTTCATTCATCCCATCCTGGTGTTCCAAAACAAAGGTGGGTGTGCCTTTTGAAGCAGAGTCCACTAGAGGGCAGAAAAGTTGTTCAAATAATCATTTAAAAAGGAGAAAAGAAATCTCCCTATTATTTTAATTGAACTTGGCATCCAATAAAGAAAACAGGTCAATATGCTTTGCTATGTGGAGCAACCGTTGAAAAGTGCTCTGTGCACTTACAATTGTTTTCCGTTTGCGTGGAAAGAGAGGAGTCTATTTATTGCATTATCTGTCATGAAAATCTGTTACCTGTAAAGCAAAAGAAAGAAAAGTGTTTGGAAAGCACAAGTGGTCCAGCATGCAGAAGTCACAAGTTTTGCTTTGCCGAGAGAGTCCCCTATTGAAGTGAGTGCTTTGTCAGGAGTCTGGGCATGCCACCCTCAACGCCGGCCCTGATCCAAATCCCTGCATGGGGCACAGTCAGAAAGCCTTATCGAATGAAGTGCAGCTGGGGTCTCCCTTAACAAAATGGCATGATGGGGAATGTCTGCTAGAGATTAAAAGGTTTTGTTCCTAACTGATGCAGAATACTCTGCTATCAAGTCCCTATCACACTATATATTTCTATATTAAAATGGCCTCATATACAACAGAACCCTTGTAAACAATAGGATGCATAATGGTTGGCAACTCTGTTTCATCAATACAGGCAGTCTGCATCTGCATCTGCAACAACAACAAAGCCCTGATAACTGAGAGCGAAACACCAGTTCATAGATTCTCTCTGTAAACAAATGTATACCTGGCCAGTTACTATGTTTTGTACAATGATAGACCTGTTATAGTAACTCAGTATAAAGCCGACAGTAGAGCAGGACGCAAGAGGGGGGCTGCAACAAAATGTTGCAGCGTATCATCATCTTTTAGCGGGAGGACTGCTTCTGGTCAGGGTCCCAGCCAGCTGTTTCCCCCAAGCAGGGCATCCTACCCTCTCTCCCCACTCCCCATTTCTGTTTTCTCCCCTGAAATGATACTCACGAGTTTGTTAAGGGTGCTGGGAAATACGGTTCCCGTGATTCTTTGTGGGAAGGTGTGTGCTTCAAACGCTTGGTGCATACCTGTTGCATCCTCATTTCTGTGAGCACAGAAGCACCAAGTTCACTGTTAGCGAAACTCCCCCAAATAAAACTGCTGCTAGAAATACGATGCAAAAAGAATTGGGGGGCAAAAATGGGGGGGGGGAGAGCAGGGCTGCCCCTTTGACCGAAGAAACACGAGTGGATTTGAATAGCTTAATCTGTGCAAGTGTTCGTGGGGATATAATTTGCGTGTGCCCAATGAAGTGTGCCTAGGATTGCAGTTTTAGTTGATTAAAGAGATGCCCCTAATGAATTGAGCAACAGGCTTCACAAAATGTTGATTGGTTTTTAATTATAGTGCTGAGAAATGCATGGGTGGCAGGCACCCTGTTGGGAAAAAAAAGCATTCCTTCTCCGCCCTCGCCCAGGAGGGAATATTTCTTCTGAGATGGCGCCTGCTGTTAACATTCATTCTTATTGTGCCATCCATGTCTCTGCCTCAAGGAACTTACAATCTGGAGACAGGGAGAAATACTCCCTCCGCCCTCTGGACCTTGTGTAAATGCATGCAGATATAACCGATGCATTAAACCTCGTGCAATAGATGGATTAACATCACTTTAAACACTTGTCCTCGTGTGTGTGTGTGTGTGAGCAGCCATTTTGTGATGGCGCCCACAACACTTTTTATATAAGGATAAAAGAACTGGCACATCTTTGGTTTTTTTTTAATCAAAAAGGGTATTGATTACCAGCAATTGAGAGTCATGCTTACTGGGAAGTAAGCCTCATCCGGTGTCCTCACTGCCTGCCTTTTCCTCTAAGGGAAGCTAATAATAATAATAATAATAATAATAATAATAATAATAAACAATAACAAATATGTTGCCTGAGGGAGAAGTCCTTCAGGGTGCCAAATGGGGCTTGCTTTTGCGAGGGTAATAATAACAATGTAATTAATAATGCTAATAACTCATGAGTAAGTCCCACTAATTAATAATAACTCAAAAGTTAAGTCCCAGCCGTCCTTGACCCTGACTAGCTTTCCCCTCACAGAAGCTCAGTGTCCATCAGGGGACCTACTCCTGAGCAAGTGGTCCCACTTACTTGCGAGTAGGCCCCATTAGATGCCCTGACTTTCCCCCTCAAGAGAACATTTTGTCGTGGTTGTTGTTGTTGGGAACGTTATCATGGCCACCATTAAGAGCTTCTCTGAGGGGAAAGTCAGTCAGTCAGACAGGCAAAAGGGGCTTCCTAATAGGAATAACCCCCCGACGGACGCGGCCTACTCGGAAGCAGGCCCCTTGAGAGAGACCGACTCCCTTTCCCCTCAGAAAGAGCATTTCCTTTACTGTTTGTTTCCCCCCCGAGGAAGAAGCCCTTGCAAGTTGTGCCGCCTTCTCACCATTACCGCCCCCAGCGCTTGCATGGAAGCGAAGGGACCCCTTCATTTCAATGGGAGGTCTACTCGGAGTAGGACTTGGCGGGCCAGCAGCACCCATTAATCCCCTCTGGATCTGCGCGTGAGGGGAGGGCGGCGGCCCTGCTCAGAGCTCGCCACGAAGCCGCTGAGAGAGAGGGGGCGGTCTACTCTGAGTAGGGCCTCCCCGCCGCCCCACCTGCCTCTTCCCCGCCTCGCCCCTCCGAGCTGGAGGGAGAAGGCCGGCCTCTTCCTTCCCGCCCCTCCTCCTCAGCGCCCGCCCCGTCCTCCTGCTCCTCCTGCTGGCGGGCTGGGCTCGCTCGATGCCGGCCCGGGAGCGGCCGCAGGAGGCGGAGGCAGCGAGCAGCCGGGGCCGAAGCAGAGGCCGGGCCGGGCCTCGCCATCCAGCCGCGCTGCCACCCGGTGAGCGAGGGAGGCGACGGGCCGGGGCCGGGCGGGGGGCCCCGGAGGATGGAGCGGGGGGACGCCGCCATCGCTGCCTGTGGGAGAGGGGCGGACGACGGCGAGGAGGACAAGAAGCGCCGCGGCCGCCGCCTCCTCCTCCTCGGTGTGGATGTCGCGGGTTGGGGTTGGGGTTGGGAGAAGGCGTGTGGCGCCGTGCAAGCGCCGCTCGTGTGAAGGGAGCGACGCGTGCAGCAGCGGGATAACGCGTGTTCCCTTCCGGGTTGTATCCGGCTGACTTTCCCTCAGGGGAGGCTTTCCCTCTTGGGTTGGGATGAATGGGCCTGTGTCAGTCGAGGCCCCCCTTGATTCCCACGGGTCGCCTTCTCAGAGGAGACCCATTGAGATCCACGGGCCTGCGCTTAGTCAGGGTGCTCCTTCACCGGGGTTCTCCTCCGAGGAGATCCACCGGGATTCACGGGCCCCGTGTTGCTCGTGGTGCCCGTGGTAACTTCACTCGGCTCAGCGGAGGTCTCCTGAGAGGCACTCAATGGGCCTAAGTTTGCCTTCATTTCAGCAAGGAATAAGGTTGGGTGCAGCCCATTCACACGAGTTTGCGTGTGCTCTTTTATACACACAAACTGAGGCACGCAAATGTAGTTCTCATTGAATTTGGGAATTCCTGAATTTAGGAGAGGAGTGTGTCCAGGGTTTAAAGATGCCTTGGGAATGTGCTAGGGTGGTGGTGGTGGTTGTTTTTGAAGCCAGGGGTGTGTTGTGTGTGTGTGTCACTCAGCCTACAGGTGTGATTGCATGTCCACACAGGTGGGAGGAGGCAGGTCGTGGGTTTAAAGGTGCTTTTGCGCAAAGGGTGTGTGCATTCACACACAGCACATACTGATGCCACCTGTGGCAAAAGATGTGCCTCTAATAGCTTCCTCCGAGTTCAGCTCCCCTCTTCCCCCCCCCTATAAAGTGGCCTAGGTGTGTTGGGTGCATAGTCCTCTCTGCCTGTGACAAGCAGGTATTGGGCAATGTGTGCATGAATGGTATAACACGGGTAGCAGAAGTCACGGTCTTTGTGTTTCTTTCCCTCATTTGCATGTGTTTGCATGTTCTTTACATGCACATTCATATGGGCGTGAGCAGGAGGCAGGTCCTAGGTGTGTTTGTGCGAAAGGATGCATGGAGGGTGTGTGTGTGTGTGTGAGGTTTGTTTATGGTCTAGTATCCCTCAAATATGCATTCTCTGTGTACCTGTCAAAATATGTACCTTTCTTGTATGCACACGCACATGTGATTCCTCCCTCCAGCTTTGAACTGACCTAGGTGAGTTGCAATGTGCAGTTCTTTGCAGGTGAGAAGCACCTCCTGGGTTTAAATGTGGTGTGTGTGTGTGTATGATGATCTTGGGGTGGACCAAACCTTGTGCTCTTCAAATAGCCAGATCCTCCAGTGTTGTGTTAAAGTGATAGTCTTTGTCTCTCTTACACAGCAAGGAGGTGTCAAAAATATCTCTTGCCTCCATCCCTTGGCTTTGTCCCTATTTCCAGGCATTTGAATTGGCCTAGGTTGTGCTGTGAGCATGTCCTGCGAAGGTAGGTGTGTGTGCATGAGAATGTTATATGGAGAGGGAATATCTAATGCTTTTTCTATCCACAGTAAACACCCATTTGGGTGTGATTTGGAAGGCAAGCCATGGGTTTTAAAGTGTATTGATGTGTGAGATACAGACAAGGAAGGGCTTGGCTGTCTTGCTCGCGTGCACAGAATTGTAATTTGTGCGTGTTAAATATGACAGCTTGGACATTTAATACACACCTCTTTACCCCGGCCTTTGACACCTGGGAGATATATATTTTAGGACCCACTTTTTTCTTTTGATCCTGTTTGATCTGTTTTAATACTGTATTTTTAAATTGCTGTAACCTGCCCTAGTGAAGGGTGGGGAAGAAATCTAATTAATAATAAAAAACTGATATGAGGAGGGAAATGGTGTTTGTGCGTGGACACCATACCTTGAGAGTTCGTGGTGTATGCATGTCGGTCACACCCACAAGGTTTTGGTGGTGGTTTTGTGTGTGTCTACGGTGTAACACTTCTCCCCAATCTGATGTGTGACACATTCCAGGTTTGCAGAGGTTGGATATCTGTGGTTGGGTGTGCATAGCTGTTTTTTTAGGTAGTGGGTATAGTGGTGGCTGGAGAATCATTGTGTGCACGTGTATGTGAAGAATTAGGGTTGTTTCCTCCACACACCCCCACCCCTTATCCAGGGTGGGCTGGCATTAACTCTTTGCTAGGATTGCAGTTTTTGTTTCTTAAAACAGCTGTATGCCAAGCAGCCATTCCGCAAGTGAATATTTTCTGGCTAAGCAGTAGCAGTGAATGGGGTGCAGCTTTGCTCTGATGTATGCACAATCTGTGGTTGCCTGGCTTTCTGGGGGATCTGTGCATCTGTCCTGGTATTCGAGGGAGGGGCTGTAGTTCAATGGTGGATCATATGCTTTGCATGCATTAGGTCTCAGGTTCAACACCTGGTGGCATCTTCAGTAGGGCTGGGAGCAACCCCTTTCTAAAACCCCAGAGAACTGCTGTCAGTCAGTGTCAACAATACTGAGTTAAACAGATTAATGTTCTGGTTCGGCATAAGACTGTTTCCTAAGTTCCTGTGATCCTGTCCTGTCCCGTCCAGCATTCTTGCTGTGTCTTAGCCCTGCAGCTTGAAGAGTGCTTCCTTGGCTGTTAAGATTGGCAGAGGGTGAATACAGTGGTACCTCTGGTTACATATTTAATTCGTTCCGGAGGTCCGTTCTTAACCTGAAACTGTTCTTAACCAGAGGTACCACTTTAGCTAATGGGACCTGCCGCTGCGCCGCCAGAGCACAATTTCTGTTCTTATCCTGAAGCAAAGTTCTTAACCTGAAGCGTTATTTCTGGGTTAGCGGAGTATGTAACCTGAAGCGTTATGTAACCCGAGGTACCACTGTATATGAAAACACAGTGCCCCACTTTAAAGTCTTGGATCTATTTCTAATAATCCATACTGATATAAAAGAAAGGAGGATATATACCAGTAATAAAATAATTGGCAAAATATAAGGTTTAGCGGTAATGGAAAGCAGTAATGAAATGGTTTAATTAAATAACCCAAGAGGATGACAAGTAGAAGTCAAAGATTTGGATAGGATTGAGTGTTGAATGTATGTATGCTGGTTTGTTTTGTTTGATTTATTTGCTTTTGTTAGAGTGTTTGTTAGAAGTATTTGGTTGTTTATGATTTGTTTTGTTTTGTTTTGTCATGTTTCTCATTAGTTAAGATTGGAATTTTTATTTGCTTGTTTTTTATTCGTATGTTTTCACATAATTTTCAATAAAGATTATGGGGGGGGGGAAACAATTGGCAGAGGGGGGCCTTCTTGCTCTTTCCACTGCTCTCAGAGGTTCAGGGGGGCAGCTGGGAGAGAGCACTCTCTGTGTCAGCCCTCAAGCTGTGGAATTCCCTCCCCACAGAGTTGCCACTGACACCTTAATTGTACAACTTCCACCAGTTGTTTTATATGAGTTTTAATCTTGCGTTTCTATTGTTGTAACCCACCATTGGACCTTATGATGAAGACTGAGTAAGAAATGAAGTAAATTATAATGATGGTAATAAATTTTAACTATTATTGGTACTTCCTTTAAAGAACAGCAGCTGCTTGGCACGTCTGTGGGCGCAACAGTTGGGGAAACATCATAGTCTTAAGGTTTGCTGTGAGGCATTTAGCCCAAACCTGGACAGGGTTTTTGAGGTGTAATTAGGATAGTTTCCAGGGGAATTGCAGATGTCAGCTTTCCTCAGTGTACCTGCACTTGGTGCTGGTCCTTTGACTGTGGCTTGCCCTCCTGCTCTGTCCAAGACAGGAGGCAGTAAAAGGCCTTGCTTTGTCTTGTATTAGCATTAACAACACCTTTGCAAGGACCAGGCTGTGTCACCTGTCACTTCAGAAGAAGACACCCCAAGCATCTTACCAACTGCTTCGCATGGGAAGAACGTGGGGGCATATGAAGACCCCTGCTGGATGAGGCCAGTGGCCCATCCAGCCCAGCATCCTCTTCTCTTAGTGGTCAGTCAGGTGCCCATACGGGAAGCTCACAGACAGGACCTGAGCACAACAGCAGTGCTCTCTCCCAATTGTGATTCCCAGCAACTGGTCTGGGAAGCATTACTGCCTCTCTTTCACAGTATACCAAGGCAGACTATTGGTCCATCTTGCTCAGTACATCTCTCACACACCGACTGACAGCAGCTCTCCTGGGTTTCAGGCAGCAGTTTCAGAAGCCTTCTGCATGCAGAGCAGTTGATCTGCCACTGAACTATGGCCATATTATCCTCTCAAGAGTGTAAATTCTTAAATCTGAGCTTTTCAGGGGAGACAAAGGTGACATTTGGAGGAGTATATTCAGCATGGATATGGTGCCAGGGTTCCCTGCTGCATGCATCTATTGTTATTAATATTCTTATTACTATTATTTTATTTACTGTATTTATATCTCACCTTTTCCCCGGACCGGGAATCAAAGTGGCTTACACAAATTAAAATGACACCTCTTTCCTGTGATGTATTAAGGAGCTCTTTTGGTGATAATATTTATACATTTTGCAAGGCAAACCTGGTGAGTATTTGTATAAGGTGAGACTGTAAGATGCATGTGTTCGCAGGAGTGAATTTGTGGCCTTCACTTCCTTGCAGTTTTTCCATGCATGCTTAAAATATTTAAGGCCAAATAGCAACAAGGAAGGCGGTAAAAGGCCCATGCCTGCCTCCCTTTATGGAGGAGTTACACTGATAACATTCATGTGCATAAAGCACAATGGGCCTCTGGACGGTGAAATTCTGGAAGGTGTTTTTTTACTTCCTCTACTGTGCTGTTTGCGTTTTATAAACAGGACTGCATAAAATAATGCAAGAGGATTACATTCAGCAAATATACATGAGGTTATTGCAATTCATCTTTATTTATCTTAGGAGGGGCTGTGGGAGAGAACGCCTGCTTTGTATGCACCAGGTTCTAGGTTCGATCCCTGGCATCTCTGATTTAAAAAATAACAATCCAGTAACAACTGATGGAAAAGACCCTGTCTCTCTGCCTGACATCCCAGAGAGCTGCTGCCAGTCAGAGCACATAGCTCCTTATACAGTCTCACCTGGTATAAGGTACCTTCCGTGTTATGTTTGATTTATATCCTACCCTGCTGCTTCAAGGCAGCTGGCAATTTAGCAACTGAGGCTATTTTAGAGTTGCTTGGTTCTGGCTTCTGAAGGTACAAAGAACGATACTTTCTGGGGTGGGCGGAGAAAACATATGGAGAAAATAGAGTCCTGCTTCTGTAATGTTCACACAGACAGTTTAGAGAGGAGTACATAACCCTGTTTCTTCCTTCCTCTGCCAGACTCCTTTCTGTATGAATGCAATGGGAGCTGGAGAGCATTACACCAGTCAGTGGTGTAGTGGTTAGAGTGCTGGACGAGGTCCTGGGAGGCCAAAGTTCAAATCACCCTACTGGGTGTGATCCTGGGCCAGTTGCTGTCTCCCTCAGCCTGGCCTATCTCACAAGGTTGTGAGGGTTAAACGAGCGGAGGGAGAGCCATGTACAGCACCTTGAGCTCCCTTCCGATAAATAAATAAATAGAAAGACTTTTCAAGCAGGCCAGTTAAACAGAAGCAGCTGCTCACGTGAGCGAGGCGCCACTTGGGCTGCAACATTGAGCCATCTTACAGAACACCCTGTGCCCATCTATACAACAAAATCTATCACTTGTTAGAAATGTAACTTCATGGGCTTAACCGATGCCAGGTAAAGAAAGTCAAGTTGGGTTCTCCTTTTATAAAAGCCTGGTCATGAAAAGTAAGCAGCAGAGTTGGAGGAGTTGACCAAACCACTTCTTCCCTCCCCTGTCGCAAGACATGCAGGCGCGCCTTTGGTGGGGTAGGTTCTGGGCATCATCTGAGGTGATACGTTGGTACACTGCCTGAGCGTTAACCTTTATACAGCTGTGGTTTTAGGAGTTTTCTTTGTGCTCCTTTGAGCTGACTTAACCTCTTCTGCTCCTGCTGCGTCACAACATACCTTGCATGCTTGTTCATCAAGTGGGTGTGACCTGGACTCCCGAATCAGGGAAAGCGAGTTCTAGCCGTGGGGCGTGTGGAATGTGGGTTTCTCCTGCTCTCGCTGGCAGAGCTTGTCTCAGCCATTTATTTTCTCCTGTGCAACCTCAGCCAGGCATAGCATTTTCTCAAGGAGCTTCCCTGGCTTTGCCAGAGCAGGTATTGCTCCTTCAGGCCTGGGCATATAACAGCATGTTAAGTAATGTGCACAGACCATGAATTTAAAGCACATTTAATGCACATCCCAAAGAATCTTGGGAACTCTAGATTTAACGGTGTTGGGAACTGTAGCTCTGTAAGGGGTGAAACTACAGTTCCCAGGGTTCTTTGAGGGGCACAGTAATCTGCTTTAAAGGTACTAGTGTGTACAGCCAAGGTACACAGACCTTGGACTGGCCTCCCTGGAGAGGGTGGAGTCCTCCCGGTGTGTAAATACTAGTAAATCCTCCAGCTTTTCTCACCTGCCTGGAGGTCTGGCATCCTTCACTTCCTGAAGGTCGCCTCTCAGTGGGTTAGCTTTGCTTTTGCTCCAGGGACGATTTTGGGTTTTGCTGATGAGCCAGAACCAAATTACATGGCTTTTTGAAGACACTGCGGGTTTCTAATGAGCCCTGTTTGTGAGGTGCTGTCTTACCTCTTGAGCCGGTCACACTGTGTGTATGTGCCAAGCTCATAGCTGTCAAGTTTCAGATTTGAAAATAAGGGATCACCAGTCTCACCTATCCCGGGGACAGTCACATGTCAGTGGTGGGCGGAGCCAGAAGCAAAAGTGGGCAGAGCAGCAATGTAAACTCCAAGCGAGCTCGGGCAAAGAGGAGGGCAGCCAGCAAAGAGGAGGGCAGCCATGTGCTCCGTGCAATGGAGCCCCATCGTCTTCTTGTCTGATCCCATCAAAACAGGACAGGAAGCAGTAGCTGCTCAAAGGCAGCCAGGCTCCGCCCACCAGCTAACCCTATTGGCTGGCTGAGGGGCTCGGCGGCAACGGATAGGGGCTGATGCAGGGGGAGGAATACACCCCCCTGTAAGCACGGGAAACGGCTCCCACTTGTTTTGAGGGCTGAGGCTTTTCTCTCCAAGTAGGCGAGGTCTTCCCACCCAGTCCCTGCCCAACAGGGGAGGAGCTGCTTCCATTAAAAACGGGAAATTTAAGGGAAATAAAAAATAAGGGAGAGCAGCGGGAAACTGCTTGAAATAAGGGAGAATCCCGGGGAAAACGGGATACTTGACAGCACTGGCCAAGCTATGTACGGGTGTGTTGCTCTGCATGCTGTTAGGAGGTCCCAGCGTCCAGGAAGGAGACCTTGGATCTGTTATGTTGCTGTTTTGGGGTGAGGGAGAGGAGGAACATGCAAGTAAACCTGCAATAAGCATTGCAAAAGCCCTGCTGAGCTGAATCAAAGTTCTGCTGGCCCAGCCTTGTGCTTGTTGATAGTGGCCTTACACAGGGCTGGCCCTACCATTAGGAGCAGATCTTGGGGCAGAAAGGGATCACCACCACCAACCCTCCTTGATCAGGCTTCTCTGTTGGAGGTAGAGTTGTGTGCTAAAATACACTCAAGAATATGATTCAGCTGCTGCCGCCAGTGGAATGGGGTGGAGGTGGTGCCATCTTAACCTTCCCTCAGGAAACATGCCTTATAGCCAAGTCAGACCAGTGGGCCACCTAGCTAAGTCTTGTCTACCCTGACTGGCAGGGGCTCTCCATGTCTTCAGGCAAGCGGTCTCTCCCAGCCCTACCCAGCCTGTGACCTTCTGCACTCAAAGCAGATATTCCACTATGAGCTGCAGCCCTTTCCCTAAAAATACAGATCCTAGTCTTCTTGGTTCTGAATAAAGGGCTGATTTAAATACAGTAAAAACACAGGAAGCTGCCATATATTGAGTCAGACAATTTGGTCCATCTAGTTCAGTATTATTTACACTGATGGGCAGCAGTTCTCTAGGGCAGTGTTTTTCAACCTTTTTTGGGCAAAGGCACACTTGTTTCATGAAAAAAATCATGAGGCACACCACCATTAGAAAATGTTAAAAAATTTAACTCTGTGCCTATATTGACTATATATAAAGTAATTTTTCAATTTTCCCCACGGCACACCAGGCAACAACTCGCGGCACACTAGTGTGCCGCGGAACAGTGGTTGAAAAACACTGCTCTAGGGTCTCACATGTATCTCACCCAGCCCTACTTGGAGATGTTGCCAAGGAATGGACCTGGGACCTCCTGCACTCTGCTACTGAGCTACAACCCTTTTCAGTGGGTTTACTCTGAGTGGAACAGCACTGGGCTCCTCTTTCCCTGTAACAATTGTGCCCTAGTTTTAATGGCTACATTGAGGAACTTGGCTACAGTACTGTATTTTCTGTGACATTAGGGTTGGAGTCTTACCATTAAAATTGAAACATAATTTATCCAAGTTTCTCAAGTCTGCGACTCCTTATCTGTATGCTGGTTTAGAAGCAATTTATACTTGTTGTGTGGATGTAGCTTGAGGGGTGCCCATGGGCGTAGCCAACGGGGAGCAGGGGGGGGGGGCAGCTGCCACCCCTGGATCAAGTAAAACAATAAAAATATTTAACTGACCAATCATGTCAGTTCTGCCCCCCCCCCAATCCTAACCCCCCAAATCCTGGCTACACCCATGGGGGTGCAGCTCTGAGATGGAAATGCTCATGCATGGCATCTCTTGAACAATCTGGGGTTTTAATTCAATTGAATGGTTATAGATGAGATTCACAGGAGACTTTCGAACCTGTCTTAAATGCTTCTTCTTAAGGGTCTCTGGTCTCGAACTAGAGATGTGAAGGCCTGGGGAAAAAAACCAGGGATAACCCTCAGTTTTTTCCTCCACCCCCCCCCATCTTTACATCTGTACAATCAAGCCTGTCTGGGAGGGAAAGAATACCAGCAGGGGGCTGGGATGTTAGTTCTGTCTCCTCTTCCTAGCAGGAGGTTGCATAGCTGCAAAAATGCTGCTGCAACAGATGTGACCATTCTCTTCCTCCCACTCCACCCCAACTGAAAAGTTCATGTGCTATAGAACATGTCCCGCAGGGAGCGTCACCATAGCCCTGACCACTTCGGCTCAGGGTGCATTTGGGCAAAGGAGCTCCCAAGCTCTGCCGGAGAAATGCAGAGGCGCCTGACCCCTAGATAACTCCAGGCTGGCAGGGCTTTCCCTTGGCCTCCGAAGGGCCTCTTTTTCCTCAACAAGGGCCTTTGTGAGCATGCGGTAACTCCTGAGAATGGCCTGCTTTGAGCAGAGCCCCAAACCCACCCACAAAACACTCTTGGCTTTTAGAGCTATTTAATAAGGGCAGAATGACCCTTGACAACTGGGAAAATCCTCTTTTTTAAAACATCCGGGTGTTCTGCTGAAATAGCTTATAAACCACGTCCTTAAACTGTGAAGGTTCTCTTGAATATTACACACCTACCCACACCCACCAGTGTGTGTGGCATCATAAATGGGATAGGATGGCTGGATTGTTAATGCTGGATGGGGTAGAGAAATCAATTCTTAGCTAGCTGTAAAGCCCTCTGGGCAGCTTTGGGCAAGTTACTGTCTTGGCCCACCTCACAGGGTGGTTCTGAGCACAAAGTACCACTCTTTTCAGAGGAAGGGAGGGATGACAGCAGCAACTCAGAAGTTTGAGGGGTGTGTGTGACCCAGGAGAAGACTTTCTCTGTGGCAGCCCATAAGTTGTGGAATTCCCTCTCCACAGAGGTCTGTTTGGCTTCTTCACAACTTTCAACAAATGCTGACACCTCTTCACCCTGATCTTTGAACACCTGAGATGTGTGTTTTCAGGGCCCACCCTATTCCTGTGTTTGTGATCTGAATTACAGATTACATAATTATTTCTGAATTTTTAATTATTGTAACCCACCATGGGATGTGCTGGTGAGCAGTGCCTAATAAATTTAATAGCAATAATGATAACAGTAACAATTGATGGTCTAACATTGAATCGACAGCTTTGCCTAGCTGCCAAAATTGTATCTGATGTTCCATGTGTGTTTCATCCATCAATTAGAGCATTGTGCGCTTTAATATTCTCCTAAAAAGATCTATGTTAATAGCACAAAAATATCTTTTAATATAGTTTTTAACACACATTTTTGTGTTTTTTCACAGGGACGCTGGCAGGATCAAGAATTTGGAGCCGTTGGCTGTCAGATCCTGGCTGTTGTTGAACCTGGGGCACCTCCCAGGGTTAATCTCCCATCATGTTTCACCTGATGAAAAAGGACAGAGATGGGTCCCGAAGGGAGAAGAAAGAGAAGAAGGAGAAGAAGGAGCGGATGTCAGCTGCCGAGCTGAAGAGCCTGGAGGAGATGAGTATGCGCCGGGGCTTTTTCAACCTCAACCGCTCCTCCAAGAGGGACGCAAAGAACCGGCTGGAGATCTCCAACCCCATCCCCATCAAGGTGGCCAGCGGCTCTGACCTTCAGCTGACTGACATTGACTCAGACAGCAACCGGGGGAGCGTGATCCTTGATTCTGGTCATCTCAGCACGGCCAGCTCCAGCGACGACCTCAAGGTGGATGATGGCAACTTCAAGGGTTCCGTGCTGCAGCGGGCAGCCAAGTTCGGCTCTCTGGCCAAGCAGAACTCGCAGATGATCGTCAAGAGGTTCTCCTTCTCGCAGAAGAGCCGCGATGAAAGCACCTCAGAGACATCCACCCCTTCCGAGCACTCGGCTGCCCCTTCCCCGCAGGTGGAGATGCGGACACTTGAGATGCAGCTGGCCAAGCAAGCCGTACCACCTGGGCCCCCGCGTGTCCCTTCCGCCTCACGGACCAGGCTGCCCGAGGTGGTCAGCAAGCGGTTCCCCGCTGAGCTGAAGCTCCCCGTGGTGGTTCCCCCTCAGCCCCCTGTGCCCAGGCAACTGGAGCTGCAGCGGCGCAACACCGGCGACTTTGGCTTCTCGCTGCGCCGCACCACCATGCTGGACAGGGCTGCTGACGGGCAGGTGTACAGGCGGGTAGTGCACTTCGCTGAACCGGGTGCCGGGACCAAAGACCTGGCCCTTGGCTTGGTGCCAGGCGACCGGCTGGTGGAGATCAATGGGCGCAACGTGGAAAACAAGTCCCGGGATGAGATTGTGGAGATGATCCGGCAGTCGGGGGAGACAGTACGCCTGAAAGTGCAGCCCATCCTAGAGCTGAGTGAGCTGAGCCACTGCTGGCTGAGGAGCGGGGAGGGCGTTCACCAAGCAGCCTTTGATGTAAGTAGCTGCTCCACTTTGGGGCACAGGTAGAGTGTGTGCACTCACAGTGGTGGCACACGAGGGCATTCTTGGCAGCATCCCATGTCTTGTCTACCTGACGCAGGTACCTTCACACTGTGCATAGTTAAACTATGGAATTCACCGCTGCAATATGTGCTGATGGCCACCAACTTGGATGCCTTTAAAAAGGAAATAAGATAAATCCATGAAGGATATGCCTGAGTGGCTGCTTGCCAGGATGGGTTTGCTCTGTCCCTAGTGTTGGAAGCACTGTGCCTCTGAAAACATAAGTGGGGAGAGTTGCTCTTGTGCTCAGGTTTTGCTTCTGGGCTTCCTGTAATGGGCATCTGGTTGGCCACTGTGAGAACAGGATGCTGTACTAGAGGGGCTCCCTTTGGCCTGATCCAGCAGCCAGGGTCTCTTCTGATGTTCTTATGTTAATGGGGTTTGTGCTGTCATTGGTGTCTGGTGCAGTATGGTCATGATCATAGACTCAAGCCACAGATTGGCTGTTGTGGTTGTGACCCCGTTGCTTATTTTGTGTGGAAGAGGAAGGGGCATGTGGTGCTTATATTAATGCTATAGGGCATGCAGAGAAGCAAAATTTCTCTTCTGGGTGGTTAGAGGAATATGGGATAGGTTAGGAGATAAATGTATCTTTCTTCCAAGTATCACAAAGGATGGTGATGGTGGTTGGGAGGAAATAATAATTTATCATTTAATAATACACATTTTCACAGTACTTTTCAAGTGTTCAATTCATAATCCTGTGACCCATATCTCTGCTGTAGGGAACATTTTGCTGTGGTTTAAATTGGGATCTTCCCAGCTTCTGATCTTGACCCAGTGTGTGTGTGTGTGTGTGTGTGTGTGCGTGCACACGCACGCACACACACACACACACACTTTGTGGATCTTCTGATATATTTTAAAGGCTGAGGATGCTTCAGGAATGTTTTCGTAGGCAAAAGTGGAAATGGCCCTGGAACATTAGTTCTATCTGAAACAGTTATTGTGCAGATGAAATTATTGGTGTTTTAAGAATACTTGTGGCAGAAGATGAGGGCCAAGCCCAGATTGTTGTGTGACTTTCCCCACCAGACGGTGTGTACCTATCCTTCTGCTTATAGCTTTGAGTTTGCACCTAGGGTGGTGATGGCAGCGGAGAACATAACATTAATTTCGTGTGTTTGCACTTTCTGTTCTACACATCAACTACAGTTTGTGCAATTTGGGGACATCGCTTGTTCATTCAGACATTAATATTTATTTTTCTCTTTGTGGCAAATGACCTTCAAGGTACATCTTTTTCTGCTTGAGCCAATCTACCCTTTAAGGTATTAAGTTTAACTTACTGCTACAGGTTTTGTTCTGTTATCGCTGCTTTACAAAATGGGGGTGGTGACTGTGGTCCTGCTGTTGCTGTGTTGATCCTTCCTGTGAACTCAGTTGCCCCTAGTGAGCATTGCCCCACTGAGGGATTATTGGTGTATGTGTATGAGAGAGAGAGAGAGAGAAGTTGTGGGGCAAGGATCTTTTATAACTAGCAATAAAGACTTTAAGAGTACCTGTGAAGAGGGATTAGGAGAAGCATAATGGGCAGGTGACCCATATTCTCTTGGCTGCTTGCAGAAACCTCTGTTAGTGACTTTGAGCTGGCTTGAGTGGTGTGTGTGTGTTTGTACCAATGGGGTCATTTTAAATCTCATCAAAACCCCTGAAGGCCCCTGCGAGAGTTAAGTCTGCCGCATGGCGCAGAGAAGCTCATTGCATTCCCTCCTCCCTTGTAGAAATAAATGCAGCCTGTCTCCAAACGGAAGGGAAACACATGGTGTTTACAGCTCTCAAGTCAAGTGTGCAGTTGGGGCTGCTAAAAATTGGATGCCCGGTAAGCTGCCAATCGGGCTGATGGCCCAGGTGGTGGCAGGAAGTGTTATGAGAATATGAGGCGTAAGTGGAAACTGGCAGGGCCTCTGAAGTCTCCTTAAGAGTGGAGGAAGCCTTCCCTGAGATCAGTCAGAGTGGAGGAGGCCAGATGTGCCTGGGGCACAGCTGCAGGTGCTGGGCAAGCAGCCTGGGTCATCATGGTAGCCCTATGCGCCCTCCACTCCCCCCCTCCCCGAGTGCAGTTCTGGGTGCTTATGTTGGAAGATTCAGGACAGATAAAAAAAGGTAATTCTTGACACATTTCTTGGAACTCTCTCCAAATGGTGGTGATGTCCACCAACCTGGATGGCTTTTAAGGCTGGGCGACATCTGAATTTCAACATCACCGTATATCACCAGTGAAATATCACAATATATATCTGCGGTGGTGGAGGGCGTTGCCGGGCCTCCCTGCAGGGGCAGAGGGTCCCCCTGTACCTCCCCACATCTTTCCCAACACCAGGGTCTTTTCCAGGGAGTCTTCTCTTCTCATGAGGTGGCCAAAGTACATAAACACCACCAGAAAATAAAAACAAAAACTCTTCCCCTTTTTTCTAAAAGAAAGAAGAAAGAGGTGCTTTCTAGTTCTTTGTTTGCGTTCTTTGTTTACTTTGCCGCTGGATCCTTGATTGCTGTTCACCAGTATATTGCCTTGTTGAAACACTTATCACGATGTTATTTCAATACCGGTATTCGGTGGTATGGCAATTTATTGCACAGCCCTAATGGCTTTAAAAGAGAATTGGGACACATTCATGGAGGAGATGGCTGTCAATGGCTGCTATCCACAATGGCTATGCTCTTCCTGCATGGTTGGAAGCAGCAGTGCTTCTGAATACCAGTTGCTAGAATCAGCAGGAGGGGAGAGGGCTCTTGTGCTCAAATCCTGCTTGCGGGTTTCCCATGGGGGCATCTGGGTGGCCACAGTGAGAAGAGGATGCTGGACTAGATGAACCACTGGCCTGATCCAGCAGACACTTCTGATCTTCGTATGTTATCTTTTTATTCTGGAACTGTGTGTTCACATGCAGATGTGGAATGCAGTATCCTGCGAATGTGTTGTCTATTAATGAAATAATAATAATTACTAGCCACTCTTGAGGCTTCTTTAGGTGCCACTTCAGCTTGTTCACTACCAGGAGAGCATCAAGCTGTCTGGCTGCTGCTGGGAGTTCTCTCAGAAGAGGGTGCCTGCATGAGAACGTCTTCCAACAGATCTGGATATACGAGCTGCTCACCTCCTTGTTATTACATGCCAGCGTCTATGCAGCTGCTATGTTTCTTCATTTTCCTTGTAGAAGTTGAGAGCTAATAGGGATAAATAGGTAGCTAAATAGAGAGAAGAGAACATGAAGCTCTTGGGGCATTAGGCCTGGATTCCTGCTTCCTCCCCTTCATGAAACAGAAGTGCAAACCAGGATCGCGAATAAGCTAACAGCAGAGCTCTGAGACTGCCCTGGATCAACCAGGGAAGATGTTGAAAGCAAATCCCGGAAGTGTGAATGCAAAGTTCAGAATACAGCACCAAGCATTTCAGTAGGTTTACGTCAGCTTCTCTTTCAGTCAGTTGGCTGTTCCCCACAAGGCCCCAGTTAACTGCATTTCCCCCCTTGCTACAGAATCTTGCGAAGGGCTCTTTTAGCTTAAAGTTGTAGACGGGCACTTTCCTGCTTGCCTATGGTGGGTAGGAATGGCTTCCAAGCAACCAGTCTAAAAAACTTTGAAAAAGTTGATGTTTCTTCTCTGACATCACATGGCCGACGTAAACAGCTGTGGAAAGGTAGGCAGGCTAGTAAAAAAATAAACAGGTAGTGGACTAGTGTCTTTTGCAGACCTGTTTTCATTATAAGTCCTCTTACACCTCTTTAGCAGCCATGGCTTCCTTCAAAGAATCCTGGGAGCAGTAGTTTACTAAGAGTGCTGGGGGTTGTCACTCGGTGAGGGTCTCCTGACACCTCTCAGCATCCTTAACAAACTACAGTTCCCAGCATTCTCTGAGGGATGCCATGACCATTAGTGGTATAAAAGTGCTCTAAATGTATGTTTGGGGGTGACGTGCATCTCCCTTAGTAGGTAGGTCACAGTCTGCATCAGGCCTGCCTCTTCCCTCCAAGCCCTTTCAGACTCCCATCAGCTTTCTCTTGGCTTTGTTGTGGCTATGGGAGCCCCAGTTACCGCTGCTAAGATTTCCCATACCTCATGTAAGCTCATGTAATGAGTAGCATAGGGAGCATTGTAAAGGAACCAGTCAGTCATGTTAAGATCATTATAGAGCCAAATTGTTTGTATGAACATGCCCTTGTTGTCTGGAAACAAATTGAGTGTTGACTTTAGCTCCCAAAGGGCTCCTTGGCTTTCTCCTGTCTCGAGGGAGAAAAAGCTGTGAAGTCCAAGTTCCTTCCTTTTTAAGACTGTGCTCTTCCTCTCCTTCCTTCTCCCTAGACCCTTTCCCTACAAGCTGTTCCCTGATTCTGTGTTTGAGGGATCCCAGCACGGGAAAAGTACATGTGGAAGGAGCCGGCAGTTCCTTGCTGGGCTTGTCGTGCTAATGCTTGAGCTTGTTTCTCTGCACAGGGCTCTGGGGAACTAAATTAATTTGGAGTTGGGTGAACACGTTAGGTGCCTGCAGAGCATTTCAAAAGGCTTATGGAGAAGTTTTAAGAAAAGGATATAATTGCTCCTCCCTCGCCTCCCCTTTCCTTGGTGCTTTTATGGGTTATTGTTGTTTAATTTCTTATTTTATCTGTTATGTTTGTTTAATAGTGGAGCAAGACTTTATTTTGATGTGTTTATTAATGGGGTTGTTAATTTTGTTTTTTTTAAAAAAGAATTTATTGGTATTTTCCATAACAAATAATACCATCACCCACCCACATTTATACAAAACAAAAACAAACATAACCACGATTCTTCTTCTTTTTTACACACATACAGAAAAAAATTCTAGTTTTGAATCTTTACAGTTGACTTCCCCTGCCTTCTCTCCTTCGGTTCCCAAACCAAATTCTATTTTAATAACTTCATCTCTCAAAAAATTGAATTCATTTCAAAAAGAAATTCAAATCTAGACAATCATCTTAAATGAATAAATCATCTTAATCCATAATAATTAATAACATAACTTTATATCTTAACAAATTATTCTTATATCAGATCTAAGCTATTCTTCTTTCCCTTAAACTGCTGCTAATTACAAAAAAGTTCAAAATATCCCTTTTCTTGTTAAAAATTAAAATAAAACTTAATGTCTTAACCCTCCGATTTTAGATTACCATAACAAAGCATTAATATTCTGCACTTAACACACTTCACCCTATCCCCCCTCTATCCAATGTCCTTCTCCATCTTTCACCGGAACCACTCCTCAAATTGTCCTCTTTTCTTGTACGTCCACAGAACCAGACACAGTCCCCAACAGTCCTTGCATCGAGCATCAGGATACACTGTTCATCTTCTTTCGGCTTCTCCCATTCAATGCTGCATTCTTCTTCTATTTGTAAATATCTTAATTTCTTGCCCTTCGCTCCCGAGCTCTCACCTCGGGGGCTGGATATAACATTCCTCGCCGTCCCCGGGCTGCCACCACCGAAGGACGTTTCTTTTTCCGGGAGTCGCCATGCCGTCTCTCTCAGTTTTTCAATCATCTCCTTCAGCTCTTTGCCAAGGCTCTCTTCCATAGTATCGAATACCTGAAAGGTCTCCTGTGGGAAGTAGATTTTTCTGGGGTTGTTAATTTTGATTTAGTTCAGTACTGGTTATGTGTTAAGCTTATGTTATTTGTAAGACTGAATTTATCCAAAGTTTGTTGAATTTTTTTCTTGATTTATATTTTTTGTAACCCCCCTCCCTCCTTGTGTATTTTAATAAGTTAGTGTTTTCTGTGAGTTGCTTTGCACACTGTTTTATTGTGGGAAAAGTGACATTTTCTTTATCTGCACTTTTTAAATAAAATACTATATAAATTGAAGAAAGGCAGGGTGTGAATTGAATAGATTAGTGAACAGTTTCCCCTAACGCTTCTCCTTGCCTCAGCAGTTGTAAGCAAACATAATAACTCTAGTTAGGGGGTGGCTGCTGTTGTGGGCAGCAGAAGGTATGTACGTATTGGGGGGGGAGGGCCAATAGCTCAGTCGAAGAGCACCTGCTTTGCTTGCAGAAGGTACCAGGTTCAATCCCTGGCATCTCCAGGGAGGGATGGGAGAGATTCCAGACTAAAACCCTGGAGAGCTGCTGCCAGCCAGTGTCGGCAACACTGAGCTAGATGGGCCAATGATCCAATAAAGCGTAAGGCAGCTTCCTGTGTATATTTGTGTGTTTGTGTATTTAGAGTATGTGTATGAGAAAGAGATAGAAAATTGATTCCTGCTTGGTGTCATGTGAGTGGCACCTGAGCTTCTTGTGGTCAGTGGTACTTAATGCAGTTGGGAGTCTTGAATCTCAAAGGCCCCAGGAAAAGCCAGAGAGAGAGAGAGAGAGATGAAATGTGAATTTCCTTCCTCCTGTGTCCAGAAGGGCAGCATTTTATACCAATGTTATATATTTGATGTTAGCCTCCCTGAGCCCGACTTCAGCCGGGGAGGGCGGGATATAAATAAAAGTTTATTATTATTATTATTATTATTATTATTATTATTATTATTATTCCTTCCATGCAGAACATGTGCATGTGCTTTACAGATTGGGGATGCTGGGCAGTTCTGGTGGCTCTGCTCCCAACTCTTGCTCCTTTTTTCTGGAACATGGTAGGCTGATGGTGAACAGCACCTGCCTTTATTGAGATGATGATGAGGTCAGCCACTGTGAAACAATGTCCAGCACTCGTGAGCATGACAGCCAGCCGCCCACCCCACCCCTCCTCCGCTAACAAAGCAGCTCTGCAGAGGACACAGGCGCTGCTTGTGTGGAGGGATGGAGGAGGAGCAGGAATGCTCTGCACCAGAGGGCAATGCAGCCTCCCAAGGATGGGCATGCCTGCCCCCTCCTCCCTCCCTCTCCCCACCCCACTCCATTACCTTCCAGCTCACTGAAGCACTGCTGCATAACTGCAGGCAACAGGCGTCCCTTTGTCCTGGCCATGGGCAGCCACCCTGAAAGAGGGCTCTTTGTAGTTTTTCCATCTCATCATCTTATTGACCCCATTGACACAATGGTTGGGATCCTCCAGTAAGTGAACAGCTCTGTAGTGAACCGTCATGGACTATGCCACTTCAGAGTACAGGTGAAGGTGTCACTCCCCCCCCCCCCATTTTATAAAAATCTCTGCAAATAACAAACGTGTTAGGATCAGGCCCAACTCACTCTTTCTCCCTGCTTGTGGGAAGGCCACACACGCCATACATTGAAAGCACCATCGAAGAGTCTTGGGAACTATAGTTCGTCAAGCATGCTGGGAATTGTAGTTCTGAGGGGTAAATTACAGTTCCCAGAATTATTTTGGGGGCAGGGCGGAAAGCCATGCGCTTTCAATATATGGCGTGGATATGAACAAAGTTGTTGGAAGGGAGTGGACCGTCCTTCATTGGAGGTTTCTATACAGAAGTTGAATGGCCATCTGGCAGGGATTCTTTAGCAGTGATTCCTGCGTTGCAGGGGGTGAGACTAGATGACCATTGGGATCCCTTCCAACTCTACAATTCTGTGATTCTAATTACTTTTTTTTAACCATTGGAAGATTTGGAAATGCCTTACCTATAGGCATCTGTTTGGGAATTATGCACTGCTCTCTCTGTTCATTTATCTAACTTTATGGGTGCTTGGGATCTGATCAGCCGTGTGTGTATGTGGTTTCATATCCTGATTGGAACTATCCTTCTGGGCCCATGGAGTGTGTGGAAGAGGCCTCACCATTGCCTCTTGTTGGGTGCAGTTCTTCAGGAGATCTTGCTTCCCCTCTTGGCAAAAGAACCGTGCCCTCGAATAAGTGGCAAGGAGCAGTGAGGCGGAAGCATTGCCAGTGCTTGGGTTGCTTACTCACAGTCTGGATGGCTGGTTTGTCAAGGGTGAGTTGGAGCTGAGCAATGACTTCCTGGCCCTAGTCCAGCTGTCTTTTCCCTCCATGAATTAGCAATTAGCTGCCCTGCCTAATGATGTGAAAGGAGCCTCCTGCCCTGGGGGGCAGATTAGGAAGCTTCCTCCAGCCAGTGTTAAAGGAGTGAAGGCGCTCCAGTGACTCTGCCTTAATCAAAAACACTGAAATATTTTAAATGGGCTGTTTAAAAATAGGGATGTAAGAAGGCAGCGATTTCTGATCATCATAATCAGCACTGCTTCCATTATGCTGCAGTTTGGTTTCCACCAAATGCAGCATCTTTCGTCTCACTGTCCACTATTTAAAGCAAGTTACACCAGCCTGATCCAACATCCAGGCTTTTCTGATGCTCTTACAACTTTCTGCCAGCTGTTGGCCTAATGATATGTAGTGGTGAAACCTGAGTTTGCCTCCTTTTTCTCTTCTCTCATATTCACTCTGTTACTGGCTTCCAGTTTCCTTGATAGGCCTCTGTCTTCTCTCTCTGCCAGTATCCACTTCCTGACTGCTTTGAGTAGTGGAGCAGTGTGCAAATACATATATTTTATAGCGCTCTCCTCCTCCTTTTGCATAGCTGGTTCTTTGCTTATTCATATTGATTTGGAGGGTGTATTTTTAATATATTGTGGGCAGTCTTGTCAGCATTCACTCTGTGGTATGCTTCCAGCCCCCACCCTCCTTTTCTATTATTTTATCCTGTGCAGGGCCTAGATTTCTCAGTTTTTGTAATATGATGAAAAGGTATTTCTAGTCAATGCTGTTTTAGCATTGTGCGTATTCTCACCCCTCATACCAATCTGCTTATTTGGGGGAAAGTTTAGGTTATTTGGGTTAAGTTATAGGTTATTTGGTAGAGCCCCTGATTTACGTGCAGAATGTTCTGGGTTCAACCCTAGCACTTCCAGGCAGGACAGGGAAAAACCACTTGCTGAAACCCTGGAGTTGTACATGTTTGGGCTCCTGATGTAAGCCCATGGGCACCATAGTGCCTTCAGACCCCTCCCTCTGCTGAGGCCCTCTGTCCTCCCAATTTATTTTTTTTCTAAACTGAGGATTTTTTATGGGCATGGAGTATTTTGGTTGGGTGTGTGTGCCCCGTGCTTTATTTTCCTGTGTCTTAATTGTTTTGGGATGCGCATAGGTGTTTTGCCTCTTTGAAGGAGTAGGGTCTCAAGCATCACATGATTTCCTTCTGCGAAATGGTTTTTTTTTGGTGGTGCCTGTGACATATTCTTAAATTTTCAGATCAAGATCTTCAAGGGTAGACAGTACTGGTTTTGATGGACCAGCTTTTTGATTTGGTAGCTTGCTCCTTTGCTCCTTATTCTGCTTTGACTTGACTGTGCCAGCTGTGACTCCACAGGCTCTTGTCTTCAGCCTGATATCCAATAAAGAGATCAAGTAATTGCAATGGCTGAGGTCAATCAAAGTGGTTGCCCTGGTTCCCTCCCTCCCCTGTAAACATCCACCTGCCAGCAGGTAGCCACCACCTGTCCTCTGCTTTGCCTAATGGGCTCTGACTACTTATACTTCCATCCTGCTCCTCCCTGCCTTTCGGACCCTGTTTTTACATCTTGTTCAGAAAGGATTTTGAATATAAAGAGCTTTGAGGCGGCAAGTCTCTTTATTTCTCCTTCGCTTCATTGAGGGGCCCTTGTTGGCTTCCTCCTCCCTCTTTCTCCTTCTGTTGCTCTTACCCCACAAGAATTATGGCAGCTTAGGTTGGAAGCTTTTAATTTTTCCTTCAACTTGGGAACCTTGCATGTAAAGCTAGGGGAATCATAGCTGGAATATGGCTGAGCTGCTGTAGGCTTGGCCCTAAGTACATTTGACCCTCTTCTGTCGTCCTGCTTGCATTCTGGAGATCAAAGAAGCAATGGTAGACTCTGTGGACAAACCGCTTGCTGCTTTTGCTGCTGGAGAAGTTGAGCTTGTGCTTGGGACTCCTCCTGGACGTGGAAGCACTTTCTGTTACAGTGGCAGGTGTGTGGCAGCGGTATGCTTGGATGCCCGGCTGCACCGCCTTGCCACAAATGTGGAACGACTTGCCAAAGAGTTTGAGGCACAGGGGACACGCCTTTCGGCCCTCGAAGGGCAGATGGCTGCCCTGGAAGATACATCGGAGAGGCTTTCGTGTACCGAGCGGGAGAGCCGTCGCCAAATTGGTGACCTCGAGACTTAACAGCAATGGAAAGGTATGGACATCTTGCAACCAAGAGATGGCCAAGGGGAAGCGAGGTCCTTGCTGGGGTGAGGATTTCTCCTTTTCCCGTCACTGAAGAATTGTGATAAAATATCCTAGGCTGAGTTATGGCTGCGCTGGTGTGAGAGTCTGGAGAATCCATCTTTTCTACATTGAGAGACTTGCTTGCATCCAATGCCACCACCACCCCGGCCCCAATTGCAGACAACCAAGGAATGGAACTTTCTTTTAGTGCTTGCCGTATTCCATCGTCAGCGGTGCAATATCTGGACTATACAATGCAGAGGGTTTTGTTTATGAAGGGATGCCGCCCTCATTCCAGTTCAGTGAGCTAGACTGCCTCCCCAAGAAGATGAAGAAAGTCCTTTGCTCTCTGTTTATTTTTGGAGCGGTGCTCCTTGGCTTCTGCCCCTACACATTTGAAAGTTCAGGTCTTGGAAGCAGAATAAATTATGCAGATGTTCACACGAACAAATGTACTTGATGGCATAATTCATTCTGGGAGTAGAATTTGGGTGATGTCTTCTCCCCTTCCTTCCTTAATGCACAGCCTTTGCCTAGATGGAGGAGGAGGAGGAGGAGGAAGAGAGGGAGTTTCCTCCTACTGGAATGTCTGCACAGAGCAGTCTGTGCCCCTGGTTTGATATTTAAGTGTGGAACTAGAACAGCCAGGAGGCAGTGACTGTAGAGTGTGTCAGCCATGTGTGGGGATGTGGGTCAAGGAAGTAGTCAAGTTCAAAACCCCGGGGGGCAGTCTTTAGAAACACAGGAACTGGGAAAAGAAAAACCATAGCCAGGGCAAAGGAAAGCAAGTCGGTAGGCTGAGAATGGGATAGTCCACAGAATTGTCTGGAGCATGGCCTGACCTGATCTGAGACAGGCCAGGCTGTATAATATCTTGATTTATTATTTTGTTTATTGTGTTTCTATCACACTTTTTTCTTCAAGGAGCTCAAGGTGGCATACTTGGTTCTCCCCCTCTTCATTTAAACCCTACAACAAACCTGCGAGGTAGGTTAGGCTGAAAGTGAGGGACTGGCTCCCAGTGTCACACCCAGTGAGCTTCATGACTGAGTGTGTGTCCCATGTTCCAGTTTTAGGAAGTGCCCTGTGCAGTTCTGCACTGATGAAGACTTGTCAAATGAAGGTACTGTCTACAAGCAAACCAGCCACTCCCCCCCACCCCCCAGTTGTATGATAAACTCATCCTCTAAGGGAGAGGCTTCCCTTGCCTGTGCGGGGGGGGGGGGGGCAGGGAGTGAGCGTAGATCTGTGTCTTGGGAAATCAGGACAGAGTTGAAGGTGCATGGTTTTGACAGGTAATAAATTGGTCTGACTTAAGAGATCCTCTGTCAGCCTGGATTCTCTTGGGGGTGGGGTTGAAGGGAGGGAGCAGGTGCTGTCGTAATGCTTTCTGAGGGGTCTTGAAGGACCACAGGCCCTTCACCTTCGAGGTGCAGATGGTGTGTGTGTGTGTGTGTGTGTGTGTGTGTTTCTCCCCCAGGTCCAGCTCAGCAGCTTGGAATGTTTCCGGTCCTGATTTAAATAAAAAAAAAAATTATCCTCTCTCTGCTTTCTAAAACAGGAAATGATATACATATTTTGGGTCATTTCTTTGGAACCAGTTCCCCCTCTGTTTTTTCCTCCTTGCGCTAAGGAAATATGCCCCCCCCCCGTGTGTGGAGATGAATAGTTCAGGTTTTCTGCCTCCTGGATTTAAAACTCTGGTGAGAGGAGAGGTTGCTGTGGATTGAAGGCATTGGCTCTCCGCCTTAGTCTGTCATTCTGGGGTGTGTGTGTGTGTGTGTGTGCCATTATTTGAAGGTCCACAATCCATTTGTAGGGGGGAAAGATAAAAATGGTACTTGATCATTGCTAACATCTGTGGTTCTATGAAGACTAGAAACATTTACCCATAAATTAAATGCAGGCAGTTGTGAAGCAAAGGCAGGAACAAAAGGGAAAGGCCAACCGGCTGCTGTAATTGTCCAGTAGGGAAAGTGCAGAGATGCCCCCTCCCAGCTTTTCAGATTTGCAGGAAAGCAAAGCAGGGCATTAGGACTTCCCTTGCTTTTTCAGTCATAGCCACTGTGTCTCGGCAACCACCGAGGGCCCTGAAAGGCGGGTCTTCACTGAGCAGACCTTTTTACATTTGCCTGCCCTTAGGAATGCTACCCCTACTGATTTGTCTAGCAAAAGGAGGGAGTTGTAGAAAGCACATGTGTTGCATACAGATGGTTCAGTCACCGGGTAGCAGGTGATGGGGAAGACTGCTGCCTGCCTGAGAGCATGGTAGGAAATATTGAGTTGGATAGATAAATTGGGTGACCTGGTGAATATAGGCCACCCCCTGTATTCCTATGCCAAAGAGCCCTTGTGGGTCTCTTGAGAATCCCTGGACACCACAGAAGACGGTTGGACATAGTGTATCGTCAATTCATATGGGACTATAGGCTTGGGGTGTCAAGAATTCTGATGGAAACAGGAACAAAAATTGTGCATGTTCACTTATTTGTCCCATTGGCAGAATGGAAACCAGTCCACCGAATATGATTTATATTCACTGTTCTGGTTCAATGATATGTAATTGATTATCTCTCCCCCCCCCCATTTGCATTGCATTTCCTTTGCTTTGAAATGAATGGTGTGGAATAATGTGAAAAGAATAATGTAGTTTTTTGGCAGAGGATGAACTGTAGTGGAATGGAAGCAGTGCTGTGTGTGATGAGTACAGGAACAGAAAGTGGTGCCTCCTCACACCCCTGCTTTAGACCACTGTCTTATTCTGCTTGGACTTACATCACATCACACATCACACCCAACTCTTATTTTGCAGGCTGTTTTTCAGGGATGTTTGCCTGCCGTTACTGATCTTCTCATTGATAAACTTCTGAGAAATCCTATGCTTCCCTAGAATACAGCTGGAACACCACTGTGTTCTGCTTCTGTGTTTTTCCTTATCTCTCTGTAAGTTTAAGTTCTAGCTATTCCCTCTTCCCCACCAAAAAAGAAGGTGGTGGGTCCTCAGAGCTATGGGCCAAGGAGAAGGATGCCTGCTCACCTCTTGGGCTTTCGTTTGTAGCAAATGGTTTCCATGCATTTCGAATTGGAGCTGATGAATTTCAGCAGATGGGGAATTTGTATCAATGGTAATTGCAGTGGATTTGTTTACTCTTGCAGCACACATTGGCTGTTTAACCTTTGTACCTCAGAGATGACTGTGGTCTGCTGGTTTTGGGTGAAACACAGTTCATGCAAGATAACGCAGTGGCTGTGTGGCTCTGCTATGCAAGGGGGAGGGAGCAGAATTGTCATTTTTCATCTCCTCAAAGGCTGAGGGTGGGTGTCAGTTTAAAAGGGATCAGAAAAACAAAGGAAACTGCTTTATACCAATTCAGTATAAGGCCATCTATTGGTATTGGTCCATCTAGCCTATCATTGTCTACTCTGACTGGCAGTGTCTCTTCATAGGTTCTTCTCATCACCTGGCAAAGGTTGTAGCCCAGTGGTATACAGCATGTGCTTTTTATGCAAGAGGTCCCAGGTTCAATCCCCAGTGGCATCTCCAAATAGGACTCGGAAAGATTCCCAGCCTGAAAACCTGGAGAACCATTGCTGCTAGTCAGCGTCGACAGTCCTGAGCTAAATGGACCGATGACCTGACAGTTTCGTATTTTTGTATGCTACCTGATTGTTCCCAAGATTGAAATTGGGACCTTCTGCATCAAAGCAGGTGGCTTGTCACTGAGATATGTATCCAATTTTGTAGACAAAATTCTACAAAGCATAGCAATGGCTAAACATTTGTCAGCCAAAATGTACAACCAGTTCTGCCTCCTGTACCTTAACAACAACAACATTTTATTATTTGTACCCTGCCCATCTGAAATGGGTTGCTCCAGCCACTCTGAGAGGCTTCCAACATATACAAAAACATAATAAAACATTAAACGTTAAAAACTTCCCTTAACAGTGTTGCCTTCAGATGTCTTCTAAAGGTGGTATAGTTACTTATCTCCTTAACATCTGATGGGAGGGCGTTCCACAGGGTGGGTGCCACCACCGAGAAGGTCCTAGGCCCGGTTCCTTGTAACTTCTCACTTCTCGCTCTCAGTGTCTGGGCTGAACGATGTGGGTGGAGGTGCTCCTTCAGGTATATAGGGCCTGGGCCATTTAGGGGTTTAAAGGTCAGCACCAACACTTAGAATTGTGCTTGGAAATGTACTGGGAGCCATTGTAGGTCTTTCAGGACTGGTGTTATATGGTCCTGGCAGCTGCTGCCATTACCTCTTTCTACGTCTAGTCTCTGCAGTGCATGAATAGGAGCAGTTAACTGATCAGTCTTTTTATTGCATAGCCAATGGCTGTTGGAAACACCAAACTGTTTCAAAATGTGATAAAACATGACAATAAAGGGAGAAAGAAGAAGGCTGCTGTGGATTACCTATTTTTACATAAAAACATAGAAACAAAATACTGTACACAGAGAAATATAACCTTAACCATTGCCACCACCTTGGTGGACATAAAAAATACATTCAAAGAGTCTACAAAAATCATACCTGCAGACTCTACACACAGAGAGCAGCATTTGAAATAATTGCTGTTATCAGGGGTTACATAACGTAGATTTCAGTTTAAACCTGTGAAAGCCATTTACTTGCTCAGAGATAGATTTTATGTGGGTGATTTTAGAGTGGGTAACAAAACAAATAACGGGGAAGGTCTTCCACCACTTTCAGACCACATACAAAGTCTGTCTTGGGGGAAGTTAAAAATAATGGTAGTTTGCTACACTGTTCTTTGGATTCCTGCAGATTGAGCTTCTGCATCAGTCTTTGAGGCAACCCAATTTCTACACAGTGCCGGGGCAAACCTGTACTAATGTGACCCATTGATTTCACTAGGGATAGTCGACCAAAGCAAGAATGTATTTGCACCATATGGTCTAGAATCTTGCTTTGAAAATAAAATAAAACTTAATTCTGTGCCCAGCTTTTCTGTGTTCCGGTGGAACTTCAATATACACTCAGTCTCTTGAATATAGTACAAGTACTGTAGGCTGCTACTAGGCTAGGGGTGAGCAAAATAGTCCACTGGCTGAGGGCCACCTTGTGGCTGTTTGTGTGGCTTCCCAGATCCACCCAGATTGCTGCTGTGGCAGACTAGAACTCTGGATTAAATGGACTTTAGTCTGATCCAGCAAATACTTTGAGCAAGAATGCATGCTTAACCCAGGTTAGTTTGTTGCTGTTGTGCTATCAGTGTGTCTGCCCCTTAATACAAGAGGAGAGACCCCTGCCCTGAGGAGCTTGCAATCCAACATTCAGCGTGGGGACAACAGAGGTAAACAAGGCAAGGATATGTGATGTGCCAGTCATATGTACTTGGTAACTGGCTTAAATGTCAAGGGGTTCTTAGTTTGTAGATTTGAGAGGTGTTGGTGGACAGCGGGGCCCAAGTAACACTCCACTGCTGACACACACACAGAGCACCGCAAGCCTTTCAGGCAGCCTGCCTTAGTTCTAGGGTGCTGGACCTGTCCCAGGCTGTGGAAGTTTGTGCTTGGGGATGAGTTTTGTTGCAAGGGATTTGCAAAGGCAGGAAACTGCCTCTGGGCTCAGACTGAAAATCTCTCTCTGCAGACTCTCAAGAGGAGGAATGAGTGGAATCTGCTGGCAGAGTGCAAAACCCTCCAGCTGCCAACAAGCCAGATGTTTGCAGGGGGGCTGCGTGGAAGGAACCAGATTCCTGAGGCTCAGCATGGCAGCTGAGGGGGCTGCGATTGCTCTCCAGACGCCGCTTTCTCCAGCCTCCCTTCGACAATCAGTCCAGTCCACCCCCTTGTAGGAATGCTTTTGCTGCGAACCTTTCTTTAAGCAAAACATGAAATCTTCGGGGCTTGCAGGAGGCAGATATGTGGGTCAGAGCCAGGATGTCCCTGGGGTTTAGGGGCATGTCTCTAGGGATGTGGCCAGAGCCTAGGAGCAGCAAGGAGTTCTCTGGCTGTGCTTCTGTTATCTACTGAGACTCTTTGATACAGGAATCCCATAGCTCAGTAGTAGAGCACATACTTCTGCACCCCAGGAGATATTGGGCTGGCACAGAGCCCCTTCTCGGCCTGAAAGCTTGGAGGGTCACTGCTAGCCAGCAGGCTAAGCACAGCAGTTGGCTGACTCACTGGCAGGAAGCTTATGTTCACGGGGTCCCCTAAAGGCTGGCCCTGTTATTTCCATGCCTCTCTGCTTCCTGGCTGATGTCTTGTCTGCTTCTGGACATCATTAGCTGTGTTGGAGGTTTTGTGCCCACACTGTACATTTAAATCACAGAACTTTCCCCCAAAGAATCTTGGGAACTGCCGCTTAGCTGTGCATAAGAGCTACAATTCCCAGCACCTTTAACAAACTACAGTTCCCGGGCTTCTTTGGGTCGTGCCATGTGCTTTAAATGTTTGGTATGTAGGTAGCCTTAACCTCTTACTGCCCCCTGCCCCTGCCTGCTGGTCGGATGCAATAAGGGAGGGACATGATGATTGTGAATGAGTGTGTTTATGGGTGTTGCTGTTGTGTGTTTCCTACTGGAACATACTGCTTCTCACTTGACCAGAAGTCGCTCTGTGAGGGATAAGCTACAGACCACAAGGTTACTTTGAGGGAAGCCATGTGCTTTCAATGCGGACATGTCCCAGTAACACTCGGGAAGTGTTGCAGAAGAACTAAGAAAGCAAAATTGCTTGAGTTTGATCCAGTATAAATCCACCACTAACACACTATTGTTGTGTCAATGATACCTTGTAGGAAACACCAATCTGGAGGGTCCTCCTGTCTGTCTCTGCTGCAATGGGAAATTAGGCCAAGCCCCCTCAGCGTTGAAGGATAGGAAGGTTCTTTTGCACATGGCTTTGTTCCTAGTAGATAAGATAGTTTCTAATACACACAACTTGATATACAGTTGATATACAGTTGTAAAATTAAGAGAATTAAGAAATAAAAATGAGGAATAGAACAGTAATATTAGGGGGGAAAGAACAGAAATTTGACAGAAATTTAAACTAATGTGAATAAATTACAAGAAAATATATTGTCCGCTACTCTTATTGTTCCAGAATTGTATAAACATGCACCACCTTTCTATACATTTGTTTTGGGGGTCTTCTGTTGAAAGTTTGCTTTATCCAAACCTGTTTTGGCCAGACTTCGCAGCGAGAAGTGGAACCTTTTTCGGGCTGCTTTCAATGATCTTGAAAATGGCTATTCCTAGTAGCTTAGGCTAAAGCTTTTACATGTACTGTCTGTGGTGTGGATGTGACCTTGGTCAGAGTGCTCTTTTTCTCAGAAGCAGCTCCTGGCCTGGGAATATGGTGTGTTTACTGTTTTTCCTTGCCTTGGAGAGGGTGGGCGGGCGAGTGGTGCAAAAGGAGAGGAGCAATAGCAATTTGGCCTCCACCTCAGTGGCCGTATGTGTACAGTAGCACAGAAGCAAAAGTGTTCCTCTGGTGAATTTGAGGGGAGGGTGGGCTGCTTTGGCTGCACGGAGGGGCGAGTGGTGTGCCACTTCTGGCATTGGAAAGGGGCTTTCATCCCATTTCCCTGGCAGATGCTGTCCTTACAAATCACCTTCTGGGGAATTAGATTGTCTGGGCCATTTTTTCTTTCAGTAGCAAGTACATGGCAGGCAAGTGCCATCTGCCTGATGTGCTCCCTGATGCGAGAACTGTCTAAATTTTCCATTATGTGTAGTTGTTGTGACTGTGTGCGGGTGGGGGTTGGGAGATTGATCCTGCCTCAGCTGACCTTGCCTCTTTCTCTCTCTCAAAAATCAACTGAGCTGTTTTTCTATTGAGCTCTTGGTCCCCCGCAGCTCTCTAAAACAGTCACAGGAAAGTGGCTGCAGTTGTAAGCACTGCAGTTCAGAGGGGCAGATCTGAGCATGCTGTGCAGTCTGGGAGGCTTGGGGCATGCTGGGAGATGTAGTCCGCCCTTATCTCCACCTTCTGTTTTATAGCCACACCTGCTCCTCTTGAAACAAGCAGGTAAGACAAGGAAAGAGTGGCTGCCAGGTGACAAGATCGTTGCTTGTGGTAATTGACCACGTAATGAGCTCTCCCTAAGGTCCTTGCATCTGTTTCCACACACAGCTAATTATTATTGTCTGCATGTTCTGGAGGTACTTTGAGCATGAAATCTTTGCACTCCTGTTACCTGGGAGGAGGATGAAGCTACCTGAAGGTGGTGAGGAATGTTGAAAAGTTCTCAGAAAGGGGATTGTTTCTGTGACTGTTTCCACTGTACAAGATCAAGAAGGTCGCATCTTCATGGGCGGGCTGGAATAGTGCTCTTTCTCACTGACCTGGCAGCTTTCTCATTTGAGCTTCTTTGCTGGACAGATGGTTCTTTGCAGGCAGCGCCTGGTGCTGTTTCAAGGCTGCCTCCAGGTCTCCTTTCTTGGCTGGTGATAGAAGCTTCTCCTCCTTCGCAAAGGCAGATTACTCCTCTCCTTTGCAGGATACTAGGAGGGGTTTTTGGGCAGAAAATGTGCTAATGTATCCAGCACAGTAGCTGCTGTGGCCTGCAGCCCAAGGAGCTTGTGCTGGTTCTGCCAGAAACCTATCAGGCTTGGGACACACACACACACACACACACACACACACACACACACACACACACACACTAAGCAGCCTCACTCCCCCCTCCAAACTTTTGCTTTGGGCATCTCCTGGTCACATCAACTTCTGGTTGCTTGAGTGAAGTTGTTCAATTTTCAAACATTTCTTTCTTGGATATTTCTACTTTTGGTGGCTGTGGGCTGGGTTTTTTTTTTAAGCTGCCTATTCCCCGTCAAAGGGGTCCACTGAAGGTGGGGAGAGATCAGGAGGCCAACAGGTCTCCACTGGGAGGGTGTTCCATAATTTTGGAGCCACTACCAAGAAGGCTTTGTCTCTCATGTCGTTCTGCCTGATCCCATGTAGGTTTGGGAAAGAAAGACCAAAGGAGACTTAAATCAGCCTGCCAGGCTTTTGAGATTCCTGTTCTTATTGTTGCTGCTACCTCTGTCTGTGGTTTGTTGTTGTTGTTGTTCAGTCATTTAGTCATGTCTGACTCTTCGTGCCCCCATGGACCAGAGCACGCCAGGCTTTCACTGCCTCCCGCAGTTTGGCCAAACTCATGCCAGTCGCTTCGAGAACACTGTCCCACCATCTCGTCCTCGGTCGCCCCCTTCTCCTTGTGCCCTCCATCTTCCCCAACATCAGGGACTTTTCCAGGGAGTCTTCTCTTCTCATGAGGTGGCCAAAGTACTGTCTGTGGTTACCCATAATTTACCCTTTGGGTTCCCTGGAGTGGAGAGAAAGTTAATTTATCCCAGGGCTGGAGCCTGCTGGCCATCTTTTGAGTGCTGGGAATTGTAGCTCCACAAGGGGTAAACCACTGTTCCTAGGATTATGTGTTTGTATGTTTATGTGTGTGTATGTGTGTTTGTGTTTCTGTTTGTGTGTTCTTCAAATGTGCTTTAAATGTATGGAATGTATGACGCCTAAGATTGCCTTCCCCAAATGTCTTTCTTCCTGTGGTGTCAGTCCTTGGCATTTGGCCTGGGTGGAGCAGAGCGGATCTGTCTCCCCTTCTCTGACTCCAGTCCACTCCCCAGAGGCTCCTCAAAGAGCCTGTGTTTGTGGAGTGAATCCGCAGCAGGAGAGCAGGAAGCAGGAGGCTGTCCTCTTTTTGGATCTTGCTGTGTACCATTTCCTCTATAGATGAACAATTTTAGGCTGGAATGTGAGACAAACAGGAAAGTTTGATTATGCTGATGAGTCCCTGGGCTGCTGGCTTTGGGGAGACACTCTGGAGCCAGACATGTTCATAGTATCTGATGATTAGTTCTCCCCTGCCACCCTACCCCCCCCATTCTCCTTTGGAAGTGCTTGTGATCAGGATGGCAATGTCAAGATGTGTTGCAGCTGGAAGGAGTGGAGGGTCACAAGGAACCGGATGAGCACAGGAAGCCAAGAAAAAGGCTATGTCAGAAATAGGTTACGTCAGAGCTGGATTCCTTGGGGGCAATGGGAACTTGGAGTGGGTAGCTTTCAGTGGAGCTGAGCTCCCCTGCAGTTCAGCATCATAACTTAAGTACCCCTACCTCTTCCCCCCTCTTTATTCTCCCCGTGGCATCCCTTTGTGGCCTATTCGTGGTGCTTGGAGGGGATTTAAAAGGAAGCTTTCTTTAACCATACTTGTATCTTGCCCAGTACATCGGGGCCATCCTGTTTTGTCCTCATCACAACTCTTTGGAAGTTGTCTTATACTGCCAGGATATTGGTCAACCTAGATCAGTATTGTCCACACTGTCTGGCAGTGGCTCTCCAGGTTTTCAGAGGAGAAGTCTCTCCCAGCCCTGCCTGGAGACACCTTGGAGTTTGAGCCTGGGACCTTTTGCATGTAAAGCAGAGACCACTGAGCTGTGATAGTTTCCCCCATTGTTTTTGAGAGAGTGAGAGTGTTCTACCAAGTAAACTTCATGGCTAAGCAAGGATTTGAATCCTGAGCTCCTCCTCTGAATGCAACACACTTGCCTGCTACATCACACTGGGTTAATGAAGTCGTCTGGATCCATGACCAAAACCTGTTTCTCCGCTTCTAGGAGCCAACCTGCAAAAGCAGGTTCACTGACTGTGTTTGGACAATCACATCTCCATGGATTTGCATCTTGCCTTGTTCCCAAACTGTTAACCATCATTTCCTGGTTTGGGCAAAACGGCAACTGTAGTTAACAAAAGGATTTCTGGCTTTCTGGAGCAAATAGCCTATGTGCACAGCCAAAAGGCTTGTTCCCCTTTGAGCTTATTAATATCGCCTGTGATTGGATTGAATAGGCAGGCCCTTTTGGTTGTCCAGGAAGAATGGGGACATGTGTGGCTCCTCAGACATCTTTAAGAGAAGATTAGAGAATTTTATTAAGAGTGAGGCTTCAGGGGCTACTAGCCAAGGTGGCTATGCTCTGCCTCCATGGTTCTGAATGTATGCTTCTGAAGACCAGTTTCTGGAAACATCAGGAGGGGAGAGTTGTTGTTGCACTTGGATCCTGCTTGCAGACTTCCCATTGGGCATGTGGTTGGCCATGTTGAAAATGGGACAAAATGCCAGCAGGGCTCTTCTTATCTTCCTAGAGGTTGCTGGACTATGACTCTCATCATCCCAGACAACTGGTCATGCTGACTGTTGAGGCTGATGGGAGTTGGATTTCAGCCACTCCTGGGGTATGATGCACCCCCTATCCCTGACTCTTTGGTCTTGCTACTTCCTGTGATTCCCCAGAAAGCTGCATTTATGGCTTCTACGTTGTTGTTTTTTTTTTTTTTGAACGGTTAACCCACAAGATGTACCAGACTCCTTTTGCCTGTTCAAGTGTTTCTATTTAAGATTCCTCTGCTCTTTCTGTCTCCACAAGGTGGCAGCAGCAGCATATAGCAAGTTTTTTCCTGGTCTCATGTAAGTGAGAGATGAATTTGTTAAGCCACTTCTCCACATTCCGTGGGTGTGGTGGGTGTGATGGTAATCGGTTTGCTTTTATTACGTATTTTGTGTTCTCGTTTTGTATTTTTGTGTTGTGAACTGCACTGTGATCTTGAGATGAAGGGCAGTATACACATTTAATAAATAAAAACAAGCAGGAATCGTAGAATTGTCGACTTTGAAGGGATCCTAAGGGTCATCTAGTCCAACCCCCTGCAATGCATGAATTACAGCTAAGAGGAGGGTTCCGAAAGCAGTGTTTGAAAAGGGGGGGTGCAAGTACCTTGGTAGTACTTCAGCAGCCCGATTTGCCATCAGTTAGCCAGCCATTTGCCCAGTCAAGGGGTGGGCAGATGGAAAGATGTCTTCCCCTTAATGTAGGGCTTCCCTCAGGCAGTGAAGCAATGCTTCTGTGTGCCCATTTGCTTTCTAGCAGCTTTCCTAGTCTGATGTTATGCACTTAAGGGTGGATCTATCTCCAAGGCACTTTGCTTCTGCAGGTTCACAGAGCAGCACATCCTCTCTGGATGTGGAAGCTAAGCTGGGGCTGGGGTGTGGGGAGGAGGGTGCTTCAGCTTGGCTTTGAGAATACACAAGAGCAGCAAGCTGAACTGCTGAATGACTCTTTCTTCTCTCTTTCCCTCCTGCCCCCCTCAGCCCCTCTGCCCTGGCATCCTTCCTCGATTTCTGAGGGCCTATTTATAGCACGTTCTGTCAGCAGTTAGCACGCGCAGAGCTCTTGGAGTGGAGGGGTTCTCCCTGCCAAGAGTAATGTGACTTTATACAGGCCTCTTGTAGAGACCCGTGGGTGGGGGGCGGGCAGTGGCAACAATATGGGGCAGCCTGTCTAGTTATTGTATGAAAAAAGAGAGGGAGAGGGAGTGCTAGCAAATGAAGTGAAAATTTCAGAATGTTAAAAGATACGCCTTCCTGATCTACCCAAATGTCCCTCTGGTTCAGCAGTTGACCAGGTGCCCCACATAGGAAGCTCAGAAACAGGGTGTGAAGGCAAAAGCCGCCCTTTGTTGTCTGTACTCAAAGGTGTACTGTCCCTGAATGTGGAGGTTCCATTTAACTATCCTGGTTAATATCCCCAGGAGAATTTGTTTTGTCTTTTTTTAAATAACAACTAGAACAACAACAACAACAACATTTCATTTAAGAAAGGCTTTAAGAACATATAGCATAGGCATGTCCAACAGGTAGATCACTGGACGCCTGCGGTAGATCACTAGTAGATCATTGGCTCCCCCCAAAGAAGCTGAACAACTGTGGCTCCCCTAAAAAAACTCAACATTTTACCTCCTCCCTGAAAAAACTCAACAACTTTGACCTGAACCCCCCCCAAAGGGGGTAGATCACTGCCATTTTTTAACCCTGTGAGTAGATCTCAATCTCTTGGGAGTTGGCCACCCCTGATTAGCAGATCCTCCCCCCGTTCATTTATAAGAACATCAGAAGAGTCTGGCTGCTGGATCAGACCATGTCTTCCAACATCCTTTTCTCCCAGTGGCCAGCCAGATGCCCCAGTGGCAAGCAGGAAATGAGTGCAGCAGGAACTCTTCTCTTGTGGTTCCCAGCAGCTGGTATTAAGAGGCATTTACTGCTTCCTACACTAGAGTCTGCCACACATAGACTTTGTGGCTAGCAGACACTCGCCAAGTCAGGTTCATGGAGGACAAAACTTACCTGTGGCTACTAGCCATAATGCTTGGCTTCTGTGTTCAGGATCAGGGACTGCATTCCTCTGAATATCAGCCCCTGGGGATCCCCCTTCTGGCCCTCATGTCCTGCTTGTGGCCACTATGAGAAGCAAGATGGTGGAGTAGCTGGACCCCTGGTCTGATCTGGCAGGGCTTTTCTTAACGTTCTTGAATCCCACTAAAGGAAATTCTTTTCAGCACCACTCTAAGCCTAATCATAGATTTGTACAGTTGGAGGGGACCCTGAGGGTCATCTAGACCTACCCCATGCAATGCAGGAAACTCTGCTAAAGCATCCATGACAGTTTGGTGCTGTTGAGCTTGGCTCGTATGTATGCTCAACAGAACCTGCCTTGAGTGGGAAGTAGGAGCTCACAGGGCTCTCCTCCTCTGTTTCCCCCTGCCACATCCAGGCTATGCGACTTATGCAGCATCAACATTGCCTTCTGATGCTCCCAGGGAGTGCCATAGAAAAGACCATTGTGAGTCCACCTTTTTGGCGTGTGCCATGTCTTTCAAAACACTCCCCCCTTCCTTCCTCCCCAGTCAAGTGGGAGGAATCCCTTGATTTTGTTCCTATTTCTGGCTCTGCTGTGTTGGTTGCCATGGAAATGGCTGTGCGTAGCTTTGTAGCAGCACCTACTGTTCTATAAAAGTTTGAGCCAGCGTGCCACCTAGTCTAACCCCTTGCTTCAAGGCTGAATGTTGTGTGATTAAAACATCTTTGGCAGTCTCTTCCCTGGCTCTTTCCCCCCCTCCCTCCTTGATGCATTGACAGTTCAAACAGGGCTTGGAAATTGTTGCCTGGAGGCAAGTGGTGTGATTGTTGCCTCTCTGAATATTATGGTCTTCTTCAATCCACAGGGTGCAAACAAAAGGCTATCTTTCCCCAAAGACAATGTAGAATGTAAAGAAATGCTCATGATCAAGAGCCCCCACATGGTGGAAGGAAACATAGCCACATGCATATGAAATATTGAGAATACATGAAATATTGAGAGTACAACTATATTGGGTTTGCTGAAAGGAAGAATACTCCTAATTGTTGCCCAGAGGCAAGTGGCTTTGTAGTTCCCTCTCTGAATTTATTGGGTTCTCCTTCAACCTGCAGGGTGCAAACCAAGGGCTATGTGTGTGGCTCTGTTTGCATCCCACTGAAAGGAAGCAATAACCCCATGCATATAAAATTTAAGGAAATATTGGGGTAGTTAAGCCGTGCAGCAGGAAGGATCTTATTCCTAAACAATTAATTCCAAAATAAACTCTGAAAAGTATGGATATGTGAATAACTTTTGTGTGTGTGTGCGTGTGTGTGTGTGCTATGAATTGAATGTACCAATCAAAGCTTGACTATCGTTCAGATTTCTCAATTTTCTGAATTTTGTGATGGAGTTTTCAGCTATGATGATGATACCATAATGGTGTGGAGAAAGTGGGTAGGAAAAATATTTTATTCTGCTCTCATAACACTATGCTTTGTGAACATCCAATGAAGCCGGATGTTGGAAGATTCAAGACAGTTAAAATAAAGTACTTCTTCATGCAACACATAGTTAAAGTTTGGAACTCGTTCCCTCAGGAGGCAGTGGTGGCCACCAACCTAGATGGCTTTAAAAGAGGGTTAGACAAAGGATAATGCTATCAGTGCCTGTGTTCTCCCTCCAGTGTCGGAGGCAGTATGCCTCACAAACACCAGAATACATATGGCAATGGGGCGGTTGAGTTTGGGTCCTGTTTGTGGACTTCCCATTGTGGCATATGGTTGACCACTGTGAGAACAGGATGCTAAACTTAGGTGGCCCACTGGCCTCATCCAGGAGAGCTCTTCTTATGTTTTTACTTTGAAAGAAAATAGGTTTTGAAGCTTGGGTTTTGTGAGAAAACATGAATTTTCATGTGGTTTTTTTTTTTTTGTTATGCTAAGATTATTGTGAAAATGCCATAGAACAGGCTTGCAAAATGAACACTTTTGAAACTAACAGTACGGAAACAGACCGACACGCCCTCTCCTAGTGGCAAGCACAGTGCAAATAATGTACCTACGATGGCTGCCTCTGGTTATTAACCAACTCTCTTTTTGTGTTTTTGGTGAAGGTTGATTTTCTGTGTTTCTTGATTGGTTGTTGTTCTTCTCCACCTGAAGTTTGTGCACAAAGTCAGGTACAGTTCTCTTTGGCCTTGCACATAGCACCCCCCCCCCCATAAGGAGGAGACCTCCTGAGCGCTGGTTTCCTGCCGTGCAGGAGCACCAACGGTTCATGTGCCAGACACCCACATCACTTCCTCTCCCCGGTATATGATGAGACTGCTTCTCCTCTCTCCTTCCTCCCCCCCTCCCTTGCCAAATGTGGCTTCGCCGATGAGAGACTGTAAAAGCCCTGCTTGTTCAAGGCAGAGACCAGGGGGCAGCTGGACATCAGCAAGCCAGCTTCTACCACCACCAGTGCCCCCCTTTCTCCCAGGCCTGCCTCGCATTCTTGGCTATTTTTAGGCAGACAGTATCAGCTCAGCTGTCCCTCTGCCTCTGGCCGTTGCGCTTGGGAAGTGACACTTGGCTTACCTATCGCGTTTCGCTCAGTCTTTTCCAACGGAAGCCCTGCCAGGGCGCCCGCACTGCTGCTGCCTCTCTCACTGGGCCTCCGGCCTCCCCCAATTTTCGGTAAGGTGGCAACCCTCCTCTTCCTCATTATGTGCCTTGCTTTATGGTGGTGAACATTTGGAAGAGAGGTGGCTGGTGTTTTTAAGGGGGCGGGTGGGCTTTACTTGGGCTCTTCCAAATCTACAAAGCAGGCCTCCATTGTTACCCTATTTATAGTTGCTTCTGAGCAGGGGGCTGGAGACCTGCTCTGCTGAGGTTTCCCAGTCATTGATACTGTACTGGAGAGTGACTTGGTTTCTGCCACTCTCCCCCTTTGTCCCCCTAAAAAAATCCCTAGAAAGTATTCAGTGTGGCAAGTCTGGGGGTGTGAGCCCCCCCTTTCCCTCATGGCCAGTTCCATTGCTCTATATGTTGTGTGGGGAGTGTGATTTACCGGTAGTGGTGGGAAAGCTAACCAGCCTGGGAGAGTCTAACCTCAACTCGCTTATAACTTCTAGTAAAGCCTCTAAACCGATTTCGTTTCTCGTTCCCACCCTGGTGGGACTCTTCTCTTGCAAAGGCCTGGAGTGACTGTTTGGGTCCTTCCCTAGAGGGTCTGTTGTGCTGATTAGGGCTCAGCCTCTTGAGTGAAAGACGAGACTGAGTGTAGACTGGATGAGGCAGTTACGTCTCAATGTGAGTGTTGTGGTGCCTTTCCTGGGGAGTGATTAGTGTGCCCTGAGCTGCTGTTCGTAGTGATAGACAGAGCTGTGTGCATGCTGCCCTTCCACAGTCATGCCCTATGATCCCTCAGTGTGGAATTCTGTAGACTTGAGAATTGCAGCTTCCTTTTTAATTAATTTTTTTGGGGGGGGCAGGTTTCTTGCCCTAACGAGTCACCAAGAAAAAGTTGAAAATGGCTGGGCAGAGAGTCCGGTGAAGTTGGAATGTGGGAGATTCAGTGCTTTACTTTACTTGAGAGCTTATGGAAAGCTTTGCTCCCATCTTTCCATTAACCCCTTGGATAGGTTGTGTTACAATGCCAAATGCTGTTTGGGGCGAGGTAAGCCAGCGTCTGACTTGGGGCCTGTCATTGAGGCCATTTAAGCAAAGGCTGGGTTATTCAGCCAGCCAGCCAGCTGCAGGCACCTGACACAGAGTCAGCATCTCAGAATAACTGCTGAGCAAAGGGCTCTTTCTGTCTGGAAGTGAGGTGCAAAGGACAGCCTGCAGTAGGTGAGAAAAAGCAAATAAGAGGCAACTTGATCAAAGTGTATGAAATTATCCATGGTATGGAGAATGTGGATAGGGAACAAATTTTCTCCCTTTCTCATAACCGTAGAACTTGGGGACATCCAAGGAAACTGAACGTTGGAGGATTCAGGATAGACAAAAGAAAGGGCTTACTCACCCTGTGCTTAGTTAAACTATGGAATTTTCTCCTGCAAGACACTTGGATGGTTTTAAAAGACACATTAATGGAGGATAAGGCTATCGAGGGGTCCCAACCCTGATGGCTGTCCTTTGAATGCCACTTACTGGAAACCAGAGGAAGGGAGAGTTGCTTTTGTGCTCAGGTCCTCCTGACAGGCTTCCCTTTGGGGCATCTGATTGGCCACTTTGAGAGCAGGACGCTCCAGTACATGAGCCACTGAGATGATCCAGCAGGTTTTTAGAATCTGGAAGGGACCCTGAGGATCATCTAGTTCAACCTCCTGCAATGCAGGAATCTCAGCTAAAGCATCCATGACAGATGTCCATCCAAAAAACAAAAACAAACAAACCTCCAAGGAAGGAGAGTTGAACAGCTCTTACCACCAGAAAGTTATTCCTGACTTGAATCCAGTGGTTCGTGTCCTACCCTCTGGAGCAGGAGGAAACAAGCTTTCTTCTTCTTCCATGTGACAGCCCTTTTGACATTTGAAGATGGCTATCCTATCTGCTCTCACTCTCCTCTTTTTCAGGCCAAACATCCCCAACTCCCTCAAACTCTTCTTATATTATACGTCTCTGGGTTTCAGAAGCTGGGGGTGATGTGCCAGGAGCTGGTTTCCTTGCTGGTTTTCTATAGTTCTCACTCTCCTGAGGAGAGGGAATGGCTTCTTTACTTGCAGTGTGATCTGGGCCTTTGTACATGCTAAGCTGGTGGCAGTGGCCTTTGTTCCTGGGGGCCTTGTCCTGCTCATTTCAAGTCAGGCCACCCAGTACGTTTGCAAGGTGGTGGAGAGAGAAGTCCATAAAATGAGCTTTAGCACAGGGATTCCTCCATAGCCCAAGCTTCCCCACTGATGGATGGAGAAGCCAAGCCATGCGCCCTCCCAATGGAATAGAGGAGAGGCTGTTCGAGCCATTCTCATCTAATAACTTGACTTGGGAACAGACTGGCTTGTTTGACTGATGTCCTGCTCAGTGCTTGGTCTGCCCAGGGTTAGTTAATTGCATTTGATTGTGAATTTCTTCTGAGTGCCTTATATTGAGGCAGAAAGTGAGAATTACCTGTAAATATTTTCTGATCAATTAAATAAACATTGTAAATAGTCCAACAAAAGTGACTAGTCTGAATATCATCATTTTTCACTAGATTGCAACCCCCACATACCCTAGTAGCCTCTCTCTCCACACTGGCCTCAGAGGAGGCGATGTGTGCCCTACCCATGTTGATAATTCCATTTATAAAATTATATTATCCCTTGGTGACTGTCCTGGCCTTCTGTGGCAATGAGTCCATCAGGTATGTGGTATTGTGAGAGCAGGTTCCCTTTCGTGTCTGTCATAAGCCTTGCCTGCTGTCAGTTTCAACGGGCGCTGGTGATGCTCTATAACCAGAGAGTGAGTGATTGTGCCCCGTTTGTATCCATCCCTTGCACAAATGTCTTAGGAGCCTTGGTACTTGTCTGCTAAGCCTTTGGGGCCACTGCAGTGAGAAGATGATCTCACTCTTGGCTCCCCTAAGACAGCTTTAGATCTGTAGCAAATCCCTTCTCCCTTCAGTGGAAAAGGAGGTTCAACGCTGCTGGAGTTGTAGCCTGGGTGGTTTCTGAGACATGGCAGCTGGTGTGAAGGCTGAGGTTGCCACTTCACCCCTTTCCCCTCACATTTACAAGTTTGTGCTTCTCTGTCTGTAATAAAGGAACCCAGGTCACATTGTGTGGGCTCAGCCAGTTGTTTCCATTTCAATCCTGGACTTCCAGCTCATGAAACAGTTATAGGATCCGCAGAGGTCACCTGTTAAACAGAGGTTGATATGATCTCCCTTCTACTACTGCGCCCCCTTGCAAAGGCTGCAACACCTGCATGGAGGATTCTGCCTGTGAATCGCAAGCTGCTGTCGAACCTTTTGCAAATGTGATTGGGTTAGCCAAAGAAGGCTGCCTCTCCTTTAATCGAAAAGGAGAATTAAGACAAGCAGAAAGGAATAACCCACACGGCCTGTATCTTGATGCATTTCAAGTGCTGTTCAGTTAACTTAGAAGTCCCTAAGAAGTGACATCTGAAATTATAGCTGGGGACAATACTGGTGATGGGTTAATAATGGCAGGTGAGGTGTGTGTGTGTGTGTGGGGAGCTTTAATTAAAGGCTGGTTCAGAAGGGAAGGCACAAGGAGCTAAGGCAATGTTGTCAGATCAAGTGTTTCTACACTGGAAGAAGGTAGGAGGTCACTGCATTTAAAAGGGTCTGCGGAAGTCACTATCCCAGGACTGTAGCATCACACTGCCTGTAAAGCAAATGCTTATTTTGGGTGGGGTGGAATTACCTGAAAAATTATTGAGGGTGAGTAGCATTTAATTTTCAGCACCCGAGGTTAAGAGAATGGGAATTTGGAGGCATGATTACTTAGGAATCCTTTGCCCCAGGTTTCCCCTTGTTGTGGTTCCTCGGTCCGTCTTGCCTGGGACCCAGAGGGCTCCCCCCTCCCCCTCCCCATTCTGCAGACTCTTAACCTCTACCACCTTTTTCTCTCCCAGTCAGGGGTTTAGGTTCTCCAGCGTGGCAGCCATGGCCTTTTCATCACGATTTGCATTCTGGGAGCAGAAGGGAAGTCTCTTTGCTATTGTGGTTCTTGGCCTTCCCTGCCTCCCTTCTCTCCCTCCCCACCCCCTTGCTCTCCTAATACTGGGCACTTTGCACATGAGTCGCAGCAGCACATTGAAAAGGGGACCTGGTTGTGCTTGTTCCTGGCATAGGAGGGAGTTGGCTTCGGAGCAGTCTAGGCCCTGTTAGAAATTTGGCAGGAATGCCAGTGGTCAGTCCTAGGCCCCGTCTTGGCTTGCATGAAGAGCAGAGGTCCCTGGGGAGAATCCGTCCTCCTCCTTGCCATTTCTCAGAGACTCCAAATGGACTGAACAAACTGGCAGCCACTCCCTCCAAGCCCTTTGCATACCAACTGTGTGGAATAATCTGCCTGTGAAATAACTTGTGTGCTACTAACGCCACTGTATATTGGAGCCTTTGCCAACCCGGTGCCCTTGAGATGTTTTGGACTACATTGTGCTGGCTGGGGCTGATGGGAGTTGTAGTCCAAAACATCTGGAGGGTACCAGTTGGCAGAGGCTAATATATTGAAAGTACTATGTGATCCTGAGTGCTGTTACTGTAAACCTGGGTTTGACCTCAGTGTGGCGCTCTTAATATAACAGATCCTGCCATCTGTTGACTCATATTTCCACACCTACTTTATAGCTCTATTTCTGAGCATTTTGGGGACCTTCAGCATCGTCACAAGAGGTAACAGGCACATTTACAGGGGGCTCTGGATGCTGTTTTTATAAGCTTTCAAGTGCTTGAGTCCCACAAGGAATGAGAAGCCCCCAATAAGCCCAGGTTTGCAGTAACAGTGTGCCCCCCTCTTCCTTCCCGCCCCATCCTCCCCTTGCACCAATGCATGGCTTGTGTGGTTTGAGAGCCAATGGAACCAGCACCTCCCTGCACACAGTGATGTTAAAATGCACTTTTGACTGACAGGTTACTGTGATATCTTCACAATCCAGGTTTGGAGTAATGTGTCATTGTGTTACCAACCTATCTACCTGTTTGGTGGGAGTGTATCACATTGTAGCCTTGCTGCCAGAGTTTCTGTTCCAAGTTTGCTGTTCTGTGTTCACTGGGATTCAAGGTTGCTAGATTGTAGATGTTGAGAAAATAGCAAAAGTGTGTAAATCTTGTGATGCCAGGTTTCTCCTGTTCATGGTGGTTCCCAGTTGCTGTTGCCTCCTCCCTCTTGAGGCACCCCACCCACCATTGCTCTTGCTTTGATCCTCATGGAATATGTGTTGTCCTCTTCTATGTCCTGTAGAGATTAACTTTTTACCAACTTGTGTAAACATTCCTGGCTTAGAACATAGCAAGGCCACTCTTTTTCTCAATTCAAATAAAAGCTTTTTTTTTTTTTTGAGGGGGCGGTATTTATTTATTGAAATATTTATATACCACTCTTTCATAAGATATATTGAGGCAGTATGCAACCTACAGACTACAGTAAAACTACCGGTAGTAAAAGTATCCATTAAAATGTAATTGAAAATATTAGTAGATATTTCCTGGTGAAAAAGAGACCCTGCATCAAAATGTCATACAGTGGGACCTCGGTTTATGAACTTAATCCGTTCCTGAAGTCCGTTCTTAAACCAAATCCGTTCTTAAACCGAGGCACGATTTTCCCAATGAGGCCTCCTGCCGCCAGTGCCCTTCCACTGTTCGGCTTCCGTTCGTTGTTGTTCAGTCGTGTCCGACTCTTCGTGACCCGGACACGACTGAACAACTGAACAACAACAAACAGAAACCGAACGGTGGAAGGGCTTCCATTCATAGACCGAGGTAAAGTTTGCAACCGGAACACTACTTCCGGTTTTGTGGAGTTCGTAAACCGAATAGTTCGTAAACAGGACTGTTCGTAAACCGAGGCACCACTGTATTTCATAAGAAAAAACAGAATAGATATGAATTGTGGCTAAGGTTGTGGCTGTACGCTGCTTCCCAACCCAGTAGTAAGAGTCTACTAGATGCAGAGTTGATGGGAGTCTGTACACAGCCTTTCTCCAGCATGGGCTTTCTACCCAGTAGCAGCTTCACACAAGGTCCATTGGGAGCATCCTGACCATGTCAGTGCTTGTGAAAAGTTACCATCATACTTGTGATGAGGACTGCCCGGAATGTGCTAGTGGAAAAGTGTGTGTGTGTGCGCGTGCACACTTTTCAACTGTTTGTCCTGGCGTGAATGAAATATTTCCTTATCTGTATTTGACTTCCTCAGGTGAAGGATGAAGACAAACCCTTAGTGGCGAAAAAAAACGAGAGAGAGGACGGGGCTGTAAGTCCGTCTGGGTTTGAGCATTGGAGGGGGGGGGGTATTTGCTTGGGCTAACTTCTAGGCCAGGACAAGTTTGTGTGTGACGTGGGTCTTGTCCCTTTCTCTTGTGTGCAGTCTCCATGGTGTGTTGTAGGGCCCAGGGAAGCACAACATGTTTTTTTGTGGGACCCTAGAGCTATAAGCGCGAGAGGAGGCCGGCAGATTATCTTCACGTTTTGTGTTGGGACTAGGGATGGAGAGGAGGGAATTCTATTCAGTTCTCATTTAAAGGTGAACTTAACTAAATTTGCCTCATCTGAAACATTACCATAAGTGGAAATGCAGCAATCCTTTGAAATTTGCACGTCTCTGAATTTTGCAATGAAATTCTCCAGCCAAGGAATGTGTACAAAAATGCTTACGAGAGAGCATAGATTACATACATACAGGCCAACAGCCCCCACCCCCAGATTAACAACAACAACAAAAAACCCCACTTACCAAATATGTTGTGTTAGGGGGCCTTCGTAAAAATGTGTATATTAGGCAAAATTAAATATGAACATGTGTATATTGAGAGGTGTTTACACTGAAACGCTAATGAATTTCCATGAGCACTTTTAAAAATAAAAAAGCACCTTGCAAACTGTTACGGAAAAGTGGTGAACTGAATTTAAGATTGCGAGAAAGAGAAATCAAAACTGACAGATTTTTCCATTCTTAGTTGGGAAGCAAAGTGGGTTGCGCCAACACTGTTGCCATTATTTTATTCTATTTTCTCCTGTGGGCACAGGGATTTTTTAGGTGGGGTGGTGGGGTAGGAGAGAGTTGCAGAGAAAGAGAAACATGCACATGCATGGTGAAAAACCGTGCCTTTGTGGCATGTGGAGGGTAAAAGGTGAGTCCTGGGTCTGATAAGCACTATGAAGACCAGCACATTTTCAGTCTTATTTATTTCTATTTCATAAAATTTATATACTGCTCGATGGCAGGAAAAACCTCAAAGCAGTAGTGCTTGCCATGGGGCAGAACAACACTCCCTCTGAGCCCATGGGATGTAGAAAGCAAGTGACTCCTCCAGGTTCCTGCCTGGCCTTGTTGTTGATGCTGACGAGAGACTCCTAATGGAGCCCATTTGCAAAGCTACCTCTCTCTGCCTCCCCTGTGCCCAGTCATGTGGTGGGACCTGCCAGTTCCCAGAGAACCACTCCCCTGTGTGTGCGTTTTAAGCTGGGTCTTTGTTAGGCTGACCACTTGGTGCGGCTTGAAAGCTATCGCTGTGGGAAGGTGCCCCCTGCCCAACTCTGGCCTAGTTCTAGGATAATGGATGGTGGCAGGGACAAAGAAGGAGGGATCCTTCTGTAGCCATCCAGGCTGGAAACCTACCCCTCTGGGACAGGCTTGTACTGTAGATAGTTTCAGGCCCTTTAGGCTTCTCTCCCACCTCCCAGCTTTTTCCAGTCTTCTTCCTGTCTTTTTATTCCTTGAGCTGCCCCCCCCCCCGCAATCACCACAGCTCTTCTTTTAGTGGTGGGCCTCAGTTTTTTTTACACAACTATGATTATTTGGTGCCCAGAGCATCTCTGCTATTCCGTTTGTAGCTGAGTACTTCTGCCCAGAGGAACCCCTGTTTAAACACTCTGCTGTTGGCGAAGTTCATTAGTTTGTGCTTCATTTGCATCCTGCTTTTCCTCCCAAGGAAGCCAGGGTAGTACATGGTTCTCCCCCATTCACACATTTTGTGCTTGCAACAGCCACCCTGTGAGCTCTGTGGCTGAATTAGAGATTTGAACTTAATTTTTATTGATCCTAGGATGAACCCTTTGGTTGCTTTTCAGCCTGCTCTTATCTTATCAGGTATGTGGTGCTGTCTCAGCCCAGGATACTGGTAGGGAGGAATAGAATAATAGAGTCATAGAATTGTAGAACCAGAAGGGAACCCAAGGGTCATCTAGTCCAGCCCCCTGCAATGCAGGAATCACAACTAAAGAATCCCTGACATATGTGCCATCAACATTTAGCCTGGAATAGCTAGGAGAAATGTGAGTGGCTGGGCAGAAGTTTCTCAGACCCTCTCTCGTCTAGACCTCCAAAACTTTTGTGAGTCCCCCAGTTCAAACCATTGGAAATGGTTTCAGGAGCTTATCTGTTTTGATCGATATTCAGGGCTCTGAATATATGAAAAGCCCCAGAAAGGTCACAGCTCAGTGGTGGAGCAACTGCCTTGCACACGGAAGCTCCCAAGTTCAATCCCTGGCATCTTCAGGTAGGAACGTCGGCTGCCTGAGAATTCTAAAGAGATCTGCTGCCAGTCAGTGTATATGATACTGAGCTAGATGGACCAATGATTTGGCATGGTATAAGGCAGCTCCATACGTTCCTAATATGCTCCTGTCCTGCTTGTTAAGAACATTGGCGTTGTTGTTTTTTGTTTTAAAATATTCAAGTTACAGAACTTAAATTACAGAGTGTTTGGTGTGGGGGAGAGAGCAAAGCCTTTTGTGATGGCCCCCTTAGCTACCATCTATAAAAGGCCAAAAGGGAGGAATGATTTGACTAAAATTAAGGGAGTGAGAATGGGACTTGTGAACTCAAGTGTCCAATTCCTACCCCCCCCCCCATTGATGCTCCAATTTAAGGATGTGGAGCAGAAGCAGAACTAATTACTCAGAACAGCAAAAATGCAGAATTAAATTGCACATAAATAAAGCAAACCATGCACATTTGCTTAACTTGCACGTTTTACACAGGTCATGGCACTTAGCTTTGCAGAATTTGGGTTACCTTTGGTATAGAATTTTGCAGAGTCCTGCTCGTAGCCTCCTTACCCCAGGTCTTTCTGTGCCCTGGTCAATAACCTCTTCTCATTTCAGTGTTCCAAAGTGGCACCATGGCTCAGAAGGCGAGCTGGAACTTTTTAATGACGGCAGCCACCCTGCCTCCACTCCCCCCAGCAAGCCTTTTGCCGTAGCGGTTGAAGCTTCTCTTGGCCTTGGGCCATCCACCCTAGGTCTGGTGCCCAGTGACCATTAGCTGTGCTGCTTGCCACCTCCTTTTCCATTAGCTGCTCCTGAAGACAGACCCAGAAGCTTCCCCTTGCTCAGCTGCCCTGCTTTTCTTCTTTGTTCTAAAGCAAAGAGCCAGCTGCTCGGCTTTGCCTATTGGTGTCTTCCCTCTTTCTCTTTCTCTTCGTCCTGTACCCTGGCAGCCTTCCCCTTCTGCTGCTGCTGCTGCTGCAGCTCTCCTTTCTCATCTTCGGGCTGCTGAGTTTTGCCTTCGCCCCCTCGGCAGAGGCCAGGAGCTCGTCCAAGAACGACAACACCCGCGCTGTTCAGGAGAGTACAGAATTGATGCAGTGGCTGCTTTTTGGCTTGAAAGAAATCTCTTTAAGGAAGGGCATCTGGAGGGGAACAGTCTTGACTGGCGCCTTCCCTGCTGCTTTTTTAAAAAATGGCACCCTTTTCCTGATCCACTTCTCTTTTTAGGCTGGGGCCTGAAGGGTAGGGTTTCCCCTCCGCCCACAGCCCCCAAGGTGAGTTTATCCCGGGAAGCTGCCTCCTTGTATTTTTGTCTCCATCCAGTCTCGCTGCAGAGCTTTGGTCTATGCTGCCGCTACACCGGGGGTTGAGATGAGTCTGCAAAGTGTGGATGGATGCTTTACAAAAAAGACTTGTGGGCAGAGGGCTCTGCAGGGGAATCAGTTATTTTCTCATTCCTGGGAATGCCCTTTGGAAGTAATCTTTCCTCTAGAACAGGGTTTCCCAAACTTGGGTCGCCAGCTGTTTTTGGACCACAACTCCCATCATCCTTAGCTAACAGGGCCAGTGGTCAGGGATGATGGGGATTGTGGTCCAAAACCAGCTGGAGACCAAAGTTTGGGAGACCTTGCTCTAGAACATAGGAAGCTAGTCTAAGAAGGTTGGTCTATGCTGACTGACCGCAGTTCTCCAGGCAGGGAACTCTTCTAGATGCCTAGAGATGCCACTGGGGATTGAAAATGGGACCTTCTACATGCAAAGCAGATGCTCTACCACTGAGCTACGGAAGCTCAGCTTTTATCCTTGGTGGGCCTAACCCTGCTGCCTTCCCCCAAACCTCTGAGGTTGGAGCAAAAAAACTCGGAGAGCTAGCATAGGAAGGGGCTTGACTCTTCCATACATAGTGTCCATGCATTTTTTCCATATAATTTTGTGTATAATTTGTCAGGGTTTTCCTTAATGCACGAATGGCTTGGACATAAGTGGGCCCTCTGTATACCAGAGGCGATGCTACACAAGCGAAGATGAGTTGGGTTGTAGCCACTCAATTCTGTGTATAAATCTGTTTGCAGTAAATTCCTCTTCCGTTCCTTTTGGCGGCATGTTTGTTTTGCTTCCAGAACCCCACCTGTGCCCTCTTCCTCCAGCCCAACCATTTGCTTATTTGCAGCTGTTCGTTGTGATTAGCACTCTCTTCTGCCCACTCCACCCCGCAATCACACAAACTTTTCCTGGCCTTTTTGCATGTCAGAAGCCAAACTAACCCTCTGGATGGGCAGGGCTGTCCCTGCTGTTGGGAAGCAACCAGGGATCCCATTGGATTCTCTGCTTGGGAAATCTGGGGGAGGCAGCGTCTTCCTTTTTGTGTGAATGCAATCCCTTGAGTGGGGAGGAGGAGTGGAAGGGCTGGACTTGGTCCCTCCAACACAGCGCCTGGCTGGTTGCTGCTGCCTTACCATGGCATTGTTTGGGGGCCTGCTCTCCTCACAACATCTTAATGTATCTGCAACTATAGTTGGATGTCCAGAGTGCAGGAAAGGAAGACCCCCGGAACCCCCGCAGCCCAGAGCCCCCAGAACGCCCTGGGAGGGTGAAGAGCCCAGAGCCCCCAGAGCGGCCTGGGAGGGTGAAGAGCCCAGAGCCGCTGCTCAACGGGGACACCCAGCATTCCTGCCCTCCTGGCCAAGCCATGAACGGCCTCGAGGGGTCCCAAGGAGCTGGCTCATCGACTCAGCCCGAGCCACCTGCTGACGATGCCCAGGGCCTCTCCCGCAAGAGAGTGGTGAGGGTGGTGCGGAAGGTGGTGCGGAAAGTGCTTCCTGGGGAGGATCCTGGGGGCTCCAAGGAGCCGGGACGAGATGTCAAGTCCACGGAGCCAAGCAAGAAGGAGGAGAAGCCTCCTGCAAAGGTCCAGCCCCCGCCTGCAAGGGTGCTTTCTCCAGGGCCTGCAAGGGTGCTGTCTCCATCCCCTCGGCCACCCTCTTCCTTGAAGTCTGAGCCCAAGGAGGCAGCTCCCAAGGATGACCTCTCGGTGGGGCTCAAGAGCCTGATGTCGAGAGGCAGGACCAGAGAGCATCGGCCCCGTGCCAAACTGCCAGAGAAGAAAGAGGAGGAGAAGAAGCCCCCAGAGAAGACAAAGACCCCGCCTCTTGCGGAAGGGAAGGCCACGGACACAAAGGGAAATCAGGAGCCAAAGGGGCCTCCTGCGGCTCCAGCGAAGCTGGCAATACAGAAAGCCACCACTGGGAATAAGGTACTAGTGCATGAGCACTGCAGCTTGGCGGGCGCACGAGGCCAGCATCTGAGCATGTGCAGAGTGCCTTTGTGTTCCTCACCTTGGCAGGGCGGGCAATGAACTTTGGCTGACAGTCTGGAGGGGGTCCTCAATGCATGGAGTGTGCTGCTAGTCCTGCCACAGCAGGCAGGGCTCTTCTTTCTCTCGGGGAGTGTGTTGTGCTTTCAATTTACCCCCCCCCCCCCCGGGTAGCTCCAGGCAGTAGCTATGAGACTCTTTGCCTTCATTTCAAGCACACATGAAACTCATTTCTATCTCTTAGAGTTGCAAAGATGAGCCTGAACATGTGCAGGTGATTCCAGGTAGAAATTCAAAAACTGGAGGACAGCCGAGTAGGGTTTGTAAGCTGTCTGTGGAGGGTCTTTAATAGTTTCTTCCCCTCGGGGGAAATCTAAGCAGATTAAATCAGAGTGTATAAATATCAGTATCCAGGTTGCAAAATTTGGGTTGAAAAGTGGATCTTTCCAGCATTTTAAAGCTGTAGTGCTTTTTCCATTCATTGTGGAGACAGGAGTGGAGAAGCCATAGTATGGCTGTGTTCTGCCTCCACAGTTGAAGGCATTAATATCAATTTTGCTGGAAACCACAGGAGGGGAGAGTGCTTGAATCCTGGAGTGCAGGTTTCCCACTGGGGCATCAGGTTGACCACTGTGAGAACAGGATGCTGGACTAGATGGGCCACCGGCCTGATCCACCATCAACACCCCCTGCTAAATTTAACCCTATAATGAACATTTGAATTAAATGTGTTAAGTGAAGATGGGCCCAGAGTGACTCCATGCCTTTATTTTTTTGTTTGTTTAACAAAATTTATATACCGCCTGATTGTAAATAGAACCTCTAAGCAATTTACAAAAATCCCACTTGTAATGCCTGTCTTCAATCTAGCCTGAACTTCATTGTATCCACTTAACTCATAAGGGGTGTGTGCATCCATGTGACTCATAAGTTTTGTGTGTGTGTGTGTGTGTGTGTGTAAAAGCATGCATCACTGGGTTCCTTAAATGCAGTTATGACCTCTGTCATCTAGACTCCTTCCAAGGAGAAGCCCCAAACAGCAAAGCCAGCAGAAAAGTCTCCGCCTTCCCTGAGTCCTGGAGAGGGAACCATTCATCAGGTGTGTCTTGAGCTGGAGGTGCATGCAGTGCCCCCCCATGCATTGGTGTTGCTGTTGTGCCTTTGCTGAAGGCCTGTGTTCTTGGGGGCAGGGAGGAACCTGGGGAGGGGGGGCAGTGTGTTTATGCAAAGTTTGTTTATGTGTGTTTATGCAAAGTATCTGTTGACCAAAGAGGCTCACCACACAGATGTCTGTTACCACATGGGGTAGGGATGCGCAGAATTCAAGCTTGCGGGATCAGCTTCCTCCTTTTACTAGGACTCTGCGATCCACCAACTGGAGCCAGGTGCAAAAAAGCTCCTAGCCTAGCAATTTGTTTTTGAGTACCACCACAACTCAACTCACAGCGCTTCTGAACAAAAATCATTTCCAGGCTACCCTGATATTCTTTTCTTTCCTATCATTTTGGGTTTCTTGGTAGAATAATGCAGGAAAAGAAGCGAAAAGGACACCAAGGACTCAGGCCAAAATAACGATTTGATAGATATACATAATTCAAGTCTCTTGTAAGTTTAATTCCTTGAGCTTTGTGATACAAATGAAATGACAACGCCAGGACGAGGCCTTGTTTTGGTATTCTTCCTCAGCTATTAGTGTCTTAGAGTTTTCAGGTCAAAGTGTACCAATTACCGTATTTTGAGCACATGATTTTGGCATTCAAAGGCTTTCCTGTTTGTGTTCAGAGGGTTTTGGTGATCAGAGTGTTGTACTCTCACCCCATGCAGCATGAACCTAACTTGGGCAAATGGTACCTGATTCTCAGCACTCTAAAATATGGCCTCTGGGCTGGCAGGAGGAGGTTTGAAGGATAGGGTATATATTCTCGTAAGCCAGACACTGGATTGGTCAGGTGGCTTAGAGAAGCTCTAATGAGCAGCTAAGGTGGCATGGTCCATTTCTGCTTGTACTCTTCCAGTGTTGGCCCACCCAGGGAAAGCCATCTCCTGGCCGCAGCTGCCTCTTAGGGTTGCCAGCTTTTGGTTTCAAAAACTCCCTGGAGAATGAGGGGCAGAACCTGGCTGGCTTTGGGATTGTGGCCACTAGCCCCCAAACCCAGAATAAACAACTAACTGCCTTCATTACATATTTTTAGGTGCTAGACAAAAACTTTCTTCTTCTCCCAGGCCTTTGGCTAATTAAACAATTTATGGCCCCTTAAAAAGTGTATGTCATTCTTCCCCTCCTTCTTGAATCCCCACAACAATCCTGTGAGGTAGGTTAGGCTGAGAGGCAGTGTCTGGCTCCCAAGGTCAACCAGGGATCTTCATGATCGAATGGGGGATTTGAACTCTGTTCTCTACCAGGTCCTGGTCCAACACTCTTAGCCACTACTGACATGAGTAGCAGTTGGCAAGACAGCTCCACCTAGAGTGTCCAGTTTTGCCATGATGCTTAGGTTCCAGTGGTCCTGCCTTGCTGATCTCCAGGACTGTTGGCAAAGTGAGCATGCCTGGTCCCTGCCACTGCTGGTGGCAAAACCCTTCTCCGGAGGCCACCGAAGACTTGCTGAGGGTTCTGCTGCCTCTGTCTTTCCTTGTTGCTGCTGTTCTCAGTGGGTGCTTGTGGGTGAGACACCCTTCTCCTCTTCGCTGCCTGTCCCTTGACCTTACAGCTTACCTCTCTCTCTCTCTGTGTCTCTCTTTTTCTCTCCTCTCTCGCCTTTGCTGGGTTAGCCGGAGCCTGCGACTACCACGGCTGCACTCCCCCAGGTACTGTACCCCAGCGCACCGGAGGACCCCCTTCTATCTCCCGTCTGCCTCTGGGTTGATGTGTGTGCTCGCGCCACGTGCTGGAGTGTAAGGCTTTATTCACCTCTTGGCATCCGGCCTGGGCCTCCCCTTTCCATCATGCTAGACAAGAGAGAGAGATGGCTTGTTTGCACACGGCTGGGCGGGCATTGGGGAGGGAGGGAGAGGGCAGCGGGGTGGGGCAGGGGTGGAAGCCTCCATGTCACATGCCAAAGCTATTGCTGGCATCATGTGAAGTGGGGCCGCTTCTCTCGGAAGGGGCAAAAGGCCGCCTCCTTTCAGCATCCAAAAGCGACACTGTCCGGATCCTTCCCCTTCCCCTGACGGATCAATCCAGGCCCCAGCTGAGAGCCCTGGTGAGTTGCTTTACTGTGGAAATGGGACAGAGAGCTCTGGGTGGCACAAGTGAGGGTTGTGGAAATGGGGGGGGGGAGCCCAGCTGTTATTCTGCAGGGTAAGGAAGAAAAAAAACCCCAGGGATCAGTAATCAGTCTGGCCTGGCCTGAATGTCAGTGGGTGGGTGGGGAAGACTCATTCTCAACTTGATGATTGTTTCTTAGCCCCCAAGAGTCATTAGCAACAACCTCTCTGTACTTTCACGCTGCCTGCTGTTCGTGTTACCCTGCCAGCGGCACATGTAGGCAGCGCTTCTGCAGAGTAGCCCATGGGTCCCTGCCCCAAGGAGCTTACCAAACTACCTTTCAATGGAAAGGGAGACAAACAAAAGAGGAAAGGCCAGCAGGGAGGAAAATTGCATACAGGTGGACTATTTGGGGGGTGGGTGAGGACCAAAGGGGAAGAGCAGAAACCAGGACCATGCAGGTGAGCTGGAAGGCTCAGCGTTCTGTTTTCCATGTACCTCTGGGCACTCACAAGCAGAATACAAAGGCAAGGGACACCCTGTGTTGTTTCTTTTCAGGATCTGGCACTGAAGGGCGGGTGGCAGCAGCATCCAGTGGATTCAAACATGGGGCTTCCATTTTAACCATAGTGACTAACCAAAGTTGGGGGAAGGCTTGTAGCTCTCTGGTGCAGAGTGCCCACTTTTTTATGCAGAAGCCAGCATCTCCAGGTAGGGCTGAGAGACGCCCTACCTGAAGTCCTGGTGAGAGGCTGCCACCAGGTAATACTGAGCTAGATAGGCCAGGGGGTCAGACTCAGTATAAGGCAGCTTTCTGTGCATGGCCTGTGTCTCGGAATCCACACTCAGTCTCCCGTCTGACTACTGGGATGTTACAAAGGTGCACGCATTTGATCCATTGGGGGTGGGGGGTGGCACTCTTGCACTTGGGGGCAGCTATCCCTGAGGGTTTGGAAGGCTGGCTCAGGATGGAGCAAGCTGCGACCTTCATTGCTGCAATGACTTCTCCTCTCTCCACGCCTTAGTTTCCCTTTTCTCATGGTAGGGCTAATAGCATGACAGATGGGGAGACTACAGAGTAAGGTGTTCCCTTTTTGTGGGGGGTGGAGGTAGTATGGTGCTGCTGATTTCCCCCACCCACCCTGATCTCGCCTGGAAGCGGGCACCCAGAGAGAGATTAACCTGGCCCACATTGCTTCCCTTCCTGTCAGCTCCCACAGGCTCAGGCGGACGATGCCTCAGCAGCTGCTTTTGGGTTGGCCTCTGCTGTCTCTCGGCCGCAGGTTTGGCTGCTCCATTCACAACTCTTGTTGCTTGTGGGCGTCTGTGGCTTGCAGCTTGCGGGAGGGGAAGGGTTGTGCTTGGCGTGGGCGAAGAAAGCTGCCTTGGATTTGTGTGTGGTTCCATGAAAGGGATTTCTTTTTCTGAGTCCGTCCTCCATAGTTGGTCTCTGGATCAAGGGAAGCCATTATAGATATAATGATGTACCTTTCCAGGGATTGTGGGTGAGACACGTGTGGTCATCCTCATCCTTCTCATCCTCATCCCTATCTCCATTCTTGCACTAGCCCCGTAAAGCAGGTTGAAAGAGCCCACCCAGTGAACTTTCAAGTTTTTCTGGGATTTGAACAGGTGACCCTATTCTGCTTTGCTACCACAACAGAATTAATTCTTGGGTGGTTTCTCCTACCCAACCCCACACATCGAGATGACCCTCCAGTTGTTGCTTCCCCAACTCTCCCAGCTGCAAGGGCCTGTGACCATAGGCCAGCCTTTCCCCAACCTGGTTCCCTCCTGTTGTTGCTGAAGTACAACTCTCTTCATCCCTGGCCTTTGGCTTGCTGGGGCTGATGGGAGTTGTGCTTCTGCAGAACCTGGAAAGCCAAAGGTTCCCCATGTAAAGGGCCCCTGGTTTACTCCGTCCATTTCAAGCTGGGGTTTTTTGCATGCTCCATTCACTGTTCTCATCGCCTTGTTCTGTTTGTACCTCTGGAATTATGATTGTGTGTGTGTGTGTGTGTCGGTTTTGGGGGGCAGTGCTGCATGCTGCATGCTCTTTGCTCTTTTCGTGGAGCTGCCTTGCTCGGGAGGCTGCACATTTAACCACTCTGGAGGTTGAACCCAGCCGGCCTGATCAGAGTTGAGCTTTGGTAGTGGTGATGGTGACGGTTCTGGTTGTGACACCTCTGAGGGAGGGGGATTCTTGTGGGTTCTGTGCATCAGGCAGGAGAGCAAGTGGGCCTGTGCAAAGTGCAAGATATGAGCAGGGAAGTTCTGTGAGGAAGGCTGTGCACGCACCATACATTTAAAGCACACAGCTTCCCTAAAGGATCCTGGGAGCTGTAGTCCTGTGACAGGTAAACTTCATTTCCCAGGATTCCTTGGGGGAAGCTGTGCTCTTTAAATGTACAGTATGTATGCTGCCTAAATGGAGCTGGGCTGAAGTGGGCAGAAACCCCCCACCTCCCTGTTCTGTCTGAGGGGCTGTGTAGTGACTCCAGTTGTTTCTTGTCCACCCACCTCCCCATCCCCACAGGCCAAGACGGAGGAACAAATTGCAGCCGAGGAGGCCTGGTATGAGACGGATAAAGTGTGGCTGGTCCACAAGGATGGCTTCTCCTTAGGTAAGTGGGGGTCAGTCGTGCAGGTGGTGGGGTTCCTTTTCATGACTTGGGCTCAACCTTCCAGAGAGGCTTCCTGTCCCCAGCTACCCTCAGTTCCCACCAGTAATGTGGGGCTGGGATGAGGTGTTCGTTGAAGGGGCCGTGTGCTGGAGGATAATATAAATAGCACAGAGAGGAACGAAGGGAAATTCTATTTCAAAACAGTAGAACTGTGGGTTGCTGTTTGATGAAAGCAGCAGGTAACTGAAGGGGGAGAAGGGGAAGTAAGTAAGTGTGTGTTTGTGTGTGTGTGTGTGTGTGCGCGCACACACACACACACACACACACACACACACACAAAAACAAAACCCGGTACAAATGGACCTTCTAAGTTCATTGCCTCTGGATATTTTGATGGCTACTAGCTTGGGAAATTGAGTGGGCTGGGGGGAAGTGGGTTGCAAAGTGGAGGAATAATTTTCATCCCCCTCTCAAAATACTCATGGACATCCAAGGAAGCTAAATGTTGGAAGATTCAGGACAGATTTTTTGAAATGTCATTCTTCACGCTGCTGTTGTTGGCATGCGTCTGTTTCGGGAGACAATGGAGGAGTTCTCCTTTGGGGGTGAAGTCAAACGGTTGGAATGTTACAGCGCCTGCTGTGGCTGTAGAGACCGGTGCGGGAGAGGCATGTTTTGTTGCAGCTGGGGCAGATGAAGGCATCCGGTGGTGCTGCTACAGATGCACCAGGGTGTTTCTTCTCTCTGTGCTCCTCCCAGGGGTCACTCCTCCTCTGGTCACTGCTGTGGATGCAGGAGCTGGCTGTCTCCAGGCGCTGTGACTTTCTGCAAGGGATCCCCACACAGTGTTGTCGACCTTCATGTCATGTTTGCCTCCATGCCAGTTCATAGTTGAACTATGGAACTTGCTCCCACAGAGACAGAGATGGCCACCAACCCGGATGGCTTCAAAAGAGGATAGACGAATTCATGGAGGCTCTAGAGATTATCAGTGGTTACCAGCCACAAGGGCTGCACTCTGCTTCTAGGGTCAGAGGCAGCAATGCTTCTGAATGCCAGTTTCTGGAGACTGCAGGAAATGAGAGTGCTCTTGTGCTCGGATACTGCTTGCAGGTTTCCCACGGGCACCTGGTTGACCACTGTGAGAACAGGATGCTGGACTAGATGGGCCATTGGCCTGATCCAGCAGCGCACACCTTACGTCCTTGAAAGCATTTTGTGTTTGGTTGGGCCACTAGGTGGCAGCATCACATTACCTCTGAGGTTTCCCTCCGTGTGTGTTGTGTCTCTTTCGTACAACTGACCCTTGCGTCCTGCTTCCCTGTCCACACAGCAAGCCAGCTGAAGACTGATGCTGCCGGCCTTCTGCCCGAGGGGAAAGTCAAGGTGAAACTGGACTACGATGGAGCTCAGCTCGAGGTGGATGAAGATGACGTGGAAAAGGTAGGCGTGGAGGCTGCGCCAGCTGCGTCTCACCTGCAGCCAAAGCTGGATTGACTCCTCATCCTGCCCAGGTTAACCCCGTTCCCTCTCTCTCTCTGCCCAGGCCAACCCGCCGTCGTGCGACCGCGTGGAGGACCTGGCCAGCCTTGTGTATCTCAATGAGTCGAGCGTCCTGCACACGCTCCGCCAGCGCTATGGCGGGAACCTCATTCACACCTACGCTGGGCCCAACATGGTGGTCATCAACCCTCTCAGCTCTCCATCCATGTACTCCGAGAAGGTGAGTGTTGCGGCCGGGTAGGATGGAGCGGGTTGGAGCAGCAGGCGCTCATTCATTCATTTGTTTGCTTGTTCCTCACTTCGTTTGTATGCTGCTTTCCCAAGAGGAACGAATCCTGCTCAGAGCAGTTTACAACAAATAAAAGAGGAATGTATCCCAGAACTGACCATTTGCAAGAACAATTTAATAATAAATAACATAGTGAAACAGCAGTGTGGTAGCAAATATAACAACATACAGGGGGGGAAACACATTTCAGGACTATAAATATAACAAGATTGCATTAACCACACAATACTTCCTGGCTGTGGCAGAAATAACAAGGGAGCGTGACAGTTTTACTTTGGTTCTAGAAACACCCTCCCCCTTGGTGGGTCTCTCATAGTCCCTCTCCTGCTACAACTTGCAAGGCTTCCAGAAGTAGGGAGTGGGGTAGCTGTAAATGCTCCCTCCCATCTTGTTCCTCATTGTTGGGGCTGGCCATGACTTTGGATATTCCCTTTGGGAGAGGAGAGGGGACAAAGGTCATCAATGTCCCCCCAATGGAGACGATTGAAGGCTCAAAGTGCCCCTGTTAAAGCCACTCTTTGCTCCCCTGTTATTTACTTAGAAAATGCATAAACTGCTTAGGAACTTAGGAAGCTTTCTTATGCTGAGTCAGACCATTGGTCCATCTAGCTAATTTTTGTCAATACTGACTGGCAGAGGCTTTCCAGGAAGGGCACCTTTCCCAGCCCATACTTGAATGTGGGACCTTCTGCATGCAAAGCAGCTGCTCTTCCACTGAGCTACAGCCCTTCACTTGATTAAAAACTTTTTAGAAATAAAAAGTTCTCCAAGCGGTGTACGAATAAGATAGGAGAACACAGCTGAAACCTCTAGTGAATTAAAAACATGTGAAATAGTTAGCATTGAAACAAATATGCATAGAACCATCAACAAAGGCAAAATCAGTAGAACCTTTAAAACAGATGTGAGTAACTTAATGGCTTTCTGAAGCAAAACACTGTAATGAGAGTGCCTGTCTGATGTCAATAGGCAAGGAGTTCCAAAGTGCAGGGGCTGCCCCACAAATTGATTGACTCCTCACAGATGTATTGAGGAGAATCTTCCCTGCAATGCGTCACTCATGCTGTTTGTTTGTCTGTGTGTACTGAAATTTATAGAGCACATTTTTATTGGAAGCTCAAAGAATAGAGATTTAAAAATCGACATCAGGTTAGTATTGATCAATAGACCAGATTGATAACATGGCACGATAGCAGCACAGCTGGGTAGCATCCCTAAATCTATCATTTATTTCTTATTTAGATTTACACCCCCACTCTTGAGGTACATTATCTGGGGTGGGCGGGGCTGGCGGCGATGACTTACAATAAACCTTTAAAACCACAATTGCCATATGTAGCGAACATCATATATTTTAGGATGTATATCCTTGTTTCATAAGCAGCTTTGAGTTTATTATTTTTTGTTAAAGTGACTAATAAGAACAGAAGACCCCCCCCCCTCTTTTAACTGGTCATGCTGTTGGGGACTGAACCTGGGACCTTCTGCTTCCAAACAGATGCTCTATCACTGAGCTACAGCCCCCCCCCTCTCTCTCACATGCTCTCTCTCCTTCTCTCTGGGGCTCCTGTTTCCCAGTTCCAGAAGCCATGCCTGCTTTAATCTTCCTAGAATTGCCCTTCCTCTCCCCCTTGCCCTTTTCCTGCCTCTCTGATGCCACACTTAATGCTGCCGCTTCCTCTAGGTGATGCACATGTTCAAGGGCTGCCGCAAGGAGGACACCTCCCCCCACATCTACGCCGTGGCCCAGGCCGCCTACCGGAACATGCTCATGAGCCGCCAGGACCAGTCCATCATTCTGCTGGGGAGCAGCAGCAGTGGAAAGACCACCAATTGCCAGCACCTGGTCCAGTACTTGGCCACAGTTGCTGGCAGCTCCGGGAAGGTCTTCTCAGGTGGGTGTGTGGCCAGCAGTGGCCTCGGCTCCTTCTAGAGGCCCTTGGGGGGTGGGTGGAGGCAGTCCTTGGGAAAGCAGGTTAAAATGAAGTCATTCCTATTGAAAGGATGTTCAAGGGAAGCCATGGCGCCAAATAGCAAGGCGCACACCGAGCTTTCGTCCTGCTTCTTTTCTTCCTTTAACAAAATAAATGTCTTTATTGGAATTTAACAATTATTTTTATTAGCAAATAAAATAAAATAAACCAAGAGTGAAGAAATGCAATGTTACAGCAGGTTGAAAGCAGCATATCATGAAGCTTACTGTTCCAAAACATTATGAGAGATGCCAATTTTTCCATAAATCTGTTAGGCTGGTTCCTATGTATTCTTTTGTGATGTTAACTTAATCATAGATCAAATTTCCTCAGTCCATTCGGATATAGAAGGAGATGTGCTCCCCTCCCTCCATTTAGCTATGACAGTTTTAGCAGCAGTTCTAAGGTTAACAGGATTTTCCAAAGTAACATACTGTATTTTAGATAACCAAGTAGAAATACTAGGATGTACAATGTCCTAACATAACAGAGATATTGGCTTGAACAGATTTTAAGACTTTATATTTGAGGCCAATTGATTTTTGTGTGTGTGTAAAGCAAACAAGTGAACAATATACAAAATAAACAGGAACAAATGTGGTACACTAACCAAAGGAAAACATAGCTCCAGCATTCCAACTAAAACGCAAGAGAGTTGGAAGTCATTTTACAGGCTCACGATAAATAGCACATTACAAGCCTCCTGTGCTGTTTTTGTTTGTTTGTTTGTTCCAAGTCAGTGATGCTTGGGAATTGTGAACAGCCACATAGATTTTTGAGAGGCGGGTGGAAGAATCTTGACTCCATTGTTGGGTCACATACATTATAAGAGGGTATACCACATCCCTTCAAATCCCCCCCTTCCTGTTTTTAAGGGGAGGCCCTTCAAGGACACTGAACTCATTATCCAACCATGGTCCATCTGACTCAGCATTTTCTGTGCCGACTTACAGTAGCTCTTTAGGAATTCAGGCAGAATCCTTCCCTGCCCTACCCGGAGGTGCATATTGTTTTATTTTTACACCGATTTGAGCAATACTGAAGACTACAACTCCCATCATCCCTAACTACAACTAGAGACCCAAGTTTGAGAAACACTGGGCAGGCTTCCCATTGGGTCAACTGGTTGGCCACTGTGAGAAGAGGATGCTGGGCTAGGTGCAACAGCCAGGCTCTTCTTATTGCAGATGGAGGAAGAAGGAGGTGGACTTTGCAGATCCCGCAGAGAACCTCAGAAGAGCCTCGCAGCTGGATCAGGCCTAGTGGCCCATCTAGTTGACCATCTTCTTCTCACAGTGGCCAACCAGATGCCTGTACGGGAGTCTCTTGCAAAGCTGAGCTGAGCTGGTGTAATGGAAGAGGCAAGCGGATCCTGAACTGACATGCCCTGAGGGGCTACCTAAGTCTCTCTTTCCTATCCCTGTCCCTCCACTCTCAAAACACACATTTGAATCCTGCTGCAACCACCCTCAGCTTACTCTTTGTTGGAGAAGTGCTGACCCCAGTTGTTGTTCTCTGATTTACTGGTTGCTGCGTGTTGCCGTAGCGCCCTTTTTAGCCTGTCTCTTCAACCTCCAGCAGCCAGGATTCTGTCTTTTCTCTCTGACTTGACAGCTCCTCTTAAATCTGACCATATTCCTTTCTGGATGGATGGTGCCTGATGGACACTGTCGGCACTGCATTTCACAGGGATGCTAACTATCTGACACTTGAAATGTCCCTTGCTTTGAGTTGAGTAACTTGCATGGCACAGGGCCACACAGTCGGGGGGGGGGGCAAATCTGCTAAGGGGTGATGCAGTCAGGTAAGGGGTCCCTCTTGGCCCCTTGAGATGATGACCGGTCTATTGGGGTTGTGGGGGTAGGGTGCACACACATGCTTGCCGGTTCATCAACACGTATGTGAGCGTGCCCCCCCCCCACGCACAACAATGGCCTGCCTCTGCATGCTTTCCCTTCCTTTGCCTTGGCAGCGGAGAAGTGGCAAGCACTGTACACCATCCTGGAGGCCTTTGGCAACAGCGGCACGAGCCTCAACGCCAATGCCACCCGCTTCTCACAGATAATCTCGCTGGACTTCGACCAGGCTGGGCAGGTGGCCTCTGCCTCCGTGCAGGTGAGAGGGTGTCTCTCTCTCTCTGTGTGTGTTGCACGCATACTATGCCTTTGAGCTATCATCCTTCCCTCAAAAATAAGGTGAAATTCCAGCCCTCATGGTGTTAAATTAAAGGCTGGTTTAAATAGGAACATAGGAAACTTCCTTCTGGAGGCAGACCATTGGCACATCTAGCTCATTATTGTCTGACTGACAGGCAGCTGTGATCCAGGGTTTCATGTGGGGGGGGGCATTTCTCAGCCCTATGTGGAGTTGCTATTGGGCATTGAACCTGGGGCCTTCTGCATGCAAAACAGGTGCGTTGCCACTAGGTTTGCAAGTGGTGGGGGCTTGTAGGCCATGCTCTCACGGCTGTGACAAATTAAGGTTCCATCCTGATGGTCCTGAGCCCCACAAAATTAGCCAGAAGTGGGAGTATGAGCGAAGGTGGGGTGGGGTGGGGTAGGAGCTGGGCTTCTGCAGGAAGTTCTTGGGGCCAAAGTGGGAACCCTCTGGCCTTGTACCGAGCAAACCTTTTCTCTCTCTGATTGCATCCCTCAGACAATGCTGCTGGAGAAACTCAGGGTTGCCAAGCGCCCCGCGAATGAGGCCACCTTCAACGTGTTCTACTACTTGCTGGCCTGTTCGGACAGTGCCCTCCGGTAAGGAGGCTGCTGCAGCTCCCAACCCAAGGGACCAGCACCTGCCTGGTTGCATGTGTCGCAATGTCCTCCTGGCTTAGGGCTTGGGGTTCTCAAAATGGGTTGGAAGGAAGGAAGCAAGCAAGCTAGCTTTTTCAAAGGTGGCTTTGAAGATTACTTGGAACCTTCAACTGGTCTGAAATGCAGGGCCCAGATTACTGGCTGGGATTGCCTTGGGAACTGGAGGCCAGCAATGCTTCTGAATAGCAGTTGCTGGAAGCCACTGGAGGGGAGAGGGCTCTTGCACTCAAATCTTGGTATCTGGTTGGGTCACTGTAAGAAGATGATGCTGGACTAGGTAGGTCATTGACTTGATCCAGTAGGCTCTTCTTAGGTGTGTCTGGACTCTTCCTGTGTTGCTTTCCTGCTGTCCAAAATTGTCATGAGAATGTCCTTCGAGGTGAGGCAAGCCTCACAGCTCTGCCTTGGGAGGGTTTGTCAGCCTCTTTAGATCTGTTTTGGATATATTCAAATGCCTCTGTGCATATAAGTAAGTAAGTAAGGTCTCTCCCCACTGATTAACCACAGCCCAGCCAGCCCTGAAGTGAGGGGGCAGGACAGTGCAGACCAGGGGCCTTGATGTCCCTAGTGGTTTTAGGAATTCTGTGTTGCTTCTGGCAAGTGTCGCTTCTGGCAAATGTAGCCTTTGCTTTTGCTTTAAAAATATTTTTATTTATGTGCAAAAACTACAACATCACATAAGAAAAGAAAAATGAGGACAATTCAAACCCTTTATGTCTTGGGTGTTTTGGGATAAAACATGGACATGATAATCTTGTAGTTATTGGCTGGGGTAATAATGTGCAAATCACCTCAATTTCTAAGCATCCTGTGGAGGCAGCTGAACATAAATAAAAATCCACAGGGCTCCTGCAAACCAAGGCAGCCCCTGTTTTAGTGCAAGGGGTGGGCTGGGGGAGGACAAAGTGGGCCTTTCTGAATTGGGGTGCCGCCTCCAGCACTCTCTCTTGACTCTGTCCTCTTCCCCTCCACCCCCAGGACAGAGCTTCATTTCAACCACTTGGCAGAAAACAGCGTCTTTGGGATTGTGCCTCTGTCAAAGGTAAGGTGGCTCAGTCGTAGAAGGCATGGAACTAGAGTCAGACCATCTGGCTCAATATTGTCCACATTGACTGGCAGCAACGACTCTCCAGGATTTCAGGCAGGAGTCTCTTGCAACCCTGCATGGAGGCCACCGGGGATTGAGCCTGGGACCTTCTGCTTGCAAGACAGATGTTCTACCACTGAGCTGCGCGGGTTGCTGGCTAGTGACTAGGCGAGGCTCACAGTATTGTTATTAGTATGCAAAGCCCTCAACGCTTTGTGACCACTTTGCAACCACTTTGCTTGAAAGATCACCTCCTCCCATATGTGCCCTCTTTTGACTGCTTCGACCTGTGGGGCTGACATTGCATCACATAATGTTCATTCTGCCCTCGCAAGAAATCAGTCCTTTAGCATGGCGGCCCCAACACTTCGGATCTCTGCACTGTGCTGTTTTCAGTGCCTGCTAAAAGCTTCATTGTTCCCAGCAAGTCTGCTGAGGCCTTTAATTTTAGCATGTAATCTTGAGGATGCGATTTTAGCAAGTATAAGTGTTTTATAATGACTAGTTTTCTTTTGTCTTTATGTAAATTGGTTTTCATTGGTATCTTCAGCGACTGTTCATTGTAAACTGCTTGGAGGTATTTTCTTCTAGTAAGCGGTACATAAATTTTGTTAAGTAAAAACAATCCTGCTGTGTGAAAGCTCTGGTTGATTAGCTTTGCGGGACAAAGCAGAAAAGTAACCTACCACCAAGAGCTTTTACCCTTGTTCCTGAGGTCTTGCATGCAGATTTTTAATTAAAAGCTGTGTGGGGTCCCTGTTCTTGCTTCCCTGCTCACTCTCTCACCATAAGAGGCAAGGGCATGTGTGTGCTTGTGTCCTGAGCAGGCTACCTGTGGGCCTGTGGATCTTGGCCGTTGTGCCACGTAAGCCAGCACAGGGAACTACCCCACGTTGTCCTACTGCAGATGCCATTCATTGAGCAATTATAAACAGGCTCCCCATTTTTTAGTGCAGGCCAATTGACTGTGTGTTTTGTTTTATTTATTTCCTGTTGGCTGCAGCCGGAGGAGAAGCAGAAGGCCGCCCAGCAGTTCAGCAAGCTCCAGGCAGCCATGAAAGTGATGGGCATCTCCAGTGATGAGCAGAAAGCCTTCTGGCTTGTCCTGGGGGCCGTTTATCACTTGGGGGCTGCAGGAGCCACCAAAGGTAATGGGCCAAGCTCGTCGAGAGCTGCCTTGCTTGGGTGCTAGGAGTGGCTTCGTTGCTGCTGAGTTGGGCTTGGGGTTACCTTTAGGACACAGGGATGGGAAAACCTTCACCCCCTCTGGGCCAGACTTGACCCCTATGAGGTTGTTTCTTACCGAATTAACATTTATTTTATTATCAATACCGCATTTATATCCCACCTCTTCCTCCAAGGAGCTCAAGGTTGTCCCCATGCTTCTCCACCTCTCCCTTTTATCCTCACAACAGCCTTGTGAGGTAGGTTTGGCTGATAGTGAATGGCCCGTGCCTTCATGGCTGAACAATATGTGATCTCAGACGTGGAGCGGGTAGAGACACAGCTGCAGAAAGGATTGAAGCAATCCTGCTTTCTGCAGTCTCTCCCCTCACCCCTTTGACAAGTGGGCAGGGCGACCCACTTGTCAATCACCTGACGTCAAAATGAAGAACAGGCAGGATGAAGTTTGAATGGAAGAGCTTCAGACAGCGGAGGAAGAGCCAGGTGAAGCCAGGCTGTCATCAGGGTTGCTGGACTGGACCTTGCTCCCTCTCTGACCCTCTGACCTCCATTGCGGGAATTGCTGCTTGACAGCTAATCGTTGAGGGAGCGGAGCAACCAGGCAGAGCTCGTCTGTCTTCAAGTTGATAACTGCTCTGAAAGTGGGTGGCTGGGAAATTCCTTTGCGACATCAGAAGCACTGGCCTGCACCATCTGTAAAAGTGTGCAGAACCGCATGGACTATCCCTCTCCCTACCACACATCAGCCCCAAAGAAGAGAGGGTTCATTCGGATTCAGTGCCTCCAAATCTGCCCCACTGCTCTGGAAACAGAAATTGGTACCTCATGTTTTCTGCAGTCACACTCAGACATAACCAGGAGAGGGCAGTCCATCACAGGGCTCAGCGCTGCAGCTACTGCCATGTGCACTTTGGGCAACGTGTGTGTGTGTGTGTGTGTGTGTGTGTGTGTGTGTGTGTGTTGTGTGTCTAGTGTTTTGCAGCGGCTGGCTTGCTGCTAACACCTGTGCTTTGTGTGTGTTTGTGATTTAATCTATTCCCTGAGCGATGAGTGAGTTGGTTGCTTGGAGCTGTCAGCATCTCTGCTTTAGATGTAGCCCCTTCTTTCAGGCAGGGTTGCCATGGCGGTGGCGGGCAGCCCACATCTCTCATCCCTGAGTTTTAGATCACCTGTGATTATCCTTCAGTGGCAGCGAGATCTCTGCTTGTCACATGGCATTAGGAAGGAACCGTGGCCCATTTTTCTTTTTCAATCTTTCCTTGCTATATTAAAATCCTGAGCAGGTCTTAGGCCCTTGCTCTGAAACATAAGAAGCTGTCCTGTGCTCCATCTACCAAAATGTTTGACTGACAGCAGCTCTCCAGCTTTTCAGGTAGGGAGTGTCTCCCACCCTACCTGGAGATGTTGGGGATCGAACCCTCAACCTTCTGCATGCCAAGCAGATGCTGTATCCATGAGAGAAGTTTGCTTCCTTAGGAACATAGGAAGCTGCCTTCTACTGAGTCAGGCTAGCTGAGTATTGTCTGCACTGTCTGGCAGCAGTGGCTCCCCAGGGTTTCAGGGAGATGCTGTTGGGGGATTGAACCTGCAACCTTCTGCAAGCGAAGCAGCTGCTTTATACCCCTGAGCTATGTCCCTTCCCCCAGTCCTGCCTCCACTCCACTGACACCTGGAACTGTGCTCCTTCCCATCTAGCTGGTGGGGACAAACTCTGATATGCACCCCAGAAATCTGGGACCCCTTCTGCAATTAGCTTTAACTCCACAACTTTGGGATGGGGTTTTTTTTTGTCTCATGAAAGAGTGTGTGTGTGTGTGTGTGTGCACGCACGTCCCACCTGATGTCTCTGCAGGAACCTTTTTATGTCAAAGCTGTGTTCTAACTCCCCTCTCTTTGTGTTTGCATGGTGCATGCTGCTCCCTTTGCAATGCAGACGGCGACGAAGGTAAAGCCCCCTTTCCTTGCGCCCCCCCCAATGAAATCCACCTCCCCTCTGCCCTTTCTCCTCCTCCTCCTCATCCCCCTCCACCCACATTCTTCCATACCCATGTTTGGTGCCTTCTGGTGCACAGGGCTGGTTAGCTCCCCCCTGGTGAGCTCGCTGCCCCGGAGCCTCTTTAGAGGTGGGCTGCCAGGGTGGCCCTGGGAGTTCGCCCTCTTCCTCTGTGCCATGGTCATGGGGGCAGGGGGTGGGCGGGCTGTCTGTACATAGGAAGCTGCTTTATAGAGAGACTAACTGCATTAGCCCATGCGGTTCAGTGCTCTCCACACTGACTGGCAGGGGGTCTTTTCCAGCCCTACCTGGAGATGCCATTGGGGAATGAAACAGGTACTCTGCCACTGAACTATGGCACTTTCCCTAAAAAAACATAAGGACCCAAGAAGCTGCCTCATACCGAATCAGGTCGCTAGGTGTCTCACCTTGCTTGATATTGCCTGCACTGACTGGCAGCAGCGCTCCAGGGTTTCAGGCAGGCAGTCTTCCCCAGACCTGCCTGCAGATGCCCTAGGGGGACCTCCTGCATGCATCATGGAGCTGGTGGCCAGTCCTTCCCATCTTCACCTCAAACCAGCTACAGTGCCCCTCCCTCCCTTCCCCACATCACGTGTGAAGCAGTTTTGCACGGGAGGGTCTAGAAACTTGAATGCTTGGCATCATTTACTGTGGACCTCTGCATGTGGCTATCATTGACACCCCTCCCCCCCCGAAAAAAACTTGTATTGTCTTCTGTCCCTTCTGCTTTGCATCAAAATGTGCTGAACCAGGCCTGTCCTGCACAGTCTCACCTTTTTAATTCCAACTTCTGAGCAGCACCTGGTCCTTCATGACACCCTGTGCAAAGGAGAAACAATCCCTTCCCCCCCGGAAATCTATGGGTGGGCACCCCCACCCCAACTGAAACCTTTGAAGATGTGCCCCTCCCTCCATGGCCCCAGGAAGGCCCACTGTTAAGAGTGGGAGGGGTTCACTTACTGTTAGGAATACAGGAAGCTGCCTTACACTTGAGTCCATCTAGCTCAGTATCGTCTGCACTGACTGGCAGCAATGGCTTTGCAGGGTTTCAGGCAGAGTGTCCCTCCTAACTCTACCAGGAGATGCCACTGAGGGTTGAACCGGGACCCTCTGCCACTGAGCTATGTTTCTTGATGGGCGGGTGGGGGAGCTGGGTGGCTGTCACCAGCAGGTGATGTTTCTGGTTGTTCCCCCACCTCCCACCCCCCAGTTCTGGCAAGGCGGAGAGAGGGCTGCCTTTCTGCTATTCTCTCCACAGCCCCTTCTTCCCTGGCTTCCCTCCTGCAATGGCTCACTGCCATGCTTAGCCTGGCAAGAAGCATTAAGCTGTTGACCTCCAATCTCCCCTCATCAGGCTCCTAAATACATTTTCATTATGTCTCTCTCTCTTTGCCCCCTCACATATCTTTCGCCCCCCTCCCTTCCCCAGCAACTTCTTGCTTTTTAATTCTGTACAATGTGAACAATGACAAGGCCAAGCAGTGGGTCATGCCATGCCGAACCCTGATAAAGTGTGATCCCTCACCTAATGAATTTTATTCCTTTTCCACTGTTCATGTGTGGAGAATCAGAGGCTTGTGTTGTCCCCGGCAGGCCCCCCCTCTCCCCTCCACTCCTGGACTCCTCCTTCCACATTGCAAGTGGGGCCTGGAGCTCTCTGTTGACAAGGGGAAGGATGAGTGCTGACTTGCATATGGTGCTGTGCCTTATTTGTGGAAAGAGCCCTTGGGTCCTTTCCAGAAATGTCTCCTCTTTCCCACCCCCGCTGGGCCAGCACAAGGGAGCCTCTTTGCTTCTCTTGACTCAGACCTGATGCTCTCCCTCTCCCTCTGTCTCTCTGTCTCCCTCCCTCTGTCTCTCTTTTCAGCTGGGAGGAAGCAGTTTGCTCGCCACGAGTGGGCCCAGAAAGCAGCCTACCTGCTGGGCTGCACACTGGAAGAGCTCTCCTCATCCATCTTCAAGCATCAGCCCAAAGGGACCCTGCAAAGATCCACCTCCTTCCGCCAGGGGCCGGAGGAATCTGCCTTGGCAGATGGCTCAGGTAAGTTGAACCTGCAAGGGTCAGAAGCCTCAGAAGTAGAGCATTGCGGGGCCGTCAGTCCTTCCTATCCCTCATATATGTGCACTCACACAAATGTTAGTCACATCCATTAATTTCCGTGGGTCTGTTGCTCTTGGCATCCGTCTGTCTAGGGAGGCAACGGAAGTGTGTGCCTTTGGGGCGAAATCAAACCGCTGGAGAATCACAGCACCTGCTGTGGCTGCAGAGACCGGGAACTTGTAACTGCGGCCTCCTGCATTGTTTTTGCTGCGTTTGCAGCCCCCAAGTGACCTCCCCGGGGCTGTATGGAGGTCCTGAGCTGCCCAGACAAGACCCCTCCTCAGCCTCACTGCTGTGGTCCAAAGGAAAGCAGAGCAAGACATTTCCATCAACTCCAGGAGTTGCTGGAAGGAGGCGTACAAGGCGCCATCCAACCGTCTTAGGGACTTCAATATGGATCCATGGAGGGTTTACTCCTGAGCCTTTTCTTCTCCCAAGGATATCCTGCAAGGCAGTGGAGGTTTAGGATCAGAGTTTTCCTTCTCCTAAATGGGCTCCCTTCCCAGGTGGATGAGCCCCATCCGCCTCCCACCCCCCATTTTCAATTACAGCATGTGCAGAAATCACCTGCTTGACTGTTGGACCCACAGTTGGTCTCATCCGCTCATTCCACTGGATTCAATGGGTGTGCTCTAATTAACATTGGATACAACGCACACTCTCTTATTTTAATAAATTTTCATCTATGCAACCCATGCTTTCTTATTTTAATAAATTTCCTTCTATGTAACACTGGCACAGAAAAGTACAGCGTCCCAAAATGATTAAAGAGAGGCATTTAAAAAGGGATTTCGTTGATTGGGGTAGATACACATCAAAGGATTTTTAAATGTGCTTTTAATAAACAGAGGTCAGGTCTAATTGACAGTAATAATTAGAATCTATCCATTATTATGTCACAATAGTAGCAGAGGATTGAGGATTAAATTTCTGGATATATTTTCACTTATCACACAAGGTATTGTTTTGGGGGGAGGAATTAAAAACAAAAGAACATGAGAAGAGCCTGGCTGCTGGATGAGGCCAGCCTCCTGTTCTCAGAGAGTGGTCATCCAGGTGCCCCAGTGGGAAACCTGTAAAAGCAGGGCTGGAGCGCAAGAGCCACACTCTCCCCTCCTGTGGTTTCCAGCAACTGGCATTCAGAGGCGTATTGCTGCAGACAGTGGAGAGAGAACGTAGCCGTCTGGGTTAGCCTTATCGGCAGCCTGATCCTCCTCCATGAATTCATCTCATCCTCTTTTAAAGCCATTTATATTGTGGGCCGTTGCTGTCTCCTGTGGCAGGGAGTTCCATAGTTCAAAAGAAGTCCTTTCTTTTAACTGCCCTGAATCTTCCAGCATTCAGCTTCATTGAACGAGTTCCAGTGTGTTTTAAAAAAATAAAAATCAATAAACAATTATTCAAAAATTACAATGGCAGCTTTGTCCTTCTGCCATAATATCATAAAATGAGTTCTAGTGTTATGAGAGAGAGAGAGAGAGAGAGAGAAGCTTTGTTGTATCCACTTTCTCTGTAGCATGCATCATTTTCTCCTTTCCTCCTCACTGGTGGTGTCTCTTGTCTCTCGCTCCCCCAGGCCCAAAGACGACTGCTCTGGAGTGCTTGGAGGCCCTCGCCTCAGGCCTGTACTCTGAACTCTTCACGCTGCTCATCTCACTCCTCAACAGGTATAGAAGTGCCAGCGGTGGGTCTTTCTAGGGACGGGGGAGACAGAGGATTCAGCTTGCTTTTAGAGGCGGACCCAGCAAACCTGCACCTTCCAAAACAATGCGTGGATCAGAACGCAGCCATCTTTTGAAACGTGGCCGTTCTCCATGCTTTGCAGTGCAAATTCTGGCTCCGTGGGAGACCGCCTACCTGCCTTGCATGCAGAGAGTCCCAGGTTCTGTCCCTAGTGCCATCTCCAGATGGAGCTGAGAAAGATCCTTGCCTTGGAGAGCTGCTTCCAGTCAGTGTAGGCAATGCTGAGTTAGATGGACCCTTGGTCTGACTCAGTTTCAGGCAGCTTCCTGAAGAGAAACCAGAGTACACAGTGTAAAGCAGCTTCCTGTGTTCCTTTGTGTACAAAAATGCACATGCTAGCTTGGGGCCAGTTGTCAGGGCTTGAGCCAGGCGTAGGTCAGCAACAAAAGCAATAGATCACTCCAGGCCAGAGCATTTAAACGTTTATTCAAGAAAAGAAGCCACAGCTCAGGCCTAGTGGTCTTGGCAACGCTTTCCAGGAGGTCTTGCCCTGATGGAACAGTTGCAAGGGCTGAAGGTCCCTTTCTTCCCAATGCCCACTAGTGCCTGCTTTAAACATTTTTGTTTACACAATGCCTGTCCAGACTATGTTGTCATATCATCTGGTTTTTAGCTTATAGTTGATTTTTTTTTATTTTTTAATAGTTTTAAAAATAGTTGTTGTAAACTGTTTTTTTATAGATAGTTTTATTGTTCTTTAAATGGTTTTGAGATACCCTTTTCCTTTACCGTCAAGCGGCATATAAATGTTGTGAAATGAAAAAATGAAAAAATGCACACGTAAGTGAAAAGAACACTCAGAAACACATTACATGAGGGGGGATGGCTTTGCAAAAGCGTGAACGTTAAGGGAAGCTGCAGACAGAAATGTGTGTGTTAGGAGAAACCCGCACTAAAATGCTTGATGACTTTTCATGGGGCCCTTAAATAAATTGCAAACCAATGTGGAGAACAGAACATTAGGCTGTAAAAAAAAGGATAAACCGAAATGGTCAGATTCACCCATCCCTAGCTTCACCCACGTTAAAAAAAACCTCCTCTTTCTTTCCCCCTCCTGTTGGCTAATCCTTAGCAAGCTCCATCAATGCACCTGACCTTTCCAGACCCCAAGTGCATTAGCTGAGCTAACGAGGAGAGGAAAAGCTTCCCCCCCCTCCTAACAGAACTTCTCTATCCCTGCTTTGCAAGGCTGCTTCTGTGGAGCCGAGGGCAGCAGGGCCCTCTGTTCCTTGGGCTGGCCCAGCTAGCCAGCATTACATGGCCACCAAGTTGAATCCTGGAATTGTAGAGCTGCAAGAGACTCAAAGGGTCATCCATCCATCCATTCCTTTCATAAACAATAGTTGGAAGATATACAGAAAGTTAAAATACTAAAACAGGTTAGAACGCACATTAACTTTCTGAGCACCTGGACAGGCTTGTCAAAACAGGAATGTTCTTAGCAGGCACTGCAAAGAGTACAGCGAAGGCGCTTACTTGACATCGATAGGCAGGGAATTGCAAAGCGTAGGTGCTGCAATCGGGTTCTTAAAAATGCAGAACAGGTATTGTCTGGCACCTGTAGCAGTGATAGTTTCGCTGATCAAAGCAGTGGAGTGGGTATGTGCAGGGTAAGCTGGTCCCCAGTTATGGGTTTTATATAGTAATAGTAGCACTTTGAACTTTTGGCACGGTAGCAGATCAGCAACCAGTGCAGATCTCTAAGCAACCCCAGAAATCACAGAATTGGGGTGGCTTCCTTTTCTTGCCAAGGCAGCAGAGCTGCCTCCCTAGAGTAGGTCACAGCTGCATATGGAAAAGCAAAGACTGAATTAGGAGTCCCTGCAAAGGGAGCACTTCTTTCTCTGGGGCTAATCTGTTAAGAGTCCTTCTGGATCAGACCAGTGCTTTAAATGTATGGCACGTTTGCAGCCATACTGCTGGCCAGTCCAGAGCTGTGGAGACCAGTGCTAACCCCTGCATTTTGAATACTTGTGGGCTTAAAGCCCTCTCCACCCTGCAGGAAAAAGAATCCTCTAACCCCACTTCCCCCCCCCTTTGTCTGCCGAGGGCCCTCAAGTCCAGCCAGCGGTCCTTGTGTTCCATGATGATTGTGGACACCCCCGGCTTCCAGAACCCCGAGATGGCTGGCCAGAGCCGCGGGGCCACCTTCGAAGAGCTGTGCCACAACTATGCCCAGGAGCGACTGCAGACCCTCTTCCACGAGCGCACTTTTGTGCAGGAGCTGGAGAGATACAAGGAGGTATTGTCTGGTTTGGGGGAAAGGGGCTCGTAGCTCCCACCCCCGTCCCTAAAGCTAAAGCAGCAGGCAGTGCCTGAGTCAGTTCTCAGGTGGAAAGGGTACTGTTCCGAGATACCCCCCTGTCTGTCATCTGGCTTAATCCCTTTTCTGCGTCACCTTCTAATTGAGACCCTAATTCAGCTGCTGATTGAAACCAACAAGGGAGGAGGCTCATTTTAGATCCCCCCTCTTATTAACCCTAATCAGTAGCATCTGATCTGCCACCTCCCAGGAGCAGGGGTTTTCATGAGTTGCCTCCCTCCCTCTTGCCCCCTTGAGGTCGGATGGCTGTCTGTCAGAAATTCTTTAGCTGTGACTGCTGCATTGCAGGGGGTTGGATAAGATAATTTCGGGGGGGGGGGAGTTCCCACCCAACTCTACAATTTTTTGATACTGTGACTCCTCTCCCATCCCCTCAACCAGGTGTGGGAAGCCTGTGGCACTCCAGGTGTAGCTGAACTACAACTCCCATCAGCCCCAGCAAGGGATGATGGGAGCTGTGGTTCAGCAGCCTCTGGAGGGCCAATGTTTCCCCACACATTTTCTTAAACCTTTGGCCTGCATTGACGCAGTAGAATGCTTTCTGCATCTGGCTGCAAAACCTCAACCCTGCACCCTTCTCTTCTGTGGTGACGTTGCCACCATCATGCCTGGGGTGCAGGATGCAGCCGTTCTCCCAAATTTGTGCACTGCAATAGAACATCTAGCACAGCACAAGGAGTGGACAAAATCAGAAATGCCACCCTGCAGGGGAGACTAGCCAGTTGCATTTCTGAGACCCAGGAAATATTGCAGTCTGTACATGACCTTTTTTTACACAGGCAAAACCAAACTGTTGCGGGTTTGTTGTTGTTATTATTCTGGGCCCCTGAGCTGTCCTTTCAGACACCTGGACTAAATCCGGAGCTTGTTTGAGTGGGATGGTTTGGGGTTGGTGATGGTGGGGAGATCAGGGTTGATGTCTCTTAAAGTTTCTCTTGGCTGTCCTTCAGAATCAGGAACTTCCTTTTAATTTAATTGTTTAAAAACATTTATGCAGGATGCCAGGTGCTGTTGCTGCTGGAGAAGCCCTGCATTGCGCACAGGGTGGCTGGCTGGGGCCCCCGATATTGACAACCCCCTCCTCCAACCACACAAGGAGATTTCTTCTCTGCCCTGCCCACAGTGCATGGATTGCCAGTCTGGCACCAGCTCTTTAGGCAACAGCATTTGGTGGGGGGTGGGAGAAGGGGTGGTGTTCACACACCACAGGGCTATCCAGGGAACCCCCTGCTGTGTGTGTGACTTTGCCCCCATAGATTCTGTTCCAACTAATGCACTGACCACTTCTCTCCACACCCACCAACCCCTCCCCTCCTCTTTCTTTTTTCTTTCTTTCTTTCTTTCTTTCTTTCTTTCTTTCTCTGTCTCTGATTGCCTTTTTAACTGTAATCTGTAGCCCCACGGGCCACTAATCACGCCTCCTCTGTCCGTCCTTCTCTAGGAAAACATAGACCTTTCCTTAGATGCCTTAGAGCCTAATACATCTGGGTCTATAGCCACAGTAGACCAAGCGTCCCACCAGGCACTGGTAAGCTGCATGTGAGGGCTCTTCACGGGGGATGGCTGCCACCCCTGCCGCTGCCGCCGCTGCCCGTTCCTGCTCCATCCCTCCTCCTGCCCCCTCTCCCTGCATCTGCTCCTCTGCCTGCCCTCAAACAGGGCAGCTGCTTGGCTGCAGGTTGTTCTTTTTTGTAATGCTACTGGGCGGGGCGGATGCATGCAGCTGGTGGGGTACAAGACAACTTCATGCCTGACGTCTGAGCAACAGAGGCGCTGTCTCTCATAACACAGCCAGCCAGTAAGTGTGTGTGTGAGAGAGAGCTCTTTCTCTCTTTTTTTGCTCAATTTTGGACTGGGATATGTCACTTGCAAGCATGCCTCTCAGACCCGGGGTGTGTAAAAGGCAAGGCTTGGGCAGTCTGGGCACAGCTTCAGGGAAACCCGGGGGAGAAACAAATCGAAGCATGTGAGTGTGGGCAAGGCGGACGAGAAGATTTAGATCAGTTCCACACCGTTTTAAAGCACCCCATCGCAAGAATCCTGGAAACTGTAGTTTGCAAAGGATGCTAGGAATTGTTGCTCTGCAAGGACTAAACTGCTTGGAGGCAAACGCTTCTGAACGCCAGTTGCTGGAAGCCGCAGGAGGGGAGAGTGCTCCTGCACTTGGGTCTCGCTTGCAGGTTTCCTTCAGGCACCTGGTTGGTCAGTGTGAGAGCAGGACACTGGACTTGATGGGGCATGAGCCTGATCCACCAGGCTGCACTTACATTCTTACTACAGTTCCCAGAATTCCACGTGCTTTCAATGTGTGGTATGAACGTGGCCTTATCCTCAAGGCCGGAAGGAACTTGTGCCAGTCTGACCGGCTTGACAGTGGGATGCAGGTGGTTTCTGCTGGTTGGTTTGGAGGCTTCCAATGGGTTCCTTTGCAGCCTGTGGCTAAAGAAACCAAGCCTTGCCTTGCTGGGTCAGACCAAAGCCCTGTCTAGTCCTGCCTCCTGGACACGAAAGCTGCCAGGGCATCCAGGAGCTGGGCATGGTGGCAACAACCCTCCAGCGTTCCTTTCACCCTGCATATTTCCTGCACGGGGACACTGCATAGCTTTCTTGAGACCTTGACCCGTGATCTTGGCTCCCCTAACTTGAGCCTTCTGGAGCCATCATTCTGCTATAACACCCTTTCCTGCAGCTTCTCAGCTTGCAGCATACACACATTCTCTGGGTTTCAACCAGGAGTGGTGGTTGAAGTGGCTGGTCCTGCTTATGGAGTTGGACTAGGTGGGTTTTGGTCACCTTCTAGGGTGCTTCACTCCTGGTGACTCCAGAGGTCTGCTTGCAAGGCTTTGCCCAGTAGGGACAACCAGGTCATTCCATGGACACTTCAGTGCCTTCCCCAGCATGGATCCAAGCCCTCATTTTCCCTGCTGTTAGCCAAGGGGTGCTGTGCCCAGAGCATGTTGGAGAGGGAAGGATGTGGGGGTGGGTTGCATTTCAAACCTCCTAGCCTGACAGCTGCCACTGAGGGAACCGGCTTCCTGACTGGGAGCTACAACCTTGGCAGAGCATTTATCCTTCCAATTAGCCAACGCTAACGAGGAGAAAGCGCTGGCTCCAGGTAGGGAGACGGCTGTCAGGGTTAGTTAGGGCTTTGCTCTGATCTAGGCAGATCTGACTGATGAACGGGGCTATGGACTCTGTGTGTGTGTTTGTGTGAGAGAGGGGGGGGCTGGGGAGTTGCAGCGCAGGCGTCATGCATGGGGGGGATGAATTTCACAGTGGAATGGGTGCGAGAGGTGCAGAACCTACCCCATTGCTCCCCCTGCTCCACTTACCCTCTGCAACTTGTCTCCCCAAGTCCATTTCTCAGCAGCCAAGCTCCTGTGACTGAAAGCAACTTGGGTGTGGGGCAAAAGCATTTAAGGAGAATGGGTGTGTGTGTGTGTGTGTGTGTGTGTAGCAAGTGGCACACGAGGGGAGGGCCTCCCTGCTTTCAGTGAGAGGGCGTGGGGAAGCATCCCCCCCTTATGTGATTGGAACACTGAGGCGTCTGATTTGGGGCCATGGGCATCTGCCTTATGCAAGGTCAGGCTGTTAGTCTAGCCCAGCATTGTCCGCTTTGACTGGCAGCAGCTCCCCAGTGCCTTCTGCTTGGGTCCTTTTAATGCGACGTCTCAGGGTTTGAACCTGGTGCCTTTTGCAGCTGCTCTCCTGCGGAGCTTTGAAACCCCCCTCTCCTGGCGTCAGGGTGTGGTACTGGCCTTTAGGATGGACTCAATGGACCCCCTTTGGCCTGATCCAGCAGGCTCCTCGTGGGCTCTTGCGAATTTTGCTTTGGTTTTATTTGAAATTGGTATCCTGCTTTTCACCATGTAGGTGTCAAAGCAGCTTACAACAATAAAACATAGCCAGTGCAATGGGACTTAGAGCTCAGCAATGTCTGCAGGGTCTCCCTCCCTCTCAAGTGACCTGAGGAGGGAGCTTTGTCGGGTGGGGAGCAGCGGAAGCGAAGGAAGCCGCTGTTGCTCTCCCGTTTGTCCCGTGCGCCCATAATTTTCCTTTTCCGTTTGCATCTGGGCCAATAAAGGAGTAGGGAGGTGGCGAGGCTTGAAAGTCCCTGCTGCTGCTTGTCATCCTAATGGAGGGGCCTGTTAGCACACAGCAGTGCGGCTGATGAATTTCGTCAGTTTGTGCCGCATTAGGAGGCAGGGAGGGACGTCCCCCCCCCCACCCCCTTCACTTATCCTCTTGCCCGTGATTTACTCGCAAACAAAGGCGCTTTCCACACATGCAAAAGGTGGGGCTGCTTTTGAAACCACTCCACCATGACTCTCCCAGGAGGGCTAGGGTCACGGACCCACCTTCCTTCTCCCCCAGCTCAGATCCTTATTATTATTATTTCCAAATTGATTTCCTACCATTCTTGGTCCCTAAGCACTCCTGGCAAGCTCGATAGATACATTTTTTTAAATAAATAAATCATTAAGTTGAAAACACACAAACCCTGCTGCTTGCAAATCACTGAACACTAAAATTATTGAAAACGGCAACAGTGATATTGGCAATTGAAACAGATCAGCGTGAGACGATCTGGAAGAGGGACGGCCTCTCCTTGCTGTGGGCGGGGATGAAAGAGCCCAACTTGCAGCAATAAAACTTGACAACGGAGCTGCACAGGGTCCCCCGTCAAAGCCACCCGGGCCCAGTCCAATCCCCAGTGGCATCTCCTGGTAGGGCTGAGTTGATGCCAGTCATTGTAGACAAAGCCAAGCAAGGTGGAGCCATGGCCTGGCTCAGTATGAGGCAGCTTCCTCTGCTCCTGCTTCAGCCAGCCCTTCATCTGACTTCGTTTTAGAGGAGGGACGCCAGCGTCTCTGGCAAGGCTCCTGCTTTGCATGCAGCAGATCCCAGGTTCAATCCTCGTCATCTCTAGCTGGGTCCGGGAATGTCCCCATTCTGAAACCTTGGAGAGCCACTGCCAGTCAGTGTAGACAGCAGTGAGCTGGATGGACCAATGGTCTGACTCAGTATACATCAGCTTCCTATGTTCCCAAGGGATTCCTGGGCCTGGCTCAGGAATAGTATCCTGTTTTATAGGCCAGGAGCAGGCAAGGGAGAGAGAGCTACTGCAGATTGCCCAGAGGCTAACTAGTACGTCCTGACCTGTCCTCTGCCCACGCCTGCTTTAAGGCCCTCTCTCCCCACCCTCCCCGTCCCTCTTAGAGATGAAATATAAGCAATGCAGGGCATGACAACTCTGTGCCTCCTCAAACCAAAAGTCCTGCTGGTTCCTCTGCCAGCACCTGGGATTTCACTAAGAACTGCCCATTCCTCCCTCCCTCCCTCCCTCCACCCGCCAGTCTTAACTCATCAGCCACGGAGGCGAGAGATCTCTCCGCCTCTCCCCTTTCAATTAAAAACCAAAGCATCTTGGGATGCCGAGGTCCATGCCTGGCTCAGAAATTCCACGCTTGTGCATTGCAATTCCCAGGAGGGCCGTCCTGAATTGCCATTGCCAGCTCCTGTTCGAAGATTCTCCCCACCCACCCACCCCTTCTTAGAAACGAAATCAGAATGCATGGATTTTCTTAATTTGGATGTGATGCTTTGCCATCTAGATTCTGCTTTAGGAACTGAAATAGACAGATAAAAGAAAGTCCTTCGTGCAGCACGTAGTCAAGCTATGCTACTCGCTGCAACGGGGGGGGGGCAGTGATGGCCCCCAACTTGGATGGCTTTGAAAGAGGACCCCACAGATTCTTGGAGGGGAACAGTATCAATGGCTACTAGCCATGATGGCTATGCTCTGCCTCCACGAATGGAGACAGCAATGCTTCTGAATACCAGTTGTTGGAAACTACAGGAGTGAAGAGCGGTCTTGCACTCGGGTCCTGCTTGCTGGCTTCCCTCTGGGTGGCCACTGTGAGAACAAGGTGCTGGAGCAGGTGGTCCCCCTTTGGCCTGATCCAGCAGGCTCTTCTTATGAACATAGGAAGTTACCTTATGCTAAATCAGAGCACCAGTCCTTCTAGCTCAGTAGTATCGACTATGTCTCTCCAGGGTTTCAGGCAGGGGGACATTTCCACCCACCACGGGTTGAACCTGGGATCCTGCATGCCAAGCAGGGTCCCCCTCTCACTAAGCTATGGCCCTTCCCCTTTTCTCCTGAGTTTGGCAACTTCAGGTACCAAGGGTGGCAGCTGCTGCAGCACTGAAGCCTGTGTGTGTGTGTGTGTGTTGAGAGCAGCTGCTCCTCCAATTGCTCCCTGCTGAGTTGCGGGGAGTAATTTTGCTGCTTAATCCTCCAGATTGAATTTCTACCGAGTAAACGTCTTGTGCTGGAACATTTTACTAGACAATGTGTGTTTCTCCTGTCTCTGGTATTAAGTATTGATTCTTCCTGGGCAAAGTATTTGTTTTTAAAGCTGGAGCCGAGCACAAGGCTGCCCCCGCCTGCCCCCGGCTTTCACCACTTCATTGCTCCTAGGGCTGGGCTTTCCCAGGCAGGCTTGTGGCGATGTGTGCTGCCTACGCAGAGGGAGGAGGATACCCAGGGTGTGTGTGTGTGTGTGTGCGTGCGCGTGCATGGCTAGCAGTACGCAGTGCTGCCCCCAGGAACGGGGCAGCCCCTCTCAGGCAAGATGCTCCCCCCCCCCGCCCCCATGCCTCCCTCCCTGTCCCACCACACCCAGCTTTCTTGGTGGAGGTTACAGACCCCAATAACACAGCGGGGGGTCTTGGGCGGCTCCTACCTGCAGGTCCGCTCCCTGGCCCGGACCGACGAGGCCCGTGGCCTGCTGTGGTTGCTGGAGGAGGAGTCGCTGCAGCCTGGAGGCAACGAGGACACTTTGCTGGAGCGGCTGTTCACCTACTATGGCCCACAGGACGGAGACAAGAAAGGTAAGGCGCAAGGAGGGCTGGCCTTAGCTGTGATTCTTGCATCGCAGGGGGTTGGACTAGATGACCCTTGGAGTCCCTTCCAACTCTACAACGTTATGACTCTATGAAAAATAATTTAAAACAAGGGCTGTAAAGGGATAAAATTCTGCTATCTCAGGAAATGCCTTCTTCCATATGAGCACCCCCCACCCACCTTCAAAAGTAGGAAGATTCAGGACAGGCAAAACAAAGTCCTCCTCCTTGCACTGCACAGTCGAACTGTGGAACGTGCTCCTCCCAGGAGGCATCGGTGGCCACCATCCTAGATGGCTTTAGGAGAGGATGGGGCAAATTCATGGCGGAGGAGAAGGCTCTCAGTGGCTGCTAGCCAGGAGGGCTCTGCTCGGCCTCTACAGCTGGAGGCAGCCATGCTTCTGAATCCCAGTTGCTTGAAACCACAGGAGGGGAGAGTGTGGCTCTTGGGCTCAGGTCCTGCTTGTGGGTTTCCTATTGGGACAACTGATTCGCCCCTGTGAGAAGAGGATGCTGAGCTAGATGGCCCATGGGCCTGACCCAGCAGACTCTGCTTAGGTACTTGAAGAGCTTCTCATGGCCATCTGCCTGTTTTATTTTGGAGCCCCTCCAGGTGCCCCTTTTATCGTGCATTCATGATTATTTGTTCTCTTGCTGGCATCAAAGCAGTTCTATGCCATCCCGTTTATAATACTCTTTGCTCCTGTGAACCGTAGACTTGGAAAGCTTTGGGATGGACATACTGCTTTGTTTCAGCCCTGTAACTTCCTGCTGAAATACTGCAAGTTTTAATTCACAAATGTGCTGCTTTATTTTTCACTGTCAGCTTTTGACGCTCTGTAGTTGTGCAAATGCCCCTCTAGGCAGCAATTACGCCGTCACATTGGGGAAGCATCGCAGAACAACTAACAAAGAGGAATGATGTGCGGACGGCCCAGTATAAATCCACCGCTACTGCCCTGTTATTGCAACATTGCCATGCAATTTGTTTTAAAACTGGTTTTTATGCCATGTTGTAAATTGTTGTCACCCCACCCTGGGACCTTAGGGTGAAGGGTGGGTAATAAATCAAATGAATAATAATGCAGAGGGAACCCACAAAAAAACCACCACCAACCACCACCTAGTCTGAAGCAGGCACCCTTAAGCCTACATTTAGTGCAGGGCGTTGGGTAGAACCCTCTCTTAGTCCCGGACCTACAGCAGTGTCTGATTTTGGGCATATCCAGGCAGAGGCCAGATGTGAGTGAGGAGCAGCCTGCTTCACAGTTTGTGCCTTGCCTTCTCTCTTTGCAGGGCACAACCCGCTGCTCCGAAGCAGTAGGCCACGGCACTTCTTCCTGGGGCACAGCTATGGCACCAACTGGGTGGAATATGACACCACAGGCTGGCTGAACTATGTCAGGCAGAATCCTGCATCCCAGAACACCTTGACTCTCCTGCAGGAGTCTCAGAAGTAAGTTGCAAGCACATTATCTTCTCTCTCTCTCTCTCCCTCCTTTGCTCTCTCTGTGTCACCCCTCCTCTCCCTTCCTCCTTCCCTCCTCTTACCCTTAAAAAAATACATTATAGTTTTTATTAAATATTTTATTGGTTTACAAAAGTCTGTGCATTGTCTCATTTTTCAGCTTGTAAAGTCTTTTCTACAGATCAGTTACATTTGTTATGAGACATTAGTGCTTTCTCTCTCCTCCCCAAATCAGGTGTGAAAGGGTTGCAGTTACGGAAAAGCCAAGCCCCTGTTTTATTTAACACACCTGTCCACTGGGGATGCAGGATGCTGTATGCCTGTGCCTCTTAGGAACATAGGAAAGTGCACTTGATCCATCCAGTTCAGTATTGTCCTGACCGGTTAGAGTTGGGGTTAGGGGTTAGGTTTAGGCAGCAGCTCTCCTGAATTTCAGGTAGGGCTCTCTGCCAATTCTCCCTGGAGACTCCTTGGATTGAACCTGGGACCTTACGCTTACAGTGCAGGGGCTCTGCCGCTGAGCTGTGGCCTTATCCTAAAAATAAAGCAAGGTGTTGTCATGCTGATGAATACAGTGGTATCTCCGGTTGCTGACGGGATCCGTTCCGGAGCTCCGGTCGGATCCCGAGGTTTCCGCAACCGGAGGGACCGCTTCTGCGCATGCAGCGAAACTCAGAAACATACTTTCGGGTTTGCTGAATTCGCATCCTGAAGGATATGCAACCGGAGGTGTGCATAGCCAGAGGTACCACTGTATAGGAAGCTGCCCTTTGCTGAATCGTTTACTTTGGTCTATTTGGCTCAGTATTGTCCACACTGACTGACAGCGACTGGGTTTCAGGTAGGGAGTCTGTCCCAGTCTAAGAAGAAGTGCTTGTTTCATTCATCTTCGCATGTCTGTATATGTGTTTAACCCAAGGCTACCAGATTTTTTTTCAATGAATCCGGCGACACTTTTCAACTTCCTACTAAATAGATGGATTTTGTCAGGGGGCTGATTTGTAAATCCGGGGACTGTCCCTGGGAAATGGGGACGTCTGGTGACCTTAGTTTAACCCCACTCTGGTATCTTCATGAAGATGCTGGCCCCCAGCTACTCTTGCCCCTCTCTTTCCCCAGAGCAGGTCTTATTTCCCTTTCCTTTCCTCACCTAACCTGAAGCAGGGCTGTCCCTGATTATCTAGTGCTCCCTCTGCTGGTTGGTGCAGCCTGGAGTCGCTTTCCCCAAAGCAGCTTCATCCCAACGGCCTTGAAGAGAGTTGCGCCGCTAGCTGCTGCTGCTTTTGGCTCCGTGGTGTTGATTCCCTCTCCTGCCCTCTTCCTCAGGAAAATAATCAGCAGCCTCTTCGCAGGCCGAGCTGGGACAGGAATGGTGCTGTCCGGGTCCATCGCTGGCCTGGAAGGAGGCTCTCAGCTGGCTTTGCGCAGGGCCACAAGCATGCGGAAGACCTTCACCACGGGCGTGGCAGCCGTGAAGAAGAAGTCGGTCTGCATCCAGATCAAGCTGCAAGTGGTGAGTCCCCATAGCTGGCCCTGTGGCTGAGCAGGTGCCTTTCTGTGTGTGCCCAGAAGGAAGCACTGCGGGGGTTTTTAGTGTCGCCCAGTACTGAGCTGGCCTTGGAGACGCTGAGAGAATGAAGACGAGCCTTTTCGGGAGAGGCTGGCGTGGATCACTTCTTCCCTGCAGGGCCTGCTTGCCTCAGTATCTGACCCCCCCGCTTGTTCTGAGGCAGCCCAGTGCCATGGAAGCATCTGTTCCTAGGAGGGGACTCAGTAGCTGCATTGGCAGAGGAGATGTCCCTTTCCTGGTGCAAGATCAAAAGGGCCTTTCCTCTGCCTTTGCAAACACCTGTGATTGTCATTTATTTACTTACTTAGAGCATTGGTATCCTGCTCTTCAGCCAAAATGGCTCCCAGAGCAGCTTACATGCAGCCAGATAAAACAAGACTGTCCCTGTCCCTGCAGGCTTACAGTCTAAAAAGCATGACACACAAGGGGAAAGAGGAAGTTTGCTGCAATGGGTGCTTCTGGGCGACAGTAGAGGGAGAGGAGGACTGGTGGAGCTGGCCTGTTACAGCAGAGCTGATGCAGTTGCCCCCTTACTGGTTGACTGAGTTTGGCATGATTGCCACCTGATCTGCCACATCAGATCAGGCTACTCGGAGCACACACAAGCACACTCACGGCCCTCTGCAGATCCCTTTAGCTGGATCCTGGGGTCTGCAGAGAGGGCTGATCCATCCCATCCCAGATGCCCTCAACTAATTCCCCATCTTCCCCCCTTCCCTTCAGGACGCGCTGATCGACACCCTCAAGAAGTCCAAGCTCCACTTTGTGCACTGCTTCCTGCCCAAGGCGGACAGCTGGAGCGGGGACTCCAGAGGGCTATGCACGCGGAGAGTGAGCACCAGCGAGCTGGACCTGCATGGGGAGCACTGCGAGGCTGGCCTCATGCAGCTGGACATACCCCTGCTGAGGGCCCAGATCCGGGGCTCCCGGCTCCTCGATGCCCTTCGGATGTACCGCCAAGGTTGGTAACCCCCCCTCCTCGGAGCAGTTGTGTTGTGATCACCTGCGGGCATGTGCTGTGGAAGGCGTCGCTCTGCCCCCGCCTGTAATGAAGTCCCTGGGTTGTATCCAATGGCGTGCTAAGTGAGCATCCCACCAGGGCAAGGAGGAGGGGGGTGGCGACCATGCACTGCCTCCATAGTCTGAAGCAGCGATGTTTCTGAACACCAGTCCCTGGAAAAGGCAGACAGGGAGAGGGCTCTTGTGCTTGAATCCTGCTTGAGGGTTTCTGATTGGGGCATCTGACTGGCCACTGTGAGAACAGGATGCTGGGCTAGGTGGGGCAGTGGCCTGATCCAGCAGGCAGGCTCTGCTTTTGTTCTAAGGTTCAACTTGTGCCACAGGATTGCCCCCTTTCTCCTCTCTGCCATGTCCCCCCTAAATCTCTTCTAGAGGCTTTCCCTACTCTCTGGGGCTGTTTGGGGAGGGTGCAGGGCATACAGGGGAGAAGGGGAGCCCCATTGCACAAGTGGAAATTCTTGTGAGTTCCACCCCCTGCTATGAGGCTGGATATCCTGAAAAAACATCCTGCTGGGGCTGCAGGGTAGTTCATTCATCTGTGGGAGATTTGAAGGCACAGTAGGCCACATGCTCATGTGTTGGGGTTAGAAAGGTAGAAGGAGAATACCTGGGCCTCACCTGAAAGTTCTCCACTTCCAACATTCAGTTGGAGTTGTCCCCTGAGAAGCACTTGGAAATCTGTGGATCTTCTCCTTCTTCCATCTGACTCAACCCTCGCTGTTGCAGCTTCTTCCTCTTATTAGTCAGGGATCATGTAGTAAACCGGATGATGCTCCATAGCCAATCAGATTTGCACAATTGAGGGCAGGTGAGGGCAATGCAAATAAATGTGTGATTTGCAATGATTGCAGGGAAGCAGAACTGTTCTTTGGCACCTGGAAAAGAAATGCTTTTGCAAACCTGTGGCCCTGACAAACACGCCTTTCCTTGCCTCTGAACTGTGGCCAGTAGTCCATTCCTCCTGCCTCCCTGCTCCTCAAACCACAAGTGGCAGCTTCCGTCCATATCCCCCTCCGCCCCTGCTCCTTGGGAAGACTCCAGAACAAGCGCCTTCCTGTACTCAGCCTTCCGAAAGATGTGCGGGGGAATTGGTGTTTATTATTTCAAAACCAGGTTGTTAGTGCTCTGAAGCAAGATCAATGTTTGTGTGCAGCGCCCAAGATCAATGGCATGGTGGGGGAGGGGAGGGGGCCGTGCTGCTCTGGTCGATGGTGCTGATGATTAATTAAGACCTGAAGAATCAACATCGCTATCTCTGCCCATAAATTTAATTGCAATCCGTATACAGTCAATAAGCTGAATCCATTCTAGTTCCCTCTGCCTGCGGGTGGGGTGGGGTGGGAGTGTAGGTGGGCACGTGCCGCGCCCCAAGCCGGGAGGAGGGGGGAAGCAGTGTGGATGGACCCCTTTTCAACAAGGAGGGACTCGCTGTGCAGGGGAGGAGGGGTGGGGAGCTATGGGGCAGCCCCCCGCTTCCATTGCAGGCTTTCCTCAGAGGGCCTGGTGCAAACGCAATGAGGGGCTTAACCGTCATTCTTTCAGCCCTACGGACCCTCTTGGGTGCTGAGATCTGCGGAAGGGTATTTTCTTCATGCTCAGAGGCTTGGAGGGGGGTGGCCCAGGGCCTTTTCTGTGGTGGCTTCTCAGCTGTGGGACTTGATAAGGAGTCAGCAACCTTTTTCAGCCGTGGGCCGGTCCACTGTCGCTCAGACCATGTGGTGGGCCGGACTATATTTTGAAAAAAATAATAATGAACAAATTTCTATGCCCCACAAATAACCCAGAGATGCATTTTAAATAAAAGGGCACATTCTACTCATGTAAAAACACACTGATTCCCAGACCATCTGTGGGCCGGATTGAGAAGGCGATTGGGCCGTATCTGGCGCACGGGCCTTAGGTTGCTTACCCCTGGGCTTGATCCTCACAGAAGTGCACCTGACACCACTGTGCAGCTTCCGGAGGTTGCTGAAGAGATTTACCCTGACTTTTGACACCTGTGGTGCATGGTTTTAGGACCCATCTTATCTTTATAATTGTAAATTGTTTGTAATTGCTTTTAATACTGTGTTTTAACACTGTATCCTGCCCAGGGGCCTTACGGTGAAGGACAGGTCATTAATGTGATAATAATCATCATCATAGCAATAACAGCAACAACCCTGGGACCTTCCGGATGTCTTTCAAAATGGTGCACTCAGGATGGTATTCATGACGGTATCGGGGCACTTATCCACTATCCCGCTTTCAGTAGTGTTTGTGCCTGCAGGCGGTTTGGGGCACCCATACTGCTTTATTGCCAATCCACACTCACCCTGTACCTTCCTCCTGGAATCCTGTAACATTTAATGCCCAAAATGCACCGGCTTATTTTCTGTTGCGCCATAGTTGTGTGAGCGTCCCTCCAGATGCCAATAGCACTGGAGAAACATTGCAGAGCTACTAATAAAGCAGAATGCGGAAGGCACACCCACCACTATTGACACTTTTATTGTGTCAGTGACGTGTTGCAGAATCTCCCTGCAGAGCCTCTACCAGCCTGGGGTGTAGCTCCTGTCTGTCTGCTTCAATGAGAGATCAGGCCATAACTCATTCCCCACTCCACCATGAGTTGAAGGGAGATTTTTTTTGGGGGTGGGAAGGAATCTTTGCACATAGCTTTTTCTTTTTTAAAAAAAATATTGTTATTAAATATTTTCTTGATTTACAAAGTAGTGCAATGTCTCTCTCGTATTTTTCCATATAACATTTTTACAAATCAGTTTTTGTTGTTGAGACATTAGGAAGAAAAGGGGGAGAGAGGTGGGTGGGATGGGGAGATAGGTGGGGTGGGGTGACGATGTTTCTTTTTTACTTGCTATGAGTAGGGTTTGGTGTCAGCGTTGTTTGTGTAGGTTCTCTGTTGTTCACTTGTGCTCCTTTGGCGGTGGTTGGCGTGGGGTGTGATTGTTCATTTGTGGTTGGCTGTGGTGATCTTTGGTTTCCTGTGTGAGTGGGGTTGGTGGGTGTTCTGGGTCAGGTTAGCCATATTGATTTGTATGCTGTCGGTAGATTTTTGTCATTGTCTTGTTGGGCTGTGTGTGTGATGAAGGGGAACCATACCGGGGTGAAGGTGTCTTCTTCTGTTTGTCCCTGTGTCAGTTTCAGCTTACTGGTTAGTTTTTCTAGTAGGGCTGTTTCCCATACTACTTGGTACCATTGGTCCATGTTTACTCCTGACAGGTCTTTCCAGTGTCTGGTTATGATGTTTCTGGATGCTGAGAGTAGATGGGTTATGAGTTCTTTGTGTTGTAAGTGGACATTATTGTCTTTGCACATAGCTTTGACAATATACAGTGGTACCTTGGTTTACAAACTTAATCTGTTCTGGAAGTCCGTTCTTAAACTGAAACTGTTCTTAAACCGAGGCGCGCTTTCCCTAATGAGGCCTTCCACCGCCGGTGCCCTTCCACCATTCGGATTCCGTTCTTAGACCAAGGTAAAGTTCGCAAACCGGGACACTACTTCCAATTTTGCAGAGTTAAGTAAACCGAATAGTTCGTAAACAGGGCTGTTCTTAAACCAAGGTACCAGTGTAGTTTTAAAACATCTGCAGTAGCACAACCGGGCACCTTCCTCTGCCAGAGCTGCAACAGAACAAGTCTCTCCTGTATGGGCTTCTACAGCTGCAGCAGGTGCTATAACCTTCCAACAGTTTCTCTTCACTCCTCCATTGCCTCCCAAGGCAGACAAAGGCCAACCAACTGTGTGCTGACAAAGACTAGGAAGAGATGGCAACGGGCATCTAATCCAGCCTCCCGTATTCTCAGTGACAGGACCACCAAAAAAGCTACAGGGAAGTAGCAGGGGAGGCTGATCCATTTGGGCAATTGGGGCATTCAACCCTAAGCTACCCCCAGCCCCATCTGCCTTAAAACCAACCCAGAAGATGGAACTGCTTGTCAACTTCCTCCTCCCCAGTCTCAGGATTAGCCCTTGTAGAAGTCAACAGGGAGGTTGGGGACAAAACTAGCATGAGTTGTCCCTGCCTCTCGCCCCACCTGTCCCAATGGGCACCAGCCGCCCCTGGTCCTTGGCTTAGGGGAGCAGCAAATTCTTTGTACCCAGAAGGCCCCTTGGCTTTATAAAAGGACCAGGCTACAAGTGACGGAGAAGCCCCCTCTCTGCCTAAGCTCCCCCAGAGAGACGCTGCCGGTCAGAGTAGGCAATACAGGGCTTAGACGAACACGTCTGGCCTAGTGTAAGGCAGCTTCCCATTGCTCTTCCCTCCCTGCTTCTGGGGAACCGTCTGTTTCTCTTGCGCACTCGAGCTTTTATCTCCGCTGGAGATCCGAGCCCTAATCCGGTGTTTAGACTCTTAACTGCGAAATGAGAAGTTAGCTGAGGTGCTGCCTGCGAATGTCGTTCTGTTTCTAAATAGGCTCTGCACCCCTGGACGGTTGCCTCCTGCAAGTCTCAGTTTTGGGGGTGTTGCTTGTCATCAAACGCCGCCGCACCTTGCGAGCTAAAGCTTATCCTCCCCCCCCCCATCCCAGAGAGCTGCTGCACAACCAAAGATGGCAATTGACACGCTGAGCGCCGTCTTATAGCGAGGCCTTTGGGGAGGGGTGGGTCGTTCTCCTGCTCTGTGTCTCAAATGACTCCCTGGCTGATCTCAGTATGCCAGCCAACTTTTTCCGTGCCAGGGGGAGCCTCCTCTCCCTCCTCGTGGCCATATTTGGAATTTGAGTGTGGGGCGGACCAATCCTCCGTCAGTCTACTGATTTTGGGTTGAATGGGAGCTCCAGAGAAGTTAGCTAGCAAAGGCTGGGTCACCTAATCCCTTCCCTCGTGTCGGTGTGCGTCTGTGTTTTACCCTCGGCGTTTGGTGCTGTCAGAGGCACATATATTCCTTGTTAAATGTGGAGACGTGCATTCTGGTTTGCACTGTAGGCTGCCGTGTATTTACTAAAGCCGCAGAATCATGGAATTGTGGAGTTGGGAGGGGAACTCCGAGGGTCGTCTACTCCAACCCCCTGCAGTGCAGAAGAGTTTGGGTGATGCCTGTTTTCTCCTCTGCACATCCCTCTCTCTTTCTCTGTGTATACTAGAATAACAGAAGTGTCGAGTTGGAAGGGACCTCACCTAGTATAACCCCCCTACAATGCAGAAATCGCAACCTGAAAACCCCAGACAGGTGGCCATCTGACCTCTGTTCAAAAATCTCCAATGAGTCATAGAATTGTAGAGCTGGGAGGGCAACTCCAGGGGTCATCTAGTCCAACCCCATGCAGTGCAGGGGTAATAGTTTAAAATTCCTGAACAGATGGCCACCTCCAGTGAAGGAGAGCCCACCACTTTCCAAGGGAGCCTGTTCCACTCTCGGACGGCTCTTGCCATCGGGAAATTCCTCCTACATTTCAGTTGGAATCTCCTTTAAAAATGTAAGAACCTCCTGGATCAGGCCCATCTAGTGGAGCCTCCTCCTCTCACAGCGGCCAACCAGATGCCTGTGGTCAACCCTCACATGAGCCCCCTCCCCTCCCGCGATCTCCAGCAACCGGCGTTTGGAAGCATCATTGCCTCTAGCTGTGGAGGCAGCGCATCGCCATCATGGCTAGTAGCCATTGATAATTTGAGTCCCGTCAGTTCGGGGCGCACCCTCTGGAGCAGCAGAAAACAAGCTTGCTGCGTCTTCCATGTGACAGCCCTTAAGATATTTGAAAAGTCTTTTTTCAAAAAGCCGCAGGAGAATGTTTTCGGCAGAAAATCCCCGTGGCTTTGTTTTCTTGCGTTGTGCTGAAGTTGTAGTTCCTTTTGTGCATCTTCATGAAAGATTGGGGGGGGGTTGTTGTTTCCTGTTGATATGGTTATTAGCAGGGCGACAACATTTAACCTTTTTTTTTAAGTGTTGGCTTTTCTGTATTTCTAATTTTGTGATGTTTTAAGGCTTTTTTTTAAAAAAAGAAGAAGCTGGTGGTATGTATCAGAGTCTTTGAAAAAGCCACGAGAGAATCTTTTGGCAGAGAATTCCTGTTGCTTCTTTTCATGTTTGTGCTTGAAAAATAAAACTTATAATTGGGCAGTAGATGGCATGCAAATATCTCCAAAGGGAGCCCAGAGAGAAAATTCAGAACAAAATAGTAATATATTACAGACAGCAGTTAAAACCAGCAGAATAAAAACTTCATAAAACAATTGGCCATAAAACCTGGATAAATAAAGATGTATTGATGTGTTCTAAGATGATGCCGGCTGTGACACACAAACAGAATATTATTCTGTGCTTCAGAGAAATTGATATTTTTAAAACCTGTATGTACTTTTAAAACTTGTATGATTAACCTACAGCCATGAATTCGTATAGTGGGGCCTCTATGTACAGAAGCAGTTTACCTTAGTCTACTAGGGATGCGGGTGGCGCTGTGGGTTAAACCACAGAGCCTTGGGCTTGCCGATCAGAAGGTCGGCGGTTTGAATCCCTGTGACGGGGTGAGCTCCCATTGTTTGGTCCCAGCTCCTGCCAACCTAGCAGTTTGAAAGCACGTTAAAGTGCAAGTAGATGAATAGGTACCGCTCTGGCAGGAAGGTAAACGGCATTTCCGTGCGCTGCTCTGGTTCGCCAGAAGCGGCTTAGTCATGACCCGGAAGCTGTACGCCGGCTCCCTCCGCCAGTAAAGCGAGATGAGCGCCGCAACCCCAGAGTCCTCCGCATCTAGACCTAATGGTCAGGGGTCCCTTTATTCTTCACCTTTACTAGGTATTAGATGCAAACAGCAAGCTCACGCTGTCATCTTGGTCATCTGTTTGTGAGCATCTGTCTTCTTCCTACTGTGAATTTCTCTAATCTTCTTTTAATGCCATCCCAGTTGGTGGCCGTCACTGCCTTCTGTGGGAGGGAGTTCCATAGGTTAACAATGCACTACCGGGGGGGGGGGGGACGTTTATTTTGTCTAGTCCCGAATCTTCACCCATTCCGCTCCACTGGATGACCCTGAGTTCTAGTATCGTTTCCCCTGCGCTCCGTGCTCTTCTGCCCATTCCAGCCATGCTCCATTAACGCCCCTCTCTGCTTCTGTGCCACAGGCTATCCTGACCACATGGTCTTTGCAGAGTTCCGGCGGCGCTTTGACATCCTGGCCCCTCACCTGACCAAGAAGCACGGGCGCAATTACATCGTCACAGACGAGAGGCGGGTATGTATGTAGGCTATTGAGGCGGAGAAGTGGGGGGTGGGAGGGTGGGGGCGGCTGCATGTGCAATGGACAGTCAGGAAACGGGCCCAGAACTCTTTGGGCACTAATAGGGTCCTGTGCTGCCTGTCTAGGGGTGGGGAGCAGCGCAGCTACGTTGGAAGCTGCCTTCAAGAAAACACTTGAAACACCAATATACATTCCAAATAGATGCCCAGGAAAAGTTCCCTTTAAGATCATAATGCCTCTTGGTCCACACATGTTCCCACTGCTCTGTCTGTATATTATAACATTTTTTGCCCATTTAATAAGTTTTTTTTAAAGAGCAACATACAAATTTTACGAAATTATTAATATTAATGAAATTTGTATACTGCCCTTCACCCGTAGATTTCAGGACAGTTCACAACATAAAAATAGAAGATAAAAACACAAAATTCATAATGGAAACAAGAACAAAACCCAAACAGGAAACTGTCTTATATAAAACCAGACTGTTAGGCTATCCAGACCAGTGTTGTCTACACTGATCGGCAGAGCCCCCCCCCCACTGGGTTTTGGTTAGCAGCCTCTGCCAACCACACCTGGAGCTGCCCTTGAACTGCATGGAAAGCTGGCATTCTGCAGCTGGTCTCCAGTTATTGGCTACACTTCCCAGCATGCCCTCTGCTAATATGGTTGCTGGTGCTTGATGCGCCTCCCCCCCCTTCTTTCCTAGGCTGTGGAGGAGCTCCTGGAGTCGCTGGAACTGGAGAAGAGCAGCTTCCACATGGGCTTGAGCCGGGTAAGACCAACCTGTGCACTTTCAGGGCGGGGCCTCTCTCTTCACTTGGGGGGAGGGGGCTGGGGAAGGGTCTGTGGCCAGGCTGTGTCCCCTCCAGGTGGGAGGATTGGGAAGGGGTGTCCGGAGAAATCCGATCTGTGTGGGCAAAGGCACACTTATTTGCAAGGCCCTAGAATCAGTTGATGCTCAGAGCCTGCAGAGAAGTGGCTGGAACAAGACTTAAGGGCTGAGTCAGAAGGAATGGTCGCCCCTCGGTGTGTTGGAGCATGACTTTGTCAGACTACTCCATGTTCTGGTAACTTCCAGGCTAGACTACTGCAACATACTCTATGTGGGGCTGCCCTTGAAGATGACTTGTAAACTTCAGTTTGTCCAAAATGCAGCAAGCGTCTGGCAGTGCCTTTGCCCTCAGAAGCTTGGCTGCTGGTGGCTCAGGGGGAGAGGGCCTTCTCTGTGGCAGCCCCTAAGCTGTGGAACGCCCTCCTCACAGAGGTGCATCTGGCACCTTCCTTATACAGCTTTCGGCAAATCCTGAATGCGCACCTCTTTCCCCTGGCATTTGACACATGAGGTGTATGTTTTTAGGACTCATCTTATTTGAATGGTTGCAAGTTGCAGTAAATTGTTTTCAATATTGTTTTTTCGTGCTGTTAAAAAAAAACCCAGGACCTTACAGTGAAGGACGCATAATAAATAAATAAATAAATGATTGGGCCTAGAAACATTTATCTTTTTTGCAAACAGAAATGCAGATGGTTGGGAACTACATTCTCTGCCTTCCCCCTCTGCACCCTTCTAGAATATGCACAGTCTGGCATGACTTGCCCTTAGGACCGAGCTGTGTGTGTGTGTGTGTGTGTGTGTGTGTGTGTCTTGGTACCTCGCTGGACAGGAGCCACCAGTGTCACAGGGCAGAGGATGCAGCTGCTTCAGTGCCAGTTTCTGGGCTGCTTTTGGTTCATCTCTTTCTCCTGCAACTCGGTCAGAGCCGTGCCACTACCGGCTGCCTCACCGCTGGCTAATGCGAGGGGACAGACTTGCCCGGCGTGGGAGGGGAGGAGGAAGCGAAGGTTTGTCACAACAATTCGGCACGCTCCGGGAGCCTGTGGATTCAAAGTGAGCGGAGGGCAGGCTTGGCTGAGCTGGGCTGCTCGCACTTCCCTGCCTTCCTTCCCCACCCCCTTTCGAAAGTTCCAAAGTGAAATGAGCCCCTGGTGGTGCTCAGAGCAGAGGCTGGGCAGCTCACTGGGTGGTTCGCTCCCAAATCCCCCTCAACAAAAGCAAGGAGGGCTGCAGAACTTGCAGGATCTGTGGCTACACTCTGCCTCCATGGTCAGAGGCAGTGATGCCTCTGAATACTCAATACTGGTCATTGGGAGCCACAGGAGGGGGGTAATTCTCCCCTGCCCTCCTTAAAATATATATATATATTTGTGGAATTCTTTCAATATATAACAACATACAGATATACAATTAAATATCCTACCCTAACCCAGAGCATACACAATAACAACCAAATAATGTAAGTTCTTCTTCCATGGAGAGTGTTGTTGTGCTTAGTTCCTGCTTGTGAGTTTCTCATTAAGGGCATCTGGTTGGCCACTGTGAGAACAGGATGCTGGACCAGATGGGCCCAGTGGCCAACAGTCCACCTAGCTCAGCATTGTCTGCCCAGATTGGCAGCAGTGGCTCTCTGGCCTTCCAGGCAGTGATCTCTTGCAGCCCAACCTGGAGATGCCAGTGGGACTCGAACCTGGGACCTTCTTCTACTACTGCTGCAGCTCTTCCCCTAAAAATAAAGATTCTAGGCCTCATGGTTTTGAATGGGGCGCTGTGAATTAACCTTCCCACTTTCTCCCCCCGTCTTCTCTCCCACCCCCCTCGAAAAGGTGTTTTTCCGGGCAGGGACACTGCCCAAGCTGGAGGAGCAGCGGGACAAGCAGATGAGCAGGAACTTCACGCTTTTCCAGGCAGCCTGTCGGGGCTTCCTTGCACGCCAGCAGTTCAAGAAGAGAAAGGTATTCTGGGGGCGGGGGCAGGGGGAGCCTTTAGAAGTCCAGGAGGGGGGATGGAGGAAGGGGAATTAGTGTCAGCCTGCCTCCATGTCTCTGTCTTTTATATGCACACATACACACTCACTCACTCACTCCCCCCATCCCGCCCTTGCCACCCCTCTTGCGTTTACGTCTCATGTTGGCGGCCTCCTTGCTTGGCCTAAAATGGGCAGCTGTGCCTCCCACAGGCACTGGGCAGAGGCCCAGGATTGCAAGCTCTGCACAGAGCACAGCTGGGAACTCCCCAAGTTTGGGGAAGAGGGATCTTTAATCCTCTAGCAGGTATGGAGTCTGTCTGTCTCTCTCTGTGCATTTTTATATCTGTGTGTGTATGTTTGTGGAGGGAGACGTAGAGACATCTCCATGACATTTGGGGGTGGCTGTGAGGGTCCCCTCCATCCCTAGGAGAGGATGAGGAGGGCAAGTCTACCTTCCTCCAGGCATGGGAAGGGAGTCCTGGGGGTGGGGAAGGAATCTGACAGGGGCTCTAGAACAGAGGGACAAGTTTGTCTCTCTCCGTTGGGTTGGGATGGTGTGGAGCGTAGGAACATCAGAAGCTGCCTTAGGCTGAATCACACCCATGTGTTCATCTAGTTCAGGATTGCCTCCACTGACTGGTAGCTGTGGCTGTCTGGGCTTTCATGCAGGAAGGAGGTTCCTAGCCCCCCACCCCCACCCCGAAGATGCTGCCAGGAATTGCACCTGGGACCTTCTGCATATAGAGCAGGTGGCTCTACCACTTGGCTGCAGCCCTTCCCCTAAAAAAAAAAAAAAGATTCCAGTCCTCATGGTTCTGAATAAAGAGCTGATTTAAATGTGAAGCTGCCATAATCGTGCTTTCAGCTTCATCTAGCTCAGTGTTGTCTACACTGACTGGCAGCAGCTCTCCAGAGTTTCAGGCAGAGAGTCTTTCCCCCCAGGGTTGAACCAGGGACCTTCTGCACGCAAAGCAAGCAGCTCCGCGACCGAGATTTCCTGTTTTGCTTGGGGGTGGGGGTGGGCGGCGGAGCTCTTTGCAGCGGCAGGGCGGGCAGAGGCCGTTAGCGTGCAGATTAAAGAGCTGTGTCAGCTCCTCCGCTTATTACCGAGTGCATAAACGAGACGGCCAAGCGGGCCCAATGTTTTCGGCAAGATTAGGCTTTATGGCTGGGGTTGGGGGGGGGTGGCTGCTTTGCTAGCGGGAAACAGTAATAAAGGAGACGGAATGATGACTAATTTTAAGATGGGAAAGTGTAACTCCCTTTCTTGCCTGCAGATTCTCTTCTCTCCCTCTCTGACTCTCCCTGACATCTCTCTTGCAGAAGAGTTCAGGAGCACCCCACATGCACCCTCGCCTTAGGCTTTCAATTTGTTTTGTATCTTATTGCATTTTGTATCCCACCTCTTTCTCCAAGGAGCTCTAGGTGGCATGCACAGTTCTCCCAGTTGGAGCCAGTGTGGTGTAGTGGTTAAGAGCGGTAGACTCATAATCTGGGGAACTAGGTTCGGGTCTCCGCTCCTCCACATGCAGCTGCTGGGTGACCTTGGGCTGGTCACACTTCTCTGAAGTCTCTCAGCCCCACTCACCTCACAGAGTGTTTCTTGTGGGGGAGCAAGGGAAGGGAGAATGTGAGCCGCTTTGAGACTCCTTTGGGTAGTGATAAAGTGGGATATCAAATCCAAACTTCTTCTTCTTCTTCTTCTTCTTCTTCTTCTTCTTCTTCTTCTTCTTCTTCTTCTTCTTCTTCTTCTTCTTCCCCACTCCTCTTTTAATCCCCACAACAACCCTGCGAGGTAGGTGAGGTTGAGGGAGGCAGGAACTGGTCCAGGGGCAAATCCAGTGGCCAAGTGGGGATTTAAACTCTGGTCTCCCAGGCCCTAGTCTGATGCTCTAACCACTGCACCACACTGATCCACAGGCCAAGGCCTCCCATTGGGGAAGTGTGTGTGTGTGTGTGTGTGGGGGGTTTTCTACTGCTGTTTCCAGGGGGGTTGTCTTGACCAGGTGTCCTCCTCTTCCTCCTCCTCTTCTCCCCCCCCCCCAAATTATTCAGATCCAAGACCTGGCCATCCGCTGCGTGCAGAAGAACATCAAGAAGAACAAGGGGGTGAAGAACTGGCCCTGGTGGAAACTCTTCACCACCGTCAGGCCTCTCATCGAAGTTCAGCTCACAGAGGACCAGATCAGGGGCAAAGATGTGCGTATGATCTCGGGGTGGTGGGGGGGGGGCAGCCTTATGCTGAGTCCGGTGATTGGTCCACTTGGCTTAGTGTTGCCTACACTGACTGGCAGAAGCTCTCCAAGCTTTCAGGGAGGACTGTTATTGTTATTACATTTATATCCCACCTTGCCTCCCAGGGGTTTATTGTCTGGCATCGTGTCCACATGCAAGACTTGCTTTTGCCGACACCAGGGGTGGACAAGCCTTTTTAGCCCGCCCTCCGCATCCAAAAGCAGGCCATTTTTTAACAGGTGGGCGGGGCCACCTGTATGATGCCCGGTGATTCAAATTTCAAGCCTGGGAGCAAGCACAGGCTTATCTCTGATCTTGGCGCTGTCCAGCACTGAGATCAGGATAAGCTTCTCCTGCTGCCGCTGCCTTTTACCATCAAAGGAAACAGAGATTAATCTCCAGTCTTAGCTCTGTGTTGTTTAGCTCCAAGTGTTGCGTCTAATGCTAGTCCTACTCAGAGTAGACCTGAAGGTAATAGACACAGCTGAAGCTCATTACTTGCAGTGGGTCTACTCTGAGTAGAGCTTAGTTGGCTGCAGTGCTGAGATTGGAGAGAAGAGTCCCCCTTATCTCTAATCTCGGTCAGGGATAATGGCTCTCTGTACCTGACATCCTGTGACATCCAGGTGACTTGACAGATGGGTGTGCCTGGAATGACCTCTTGGGCCAGATTCAGAGGCTTGGAGGTTCCCTAACCCTGACCTGCGTAGGAGCAATTATCTTGCCTGCCAAAAGTGGGCAGAGCACCAGAAGTGTCTGAGGTCTTCCCTACTTGCAAGGTATTTTAACTGGAGGATCATTGCAGCAGGGACTTCTTTTTTCAACTCCACATTAGAGCTGCTAAAACATCACCAAATAGTGTGCAAGCTTCTGAGTCCTCCTCCAGAACTCTTAATCCCAGGCTAGTTAGTAAACAAATCAAAGGAGCGGGGTGAGGAAGGAAGTTGTCTAGTGGTGAAGCCACCAGCCTGCGTCTTGTGAGAGCCTTGAGGGAGGAGGCAGCAGACACTCAGGTGAGGCTTAGATGGTGCAGGGCAGGTTTCAGGTTGCCCCAAGGCCTTTTGGGAGGGAGAAACACACAGAGGCTCATTTCCCTGTCTGGAGATTAAAGAAACAATTGGCCTGTTGCTCAGGTCTGTCTCTATCCTTGGATGAAACACACAGGCTTCCCAGAGTCTCAGGGAAGGGTCTTTCCCCCACCTGCTCCCTGATCCTTTTTAATTGGCGTCCTTCTGCATGCCGTTCTGCGTCTGAATCGGAAACGTTTTAAATATACTTTAATGGTTCCGTCTTTTGTGTGTTTGCCTCCCTGGACTTAGTTGGCAGGGCAGGTGGGATATAAATTCAAACAATACTTCTGAAGATGGTCATAATAACAATCACGGATCCAAGCAGGTCTTCCTCTCTTGATTAACGCTGCGGCTCCAAATCCCAAGGCAGGGACTCTTGGGACTTGGTAGCTGCTCCTGCTGCTGGAGGACAGCCTTTGGCCTGACCTTGCCTTTGCCTTCTGAACAGGAGGAAATCCAGCAGCTGAAGAGCCGGCTGGAGAAGGTGGAGAAGGAGAGGAACGAACTGCGACTCAGCAGCGACCGCCTGGAGAGCAAGGTGAGGTGGTTCCCGGGACCCCCCAGCTCTCGTCTCTTAAACGTGCCTTCAGTTCCAGCCCCGGAAGCGTGTGCTAGGAGCTGCACGGAAGCAGGGTGTAGGGCAGGAGGATCTAGGATCCTTAGAGCCAAGTCGGGAGCTGCACGCAGCAACCCAGGACTTAGTGCAGCAGGATCCAGCCTTTGCAGACACACCTTTAACCCAGACAGGCAGCCGGAGAGCCATTTCTTTGTTGGTTTGTTTATACCACGTATTTGCAGGGTGGTGGTGATGGGGGTACTGCTGCAGTTACTGTCGTGACCTACTTTAGATCAGGTCATGCCCCAGCAGGGATGGGGGGGGGGGGAGAGGGGAAGAAATTCAAATAATTTTGCATTTCAAAGTGAACCTACCCTAATCCAAATTTTCCAGTGCTGGTCTCCAGCCAAGGAATGTGCGCTAGAAAAGCATAAACTAGTGTAAAGTGTCCATTAAAAGGGCACATATTAGTGGAATTAGTGTGCAAAATCCCATCCCTGCCACCTACTTCCCCCATCTCCAGATCTCGGAGCTGAGCTCAGAACTGACCGACGAGAGGAACACGGGAGAATCCGCTTCCCAGCTCCTGGACGCTGAGACGGCAGAGCGGCTGCGAGCAGAGAAGGACATGAAAGATCTGCAGGTCAGCCAAGTGGGGCAGAGTCCAGGGAGGGGGGCAGGCTTAAGCAAGTGTCCCTCAGTCCCAAGCCAATCTAGCCACCCCAAAGAAAGACTCCATGGTTGTCATTCAGCTTCCTGTGCCAGATCAGTTGGGTTCCTGCGTGGCACTGAAGCCGCATTTGCACCATACATTTAAGTCAATATCATGCTACTTTAAACAGTCTTGGCTTCCCCCCCCCAAGAATTTGGGGGTGTGTAGTTTAAGGGTGCTGAGAGTTGTTAGGAGACCCCCTGTTCCCTTTCCCGGAGCTACATTTCCCAGAGTTCCCTGTGAAGTGGGATTGGTTGCTAAGCCATACTGGAAACTGTAGCTCCAAGAAGGAAGTGGAGGGTGTTCTAATAACTCTCAGCACCCTCAACAAACTACAGCTCCCAGAATTCTTTGGGTGAAGCCATGACGGTTTAAAGTGGTATGATAGGGCTTTAAATGTATATTGGGTGGGTGAGGCCTAATTCTATGAGCACATGTCTCCCTGCCCTTTGACAGAAGTTTCCAAAGGTGGCTTCTGGAGATGATAATAATGTACTTTCCCAAAGGGATAATTTAATAACAAAAGAGCCATCAAAAGCAGCATAGAAATGGCTTTACAAACCTGGCAGAATAAACAAAATAAAACACAGAGGACTTTGCTTCCCCCCCCCCCCCAGAGATCAGCCCTGGGGTGCCAGCTCAGCCTTCTTCTGAATGCTGCCTCTGGGTTTGGTTCTGCTTGACGTTTCTCCTCCCTCTGGAAAGCAGTGGTGGTCCTGAGCGCACAGGAGATTTGAGCGTTTGACCTCTGCGCAGGGGAGGTCCCTGAGGTGAACTCATTGGGTGAACGCAGACATAGCAATAAATAGGAAACAAATCCCCACAAGAAAGCAGCCTTGGGCTTCTGCCTGCTTGCTGAAGCTGCCAGCCTCCAGCTGCTGCAAACTCCCACCATGTGTCCCCAAAGTATCTGAAGCCCACTTTGCAGCAACGCAGAGCAGGGCTGTCAGTGCGGCTGCCTCCCTTCTGGGGAACAGGATCCATGTCGAGACACGACAGGCGCCCACAATCTGAACTCTCCAGAAACCATTGCAGGCATTTTTGCTCCGACAAGCTTTCTCAGCTGGATGTCTCCCTGCCTTAAGGTGTTCACTTTGTTCCCCTTTAAAAACTATTTTTAGCTATTTTTTATTATAATCATTTGTGAATTGCCTTAGCATGGATGTAAAAAGCAGTTGAATAATGCAGTAATAATGTTTGGGGCCCATCTGATCTCAGCCCTGCCTTTGGCCACCTGTCCTCCTCCTGCACAGTAGCATCTCAGCGGGATCTGCCCCACTGGTGAAGTGGGGTCAGGGCAGCAGCCTTGCCGGCCCCTTGTCTGTTCTGAAGTGGCTTGCCTCTTCCGCCTTCCAGGCCAAGTATGATGCTCTTAAGAAGCAGATGGACTCCATGGAGATGGAGGTGATGGAGGCCCGTCTCATCCGGGCCGCTGAGCTCAACGGCGAGATGGACGACGATGACTCAGGTGGGCCACCCTAAAAAACATTCACATTCCCTGCTCCTTGTCTTGGCTGTGTCCAGATCCCCCATTCTCTGTCCATTCCCCAGTCCTTACTCAGGTTCTTTCTATTGAATTTATATGCCGCCCTATACCTGCAGGTCTCAGGGCGGTTCACAGAATAAATTCAGAATATAAAACCACAAAATACATAATCCTATTTGGCAGTAGCCTGAATTATGCAAAACAGACAGATTTCAGATAACTCAAGCCTTGGTCTCATGTTTAAAGTTAAGTTACTAGTCCTCATGGTTTGGAGAGGCTGGTCTGGAAACGTAAGTGTTTAGATTTGACAGATTAATAGAGGACAAGGCTGTCAGTGGCGACTTGCCATGATGGCTCTGTTCTGTCACCTCCATCAGAGGCATTATGCCTCTGAATGCCAGTTGCTGTGAGTCGCAGGGGGACAGAGTGATCTTGTGCTTGGGTCCTGCATCTGGTTGGCACTAGACTAGAGGATCCATTGGCCTGATCCAGCCGGACTCGTCTGATGTCCTTACGTTTTCATTTCTGAACCCAACCCATCTGCCACCAAGTTCTTGCTCCACAAAGTGAAACTTGTAGTCGCCTGTGTCTGTGGCTCAGGGAGAAGGATGAGTTTTTTCCTCCCAGCTCATCCTTGGCCGCCTAACCTCGGTTCCATCTCTGCCTCCTTCTCCTTGCAGGTGGCGAGTGGCGCCTGAAGTACGAGCGCGCCGTCCGCGAGATCGATTTCACCAAGAAGCGCCTGCAGCAGGAGTTTGAGGACAAGCTGGAGGTGGAGCAGCAGGGCAAGAGGCAGCTGGAGCGACGGGTGAGTTTTCTCTCTCTCTCCTCCTCCCTCTCCCTTCAGCACACCTTGATGCGCTGGCCACCGGGCAGCCCCTTCCTCTGTGCTGCCAAACCACACACCCCCTCTCAATTTCCCAGGACGCCTTGCTCTTCCCACCCTTTTCTGCCACAACTTGTGACTATTTGGCTGGAGCTGTGTGCTCTTGCGAGGTCCTTTGTCCGGTCGTCCGTTTCATTTAAGTTTTTAAAAGCACCCTCCACTGTTTTGCGTTGCCGCCTCTGCTTTTATGGGCATGGTGTGTCGGCTGCTGGCACAGTGTAGCAACTTAGCTGCCGTTGCACAACGAGTCCCACAACCCTCCCTTCTTTCCTCCTAAAATGGGGGGGGGGGGTGATTTCTGGCCAGACTTGGGTACCACGTAGGGAAGAAGGAAACAGGCTGACCATTGCAGTGGCCTGTGTCATGTGGCCCGTGATGCTATCTTGATTCTCCTGGGAACGGTTTGCTCTGTGAACACACTGGGAGATCCACTTGCTGTCTGGTAGTGGCACATATTAAATCTTTTGTGAGAGAGAAAGTGAGAGGGAGAGAGAGAGAGATTGGATTGGAGAGGGTTTTTGGGGTCAGGGGATTGTGTGGGGAGGGGCAGAAATTTGGGCTAGGCCAATCGTCCAGTACCCTCCAAACCCACCCATGGCTATGCTCTGCCTCTATGGTTGGATTTATTTATTTATTTTTATTGAATTCATATACTGCCCTGTACCCGCAGGTCTTGAGGCGGTTCACAGAATAAAATCAGAATATGAAACCACAAAATAGATAATCAAAATAAAAACAACAACCCAATAACACCCCCCAACCCCAACACCCCCCCCACATTTTAAAAGGGCATAGGAGGCAGCAATGCTCCTGTATACCACTTGATGGAAGCTGCAGGAGTGGGAGAGAGCTCTTGTGCTTGGGTCCTGCTTGCTGGCTTCCCATAAAGGGCATCTGATCAGCCAATGTGAAAACAGGATACTGGACTAGATGGGCCTTCTTTGGCCTGACTCAGCAGCTAGTCTCTTCTTAAGGAGATGTGTTGTGATAGCAGAGCCTCCATGCCCAGGCACAGTCTACCTCTGAATACCAGCTGATGGGGAACAGCAACGGGAGAGGGGCTGCTGCGCTCAGGCCCTGCTTGTGGACTTCCCTCTGGGGCATCTGGTTGGCAACTGTGAGAAAGGGACACTGGACTAGATGGGCCATTGGCCTGACCCAGCAGCCAGGCTTTTCTCCCAGGTCCTCTGACGGCCCTCTTCCCTTCACAGCTGACCGACTTGCAAGCGGACAGCGAGGAGAGCCAGCGTGCCCTGCAGACGCTGAAGAAGAAGTGCCAGCGGCTGACGGCTGAGCTGCAGGACACCAAGCTGCACTTGGAAGGCCAGCAAGGCCGCAATCACGAGCTGGAGAAGAAGCAGCGCAGGTGAGGGGCGGGTGGCGGGGAGGGCCTTGAGCCAGTCGCTGGGCAGGAGTCTTGTAAGGGAGGCTTACCAGATCCCCAAGGCCTGCTGACTGCAGCAGGGGGCGGAAGAGCAGCCCAGTGGTGCTGATGGCGGGGTCCGTTGCAGAACGCTGCCAATTCCCAGTTGCACCTTCCCAGCTGCAGACTGTGGTGGCCTCCATGTGCAAAATACAGATCTAGTCTTAGCACAAATCAGGAATTCCAGCAGGGGAAGGGGCTTTGGGTGTGGGAGGCCTCTTTTTGCTTTGTTTGCTTATTTGGAATGTTTCTCACATCCGTCACTATGACACTCAAAACAGTATGCAGTGCTGGGGGGGGGGGGAGAGTCCCAAGGTGGTCTCCCCCCTCCAGGCACTGACTGGGCCCAGACCTTCAGCAAGGTGGCGTCATCATCTGACCTGAGAACGTGTCCAGGGACCTATTGTGAAACAATCTGGGAGTCAGAAACCCATGTTTCATCTACAGTGGTACCTCGGGTTGCAGACATGATCTATTCTGGGGTGCCGTTCTCACCCTGAAAAGTCAGCAAAACTTCCAGGTTTGCCACGTTCATAATGTGAAAAAACGCAACCTGCAGTGGATGTAACCAGAGGTATGACCGTACTTCAGGTCATTTTATTTGTTTGTTTATTCTCCAAGGAGCTCAAGGTGGTGTACACACTTCTCCCCCCCCCCCCATTTTAGTCTCACAACAACCTTGTGAAGTAGGCTAGGCTGAGAGATAGTGACTGGCCCAAAGTCACCCAGTGGGGTTTACGCCCAAGGGAAGGTTTGAACCCTGGTCCCTCAGGTCCTTGTTCAGGATTCTAACCACTGCACCACATTGCCTCTTCCATCCAGCTGATCCGCCAATAGAGCCCAGTTGACTTTCTGTTCAGTCTGGTTCTGTAGGAACACATTTCTCACGTCCCCTTGTAGCATCTGCCTTGGAGTGTGTTGGTGCGAGCGCAGCTCAGCAATGCAGCCCAGGAAGTCCAGTCCTAGGTCCATTCACCCCAGCCCAGTGATGTGTAATTTTAATTATTGGATGGAATTCAGCATTGTGCTAATTTGACCGTCAAGAACATAAGAAGAACCTGCTGGATCAGGCCAGTGGCCCACCTAGTCCAGTATCCTGTCCTCCAGTGTGGGCAACCTGCAAGCAGGACCTGAGCATCAGAGCAATCTCCCTGTGGTTTCTAGCAACTGGTGGTCAGAGGCGTGGCTGCCTACCCAGCCATGGAGGCAGAGCAGAGCCACCCAGAGCCTTTGATGGCCCTCTCCTCCTCCACGAAATGGTCTAATCCTCTTTTAAAGCTGTCGTCTAAGTTGGTGACCATCGCTGCCTCCTTTACGAGTGAGTTCCACAGTTTAACTATGTGGAGGTTTCTCTGCTCCTTCCCCAGGAGAAACTGTTTGCTGCAAATCCAGGTAGTGCCATCTAATGATGAGCAATTAAGGAACTGAGAAGTTGTCTGGAGAGCCGTTAGCATCAGAGCCAGGACTGTGCCCTCCATCCCTCCGCCCTCTCCTTTCCTCACCGTCTCCTCTCCCATTACGAGACTCCGCTCACTTTTTTTCCTCTCCTAAGGAAAAAAAATGTTATTAAGCAGTGGAGACGCTTTCATCTCATTATGGTAATGATCACACGGCAGAAAGAGAGAGGAAGAAAAGAGAGAGACCCAGCGAGTGAGAGAATCAACCTAATTAATTTCAATTTCCGAAGAGCAGAGCCCGCGTTAATGCCGCTATTTATTACTCGGCGCGAAGAAGAATGGGGATTAGTTGACTGGACGTTTAACATGGGTCACGAAATAAATGGGCGGGCGACACTGATGTTTTGCCACGGAGCCAAGGATAGAAATTGGAGAGGAGCTTGTGCCGGCTCCGCTGTGGCTTTCTCTCGCCCTGCAAGAGAGGGTCCTTGAGGCCTCCGGTGATGTAGGGCAGGGCCCCTGGGTGGCTCTAGTCAGTGGGGTTCACACACCCCGTGGGGTTCATCTGAAGCCCCACATACCAGGCATTTGAGTTTGGCTAACTGTTGCATGGCTGACAGAGGGAATAAAAGAGTTCTGCTGCCTCAGGCCAAGGCTCCACATCGTCCAGCATTCTGGGTTCCAGCTGGGGCTAGCCCCGGGAAGCCCACAAGTGGGGCAGGAGAGGCAACAGGTCCTCTTCTGGTCTTTACCTCCAGCATCTATGGTGATGCTGCTTTTTGTTTTAAGGCCACTTTCTAGCCCAACTTACCCTGTGTTATCTTCACAACAACCCTACAAGGTTGTTAGCTGGGGACAGTCTCTCTCCCTGTCCCTCCCTGTCCGAGCGGGGATTTGAACTCAAGCCTTCCCTGATTTGATCTGTAACTGCTGCGCCACCCATAAACATCAGAAGAGTCCTGATGGATGAGGCCCGGAATCCTGTGGTCTGCTAGATTTCCCAGGGGGAAGCCTGAAAGCAGGACCTGAGCACAACAGCGCCTTCCCCACTTGAGATTCTCAGCAGAAATGTTGCTTCCAAAAGTGGGGGGAGAGCACAGCCATTGTGGCTAGTATCCACCCATATCCTTAGCCTCCTTCGTGAGGCTCAGGTCCCGCTTTGGTACTTTCCTTTGGGGCATGTGGCTGGCCACTGTGAGAACAGGATCCTAGGCTAGCTGGGCCCCAGACGCAGCAGGAACGCTGAACGCTGTGTGTGCATGTGCGTGCTTGGTAGCCCTCCTTTCCTGTGCAGACTTTCATCTTCATTGACTTTTCTGCTCACTGTCTCTCTGCCAGCAAGCCCTTAACCCCACCTTCCCACACACCTTGCATCCTCCACACCTCTCTTAATTCCCCCCCCCCCAGCTCCCCGACAATAACAGGCAGGATCTTTCGATTAGCAATTCAGGGAAGGCACCGGGGAGGATTCTCTGCAATTTGCTCCCTGCTTTGCGGCTCTTCTGGTGGAAATTAAAGGCTTGTAAACAGAGGAGTTGAGAGGCCCCCAGCTGAGAGCAGGTTTAAAGCAGAGAGGGGTGGGGGGGAGGCTCTTGGCAGGGGACCCAGCTAGCGGGTGGCAGGCGGGTGGCAGGCGGGTGGCAGGCGGAAGCTTCAAGAGGGAGGTAGGGGGGCGGGAAGGAGGCGAAACGAGCTCCTCATGGCCGTGCCGGGGCTCTGTGTACGCATTTCAAAACAGCGAGGTGGGAGCAGGCTTGCCTCCAGAGCCACCCATCAGTCAGGTCTTCCGCCATGCAGTCAGTTCAATAGCAAGTGCAGAATTCAGCTTTTATGAGGAAACCCTTTAATTCCCCCCCTTTCTTTTTATTGAGCTAACCTCATTAACAACACACACACATACCAGGCTGGTACAATCAAAGTAAAAGTCCGAGTATGCTTTTAAACATGGGATAAAACCCAATCCTGTGGGGTGAATCTTAGAGAGTGATAATATCAAACGTTAATGAATCAACCAAATCCATTGATAAGCAGAGGGAGATGATGGACTGTGTTCTTCCCTATTGACATATGTAATAAAAGCATAGCAAACCTCTGCAATTTTATTTTATTTTTTCAACATTTTCCCCTGGAAGCGCATAGCTTGTGGGTTGCGCTTTCCCTAATAAAGCAAGTTCCCACACTTCGGAATACCAGAAATAAACACTGGCTCTGTTCAGCTCTCTCCAGAAACAAGCCATTGTGGTTCTAGCACCCACAAAAAAATGGAAGTATTAGCAATTCATTAAAAACAACTTTTAAAAAAAAGCAAAATTACTGCTTTTCCGGCTGCTGGGATAAGGTCAGATGCAGGTGAGCAGCTCCCAATGAAGTCGAGGAGGAGTTTAAAGGAGAAAAACCAAACCGACGTTCTCAGTTTATGGATTGGGCCCGAATGAGCTTCTTTCGGCAAGGGCCCTGCTTCAAGGACAGGCGCCGTCATGCTCCCGATTTACGAACATAAGAAGGGGCTGCTGGATCATGCCAGTGGCCCTTCTAGTCCAGCATCTTGTTCTCACCAGGAAACCTGCAAGCAGGACCTGAGCATCCCAGCGATCTCCCTTCCTGCGGTTTCCAGCAACCGGTATTCAGAAGCAGCAGATAGCCACTCTTCTTCATGAACTTGTCTAATCCTCTTTTAAAGGCATCTAAGTTGTTGGCCCTCACTGTTTCCTGTGGAGGGGAGTTCCATAGTTTAATGTTAATAGTTGTGATGTTCTTGGGAGCAGGATGGAGCCCAGGGGCCTCCCAGCCTCTTTCCCTTACCTAGTAGTGCCAGTTCCCAGCTGGACCTCAGTATAGAGTGCCGAGGCTCTTCCATGTCCTGCCACCATCTGAGCCACAGTTTGTGGGAATGTGGAGCAAGACCTTCACTGGCGCACAGGCCCTGGAAGTCTTGCTTAAACTCTGCCCTCCCGTCCTTCAGAAAACACCACCACAATTGTTCTGTTGAATTAGACATGCTCTTGTTTTTGCCTTGTCTGCGGAGTTTTCTTAATGGTGCTGCTGTGTTGCTTTTAGTGAAGCTGTTGTTGGTTCTTAATTTCAGTTTATTGTTCATGTTTTTAAAAAAATTACATTTGAGAGCTGCTTCGACGGACACCGCCCCCCTCCACAGCAACATATACATATTTATATTAAATTAAACGTGCAGCAGATGTTGTTGCACTAAGGAAGGAAGGAAGGCAGCTGTTGCTGCAGCCCAGGTGGCAGAGGGAGCAGGCTAGATATCCTCAGCCAGCAGAACACAGATGAGTTGCGCATGTGTCTCTCTCACCCACAGGTTTGACAGCGAGCTCTCACAGGCCCACGAAGAGGCCCATCGCGAGAAGTTGGGCCGGGAGAAGCTGGGGCGCGAGAAGGACATGCTCATCGCCGAGGTGTTCAGCCTTAAGCAGCAGCTTGAGGTGGGTGCTCTGTCCTGCAGCGTTGAAAACTGAACCCCCCCCCCCAAAGGAAATGAGGACCTAGCTTTGCATGCATAAGGTCCCAGATTCAGTCACGGAATCATAGACTTGTAGAGTTGGAAGGGTTGTCTAGTCCAATCCCCAGCAATGCAGGAATCTCAGCTAAGGCAGCCTGGACAAATTGTCCTACTACCTCTGCTTAAAACCCCCCAACGAAGGAGAGTCCACCCCCTGCAGGGGAAACCCATTGCAGTGTCGGAAAGTTCTTCCTAATGTTTAGCCGGAATCTCCTTTCTTGTCCCATGAGTCCCCAACAGTGCTTCCTAGCAGGGCTGGAAGAGCCACTGAAGCCCAGAGAGCCACTGCTGGTCAGTGTCACCAGTCCTGAGTATGATGGAAGAATGGTCTGTTTTGGGGAATGGCTGCACCTCAGCAGCGCAACATCTTCCTTGTTTGTGGGAAGCCCAAGGTCCCATTCCCGACGTCTCTGGGAATGACGGGAAGCCAGTCTACAGATGATACCAAGCTAGATGGACCAATGGTCCCACTGTATGAGTCAACTTCCTGTGTTCCCAGGGAAAGCTGGGAAAGGGCCTTGCTGGAGCTCTCCCTCAGCTGTGTGGCTTCTGGTGCCTTCAGCCCAGCAAGGGTCCTCCCCTAAGCTGTGTGCTCTGAAGGAAAACTCTCCCTCCACCTCCACTTTCACCCGACAGCCTTCCATGGGATCAAGAGCAGCAACATCTGGGGCTGCTTGGGGCTTTTGAGCCTCCCTACGGCACACTTAAACATTCCCCACTTCCCTCCCTTCCCAGGAGAAGGAGTCCAGCATCACCAGCGTCACCCAGAAGGTGGAGTCCCTGGAGGCCGAGCTGCAGGACCTCTCCTCCCAGGAGTCCAAGGATGAGGCGTCTCTGGCCAAGGTCCGGAAGCAGCTCCGGGACCTGGAGGCCAAGGCCAAAGACCAGGAGGAGGAGCTGGACGAGCAGGCAGGCACCATCCAGATGCTGGAGCAGGTAAGGCCTGGTCCGGGCGGGGCCTCCTCCTCCTCCTCCTCCTCTCTCTCTGCCGGCTCTGGCTCTGCCGGTTTTCTGGGTGTGCCGGTTTCACAGGGGCGTGTGGGCCGTCCCATCCTCTTCCCTTCACACACCTGAGTTGCTGCTGCTGCTGCCGCCGTGATTCTCCTCCTGCTGCGGCTCCAGTTCGGCTGGTTGGAGCCTAGGCAGCCGGCCCCGGGAGAGGGAGAGGCGCCTGCCCTTGCGACTCTGGAAGGTGCCGACAGGCAGGCAGACGCAGCAATGCAGGCTGCGGAGGCAGCGGCGGCAAGGCGAGTAAGTAATTGCCTTTCAGAGCCATTGATCCTGAGGGGCTGCTGTGCTCCCCAAGCTCCGGCCTGGCTTGCAGCTCAGTGCCCGGCTGCCTCCCAGTGTGGCCTTGCCCCAGCGTGAGCCGAGCAGAGGGAGAAAGATGGCAGCAAAACAAGCCCGATCAATGCGAGAGCCAACAGCAGCCTTTCTGCCTCTTGATTGGCGGCGGCGGCGGCGGCTGGTGGGCCTTTCATTCCCACCAGCTAAATGAAAGAGCTTTTAAAGTGGGATAGAGTACAGGTGGTGCTGATGGGACTGGCGAGGTTGCGCCGAGCTACTTGAGATAACTCTCTCTCTAGAAAGAGTGTATACAGGTGAAACTCGAAAAATTAGAATGCCGTGGAAAAGTTCATTTCTTTCAGTAATTCAACTTAAAAGGTGAGACTAATATATGAGATAGACGCATGACATGCAAAGCGAGATATGTCAAGCCTCTATTTGTTATAATTGTGATGATTATGGTGTACAGCTGATGAGAACCCCAAATTAACAATTTCAGCTTTGGGGTTTTCATCGGCTGTACGCCATAATCATCACAATTATAACAAATAAAGGCTGGACATATCTCGCTTTGCATGTCATGAGTCTATCTCCTATATTAAACTCCAGTAGCTAATGAAAACAATTGCGTACATAAATAGACTTTTCCACGATACAGTGGTACCTCTGGTTACGTACTTAATTCTTTCCAGAGGTCCGCCCTTAACCTGAAACTCTTCTTAACCTGAAGCACCACTTTAGCTAATGGGACCTCGCACTGCTGCTGCACTGCCAGAGCACGCTTTCTGTTCTTATCCTGAAACAAAGTTCTTAACCTGAAGCGTGTGTTCTAATTTTTCGAGTTTCACCTGTATATCACAGGGTGGGGGGTGGATGGCAAGGGGGCTGGTGAGCAGGGTGAGCACATAGAATCATAGGATTGTCGAGTTGGAAAAGGATCCTGAGGGTCATCTATTCTGATCCCCCTGCAATCAGGAATCACAGCTCAAGAATTCCTGGGAAGTGGCCGTCCAGCCTGTTTAAAAGCCTCTGTGCACCATCTTCCAAGGGAGTCCATTCTACTGTTGACCAGCTCTTACCTTTGGATAGTTTTTCCTCCTTGCTTGTAATTTGAATCCATTGCTTGAGGTCCTCACCTCTAGAGCAGCGGAAAATGAGCTTGCTCCATCTTCCCTGTGACAGCGTTTTACTAGGGGCTGGGCCCCTGCTCACTCCATTCATCAACTACCCCTGCCATTCCCCACTGCATTAACACCCTAGAGCAGGATTTTCCAAATTTGGGTCTTCAGCTGCTACAATTCCCATCATCCCTGGCCGCTGGTCCTGCTAGCTAGGGATGATGGGAATTGTAGTCCAGTAGCAGCTGGAGACCCAAGTTTGGGAAACCCTGCCCTAGAGCTTTCTCTTTTCTTTATGCAAATCCAGGATTGCCATGGGGCAATTTTCCTAATCGGGGCGCATGATGACAGCCTTGCATTTTTATGTATATAGGAAAATATACATATTGATGACTGAAAATGACAAAGGCAAAGGCCGGCAATTAGCTTTCCAGCAGGGCCAAGTGGAGATGTGTGGAAGGGTCTCTGCCTCCCCTGCTTACTGCATGGGCAGTGGGCTGGGGTCATGTCCCCCCAAACTGAAGCATAGAATTGTAGAGTTGGAAAGGATCACTAGGGTCATCTAGTCCAGCCCCCTGTAATGCAAGAATTTTTGGGCTAACATGGGGCTCGAACCCCTGACGCTGAGAGTCTCATGCTCTACTGGCTGAGTTTTCCCAGCAGTCCTGTATTCACTATTATTTCTATTTATTATACTTACATATCCCCCTTTCCTCCAAACACTTCAACTTCTAACAGCAGAGGACTTAAGACTGAACTTGGAAATCTATTTGAGATCTGGCAGGGACCCCACAAAGGGTTTGCAAGTTCTTGAGCCTTTGCTGCTAGTGTAGCTCTGCCTTTGACCTCTGGACCCAAAGGACTTGGCTCCTGGTCTGTTCAGGGTGCTAGTCCCTGGTGTGTGTTGGGCTGTGTGTGAAGCAGCATGGCTCAGTGACCAGGGAGATAATGGATGGGTGGGTGGGGAATGTGAGCAGGTTAGGCAGTGCGATGTCCCTTGTCCCTTTGCTCTGCCTGCTTTGCCATGGAGCCTTCCTGGCCTGTGTAAAGAGAGGGGCAAAGACTGAGCCTTCCTCCTTTGGGCGTCTCATCGGTTCCTTCTCCCTTCAGGCAAAACTCCGGTTGGAGATGGAGATGGAGAGGCTGCGGCAGACACACTCCAAGGAAGTGGAGAGCCGTGATGAGGAGGTGGAGGAGATCAGGCAGTCCTGCCAGAAGAAGGTGAGAAAGGCTGTGGGTGGATTCACAAGCCCTTTAGGAGCCAGAGAACCCTGGCTTGTATCCCAATACAGTTCTCTCATTTTGTGTGTGTGTGTGTGTGTGTGTGTGTGTAGACACACACACACACACACACACAGAGAGAGAGAGAGAGAGAGAGAGAGAGAGAGAGAGTAAAATCATACTGTATTCAGAACTCAAAAACATCAGTCCCTACCAACGGCAGCCATTGACCCTCCACCCACCCCTTCCCCAGAGAGTTTAATGTCATCCACACATCAAAAGCATATTCATAGTACTTGGTTACAGCAGGAACAGTCAGATTAAAGTAAAGTAGAAAGGATTTTGGGCTTGTGAGCAATGAAGTAGGATGCGTACAAGGTGCTAGAAGTTGAAATAGGGCACTCTAAAGCACTTCCTTGATGCCTTGGTGATCCAGGCATTAAAAAATGCTGCAGACAGACAAGTGTCTGCTAAAAGCAAAAGATAAAAGAGATTCAAGACATACACTGGCCAAGTGTCAGACTTGTATTGGGTTGGAATTCGGTTATTACCACCTTGTCTATTCACACATTCAGTAAAGGAGTTACCAACTCATTTTTAATATGACAGGGCCCATTAAACCAATGGACCCAAATTAGCCACCGACCATTGTTTTCAGTGGGTAGGAGTAGCACTGGATACAAGTCCCTGGGTTGCTGAGGCTTTTCCGTGAGACTTACCTTACCCCTATAAGTAACAGGGGCACTTGCTGCCATGTGAAGCCCCTTCTGGGTGTCCTCTGGGCCCTGCTTCTTCCTCATCACAGCAAGGCCTTGAAATGAAACATGCTGCTTCCTGGGAGCTGCAGGGGATCAGCCTCTGTTCCCAATTAGCAGGGCAGGAGCCCAAGCTCCAGGGCGGCTGGCAGCAGGAAGTGACTGTGGCGCAAGGCCTTTCCCCCTCCCGTTTCCTGGTTCTGCCTTCCTGCTACATACCAGGCAGCTGTTTAACATCCCCACCCTATTCGCCTTAGAACAAGGCACACACAGATGAAAAACATTAGAACATAAATGCAGCACTTTGCATGTATATAGCACTGCATTTTGCACATATATAAACCATCTCAGCGATCCTTAAGAACAATCTGGTCAGTGTAATTATCCTTGGCTGCAGAGAACTGTGATGGGAGGAAGAGGTTGGGATGCCCTGGAGGAAGCATTTCAATTGGGGACTTCCTGGCTGAGAGTCAATGTGCATCTCTCGTTCTCTCTGAAAATTAATAAATCATGAAATTTCACACTCGGCGGACAAGTCAATACCGGGCAGCATTCAGCTCCTGAGGGAGGCATAAAACGAGGATGTTTGCAGAATTATTCCATTTGAGTGTGTTATGGCTGTTTTCCTGAAGCCAGGGAGGCCATTAAGGTCTTTGGGGGAATGCCCCTCGTTCAAGAGGTCCCTTCTCACCACCCCATCAGCTCTGATCCTACCCTCTTCAAGAAGCTACGTAGGTATGGATTTTGCCTTCAGGTCATCAGCAAGGCTGAGTTTTTCAATTCATTTAGCTAAGCCTTTCTGCCTGACTTGGGAGTTGAGAGAGGACAGAGACAGAGACCTCAGTTTGGAAAACCAAGCTGTGAGCCAGGGAGCCCCTCAGCTGAAACCCTTTCCTCCTGAAATCCCGGAGAGCCGCTGTCAGTCATTTTTACCGATTGATTGATTGATTGATTGATTGATTTTAAACACACACACACCTGGTAACTTAGCAGACACTGTTTTGGTGCCAGGTAAAGATTTAACCTCTTTCCCCAGGTCTTTGGTGGACTGAGATGATCTAGTCTTAGTGGTTTTTATGGGGTGTTGTAGGGGGAACAAGGTCTTATTGTCTATACCACACCCACCTGTCGGTCGCTTGTCAGATCGAGCACTCACTGCTGTGATTGGAGATAAGGTGTCTCTTCTTTCCAATTGTAGGGTTGTAACCAGCTAAGTTCTACTCAGAGTAGATACACGGAAATGAATGAACCTAATTAACCTAATGGCCATTAACTTCAAGAGGTCTACTGTTGCATACCACCCACAATGTTTCATATGATCCATTTCTTTCTTTTTCACTATGGTGTAATGTGTTTATGCTTTTAAATGTCAGTGGCTCAGAGAGGAACAAGTGACTAATAACTTAATAAATAACAATAAAGTACTAGGAGGCTGCTGAATAAGCTGAAGCAAAATTTGAATCTGGGCCAGGCTGTGGAGCTGGTTTCCATGCTGCGGTTCTGTCTGGAACACGCAAAGCATGAATAGTTTGCAGAGAAGTGGCTTGGACCACATGCAGAGTGCATTTATTTCACCCTTGAAATATCTGGGAGGAGAGGTCCATGCTTTCAGAAAGGTTGCAACCTAGGCAGGCTGGGGTCTCCTACTCCCCCCCCCACTTTTTTAGATCCAAAATGCTAATGATGGTTGAAAAGGGCTCAGGCCTCTGTGCGGCTTTGATTGATAGTTTTTTGCCCATCCGGTCCTCCTGCCTTTGGTCTCTCTGTCCAGCCAAATCCTTCCTGGCCCTGACCAGTGTGATCAGTCACTCTTCCCCCACAGCGTGATTTCCTCTCTGCCTACGCTGATCCCATTAGCCGAGTGACACAGCCCTGGCCGGCACGAACCTGCAATTATCTAAATGAACATTTTCCTGAGCCCGCTCCTCTTGAGAGCCTGCTGCAGGCAAGCAGCTCTTAGTCATGGCAGCTGGGGAAATTGTTTGGCCTCCTCTCCAGGGGGTGGTCTGCTTCCCACAAGGCTGGGGCCCAGGGTCACTAAGGGCCCCCTCCCCCTTGGCTGTGAGGGGGCCTCCCTTCGTAATGCTGCTGCCCACTGTCTTTCCATCCATCCATTCATACACCAAGGAATTACAAATTCTGAAATGTTTTGAACTTTTGTGTTCATGTGACATTCCGTTCCCTGTTTGGAGGCCATATGTATACCTCTGAAAACCAGGTGCTGAGGACATGGAAGCAGTACTTGTTCCACCTTGCTGTGCTTTTTTTAAGCTTCCAAGAGGAATACAAGTCACACCTGTGCTCTAAAGTGTCGTGATAGCACTTTTAAACCATCCTGGCTTCCCCCAAAGAATTCTGGGAGCTGTAGTTTGTTAAGGCTGCTGGGAGTCATTAGGAAGGCCCCCTGTTCCTCCCTTGGAGAGCTACACAGAGCTGGAAATGACCCCCAGGCTACCAGCAGCAGCAGCAGCAGCAGCCTCCCCAGATCCACCAAGAAAGACCCCCTCAGAACCCTCTGCTTGCTTTGTGAACCCCACAGCTGAAGCAGATGGAGATGCAGCTGGAGGAGGAGTACGAGGAGAAGCAGAAGGTGCTGCGGGAGAAGAGGGACCTGGAAGGGAAACTGTCGGCTGTCAGCGACCAGGTATGGGACAATGGCAGGAAAGGGGGAAGAGAGGGTGGGCGAGGGCTGCTGGAGGAGAACCACCTCTCTCCCTTTCCCCTTCACACTCTCCTCTTCCTCCCTGCAACCCTCCAGGTCAGCCAGCGGGACTTTGAGACGGAGAAGCGGCCTGCGCAAGGATCTGAAGCGTACCAAGGCCCTCCTGTCCGACGCTCAGGTCATGCTTGACCACCTGAAGACACAATGCGCCCAGCAAGCGGGAGATTGCACAGCTGAAGAACCAGGTGCTGGGAGAGGGGCTGGGAATGGGGGTGGCATGGGGGGAGCAGGTTAGAGAAATGAATGAAACTTATCGGGAGGGTAGACAATAGACAGTAGGCGCAGACTGAGCTGGATGGAATCAACAGTTCCCGTGCAACTGTTGGCCCTGCAGAGGTTTTCATCATTCTCCACTCAGACCGGCTCTTATTTATTATTTATTTCATAAAATTTATATATTGCTTTAGGAAAAAACTAGATGCGGTTCACAAAAACAGATAAAATAATTATCGCAAAAAAATTCAGCTGTAATTTAAAACATACGGAAAGTTGAAACCACAGTATAATTGACTAAAACGAAATAAAACTCCTACAAGTTTTCTGACATCTGGCACAAGGCCACACTTGGTTTTTGCAGTGTCCCTGCAAGGAAGGCTTTTTCGTTTTTTAGTGCCTGGGAAGAACTCAAAACACTGCCACCTCAAGAGGCAGAACTGGGCCTGGACAACCCAGTGGGAATAATATCACTGTTTTATTATTAAGTGTATTGATATCCTTTTCTCCTAAGTTGGGATTCAAGGCAGCTTACAATATTTAGAAGCACCAGTTATAAAATACAAAGTAATAGAAACAAGCTAGTAAAAACTGTAATTAGGATACATCAGGAAATGCTTAGGGCCAGCAGTCAAAATACACTTTGCCCTGATGGGAGCCCAGTGGCCAGCCTCCTCTGCAACTTAGTTTTCAAAGACCTGCCTAAAAGGAAGGTCTTAGCTTGCCAGCAGAAGGTTAGCAAGGAGGGAGCCAGTCTGAACTCATTTGGGAGGGAATTCCACAATAGGGGAGCAGCCACAGGAAAGGCTCCTTGTCTCTTGTGTCACTACCAGCCATGTCTCTCTCGTTCGTGGGACCGAGAGAAGGTACTCCCCTGGGGATCTTAGCACCCAGGCAAGCTCCTAGAGGAAGATACACTCATTCAGGGCCCAAGCCGTATAGCAGAGAGATTGTGGTGGAAGGCTGACAGGCGAGGTTTGGGAGTGAGTAGCGGTTGTCCTAATTGTCGCTATGGGGGCTCTTGCTGCAGTTGGAGGAGTCAGAGTTCACGTGTGCAGCTGCTGTCAAGGCTCGCAAGTCCATGGAGGTGGAGATCGAGGACCTGCACCTGCAGATAGATGACCTATCCAAGGCCAAGGGAGCGGTAAGCACCCCAAACCATCACCACTTCCCACTAATTTAAATCATCCTTCGTACTATGCAGTCTGGCACATCAGTGGTCTCTGATCATTGACACCTTTATTTCTTCATATAATGTTCCCTATTCTACCTTTCCCCCACCCAACTTGGATGCTCAGAAGTACAAAAACTGCCTGGAGGTTTGTGTGTGGTTTCTTGGGGATGGCACGGGCACTAGCCAATCAATGCCAAGCACAGCTGGGTTCCCCATCCACCTTGCAGACCCAGTTTTCAGAGCTTGGCCCCTGGGGAGGTGAAGCTGCCTTTTGGATTGAATCATAGAATCCTAGAGTTGGAAGAGACCACAAGGGCCATCCAGTCCAACCCCCTGCCAAGCAGGAAACACCACCCAAGCATTCCTGACAGATGGCTGTCAAGCCTCTGCTTAAAGACCTCCAAAGAAGGAGAGTCCACCACACTCCTTGGCAGCAAATCCCACTGCCAAACAGCTCTCACTGTCAGGAAGTTCTTCCTAATGTTTAGGTGGAATCTTCTTTCTTGTAGTTTGAATCCATTGCCCCGTGTCCGCTTCTCTGGAGCAGCAGAAAACAACCTTTCACCCTCCTCTATATGACATCCTTTTATATATTTGAACATGGCTATCATATCACCCCTTAACCTTCTCTTCTCCAGGCTAAACATACCCAGCTCCCTAAGCTGTTCCTCATAAGGCATTGTTTCCAGGCCTTTGACCATTTTGGTTGCCCTCTTCTGAACTGAGCAAGGGCACTTCCAGCCCAACCTCATTGCTCTCGGGATGTTACCATCTGCCTTCATTGTCATCTCCTCCAAAGCTGGTCTGCAAGAGACCATGCTGCTGCCTCCCCAGCAACTGAGGGCAGAGAGAGGTGTGTGCACCTGCCTTCACTTGCCGGCCTTTGAGTTAAGAGAGTTCCCAACTCTGGTTTGCGGGATCCTTCTAGCAGGGAATGAAACCTTAGGAATCCTTAGACACCAGCTCATCCTTCACTCCTGAACTTCTCCTGCCCCCCCCCCAGCTGGAAGAGCAGATGAGCCGTTTGCAGCGGGAGAAGAACGAGGTGCAGAGCCGCCTGGAAGAGGATCAGGAGGACATGAACGAGCTCATGAAGAAGCACAAGGCGGCTGTCGCTCAGGTGAGCCCCTCCCCCACCACTGCCCCAGTTTTGCAGATGCTTTCACTGCATCCTCTCTGCCCACCCCACCCTGAAACCCCCTCCCCTAACCATCACCTCAGAGAGATTCACAGGAGTTTGATTGTAACTCCTGCAAACAGAAGTCAGGGTTGCTAAACGTTATAGGAACAAATTATAGGAACAACTGTTTAGACATTGTTACGGGTAGGTAGCCGTGTTGGTCTGCCATAGTCAAAACAAAATAAAAATGAAAAAAATTCCTTCCAGTAGCACCTTAGAGACCAACTAAGTTTGTTCTTGGTATGAGCTTTCGTGTGCATGCACAGGTATCTGAAGAAGTGTGCATGCACACAAAAGCTCATACCAAGAACAAACTTAGTTGGGCTCTAAGGTGCTGCTGGAAGGAATTTTTTTATTTTTATTTTGTTTTGTTTAGAAATTGGCGACTGAGTTTTGATTTCCCTCTTCCCTCCCTGTCCCTTTTACCTTGCATATTGTGGTTTTTTGTTTTTCTTTTAAGTTTGTAAAACTTAAGGGTAGGGACTGCCCTATTTTGATTGTATTGTTTGTTTGTTATGTCTAGCCAAAGGCATTGCAAAATGCACAAAACAGAATAAAATATATTATTACACAGCTAAAATAATTATTAGCTAGGGATGATAAGTTAAATTCTTCAGTGGATTTGGCAGGAGACTCTTTACAGAATATCAGGGAGGTGGTGGTGGTGGGAATCTCTGGGACTCAGCTTTGCCAGCACTGGCTTCTAAATCCTCTGTTCTCTCCAGGCCTCCCGGGACCTGGCCCAGATCAATGACCTTCAGTCGCAGCTGGAGGAAGCCCACAAAGAGAAGCAGGAGCTCCAGGAGAAGGTAGGCACTGGTGTGTGTGTGTGTGTGTGTGTGTTGGGGGGAAGTCAGCTGCCCCTCTTGCTCTTCACCCCACACAGGGCTGTGCTTCCCTGAGTAACAGCCCCTTCCTTCTTCATTTCCAGCTACAAGGCCTCCAGAGCCAGCTGGAGTTTGTCGAGCAGTCCATGGTAGACAAGTCCCTGGTCAGCAGGCAGGAGGCCAAGATCCGTGAGTTGGAGACGCGGCTGGAGTTCGAGAGGACGCAAGTGAAGCGCCTCGAGGTGAGGAATCTGGAGCTGGGGCGAGGGTTTTCTATAGCTGGGAGGCACACGGAGGAGCATCCTTAGCAGCAGGGTTTGCTTCGTGTGGTGGAGTTCGTCGTAGGCGACCGGGGTCCTGGGCTAGCAGACCCCAGGAAGCGAAATATCTCCCCATGGCAGCTCAGACCTGGCTCCAACAGGTTTGCTTCTTGCTGGGCTCTCATTCCCTCCGATGGCGCTGGGGCAAAGCTGAGTGGGCTGCACTCTCTCTTGGAGTCAGATTAACTGGAACAGAGTCTTGTGTTTTGAGCTGCTTCTGAAAGTGGGAAGAAGCGCTTAAAAGTCCATGCAGAACTTTAAAATCACATCAGGTAGATTCCAAGGGAGTCTTTAGAGCAGGGGTCAGCAAACTTTTTCAGCAGGGGGCCAGTCCACTGTCCCTCAGACCTTGTGGGGGGCCAGACTATATTTTGGAACAAAAATATGAACGAATTCCTATGCCCCACAAATAACCCAGAGATGCATTTTAAATAAAAGCACACATATGAACGAATTCCTATGCCCCACAAATAACCCAGAGATGCATTTTAAATAAAAGCACACATACTACTCATGTAAAAACACGCTGATTCCTGGACCGTCCACGGGTCGGATTTAGAAGGCGATTGGACCGCATCCGGCCCCCGGGCCTTAGTTTGGGGACCTTTGCTTTAGAGAGTCTCCAGTCACCTTGGTCCTTTCTGGATGCCTTGCTCAATTCCCCTTCCTTCCATCTCCCCCCCCCCACCCCCAATCCGGAGCTGTGCTCATTCCTCAGGCTAGGATGTGGTGCCTTGCGCTACGTTGTTTGGGCTAAAGTGCAAAACCACCAAGAACAAGACATACATCTCCTGCAACTACTTGTGGAGAGGGGGGTGCGCCCAGCGTGCAAATTGCCACGTCTCCCCCTTTTAAAATGCAAGAAAGCAGAGCCCTGCTCTTTCCCCAGTGGAGTATTTTAAAAGGAAAGCATTGATTTCTACAGGCACAGAACTCTCCACAGCTGCCGTGGTGTGTACATATGTGTGCCTCCCTCTGGTTCCCGTGTGAGAAATGCCTGCCCCCTAACTCACGCCTCTTCCTCCTCGGTCTTTGATGAGTGAAAAACTTGTCCCCCCTCCCCCTATTGGCTCAGTTGCTGTGATGTCACAGCATGTGCACAGGCATTCTAATGCCTTGAGGTGGGAGGGGGCCATTTTCAGGGAAGCAGATTGGCTGGGGTGGGTGGGAACCTGTGCGAGACAAAAGGGCAGCAGAAAGAATGGTGGGAGGTGCAAAATCCCAAGCATCTGTGGGCTGCAAGAGAGCAGAGAGAGCGAAAGGGAGAGATGTGTTTGGTCTGTGAATTACAAATAAGCAGTCTCCTGCTGTCCTCTTCCCCCATAGCCCTGGCCTCAGCCGGCAAGTAAATCTCCTGCTCCTGCCCCCTACGTCCTTGGCCCTACAAATGCCACCTTGGGGAGGCTGGTCTCTGTCTCTCTGCTTCTGCTTGCACCTGTTAAGTGCCCTGCTTGATATTCTACCGCCGCAGCTCCTTTTCCCGCCGAGGGAGCTGAGAAGCTTTAGAGTTCCCTCTTAATATTTCTGTACCATTATTCGCTTCCCCCTTCTCTTCCTCCCCTCTCCACACCCCCTCCCCCCCCCAGCCCCATAAATATGCAGGGGACGGCACTCGGCTGCCTTGAAAGGATGGAATCTATTTTTCTCCCTACATTACATGCTGTAATTACTTCACACAAAGTTAAATCTATTTTTCCAATTCACCAAAGCCCCCCTGATTATTCTACCCACGCCTGGGGAAAAAAGTTTCTCTCTCCTTCTCTCTCTCTCTCTCTCTCTCTCTCTCTCTCTGGCGCAACTCCTCAGCCGCCCCCCTGCTCTTTCCTCCGCTCTCTCCCTCCCCCTCGAGCCAGTTCTCCCTCCCACCCCCCCTCATGTAAATTCATAGTGCCGGGTTCGTTTGTTCCATTAGTGCTCGGCGGGGAGCGATTGGGCAACGCTTATTCCTGAGCTCCGGCCCCGGTAATTGCCGCTGTCTGCTGCCATTATGTGCAGCAGATGAATATTGATGCACCAGCCCTTGCACGTCGCTGCCGTCTCATCTTCACCTGCCGTGGAGCGGGGAGACGGTGGGGGGTACCTTCACCCCTTCTCAAGGGTGGAGAGGTCAGGGAGGTGCCTCGTTTCAACTTGTTTTGGTGCTGTCCTGATACCAGCCTCCAGCGAACTATAAGAACATAAGGAGAACCTGCTGGATCAGGCCAAACGGGACCCATATAGTCCAGCTTTCTCTTCTCTTAGTGGCAATGCAGGTGTCTGTTATGGGAAACCGGCAAGCAGAGCATGAGCGCAAGAGCTCTCTTCCCCCCAGTGGCTTCCAGCCGCTGGTATTCAGGAGCATCGCAGCCTCCAAAGGTGGAGGCAGAGCTTAGGCACTGTGGCTAGTGGCCATCGATAGCCCTCTCCTCCATGAATCTGTCCATTTCCCAGGCCATCCAAGCTGGTGGCCATCACTGCCTCCTGTGGGAGCAGGTTCCATAGTTCAACCATGCACTGTGTGAAGGACTATATCCTACCTGCATCTGAATACCAGTTTCTGTGAATCACAGGTAGAGTCCTCTTGTGCTTGGGTCTTGCTCATGGGCTCCACACTGGAGCATCTGGTTGGCCAAGAGGCTGGAGTAGATTGGCCCCCCCATTGGCATGATCCAGCAGGACTCTTGTAAATGGAGTAGTCTTATCTTGCTCTATGAACGGGCTGGTTACTGGTTACTGGTCACGATGGTTATTTTCTTCCTCCGCTGCTGGAGGCATTAATGCCTCTGAATACCAGTTTCTGGGAATCGCAGGTAGAGTGCTCTTGTGCTCGGGTCTTGCTCGTGGGCTTCTCATTGGGGCATCTGGCTGGCCACTCTGAGAACAGAGTTCTGGACTCTGGACCCCCCATTGGCCTGATCCAACAGGTCTGTTCTGAGGTTCTTATAAAGGATTAGACAAATCCACATAGGGAAATAAGGTTATCACTGGCTGCTGGCCAGCAGGGCTGTGTTCTGCCTTCTCCGTCATCAGGTGCCATTAATGCCTCTCAATTCTGGGGAGAGCGCTGCTGTTGTGCTCAGGTCTGCCTTGTGGGCTTCCCATTGCGGGCATCTGGTTGGCCACTGGGAGAACAGGAGGCTGGACTAGATGGTCCCTCTTTGGCCTGATCTAGCTGAGACCCCAAAGAGCTGCTGTCAGTCAGCATAGACAACACTGGGCTGAATGTCCCCAGTAGCCTAACCTGGTATAAAAGACCACCTTCTAAATCCCTCTTTCTCCCCTTGCTCACCCTCCCAGAGCTTGGCCACCCGCCTGAAGGAGAACATGGAGAAGCTGACGGAGGAGCGCGACCAGCGCACGGCAGCTGAGAACAGGGAGAGGAGCAGAACAAGCGGTTGCAGCGCCAGCTGCGGGACACCAAGGAGGAGATGGCTGAGCTGGCGAAGAAGGAGGCAGAGGCCAGCCGCAAGAAGCACGAACTGGTATGGAGGGGGGAGCGTGTGTGTGGCTTTTTTGGGAGGTCCGCCTTGCCCATTTCATTGCCGGAACAGAGTTACGGAGTAGTAGGGGTAGAAGGTACCCTAAGGGGACATCTAACCCCAACACCCTGCAATGCAGGAATCACAGCTAAAGGATCCCTGGCAGGTGCCCATCTTTCCTCTCCTTAAAACCATTCCATGAAGGAGAGTCTGCTACCTTCCAAGTGAGTTCATTGCACTAGGGAACGGTTCTCACCATCAGAAAGTCCTTCCTAATGTTAAGTCAGAATCTCCTTTCTTGCCATTTGAATCCACTAGTTTGGGTCCTTCTCTCTGGAGCAGCAGAAAACAAGCTTGCTCCATCTTCCATGTGACGAACCTTTAGATATTTGAAGATGGCTATCCTATCACCTCTCAGTCTTCTCCAGGTCTAAACAGACCCACCTCCCTCTACTGTTCCCCATAAGGCTTGCTTTCCAGGCGCTTCATCATCTTGGTCACCCTCCTCCGCACACCTTCCAGCTTGTCAATATCCTCCTTAAACAGAAGTATATTTAACTTATATGCAGAATTATATTAACTTATATGCAGAATTTATCATGCGAAAGGCTGGACTGGATGAATCCCCAACCGGAATTAAGATAGCCGGAAAAAATATCAACAACCTCAGATATGCTGATGATACTACCTTGATGGCAGAAAGTGAGGAAGAATTAAAGAACCTTTTAATGAGGGTGAAAGAAGAGAGCGCAAAATATGGTCTGAAGCTCAACATCAAAAAAAACTAAGATCATGGCCACTGGTCCCATCACCTCCTGGCAAATAGAAGGGGAAGAAATGGAGGCAGTGAGAGATTTCACTTTCTTGGGTTCCATGATCACTGCAGATGGTGACAGCAGTCACGAAATTAGAAGCGCCTGCTTCTTGGGAGGGAAAAGCAATGACAAACCTAGACAGCATCTTAAAAAGCAAAGAACATCACCTTGCCGACAAAGGTCCGTATAGTTAAAGCTATGGTTTCCAGTAGTAATGTACGGAAGTGAGAGCTGGACCATAAAGAAGGCTGATCGCCGTAGAATTGTGCTTTTGAATTCTGGTGCTGGAGGAGACTCTTGAGAGTCCCATGGACTGCAAGAAGATCAAACCTATCCATTCTCAAAGAAATCAGCCCTGAGTACTCACTGAAGGGCAGATCCTGAAGTTGAGGCTCCAGTACTTTGGCCACCTCATGAGAAGAGAAGACTCCCTAGAAAGACCTGATGTTGGGAAAGATGGAGGGCACAAGGAGAAGTGGACGACAGAGGATGAGATGGTTGGACAGTGTTCTTGAAGCTACTAACATGAGTTTGGCCAAACTGCGAGAAGGGCAGTGAAGGATAGGCGTGCCTGGCGTACTCTGGTCCATGGGTCACGAAGAGTCGGACACGACTGAACGACTGAACAACAACAACATCCTCTCACCTCTCAGTCTTCTCCAGGCTAAACAACCCACCTCCCTCTACTGTTCCCCATAAGGCTTGCTTTCCAGGCGCTTCATCATCTTGGTCACCCTCCTCTGCACACCTTCCAGCTTGTCAATATCCTCCTTAAACAGAAGTGGGCCCTCGGCTGCTCTACACCTGGTGCAGCCCCCTCCATTCATTAGACCACTCTTGGCTTCTCAAGGCTCTCCATGAACCCTCTTCCTGTTCCACCCAGTCTCTCAAAGGCAGGTTTTTCACCACCCTCCCTCTCCTTCCCTCCCTCTCCTTCCTTCCCTCCCTGCTCTGTGTATTTTTATTCTAGCTAGCACCCCCAGCGAAGCCCACCAATCAGAGCCAAATGCAAAGTAGTTGTAGGGGAGGTGGGGCAGAGCCAGGTGCAAACTGGAGGGTCTGGGCTGGAGCCGAGCCCTTCCACCGTCCCCCCAACTGGGCTAAGCCGTCTACGCAAGTGCAAATTTATGTCCAAGTTAATTGCAGGGTTAAGAATTTCCAGCAGTGTTTTGAGAACCAGAAATGAACTCGCAGGCGTTCCATCTAAAAGAGAAGCCTCTCCTGGTTCCTCCACCTCCTTCCAGCCTTTCCTAGCTTTCTTCATTTTGGCAGGCTAATTTAGGAGTGGGAAGGAAAAACACACCGTTGTTGTTAAATGGTTGGGAATCAGAAATCCTTGATATAAAAAGGACCTCCTTCACCCACCGCATAGTTAAACTGTGGAACTCCCGTCCTCAGGAGGCAGTGATGGCCACCCACTTGAATGGCCTCAAGAGGGGATTGGACAGATTCATGGAGGGGGAGAGGGCTATCAATGGCTCCTAGCCATGATGTCTCTGCCCTGCCTCCACAGTTGGAGGCATCAGTGCTTCTGAATACCAGTTGCTGGAAACAGCAGGAGGGGAGAGTTGCTCTTGCCTTTGCTTGCAGGGTTCCCATAGACATCTGGTCACTGTGAGAACAGGAGGCTGGACTAGATAGGCCATGGGCTGTTCTTATGTTCTTGGAGAACTATTGCAGAGATCTAACAGTTTCTTTCTCCACCCCCTGTTCTTGGGTGCACACTTGGTTAGGGCAAGACCCTTGGCTTCACCATTGCTCCGTGCAAACTGACGGAGCCCCACCCTGCTGGGTCACCCCTGCAGGAGCACTTGTTAGTGATGGGCAAGAGGTTTGCCTCCCTCCGCTACTACTTGTACAGACCAGAGAGCTGGGTTACCAGCAGCAGCAGCAGCAGCATGGACCACTTGCATGTGTGGGGAGAACGGCACAGCGGGATCTGAAAGGTCCCTGTCACGCTCCCAGAGTCATTCTCACTTCTCTCCTCCTTTTCCAGGAGATGGACCTGGAGAGCTTAGAAGCTGCGAACCAGAGCTTGCAGTCAGACCTGAAGCTGGCCTTCAAGCGGATCGGTGACCTGCAGGCTGCCATCGAGGACGAGATGGAGAGTGACGAGAACGAGGAACTCATCAACAGGTAGGCGATGGGCGGGGACTGGGGGGCAACCAAATGAGCTCTCCTTCTAGGCTTTGCTGCGTAACCCTCGCTTGGCATAAGAGCATTAAGCAAAATCCTCTTGCCAGGGTGGGGAACCTGCAGGTGTCATGCAACTCCTGCCTTTCTAGGCCATTGGCTGTGCTGGCTGCTGGGAGCTGAAGTCCAGCCCCAGCAGGGGGGGGGGGCATGTTCCCCACCATGGGCCTAAGGCCTTCCCCCTAGCATGGTGTCCTCCAAAGAGGAGGCCAGGCAGTTGCCTCTGGGAAGCTCCCAAGCAGGGCGTGATGGCAGTGGACAGCCAGAGGTAGACTGCCCTTGGACACAGAGGCTCTGTGTAACTATTATCACCAATGGTTGTGGAATAAGCCCATCTTCCGAACACCTTTCAAGCCATGTTTTATGTTATTGGGAAACATAAAATACAGTAGTGGGTAATTATTATAACTTGGGCAACCTTTTTTAAAGGAGAAAAGAAAAGAAGCATAGGGTTGTATCCAACTAGGTTGTACTCAGAGTAGACCCCTTGAAATTAATGGGCCCAAGTTAGCCATGCCCATTAATTTCACTAGGTCTACACTGCATTGGATGCAACCCATATCATGTTACTGAGCCAATATAACTTGTTTTCCATGGGCCTGCTCTTCAGGAGGGCTGGCATTGGCTACAACTGGGTATTTTCAGCCCTGCTCATTGCGCCCTTGCAGTTCCCATCAAAAACTATTGCAGAGAGCAGTTGAAAGAGATGGGCATGTTTAGCCTGCAGAAGAGGGGAGTGAGAGGAGGTATGGGGGCCATCTTCAAATATCTAAGGGTCTGCCACGTGGAAGATGGAGCAAGATTGTTTTCTGCTGCTCCCAAGGGGAGGACCCAAACCAATGGGCTCAAATGACAAGAAATGAGATTCCGACTAACCATCAGGAATAACTTTCTGGCGTTAAGAGCTGTTTTACAGTGGAATGGTCTACCTCAAAAGGGGGTGGACTCTCCTTCATTGAAGGCTTTCAAACAGAGGCTGCGTGTCAGGAAGTCTTTAGCTGTGATTCCTGCATTGCAGGAGGTTGGCCTGGACGTCCCTCAGGTCCCTTTCAACTCTACGATTCTATGAACGAGTCCCCCTGTCACGCTCTTCTCTCCCCAGCTTCGCTTCTCGTTTTTGGTTGCCCATCTTCCCTTCTCCCTCGTCCTTGTCCCACCTTCCTGTGGTGTTTTTTGCCTGTTTTCTCCCTCTCCCTCTCCCATTCCCCCGCCCCCCGCCCCGTTCTCCAGTTTGCAGGACATGGTGACAAAGTTCCAGAAACGCAGGAATAAGCTGTGAGGATGAGTTTCTCTCCCTTGGTTTCTAGTAACCCTTTTGTTACTCCTAACCTCAAGCATGCCACGGAGGGAGGAGGTGGGGGGGCCACAGGGCCTTCCCCCACCCCCCAATGTAGTTGCATGCCCCCCTTCCTTGCGTGCGCATTGGCCTGGTATGCTCTAACTCTGTGTTTGCTGTGTCCCAAATGGGAAACTAATCGTAGGGTTGGAGGGGAGGGATTTGTGTGTGAAGAAGGGGTTGCTGAGTCGAGCCTTGTTTGGTTTCTGATCCTGGAGGGGGAGAGTATTGTTTGTTTGTTTATATCCTGCCTTCTTCCCAGAGCCAGGCTAACCCCCCCCCCAAGAGATAAAGTAAGATTCTAGTCCTCAGGGCTGATCCAGCCAATAGGCAGCATGATGCCACTGCCCCAGGCAGCAGAAGCTCCCAAGTCAATCACCCAGAGAAGCAGTTCTCTCATCAGTGCTGATTTGGGGTGAGATCGTGGCCATTTTGGGCAAGATCTTGCCTGAAATCCCCTGAGTGCAAGGCGGCAGAACAGGTCACACTGATTCTGACAGCCCTCATTCTGAAAAGAAGGGTTGATTTAAACAGGAGCAAAGGAAGCTGTCATAATTTTGCATAGCCAGATCCATCTAGCTCAGTTTTGTCTACACTGACTGGCAGCAGCCCTCCAGGGTTTCACGCAGCAGGTCTTCTTTCTCCCAGCCCTACATGGAGATGCCAGTGAGGGACCTTCAGCATGCAAAGCAGATGCTCTGTACCGCAGAGGTGCAGCCCTCCTCCAATTCTTTCCTTCAGTTCTCCCTCCCAGTTCTTTTGTTGGATCACCTGTTGTTGGTGAATTCTGGTGATTCTCCCAGTGGGCACATCTGTCCACGTGGCCCCCCTGTGGGCAGTGGGTGCATTGAGGATCCAGCACACCAGCTCAACTGGCTTTACACACACAGCATTTTTGAGCAAACACTTCAAAATGGTTGTGTGTGGGGGGGCACTGCAAAGTCTTTGCAGGCAGACCGGTTGCATAGAAGGGCATTGGCTGTGACCCCCACGTTGGGTGGTTCCACTGGGTGTGAGGGTGAGATAGTCCTGAGAGAACCTCAGAAGAGCCTGCTGGTCTAACATCCTGTTCTCACAGTGGCCAACCAGGTGCCCCCATGGCAAACCCTCCAAGCACAAGAGCCCTCTCCCCTCCCGGGGTTTCCAGCAACTGGTATTCAGAAGTGTGGCTGCCTCCAACCGTGGAGGTATGAGATTGGTGCTGGCACTGTAGGAAAGCGCAGCCTTGTGGAGAATCGTGTGCTAAATGGGTGGGTGGGCTTCTTCACCCTTCTTTTTGAATCATTGCTTTACTGCCTCGCTCTAGGTGCTTGGGAAGTGTGGGCGGGGGGGGGGGGCAGAGATGTCCACCGGGAAGACGCTTTTGAGCACCCAGAGTTTTTGATACCTGGAATAACTGCTCATCATAAGATGAATTCCAACAACCTGGACAACATTCTGCGTGCCCCCCGCCCCCCGTGACTGCCCTCTGAGCCCAGGATCCTGGCTCTCCTGCTGCAATGGCTGTGATGGCAGAGCCTCTTTCTCCCCCGAGCCGAAGATGGGCTTGGCTGTGGTTGTGGCAGGATCTATACGGGCTAATGATAAATGTAATCTTGTGTAGCAGTGATAGAGGGCCGCTAGAGCCTTGTTGTCACACACAATTAATGTCCCCCACAGTTCAGTCTGCGTTTGTTCGTTCCCCGGTGATTTAGATCCCAGTTAACTAATGGAACGCCAGCCTGGACATAAATTGCCTTTGACGGGAGGTTTAATTCCAACAATTTAAAATCTCAGCTGCCCCCCTGAGTTTGTTTACGGGGCTCCTTAGATTTCTTTGTGGTTTTTTTTTTTCTCCCAAGCAAACAAAACAAACCCCAAAACACCCTGTCTCCTGGCATTTATTCCCAGAGATGGAGATGTTAGGTTAATCAAGGGGACCTCGTTGCTTTGAATTTAACAAGGAAGATTCGGATTCAGGAGAGGGGCTTGCCCATTGCTATGCGCTTCCCTCCCGGATGGAGGAAATGAAGAATAGCGTTCATTTTTAAGTTCGCATTAGATATCCATTAAGTGGAGGAGATGTAGAGGCTGTTCCTGCAAAGTTTCCTGGGGGTGGGGGGGAAGGGCCGGGGTGTTCCCCCACGGTCGTTCCACTTAGCTCCCTGAAAAACCAGGCAAAGAGTTATTGAGCCCAGCGAGGTGGGAATGAGAAATAACACCCCGATCTGCTCGTAAACGCACTTGTTATTGCCGTAATCCTAATGAAAGCGGTAAACAGCCCCTGTATTAGAGGAGAGATTATACGGGGACAGCTCTAAACGTGTAGGAATAGTTCCTGTCCCACCCCCACCCCCACCCCTTAAAAAAAAACCACGCACAACTGTGCTTTTCGGTGCTCGAGGCAATCAATACACTTATGGACGCTGCCTATAAATTTAGAGACTTTAAGCCGGATGGGGGCTGCATTTACGTGCACATATAAATCAGCCCTCGCTACCCTGTGGTGGAGGGGGGGCGGTGTTTCAGTTCGCTTGGGGCCATAAATCTTTGCCCAGCTGAGTAGCTGCCGTGCAGGGCCCGCTAAACTCCCAGTTTACCAGGGGACAGCGGAGTGTAGCTCTTCTCCACCATTGCCTTAATCTGATGCTCTTGGCAGAGGAGGAGGTGGAGGGCTGTAAGAAAGGAAGCCTTGCTCCCTTTCCTGTCCCCAGCAGCTCTGCAATATCCCCCTTTCCCCCCCTCTTAACATCTGCCTGCTGTCTCTACCATCTATTATCTTTGCAGGCCCATAATTCAGCTGGCGATGGGCAGGGGGTGGGGTGGAGATTGATGCCAGGAGTCTGGGCTGGGCTGGACGGAGAGGAAATGTGTTTTGAGGTGGTCCCCCCCTTTCTTTTAATGAGCTGAACTCATCGTATTGGCAGAGGAATGAGCCTTTGACTCTTTGCATTAGCCAACTCTTGGGGGATTTGAAGGTTTAATGGGCCTGCCCCTCAGGTGTACCTCACCTTGAGGGGTCTCTCTCTCTCTCTCTCTCTCTCTCTCTCTCTCTCTCTCTCTCTCTCTCTCTCTCTCACTCACTGTTTTGTAGATCCTTCCCTTTTGTCCCCTCTACACTCTACAACACCCTCAATTTTCCCCTACACAGTCCCGTTCTGAGCCTCCCCTGTGGGAAATATCACTATGATATGAATGAGAAGGGGTGGTGGTGGTGGTGGAGATGGCTTCTTTATACCAGCTCATCCGATACGGCTTCTTTTCCTCCAGACAGGCTAATTTTTCTGCTGGGAATCTCTGGCCCTGTAGGGATCCTGCGGGGTGTGTGTGTGTGCTCCTTGAAAATGCAAACAGAAATTTCTTAGCCTCCTCAACAAACTCCAGGAATGGAGAAGGGAGAAGCTAAATAGAAACACACTCCTTTAACTTCTGTGTGGTTGGAGGCTGCAGTGGGGTGAGAGAGACCTTGCGGAAGATGGGTTTGGGGTGTGTGTGGATTTGACTGGGGGGGAGGAGAAAGGGGTGCCGCTGTCAGGTAGCCTGAGGTCTTCCAGGGTTGGCTGGTTGGTTTATTTTACTGCATTTATACCCCATGTTTTCCTACAAAGAGCTCGTGATGGTGTACCTAGTTCTCTCGCCACTCATATACCCCACAACAACCCTGTGAGGTAGGTTAGGCTGAGAGAGGCAGCGACTGGCCCAAGGTCACACCAGTGAGCTTCATGGACCGAGTGGGGGATTCAAACCCCAGTCTCCCAGTATTGAGTGTCGGAGTCCGACACTCAGTAACAGCTATACCACATTGGATGTCAGAGAAAGAGTCCCCTGGCTGGGAATGAAATCCAGGGTGTGGAGGTGAAAGTGGCAGATCCTAAGCACTAAGCCAGTAGGTAGGAAGAGCTGTGCTTCCCTGCCTGCCTGAGCACCATTGTGGGTCTCCTGGGTGCACAGCTCTAAGCAGATCCTCAGAGGCAGGAGCATATTGTGAGAATCGGGAATGACATCATGGCTCACAAAAATAAGTTGAAGCTGACGGTTGAAGACCCTTGAAGGCAGCTCGGCAGTTACCCACAGAGAGGCTCAAGAGGCTGTTGGCTGTCTCCTGCTCCGCAGGGTAGGGTGATGGATCTGAGCATAGCACAGACTTCTCTGTCTCTGTCTCTCTCCAGCTCTCCAGGCCAGCGGGCATGCAACGTTCTGGTTTAAAATACATTTCAGGGATGGAGAATGGCGCAGGCACACAAACCTCACCACCCTCTCTCCCATGCCCCTGACACTTGTCCACGTTGGGTGCTTTCCAGGTGCAGCTTTGTTTAAGCTGCTGGAGACAGCAGTTCTTCCTCCCCCAGAGAGTCAAAGGTGCATCAGAAGCAGGATTTGGCCTCTGAAATCTGGAGGGGAAAGACTATCCTGCACACTCCTTCTGCCTTCACCTCTGGCGAAGAAGGCCCTGTAGGATTTTGGGTTGTTTTGAAAACCTTCTTGACCGAGGGCTGAATGTTGTGTATATGCAGACCACAGGGAGGCGAAGCCTGTATCCAGCCACATCCAGCTCCCCTCACCATAAGAGAGCCTGGCTGCTGGATCAAGCCAGAGGGGGCCCTTCCAATCCAGCATCCGGTTCTCACAGGGGCCAACCAGGTGCCTCTTTGGGGAAGCCCACAAGCAGGATTCGAGCACAAGAGCAATTCTCCCCACTTACGATTCCCAGCATTTACTGCTTCTACAGTGGAGTTAATCTTTCTCTCTGGCCTTGGACAAGGTCAGAAGGATGTTCCGAGGATTTTTAAACCCCAGTCTGTTCATCAGCATGTGCCATCCTGTTCTAATCAAGGTGAGGTTGGGAGGTGGGTCCCTCCTCCTCAACTGCCAATTAACTCTTCTTGGCTGGCCCTCCTAAGTACCTTTCTGTGCATGTCGAATATGATCCAGGCGCCTGCCCTGGGAAGGACAAGTTCTGATGCAGCCCTTTTTCCTCCTGTTCCAGTGAGGGCGACTCGGACGTCGATTCTGAGCTTGAGGACCGTGTGGATGGTGTCAAATCATGGCTGTCCAAGAACAAGGGGTCTTCGAAGACGGTCTCTGAGGACGGCAGCCTGAAGAGCAGCAGGTTAGCATTATGGGGCCCTGGAGGATCCCCTCCCCAGCCTCCATTCCTCCTCCTCCTCCTCCTTTTACCCACCTCCTCGCCACTGGAATCAAGTTGGTGCAATGCAGCCTGGAGGGAGGGCAGTTCCCAGCATCCACTTTCTGTCTGCATATGGGGCCTTCTTCTGGGAAAGGATTCTTGCAGGTGGGTTCCCAGGAAGAGAATCTCTGTCTCTGTCCAGAGACTCCAGACAATGAGTGAGGAGCTGGGATCCCAAACTACAGTTAGCTGTGGCTGATGGAATGGATCCCCTAGGTCTTCCCCTGGGCCACTATTGTGCCCCCTGGAGCTTGGCCAGACACCTCGTGAATCTTCACACACACACACACACACACACACATTTTCCTTGCAGGCATTCTCAAGCCCCACTTTCCTTGGGAGGGGTGACCGTCATCCCAAGGGGTGCAGTGCCTTCCTTCCCCTGCACCCATCTCTCTTGGGGAGAATGCCAAGTAGGCCAGGAAGGGGGCCCTGCTGGGGGCATAAGAACATAGGAAGGGCCCTGCTGGTTCTGGCCATCCAGTCCAGCCTTCTGTTCTCACAGAGACCCACCAGATTCCCCAGTGGGAAACCCACAAGCATACATACATGCATAATTTTATGTGTATGCCACCTTCCCACAGTTTCAAACCATGCTCACGGCAGCTTATAACATGGGGAAAAACACATGACTGCAACATACCAAAAGTAGTGAAAACAAAATAAAACATTAAAAAATACATAACCATATGGAACAGTTTCTGCATAAATCACAAGAAGATCTAAAATAAAGTTTTTTTAAAAAAAAACCTCAACAGCAACCCAAGAGTCCATTCAGCAGCCTCCGCTTTTGTAGCTGGAGTCAGTCGGGGGGCCTCCCAAGCCAGATGGAAAAAGGCCTTCAGGAAAGAAGGGAGCGTGTCATCCTGGACTCTCAGCACAAGAGCACTCTCCCCTCCTGTGGTGTTCAGAAATAGTGCTGCCTCTAGCTGTAGTGACCAGGGCCAGAGGGGTCTCTGCAGCCTTGGCCACGAGCCCTTCAACCCTCAAGAGCCCTGAACCCTCAAGAGCAGAAAGTGAAGGCAATCCTCTCCCCACCACCCTGTCCTCCTTGTTCCGCCTCCATTCCACAAGCTCAGGCTACCAGAAGGGGGTCAGCGGCTACCTGCCTGTTGGCTCCTGAAGAGGGTGCCTTGCTGGAGCGGCCCAGCCAGCCACTCGCCAGCCCTCTCCCTCTCCCTCCCCTTCTTCTCCTGTTCAGAGTCTTTGGAAGTGACCAGGAACCAGACGGGCTATTTATAGGACACCTGTTGCCATGGCAACCAGCCGCACTGAGCCGAGGCAGCCTGATGCTGATGGCTGGCGCGGGCTGAGGGAGGGTGCCTGCCTGCCTGCCTGCCTGCCTGCGGGTGTTACAAGGGCCTTTTGTGTTCCCCTGAAGTGGCAGGGGAGGCAATGATCCCTCTCTGGGGTGGGGTGGGGGTTGAGAAGTCCCTCCCTGACCCCCCTCCCCATGCCCGCAGCTGAGCGGGTGCAGAAAGGGTGGCAGCAGCAGCAGCGCTAGTGGACCTTGCCCACCCCAATCCCAGCGCACTCCTCAAGCGAGCGCCTGCTGAGCGGGAATTGGGTTGGGTGTTTGCTTCAAAGCCATTTCTCACTTGGGGGATTCAACCACCCTGCCCCCCCACCAATGCACACCCCTCCCCTCCCCTTTCCTTCCTTCCCCCAAAGCCACCCACACGTGCCATGTGCCAAGCAGAGGAAGATCTGAGGCACACTCTTAATTGGTTTAATTTATTCTTCGGCATGGATGTAAAACATTTTGTTATGGAAGATAATGCCCCCTTTTTGCCAATGCTGGGAATCAATTGTTACGTGCCGCCAGCGTTTTTCAGGTAGTTGACAACAAAATTAATTGAAATCAATAGCGGCTTTTTTTCTGGGGGAGGGGGAGGGGGGAAGCAATGGTGTAGAACAATGCCTTAATTTGCATGATGCTTTCCTGTGAAAGTTAATTCTTTCGTAGACACAGTGTTGGGCTGTTTCCTTTCTGGATCTTCTTTCTCCCTTTCCCCCTCCCACATGCGCACTCAACCTCTCCCACTCTCTCCTCCTCCCCCCCCTCTCTCTTACACACACGCACCCCTACCCTTGAATTTACTGCCTCTCTCTTTCTGTGCTCTCCCTTCCACTTTCCACCTGCCCGTCAGAACCGCCCTGAACTCAGTTGCTAAAGAGGGCAAGGAGGCTGATGAGAGGCCCGCCTCCGTCATGAGCTCCCTAAGCTACAGGAAGCGGGGCAACCTCAAGGACTCCATCGGGGGCAAAGGGGACGAGGAGACCCTTTTCTCCACCCTGAGCGAGCGCCCGGACTCCCCCACCCGCTCCTTCCGCAAGGCCAAGCGCAACTCGGGGGCCGGGGGCCTGGATGACAGCAGCTCCGTCGCCTCGTGGAAGAAGCCCACCAGAGTGGTGGACGACCTGGACGAGAGGGGCTCCGTCCCTCCCAGCCCTTCTCTGAAGCCAGCAGCCAGCTCTGCCATAAGGGGCTGGAGAAACGCTGGTCCATCTCGGCCGCGGAGTTCGACAAGACCTCAGTTCTGTCCGCTCCCATGAGTCATGGCGGGGCCTCCTGGGGCGGCCTGGATTCCCGGGAGCAGGATGCCAGGTCATCTCTCAGCTTCGCGCTCTCCAGCCCAGGCAGTTTGCGGCGGAGCACCTCCCGTCTGGACGACCTCAGCCCTTCCTACAGCCGCCCGGGCTCCCGCCTCTCCATGGGCCACTCCCAGCTGGACGACGCAGCCAGCATTGCCCCCAGTGACTCCTTCTCCCTCTACAGCCAGCACTCCCTTTCCCGCAGCCTCTCTGTGCCCCCACGGCCTCGCAGCTCTGCCGCAGATGAGCTGCAGGCAGAGGACCCCAACATCCGGCCCGTCAGCCACCGCAGCTACCTGGACCCAGACCTGGAGGCGGCCATCAATGAAGTGCTGAGCTACAAGCCTGTCAAGTTCAAGCGTTCCAGCCTGGATCCTGACTCGGATGACGACGACAGGAAGAGTATGCGGAGCACCAAGAGTGCCGTCCTGGCGGAGCACTCGGCCGAGCACCCGGCCAGCAGCCTGCGCAGGTCAGCCTCGGCCTTGGATTTCTCCAGGCCTCGTGGCACAAAGGGCAAGGGGAGGAGGAGAAGCTCCAGTGAGTCCTCTTCCTCCTCCTCCTCGTCCTCTTCCCCGGAGCGGCAGCGGAAGAGCTCAAAGAAGCGCTCCAAGAAGTCCAAGAAGAAGTCGAAGAAGAAGAAGAAGAAGCAGCGCTCGCGCTCGGGGTCCTCAGAATCATCTTCCAGCGGCTCGTCGGGCTCTACTGTCTCTTATCGCAGCAACTCCAGTGTCAAGAAGGGCCCCAAGCGGGGAGGCCCAGGCTCCGAAGGGGAGGATGTTTCCAGGGAGGGCCCCGGGGCCGGGAAGTCCAGCAAGCAGCTCAAGAAGGAGGAGAAGCAGCACAAGAAGGAAGTGGACAGCCTGATGATGAAGTACCTGTATCGTCCAGAGAGCGACTAAGGCAGGTGGCATGGAGGCAGTTGTGTGCCAGGTGTGAGCACGGCGTTCCTGACTAACCTCTAACCAGGGGGAGGGGGCGGGAGGCCCTCCAGGCTGGATTTGAGCCTTATCCTGGATCAGCGGCAGCTCAGCTTACCCAACCGGAAGGATGTCCAGGTTCTTCTTCCCTGCATGCTGACAGTGGATGGACGGCATGGGTCGACTTAGCCTCGGAGTGTGCATGTGTTTGGTGTGTCTCCCCAGTCACTAACCTCATCCTTTTCAGGGCGGATCCTGACTCCTGTGCACTGGGCTTCTGGGTCCTCCCTGCTCAGTCAAGGGGGCGGCACCTAACCTGCTTGGCACAGGGTAGTAGTGGGGAAATCGTTTGTTTCATTTCAAGTTATGCATCGCTTCCTATAAAACATCTCCAGGAATTCAACAATAACGGAGAGGGGGATAGTTTCCATTGCACTAGCCGAAATCCTTAAAGCTAACATAGCGGGCACATTTGGATGCAGCCCAACGAAAACAATTTCACATATTTTATTTAAGACATTTGTATAACGCTTAATCGCTTGTGTTTCTCAGCGGCGTACGTAAAAAAAAAAAAAAAAGACAAACTGGATAAATTGAAACGGTGAAATAGAAATCTACGATAAAACCGAGGGCTATCTTGAAAAGGCTGCCAGAACGAGGAAGCCTCAGCCGTGCGCCTGAAGTTCTGCAGGGAGGGTTGTCTGTCTAATCTGACTGAGTTGAGAGAGGGCTTCCACAGGCTTGAACGCACTGATGGTAAAAAGCGATTAGAACAATTTCATATATAAAAAACAATTTCAAGTCCAATACAGATAACGGGCTGGGAAGAAGAGAAGAAGAAGAAGAAGAAGAAGAAGAAGAAGAAGAAGAAGAAGAAGAAGAAGAAGAAGAAGAAGAAGAAGAAGAAGTATATCTCCCTTTATTGAGAAAGGGAGGTCTTCAGATGACATGGCCTGCCTGATGTTGAAGCCAAGCTCCTCTTTGTGGTTGGAGCACGGCTTCCTGCTGTCAATGGTGGCCTGGCTGTTCCTGCCATGCAGAGGTTCTCGGCATCATTGGTGGGAGTTATTATTATTATTATTCCAGTGGTACCCTGGGTTACGTACGCAATCCGTTCCGGGTCCTGGTGCATAACGCGGGCGCATGTATCACGAACGCACAAAACCCCTGGAAGAAGTGCAAGTTGAGCGCTTCTGCACATCCGGGGGTTGCGCACACTCCAGAAACACTTCCGTGTTGTGGGCGTTTGCAACTCGAACATCCGCAACACGGGGTGTGCGTAACCCAGGGTACCACTGTATTATTATTATTCCTTGACAGGCCTCAAGGCAGCTTACAGATAAAAACAAGAATTACTAAAAACATAGAAAAAAATATCATTAAAAAACAATTAATCATTGATAGAATTAAAACTATATGCACACATAAAATATACATACAGGTGCACCTCTGCAGGGAGGCAGTTCCACAGCTTTGGGGCTGCCACAGAGAAGGCCTCCTCCCTCTGGGCCACCACACCCCCAGCCACTGAGGGTGGAGGAACTACCAATCTCAGCACCCGAGAAAGTTTGTAGGGAGGGAGGCGATCTTTCAGCTATTTGGGTGTATGTATATCTAAATCAGTTTCCCCTTGGCCCAGTCAAAGATCAAGCCTCCATCCAATAAATGCAGCCCTTTTCTGGGCGGACCCAGTTCCAGGTTGGAATCCAACTTGAGTTTTGGGTGTACGTGTTTCTCCTGTCTGAATGGACTATTCAGGGTCAGGTGAGCAAGCCCTCCTGATTGCCACCAGGGCAGTTCTGCGGAACCAAACAAAACCCTGCCAGCCCTGGACCACCGCTTGCCCCAGCACTTTTCCCACCCTCCAAAACCCAAGGTGCCCTTCACGCCTGCAGTGTGTGCCACCATGCACAGGTGCCAGGCTCTGTCCAGCTCTGGAAGGCCATCATTGTGCAGGCCTGACCTGGAGGATTCTCCCCCCCCCCACTGCCTGCATCCTCACAAGCAGTATTCTCCTCATCTTCTCCCCAGTTCTCCCCCTCCTCCCGGCCACTGCTGGCTTGGTTTTATTTTGGCGTGTGGCACAGGAGATGCCAGGGTGCGTCTACCTTGGCCAGAGAGAAGAGAGTTCCCAGAGGGGGGCGGGATGGAGAGCCATAAGAAAGCCATGTCTCTCTCAGAGTGTCACGGCTGCTCTGAAGGCTTGAACATCTCCTGATGAGGCTGCGCTTGGCAGCTGCGCACGCCCAGGTTGGGAGCCTTTGTTTGCCCACTTCGAAGATGTGACAAGGGAGAGGCGGCTGTGTGTGTGTTTGCCTCTGCAGCGAGCATTTCGAAGGGAAGCAATGGCAGCGAAAGCAAGATTGTGTGCGCGTCCTTCTCCCCCCCCCCCCCGCCGCCAATCCCTAACAAAAATTTATTTGTGTATTAAATGGTTTCCGACAGCTTTGAATGGGAGAATTATCTCAAAAAGAGAGACCTCATTTTCTCTCTTTTATTTCCTTCTCCCCGCCCCCGCCCCCCGCACTTTTTTTTTTTTTTAAAGACAATTTCTCTTTAAAATGTTCAATTACTATTGCAGCCTCCCGCAGCTGGGGGAATGTTGTGCTTTAGATTTCTTAATGCACTTAACGCTCCAGCTGCCATAACAAGAAATGGAGCTGGGAGGGGCAGGATTGGGTTCGGGTGCGTGAGTAAGAGAGGGAGGCGAGGGGGGGTGGAGAAGGAAAGAGAAGAAGGAAGAAAATGTGTCTCTTTTTCCTCTAAGCAACTGTGCAAACAGGGTGTGGAATCACTGAGAGCTGGAAGGAGGGACAAGGGAGGTCCTTTAGTGAGTCTGTAATGCACAGACTTCTTTTCTCTCCCCCGCAACCCATCTTAAGCACACACACTCCCTGTTTTCTGTCATCACTCCTGCAACTTTCACACAGTTTGGCCAGGTGTGTGTTTGCGAGAACAGCAAGAGATTCGGCGGATGTGCCCGACACTGTGTGCATTGTGGGAAAGAAACCTGTGTTGTTGTTTTTTAAAAAAAATCAATCCAGGTTTTCATCCTGAGAAAGAAGGGTATCAAAAGTCTGCGAAGCACGTCCCCCTCCCTCCCCCAAGGCGTTCTGGAGTGTCAAATAGTTTTATGGGTTTTATGGATTCCTTTTACGGCTTGGCCTGTTGCTCTTTTCCCGTCCTCGGCTCACAGAGATGCTTCCCTGTCTCTAGTGTGGTGGAATGGGACTTGATTCCTTTCACAGCTGAATTGCTCCGATTCGCACTCCACAAAACACAAACCGAAACGGCAACCGTCCTTTGAAGTTCGCCTGATTTTTTCCTATCTGAATTTTTCCATGTCATTCTCCAGTGCAAAAAAAAAAAAAATGCATTTACTGGGGTTAAAGTGTCTGTAGAAATGCATAAATTAGTGAAAATAACATACCAAAAAAATGCTTTACAGTAATGAATGTCGCTTGCAAAAGTGTATTAGGCAGGATTATTATTTATTATTTATCTGTAACATATGTTGCTTGATTGTAAACAAGAAACAACAGAACAGCCACCTCAAAGCTGTTTGCAATTAGGATTGCATACGAAATATGTCTGCGTTAGGAGAAATTTGAAGTAAAAGGCTGCCGAGTTTTCGCGAGGACTTTTACACACACACACACACACACACACACACACACAAATTATATATTGGCAGTGACCATTTTGCAGTGACCTGCAACACAACCCCTGCGTTTGCAAACTGACATAGAAAGGTGGAGAACTGAACTTAAAGATTGGGAAAGATGAGGGATTTGAGAGGAAGGGAAATGGACAGCTTCCGCCCGTCCTTCGTCTCCAGGCCATTTGGGCTTATTTAATTTAATAATTTATTGCGTTTATATCCCTCCACCCCCTGGGAATTCCAGGTGTGCATGGCTCTCCCTCATTTAATCCCGACAGCATCCCAGTGAGGTGGGTTACGATGGGAGGCAGGTCACACCTAGCGGGGGCTCCGTGGCCAAGCGGGGAATTCGAACCCTGGTCTCTCCCAGATCCTAGTCCAGTGCTCCAACTGCTGCACCGGCGCTGCCTCTCCCTTACATTGTGCAGGCGTCTGTTTGGGCTCCTCCTCGGTTGGAGAGCCGTCGCAGCTGGTTCTCCCTCCCTCCGGTCTGGATGAGCCTGAAACCTAATGAGGATGAAGAGATCTGAATCGGATTCCCAGAGCTGTAGAGGAAACAGCTGGATCCGCTCGGATCCTGAATTGATTTCAGCTGCCCGACTTCCAGCAAATCCTCGCAAGACTCAAGTGCTGCATTTCCCATTCGCATGTTTGGATTTTAAATTTGTGTCGTGCCCACAGTGGCGTCTCCTAACGGAAGACAGAAATGCTGTTTCAGACGCAACTTAACTAATTTGTGTGGAGTGGGGGGGGGGCAAGCAAGGCTCAGTTGCAAGGCTCCCACCGCATAGCTCCCCTCCAGCAAATCTTCGTGCCGGGAGGGAATTTCCAAATGGCTCCGCGTAATGAGCGAGTTTGCGAGGTTATTTCTTTCCTCTTCCCCCCCCCTTTCCCCGAGCGTGGCTTGCAACAGATAGGGGTGAAATTTCCAACAAATGCCTGATTTGCTACAGATTATTTGCTTAGCTCTGCTAACTAGGGGGAGAGTAAATCACTGCAGAATGCCCTGGAAGTGTCTGGGAGAGAGAGGAGAGGAAAAAATATAAAATAAAAATGAATAATGAGCTCTCGTGAAAGTGAGCTGCTGGCTTAACAGTTTGCCGAGGCAAGCAGAGACCCAGAGGAGTGTGGGGGCCCCATCTATGAGCTGGGAAGAGAACCCCTGAATGCCCCACCTTGAGGAAAAAGCTCTATTTTAAATCAAGCTCTGCTTTTTGCAACCTCCCGTTCCTGAGAGAAGCCTTCCTCCAGCCAGCTCTGGCAGAGGGCACATGAGCCTACTCATGTCCCATAATCGCACCATCCAAGCCCCCAATTTCGTAATGAGCACAGGATCCAGTCTTCTGAATATCAGCACCCTTTCCCCCTTCTTTTTAAAAGAAGCCTCCTTTTTCTAGTCCCTAATACAGTGTGAGATCCTTGATGAGATTTCAGGCCAAGTGGAGGCAGGGGTTGGGAGGCGGCACTGGAATGCCAGTAGTAAATCGCAGGAGCTTCATGTCTTGCCCCTTTAGCTTGCAGCGGCAGGATAAATTGTGTGCAGCAGGCAGCAGTTCATTGGCGAACCCACAAGTTATGTGCGTTGCAGGAACCTGCCTTTCTGGGCGCAGGATATGGGTTCTGAACTGCCGTCCTCTCCTGCCCTGGTTAGGCCAGAGCACTCAGAGCTGGCTTGGAAAGTAGAACTTGGACCAGGGCTTGGGGATGCTGGAGGCTTCTGGTGGAAATTGCTTATTCGTTCCATGCCCGGAACAGAAATCAATCCAGCAAATGCGATTGGGATTCACTACTGTTGTCACTTTTAGTCCACAAACGATATGTAATAGATCACACTCCTCCCCCCAATTTGCATTGTGTTTCTTTGCATTGAAAGGAATGGGGGCGGGGAGCATTGCAACAACCAAATTGGCGTAATTTCATCACAGCGTGACTGATCATGTGGCAAAACTGAGTTGCTTCCGGCCTTGTTTTGTAGGATGCAGCTGATGTGTGTGCGTCAGCCAGCATTATAGGGCACAGCAGTGGCCTTCCTGGGGGGTGGGGGGGGGTGGGCAGAAGCCGAGCGGTGAACAAAGGGCATTTTTTTTACAACTGATACTAATCATTAGGCCTCTTGCTGCTACTTGTGCATGTGTGTGAACAGATGGTATTAGAAGCTGGGGGAAAGGCAAGCTTTAGGGTGTCGGTCTGACATGGGCAGGTGACCAGCTTTGAAAACGCAAGCTGCTGATCCTCCGCTTCACTCAGAACAGGCCTCTGCCTCGGTTTTTGACCTTGTCCTCTTGTTTCCCCCTCCCACAGCCCCCCCGGCTATCGGAAATCATTCACCTACGACAAGTCAGACGAGGAGCGAGACACTTTTGACGGCGCCCACAGGTCCAAGCACTCTCCCGGAGCTACCTGAGTGACAGCGACTCGGAGAGCAAGCCGGCAGAGACCACAGCGTAGCCCCAGGCAGGAGCAGGGCAGGCGGGCAGGCAGGCCGTGCGTCTCCCGACCCTCTCGCTCTGTGGTTGGGCATGCCGGGCGCAAACGGGGGGCCTCTCTTCAGCACCAGCCTCCAGCCAGCGCGCTTCCAGGTAGTCTCTTGCCCCTGCCGCCAGCTTGGGGGTGCCGCACGACCATCGTCCTCTTGCATGGGAGAGAAAGGCAAGGACTCTTGAGAGGCCACTTGTTCCTTGCGGCGAAGAGGTGGGCTGGGGGTGGGCGGCCTGGCCACCTTGCTCAGCTGCAGGGAGCCCCACCCCCCACCCGCCACTGCAGCCGGGCTGACCTGCGTGTGGGCCAGAGGGATTTTGCGCTCCTGCCAAGCTTGCCTCCGGTGGCCCCATTTGTGGCTGCAGGACTGTTCCGCGGACAGCAGAGGATGCCAGCCTCCTCCTCGCTTCCTCTGTGTGCGTGCATGAAGGTGTTGGCGGGGGAGCCCTTCTCAACACAGTGCCTGCCCATCTTACATTATAATTTAAATCCATTCTGACCTTTGTGTGATGTCCAAAGAAATGAGAAACACCCCCCCTTTTATTCGAAACGTTTTTTAGAAAAATAGTTGAGCCGAAAAACACAGATGCACTCTCTGTCTTCTGCCTCCCAACCACGGGAGTAAAACCCACCCGCCCTCTAGCTCAAGTCTTTTGAGCACGCACAGCTCATGCCTTGCATGCTGGCACACAAAGCCACGTCATTTCCATGCCCGCATTTTCTTGGGGGGTGGGCACAGGGTGGTGGTTGTTCTGCCACACCTTCTGAGCACCCCTGAGAGGCTCCCTACCTCCAGGAATGCTTTTGTTTTTAAAAGAAAGAGCGGAATGTATCCTCTCTGCCTTCTGCCGTCTCCAACCACACACGCTGTCTTTGCGCAGGAGGTCACAGGTCCCACCCCTTCTGGTAACCAAAATGGCTCAATCGTCCGTCCCCCCCCCCTCCGGCTTGATCCATATTTTATCGCTCATTTTTCACTGCTGTTGGTCCTCCGGCAGACTTCCAAAGGAGCCTCTTTGCATTTTAGCTTCCCCAAACACCCTTTGCTTCCCTGGCCAGGAGCCCCCACTGCCCCCCCAGCCCCAACACTCACCTATAACCCTTGCTAAGTTATACACAAGACTGGACTCTTTGTGGGTGGGGGGGGGGTGGAGAGCTGGGGGCGTCCCACACTGCCAAGCTCCTCTCTCTCTTGTCTGGGTTTGGTTTCTATTATTACTATTTTTTGCACTACTTCAGTTGTGCGTTTGATTTTTTTCTAATTTTATTTTTGGTTCCCTTCCCCTCCCTCGTCTGTCGACTTTAAATAAAATAAATGTCATTTATGGGTAGTGTAAACTCCTCTGGCCGTGGGTGTCTTCTCTGAGTGTGTCAGTGGTGGACTCTCCTTCACCTGAGGATTTTAAACAGAGGTTGGATGGCCCTCTGTCAGGGATTCTTCAGCTGAAATTCCTGCATGGTGGGGGGTTGGACTAGATGGCCCTTGGGGATCCCTTCCACCTTTACAATTCTGTGATTCTGTGGTCCTGGCCAAGGGAAGGGGTGGGGGAGATACGCTTCCCCATATAATGGAGCCATAATTCTGCAAAAAAAAAAAAAAACCCACCAACCTCTATGGTTTGAAGCACACTTTATTCTTATGCTGCACAAAAGATTTATTTCTAGAGTGTGGAAACATAAAGATCATCCGCATTCACAGGAGCCCACCTCCCTGTGTCTTCCTCTCTGTGTGAGTCCCTGATCTGGGCATTCCTCTAGTCCACGAAGAGACAGGTCTAGCACACTTGCCTCCCGTAGAGACGCAGCAGGGAGCTTCCTTTTCAACTGCAGGTAATTCTTCCCTTTGTGTCCACTTTAGAAGTGACAACAATTCAGAGGTGAGTGGAATTGGGGGTGGACGGGTGGACGGGAGTTCACTCTTTTTTGCTTTTGGATGAGAAACTGCCTCATTCGCACTTTCTAAAAGAACGATCCAAGAACTGGAATGCAGACCTTGATTGAAATTCGCTCTTCTCTGAATTTTGCGATGCAGTTTTCCAGCCAGCTAATGTTTGCAAAAATCATTGGGGGAGAAAGTGTGCCTCACAGTGCACTTTCTGTCACAATAACACGAACAAATGCATTATATTAGAGAAAATTGCACACAAAAATGTTTATTTCCTGGATAGGCAAACTAAGGCCCATTCGCCTTCTAAATCCGGCCCACGGACAGTCCTGGAATCAGCATGTTTTTACATGAGTAGAATGTGTCCTTTTATTTAAAATGCATCTCTGGGTTATTTGTGGGGCATAGAATTCGTTCATTTCCTCCAAAAAATATAGTCCGGTCCCCCACAAGGTCGAGGGACGGTGGACCGGCCCCCTGCTGAAAAAGTTTGCTGACCCCTGGTTTATTTGAAGAAAATGCAGACGAATTTTCATGCATGTTTAAATCCACAGAAGCTGTGGAAATGTGCAGAACTGAATTTTGGATCAGAAAATAATAATAATGAAGAACAGAGTTCCATAGCCAGTTATTCGCCTGTCCTTGGCAGCAACGGACTTAGAAGAGAATGTTGTAAATCTGCTGTGTATTAAATCTGGCATATTAACTTCAAAAAACTTTTTTTTAAAATAGACACCTGTAAATGGTGTAGTGCTGGTTCAAAACACTCCCACCCCATTTCACAGCAACAAGTGCTGAAGCATTGCCCCTTCCCCTATGCTGCTGTGAATCACAACCGTTGTGGTGCAGGAGTTAAGAGTGTGGGAGAGATCAGGGTTCAAATCCCCACTAGGGCAACCTTGGGCCAGTCACTGCCTTGCAGGCTGACCTACCTCACAGGGTGGTTGTGAGGATACAGTGGGGAAGGGAACGGTGCACGCCACCTTGAGCTCCTTCGAGGAAAGGTGGTGTATGAATGCAATAAATACTAAATCAGCCTCCGCCAGCATGGCAAGTGCTCAGGAGGTCATGGGAGATGGACCCCAACAACATCTGGAGGGCTGCTGGGTTCTCAGCCCTGCATTAATAGAACCTGCAAGGCAGAGGTGGTGACCACTCTGGGGGCAATACTGTCACACTGTTGGGAGAAGACGTCTGTCATAATAATATAATAATAATATAATATAATAATAATAAGTTGTTATTTATATTATTATTTCTACCCTGCCCATCTAGCTGGGTTTCCCAGGCCACTCTGGGCAGCTTCCAGCAAAATATTAAAATACAATAAACTTTAAGAACATAAGCAGAGCCTGCTGGATCAGGTCCATGGCCCACCTAGTTCATAATCCTACTCTTACAGTAGCCAACCAGATGCCCCAATGGAAAACCCACAAGCAGGATCTGAGCACAAGAGCAACTCTCCCTCTTCTGTGGTTTCCAGCAGCTGGGATTCAGAAGCATCACTGCCTGCAGCTTTGGAGGCAGAGCCCAGCCCAGCCATCCAGACTGGCAGCCATCAATTACCCTCTCCTCCTAAAGGCGTGTCTCTTAAAGCCACCCAGGATGGGGACCATCACTGCCTCCTGTTTTAGACAGTTCATAGACTTTCGTTCTATGGTGCTGCATCCTGTGTTCCAAAGGTTGAATCAGGAGTCAGCGTTGGCACAAATCCTGTCTTGCATTTGGGACTGGAACTTGAGTGTAGAGGGGAGTTCGCTTTGGGCGCCGAGGCTGCATTGGGCATGCATCATACCCTCAACGTGGTGAGCAAATCACACTAACCCCGTGTGGCAGATTCCTGCCTTCAGCGGCCTCCCTTTCGTTTTCGGATCATGGGCAATTTTTGACTTGAGCAACCTGGAATGCGCCCTGGCTTTTTCTCTTAGGCCTCTCAGATGCCGTCAGCACCAGCTGCTGTCCACGTTTGTCACCTCCAGTGACCGCTGGGTTCCTTTCACCAGAAGCGTGACCGCCTGCTTAGGGAATGAACAGAATCCCTTAGAAGAGCGTGGCAACAACCTTTGCAGACAATGAAGCCGAACGCTGGAAGATTTAAGGACCGAGAAAAAGAAAGGACTTCTTTAAACCATGGAACTCCCTCCCACTAGATGCAGCGATGACCACCAACTGAGATGGCTTTGAAGGACGACTAGACAAATGGATGGAGGAGCATCAGGCTACTAGCCAGGAGGGTTCCGCTCTGTCTCTGCGGTTGGAGGCAGCGCTTCTGGATCCCGGTTGCTCTGTGGTTTCCCACAGGCATCTGGTTGGCCACTGTGGTGGAGGAGGCCCTCTTTGGCCTCATGAAGCACCTAGAGATTATGGGGCCTCTGAGCCTTACAACAGAGAAAGTCAAGGGGATTGGGTGAGGGAGGGTCCACTTCACCTCCAGCTAACTGGGTGGTTCTACCCACAATATTCTAAGCCATTACGGTAAATGGATCAGCACCCTATGGATGCAGTCCAAAAATGCTAATCAATTTTATTTTCCATATTTTAAAAAAAGTGGTTGTGCTATGCCGAACATAACTATACTTATGCCCCATCCAGCACAGCTGTTGTTGTCTGAAGACTCGGAGGACATGCCATGAAGCTGGAAATGAGAAGAATCAGGACAGATAGAAGAAAGGACTTAACGCAGTGCAGAGTGAAACTGGACTAGATGGGCCATGGGTCTGATCCAGCAGACTCTTCTTTTGTCCTTCTGTATTGGCTGGGAATGACGGGAGTAGTTCGAAATGGAGCATGCCCAGTTGGGGAGGCTGCTTTTAGATGTTTGAAAAGGGTGTGTGTGTGTTGTGTGCACACACATGCAAAGCAGGAACAGAGAGCCATTGCTTGCTCCAGCACCTGTGGCTCCCCAGCTATTGTTAGACTACAACTCCCATCATCCCTGGCCATTGGCTGCACCATGTTGGGAGTTGCAGTCCAGCATCTGGAGGACCTAATCAGTGCGAATTTTGCCGCTCCTTCCCTTTTCTCCTGCTCTGCTAAGTAGGACTCTATCCAATGGATTCAAGTTACAAGAAAGGATATCCCAGCTGAAAATCAGGAAGAGCTTTCTGACAGTGGAACACACTCCCTCTGGAGGTGTGGACTCTCCTTCCTTGGAGGTTTTTAAGCAGAGATTGAATGGCCCTCTGTCAGGGATCCTTTAGTTGAGATTCCTGCATGGCAGCAGGGGGCTGGACTGGATAACCCTCAGGATAACTTCCAACTCTGCAGCTCTATGATTCCAGCTAATTTGCAACCAGCAATGTGGAGCCAGTTCTTCCACAGCCTTCTTCCTTTCTCAGCTGGGCCATGATGGTAGAAAGGGCCTGCAAGAGTTTGGGAGGGGAGTGCAAGAGCGAGGAGCCAATCTAGGCCACAAATCCTGGCTTGTTTGGAACAGATGGTGCGGGCCGAGTGCGCTGGCGCCATGGGCTTCCCCCACCTGTCTTTGCTGCGCAGTGTAATCCCCTCCAGAGCGACAGAGGCACAGATAACATGTTTGCGACTGAGATGCATCCTCCTCAAAGCCCCGTCCTGGCAAGGGCCTCCCAGGGAAGACGTTCCAAGGTGCCAAGATGACGTTTGCTGAGCGAGAAGGAGGCTGGGTGCACGGGAAGCGGCTGGTGGAGGGGAAGAGAACCTGTGGTCCTCGCCATCTAGTTGGGACTCCCATCTCCCAGAAGCTAGCATGTTCAGGGATGTTGGGAGTTGTAGTTTGACAATAGCTGGTGGCTGTAGCTTCTGCACACCTGATACAGAGCAACTGTGGCGCATGCTGCCTCTGAGCATGTGTGCAATGCCTTCCCCGTTTGTACAGAGCACCCCCTGTTCCATCTGTCTCTGGATAGGTCAAGTGGGGGGAACCTCAGACCCAGGGGCCAAATCCGGCCCTTCAGACCTCGCCATCCGGCCCTCACGTCTCTTCCCCTTGCTGACCCACCTCTGTGCCTCTCCTTGAGCGCTTGTGCCTCTGTGGAACATGTCCTTGAAAACTGTGATGGTGCTTGATCCTTGCTTTGATGGAGAGCAGTGTGTGTGTCTGTTGAAATCTCTGGCTTCCGGGTGGTTGGGAAATAGCTCAGCCCACCGAGGCTCAGAGTCACGTCCGTTGCTCTGCCCACTGTTGGGATGTGGCCCCTGGAAGCTGCTCTTCAGTAAATGCGGCCCTCGGGCTGGAAAATGTTCCCACCCCTGGGGCTAGGGGAGGCTCTGTGCGGGAGGAGGCAGCTGGTGGCTGCAAACCACCGCAGGACTTAGTAGTAGTAAATTTCTTCCGGCCATTGGCCCATATCAAAACAAAACATCCTCCCTTCTGACCTCCGTATTTTACTGGTCTGTTTTTATGGTTTATACTGTTTTATCTGGTGCTTAGGTTTTAATTTTATTTTATTTTTACTTGCTTAATTAAGTGTAGTTTAAGTTTTAAATTTCAGTCATAGGTCCTCAAGGGGCTTGTTTTTAAACTCTAGTTTTAAGTTTTTCTTGTCCTCCGTTTCGTGAGCGTCTCGGCCCAACGGTAATGAAGAAGAAAACTTTCAAAGTTGTGACCGCTTTTCATCTTTATCTTCCCTGCATGTACTCCCTGTTTTACTGTTTTACAACCTCAGCTAATGAACTGAAGTGAGACTCTTACCAACCTGATTGTAAATAATCAAATAATGGTGACGACCCGGAGTGGCCGTAAAACTTCAGGCTTCCCTAGGAGTAACCGAAGACCTCTCTCTAAAAGGTTACTTTAAAGGAAGTGCAATCCAAATCCTCTTGGCTCCACCGCAGGACTTGATTTGCAAGCCCAGCCCGTTTTGCCGCCTCATGTGAAGCCACTTCAGGCCAGGGGCACTGATTTCCAAGTGGAGCCCTTTTCACCTTCCGATTCAAAGCTTCGCTCGGAGCTAGAATTCATCAGCCTTTTTATTAGCATGTTTTAACGGGGGCTGGAGAAGCTCTTCCCTCTCTGTTGGAGGGAAGAGCACCACTTGCCTGCCTGCTGGACTGCAAGGCCTGTCCTCCCTGACCACTAGGCATGCTGGCTACCAGTTCTGTTGATGGTTCAGGCAGCACCTGAAGGGCCACATAGCCCCCCCCCAGCCCTGATCTGCAGCAAATACACAAAAGCCAGCTTCATTCACATATTGGCCCAGCCGCAACACGTGAGTTTTTGCCACAGAGTCTATAACCAGCAGGGGGCGCCGTGGCCCAGCCCATCGCTTGATGGGTGTTTACCTGCGTGCCTGATACACCTGTTTCTTTGTGAAACCCTGTTTGCTGCCTTCACTCTCAAAAGTGGCCCACCTCGCTTGGGTCCATTAACTTCAAGGAGTAGAGCTTTATTTAAATATTTTTGAAAACGCACTTTAGTTTGAAAGCAAACATCAAGGCCCAAAGTTACCTTGATGGTTAAAAAAAAAAGCATCAGACAAACATCGCTTAAACATAAATAAATCCACAAATACCGTTTGGTTGAAAGAAAATCACATTTCAAAGGACTGTCTAAATGGCACAGTTTTTAAAAGGGGATGTCTAAAAGGAGGCTGCAATGATTTCTGCCAAACTTCCACTGGCAGGGAGTTCCACAGGGCAGGGACCGCCACACTAAAGGCTTGCGGGGCTGTGTGAGGAATCTCCAGAAGTACCCCATCAGAGGATCTTAGTGATCAAGGTGGAGAATAAGGGATTGGGAGGTCCTGTTGGTACTTTGGGCCCAGGTTAGAATAACAGAACTGTGTAGAGTTGGAAGGGACCCTGAGGGTCATCCAGTCCAGCCCCCTGCAATGCAGGAATCACCGCTGAAGAATCCCTGGCAGGTGCCCATCCAACCTCTGCTTAAAATCCTCCAGCGAAGGAGAGTTGTTTAGGGCTCTGTGAATGAACGGCAGGATTTCGAACCTGGCCTGGATGCAGCCCTTGTGGTTTTTTTTAAGGTAGTGTGTTCTTTTAAAAAAGAAATTTGATGCCATTTGCGCTTTAAAAAGAAAAAAGAAAAAATCATAATGTGTTGAGAAGGGGGGGGGCTGTTAGACTGGCTTTGGGAGGGAGGGAGCCGTTTTCCTCCTCACGTTTGTGGCATCTCCCCAAATTACTCCCGGCTGCTGGCAGAAATGGCGGTTGCTCCGGAGACCTTGGCACAGCGATTTTCTAATTGAAAAAATCCAATGTTTTGAGATCGGGATTTAAAAAAACAAAACAATAAAAAGCCCCTTCCTCCAGGCTGATTGCTCCTCAGCCAACCAATGAGCTCTTTAAAAATGTTCACTCCCCGACTCCCAAGAAAAAGCCTAGGAGAGGATTCTTTTTTTTCCCTTTCTGCACAAATGCAGCCCCGTCGAAGCATCGGGCCGGCTCTGCCGTGAAGTTACGTGACCCCTGCCCCAGGCATATCCAGGGTCCTGTTCGGGTCCTGGGCCCTTGAATCACAATCTATGTCTCTCTTCTTCAAAAGGGTGAAATTGGGGTCTGCTGTGTTGGGGTGGGAACAGCTTGAGGTACCCTCTCCCCAAATGGTGAAAGGTGGGCGTAAGAGAACTCTGGTGGCTCTCACAACAGGGCTGGGGGCATTTTTTAGCCTGAGGGGTGTGTTCCCTCCTAGGTGAACTCCTGAGGGGGCCAGATACCAGGTGGAGCTGGAGTCAAAAGTGGGAGGAGCAGGGGGTTGGGCTAAATGACCCCTTGGGACCCCCTCCGCTCTACAATTCCAGCTGCACACCACTCTCTGGCCTCCATTCAGGCAAGCAGGAGGTATTGTCAGAGCTCACGGGTGCATTTCCAGCCTGGGGAGGGTCTGAAACAGGGCCAGGGTGGCATGGCCCGGGGAGAGATCCGGGGGCCATGGAGAAGTCTCGAGGGCCGCATTTGGCCTCAGGACCTAAGGAGGACCCTTTGCTCTGCTCTATCCCATTGAGTGTCCCATTTCGCCTTGGAAGGGGGCAAAGGTTTTCCGGGGAGCGGGGGCAGAGAGGGGACTCTCCTCTCGCTTCGCTCAGCGCTGCCGCGATGCAGGGTACAATTTTATGCAAATGAGCGGCTCCTTTGCATTCCATAACTTTCAATAATTAATGAGAACAGCTCGAGGGCTCAGATTCTCTTCTCCTCATCTGCATTTATTAAGGTCTATAAATGATTCAAGTTCACCCCCACCCCCCCAAGCCCTCGGACACAGATCACTCTCCCTCCTACCTCCGGAAAAAGAAAAAGAAAAACCTCCTGGAGATATTTGTGTGTGCGACTGAAGTATTCATTTTGCTTTGAGGGTGGGATTGAAGAACAGAAACAGACTTTGTGGCCATCAGTTTGGTCCTATGGGCTAGAGAAAAGGTACACACCCCAAAATCCTGTAAGCGCTCTCTCTCTCTCTCTCCTCTCCCTCCCACCCTCTTCTCTCCTCTCCTCTCTCCTCCTCTCTCTCTCTCCTCTCTCTCTCTCCTCTCTCCTCTCCTCCTCTCCTCTCTCTTAGCTGAGCACCAACTGTCCCATTTTCCCCTAATTGTTGCTACAGATGAAAATTTGGCAGCAGATTAACATCGTGCAAAACCCTCTCCTTTTCCCACTTCTGTGAGAAATCACAACAGGCTCCTCTAATGATTTGGGGACTCTTGTTTTTTTTAAAAAATAAAAATCTTCGGGACTGAACAGGAATCACTGCTTTTCTGGAAAATGTTGCTTTTGAGAACACGCTGTGGGAGGAAACGAATGAGATGCTAACACCCCATCAAAACACTTGGGTTTTTTTGGGGGGGAGGGTGATTCTCTCCTTTCAACAGTCCCCCCAACCAACCCAAATAGCAATTTCCAGATTTCCCCATTAAATTTGGCTTTAGATGGAATCCAGATCCTGTATCTCCTTGGACCCTTTAACTCCTTGAGGTGGCCCAGCGGACTCTCTTCCGGGGCTGTCCCAAATAAATGGAATAAATTGTGTTGCACCCCACTCCAGTCTGAGTGGTGGGAGACCAGGGGTTCCAGGCACATAGCCGGGGTTTGCCTTAGAATGCAGGTCAGCTCAGTCTGCAGAGCATGGCATTCTTAATCTCAGGGTCATGAGTCGAGCTCCACATTGGGCGAAAGATTCCTGCACTTCAGGGGGGGATAGATGACACTCAGGGGCCCTTCCAATTCGACAGTAGTATGATTCGCTGCTGTAGTGCCATAGGATATATGGTTTCATATATGCACGATAGAACTGAGCATAAGATGGAGGGGCTCACAGCATTCGCACGCCCAAAGATCTTGCTTCTCCACGATTCACAGTTTTTGGATCCGGAATGGAGCAAGCAGGTCTCTGTGTCTCCAGATTCCAGCTTGCTTGCAGCTCAGCTCACACACAACTTTCTGGCCACTCTCCTACCTAGAAGTAGGCCAGCCTCCTCCTTTTGGGATGTTGATGAGCGAACTTAACTACTGGCCAAAGCCATTACCTTTAGAAAGGAACTGGTTTGGCGGGTTTCTGTAGCTTCCTCTGCTAGAGTCTAACCCATGGGTAGGCAACCTAAGGCCCGGGGGCCAGATCCGACCCAATCGCCTTTTCAATCCGGCCCACGGACGATCCGGGAATCAGCATGTTTTTACATGAGCAGAATGTCCCTTTTATTTAAAATGCATCTCTGGGTTACTTGTGGGGCATAGGAATTCGTTCCTTCCCCCCCCCCCAAAAAAAATATAGTCCGGCCCCCCACAAGGTCTGAGGGACAGTGCACCGGCCCCCTGCTGAAAAAGTTTGCTGACCCCTGGTCTAACCCTTACTGGATACTGGACCACAGGCCTGACTACTGAGCTCATAAACCCAGCTTAAGTGTGTGCTCATAGCTTTGTGGATAAGGAGACACTTTGTCGGATGTAAGGAGGCAGCTTGGGTCAAAGGGGTGTGTGTGTGACAGAGAGTGTGCGAAGGAGAGGGGTGTGTGTGTGGGTGTGTGTGGTGTAAAAGAGAGAGCGAGCACATGTGAGGACATACAGTCATCCTTACATTGCACAAACCTGTTTACCTGCCTTTGCAGCACACACCGGGTTGCGCAGCGAGTGTGCAAGGATGCGCAGCAATTGTGCGGTTTTTCTAAGACTTCTCAGCTCCCCCCCGCCCCCCGAGTCAATTTTGCCAAGGCACTTGAGAGGGGAGAAGCTCCCCCCGCCCCTCTGGCCCGGGGCCATAATGTCTGCTGGTGGCAATCTGCCTCTATTAAGCTAAGCTATCTGATGATAATAAAATGGCACATTTAACTTTAAAACATTTCGCTTGACTCTGAGAAGTGTGTGTGTGGAGGGGGTGGGGGCGGAGAGCGGCTTCTTAGCCCACGAGGCTTCATCTCTTTCCATCTCTTTCTTTTCTTTTAAATGAATCAGAATGTGAAATCGCTTCTCTTTTAAGAGTTTATTGTTCGGCTGTGAGTGGCACTAATGTGGCAGGGACTTTGGGGCGAGGGAAAATCCCTATTCTCAGTCCATCTGTTATAAGGAGAGTTTGGCTGAACATATAAAGCGCCTGCAGGATCAGGCCAAAGGGGGGGGGCTTATCTAGTCCAGTACCCCATATTCACAGTGGCCAACCAGATACCCCCAAAAGAAGCCCGCAAATGGGACCTGGGCTTCTTAGTGAGGAGTTGGGTAGAATCCTGTCTGCATCTTTGACTTGACATCTCCGTTAATAGGGACTAGTGACTTGGCTGGTTTTTAAAAGATGAAAACTGGACATTCATGGAGTTAGATTAATGTAAGACAAAGTCCAGGGATGCGGGTGGCGCTGTGGGTTAAACCACAGAGCCTTGCGATCGGAAGGTTGGCGTTCGAATCCCTGCGACGGGTGAGCTCCCGTTGCTTGTCCCTGCTCCTGCCACCTAGTTTGAAAGCACGTCAAAGTGCAAGTAGATAAATAGGTACCGCTCTGGCGGGAAGGTAATGGCGTTTCCATGCACTGCTCTGGTTTGCCAGAAGCGGCTTAGTCATGCTGGCCACATGACCCGGAAGCTGTACGCCTCCCTCGGCCAGTAAAGCGAGATGAGCGCTGCAACCCCAGAGTCGTCCGGACTGGACCTAACGGTCAGGGGTCCCTTACCCTTTTAAGACAAAGTCCAAGGCCAACATAACAAGGAATAGTACCATGAGAGAAAACCTCCAGGGTCCTTTGTGGTCCTTGTTCTTTGCAGATGAAGCTGGTGTCAAACACACACACACACCAGTGTTTATTGCAGGGGATGCCAACACAAAGGAGAGAGATCTGCTCATGTGCAAAATCCCAGACTCTTCCCATGTGGGGCAGCCTTGTTGGGATGTGGGTCTTGGTGACCACTCCAAATCCCTTTCCAGTTTGTGATACTTCTGCTGTTGTTCATTTCCATCAACCAGTTGGTAGAGTATTCATTCTGACTCGTTTGTGGGGAAGTTAAGAGGATGCGCCCTGCATTCAAAGCACATTACTCCCCCCCCCGGAATCCTGGGAAATGTAGTTTGCCCCTTGCGGAGCTACAGTTCCCGGCACCCGTTGCAAAGCACAGTTGCCACGACCCCAACTTTTGCTGCGCTACCTGGAATTGCAGCTGCGTAATAGAATCCCACCTAAAAATAGCGTTAGTCTTGAAGTGCCCGTATCCATCAACCCCACAGTTATCTTTCTTCCCTAAAGACCAGAGCTGGAGAATAAAACGAGGAGTTGAAAATTGCTCCTTCAATGCTGTCTAAGAACATGTATCTTCGTGAGGGATTCCCCCCACCTAAATCCGAGGAGTAGGTGAAAAAAGGAAAGGCAAAAATAGAAACCACAAATTTTGTTTTCAACAGAACGCAAGCATGTTATTTGGACAGAAACTGTCTCTATAGTTAAAAGCTTCAGTACTTTCCACATATCTGGCCAATGAGTTAAACTTTATTACACTGAAAATACTGAACTCTTCCAACAGCCTTGTGATTATTTGCTAATGCCGTGGATTTTCTCTTGCGTTAAAGAAAAAGGGGGAAATAAACGGCAAGCTTTCACTCATTCAAAAAGAAATTATTTCTTAGGAGTTGTTCACATACACACAGCCGGCCAGGTTTCCTGAGTTTTCTAATTTCTCAGTTGGAAGATGAGGAAGGGGCATACATTTCTTCCCACCCCTATCAATTTGGGGGTTTACAGGGGGCATTAAGCTGGGATGAGAAGCGGCTGATCTGAAACGGGACCAGGTCGTAAGAGGGCTCCTCGCCCAAGCTCAGCTGGCAAAGGATCTTCCCAACGACGGGGGCGAACTTGAACCCGTGACCTGCGGAAGAGAGCGAAGTGAGAACAGATGCAGACACCCAGCTGCTGCAGTCACAACGCCAAGCAAGATAGACCAACCGTCGAACCCTGTTTGCCAGCTTCTTGTGGATCGGGGCTCCACATCTGCCTTGCATGCAGAACGTGGCAGGTTCAATCCAGACAGCGTCTCCAGGCAAGACTGGGACAGACTCCCTGCATGAAACCCTGGAGAGCAGTTGCGGCCAGCCAGTGAAGGGGTGATAACTGAGCTGGGCAGACTGAAGCTCTGACTCAGTATAGAGCAGACTGCTATGTTCCTTCCCCGTTTGGATTTTTGTTATGTCTAAGAACATAAGAACTGCCCCGTGGTCTCCGGAGGAAGGGCAGTATGCAAATTTGATAAATAAATAAATGAATGACATAATAAATGCAAAGGGCCATGGCCCTGTCTAGTCCAGCATCCTGTTTCACAGTCTTCTATCACTTTGTCCAGTCCTCTTAAAGCCATCAGGTTGGTGCTCATTGCTGCCTCCTGTGGCAAGGAGTCCCATAGTTTAAAAGAAGCCTCCTTTCCTCTGTCCCGAATCTTCCAACATCCAGCATCATCAGGTGCCCTTGAGTTCTTGCGTTACCAGAGAAAGAGAGAAGCTTTTCTCGGTCCACTTTCTTCAGGCCCTGCGTAGTTTTAAACTCTTCTATCCTGTCGCAACTTGCTTGCTTTTTCTCCAAGTTAAAATGTCCCAAATAGAAAGCTGCCTTATACTGAATCAAACCATTGGGCCATTTAGCTCAGTGCTGTCTACACTGACTGGCAGCAGCTCCCCAGGGTTTCAGGCAGAGCATCTCTCTGTGCCAGGCACCTTCTTGGCCCTCTGCCCTTACCTGAAAATCCTGCCCCGATGGCGATATTTCTAAAACGCGGGTGGCAATCTAACACAAGTCCTCATCTGGGGTGTTCTGAGGAGGGTGTTGGTGATGAGAAAGGAAAGAAAAATCAGTCTATGTTAAGACATACATACATACAACCTTACCATTCCTGGCTGGGAGCTCTCAGATCCAGTTAGGATGATGCTTTAGCTAAGATTCCTGCCTTGCAGGGGGTTGGACTAGATGACTCTTGGGGTCCCTTCCAACTCTATGATTTGATGAATTAGCTGGTGGAAAGTGCAGCCATCAGGCATAGGAGAGCCTCCTTGCCAAAAGATGCTGCCTCTCCAAACTTCCCCATCTGCTCTTTCCAGCCCCGGGTCCTTCTCCCCATCTGCCTCCACTCCAGATCAGGTTGCCAACTTTTTAGGAGCGGAAACGTGGCTCTGCTCCTCCTCTTCAGAAACAAAAGAGGGGAGCTTTGCACATCACATCTTTCCGGGCCAGAATAAAAAGCTCCCATCTGTTTAAATTTCCTGTGTTGGGCTGCTGCTACATGCTTCGGAGCAGAGCCAGAGGGGAAAGTTGGCAACCCTGCCTCTCCTCGTGGCCCCCCCCCTCCCAGCCTGCTTTGTCTAGCTGGAGTTTTAGATTGGATCCTCAGCTTCTCGCTGAAATCTCTCCCTCCCTGGTCTCCCAGCTTCTGTGAATAATGACCCCCTACCAAATGTAATTGGATTACCCCCATTTCTATTCCTGGCAAAACTCCAGCCAACATAAGGATTGTGAGTATCATTTAATCCAGATTCCTCCGGGACACTTAATGGTCCAGCATGATGGATTGCTTTGTCCCCAATGCCTGCCACTCCAAGGTAGACTGCCCCTTGACTATGGAGGCTCCATCTCTCAAGGGGGGATAATAGCTCCTGATAGCCCTTGCTTTTGTGGGTTTTTTCTGTTTCCATTTTGAAAAGCTCTCTGGGCCTCTGGCAATCACTCTGAAGCGAGGGCCGTGAGTTTAATTATACATCATTTGAAGAAGTGCTTCTATCACCGGTCCTGGATGATCCTCCTGCCAATCAATTTTCATACGGCGATCCGAGAATGATGGGGGGAGAGAGAGAAATGTCCGCTTATCTTGATTGTTTTTATCAGTGGCACCACAGGCAGAAATCCAACAGGTGAAGCCTCCCTCCATTGCAACACCTCTCCTTTTTTTTAACACACCAGTGTGAGGTGTCTCTCTAGAAATCTACAACCTCCACCGCGTTCAGGAAATAATTCAGCTCAAGATGCTTGACCAGGGAGGGGAGTTGATAGAAGGAGGACATGTGGACCCTTGCTAAAACAGCTGCGCTGTCTGCCCATCTACTACCAATCAGGTTTTGAGGTTATTGCATTAATTTACAAAACCCTGATCAACTTAGGTCCAAGACACCTCAGGGGCCTCCTGAATCCTTTTATCCCAATTTGATCCCTGCAGGAACGTTGTTGGCCATCCATGGAGTGGTGAGGCTCGGTTGACCACAATGAGAAACCGAGCCTTTATTGGTGTCAGTACAGTCGTGCGGAACTCTCTGCCACTGGAAATTCAGCAGGCATCATCCTTGCCAACATTTAAATCCTGCTGGAAACCACCAGCCTGTGCAGACCATTAATAACCTCTTTTCACAGTGGTTAACTGACGTCTGCTTTTAACAATTTTAACGCCTGGTCTTGTGTGGTTTTATGTTTTCATTTCTGCAAACTGCTTTGTTTTGCTTTTTAATCACGCAGGGCATACTCATTTTTATAATAATAATAATAATAAAATAAATGAATAAACTCCTTGGTTGTTGAATCGGCTGTTGCTGGGTAGTGGAGCTTCTGATGCTGCTTACCGTATACATGCAGCGCTCCTGAACGGCTGGTTCGGGTTCAAGCCCTGGCAGATACTTGCTCACAAAATCCTGCAGGATGCGGAGGTCAGGAGAGGAAGAGCCTGGCTGGTCGGGGGGTCGGGGTCCACGGGGGTGCCGTAATGGTAGCAGACCTGTGGAAGGCAGGAGGGGGAGAGCCAGGCTGCAGGTCCACAGGGCAGCAGTCAGGAAGTGCCAGGTTCGATTCCAGCATCTCCAGTTAGGGCTGAGGAAGACCCCTGCCTGGAATCCTGGAGAGCTGCTGCCAGTCAGTGCGGGGCAGCCCTTAGCTAGATGGCGAGTCAGCCAATGGTCTCTCTCGTTTTAAGGTAGCTACAGAGGTAAGACTCAGCTGGGGCAGAAATTCAATCCAGTTCACATTGAAAGGAGAACTTTCCTAATTCACACTTTCCAGAACAATGCACGGATCTTCCTACCTGCTGCTCCAGGACCCAAACCAATGGATTCAAATGGCAGGAAAGACATTTCTGGCTTTGATCTAACTTATTTCATACAATTTATATACCGCTTGATTGTAGAAAAATGCCTTAGAGCTGCTAAACATCAGGAAGAACTTTCTGGTGGCAAGAAGAGCTGTTTGACAGTGGAACGGACTAGCCGGGATAAGGGTGGGCTCTCCTTCCTTGAAAGGTTTTATACAGAGGCCAGATCACCATCTGCCAGGCATTGTTTAGCTGAGATTCCTGGGGTTGGACTAGATGACCCTTGGGGATCCCTTCAAACTCTACAGCTCTTGGATTCTATGGAAACAGCAGCCATCCTTCGAAATCCACACTTGAGTTTTGCAGTGCAGTTTTCCAGTCAAGGAGCGTAAACTGAGGGACGCGTGCTATTTTGAGAACTGCTCTGATATCTTCGGGTGAAGAGTGGTCTATAAATTTAATAAATAATGAGACAATAATCTTCTAGAGTGTGCATGAGGGAAATCTGCACGGAAATGCCAACCTTCAGAAGCAAAGACACGGCAAACTGATGCGGAAATGGGGAGAAATGGAAAGTTTTCTGTCTTTCTGTCCCTGATCTCGCCTCCTTCTCCAACCGCCACCCAGCCCCTGCCTCTCACCTTGACAAGACCCGGTACTCGCCAGCCGGCAACCCATAGATGTCTCGCTTCTCCCCGTTCAGGTTGACCCCGATGAAGCAAGGCAGCTTCTCCAGGAGGCCTGGGGGGCTCCCAGCTCTTGCCCTCCAGTAGCAGACAGTGATACGTAGAGGCTGGAGGGAGGAGGGAACCACAACATAGAAATGGGCTTCTGTGCCATCTGCCTTCTTTCTGCCCGGCGTGTGGGGGGGGACAAGTCTGGGGCCTGCCGCTTACCTGGAGAGGCAGTTGCAGCCCCAATGGGGCCAGGAGGCGGCTGGCCCAAGCTCCTGCTGTCACTACGAGGTGTTTGGCACGATACTCCCCTTGGCTGGTGGTCACGGTGGTCACGGCCCCAGGGAGGATCCTGAGGACCTTCTCCCCATCACGGATGGTCCCTCCATTGCGTTGAACTGGTCCTAGAGAGGAAAGTGGGGAGAGCAGTCATTTGGGGGGGAGGTATTTGGGTCAGGGTCTGCCCCTCTACCCTCCCGCCACTGATAAGAGTGTGTGGCTTGTCTCTGGACCCTGCCACTGAGGTTGTGTGGTCTTTGCCCCCCGCCACCCAAAAGAAAAAGGATGCGGGTGGCGCTGTGGGTTAAACCACAGAACCTAAGGCTTGCCGAGCAGAAGGTCGGCGGTTCAAATCCCCGTGACGGGGTGCGCTCCCATTGTTCGGTCCCAGCTCCTGCCAACCTACATTTCGAAAAGCACACAGTGCAAGTAGATAAATAGGTACCACTCGGTGGGAAGGTAAATGGCTTTTCTGTGCACTGCTCTGGTTTGCCAGAGTGGCTTAGTTCATGCTGGTCACATGACCCCGAAGCTGTACGCCGACTCCCGTGGCCAGTAAAAGCGAGATGAGCGCCGCAACCCAGAGTCGTGCCGCGACTGGACCTAATGGTCAGGGGTCCCTTTAACCCTTTACCTTTACCCAAAGAAAAGGTTTTCCACCTCTTGGCTTTGTGTGAAGTAAAGAAGACAGGCCCCTGCCTGCAAGGAGCTTACAGTCAAGAGTTCTGGGTGATGAGGAAGCAAACGAGCAAAGGGAGAATGTGGGAGGCAAGAGCGAAAACAAAAAGAATGGGGATAAATCCTCTCTCTCATCGCTCTACTCATCGTCTCCTCTCATCATCCATTGCCTCGCTCATCTCACTCTCTCTCTCATCTCGCTCCATCTCTCTCATCCTCCACACCCTTGTTACCTGGCCAGCTTTTACTGCCTTGTCAGCAACAAGATCCGGCGTGGTGATCGCACACAGCCATCTCTCTGCCATGTGGGGTGGATTCCTGGGAATCTCTGGGCCAAGCTATCTGCTGTTAATGCTTCACTGGGGATGTGGTTGCGCTGCATGAGCGTGCCAGTACCTTTGAAAAGCAGGGTTGTCCTTGTGCCCCAGAACCAGCATTGGCGTCTGCCTGGAAGGAGGACAGGGTGGGTTTGCAGTTGAGGGCTGCTGGAGTGACCTTGGAGGAGCCTGGCTTTCAGCAGGTGGGGGGGGGGAAGAAGCTTATGGGTTAGGCTCCTTTAATTGTGGAGTTGAAAAGGAACCCCAAGGGCCTCTAGACCAACCCAGGAATCACAGCTAAGGAATCCCTGGCAGGTGGCCATCCAAGCTCTGGAGTCCACTGCCAAACAACCTCTTACTGTCAGAAAGGTCTTCTAAGGTTTAGTTGGGATCTCCTTTCTTGACATTTGAGTCCATCAGTTCGGGTCTTACTCTCTGGAGCAGTACAAAACAAACTTGCTCCATCTCCCATCGAACAGCCCTTGAGATATTTGAAGAGGCTCTCCTATCTCTTCTCAGTCTCCTCTTTCCCAGGCTAAACATACCCAGCTCCTTCAACTGTTCCTCATCAGGCTTGGTTACCAGGCCCTTGATCGTCTTTGTGGCCCTCCTCAGCACACCTTCCAGCTTGTCGACATCCTTCTTAAACTGTGGCGCCCAGAACTGGACACAGGACTTCAGGTGTGGTCTGACCAAGACAGACTAGAGTGGCACTTTGCTTCCTTCAATCTGGAGACTAGACTTCTCTTGATGCAGCCTAGAATCAGCAAGAGCTGAAGACCATCTGAGGTCACCCACCAAGGCTGGTGAGGAGGAATGTGGCCTGGGGAGTGGCCTGAGGTCAGGATACAGAGGTCTGGGGGGGGGGTTGCATTTGGTCCCCTGGGCCCAGGGGTTCCATGCTCCAGCATCAAAACACAATGGGAAAGGTTCTGTCCCACAGTTGCTGCCAGTCAGAACAGGCGACAACTGGCCAAGTTGAACCAACTCCTGAAACTGCTCATGGGGGCAGCTTCCTAAGAGTCGTTGCCAGCTGGTCCTCACAAACAGAGCTGGCGTCAGGGAGTCAGATGCCAGCCTTCCCTGGGCTTGTCGCTAACAGATGGATGGGTCTATACGCCTGACCCTGGCGAAATGAAAAATCATTTAGACGTGCATTTCCTTAATGGCGCTTCCTTTATAGAGTCACATAAATTACGGGGGGAATATTATGTCTTGGCTCTCGGTGGGGCAGGGAGCGTGTCGGGGGGGGGGAAGGAAGGAGGTGGAGGGAGGGATCTAGAGTCCAGGTCTGGGTGGGGGGAAGAAAACATGCTACTTTTGGAGAGAGGGGGTATAGCTCAGTGGCAGAGCATCTGCTTTGCATGCAGAGTTCCCCGCTTCAATGCCCCACGGCGTCTCCAGGTAGATCTAGGGAAGACCCCCTGCACGAATTGCGGAGAGCTGCTGCCAGTCAGTACTGACAATACTGAACTAGAAGGACCGATGGGCTGTCTCAGAATAAGGCATGAGAGTCATGAGGACTAGAACCTTGTGTTGTTTTAAGGTGAAGCAGTGGTGTTCAGCACCCCAGTGGTACTTGTGGACTTGGGCTTGGAGAGAGACCCCCTGCCAGAAACCCCCTGCCGGAGCACCTCCTTCCAGTCATGTAGTTAGTAGACTTGTCCTGAGTGAGATGGACCCAGGGGTCTGACTCGGTAGGAAACAGATTCCTATGTTCCCATGTTGACCATTTATCATGAGGACTAAGATCAAGGCAGAGTCCTCTGTTCCAACCAATTTGCTGATGAATCACTTCCAACAAGGACCTTTGACAGTGCAATAAAAAAAAAGTATCAAGCAATTGCATATTTGGAATCAACAAGGAAAATGCCATATCTATAGAGAGTTGAAACAGTTCCATATAAAAAAATAATTACTGTAGAATGTCCGCATGTGTAATATTGCACGCCATGCAGTCTCTGAACAGTGCAAGATTTTGGGGTTCCAAGGGTTGTGAATCCTTTTGGGAATGCGGCACAGCGGAGCCTGTGGTGTCTTTAGGCTATATGGTTCATTGGCACAACCTGACCCTGCGACGGAAGGCTTCACAGCATAACACCCCAAAAGGGGTCTCGCTTCTCCCACAGCCATAGCCTTGGATTCAAATCAAACCTCATGCTCTGCCTCTCCAGTTTTCCAGCTCGCTGCTTTACTGCCAACTCACTCTCTGGTTTGTGTTCCTTCTAACTAACTGCAAACTGGGGAGCCCCCCCCCCCCGATTTGGCATCTGGCACAGAGCCCCCTGTCCTTTGCTCTCTTAATGTCCTATCACCCAGGTGATCACCTGAACACAGAGAGGTGGCCTGACTTGATGAGCTTTTAACACTTGCTGGGTTCAGGAATTTAGGTACACCCAGGAATACCCACGCCACACTTAAAAGGCCGTGCCTGCTCCTTCGGCAATGCTTGTGAGGAACCAGCTTATCACTCTGCTGTGATTCCTGCCCTGCAGGGGGTTGGGACTGGATGACCCTTGGGGGGACCCTTCCAACTCCACAATTCTATGAATACACAACAAAGACATATGTGCATATAATTAGATACCATTTCAAATACGTTTGAAGCACAACAACAAAGGGACCCCACTATCCCCTCCTCACAAGAGCACCCCCCATTGCCCCCCATTTTTGCCTGGAGGTGCCTCACCTGTGGAGTTTGGTGCCTGCCTCTTCCTCCAGCTCTGCCAGAGGCGATAGGCCTCTCCCATCATGGCCGTGTAACGTCCTTGGGTAGACGCTGCGGATGATTCGGCTCTGTCCATGGGAGCTCCCTCGAGTGTGGGGCAGGGGGAACTTGTAGGGCAAGAGAAAGAGAAGGAGGCAGCCTGAACCCCCAATAGTCTGACTCAGTAGATGGCAGCTTCCGGCGTGTCCAGTAGAAGGGGGTCTGTTTTATTCTGTTACAGCTGATGTACTCTCATTTTACATATGTAAGGCTGGCTTGAAGGACTTTTTATTTACAAAGGTGGGGTGTAAAAGTTATAAAATATATAAATCAGGGTGTGGGGATGCATTGAAGCAGCAAGTGAGCAAGTGAAAGGACTCTGAAAAAAAATCTTCCTCTTTCCTCCCCCCACCACCAGTTTTTGACACCACCACCATTGAGGAGGAGGAATGATGGAGCCATGGAGCTGGAACACAGCATTATTCCCCTGGCACCCGGGGCCATGGGGAGCTGAACTCGTGGGCCATGGAATTGGTGCCAGAGGAACTCACACAGGTGGCACCTGTTGTTCCCAGAGACAGGGAACCTAGAATTCTCAGACGTCGAAAGACCACAACCCTCCTCATCCCTGACCATTGGTCATGCTGGCTGGGAGTGGGTGCTGACTGGAGCCAGAATCCAACCACATCTGGGCTTGACAGGGTCCTCCGTCCCAGCGTTATGAAGCCGCATGATTCCCACCTTCCCTTGGGAAACATACACACAGGGACAAATAATTAAAGACATAAATCAGAGAAAGCCGGGAGCTGTTTCCACTGAGAAGAGTCTCGCTGCTAGCCGGTCATGTGGAACAATACTGAGCCAAATGGACCTGTGGTTTGACTGGCTTAGGGGGCATCTTCCTCGAGTGCCTGGTATTGTACAATGAGGGGTGGGGGCAGCCCATGTGGGATAAAATGCCTCCACCCCCCCGGTCTTTAGGATGGTGGGAGCATTTCCAGAGGGGTTTGTGGGTGCCTTTTTGCAGAGGGGGCAAGCATACCTGCTCCAGCAAGAGGGTCTTCTGCCCCCTCTTCGCCAAGTGGTAGCGGCAAGAGTGCCCTGGATCCCTGCTCCCACCACGATGGCGTCGTAGAAGCGGCTGGGGCCAGCTGTCTCTGGGTGGCCATGGTCGATTTTTCCTCCCGGACTGGGCTTTGATCCTGCTGTGGTGGAGCTGAGCCAGGGGGCAGGGCCACAGACAAAGTCAGAGTCCCAACTTGGACGCCGCTGCAGCAACGACAGAGGAAAGCTGTTTTATACGGAGTGGGGCTTGTTGGCCCAGCTGGCACAGTACTTCTACACGGACCGGCAGAAAGCTCTCTGGGGTTTACATGCCCCACCTGGGGGTCTGGACCTGGGAGATTCTGCATGCAAAGCTCTATAACCAGGGGTCCCCAAACTAAGGCCGGATGCAGCCCAATCACCTCCTAAATCCGCCCACGGACGGTCTGGGAATCAGCGTGTTTTTACATGAGTAGAATGTGTCCCTTTTATTTAAAATGCATCTCTGGGTTATTGTGGGGCCTGCCTGGTGTGTTTTACATGATAGAATGTGTGCTTTTATTTAAAATGCAGCTCTGGGTTATTTTTTGAGCATAGAATTTGTTCTTTTTTTTTTTTCAAAATATAGTTCGGCCCCCCACAAGGTCTGAGGGACAATGAACTGGCCCCCTGCTCTATAACCACTGAGCTGCAGTGCCGCCCCTGAAAATAAAAAAAGGTTCCAGTCCTCATGGAGGAGTACAAGACTCTTAATTTCAGATTTGGCGACTTGAGGCCCCAAGTTGGGTAAAGGTTCCTGCATTGCAGGGGGTTGGACTAGATGACCCCCGTGGTTCCTTCCAACTCTACGATTCTGTGATTCTATGACTTAAGGGCTGCTTTAAACAGGGACACAGAAAGCTGCTTTTAACTGAGTTAGACTATTGGGCCATCAAGTTCAGTAATGTCTACACTGATGGCAGCTTAGACAGCTTTAAAAGGAGCATGAGGCAAAGTTACGGGAGGGGGGCAAAATCTATCGGTGGCCTACTGGTCATGACAGCTAGACCGAACCTCCAGGAGCACAGGCAGTCTATCTCTGAGTATAAATTGCTGGGGAACCAAAAGGCGGTCAGGGCTGGTGGCTGTGTGCCTTACTTGTGGGCAGACAAATCTGGTCAGGTTTGTTTGTTTCTCTTGAGTTTCTTATTTTCCCAGTCTTACGTTTGGTCTGTGCATTGTCACACACACACACATTCTCCTAATACAGAATTATGGAATTGTACTGTTGGGAGGGACACCCAAGGCTCATCTATCCCAACCCCTGCAAAGCGGAATCACAAGCTAAAGAATCCCTGACAGGTGGCCTCCAACCTCTGTTTACAACCTCCAGTTTATATTCATTTCACTACGCATTTTTTGAGTGAGGAACTGAATTGCAGAGTTCAGAGTGCGAGTTCTGAAGGGATTGCTGCGTTCCAGCTTGTGTAGTGCATTAAGGATGCGCTCCAAACTGAATTTCTCCCCGCCACATCCCTACCCAGTGGGCTTCCCATTGGGGTTGGCTGCTTTGGCAAAACAGGTTTGCTGGCTTGATCCTGCGGGGGCGCTTCAGATGTTCCCTGGACCAGACAGAAGCAAACAGCCCCGCGCTGTGGATCCCAGACTTGCTGGCACAGCAAAAGCATCATCAAGATCTCGGAGTCAGGCAGGTGGGCGATACCCCAAGGAACTGCCTGGAGTGAGATGATGGATTAGGGCCCTCCTCTCTCTCCACCTGCGCCTTTTGACTGTCAGCTCTCCTCCCCGTGGTCCAGCTGCTCCATCTGTAATATCTCAGTCCTGCTCTGGGGACTGGCTTATTATTTTTTCCTTGTGCGTTTGTACCAACCAGGCCTGCCAAGCAGAGCACACCGGGCACCAAGCGGCCGCCTTGGCAGCCGGTCTGTTGCAGCAAACTAGGCCAAGCGAGACGCAGACCCCCCCCCCCGGCCCGAGTTAAGTTGGCGCACAAATCCTGGAGTCCAGGAGGGAGGTTTAACTTGTACTGATTTATTTATTTCCTATAACTTAGACATCGCTTGATTGCTTAAAAAAAAAAAAAAAAAGTCTCAAAAGCGGTTTAATGAAAGGGAGAAGAACTATAAAGTTACCAGCAAGGAGAATTAATGGCAATTTAAGTCTTGCAAAGAGTTAAAATACAAGAAGCTGAAAATAGCTTAAAAACTCTCACCAGCTTTCTAAACATCTGGGCAGTCTCGACTAAACGATAACATTCCCAGCAGCTGCTGAAAAGAGGACAGAGGAAGTGTCTTCCTGGCGTCAATAGGCAGGGAGTTCCAAAGTGCAGTGCCTGGAGACAGATTCAGGCTTGGCTGCTTGTGAAATCGCCCTTCCCAAAAGACGGCTTGGTGGCTGCAACAGAGGCTTCCTTGGGCACAGCAATGTAAGAAGGTGCCTGGTCCATCTGGTTCAGTATTGCCTGCACAAGACTGTCAGCGCCTCTCTGGGGGTTTCAGCAATTTCCCAGGCCTGCCTGGAGATGCTGCCGAGGATTGAATCTGGGACCTTCTGCATCCAAAGCTGGCTTCTACAATATGTAAGATTCTAGTCCTCATGATTTGGATAAAGGGCTGAATGGAATAGAAACATAGGAAGACAGCCCACTGGTCCATCTAGCCCAGTACTGGCCCTTTACACTGACTGGCAGCAATGGCCTCTCCCAAAGGTTTCAGGTGGGATATTTTCCCGCAGCCCTACTGCTGATGCCATTGGGGTTTGAACCTTGGACCTGCTGCAAGCCAAGCAGACTCTCCGCCAGAGTTACAGTCCTGTACAAGGCTTCTTGCCACCCCTGGCATCTGGAGTGCTGAAACAGCAGCCTGCCAATTGCTGGGGACTCTGGGAAATGTAGTTTTCAGGGCACTTTATTGATGCACAAAGAAGTCTGATACCTGTCCTAAGCATTCAAGCATTCAGTTCACAAAATTGAGCCAGGCTGTAGAACGAGGAATTGTATTGGTGCAGGGATTTGCCCTGCTTGGGTGCTGGATGTCATTGGCTAAATGGTGACATACAATCATAGAACTGTAGAGCTGGAAGGGGCCCCCCAAGAGTCATACTGTCCACCCCCTGCAATGCAGGAATCACAGCTAAAGAATCCACTGGCAGGAGGCCCGCCCGACCTCTGCTTAAAGGAGGCTCCAGAAAGGAAATGTGTGGCTATAGGTACCACTTTTCAGCCAACATGATTTGTAGAAGTAAAATGATATTGCAGGTGGACCGCAGAACTGTCTCCTTCCCACAGGGCTTTGGGCCTCTTGAAGCATGCCACATATTAGAAACCCCTTTCCCAGTGCCTGCTGGTTTTGGGAAAAAAAATAATATCCCATTTTCCTCCTTCAGAAAGCGCTAACTTTATTAGTACAATAAAAACAATCAATTTAATCCTCGATGGATTTGATGCTTATGTTAATTACACACAAAAAAAATTAGCTAACTGATATTGTGAAACATAAAAATGCTAGAGGGTAATTATTGTAGCTTTTAATTATAGCAGGTAAGCTTTCCTTCTTTCTTTTAAAGCAAAATTAGGGTTGTATTAAATCTACTCAGAGTAGACCCTCTGCAATGAATGGCCCTAAATTACTCAAGTCCATTAATTTCCATTGGACTCCTCCGAGTAGGGCTAACGTCAGTTGCAACCCATATAGTTTTATTTAATAAGTATAAACATACAATTCAGCAACATAAAACAGACATACAGAATCCCTCTACCTCCCTGAAATAAAATAGAGATAATCTTCTATTGTACTTCCCCTCACACTCCAACCACTAAATTTCACCAGCTTTAATCCACATGAGCAGTATCATCAATTAGACCAGCAAATCGATTCCAGGTATTCCTGATTCTCTTCCGACATACATGGATACTAAGCTCCGATTATTTAGCACTTCTAAATACCTTTTCTGATTCCTCAACATAGTTGTCAATTTAAATCGGATTTAGCTGCTCCCGGCTTTCTCTGATTTATGTCTAATTTATTTGGTCCTTGTGTATGTTTCCCAAGGGAAGGAGAATCAAGCAGCTTCATTAACGCTGGGACTGGAGACTCTGTCACGCTCCAGATGTGGTTGGATTCCGGCTCCCGTCAGCACCCACTCCCAGCCAGCATGACCAATGGTCAGGGATGGTGAGGGTTGTGGTCTTACGACATCTGAGAATTCTAGGTTCCCTGTCCCACTTTAAAGCTATCTGTCTCTGGAACACCAGGTGCCATATGCGTGAATTCCTCTGGCGCCAACTGCCATGGCCCCCAGGTTCAGCTCCCATGGCCCCCGGGTGCCAGGGGAATTAATGCTGTGTCCAGCTCCTGTGGCTCCCATCATCCCTCCTCCTCAATGGTGGTGGTGTCAAATAAAGCTTACATATTAAAATTAAAACAAAATAGAAAATTCTTTCCAGTAGCACCTTAGAGACCAACTGAGTTTGTTCTTGGTATGAGCTTTCGTGTGCATGCACACTTCTTCAGATACACACGAAAGCTCATACCAAGAACAAACTCAGTTGGTCTCTAAGGTGCTACTGGAAAGAATTTTCTATTTTGTTTCGACTATGGCAGACCAACACGGCTGTTGTTGTTGTTCAGTCGTTCAGTCGTGTCCGACTCTTCGTGACTCCATGGACCAGAGCACGCCAGGCACGCCTATCCTTCACTGCCTCCCGCAGTTTGGCCAAACTCATGCCAGTCGCTTCGAGAACACTGTCCAACCATCTCATCCTCTGTTGTCCCCTTCTCCTTGTGCCCTCCATCTTTCCCAACATCAGGGTCTTTTCTAGGAGTCTTCTCTTCTCATGAGGTGGCCAAAGTACTGGAGCCTCAACTTCAGGATCTGTCCTTCCAGTGAGCACTCAGGGCTGATTTCTTTGAGAATTGATAGGTTTGATCTTCTTGCAGTCCATGGGACTCTCAAGAGTCTCCTCCAGCACCATAATTCAAAAGCATCAATTCTTCGGCGATCAGCCTTCTTGATGGTCCAGCTCTCACTTCCGTACACCAACACGGCTACCTACCTGTAATATTAAAATTAGACTACATCTGCTGTAACAGAATAAAACAGACCTCCTCCTGGGCTGCAGTTGAGAAAGGGTTTAGAAATGGGCACCCACAATTATCCAGGGATGGCACGAGTCCCCTATGAAGAACAGTTGCAGCATTTGGGACTTTTTAGTTTGGAGAAAAGGAGAGTAAGAGAAGTATGCCAGGCGTGAGGAAAGTCAATAGAGAAAAGTTATTCTCCCCCTCTCCTGACACTGGAACTCATGGACATGCAATGGAGCTGAACCCTGGAAGATTTCGGATACATTAAAATAAAGTCCTCCTTCACGCAGCGCAGAGTTAAACTATGGAACTCATTCCCACAGGAGGCAGGGATGGCCACCCACTTGGATGTCTTTAGAAGAGGAGCGATTGAAAAAAATCCGTGGAGGAAAAGGCTGTGAATGGCTACTGGCCCTGATGGCTCTGCCTCTGCAGTCGGAGGCAGCAAAGCTGCAGAATGCCAGTTGCTGGAAACTGCGGGAGCGAGTAGCTGCTCTTGTGCTGAGGTCCTGCTCAGTGCTGGATTTACGTATAAGCTAAACAGGCCACAGCTTAGGGCCCCACTCTCTTGGCCCCACGCAAAAAAAAATAAAAAAAATCACTATTAATATATTTCTTCATTGTATTTCAATTCAACAACTACTTTGATAAAATGCATATTTTGTTATGTGCAAATGGCTTTAGATACCTATTAGGTCCATAAATTACCATATAGCATCCGTTTCAGTATATCTGAAGAAGTGTGCATGCACACGAAAGCTCATACCAAGAACAAACTGAGTTGGTCTCTAAGGTGCTACTGGAAGGAATTTTTTATTCTATTTTGTTTTGACTATGGCAGACCAACACGGCTACCTACCTGTAACTGCATATAGCATCTATTCAACACAGACAAACAGCGACATTTTTTTTTGTTGACCAAGGACAGCTGGACATAGAAAGGGCCCCATTCTCTTTCAGTAGCTTAGGGCCCCATCAAACCTAAATCCGGCCCTGGTCCTGCTTGCTGGTTTCCTGTAGGGGCACCTGGTTGGCCACTGTGAGAAGAAGGATGCTGGACTAGATGGGCTATGGGCCTGATCCAGCATGGCTCTTTTTATGTTCTTAAACATAAGCCAGCGTGGTGTAGTGGTTAAGAGCGGCAGACTCGTAATCTGGGGAACCGGGTTCGCGTCTCCGCTCCTCCACATGCAGCTGCTGGGTGACCTTGGGCTAGTCACACTTCTTTGAAGTCTCTCAGCCCCACTCACCTCACAGAGTGTTTGTTGTGGGGGAGGAAGGGAAAGGAGATTGTGAGCCGCTTTGAGACAAAATGGTCAAAGGCCTGGAAACGATGCCCTATGAGGAACGGCTTAGGGAGCTGGGTATGTTTAGCCTGCAAAAGAGAAGGTTAAGGGGTGATATGATAGCCATGTTCAAATATATAAAAGGATGTCATATAGAGGAGGGAGAAAGGGACACAGAGCAATGGATTCAAACTACAAGAAAGAAGATTCCACCTAAACATTAGGAAGAACTTCCTGACAGTGAGAGCTGTTCGGCAGTGGAATTTGCTGCCAAGGAGTGTGGTGGAGTCTCCTTCTTTGGAGGTCTTTAAGCAGAGGCTTGACAGCCATCTGTCAGGAATGCTTTGGTGGTGTTTCCTGCTTGGCAGGGGGTTGGACTGGATGGCCCTTGGGGTCTCTTCCAACTCTATGATTCTATGATTCTATGACTCTATGATTCCTTCAGGTAGTGATAAAGCGGGATATCAAATCCAAACTCTTCTTCTTCTTCTTCTTCTTCTTCTTCTTCTTCTTCTTCTTCTTCTTCTTCTTCTTCTTCTTCTTGGCGGCAGTGTGGTGTAGTGGTTAAGAGTGGTAGACTTGTAATCTGGGGAACCGGGTTCGCGTCTCCGCTCCTCCACATGCAGCTGCTGGGTGACCTTGGGCTAGTCACACTTCTCTGAAGTCTCTCGGCCCCACTCACTTCACAGAGTGTTTGTTGTGGGGGAGTTTGTTGTCGGGTAGTGAAAAGTGGGATATCAAATCCAAACTCCTCCTCCTCCTCCTCCTCCTCCTCCTCCTCCTCCTCTTCTTCTTCTTCTTCTTCTTCTTCTTCTTCTTCTTCTTCTTCTTCTTCTTCTTCTTCACCGTTCCCTTATACAAATCCACAGCAACCTGCTCTCACCGATTTGTGAAAAGTGCAAAACCGCCCACTCTGCAGTCTGGCTGTTGACCTCCTCCTTCCCTCTCGCAGGACCAGCTCTGTCCCTTTCACCCAGACCTTTCTCCAAGATGAACTTGTCAGACCAAAATCGGAGGACCAACTTTGACGGCCTGACAGCTGTAAGCCTCTGGCGCTGTGTCCTTGCATTAACTTTGATGCTCTACCGTACGCTGGGAACAAGATGCTTCTCATCTCATTTTTTTAAAAAATGGAAATATAAATGATGCTTGGAGGAAATAGAGCAGCAGGCCTTTCCTTCTGCAAAGGG